>NC_091282.1:240919311-242304311 GCF_032444005.1 Ranitomeya imitator
CCAACTGTTTCCTAGACCGTGGGCTAGGCAGAACTGTCCCAATATTGCTGTCCCCTGTGGACCGTGCATCTACCACATTCACCCAGTGTGCCATGATGCACAAGTAACATCCCTGGCCATGCCTACTGGTCCATGCATCTGTTGTCAGGTGCACCTTTGTACTCACAGATTGCCTGAGTGCATGGACGATGTGCTCTTTAACATGCTGGTGGAGGGCTGGGATGGCTTTTCTCGAAAAGAAGTGTCGACTGGGTAGCTCGTAGCGTGGTACAGTGTAGTCCATCAGGGCTTTGAAAGCTTCGCTTTCAACTAACTGGTAGGGCATCATCTCTAACGAGATTAGTCTAGCAATGTGGGCTTTCAAACCCTGTGTACGCGGATGTGAGGATGAGTACTTGCTTTTTCTAACGAGAGTCTCATGTAGGGTGAGCTGGACTGGAGAGCTGGAGATCGTGGAACTAGCGGGGGTGCCGGTGGACATGGCAGACTGAGAGACGGTGGGAGACGGTATTCTTGCCAGTGCCCTACATGCAGTGTTTCCTACTACGAAACTGGTGATTTCCTGACCCTGACTGCTTTGGCCTGGCAACGAAACCTGCACAGATACTGCAGGTGGTGCAGGAAATGGTGGGCTTACAGTGACGGAAGGGATGTAGCGTTGCTGACTAGCTTCATTGGCCGAGGGTGCTACAACCTTAAGGGACGTTTGGTAGTTAGTCCAGGCTTGCAAATGCATGGTGGTTAAATGTCTATGCATGCAACTTGTATTTAGACTTTTCAGATTCTGACCTCTGCTTAAGGTAGTTGAACATTTTTGACAGATGACTTTGCGCTGATCATTTGGATGTTGTTTAAAAAAATGCCAGACTGCACTCTTTATACCATCGGATACCTTTTCAGGCATTGCAGACTGAGCTTCTTTAACCAGATGGCCACGTTGTCCTCCAACTGGTTTTGGCTTTGCCACACGTTTTGGGCCAGATACGGGCCCGACAGATGGAACCTGTTGCGATGTTGATGCCTGCTGCGGCCCCTCCTCCTCCGCTTCAGAACTACTGCCGCCTGCACCCTGTTCCCCCAATGGCTGCCAATCGGGGTCAACAACTGGGTCATCTATGACCTCCTCTTCTATCTCGTGTGCAACTTCGTCTGTGTCACCGAGTAAGCCGGTGGTATAGCGTTCGTGACGGGGCACCATAGTCTCATCAGGGTCTGATTCTAGATCAGTACACTGTGAGGGCAATGTTGTGGTCTGAGTCAAAGGAACAGCATAGTAATCTGGCTGTGGCTGTGCATCTGTGCACTCCATGTCCGATTCAACTTATAATGGGAATGGCCTGTTAACTGTTTCACTTTCTAACCCAGGAACGGTATTGTGACGGGGTGTACGGCAGAGCAAGAAGGGACAACAGGCCAAGGGATGATTCCACAGATTTATTATCAAGAACGCTGGAACAACACATGCAGGTAGATCTACAGAGTCCACAATTAGTCCAACGGAACAGGTTCGGGGGCACCTCCCGATAATCCTTGTGCCAGGTAACAAAGCAATAGTCCACATGAGTCCAAGGGATCCCAAAACAATCTCACGAACGACGAGATATGTCCTCAGCTCAAGTCTCGCCCCGTTCGCTTCCGCAGTCCCAGATGGGCGTGGGGTCTTGCCTCAGCTAAGAATCCCCACTCCTTCTCCTTCAAGGATCAACTCACATCTGATCTCAAAATAAGAATGGATTGTCTGCGCTCCTGGGATCCGCCCAGGAAGGGGGGTGGGGGTCACACCTTCTATTCAATGGTTGGGTCCACCAGAACATTCTAGACTGGTGGGCTCCAAGTAGTCTATGTAGTATGTACATTTGACTAGCCACCTGCTGTGAGGAAGAATGGCTATTCCTCCACTAGTGATGTTGACAAAGCTTAATTACATTATAGCTTAGGGCTGCAAGTATTGGGGGAAATAGACATATTGTTACAGGTGAACTCCCAGCACAAGAAAATACATAAATTACAGCTAATAGAAACCAGAGAACAGTTACATACATCAAATGGCATATTATTCAAATACAGGACAGGGCAAAAGTACATATCATGACAGGTATGTGTAAAGAGCTCCATGGAGTAACCCGTTGTGTCGCCTGACGCATCCTTCTCTGTTGTTGTTTTTGCTGAAGAGGACAAGGAAGCGACTTGTCCCTGACCGTGAACATCCACTAAACGACGCGCTGCTTTTACATTTACCAGTTTCAGAAGAGGAGGCAAAAGAGCTAGAGGCTGAGTCAGCAAGGAAAGAAAAAACTTGCTCTTGCTGCTCTGGCTTTAAAAGCGGTTTTCCTACTCCCACAAAAGGGAGCGTTCGAGGCCTTGTGTAGCCAGACGACGAACCTGGCTCCACAACTCGAGACTCAGGTGCTCTATTGCTTTTCCCACAACCACCTGATGCTCCACCACCACTACCATCATTACCAGCTGGCAATGACCGCCCACGGCCACGACCTCTTCCACCAGACTTCCTCATTGTTTGCAAAACGTAACCAAAGTAACGGTATTTGTTACTGTAAAACAACTTACAAGGTGAACTCTAACTTCTGTAGGATTTAGATATCTCTTTATAGGTAGGTGAGACTGCAAGGGAAAACAGTCACAATGTTACACACTAGGTTTTCTGTGGCACAAAATGAGAGAGATGCCACACACGCAGGACTGTCACTCAAGCACAAATGCCAATATTAATATCCCACTATTTTTTTTTTCAGGGAGAAATAAAAAAATAAATAAATAAAACAGTATTATAGACACTAGCCTTTCTGTGCCCCACAATTTGAGAGAGATGGCACACACGACTGGCACTCAAGCACAAATGCCAATATTAATCTCCCACTATTTTTTTTTTTTAAGGGAGAATTAAAAAACAAACAAAAAAAAAACAGTATTATAGACACTAGGCTTTCTGTGCCAGAAAATGAGACACAGATGCCACACACAGGACTGCCACTGATGCAGATTTGCCAATTTTAATCTGCACCCTTTTTTTTTTATTCAGGGAGACTAGTGAATAAATGTGGGCCACTGTATTAGAGTATATTTTCTGTGGCAGAAAGTGGCTTGAAGAGATGTAACGAACAAAAAAATAAAAAAGGGACTGTCCTACAATTACTATCTCCCTGCAGTAATCTCAGCAAGGTATGGCAGGCAGCAATAACAAGGAGTGGACTGCTGCACAAATTAAATCAAAAGTGTGGACAAACAAACAAGATAGCTGTGCAAAAAGGAAGGAACAACAGGATTTGTGCTTTGAAAAAAGCAGTTGGTTTGCACAGCAGCATACACACAGCAATGCAGCTATCAGGGAGCCTTCTAGGGCAGCCCAATGAGCTACAGCGCTGAGGAAAAAAAATGTTGCTTCCACTGTCCCTGCAAACAAAAGGTGGTGTTGGACAGTGGAAATCGGTACAGCAGAAGCGGTTTCGGGGTTAATGTACCCTGCCTAACGCTATCCCTGCTTCTGACGAAGCGGCAGCAACCTCTCCCTATGCTCAGATCAGCAGCAGTAAGATGGAGGTCGGCGGGAACGCCCCTTTATAGCCCCTGTGACGCCGCAGACAGCAAGCCAATCACTGCAATGCCCTTCTCTAAGATGGTGGGGACTGAGACCTATGTCATCACGCTGCCCACACTCTGCGTCCACCTTCATTGGCTGAGAAATGGCGCTTTTTGCGTCATTGAAACGCGACTTTGGCGCGAAAGTCACGTACCGCATGGCCGACCCCACACAGGGATCGGGTCGGGTTTCATGAAACCCGACTTTGCCAAAAGTTGGCGACTTATGAAAATGAACGATCCGTTTCGCTCAACCCTAGTTAGTAGTGGTGATGGAGAAGTGAGTGCAGCTTCAGTGGCCGCCACCACAGTCCTTACTTCTGACACTGTCACCTCTTTTCCTGAAATGAGACGTCATCAGGGGGTGGTGAAGCAGTGTGAGTGACAGCAGCTCTGCCACATTAATTTTTTCACCACCCTCCAATGAATCATTATCAAAGGAGAGGTGATAGAAGCAGGGTAAGTGACCCCAGAACTGCTCCCTAATGAAGATTCATTTGAGGGCAGGAATAGAAGCTGTGGAGTGGCACTCCTGTCACTCACCCTCCTATCACTACCCCCTGATAACATCTTGTTTCAGGAAAAGAGTGTGCACTGTCAGAAGTAGGCATGGTGGCAACTGAAGATCTGAGCAAGGGAGACAGATTTGTGGTGACAGCCACTCAAGATGTTGGCGGCAGATACAGAAGAAAACATGTGGTCGTTAATGAGGATACAGCACATCATAAGGGGGTGGGGACGGAAGGTGTAAGTCAACACAGCGCTGCCCCTGACAACATCCTGCTTTATTGTGGGGTATAGAAACTGTAGGGAAGTGACTACAGGGCCAGTCTCTTGTCACATCCCATTTGAGACTCCCTAAAATTAAATTGTACAGGAAATAAAGTAAGACAAAAATCAGATACATTGATTAGCAGGATAGGGAGAATAGAAGGGAATTAAATTATTAAGCAAATTGCAAAAGTTCTTAGGGCTTAAGCATAGATATTTATAAAGGGCAATAAAATTATCGGGCAACCCCTTTAACTATTTTCAGAACAGAACTTTATTTTTTTTTGCTTTTGTACACATTCATTAATAATAAGAATACATTTCATAGGATGATAAATTATATCCATTTACTTCCACTCAGGTCCCCCTGTCATAATAAACATTTAATTCATCTTCACATCCTATTCTATAAATATATCATTTAAACGATGTGCATAGAAACTAAAAGATATGTTTGGCCTGGAGGGAGTAAAGGATTTTCCGCTGAATTCTTTATACATTATGTATTATTCTCACTACAAATGTGTAAAATGGATCACTGCAGGTGGGTAATCGATCTCTGGTGCTCCCGAAGAGACTATAAGTACCGAGGAAGCGATAGTCTATGTCTTGAGGTTAAGGAGGATTACTCGCCACCATGCTGGTGATCTGCATAGGTTTCACTAAACAGATGGGATGATGCTGGCAAATATTTCTAGTCTTGTGATTATTTTCCAATGTTGTACATTTTTTTTAAAGGTTCACACAAAATAACTTAATAGTAAACTAATGGGCAAGTTGGAGATATTCATATGATGCCACAACAATAGCACATGATCA
Organism: Ranitomeya imitator; assembly: GCF_032444005.1. Taxonomy (NCBI): domain Eukaryota; kingdom Metazoa; phylum Chordata; class Amphibia; order Anura; family Dendrobatidae; genus Ranitomeya; species Ranitomeya imitator. The sequence continues at coordinate 240,924,499 of NC_091282.1, forward strand.
AAACCAGCGATTTAAGAGATTTATAGAAATTAGAGTATCAATTATGCTAGATTAATTTGATGTGTGCCCCTATGTTCTTAAAAGATTACTATTTAAATTTTGGATTTTAAGTGTTTCTTATACTGTAACTAGTGTAGAAGAAATGCAAACATATGCTCCACCAAAAACATATTGCAGCATTTTTCATAAAAGTACTTAAAAGGGCATTGCAGCCTAAAATATCTATTACCTATACATGAGACAAGTAAAACGTGTTAGATTGGGGCAAACAGTGGGATTGCAACAGATTCATAGCACCATTGATCATTTGTCCGGGAACCAGGAGCAACTAAACCTTTGTCACTATTTTTTTATTTAGTTGTCCCTTTAACTGGAAGCAAATTGATGGGGGTACAGGTCCTGAGATCGCCATTGATCAGTAAAAGTTCCCCTAGAAGTGTGCAGCTCAGGAGGCAGGAGTGCACGGCTCCTATGCTTTATATTATATCCATACTCAGCTGTGTGTTAAGTGCTCAGATAAATCAATGCAAATCAAATGCATGTCTAACATCAAGAACTTCGCTGAAAGCAGTGAATGTGAACACTAGGGTTGAGCGAAACGGATCATTCATTTTCAAAAGTCGCCGACTTTTGGCAAAGTCGGGTTTCATGAAACCCGACCCGACCCCTGTGCGGGGTCGGCCATGCGGTACGCGACTTTCTCGCCAAAGTCGCGTTTCAATGACGCGAAAAGCGCCATTTCTCAGCCAATGAAGGTGGACGCAGAGTGTGGGCAGCGTGATGACATAGGTCCTGGTCCCCACCATCTTAGAGAAGGGCATTGCAGTGATTGGCTTGCTGTCTGCGGCATCACAGAGGCTATAAAGGGGCATTCCCGCCGACCGCCATCTTACTGCTGCTGATCTGAGCGTAGGGAGAGGTTGCTGCCGCTTCTTCAGAAGCAGGGATAGTGTTAGGCAGGGTCCATTAACCACCAAACCGCTTGTGCTGTAGCGATTTCCACTGTCCAACACCACCTTTGTTTGCAGGGACAGTGGAAGGTACATTTTTTTTTCCTCAGCGCTGTAGCTCATTGGGCTGCCCTAGAAGGCTCCCTGATAGCTGCATTGCTGTGTGTACGCCGCTGTGCAAACCAACTGCTTTTTTCAAAGCACAAATCCTGTTGTTCCTTCCTTTCTGCACAGCTATCTTGTTTGTTTGTCCACACTTTTTATTTCATTTGTCCAGCAGTCCACTCCTTATTGTTGCCTGCCATACCTGGCTGAGATTACTGCAGGGAGATATTAATTGTAGGACAGTCCCTGTGTTTTTTTTTTTTTAATTCTCCCTAAAAAAAAAAGCTGTGGGAGATTAAGATTGGCATTTCTGCTCGAGTGCCATCCCTGTGTGTGCCATCTCACATAGTGGGCCATAGAAAGCCTAATTTTTTTTTCTGTTTTTTTTTTTGTGGGGTTTCTAAATTCTCCCTGAAAAAAAAAAAAACAGTGGGAGATTAATATTGGCCTTTGGGCTTGTGTGCCAGTCCTGAGCGTGCCATCTCTCTCTCAAATAGTGGGCCATAGAAAGCCTTTTTTTTTTTTTTTATTGGCTTTATAAATTCTCCCTTAAAAAAAAAAACAGTGGGAGATTAATATTGCCCATTGGGCTTGTGTGCCAGTCCTGAGCGTGCCATCTCTCTCTCAAATAGTGGGCCATAGAAAGCCTATTTTTTTTTTTTATTGGCTTTATAAATTCTCCCTTAAAAAAAAAAAAACAGTGGGAGATTAATATTGCCCTTTGGGCTTGTGTGTCAATCCTGAGCGTGCCATCTCTCTGTCAAGTAGTGGTCCATAGAAAGCCTATTTTTTTTTTTATTGGCTTTATAAATTCTCCCTGAAAAAAAAAACAGTGGAAGATTAATATTGCCCTTTGGGCTTGTGTGCCAGTCCTGAGCGTGCCATCTCTCTGTCAAATAGTGGGCCATAGAAAGCCTATTTTTTTTTTATTGGTTTTATAAATTCTCCCTTAAAAAAAAAAAAAACAGTGGGAGATTAATATTGCCCTTTGGGCTTGCGTGCCAGTCCTGAGCGTGCCATCTCTCTCTCAAATAGTGGCCCATAGAAAGCCTATTTTTTTTTTCATTGGTTTTATAAATTCTCCCTGAAAAAAATAAAAACAGTCGGAGATTAATATTGCCCTTTGGGCTTGTGTGCCAGTCCAGAGCGTGCCATCTCTCTGTCAAATAGTGGCCATAGAAAGCCTATTTATTATTTTTTCATTGGTTTTATAAATTTTCCCTGAAAAAAAAAAAAACAGTGGGAGATTAATATTGCCCTTTGGGCTTGTGTGCCAGTCCTGAGCGTGCCATCTCTCTCTCAAATAGTGGCCCATAGAAAGCCTATTTATTTTTTTTTCATTGGTTTTATAAATTCTCCCTGAAAAAAAAAAACAGTGGGAGATTAATATTGCCCTTTGGGCTTGTGTGCCAGTCCTGAGCGTGCCATCTCTCTCTCTCAGATAGTGGGCCATAGAAAGCCTATTTGTTTTTGTTTTTTTTATTTGGTTTCTAAATTCTCTCTGAAAAAAAATCACTTTTTTTAATTTGTTTTCTAAATTCTTCCTTAAAAAATCATTTTTTTGGGGGGGGGGTTCTAAATTTTCCATGAAAAAATAAAAAAAACCAGTGGGAGATTAATATTAGCCTTTCTGCTTGTGTGCCAGTCCTGACTCCTGGGTGTGCCATCTCTCTCTCTCTCAGATAGTGGGCCATAGAAAGCCTTGTTGTTTTGTTTTTTATTTGGTTTCTAAACTCTCTCTGAAAAAATCACTTTTTTTTTATTTGTTTTCTAAATTCTTCCTTAAAAAATCATTTTTTTGGGGGGGTTTCTAAATTCTCCCTGAAAAAATAAAAAAAACAGTGGGAGATTAATATTGGCCTTTCTGCTTGTGTGCCAGTCCTGAGCGTGCCATCTCTCTGTCAAATAGTGGCCATAGAAAGCCTATTTATTATTTTTTCATTGGTTTTATAAATTTTCCCTGAAAAAAAAAAACAGTGGGAGATTAATATTGCCCTTTGGGCTTGTGTGCCAGTCCTGAGCGTGCCATCTCTCTCTCAAATAGTGGCCCATAGAAAGCCTATTTATTTTTTTTTCATTGGTTTTATAAATTCTCCCTGAATAAAAAAAACAGTGGGAGATTAATATTGCCCCTTGGGCTTGTGTGCCAGTCCTGAGCGTGCCATCTCTCTCTCTCAGATAGTGGGCCATAGAAAGCCTATTTGTTTGTTTTTTTTTAATTTGGTTTCTAAATTCTCTCTGAAAAAAAATCACTTTTTTTAATTTGTTTTCTAAATTCTTCCTTAAAAAATCATTTTTTTTTGGGGGGGGGTTTCTAAATTTTCCCTGAAAAAATAAAAAAAACCAGTGGGAGATTAATATTGGCCTTTCTGCTTGTGTGCCAGTCCTGACTCCTGGGTGTGCCATCTCTCTCTCTCAGATAGTGGGCCATAGAAAGCCTTTTTGTTTTGTTTTTTATTTGGTTTCTAAACTCTCTCTGAAAAAATCACTTTTTTTTATTTGTTTTCTAAATTCTTCCTTAAAAAATCATTTTTTGGGGGGGTTTCTAAATTCTCCCTGAAAAAATAAAAAAAACAGTGGGAGATTAATATTGGCCTTTCTGCTTGTGTGCCAGTCCTGACTCCTGGGTGTGCCATCTCTCTCTCTCAGATAGTGGGCCATAGAAAGCCTATTTTTTTTTATTTGGTTTCTAAATTCTCTCTGAAAAAATCACTTTTTTTTTATTTGTTTTCTAAATTCTTCCTTAAAAAATCATTTTTTTTTGTGTTTCTAAATTCTCCCTGAAAAAAATAAAAAAAAAACAGTGGGAGATTAATATTGGCCTTTCTGCTTGTGTGCCAGTCCTGACTCCTAGGTGTGCCATCTCTCTCTCCCAGATAGTGGGCCATAGAAAGCCTATTTGTTTTTTTTATTTGTTTGGTTTCTAAATTCTCTCTGAAAAAATCCCTTTTTTTTAATTTGTTTTCTAAATTCTTCCTTAAAAAATAATTTTTTTTTGTGTTTCTAAATTCTCCCTGAAAAAATTAAAAAAAACAGTGGGAGATTAATATTGGCCTTTCTGCTTGTATGCCAGTCCTGACTCCTGGGTGTGCCATCTCTCTCTCTCAGATAGCGGGCCATAGAAAGCCTATTTGTTTGTTTTTTTTTTGTTTGGTTTCTAAATTCTCTCTGAAAAAAATCACTTTTTTTTATTTTGTTTTCTAAATTCTTCCTTAAAAAATCTTTTTTTTGGGGGGTGTTTCTAAATTCTCCCTGAAAAAAAAAAAAAAAACAGTGGGAGATTAATATTGGCCTTTCTGCTTGTGTGCCAGTCCTGACTCCTGGGTGTGCCATCTCTCTCTCCCAGATAGTGGGCCATAGAAAGCTTATTTGTTTTTTTTTTTGTTTGGTTTCTAAATTCTCTCTGAAAAAAATCACTTTTTTTAATTTGTTTTCTAAATTCTTCCTTAAAAAATCTTTTTTTTTTTTTTGGGTTTCTAAATTCTCCCTGAAAAAATAAAAAAAAACAGTGGGAGATTAATATTGGCCTTTCTGCTTGTGTGCCAGTCCTGACTCCTGGGTGTGCCATCTCTCTCTCCCAGATAGTGGGCCATAGAAAGCCTATTTGTTTTTTTTGTTTTTTGTTTGGTTTCTAAATTCTCTCTGAAAAAATCACTTTTTTTAATTTGTTTTCTAAATTCTTCCTAAAAAAAATCTTTTTTTTTTGGGGGGGGGGGTTTCTAAATTCTCCCTGAAAAAATAAAAAAAAACAGTGGGAGATTAATATTGGCCTTTCTGCTTGTGTGCCAGTCCTGACTCCTGGGTGTGCCATCTCTCTCTCCCAGATAGTGGGCCATAGAAAGCCTATTTGTTTTTTTTTTTGTTTGGTTTCTAAATTCTCTCTGAAAAAAATCACTTTTTTTTATTTTGTTTTCTAAATTCTTCCTTAAAAAATCTTTTTTTTGGGGGGTGTTTCTAAATTCTCCCTGAAAAAAAAAAAAAAAACAGTGGGAGATTAATATTGGCCTTTCTGCTTGTGTGCCAGTCCTGACTCCTGGGTGTGCCATCTCTCTCTCCCAGATAGTGGGCCATAGAAAGCTTATTTGTTTTTTTTTTTGTTTGGTTTCTAAATTCTCTCTGAAAAAAATCACTTTTTTTAATTTGTTTTCTAAATTCTTCCTTAAAAAATCTTTTTTTTTTTTTTGGGTTTCTAAATTCTCCCTGAAAAAATAAAAAAAAACAGTGGGAGATTAATATTGGCCTTTCTGCTTGTGTGCCAGTCCTGACTCCTGGGTGTGCCATCTCTCTCTCCCAGATAGTGGGCCATAGAAAGCCTATTTGTTTTTTTTGTTTTTTGTTTGGTTTCTAAATTCTCTCTGAAAAAATCACTTTTTTTAATTTGTTTTCTAAATTCTTCCTAAAAAAAATCTTTTTTTTTTGGGGGGGGGGTTTCTAAATTCTCCCTGAAAAAATAAAAAAAAACAGTGGGAGATTAATATTGGCCTTTCTGCTTGTGTGCCAGTCCTGACTCCTGGGTGTGCCATCTCTCTCTCCCAGATAGTGGGCCATAGAAAGCCTATTTGTTTGTTTTTTATTTGGTTTCTAAATTCTCTCTGAAAAAATCAACTTTTTGTATTTGTTTTCTAAATTCTTCCTGAAAAAATCATTTTTTGGGGGGGTTTCTAAATTCTCCCTGAAAAAATAAAAACAATCAGTGGGAGATTAATATTGACATTTGTGCTTGAGTGACAGTCCTGCGTGTGTGGCATCTCTCTCATTTGGTGCCACCAAAAACAGAGTGTGTAACATTGTGCCTGCTTTTCCTTGCGGTCTCACCCACCTGTAAAGGGGTATCTAAATCATACTGAAGTTATAGCTCACATAAGTTGTTTGACAGCAACAAATATCGTTAGTTTGATTACGTTTTTAAAACAATGAGGAAGTCTGGTGGAAGAGGTCGTGGCCGGGGGCGTTCATTGTCAGCTGGTAATGAGGGTAGTGGTAGTGGTGGAGCATCAGGTGGTCGTGGGAAAAAAAATATTGCACCTAAGTCTAGAGCTGTGGAGCCAGGTTCGTCGTCTGGCTACACAAGGCCTCGAACGCTCCCTTTTCTGGGAGTAGGAAAACCACTTTTAAAGCCGGAGCAGCAAGAGCAAGTTTTGGCTTACCTTGCTGACTCAGCCTCTAGCTCTTTTGCCTCCTCTTTTGAAACTGGTAAATGTAAAAGCAGCGCATCGTTAGTAGATGTTCACGGTCAGGGACAAGTCGCTTCCTTGTCCTCTTCAGCAAAAACAACAACAGAGAAGGATGCAGCAGGCGACACAACGGGTTACTCCATGGAGCTCTTTACACATACCGTCCCTGGCTTAGAAAGTGAAGCAGTTAACAGGCCATGCCCATTACAAGTTGAATCTGACATGGAGTGCACTGATGCACAGCCACAGCCAGACTACTATGCTGGTCCTTTGATTCAGACCACAACATTGCCCTCGCAGGGTACTGATCCAGAATCAGACCCCGATGAGACTATGTTGCCCTGTCACGAACGCTCTACCACCGACTTACATGGTGACACAGATGGAGTTGCGCACGAGCTAGAAGAGGAGGTTATAGATGACCCAGTTGTTGACCCCGATTGGCAGCCATTGGGGGAACAGGGTGCAGGCGGCAGTAGTTCTGAAGCGGAGGAGGAGGGGCCGCAGCAGGCATCAACATCGCAACAGGTTCCATCTGCGGGACCGTATCTGGCCCAAAACGCGTGGCAAAGTCAAAACCTGTTGGAGGACAGCGTGGCCATCCGGTTAAAGCTCAGTCTGCAATGCCTGAAAAGGTATCCGATGCTAGAAAGAGTGCAGTCTGGCATTTTTTTAAACAACATCCAATTGATCAGCGCAAAGTCATCTGTCAAAAATGTTCAACTACCTTAAGCAGAGGTCAGAATCTGAAAAGTCTCAATACAAGTTGCATGCATAGACATTTAACCACCATGCATTTGCAAGCCTGGACTAACTACCAAACGTCCCTTAAGGTTGTAGCACCCTTGGCCAATGAAGCTAGTCAGCAACGCAACATCCCTTCCGGCAGTGTAGGGCCACCATTTTCCGCACCACCTGCAGTATCTGTGCAGGTTTCTTTGCCAGGCCAAAGCAGTCAGGGTCAGGGAATCACCAGTTTCGTAGTAGGAAACACTGCATCTAGGGCACCGGCGGCAACAATACCATCTCCCACCGTCTCTCAGTCTGCCATGTCCACCGGCACCCCCGCTAGTTCCACGATCTCCAGCTCTCCAGTCCAGCTCACCCTACATGAGACTATGGTTAGAAAAAGGAAGTACTTAGCCTCGCATCCGCGTACACAGGGTTTGAACGCCCACATTGCTACACTAATCTCGTTAGAGATGATGCCCTACCGGTTAGTTGAAAGCAAAGCTTTCAAACCCCTGATGGACTACGCTGTACCACGCTACGAGCTACCCAGTCGACACTTCTTTTCCAGAAAAGCCATCCCAGCCGTCCACCAGCATGTTAAAGAGCGCATCGTCCATGCACTCAGGCAATCTGTGAGCACAAATGTGCACCTGACAACAGATGCATGGACCAGTAGGCATGGCCAGGGACGTTACGTGTCCATCACGGCACACTCGGTGAATGTTGTGGATGCAGGGTCCACAGGGGACAGTAATTTTGGGACAGTTCTGCCTAGCCCACGGTCTAGGAAACAGTTGGCTGTAGCCGTTCGCACCCCCTCCTCCTCCTCATCCTCCTGCAGAAGCGAGAGCTCGTCCACAGACCGCAGTCGCACAACCACTCCATCCGCAGCTGCCACTGTTGCACGCCAGGTCTCCCATTATGGGGCAGCTACTGGCAAGCGTCAGCAGGCTGTATTGGCTATGAAGTGTTTGGGCGACAACAGACACACCGCGGAAGTTCTGTCCGAGTTCTTGCAGAAAGAAACGCAGTCGTGGCTGGGCACTGTAGATCTTGAGGCAGGCAAGGTAGTGAGTGATAACGGAAGGAATTTCATGGCTGCCATCTCCCTTTCCCAACTGAAACACATTCCTTGCCTGGCTCACACCTTAAACCTGGTGGTGCAGTGCTTCCTGAAAAGTTATCCGGGGTTATCCGACCTGCTCCTCAAAGTGCGTGGACTTTGCTCGCATATCCGCCGTTCGCCCGTACACTCCAGCCGTATGCAGACCTATCAGCGGTCTTTGAACCTTCCCCAGCATCGCCTAATCATAGACGTTGCAACGAGGTGGAACTCAACACTGCACATGCTTCAGAGACTGTGCGAACAGAGGCGGGCTGTTATGTTTTTGTGGGAGTATACACATACACGGGCAGGCAGTAGGATGGCAGACATGGAGTTGTCAGGTGTGCAGTGGTCGAAGATACAAGACATGTGTCAAGTCCTTCAGTGTTTTGAGGAATGCACACGGCTGGTTAGTGCAGACAACGCCATAATAAGCATGAGCATCCCCCTAATGCGTCTGCTGATGCAAAGTTTGACGCACATAAAGGATCAAGCGTCTGCAGCAGAAGAAGAGGAAAGCCTTGATGACAGTCAGCCATTGTCTGGCCAGGCAGTGTACAGGACGAGGTAGCGGGCGAAGAGGAGGAGGAGGATGAGGAGGATGATGGGGATGATTATATTTTTAATGAGGAAGCTTTTCCGGGGCCACTGGAAATTGCTGGCGTGGCAAGGCCGGGTTCGGGTTTTTCGAGGGACACAAGTGACGTAGATTTGCCTGAAACTGCCCCTCAACCAAGCACAACCGCAGATTTGACAACTGGAACTTTGGCCCACATGGCGGATTATGCCTTACGTATCCTCAAAAGGGACACACGCATTACTAAAATGATGAACGATGATGATTACTGGTTGGCCTGCCTCCTTGATCCTCGCTATAAGGGCAAATTGCAAAATATAATGCCACATGAGAACTTGGAACTAATATTAGCAACCAAACAATTAACTCTTGTTGACCGTTTGCTTAAGGCATTCCCAGCACACAGCGCCCGTGATCGTTCTCACACGAGCTGCAGGGGCCAGCAGACCAGAGGTGTTAGAGGGGCAGAAATCAGAAGTGGCGTTGGACAGAGGGGTTTTCTGACCAGGTTGTGGAGTGATTTTGCTATGACCGCAGACAGGACAGGTACTGCAGCATCAATTCAAAGTGACAGGAAACAACATTTGTCCAGTATGGTTACTAACTATTTTTCATCCCTTATCGACGTTCTCCCTCAACCGTCATTCCCATTTGATTACTGGGCATCCAAATTAGACACCTGGCCAGAATTGGCAGAATATGCATTGCAGGAGCTTGCTTGCCCGGCAGCTAGAGTCCTATCAGAAAGAGTATTCAGTGCTGCAGGTTCAATATTAACCGAAAAAAGGACTCGTCTGGCTACCCAAAATGTAGATGATCTAACCTTCATTAAAATGAACCACAACTGGATTTCTAAATCTTTTGCCCCACCTTGCCCGGCCGACACCTAGCTTTCCTATGAAAAGGTCTTGCCTGTGGGCTATTCTGAATGACTTTTCCAATCTCGTAATTTGCAGCACCTTATTTTCCAGCATACGACATGTTTACACCTCCCTAAGTGGCCAAACTCCCCACACGGGGCTGTGGTATCGCCACTTGGCGCCAGCGCCCGTGAGAGTGCTGTTTGTCTGAAGAGGTGGGTGTGCCCGCTTTTGGTCGACGGCACTGCCACTGGGTCCCTCATAGTACAATAAAGTGTTTCTGGCGGTGGTGGTGCGCACCCAACGTCAGACACACTGTTGTAACATGAGGGGCCCTGGGCCTGTACCGCCGGCCACAAGAGAGTTCCCCCACCCCCAGCTCAAACATTGCTAAACCACTTGCAAAATTATCTCTCACAGTTCCACCAATGTTTAGTCTATGCGCTGACATCCGTAAATTCCTGCCACTGACAATACCATTGTGTTGACATGTATGATGGTACTTAACATAGTCAGGAGCAGTGTCCTATATTTACCCAAGTAAATATTTTGTGCCAAATTACTAGGTCTGAAACTACGCAGAGGAGCCCACCCCAGTACCGAATGATTGCACCCTTTGGTGGTTTCGTTTTGTTGTCATGCAAGAGATTAACATGTATTTATTGTTTGGGACTACTAACTGGCAGACACTCATTACAATCGGCCTCCGCTGACAACACCAATGCTGCCCGTGTACCCCTGGAACCAATTATAAATTCCCTACAGCCCAATTTTATTATGTTAGGCCTTCGAAGCCTGTCTGCGGTCCCTTCTTTCTACTACTACTCCACTGACCAGACCAATGCTGCCCGTGTACCCCTGGAACCAATTAGAAAGTGCCTACATCCCAATTTTATTATGTTAGGCCTTCGAAGCCTGTCTGCGGTCCCTTCTTCCACTAGGCCTCCACTGACCTGTCTACTGCTGCCCGTGTACCCCTGGAACCAATTATAAAGTGTCTACATCCCAATTTTATTATGTTAGGCCTTCGAAGCCTGTCTGCGGTCCCTTCTTTCTACTACTACTCCACTGACCAGACCAATGCTGCCGTGTACCCCTGGAACCAATTAGAAAGTGCCTACAGCCCAATTATTTTTATGTTAGGCCTTCGAAGCCTGTCTGCGGTCTGTTCTTTCTACTACTCCTCCACTGACCAGACCACTGCTGTCCGTGTACTCCTGGAACCAATTTAAAAGTGCCTACAGCCCAATTTTTTTTATGTTAGGCCTTCGAAGCCTGTCTGCGGTCCCTTCTTCCACTAGGCCTCCACTGACCTGTCTACTGCTGCCCGTGTACCCCTGGAACGAATTTAAAAGTGCCTACAGCCCAATTTTTTTTATGTTAGGCCTTCGAAGCCTGTCTGCGGTCCGTTCTTTCTACTACTCCTCCACTGACCAGACCACTGCTGCCCGTGTACCCCTGGAACCAATTTAAAAGTGCCTACAGCCCAATTTTTTTATGTTAGGCCTTCAAAGCCTGTCTGCGGTCCCTTCTTTCTACTACTACTCCACTGACCAGACCAATGCTGCCCGTGTACCCCTGGAACCAATTATAAAGTGCCTACAGCCCAATTTTTTTATGTTAGGCCTTCGAAGCCTATCTGCGGTTTCTCCTTCCACTAGTCCTCCAGTGACCAGTCCACTGTCGCCCGTGTACCCCTGGAACCTATTTCAAAGTGCATACAGCCTACTTTTTTTCTTTAATTTATAATTATAAAGCCCAGATGGACTACGCTGTACCACGGTAAGAGCTACCCAGTCGTCACTTCTTTTGCGAGAAAAGCCATCCCAGCCCTCCACCATCATGTAAAAATCCGCATTGTCCATGCTCTCAGGCTATCTAATAGTAGAAAGGTGCACCTGACAACAGATGCATGGACCAGTAGGCATGTCCACAAAAGGTTACATGTCCATTACGGCGCACTGGGTTAATGTTGTGGATGCATGGTCTACAGGGGACAGCCTACTAAGTCTGTCTGCAGTCCCAAATAGAAATTGTCCTCCGCTTACCACACCAATGCTGCCTGTGTACCCCTGGAACATTTTATAAACTCCATTGACCAAAATTTTGGGTTTAAAGCCTACTACCAGTGTCTGCCGCTCCAAGGTGTTCTCCGGGTTGCCTTTTCTGAGCTTTGATCTTCAGGCTCTCATTTAGTATTTTTTGGTAAATCTAACTGCAGTGGTGCTAGTACTTGGGTTGGGGCCTACTACCAGTGTCTGCTGCTCCAAGGTGTTCTCCGGGTTGCCTTTTCTGAGCTTTGATCTTCAGGCTCTCGTTTAGTATTTTTTTTAAATCTAACTGCAGTGGGGCTAGTACTTGGGTTGGGGCCTACTACCAGTGTCTGCCGCTCCAAGGTGTTCTCCGGGTTGCCTTTTCTGAGCTTTGATCTTCAGGCTCTCGTTTAGTATTTTTTGGTAAATCTAATTGCAGTGGGGCTAGTACTTGGGTTGGGGCCTACTACCAGTGTCTGCCGCTCCAAGGTGTTCTCCAGGTTGCCTCTCCATTGCTTCAATCTTCTGGCTCTCGTTTAGTAGTTGTTGAAAACAACACTGCATGCGGCCTACAAGTTGGGTCAGGGGTGTAGAGACGGTGTGTTCCACTCCAAGGTGTTCCCCAGGTTGCCTCTCCATTGCTTCAATCTTGAGGCTCTTGTTAAATAGTTGTTAAATGGAACAACTGCATTTGGCCTACTAGTTGGGTTGGGGCCTACTAACAGTGTCTGCCGCTCCTTGCTGTTCTCCTGGTTTCCTGTCCTGAAATTCCATTTTCAGGCTCTCGTTAAGTAGTTGTTAATGTTAGACTGCATTTGGCCTTCTAGTTGGGTTGGGGCCTACTATTGGTGTCTGCCGCTCCTTGCTGTTCTCCTCCACTGAACAAAGCTGTGACGCCTGTTTACTACTGCTGCCAATTTCGAACTGCATTTAGACTAATTACTGATTTGGGCCTACTCTCTGTGTCAGCCTCTCATTACAGTTGTCCTCCACTGAACAAAGCAATGGCCCCTGGTTAGTCCTCTTACCAATTTTGAACTGCATTTAAACCTCTTTATTCTTTGGGCCTATATCTGTGTTTCCTCCTCATCCTGCCCATTGCCCAGCCAGTGATAGATGAGTCTGCTGGTACATTGACCCATAACGCAACATTCCCGGTGCACGCTACACAGCAAGATTGTGACCCTGCTGAAAGTCAGGTTCCTCTTCCCGCATACCATACCACCTTACACGGGGACAAAGAGGAAGGTGCAGATGAAAGTGCAGGTTCCTTCATCAGGTGGGGGGAGGAATACTCGTTGGTGACGTCACTGGCACAGGGCCCCTCATAGTACGCAAAAGTGTTGCTGCCAGTGGGAGGCGCCCCCGCCGTGCAAACACACCGCCGTACTTTGAGGGGCTCTGTGCCAGTGCCAATGCCGAGTGGGCCCCCCCCTGCTTGCTCAGGATCACAGCACTTGCAAAGTTTAAATACTTACCTTACCTTAACTATTATTATAAGGGAAATTAAGATTGACAAGCTTCATTAAGAAGAATGCATGGTTTTGCCATTAAAATGGGCACTCTAGGTGTTTTCCTGGCCCCCACTCACTGCCGACTATGCTGCCCCATTGACTTGCATTGGGTTTCGTGTTTCGGTCGATCCCGACTTTACGTCATAATCGGCCGATTTCACTCGACCCGACTATTGAGATAGTCGGGTTTTGCGAAACCCGACTCGACTCTAAAAAAGTCAAGGTCGCTCAACCCTAGTGAACACTTTTCTGCTGTCTTTTTACACAATGTAGAGGATTGTATTAGGCATAGAATGCTCACATGACTTCAGGCGCAGCCAGTATGGATTTACCATAATGCCATACAGCTATCAAATTGCATAGTATAGCACAACCGATTAGGAGGGACTGTCATATCCTGTAAAAAAGCTGAGGCAGGAAATACAGCAGCCACTTTGTGGAGAATATAGATAGTAAAGGGTTATCACAGCTTACCGATTAAACATGGAGTAGGTAAGCATAAAACACTAAATAAACTGTACAGATAGATTGTGACAGCACAACTGTGAAGAATATTAGTGTGTGAGGAACAGGCAGTTGGTTACCACCACCAGTTACCATTCATTTATCCATAGCTATATACTGTATGTTGAGGTCACTTTAATATTACTAAGGCTGTGTTTGCTTTTCAAGCTTGAATTAGGTTGGATACAGTAAATGGAGACATCAAAGTGTCATATACATATTTTCACGGCAAATCTTTGCAGTAATTTTGATTCATGGCTAATTAAAAAATTAGGAATGTTTTAGGTTAAGTTTTATGTTAAGTTAGGATTTTTGTTTTTAATTTGGAGAAGCTGGCAAATTTGAATTTCTAAGGATTTGCTCACCTACACTGATTACTTTACTGACTGGTAAATATTACATTAGTAATTAACATTAAGAACTTTTTTTTATTTTAAGTGTTGTTATTTCTTCCTATTTTGCAGTGAAGTGCTGTTTTTATTATGCTGCAGGAATTAGCAGTTTATGTTGCAGTTTAGCTGGCAAATTGTTTTTGGTTTCTTGGACCCTGGGAAATCAAATTACTTCTTTTAGGTCATGAAGATCAGACATTGAGAGTAGAAGCAAGTTTAACATCAGCTTTTAGTTACAGATATTCAGTTATAACTTACAGGTTATTACAGGTATTCAGCTTATAAAGTGGGGGATGTGTATTGATTCTGTGTATTTACTAAACACCTTTAACCCCTTAACGACCGCCGATATGCCTTTTAACGGCGGCAGTTAAGGGTACTTAAACCACAGCGCCGTTAATTAATGGCGCTGTGGAAAAAGTGAATAGCGCCCCCCCAGAGTCAGATTTTCTCTGGGGTCTCGGTTGCCGAGAGTAACCGAGACCCCAGAGAACATGATTCGGGGTTTTTTTTACCGACCCCCGAGTTGCGATCGCCGGTAATTAACCGTTTACCGGCAATCGCAAAAAACAAACAAACGTGATTTCCCTTTTAATTTCTCTGTCCTCCGATGTGATCGCACATCAGAGGACAGAGAAATGGGGTCCCAGATAGCCCCCCGATACTCACCTGTCTCCCTCGGTGCTCCTCGTGGCTCCTGATGGGCGCCGCCATCTTTTTCCGGCAAAAAAATGGCGGGCGCATGCGCAGTGCGCCGGCCAGCCGGCACCGGGAGGATCTTTGGGGTCTCGGCTGCCGGGGGTAGCTGAGACCCCAAAGAACATGATCGGGTTTGGTTTTACCGACCCCTGTTTTGCGATCGCTGGTAATTAACTGTTTACCGGAGATCGCAAACAAAAAAAAAAAGCAATATGTAATTCTCTGTCCTCTGACGTGATCGCACATCAGAGGACAGAGAAATAGGGGGATTCGGTGACCCTATTATACTTACCGGTGCGCATGCGCAGTGTGCCTGCCATCTGTCGCCATCTGCCAGCCGGCAGGAGAAGAGCAGTTGGGGCTAAATTTAGGGTTAGGGTTGGGGCTAAATTTAGGGTTAGGGTTAGGGTTGGGGCTAAATTTAGGGTTAGGGTTAGGGTTGGGGCTAAATTTAGGGTTAGAGTTAGGGTTGGGGCTAAATTTAGGGTTAGGGTTAGGGTTGGCGCTAAATTTAGGGTTAGGCTTCTTTCACACTTGCGTCGGTACGGGGCCGTCGCAATGCGTCGGCCCGACATACCGATGCACGTTGTGAAAATTGTGCGCAACGTGGGCAGCGGATACAGTTTTTCAACGCATCCGCTGCCCAGTCTATGTCCTGGGGAGGAGCGGGCGGAGTTACGACCATGCATACGCAGTCGGAAATGGTGGATGCGACGTACAAAAAATTGTTATATTGAATGCTTTTCTGTGCCGACGGTCCGCCAAAACACAACTGATCCAGTGCACGACGGACGCGACGTGTGGCCATCAGTCGCGATCCGTCAGCAATACAAGTCTATGGGCAAAAAACGCATCCTGCGGGCACATTTGCTTGATCTGTTTTTTGTCCAAAACGACGGATTGCAACGGATGCCAAACGACGCAAGTGTGAAAGTAGCCATACGGCTAGGGTTAGGGTTGGGGCTAAAGTTAGGGCTAGGGTTAGGGTTGGAGCTAAAGTTAGGGCTAGGGTTAGGGTTGGGGCTAAATTTAGGGTTAGGGCTAGGGTTGGGGCTAAAGTTAGGGCTAGGGTTGCGGCTAAAGTTAGGGTTAGAGTTGGGATTAGGGTTAGGGTTTGGATTAGGGTTGGTATTAGGGTTAGGGTTGGCATAAGGGTTACGCTTGGGATTAGGGTTAGGTTTGGGATTAGGGTTAAGGTTAGGGTTGGGATTAGGGGTGTATTGGGATTAGGGTTAGGATTGAGGTTAGGGTTGAGATTAGGATTATGGGTGTGTTGGATTTAGGGTTTTGATTAGGGTTATGGTTAGGGTTGACATTAGGATTGTTTTGGGGTTAGGGTTGTGAATATTGTTAGGGTTGTGATTAGGATTATGGATCGGGTTGGGATTAGGGTTAGGGGTGTGTTGGGGTTAGGGTTGGAGTGAGAATTGGGGGGTGTCCACAGTTTAGGTACATCAGGGGGTCTCCAAACACGACAGCCAATTTTGCGCTCAAAAAGTCAAATGGTGCTCCCTCCCTTCTGAGCTCTGCCGTGCGCCCAAACAGTGGGTTACCCCCACATATGGGGCATCAGCGTACTCGGGATAAATTGGACAACAACTTTTGTGGTCCAATTTCTCCTGTTACCCTTGTGAAAATAAAAACTTGGGGGCTACAAAAGCTTTTTTGTGGGAAAAAAATATTTTTTATTTTCACGACTCTGCATTATAAACTTCTGTGAAGCACTTGAGCATTCAAAGTTCTCACCACACATCTATATAAGTTCCTTGGGGGGTCTAGTTTCCAAAATGGGGTCACTTGTGGGGGGTTTCTACTGTTTAGGTACATCAGGGGCTCTGCAAACGCAACATAACGCCCACAGACCATTCTATCAAAGTCTGCATTCCAAAACGGCGCTCCTTCCCTTCTGAGCTCTGCCGTGCGCCCAAACAGTGGTTTACCCCCACATATGGGGCATCAGCGTACTTGGGATAAATTGGACAACAACTTTAGTGGTCCAATTTCTCCTGTTACCCTTGTGAAAATAAAAACTTGGGGGCTACAAAATCTTTTTTTGTGGAAAAAAATATTTTTTATTTTCACGACTCTGCATTCTAAACTTCTGTGAAGCACTTGGGCTTTCAAAGTTCTCACCACACATCTAGATAATTTCCTTGGGTGGTCTAGTTTCCAAAATGGTGCCACTTGGGGGGGGGTTTCTACTGTCTAGGCACATCAGGGGCTCTCCAAACGTGACATGGCATCCTATCTCAATTCCAGCAAATTCTACATTGAAAAAGTAATACGACACTCCTTCTCTTCCAAGCTCTGCGGTGCACCCAAACAGTAGTTTACCCCCATATATGGGGTATTGACATACTCAGGAGAAATTACAAAACAACTTTTGTGGTCTAATTTCTCCTGTTACCCTTGTGAAAATAAGAATTTGTGGGTGAAAAGATCATTTTTGTGTAAACAAATGCGATTTTTTATTTTCACTGCTCTACGTTATAAACTTCTGTGAAGCACTTGGGGGCTCAAAGTGCTCACCACACATCTAGATAAGTTCCTTAAGGAATGTAGTTTCCAAAATGGTGTCACTTGTGGGGGTTTCCACTGTTTAGGCACATCAGGGGCTCTCTAAACGTAACATGGCAACCAATCTCAATTCCAGCCAATTCTGCACTGAAAAAGTCAAACGGCGCTCCTTCACTTCCAAGCTCTGCGGTGCGCCGAAACAGGGGTTTACCCCCACATATGTGTTATCGGCGTATTCAGGAGAAATTGCACAACAAAATTTATCATTTAATTTCTGTTTTTACACTTGTGAAAATAAAAAAAATGGTTCTTTAGTAAAATGTTTGCAAAAAAAAGTTAAATGTTCATTTTTTCCTTCCACATTGTTTCAGTTCCTGTGAAGCACGTAAAGGGTTAATAACTTCTTGAATGTGGTTTTGAGAACCTTGAGGGGTGCAGTTTTTAGAATGGTGTCACACTTGGTTATTTTCTATCATATAGACCCCTCAAAATGACTTCAAATGTGATGTGGTCCCTAAAAAAATGGTGTTGTAAAAATGAGAAATTGCTGATCAACTTTTAACCCTTATAACTCCCTAACAAAAAAAAATTTTGATTCCAAAATTGTGCTGATGTAAAGTAGACTTGTGGGAAATTTTATTTATTAACTATTTTGTGTGACATATCTCTCTGATTTAAGGGCATAAAAATACAAAGTTTGAAAATTACAAAATTTTTAAAATTTTCACCATATTTCCATTTTTTTCATAAATAATCGCAAGTAATATCGAAGAAATGTTACCACTATCATGAAGTACAATATGTCACGAAAAAACAGTCTCAGAATCAGCGGGATCCGTTAAAGCGTTCCAGAGTAATAACCTCATAAAATGACAATGGTCAGAATTGTAAAAATTGGCCCGGTCATTAAGTACCAAATTGGCTCTGTCACTAAGGGGTTAAGCTAGTATATGATGAGTTTTATAACTTTTTAAATAATGCATAAATACATTTTAATAATAAATATTTTAATTAAATTGGAGAGTCCTTGCCTTTACCTTTATTTATATATCATGAAATGTACTGCATTTTTATTATTTTTTTATGCAACAATTTCATAGTTTAACATAATTTTGAACTTACTTCCTTTAGTCTCAAGAGTCTCATTTCTTAAAAGAAGTACATGGAAATACCAGAAAACAGTAGGTATTATCATGATGGAATACTGTTTTAGCCATAACTAAATTGAAACATTTTCTCATTCTGTTTAGAAGTAATATAGTCTTTTTATTTTGCAAAACAAAATTAATCACATGGTTGCTAGTGCAAAATAACCTTGCTGGCAGTTTGTGATGAAGAGTTTGTTTTCTATTCGATATAAAATATAAAACAACATTCTATTCCCAAGAGAATTGAACATATTTTAATAAGGAATTAATTAAACGCTTAAACAGCAAAAAGCTTAAAGGTATATTCCAGTCAGATGCATTAATCACTTACAGTATCAATTTCATTGGTGATAAATGCTAGATTGATAAGCGTCAGAACACAGCAAATACAGATGAGTGGTTCTTTTGAAAATGTAATATGCCCAATGTTCAATGCCCAATGTTTAATTAGCTAAATGTCCCCCCAAAATTTGATTTGCATAATTAAAAAGCTCCTAATTACCTGTAAAATATGTGTTTAACACTTTCTCATTAGAGTCTATTGGACCTGTTTTGAGCTCAATCATGCAAACACTGCCTTTTTCATTTCCAAGTGACTTCAACCTATAGTAAAATGGATGGCTATTTTCACAAGAAGTCCAAAAATTATCCTTTTAATTCTGTTATAATCGGGAAGAAGTTACTGTTTCTCAACTAGCATTTAATTTGCAAATTTTGTTTGGCAAGCAGTCCAAAAATTATCCCCTTTTTGAAGTAGCAAAAAAGTACGGTTTTCAAAATGAAAAAGCTATTCCTTGTTGTCACCAAATCTTTAAAAAAGATAATACTACTTTGAGAGTTGTTTAATATTTGTGTTCCCTCCAGAGAGTTAATTTCCTGTAATCAGTTTAGCACTGGAAAAACACAGTGATTAGCCAGGACACGTGTGGCTGGCATAGCTGTGCAGTGGCTGCAGCTAGTGATGAGCGATTACCGTAATATTCGTAATCGCTATATTCGTAATGAGTACTTTGTAAAAATCACATATTCGTTTTGAATAGTGAGTACAATGCAAGTTAACTGGAAAGGTGAGTAATTTTTAACTGGACCCTAAAATGGATGGGAAAGTGATGAAACAGATTGGGAAGAGCCTGGAGAATATGTCTGCACGCATTTCTGACTCACATATGGTTTCTGGGAATAAGTTTGTCGCAGTATTACACCACTTTTACAGATGTACAATAATAACTACCGAACCTAACCTAAATTGCATTTAACACACCAAAAAGGTTAAGAAACAGTTTTTCCTGCATAATCACTTCTACATAAATCTAAATAAACTAGGGAAAAAATATATCCCTTTTAGCTTTTGTTCACACATATTGTTGTGGTTTTTTTTTTTCACCTTTTACAATTGGGAGGGCCCTGACTTATATATTTTGTAGGTCCCTCTGTCATACATCATTTTTAGTTTGCCTGTTTTTCTGTGGTGCTTTTTCCAGAATAGAGGAGGTTTTTTCCTCCTTTTTTCCTCCTGTTGTGGTTTTTGCTGTTAGAGTAGGACTAGCAAGCGCAAGGATCCGTGACGTGGGTTGCCAGCTTACATATTGTGGCCATAATATTAACTAATACCTTACATATTTTTAAAATATTTTCTTGTGCACTTTTTTTACTCTTACTTTTTGAGGTGCAGTTGGGCCCTAATGGTTTTGTAAATTCTGTTCACACGGGACGCATTAAAGTTAGCACTGGGCATCCCGCCACAGGGCGTTACTAATAGGCTATGATCCAGATGCTGTGCATACTCTGAGTGAACACTACTGCAGATTATTTATTTGCACTGGTGTGCCAAGCGGCCAATCCCTGATTGTAGGCTGGCTGTCTCATTTGGTATTACCGCACCTGTGTAGTCGCCATCTTTACTTGTGCCTGCTGCACCATGATATTGCATTTGAATTGAGGCCTAGACAGGTAAACACGTTTGCCTGTTATTCTGTGGTGCTTTTTCCAGAATATTGGAGGTTTTTTCCTCTTTTTTCCTCCTGTTGTGTTTTTTTCTGTTAGAGTAGGACTGGCAAGCGTGAGGGCCCTTGACGTGGGTTGCCAGTTTACATATTGTGGCCATAATATTAACTAATACCTTACATATTTTGATATCATTTTAGGTTAGCTATTCCCCAGCACTTTACAAGGCCACCTACAACATACCAGTAGGTATGTTGATTTTTGACCTGAGATGACTCAGGTGGCCCTGTAACATGCATTTTGGAGGGACTGCTGTTTCTTATACATTTGGGCGGTCCCTCCCTCCTTGACACTCAAATAGAGTCCATAGCAGTTTATAGATTCCATAGCAGTTTATAATGTGTCCATTGTAGCATTGGGCTTCACCCTCCTCCTCTCCCCTTTCTCAACCTCCATGTGATTATGCGGCCCTAAATTCAAATGTTCAGAGGGCCCTCAGTAGGCAGGAAACCTGAGCTTGGTGAGGGCCCAGAGGGGGCCCTGTAATGTACGCTTTGGACTGACATCTCTTACTTAGACATTTGGGAGCGGTCCTTCCCTTATTGACACTCAGATAGTGGAATACATATTCCATAGCAGTTTATAATGTGCCTATTGAAGCCTTGGGCTTCACCACGATCCCCCCGCCCTTCATCTACCTTCATGTGATTCTGTGTCCCTAAATTCAAATGTTCACAGGGCCTGCAGTAGGCAGGAAACCTGAGTTTAGTGAGAGCCCTCATTTGGCCCTGTAACATACGTTTGAAAGTGCCCTCCTCTAGAAATTTTGGAGGGCCCCTTTGTGTACATTTGAGAGTACCCTCACTTATTCATATTGTACGCCCCTCACTCTATTATTTAACTCATTTAAGGACTGAGACTACATGGAAAAAAGGTAAGAGACATGTAGTAAGAGAAGGTAGCAGTTAGTGCGGCCTGCGAATCTCAGGTTTGGCTGAACTTTGTGAAACAGAAAAATAAATCTGCACTAGACAGCTGGATAACGAGCTTAATTATATCTCTTGGGCAAGTTAATAGACAAAAGATATATGGTGCCCCCCCACCAGGATGGGTTGGCGTATTGACTAGGGTTCAGCGAAACGGATCGTTCATTTTCAAAAGTCGCCGACTTTTGGCACAGTCGGGTTTCACGAAACCCGACCCGACCCCTGTGTGGGGTCGGCCATGCGGTACGCGACTTTCGCGCCAAAGTCGCGTTTCAATGACGCTAAAAGCGCTATTTCTCAGCCAATGAAGGTGGACGCAGATTGTGGGCAGCGTGATGACATAGGTCCTGGTCCCCACCATCTTAGAGAAGGGCATTGCTGTGATAGGCTTGCTGTCTGCGGCGTCACAGGGGCTATAAAGAGGCGTTCCCGCCGACCGCCATCTTACTGCTGCTGATCTGAGCATAGGGAGAGGTTGCTGCCGCTTCGTCAGAAGCAGGGATAGCGTTAGGCAGGGTCCATTAACCACCAAACCGCTTGTGCTGTAGCGATTTCCACTGTCCAACACCACCTTTTGTTTGCAGGGACAGTGGAAGCTACATTTTTTTCCCTCAGCGCTGTAGCTCATTGGGCTGCCCTAGAAGACTCCCTGATAGCTGCATTGCTGTGTGTACGCCGCTGTGCAAACCAACTGCTTTTTTCAAAGCACAAATCCTGTTGTTCCTTCCTTTCTGCACAGCTATCTTTTTTGTTTGTCCACACATTTGATTTAATTTGTGCAGCAGTCCACTCCTTCTTATTGCTGCCTGCCATACCTGGCTGAGATAACTGCAAGGAGATAGTAATTGTAGGACAGTCCCTTTTTTTATTTATTTATTTTTTTTAATTCTCCCTAAAAAAATAAGTTGTGGGAGATTAAGATTGGCATTTCTGCTAGAGTGCCAGTCCTGTGTGTGCCATCTCTCTTAGATAGTGGGCCATAGAAAGCCTAATGTTTTTTCTTTTTTTTAATTTGGTATCTAAATTCTCCCTGAAAAAAAAAAACAGTGGGAGATTAATATTGGCCTTTCTGCTTGTCTGCCAGTCCTGAGTGTGCCATCTCTCTTAAATAGTGGGCCATAGAAAGCGTAGTGTTTTTTTTTTTTTTTTTTAATTTGGTATCTAAATTCTCCCTGAAAAAAAAAAACCGTGGGAAATTAATATTGGCCTTTCTGCTTGTGTGCCAGTCCTGAGTGTGCCATCTCTCTTAAATAGTGGGCCATAGAAAGCCTATTTTTTTTTTTTTTAAATTTGGTATCTAAATTCTCCCTGGAAAAAAAAAACAGTGGGAGATTAATATTGGCCTTTCTGCTTGTGTGCCAGTCCTGAGTGTGCCATCTCTCTTAAATAGTGGGCCATACTAAGCCTAGTGTTTTTTTTTTTTAATTTGGTATCTAAATTCTCCCAGAAAAAATAAAAAAAAACGTGGGAGATTAATATTGGCCTTTCTGCTTGTGTGCCAGTCCTGAGTGTGCCATCTCGCTTAAATAGTGGGCCATAGAAAGCCTAGTGTTTTTTTTTTTTTAATTTGGTATCTAAATTTTCCCTGAAACAATAAAAAAACCGTGGGAGATTAATATTGGCCTTTCTGCTTGTCTGCCAGTCCTGAGTGTGCCATCTCTCTTAAATAGTGGGCCATAGAAAGCCTAGTGTTTTTTTTTTAAATTTGGTATCTAAATTCTCCCAGAAAAAATTAAAAAAAAACGTGGGAGATTAATATTGGCCTTTCCGCTTGTGTGCCAGTCCTGAGTGTGCCATCTCGCTTAAATAGTGGGCTATAGAAAGCCTAGTGTTTTTTTTTTTAAATTTGGTATCTAAATTCTCCCTGAAAAAAAAAAACCGTGGGAGATTAATATTGGCCTTTCTGCTTGTGTGCCAGTCCTTAGTGTGCCATCTCGCTTAAATAGTGGGCCATAGAAAGCCTAGTGTTTTTTTTTTTAATTTGGTATCTAAATTCTCCCTGAAAAAAAAAAAACCCATGGGAGATTAATATTGGCCTTTCTGGTTGTGTGCCAGTCCTGAGTGTGCCATCTCGCTTAACCCCTTTACCCCCAAGGGTGGTTTGCATGTTATGGACCGGGCCAATTTTTACAATTCTGACTACTGTCCCTTTATGAGGTTATAACTCTGGAACGCTTCAACGGATCCCGGTGATTCTGACATTGTTTTCTCGAGACATATTGTACTTCATGATAGTGGTAAAATTTCTTTGATATTACCTGCGCTTATTAGTGAAAAAAACGGAAATATGGTGAAAATTTTGAAAATTTTGCAATTTTCCAACTTTGAATTTTTATGCAATTAAATCACAGAGATATGTCACAAAAAATACTTAATAAGTAACATTTCCCACATGTCTACTTTACATCAGCACAATTTTGGAACCAAAATTTTTTTTTGTTAGGGAGTTAAAAGGGTTAAAAGTTGACCAGCAATTTCTCATTTTTACAACACCATTTTATTTTAGGGACCACATCTCATTTGAAGTCATTTTGAGGGGTCTATATGATAGAAAATACCCAAGTGTGACACCATTCTAAAAACTGCACCCCTCAAGGTTCTCAAAACCACATTCAGGAAGTTTATTAACCCTTCAGGTGTTTCACAGGAATTTTTGGAATGTTTAAATAAAAATTAACATTTAACTTTTTTTCACAAAAAATTTACTTCAGCTCCAATTTGTTTTATTTTACCAAGGGTTACAGGAGAAAATGGACCCCAAACCTTGTTGTACAATTTGTCCTGAGTACGTCAATACCCCATAAGTGGAGGTAAACCACTGTTTGGGTGCATGGGAGAGCTCGGAAGGGAAGGAGCGCCGTTTGACCTTTCAATGCAAAATTGACAGGAATTGAGATGGGACGCCATGTTGCGTTTGAAGAGCCACTGATGTGCCTAAACATTGAAACCCCCACAAATGACACCATTTTGGAAAGTAGACCACCTAAGGAACTTATCTAGAGGTGTGGTGAGCACTTTGACCCACCAAGTGCTTCACAGAAGTTTATAATGCAGAACCGTAAAAATAAAAAATCATTTTTTTTTCACAAAAATTATCTTTTCGCCCCCAATTTTTTATTTTCTCAATGGTAAAAGAAGAAATTGGAACCAAAAAGTTGTTGTACAATTTGTCCTGAATACGCTGATACCCCATATGTGGGGTTAAACCACTGTTTGGGCGCATGGGAGAGCTCGGAAGGGAAGGAGCGCCGTTTGACTTTTCAATGCAAAATTCACAGGAATTGAGATGAGACGCCATGTTGCGTTTGGAGAGCCACTGATGTGCCTAAACATTGAAACCCCCCACAAGTGACACCATTTTGGAAAGTAGACCCCCTAAGGAACTTATCTAGATGTGTGGTGAGCACTTTGACCCACCAAGAGCTTCACAGAAGTTTATAATGCAGAGCCGTAAAAATAAAACAAAAATTTTTTCCCACAAAAATTATTTTTTAGTCCCCAGTTTTGTATTTTCCCAAGGGTAACAGGAGAAATTGGACCCCAAAAGTTGTTGTGCAATTTGTCCTGACTGCGCTGATACCCCATATGTGGGGGGGAACCACCGTTTGGGCGCATTGGAGGGTTCGGAAGGGAAGGAGCGCCATTTGGAATGCAGACTTAAATGGAATGGTCTGCAGGCGTCACATTGCGTTTGCAGAGCCCCTAATGTACCTAAACAGTAGAAACCCCACACAAGTGACCCCATATTGGAAACTAGATCCCCCCACGAACTTATCTAGATGTGTTGTGAGAACTTTGAGTCCCCAAGTGTTTCACGCCGAGCCGTGAAAATAAAAAATCTTTTTTTTTCCCACAAAAATTATTTTTTAGCCCCCAGTTTTGTATTTTCCCAAGGGTAACAGGAGAAATTAAACCCCAAAAGTTGTTGTCCAATTTGTCCTGAGTACGCTGATACCCCATATGTTGGGTTAATCTCCTGTTTGGACACACGGGAGAGCTCGGAAGGGAAGGAGCACTGTTTTACTTTTTCAACGCAGAATTGGATGGAATTGAGATCGGACGCCATGTCGCGTTTGGAGAGCCCCTGATGTGTCTAAACAGTGGAAACCCCCAAATTATAACTGAAACCCTAATCCAAACACACCCCTAACCCTCATTCCAACGGTAACCCTAACCACACCTCTAACCCAGACACACCCCTAACCCTAATCCCAACCCTATTCCCAACCGCAAATGTAATCCAAACCCTAACCCTAACTTTAGCCCCAGCCCTAACTGTAGCCTTAACCCTAACTGTAGCCTTAACCCTAGCCCTAACCCTAGCCTCAACCCTACCCCTAACCCTAGCCCTAACCCTAGCCCTAACCCTAGCCCTAGCCCTAACCCTAGCCCTAGCCCTAACCCTAGCCCTAACCCTAACCCTTGCCCTAGCCCTAACCCTAGCCCTAACCCTAGCCCTAACCCTAGCTCTAACCCTAGCCCTAACCCTAACCCTAGCCCTAACCCTAATGGGAAAATGGAAATAAATACATTTTTTTAATTTTTTTTTATTTTTCCCTAACTAAGGGGGTGATGAAGGGGGGTTTGATTTACTTTTATAGTGGGTTTTTTAGCAGATTTTTATGATTGGCAGCCGTCACACACTGAAAGACGCTTTTTATTGCAAAAAATATTTTTTGCGTTACCACATTTTGAGAGCTATAATTTTTCCATATTTTGGTCCACAGAATCATGTGAGGTCTTGTTTTTTGCGGGACGAGTTGGCGTTTTTATTGGTAACATTTTCGGGCACGTGACATTTTTTGATCGCTTTTTATTCAGATTTTTGTGAGGCAGAATTACCAAAAACCAGCTATTCATGAAATTCTTTTGGGGGAGGCGTTTATACCGTTCCGCGTTTGGTAAAATTGATAAAGCATTTTTATTCTTCGGGTCAGTACGATTACAGCGACACCTCATTTATATCATTTTTTTAATGTTTTGGCGCTTTTATACGATAAAAACTATTTTATAGAAAAAATAATTATTTTTGCATCGCTTTATTCTGAGGACTATAACTTTTTTATTTTTTTGCTGATGTTGCTGTATGGTGGCTCATTTTTTGCGGGACAAGATGACGCTTTCAGCGGTACCATGGTTATTTATATCTGTCTTTTTGATCGCGTGTTATTCCACTTTTTGTTCGGCGGTATGATAATAAAGCATTGTTTTTTGTCTCGTTTTTTTTTTTTTTCTTCTTACGGTGTTTACTGAAGGGGTTAACTAGTGGGACAGTTTTATAGGTCGGGTCGTTACGGACGCGGCGATACTAAATATGTGTACTTTTATTGTTTGTTTTCTTTATTTAGATAAAGAAATGTATTTATGGGAATAATATATATATATTTTTTTTTCATTATTTAGGATTTTTTTTTTTTACACACTTGTAAAAATTATTTTTTAACTTTTTTACTTTGTCCCAGGGGGGGACAATACAGATCGGTGATCTGCCAGTTTGCACAGCACTCTGACAGATCACCGATCTGTCTCAGAGCGCTGCAGCGTTACCAAGTGCCTGCTCCGAGCAGACACTTGGTAAGCCACCTCCCTCCCTGCAGGACCCGGATCCGCGGCCATCTTGGATCCGGGACTTTCTGCAGGGAGGAAGGTAGGAGACCCCCGGAGCAACGCGATCACATCGCGTTGCTGCGGGGGTCTCAGGGAAGCCTGCAGGGAGCCCCCTTCCTGCGCGATGCTTCCCTGCACCGCCGGCACATCGCGATCATGTTTGATCGCGGTGTGCCGGGGGTTAATGTGCCGGGGGCTGTCCGTGACCGCTCCTGGCACATAGTGCCGGATGTCAGCTGCGATAAGCAGCTGACACCCGGCCGCGATCGGCCGCGCTCCCCCCGTGAGCGCGGCCGATCGCCTATGACGTACTATTCCGTCCGTGGGAAGTAAAGCCCACCCCACATGGACGGAATAGTATGTCTAATGGCAGAAAGGGGTTAAATAGTGGGCCATAGAAAGCCTAGTGTTTTTTTTTTTTAAATTTGGTATCTAAATTCTCCCTGAAAAAAAAACAGTGGGAGATTAATATTGGCCTTTCTGCTTGTGTGCCAGTCCTGAGTGTGCCATCTCGCTTAAATAGTGGGCCATAGAAAGCCTAGTGTTTTTGTTTTTTTAAATTTGGTATCTAAATTCTCCCTGAAAAAAAAAAAAGAGTGGGAAATTAATATTGGCCTTTCTGCTTGTGTGCCAGTCCTGAGTGTGCCATCTCTCTTAAATAGTGGGCCATAGAAAGCGTAGTGTTGTTTTTTTTTAAATTTGGTATCTAAATTCTCCCTGAAAAAAAAAAAACCGTGGGAGATTAATATTGGCCTTTCTGCTTGTGTGCCAGTCCTGAATGTGCCATCTCTCTTAAATAGTGGGCCATAGAAAGCCTAGTGTTTTATTTTTACATTTGGTATCTAAATTCTCCCTGAAAAAATAAAAAAAACGTGGGAGATTAATATTGGCCTTTCTGCTTGTGTGCCAGTCCTGAGTGTGCCATCTCTTTTAAATAGTGGGCCATAGTAAGCCTAGTGTTTTTTTTTATTTGGTATCTAAATTCTCCCACCAAAAAATAAAAAAAAAGTGGGAGATTAATATTGGCCTTTTTGCTTGTGTGCCAGTCCTGAGTGTGCCATGTCGCTTAAATAGTGGGCCATAGAAAGCCTAGGGTTTTTTTTTTTTTAAAATTTGATATCTAAATTCTCCCTGAAACAATAAAAAAACCGTGGGAGATTAATATTGGCCTTTCTGCTTGTCTGCCAGTCCTGAGTGTGCCATCTCGCTTAAATAGTGGGCCATAGAAAGCCTAGTGTTTTTTTTAAAACAAATTTGGTATCAAAATTCTCCCTGAAACAATAAAAAAAACATGGGAGATTAATACTGGCCTTTCTGCTTGTCTGCCAGTCCTGAGAGTGTCATCTCTCTTAAATATTGGGCCCTAGAAAGCCTAGTGTTTTTTTTTTTTAAATTTGGTATCTAAATTCTCCCTGAAAAAAATTAAAAAAAACGTGGGAGATTAATATTGGCCTTTCTGCTTGTGTGCCAGTCCTGAGTGTGCCAACTCTCTTAAATAGTGGGCCATAGTAAGCCTAGTGTTTTTTTTTTTTAATTTGGTATCTAAATTCTCCCAGAAAAAAAAAAAAAAAAAACGTGGGAGATTAATATTGGCCTTTCTGCTTGTGTGCCAGTCCTGAGTGTGCCATCTCTCTTAAATAGTGGGCCATAGTAAGCCTAGTGTTTTTTTTTTTTTAATTTGGTATCTAAATTCTCCCTGAAAAAAAAATAAAAAGTTGGGGGATTAATATTGGCCTTTGTGCTTGAGTGACAGTCCTGCGTGTGTGGCATCTCTCTCATTTGGTGCCACAGAAAACAGAGTGTGTAACATCGTGCCTGATTTTCCTCGCGGTCTCACCCACCTATAATGGGATATCTAAATCATACAGAAGTTAGAGTTCACCTTGTAAGTTGTTTGACAGTAACAAATACCGTTAGTTTGGTGACGTTTTTAAAACAATGAGGAAGTCTGGTGGAAGAGGTCGTGGCCGTGGGCGTTCATTGCCAGCTGGTAATGATGGTAGTGGTAGTGGAGCATCGGGTGGTCGTGGGAAAAACAATATAGCACCTAAGTCTCGACCTGTGGAGCCAGGTTCGTCGTCTGGCTACACAAGGCCTCGAACGCTCCCTTTTCTCGGAGTAGGAAAACTGCTTTTAAAGCCGGAGCAGCAAGAGCAAGTTTTGGCTTACCTTGCTGACTCAGCCTCCAGCTCTTTTGCCTCCTCTTCTGAAACTGGTAAATGTAAAAGCAGTGCGTCGTTAGTGGATGTTCACGGTCAGGGGCAAGTCGCTTCCTTGTCCTCTTCAGCAAAAACAGCAACAGAGAAGGATGCAGCAGGCGACACAACGGGTTACTCCATGGAGCTCTTTACACATACCGTCCCTGGGTTAGAAAGTGAAACAGTTAACAGGCCATGCCCATTACAAGTTGAATCTGACATGGAGTGCACTGAAGCACAGCCACAGCCAGACTACTATGCTGGTCCTTTGACTCAGACCACAACATTACCCTCGCAGGGTACTGATCCAGAATCAGACCCTGATGAGACTATGTTGCCCCGTCACGAACGCTATACCACCGACTTACACGGTGACACAGACGAAGTTGCACACGAGCTAGAAGAGGAGGTTATAGATGACACAGTTGTTGACCCCGATTGGCAGCCATTGGGGGAACAGGGTGCAGGCGACAGTAATTCTGAAGCGGAGGGGCCGCAGCAGGCATCAACATCGCAACAGGTTCCATCTGCCGGGCCCGTAGATGGCCCAAAACGCGTGGCAAAGCCAAAACCTGTTGGAGGACTGCGTGGACATCCGGTTAAAGCTCAGTCTGCAATGCCTGAAAAGGTATCCGATGCTAGAAAGAGTGCAGTCTGGCATTTTTTTAAACAACATCCAATTGATCAGCGCAAAGTCATCTGTCAAAAATGTTCAACTGCCTTAAGCAGAGGTCAGAATCTGAAAAGTCTAAATACAAGTTGCATGCATAGACATTTAACCACCATGCATTTGCAAGCCTGGACTAACTACCAAACGTCCCTTAAGGTTGTAGCACCCTCGGCCAACGAAGCTAGTCAGCAACGCTACATCCCTTCTGTCAGTGTAAGGCCACTATTTTCCGCACCACCTGCAGTATCTGTGCAGGTTTCTTTGCCAGGCCAAAGCAGTCAGGGTCAGGGAATCACCAGTTTCGTAGTAGGAAACACTGCATCTAGGGCACCGGCGGCAACAATACCGTCTCCAACCGTCTCTCAGTCTGCCATGTCCACCGGCACCCCCGCTAGTTCCATGATCTCCAGCTCTCCAGTCCAGCTCACCCTACATGAGACTCTGGTTAGAAAAAGGAAGTACTTAGCCTCGCATCCGCATACACAGGGTTTGAACGCCCACATAGCTAGACTAATCTCGTTAGAGATGATGCCCTACCGGTTAGTTAAAAGCGAAGCTTTCAAAGCCCTGATGGACTACGCTGTACCACACTACGAGCTACCCAGTCGACACTTCTTTTCGAGAAAAGCCATCCCAGCCCTCCACCAGCATGTTAAAGAGCGCATCGTCCATGCACTCAGGCAATCTGTGAGTACAAAGGTGCACCTGACAACAGATGCATGGACCAGTAGGCATGGCCAGGGACGTTACGTGTCCATCACGGCACACTGGGTGAATGTGGTGGATGCAGGGTCCACAGGGGACAGCAATTTTGGAACAGTTTTGCCTAGCCCACGGTCTAGGAAACAGTTGGCTGCAGCCCTTCGCACCCCCTCCTCCTCCTCCTCGTCCTCCTGCAGAAGCGAGAGCTCGTCCACAGACCGCAGTTGCACAACCACTCCATCCGCAGCTGCCACTGTTGCACACCAGGTCTCCCATTATGGGGCAGCTACTGGCAAGCGTCAGCAGGCTGTATTGGCTATGAAGTGTTTGGGCGACAACAGACACACCGCGGAAGTTCTGTCCGAGTTCTTGCAGAAAGAAACGCAGTCGTGGCTGGGCACTGTAGATCTTGTGGCAGGCAAGGTAGTGAGTGATAATGGAAGGAATTTCATGGCTGCCATCTCCCTTTCCCAACTGAAACACATTCCTTGCCTGGCTTACACCTTAAACCTGGTGGTGCAGTGCTTCCTGAAAAGTTATCCGGGGTTATCCGACCTGCTTCTCAAAGTGCGTGCACTTTGCTCGCATATCCGCCGTTCGCCCGTACACTCCAGCCGTATGCAGACCTATCAGCGGTCTTTGAACCTTCCCCAGCATCGCCTAATCATAGACGTTGCAACAAGGTGGAACTCAACACTGCACATGCTTCAGAGACTGTGCGAACAGAGGCGTGCTGTTATGTATTTGTGGGAGGATACACATACACGGGCAGGCAGTAGGATGGCAGACATGGAGTTGTCAGGTGTGCAGTGGTCGAAGATACAAGACATGTGTCAAGTCCTTCAGTGTTTTGAGGAATGCACACGGCTGGTTAGTGCAGACAATGCCATAATAAGCATGAGCATCCCCCTAATGCGTCTGCTGATGCAAAGTTTGACGCACATAAAGGAGCAGGCGTCTGCATCAGAGGAAGAGGAAAGCCTTGATGACAGTCAGCCATTGTCTGGTCAGGGCAGTGTACAGGAAGAGGTAGCGGGTGAACAGGAGGATGAGGACGAGGAGGATGATGGAGATGAATATTTTTTTAATGAGGAAGCTTTTCCGGGGACACGGGAAATTGGTGGCGTGGCAAGGCCGGGTTCTGGTTTTTTGAGGGACACAAGTGACGTAGATTTGCCTGAAACAGCCCCTCAACCCAGCACAACCGCAGAT
This sequence comes from Ranitomeya imitator, assembly GCF_032444005.1. Classification (NCBI taxonomy): domain Eukaryota; kingdom Metazoa; phylum Chordata; class Amphibia; order Anura; family Dendrobatidae; genus Ranitomeya; species Ranitomeya imitator. The sequence goes on from NC_091282.1 coordinate 240,956,128, forward strand.
TTGACAACTGGAACTTTGGCCCACATGGCGGATTATGCCTTACGTATCCTCAAAAGGGACACACGCATTACTAAAATGATGAACGATGACGATTACTGGTTCGCCTGCCTCCTTGATCCTCGCTATAAAGGCAAATTGCAAAATATTATGCCACATGAGAACTTGGAACTAATATTAGCAACCAAACAATCAACTCTTGTTGACCGTTTGCTTCAGGCATTCCCAGCACACAGTGCCCATGATCGTTCTCACACGAGCTGCAGGGGGCAGCAGACCAGAGGTGTTAGAGGGGCAGAAATCAGAAGTGGCGTTGGACAGAGGGGTTTTCTGACCAGGTTGTGGAATGATTTTGATATGACCGCAGACAGGACAGGTACTGCAGCATCAATTCAAAGTGACAGGAGACAACATTTGTCCAGTATGGTTACTAACTATTTTTCATCCCTTATCGATGTTCTCCCTCAACCGTCATTCCCATTTGATTACTGGGCATCCAAATTAGACACCTGGCCAGAATTGGCAGAATATGCATTGCAGGAGCTTTCTTGCCCGGCAGCAAGTGTCCTATCAGAAAGAGTATTCAGTGCTGCAGGTTCAATATTAACCGAAAAAAGGACTCGTCTGGCTACCCAAAATGTGGATGATCTAACCTTCATTAAAATTAACCACAACTGGATTTCAAATTCTTTTGCCCCACCTTGCCCGGCTGACACCTAGCTTTCCTATGAAAAGGTCTTGCCTGTGGACTACTCTGACTGACTTTTCCAATCGCGTAATTTGCAGCAGCTGATTGTCCAGCATACGACATGTTTACACCTCCCTAAATGGCCAAACTCCCCCCACGGGGCCGTGGTCTCGCCACTTGGCGCAAGCACCCGTGAGAGTGCCGTTTGTCTGAAGAGGTGGGTGTGCACGCTTTTGGTCAACGGCACTGCCACTGGGTCCCTCATAGTACAATAAAGTGTCTCTGGCGGTGGTGGTGCGCACCCAACGTCAGACACACTGTTGTAACATGAGGGGCCCTGGGCCTGTACCGCCGGCCACAAGAGAGTTCCCCCCCAAGCTCAAACATTGCTCTACCACTTGCACAATTATCTCTCACAGTTCCACCAATGTTTAGTCTATGCGCTGACATCATTCAATGCCTGGCACTGACAATACCATTGTGTTGACATGTATGATGGTACTTAACATAGTCAGGGGCAGTGTCCTATATTTACACCAGTAAATAATTAGCGCCAAATTACTAGGTCTAAAACTCAGTAGAGGAGCCCACCCCTGTACCTAAGTATTCCACCCTTTTGTGTTTTGGTTTTGTTGTAATGCGAGACATTAATATCAATTTATGTTTTTGGAGTACTAACTGGCAGACACTCATTACAATCGGCCTCCGCTGACAACACCAATGCTGCCTGTGTACCCCTGCAAGAGAATTGCAAGTGCCTACAGCCGAATTTTGTTATGTTAGGCCTACTACGCCTGTCTGCGGTCCCTCCTTCCACTAGTCCTCCACTGACCAGACCACTGCTGCCCATGTACCCCTGGAACCAATTTTAAAGTGCCTACAGCCAAATTTTGTTATGTTAGGCCTACTACGCCTGTCTGCGGTCCCTCCTTCCACTAGTCCTCCAGTGACCTGTGTACTGCTGCCCGTGAACCCCGGAAACAATTTAAAAGTGCCTACAGCCAAATTTTGTTATGTTGGGCCTACTACGCCTGTCTGCGGTCCAGTCCTCCAGTGTTCTGTCTACTGCTGCCCGTGTAAACCTGGAACCAATTTTAAAGTGCCTACAGCCAAATTTTGTTATGTTAGGCCTACTACGCCTGTCTGCGGTCCCTCCTTCCACTAGTCCTCCAGTGACCTGTCCACTGCTGCCCGTGTACCCCTGGAAACAATTTAAAAGTGCCTACAGCCAAATTTTGTTATGTTAGGCCTACTACGCCTGTCTGCGGTCCCTCCTTCCACTAGTCCTCCACTGACCAGACCACTGCTGCCCGTGTACCCCTGGAAACAATTTAAAAGTGCCTATAGCCAAATTTTGTTATGTTAGGCCTACTACGCCTGTCTGCGGTCCCTCCTTCCACTAGTCCTCCACTGACCAGACCACTGCTGCCCGTGTACCCCTGGAACCAATTTTAAAGTGCCTACAACCAAATGTTATGTTAGGCCTACTACGCCTGTCTGCGGTCCCTCCTTCCACTAGTCCTCCAGTGTCCTGTCCACTGCTGCCCGTGTACCCCTGGAACCAATTTTAAAGTGCCTACAGCCAAATTTTGTTATGTTAGGCCTACTACGTCTGTCTGCGGTCCCTCCTTCCACTAGTCCTCCAGTGACCTGTCCACTGCTGCCCGTGTACCCTTGGAAACAATTTAAAAGTGCCTACAGCCAAATTTTGTTATGTTAGGCCTACTACGCCTGTCTGTGGTCCCTCCTTCCACTAGTCCTCCACTGACCAGACCACTGCTGCCCGTGTACCTTTGGAAACAATTTAAAAGTGCCTACAGCCAAATTTTGTTATGTTAGGCCTACTACGCCTGTCTGCGGTCCCTCCTTCCACTAGTCCTCCAGTGATCTGTCCACTGCTGCCCGTGTACCCCTGGAACCTATTTTAAATTGCATTGAGCATCCTTTTTTTAATAGTAGGCATACAAACTCTGTCTGTGGTCCATAATTGAAATTGTCCTCCACTGAACAGAACAATGCTGCCTGTGTACCTGTGTAACCTTTTTTAAACTGCATTGAGCCAAATGTTGTGTTTAAGGCCTACTACCTGTGTCTGTCTGCGCCACTCATTACAACTGTCCTCCTTTTAAAAAAGCTGAGCGTCAATAGTCTGGTTTTCAGCCTATAGGAATTTGAAAACTGCATTGGGGCTACTACTACTACTTCGGTAGGGCCTACTAACGGTGTCTGCCGCTCCAAGGTGTTCCCCAGGTTTCCTCTCCATAGCTTCGAGCTTCTAGCTCTCATTTAGTAGTTGTTGAAAACAACACTGCATTCGGCCTACAAGTTGGGTCTGGGGTGTAGAGACAGTGTCTTCCGCTCCAAGGTGTTCCCCAGGTTGCCTCTCCATTGCTTCAATCTTAAAGCTCTTGTTTAGTAGTTGTTGAAAACAACACTGCATTTGGCCTGCAAGTTGGGTCTGGGGTGTAGAGACGGTGTCTTCCGCTCCAAGGTGTTCTCCAGGTTGCCTCTCCATTGCTTTGATCTTCTGGATCTTCTTAAGTAGTTGTTGAAAACAACACTGCATTCGGCCTACAAGTTGGGTCTGGGGTGTAGAGACGGTGTCTTCCGCTCCAAGGTGTTCTCCAGGTTTCCTCTCCATTGTTTCAATCTTAAAGCTCTTGTTTAGTAGTTGTTGAAAACAACACTGCATTCGGCCTACAAGTTGGGTCTGGGGTGTAGAGACGGTGTCTTCCACTCCAAGGTGTTCTCCAGGTTGCCTCTCCATTGCTTCAATCTTAAAGCTCTTGTTTAGTATTTGTTGAAAACAACATTGCATTCGGCCTGCAAGTTGGGTCTGGGGTGTAGAGACGGTGTCTTCCGCTCCAAGGTGTTCTCCAGGTTGCCTCTCCATTGCTTTGATCTTCTGGCTCTTCTTAAGTAGTTGTTGAAAACAACACTGCATTCGGCCTACAAGTTGGGTTTGGGTTGTAGAGACGGTGTCTTCCGCTCCAAGGTGTTCTCCAGGTTGCCTCTCCATTGCTTCAATCTTCTGGCTCTCATTTAGTAGTTGTTGAAAACAACACTGCATTCGGCCTACAAGTTGGGTCTGGGGTGTAGAGACGGTGTCTTCCACTCCAAGGTGTTCCCCAGGTTTCCTCTCCATTGCTTCGATCTTCTGGCTTTCGTTTAGTAGTTGTTGAAAACAACACTGCATTCGGCCAACAAGTTGGGTCTGGGGTGTAGAGCCGGTGTCTTCCGCTCCAAGGTGTTCTCCAGGTTGCCTCTCCATTGCTTCAATCTTAAAGCTCTTGTTTAGTAGTTGTTGAAAACAACACTGCATTCGGCCTACAAGTTGGGTCTGGGGTGTAGAGATGGTGTCTTCTGCTCCAAGGTGTTCTCCAGGTTGCCTCTCCATTGCTTCAATCTTCTGGCTCTCGTTTAGTAGTTGTTGAAAACAACACTGCATTCGGCCTACAAGTTGGGTCTGGGGTGTAGAGACGATGTCTTCCACTCCAAGGTGTTCCCCAGGTTTCCTCTCCATTGCTTCGATCTTCTGGCTCTCGTTTAGTAGTTGTTGAAAACAACACTGCATTCGGCCTACAAGTTGGGTCTGGGGTGTAGAGACGGTGTCTTCCACTCCAAGGTGTTCCCGAGGTTGCCTCTCCATTGCTTCAATCTTCTGGCTCTCGTTTAGTAGTTGTTGAAAACAACACTGCATTCAGCCTCCAAGTTGGGTCTGGGGTGTAGAGACGGTGTCTTCTGCTCCAAGGTGTTCTCCAGGTTGCCTCTCCATTGCTTCAATCTTAAAGCTCTTGTTTAGTAGTTGTTGAAAACAACACTGCATTCGGCCTACAAGTTGGGTCTGGGGTGTAGAGACGGTGTCTTCCACTCCAAGGTGTTCCCCAGGTTGCCTCTCCATTGCTTCAATCTTCTGGCTCTCGTTTAGTAGTTGTTGAAAACAACACTGCATTCGGCCTGCAAGTTGGGTCTGGGGTGTAGAGACGGTGTCTTCCGCTCCAAGGTGTTCTCCAGGTTGCCTCTCCATTGCTTTGATCTTCTAGCTCTTCTTAAGTAGTTGTTGAAAACAACACTGCATTCGGCCTACAAGTTGGGTCTGGGTTGTAGAGACGGTGTCTTCCGCTCCAAGGTGTTCTCCAGGTTTCCTCTCCATTGCTTCAATCTTAAAGCTCTTGTTTAGTAGTTGTTGAAAACAACACTGCATTCGGCCTACAAGTTGGGTCTGGGTTGTAGAGACGGTGTCTTCCGCTCCAAGGTGTTCTCCAGGTTGCCTCTCCATTGCTTTGATCTTCTGGCTCTTCTTAAGTAGTTGTTGAAAACAACACTGCATTCGGCCTACAAGTTGGGTCTGGGTTGTAGAGACGGTGTCTTCCGCTCCAAGGTGTTCTCCAGATTGCCTCTCCATTGCTTCAATCTTCTGGCTCTCGTTTAGTAGTTGTTGAAAACAACACTGCATTCGGCCTACAAGTTGGGTCTGGGGTGTAGAGACGGTGTCTTCCGCTCCAAGGTGTTCTCCAGGTTGCCTCTCCATTGCTTCAATCTTAAAGCTCTTGTTTAGTAGTTGTTGAAAACAACACTGCATTCGGCCTACAAGTTGGGTCTGGGGTGTAGAGATGGTGTCTTCTGCTCCAAGGTGTTCTCCAGGTTGCCTCTCCATTGCTTCAATCTTCTGGCTCTCGTTTAGTAGTTGTTGAAAACAACACTGCATTCGGCCTACAAGTTGGGTCTGGGGTGTAGAGACGGTGTCTTCCACTCCAAGGTGTTCCCCAGGTTTCCTCTCCATTGCTTCGATCTTCTGGCTCTCGTTTAGTAGTTGTTGAAAACAACACTGCATTCGGCCTACAAGTTGGGTCTGGGGTGTAGAGACGGTGTCTTCCACTCCAAGGTGTTCCCGAGGTTGCCTCTCCATTGCTTCAATCTTCTGGCTCTTGTTTAGTAGTTGTTGAAAACAACACTGCATTCGGCCTACAAGTTGGGTCTGGGGTGTAGAGACGGTGTCTTCCGCTCCAAGGTGTTCCCCAGGTTGCCTCTCCATTGCTTCAATCTTAAAGCTCTTGTTTAGTAGTTGTTGAAAACAACACTGCATTCGGCCTACAAGTTGGGTCTGGGGTGTAGAGACGGTGTCTTCCACTCCAAGGTGTTCCACAGGTTGCCTCTCCATTGCTTCAATCTTCTGGCTCTTGTTTAGTAGTTGTTGAAAACAACACTGCATTCGGCCTACAAGTTGGGTCTGGGGTGTAGAGACGGTGTCTTCTGCTCCAAGGTTTTCTCCAGGTTGCCTCTCCATTGCTTCAATCTTCTGGCTCTCGTTTAGTAGTTGTTGAAAACAACACTGCATTCGGCCTACAAGTTGGGTCTGGGGTGTAGAGACGGTGTCTTCCACTCCAAGGTGTTCCCCAGGTTTCCTCTCCATTGCTTCGATCTTCTGGCTCTCGTTTAGTAGTTGTTGAAAACAACACTGCATTAGGCCTACTAGTTGGGTTGGGGCCTTCTATCTGTGTCTGCCGCTCCTTGCTGTTCTCCTACAGTGAACAAAGCTGTGCCGCTTGTTTACTACTGTTGCCAATTTTGAACTGCATTTAGAATACTTACTGATTTGGGCCTACTCTCTGTGTCAGCCTCTCATTCCAGTTGTCCTCCACTGAACAAAACAATGCCCCCTGGTTAGTCCTGTTACCAATTTTGAACTGCATTTAGCCCACTTTATTCTTTGGGCCCATATCTGTTTCCCCCTCATCCTGCCCATTGCCCAGCCAGTGATAGATGAGTCTGCTGGTACATTGACCCATAATGCAGCATTCCCCTTGCACGCTACACTGCAAGATTGTGACCCTGCTGAAAGTCAGGTCCCCCTTCCCGCATACCATACCACCTTACACGGGGACAAAGAGGAAGGTGCAGATGAAGGTGCAGGTTCCTTCATCAGGTGGGGGGAGGAATACTCGTTGGCGACGTCACTGGCACAGGGCCCCTCATAGTACGCAAAATTGTTGCTGCCGGTGGGAGGCGCCCCCGCCGTGTGTTGTGAATTCTGTGATCAAGCTCCCTCCTGTGGTCACAAGTGGTACTGCGGCTTCTGAGTTTCCTTCCTCAGGTGATGAGGTTAAGTCGTTAGTTGCTGCTTTATTTAACTCCACCTAGTGCTTTGATCCTGGCCTCCAGTCTATGTTCTAGTATTGGTCTTGCTTCCTCCTGGATCGTTCCTGTGGCTTGTCTGCTCAGCATAAGCTAAGTTCTGCTTGTGTTACTTTTTGCTATATTTTCTGTCCAGCTTGTATTTTTGGTTTTGCTTGCTTGCTGGAAGCTCTGAGACGCAGAGGGAGCACCTCTGTACCGTTAGTCGGTGCGGAGGGTCTTTTTGCCCCTCTGCGTGGTTGTTTGTAGGTTTTTGTGTTGACCGCAAAGCTATCTTTCCTATCCTCGGTCTATTCAGTAAGTCGGGCCTCACTTTGCTAAATCTATTTCATCTCTGTGTTTGTATTTTCATCTTACTCACAGTCATTATATGTGGGGGGCTGCCTTTTCCTTTGGGGAATTTCTCTGAGGCAAGGTAGGCTTATTTTTCTATCTTCAGGTCTAGCTAGTTTCTCAGGCTGTGCCGAGTTGCATAGGGAGCGTTAGGCGCAATCCACGGCTACCTCTAGTGTGGTTTGATAGGTTTAGGGATTGCGGTCAGCAGAGTTTCCACGTCTCAGAGCTCGTCCTATGTTTTGTGGTTTTTGTCAGGTCACTTGTGTGCTCTGAACTTCAAGGTCCATTGTGGGTCTGAATTACCTATTCATAACAGTACTGGAGGCCCAAAGTACTATGCTTCTCAATAGAGGGAAAAAAGAAGTTCTGAGACCATTTTTTTTTTCCTTGCACTGTATTTTGCCTTTTTTTTTCCCTAGACATTTGGGTGGTTCAGGACACAGGTGTGGTGATGGACATTAAAGGTCTGTCTTCATGTGTGGATCTTCTCACTGCAAGAGTACAAAATATTCAAGACTTTGTGGCTCAGAATTCTATGTTAGAACCAAGAATTCCTATTCCTGATTTGTTTTCTGGAGATAGAGCTAAATTTCTGAGTTTCAAAAATAATTGCAAACTGTTTCTGGCGTTGAAACCTCGCTCCTCTGGTGACCCAGTTCAACAAGTTAAGATCATTATTTCTTTATTACGTGGCGACCCTCAAGACTGGGCATTTTCCCTTGCGCCAGGAGATCCTGCATTATGTAATATTGATGCGTTTTTTCTGGCGCTCGGATTACTGTACGATGAACCTAATTCAATGGATCAGGCAGAGAAAAATTTGCTGGCTCTGTGTCAGGGTCAGGATGAGATAGAGATTTATTGTCAGAAGTTTAGAAAGTGGTCTGTGCTCACTCAATGGAATGAATATGCTTTGGCAGCAATCTTCAGAAAGGGTCTCTCTGAAGCCCTTAAGGATGTCATGGTGGGATTTCCTATGCCTGCTGGTCTGTGTGAGTCTATGTCTTTGGCCATTCAGATCGGTCGACGCTTGCGTGAGCGTAAATCTGTGCACCATTTGGCGGTATTGTCTGAGCATATACCTGAGCCTATGCAGTGCGATAGGACTTTGACCAGAGCTGAAAGGCAAGAACACAGACATCACAATGGGCTGTGTTTCTACTGTGGTGATTCCACTCATGCTATCTCTGATTGTCCTAAGCGCACTAAGCGGTTCGCTAGGTCTGCCACCATTGGTACGGTACAGTCGAAATTTCTTTTGTCCGTTACTTTGATCTGCTCTTTGTCTTCCTATTCTGTCATGGCATTTGTGGATTCAGGCGCTGCCCTGAATTTGATGGACTTGGAGTTTGCTAGGCGCTGTGGGTTTGTCTTGGAGCCCTTGCAGTGTCCTATTCCATTGAAAGGAATTGATGCTACGCCTTTGGCCAAGAATAAGCCTCAGTATTGGACCCAGCTGACCATGTGCATGGCTCCTGCGCACCAGGAGGATATTCGCTTTCTGGTGTTGCAAAATCTGCATGATGTGGTCGTGTTGGGGTTGCCATGGCTACAAGCCCGTAACCCAGTATTAGATTGAAAATCAATGTCTGTGTCCAGCTGGGGTTGTCAGGGGGTACATGGTGATGTTCCATTTCTGTCTATCTCATCATCCACCCCTTCTGAGGTCCCAGAGTTCTTGTCTGATTACTGGGATGTATTCGATGAGCCCAGGTCCAATGCCCTACCTCCGCATAGGGATTGTGATTGTGCTATCGAGTTGATTCCTGGTAGTAAGTTTCCTAAGGGTCGACTGTTTAATTTATCTGTACCTGAGCATGCCGCTATGCGGAGTTACGTAAAGGAATCCTTGGAGAAGGGTCATATTCGGCCGTCGTCGTCGCCATTGGGAGCAGGGTTCTTTTTTGTGGCCAAGAAGGATGGTTCGCTGAGACCTTGTATTGATTACCGCCTTCTAAATAAAATCACGGTCAAATTTCAGTACCCCTTGCCGCTGCTATCTGATTTGTTTGCTCGGATTATGGGGGCTAGTTGGTTCACCAAGATAGATCTTCGTGGTGCGTATAATCTTGTGCGTATTAAACGGGGCGATGAATGGAAAACTGCATTTAATACGCCCGAGGGCTATTTTGAGTACCTAGTTATGCCATTCGGACTTGCCAATGCTCCATCAGTATTTCAGTCCTTTATGCATGACATCTTCCGAGAGTACCTGGATAAATTCCTGATTGTATACTTGGATGATATTTTGGTCTTCTCGGATGATTGGGAGTCTCATGTGAAGCAGGTCAGAATGGTGTTCCAGGTCCTGTGTGCTAATTTTTTGTTTGTGAAGGGATCAAAGTGTCTCTTTGGTGTTCAGAAGGTTTCATTTCTGGGGTTCATTTTTTCCCCTTCTACCATCGAGATGGACCCTGTTAAGGTCCAGGCCATTTATGATTGGACTCAGCCGACATCTCTGAAGAGTCTGCAAAAGTTCCTTGGCTTTGCTAATTTTTATCGTCGCTTCATTTGTAATTTTTCTAGTATTGCTAAACCATTGACCGATTTGACCAAGAAGGGTGCTGATGTGGTCAATTGGTCTTCTGCTGCTGTGGAAGCTTTTCAAGAGTTGAAGCGTCGTTTTTCTTCTGCCCCTGTGTTGTGTCAACCAGATGTTTCGCTTCCGTTCCAGGTTGAGGTTGATGCTTCAGAAATTGGAGCGGGGGCTGTTTTGTCGCAAAGAGGTGCTGATTGCTCGGTGATGAAGCCATGCGCCTTCTTTTCCAGGAAGTTTTCGCATGCTGAGCGAAATTATGATGTTGGCAATCGAGAGTTGCTGGCCATTAAGTGGGCATTCGAGGAGTGGTGTCATTGGCTTGAAGGAGCTAAGCATCGCGTGGTGGTCTTGACTGATCACAAGAACTTGACGTATCTCGAGTCTGCCAAACAGTTGAATCCTAGACAGGCTCGTTGGTCACTGTTTTTCTCCCGTTTTGACTTTGTGGTTTCGTACCTTCCGGGCTCTAAAAATGTGAAGGCGGATGCCCTGTCTAGGAGTTTTGAGCCCGACTCTCCGGATTTGCCTGAGCGGGCGGGTATTCTCAAAGAGGGAGTAATTGTGTCTGCCATCTCCCCTGATTTGCGGCGGGTGCTGCAAAAATTTCAGGCTAATAAACCTGATCGTTGCCCAGCAGAGAAACTGTTTGTCCCTGATAGGTGGACGAATAAAGTTATCTCTGAGGTTCATTGTTCGGTGTTGGCTGGTCATCCTGGAATCTTTGGTACCAGAGATTTGGTGGCTAGATCCTTTTGGTGGCCGTCTCTGTCGCGGGATGTGCGTTCTTTTGTGCAGTCCTGTGGGATTTGTGCTCGGGCTAAGCCCTGCTGTTCTCGTGCCAGTGGGTTGCTTTTGCCCTTGCCGATCCCGAAGAGGCCTTGGACACATATCTCTATGGATTTTATTTCGGATCTCCCTGTCTCTCAAAAAATGTCGGTCATTTGGGTAGTTTGTGATCGCTTCTCTAAGATGATCCATTTGATACCCTTGTCTAAATTGCCTTCCTCCTCTGATTTGGTGCCATTGTTCTTTCAGCATGTGGTTCGTTTACATGGCATTCCAGAGAACATCGTTTCTGACAGAGGTTCCCAGTTTCTGTTTCGAGGTTTTGGCGAGCCTTTTGTGCTAGGATGGGCATTGATTTATCTTTTTCCTCGGCTTTCCATCCTCAGACAAATGGCCAGACTGAACGAACCAATCAGACCTTGGAAACAAATCTGAGATGTTTTGTTTCTGCTGATCAGGATGATTGGGTGTCCTTTTTGCCGTTGGCTGAGTTCGCTCTTAATAATCGGGCCAGCTCGGCTACCTTGGTTTCACCGTTTTTCTGCAATTCTGGGTTCCATCCTCGTTTCTCTTCAGGGCAGGTTGAGTCTTCGGATTGTTCTGGTGTGGATACTGTGGTGGACAGGTTGCAGCAGATTTGGACTCATGTAGTGGACAATTTGACCTTGTCCCAGGAGAAGGCTCAACGTTTCGCTAATCGCAGACGCTCTGTGGGTCCCCGACTTCGTGTTGGGGATTTGGTTTTGGTTGTCATCTCGTTATATTCCTATGAAGGTTTCCTCTTCTAAGTTTAAGCCTCGTTTCATTGGTCCGTATAGGATTTCTGAGGTTCTTAATCCTGTGTCTTTTCGTTTGACCCTTCCAGATTCTTTTTCCATCCATAACGTATTTCATAGGTCATTGTTGCGGAGATACGTGGCGCCTGTGGTTCCATCTGTTGATCCTCCTGCCCCAGTTTTGGTGGAGGGGGAGTTGGAGTATATAGTGGAGAAGATTTTGGATTCTCGTGTTTCGAGACGGAAACTCCAGTATCTGGTTAAGTGGAAGGGTTATGGTCAGGAAGATAATTCCTGGGTCTTTTCCTCTGATGTCCATGCTGCCGATCTTGTTCGTGCCTTCCATATGGCTCATCCTGGTCGGCCTGGGGGCTCTGGTGAGGGTTCGGTGACCCCTCCTCAAGGGGGGGGTACTGTTGTGAATTCTGTGATCAAGCTCCCTCCTGTGGTCACAAGTGGTACTGCGGCTTCTGAGTTTCCTTCCTCAGGTGATGAGGTTAAGTCGTTAGTTGCTGCTCTATTTAACTCCACCTAGTGCTTTGATCCTGGCCTCCAGTCTATGTTCTAGTATTGGTCTTGCTTCCTCCTGGATCGTTCCTGTGGCCTGTCTGCTCAGCATAAGCTAAGTTCTGCTTGTGTTACTTTTTGCTATATTTTCTGTCCAGCTTGTATTTTTGGTTTTGCTTGCTTGCTGGAAGCTCTGAGACGCAGAGGGAGCACCTCTGTACCGTTAGTCGGTGCGGAGGGTCTTTTTGCCCCTCTGCGTGGTTGTTTGTAGGTTTTTGTGTTGACCGCAAAGCTATCTTTCCTATCCTCGGTCTATTCAGTAATTCGGGCCTCACTTTGCTAAATCTATTTCATCTCTGTGTTTGTATTTTCATCTTACTCACAGTCATTATATGTGGGGGGCTGCCTTTTCCTTTGGGGAATTTCTCTGAGGCAAGGTAATCTTATTTTTCTATCTTCAGGTCTAGCTAGTTTCTCAGGCTGTGCCGAGTTGCATAGGGAGCTATCCACGGCTACCTCTAGTGTGGTTTGATAGGTTTAGGGATTGCGGTCAGCAGAGTTTCCACGTCTCAGAGCTCGTCCTATGTTTTGTGGTTTTTGTCAGGTCACTTGTGTGCTCTGAACTTCAAGGTCCATTGTGGTTCTGAATTACCTATTCATAACAGTCGTGCAAACACACCGCTGTACTTTGAGGGGCTCTGTGCCAGTGCCAATGCCAACGAGTGGGCCCCCCCTGCTCGCTCAGGATCACAGCACTTGCAAAGTTGAAATACTTACCTCTCCCTGCTCCACTGCCGTGACGTGGTCCAGAGTTACTGGGCCCACTAATTACTTGAACCAGCCCTACCCCACACAACTTTAGTCAAATGACCCCCAATTTCAAATGCTTTACAATTATTATAAGCTAAATTAAGATTGACAAGCTTCAGTAACAAGAATGGATGTTTTTGCCATTAAAATGGGCTCTGTACATGTTTTCCTGGCCTCTACTCACTGCCGACTATGCTCCCCCATTGACTTGCATTGGGTTTCGTGTTTCAGTCGATCCCCGACTTTTCGCGATAATCGGCCGATTCCACTCGACTTGACTTTTGAGATAGTCGGGTTTCGCGAAACCTGACTCGACTCTAAAAAAGTCAAGGTCGCTCAACCCTAGTATTGACCATATTCCCCAGATTAGTGCTGTATGCCCACATGAAACCAAAGTTCCCATTATTATTTTTTTGCTACAAGAAAGTTTGTCCATGAAGTGAATGCAAGGCCTGCCCCAAAGCTTAACACACCCCAAAAACCCTTTGAACCAACGTACTGGATGGCCAAATAAAAACAAAGTTCCCATTATTATTAATTTGCTACTGCCATACTGTTAGCCTATGCATTTAATGCAAGCCCTGCCCTGCCCCAAAATTACACGCACCACCAATAACCCTTTGAACAGACGTCCTGGATGGCCACATGAAACCAAGGTTCCCATTATTCTTATTTTTTTACTCCCATACAGTTTGCCCATGAAGTGAATGCAAGGCCTGCTCCAAATTTGTACGCATCCTAATAACCCAAAAAGCAGATGTCCTGGATGGCCACTTGAAACCAATGTCCCCATTATTCCTATTTTTTTTTACTCCCATACAGTTTGCCCATGAAATGAATGCAAGGCCTGCTCCAAATTTGGACGCACCCCGATACCTCTTGGAAGAGACATGGAGGATGGCTTTCAAAAAATATCTTCACATTACAAAGGAGCGGGTCTCCTATACTTGTAATGCCATGCAGTAAGTGTATGGGTCAACAAAAATTTCCCCCTGGGGGGTATACAGCAACATACTGTCAAAAAATTTGGTTTACGGGCATCATGAACACCCTTGAAAACAATAATGTGGGTTTTGCATCACGGACCACCATGGTGATCAACTGTTGGTTGATGATGAGGAGACGGAGAAGGAGGAGAACAACAAAAGCAAATAGGTCAAATCAGGAAGCGTTTACCCATGTGTGGGTGTGAAGAGGTGCATGGGAATAGAGTTCCCAAAATAGACACTGGATTTGAGTTTATGTTTCGCTGCTATCATTCAGTGGTGTAGAGAAGTTTGGCCCAATCCAGCCCTTGTTCATTTTTATAAGACTCAGCCTGTCAGCACTTTCAGTTGACAGGCAGATGTGCTTATCAGTTATAATTCTACCAGTGGCACTAAATACCCGCTCTGAAAAAACGCTAGCGGTATGGCAGGCCAGGACCTCCAAGGCATACAGAGCCAGTTCATGCCAGGTATCCTGCTTGGATACACAATAATTAAAAGGCACAGAGGAATCACGGAGGACGTTGGTACAGTGAGCAAGGTACTCCCTCAGCATCTTCCAAAACTTTGCTCTTCTTGTGAGAGAACCCCACGCCTCAGGGCCAGTGCGATGGGAGTGTATGAGAAAAGTCTCCCAGAACTTTGTCATTGTTCCCCTGCCCCTGCTGGATTGGAGTTGTGTCTCTCTCGCTGATACTCCTTGGTTGTCCAACGAACTGTGACCACTGCCGCCAGTGGTTTCAGATGTGAATTTTTTTAATAATTCCGCAACAAGGGTCCCCTGGTACTGTACAATTTTAGTACACCTCTTTGCCTCTAGAATGAGAAACAGAAAGTTCTCCTTGTAATGTGTGTCTAGAAGTGTCACGAACCAGTAAAGACTTTCACCCAAAATTTTGAGAATGTGAGGGTCACGAGAATGGCAGCGTAACATAAACTCAGCCATGCTTGACAGACTGCTAACAGGCAAGGCTTCTGTGTCCTCATCTAGAGGATGACTGACCATGCTCTCCTCCTCCATCTCCAGTTGTGCTTGTAGTGACATCTATAGCACATGAAACTAGCTAGTGTTCTTCCTCATCTTCATCTTCCTCATTGTCACCCAATCCATGTTGGGATTGGGCTGTGTATAATCACCCTGTATGGTTCTCATCATGCTCCGCTTGAAATGCATCCTCTTTGATTGTGAGCAGAGAGAGTTTCAGAACACAGAGAAGAACCATTGACAATTCTTTGGCTTTCCCCATGACTCACAATCCAGAAACATTAGTAGCTGGAAGAAAGATGCAAAAGTCTGTCTGGATCACAGATAGTCACTCAGCTTTTATGCACACACATTGATTACAAGCAAACAGGTCACAGGTGAGGATGCTACCTTTAGTAGCCATTTGAACCCATTTGTGTCAACTTCTGTGCATGCGATCAGGAAAAAATCACCAGGGTATGTGAACTTTTGATCAGGGTCATTTGGATGTTTTGGGTTGTCATTATATATAGTTACATAGTTACATAGTTATTAAGGTTGAAGGAAGACTATATGTCCATCTAGTTCAACCCATAGCCTAACCTAACATGCCCTAACATGTTGATCCAGAGGAAGGCAAAAAAAAACCATGTGCAAAGAGTAAGCTCCACATTGGGGAAAAAAATTCCTTCCCGACTCCACATACGGCAATCAGACTAGTTCCCTGGATCAACGCCCTATGATTATGATTTAAAAAAAGAATAAACAGTACATGGTGGGCCATGTATATGGATACACCTAAATAAAATGGGAATGGTTGGTGATATCAACTTCCTGTTTGTGGCACAGTATTATATGGGAGGGGAAAACTTTTCAAAATGGGTCGTGACTATGGCGACCATTTTGGATCCAACTTTATTTTTTCCAATGGGAAGAGCGTCATGTGACACATCAAACTTATTGAGAATTTCCCAAGAAAAACAATAGTGTGCTTGGTTTTAACATAACTTTATTCTTTCATGAGTTATTTACAAGTTTCTTTTTGTTCACAGCCATTGACATGTCACAGAGGTTAACACGTGAGGAGCAGATAGAAATTGTGTTGATGTCTGATGAACGCAGTATCCGGGTCATTGCAGCAGATTTCAATGCAAGACACCCAACGCAAGAAAACTGTCACCATTCCCATGTTATTTAGGTGTATCCATTTAAATGGCCCACCCAAAAAAGTTTGCCTCATCACTGAACATAATGATCTATGTAAACTGAGGGTCCCATTCCAATTTTTGTTTTGCCTACTCTGCAATTTTCAGCGCGCTGATCTGGCATCAGTCAAACATCCCTTCGGCGGATATTAGCTTTTTACAAATGACACCCTTACAAAATCAAGCTGCTGCAGCATCTCCATGAGGATGACCCAGATCGGTGCGCTGACAATAAATGGCTTCACCCAACTACTAACCATGAGTGGAGAAAAAGTTTTGGTGTTATCATTTATATTCTTTGAAAAAGGCCAAGAAAGCAAAAATTCTGCTGAAGTATGTAAATTTTGAGCACAACTGTATATATAATATACCAAGACAAAATTGAAAAATAGATCTACTATATAATTGTCTAAGTGTCACTTCCGTCTGTCTGTCCTTCTTTCTGTCACGGATATTCATTGGTCGCAGCCTCTGCCTGTCATGGAATCCAAGTCACTGATTGGTCTCGCCAGCTGCCTGTCATGGCTGCCGTGACCAATCAGCGACAGCCACAGTCCGATTAGTCCCTCCCTACTCCCCTGCAGTCAGTGCCCGGCGCCAGCTCCATACTCCCCGCAGTCACCACTCACACAGGGTTAATGCCAATGGTAACGGACCGCGTTATGCCGTGGGTATCTCACTCCATTACCGCCCGTATTAACCCTGTGTGACCAAGTTTTTACTATTGATGCTGCCTATGCAGAGTCAATAGTAAAAAGATCTAATGTTAAAAATAATTAAAAAATAAAAAATCATTATACTCACCTTCCGCCACCTTTCCCGCTCCTCGTGACGCTCTGGTAAACGCTCCATGCAAGCGGCAGGTTCTGGTGGCAAGGATGGTATGCATCAAGGACCTGCCATGATGTCACGGTCATGTGACCGCGACCTCATCACAGGTCCTGCGCGCTTGCGCGAGAAGGACCTGCCATGACTTCACGGTCATGTGACCATGACGTCATTACGGGTCCTGCGCTACCAACCCTGGGACCGGAAGCTGCCGAGTGCACCACACACAGGCAACATGACTACAAGGGCTCCCTCGGAAGGTGAGTATATGTTTATTTTTTATTTTTTAACCTGTGACATACGTGGCTGGGCAATATACTACGTGACTGGCCAATATACTACGTGGCTGGGCAATATACTACGTGGCTCTGTGCTGTATACTACTTCACTGGGCAATATACTACGTAACTGGGCAATATACTACGTGGCTGGGCAATATACTACGTGACTGGGCAATTTACTACGTGGCTGGGCAATATACTATGTGACTGGGCAATATACTATGTGACTGGGCAATATACTACGTGGCTGGGCAATATACTATGTGGCTGGGCAATATACTACGTCACTGGGCAATATACTTTGTAGCTGGGCAATATAGTACGTGACTGGGCAATATACTACGTGGCTGGGCAATATACTACGTGGCTGGGCAACATACTACGTGGACATGCATATTCTAGAATACCCGATGCGTTAGAATCGGGCCACCATCTAGTTAAACTTAATTGTATTGTAAAATAAGATCTGCCATAGACAGACGGGAACTCTGGTCTGTAACTTAAAAATCCAAAAAGATTTGCAGTTCAACAATTTATGCCTAAAATCACCTCCTCTCTTAGGTCTATAAACTTTTTCTTTTCCATAAAATTTGTATGTATTTGAGAAAAATGTTTTGAGACTGCTGAAATACAGATAGCTTTCATATTAACCACGTCAGACATATGCCGTGTTATGAGGTTTTTTCAAACATCTGGTGGTACAACCTGTGTATTGTATATTGCATTGTTCACAATCTATGATATAAATAATACCTGTTGTATTGCAATTTATAAAACTATTAATAGAAAACTGTTTGTTGTGATAGATTTACATTTTTATTTATTATAAACTACATGTGAACATGCTTTGTATATTCACATCTGAAAAAAACATACGGAGAGATGTAGTGAATGACCTGCATGGAGCTGGGAACCCTGTAACAAAGGCTACCATCAGTAACACACTATTTTGCCAGGAACTCAGATCCTGCAGTGCCAGGTGTGGCATTTCCATTTGAAAGCTGTTGCTGTGAACCCACATCAAGCAGTGAATGGAGGTCTCTCAGTGGAAGTGAAACAGACAATCTTTAGGCACAAAATAAAGAAGAAATCCACTAGAGAGATAGTACAAATGTTAGGAGTGTCCAAATCAAGAGTTTGGTACATTCTGCAAAAAAAAAAAAAGAGTGCATTGGTGACCTGGAAGTCAAAAGGGCCGGGAAGTCCACAGAAAACAGCAGTGGTGGATGATTGCAGAAAAATGAAGATGAAGAAAAACCCCTTCACAACAGCTGAGTCACCTGCCGGATAACCTGAGGATTACTCGGCACAGGGTCCGGTCGCAATTAAAGGGGTGGTCACAGTGGCAGTGACCCGGTCTGTGGCCCTGGGCGCCCAGGTAAAAAGGCCGGTCTTTAAATGGGTTGTGGAAATAATGAAAGTTCGTAACGCCACCTGTTGTTCTCGGTCAGGAGTGACCAACGCTGCTTAAAGGTGTCCTCTGGGGGCGATGGTGCTGCAGCAAAAATGGCGTCACTTCCCACAGGTGAAGCGGTGTCCCCAGGGCTCCCAATGTATTTGGCAGGGATGGTGAATGCTGCAAATAAATGGAGGACACAGGGTTGCAGTCGTTTCCTGGTTTACTGGTATTATGCAGCCTCAGTCCAGGGTACTGACAACAGGTATAGATGGAGCCCAGGAAGCCTGAAGACAAGTGGAAATCCCTTTGACAGGTCAGTTTGGGAGCATTCCACTATGCGCTGGTCTGTAGTCCCTGCTGCCTGTAGTTGTCTACAAAGGTCCTCTTTCTTCCCCTGTCCAGGTACAGTACCTGCACGGTAGGCAACTTGAGACATTTCTTTGGGGTCTCTGTCTACGGTGACTCTGGACTCTGATTGCTGCTGTACCTCAGGTATTATGTGGGCAAGTCCCTTTTAGTTTTCTGCCCTCCGGTTTTGCCTTGGGACCTGTAGTTCCTCACGACCCCAGGCTCCCAGTGCCCGGTTTCTGCTTCAGCTTAGAGAGGCCCAGTCGCAGCCTTTCTCTAGCTCCTCAGTCCTTCTGTGCTTCTTCACTGTCTGCTACTAACTGTTAACTGTCTGCTTGTCTGCACCAGACTAACTGACTCCTCCTCCAGGCCAGGATGTTTATAGGGAAGCTCCCCTTGAACCGGGTTTAGAGCTCCCCCCTCTGGACTGGAGTCAGAATGTGTTGCATGTAAGGTTACCTGCCAAAGGGATTCCTCCTGTCTCCAGGCATGGCACTACTGTTATGAACAGGTAATTCAGAACCACAATGGACCTTGAAGTTCAGAGCACACAAGGTGACCTGACATTTACCAAAAACATAGGACGAGCTCTGAGACGTGGAAACTCTGCTGACCACAATCCCTAATCCTAACACACCACACTAGAGGTAGCCGTGGATTGTGCCTAACGCTCCCTATGCAACTCGGCACAGCCTGAGAAACTAACTAGCCCTGAAGATAGAAAAAAAAGCCTACCTTGCCTCAGAGAAACTTCCCAAAGGAAAAGGCAGCCCCCCACATATAATGACTGTGAGTTAAGATGAAATACAAACACAGAGATGAAATAGATTTAGCAAAGTGAGGCCCGACTTACTGAATAGACCGAGGATAGGAAAGATAGCTTTGCGGTCAACACAAAAACCTACAAATAACCACGCAGAGGGGCAAAAAGACCCTCCGCACCGACTAACGGTACGGAGGTGCTCCCTCTGCGTCTCAGAGCTTCCAGCAAGCAAGAAAAACCAATATAGCAAGCTGGACAGAAAATATAGCAAACAAAAATAACCCAAGCAGAACTTAGCTTATGCAGGATAGAGAGGCCACAGGAACGATCCAGGAGGAAGCAAGACCAATACTAGAACATTGACTGGAGGCCAGGATCAAAGCACCAGGTGGAGTTAAATAGAGCAGCACCTAACGACTTAACCCCATCACCTGAGGAAGGAAACTCAGAAGCCGCAGTACCACTCTCATCCACCAAAGGAAGCTTATAGACAGAACCAGCCGCAGTACCACTCACGACCACAGGAGGGAGCTTGGCCACAGAATTCACAACAGTACCCCCCCCTTGAGGAGGGGTCACCGAACCCTTACCAGAGCCCCCAGGCCGACCAGGATGAGCCACATGAAAGGCACGAACCAGATCGGCAGCATGGACATCAGAGGCAAAGACCCAGGAATTATCTTCCTGACAATAACCTTTCCACTTAACCAGATACTGGAGTTTCCGTCTCGAAACACGAGAATCCAAAATCTTCTCCACAATATACTCCAATTCCCCTTCAACCAAAACCAGAGCAGGAGGATCAATAGATGGAACCACAGGTACCACGTATCTCCGCAACAATGACCTATGGAACACGTTATGGATGGAAAAAGAAGCCGGAAGAGTCAAACGAAAAGACACAGGATTAAGAACCTCAGAAATCCTATATGGACCAATGAAACGAGGCTTAAATTTAGGAGAGGAAACCTTCATAGGAATATAACGAGATGACAACCAAACCAAATCCCCAACACGAAGTCGGGGACCCACACAGTGCCTGCGGTTAGCGAAACGTTGAGCCTTCTCCTGGGACAAAGTCAGATTGTCCACGACATGAGTCCAAATCTGCTGCAACCTATCCACCACCGTATCCACACCAGGACAGTCCGAAGACTCAACCTGCCCTGAAGAGAAACGAGGGTGGAACCCAGAATTGCAGAAAAACGGCGAAACCAAAGTAGCCGAGCTGGCCCGATTATTAAGGGCGAACTCAGCCAAAGGCAAAAAGGACACCCAATCATCTTGATCAGCAGAAACAAAACATCTCAGATATGTTTCCAAGGTCTGATTGGTTCGTTCAGTCTGGCCATTAGTCTGAGGATGGAAAGCCGAGGAAAAAGACAAATCAATGCCCATCCTAGCACAAAAGGCTCGCCAAAACCTCGAAACAAACTGGGAACCTCTGTCAGAAACGATGTTCTCTGGAATGCCATGTAAACGACCACATGCTGAAAAAACAATGGCACCAAATCAGAGGAGGAAGGCAATTTAGACAAGGGCACCAAATGGACCATCTTAGAGAAGCGATCACAAACCATCCAAATGACCGGCATTCTTTGAGAGACGGGGAGATCCGAAATAAAATCCATAGAGATATGCGTCCAAGGCCTCTTCGGGACCGGCAAGGGCAAAAGCAACCCACTGGCACGAGAACAGCAGGGCTTAGCCCGAGCACAAATCCCACAGGACTGCACAAAAGAAAGCACATCCCGCGACAGAGACGGCCACCAAAAGGATCTAGCCACCAAATCTCTGGTACCAAAGATTCCCGGATGACCAGCCAACACCGAACAATGAACCTCAGAGATAACTTTATTCGTCCACCTATCAGGGACAAATAGTTTCTCCGCTGGGCAACGGTCAGGTCTATTAGCCTGAAATTTTTGCAGCACCCGCCGCAAATCAGGGGAGATGGCAGACAAAATTACCCCCTCTTTGAGAATACCCGCCTGCTCAGACAAACCCGGAGAATCGGGCACAAAACTCCTAGACAGGGCATCCGCCTTCACATTTTTAGAGCCCGGAAGGTACGAAACCACAAAGTCAAAACGGGAGAAAGACAGCGACCAACGAGCCTGTCTAGGATTCAACCGTTTGGCAGACTCGAGATAAGTCAAGTTTTTGTGATCAGTCAAGACCACCACGCGATGCTTAGCTCCTTCAAGCCAATGACGCCACTCCTCGAATGCCCACTTCATGGCTAGCAACTCTCGATTGCCAACATCATAATTTCGCTCAGCAGGCGAAAATTTCCTGGAAAAGAAGGCGCATGGTTTCATCACCGAGCAATCAGAACTTCTCTGCGACAAAACAGCCCCTGCTCCAATTTCGGAAGCATCAACCTCGACCTGGAATGGAAGCGAAACATCTGGTTGGCACAACACAGGGGCAGAAGAAAAACGACGCTTCAACTCCTGAAAAGCTTCCACAGCAGCAGAAGACCAATTGACCACATCAGCACCCTTCTTGGTTAAATCAGTCAACGGTTTAGCAATGCTAGAAAAATTAGCGATGAAGCGACGATAAAAATTAGCAAAGCCCAGGAACTTTTGCAGGCTCTTCACAGATGTCGGCTGAGTCCAATCATAAATGGCCTGGAATTTAACAGGGTCCATCTCAATAGTAGAAGGAGAAAAAATGAACCCCAAAAATGAAATCTGAACACCAAAGAGACACTTTGACCCCTTCACAAACAAAGAATTAGCACGCAGGACCTGGAACACCATTCTGACCTGCTTCACATGAGACTCCCAATCATCCGAGAAGACCAAAATATCATCCAAGTATACAATCAGGAATTTATCCAGGTATTCTAGGAAGATGTCATGCATAAAGGACTGAAACACTTATGGAGCATTAGAAAGTCCGAATGGCATAACCAGGTACTCAAAATGGCCTTCGGGCGCATTAAATGCTGTTTTCCATTCATCGTCCCATTTGATACGCACAAGATTATACGCACCACGAAGATCTATCTTGGTGAACCAACTAGCCCCCTTAATCCGAGCACACAAATCAGACCGCAGCGGCAAGGGTACGGAAATTTGACCATAATTTTATTTAGAAGGCGGTAATCAATACAAGGTCTCAGCGAACCATCCTTCTTGGCCACAAAAAAGAAACCCGCTCCCAATGGCGACGATGACGGGCGAATATGACCCTTCTCCAAAGACTCCTTCACGTAACTCCGCATAGCGGCGTGCTCAGGTACAGATAAATTAAACAGTCGACCCTTAGGAAACTTACTACCAGGAATCAAATCGATAGCACAATCACAATCCCTATGCGGAGGTAGGGCATTGGACTTGGGCTCATCGAATACATCCCGGTAATCAGACAAGAACTCTGGGACCTCAGAAGGGGTGGATGATGAGATAGACAGAAATGGAACATCACCATGTACCCCCTGACAACCCCAGCTGGACACAGACATTGATTTCCAATCTAATACTGGGTTATGGACTTGTAGCCATGGCAACCCCAACACGACCACATCATGCAGATTATGCAACACCAGAAAGCGAATATTCTCCTGGTGCGCAGGAGCCATGCACATGGTCAGCTGGGTCCAATACTGAGGCTTATTCTTGGCCAAAGGCATAGCATCAATTCCTCTCAATGGAATAGGACACTGCAAGGGCTCCAAGACAAACCCACAGCGCCTAGCATACTCCAAGTCCATCAAATTCAGGGCAGCGCCTGAATCCACAAATGCCATGACAGAATAGGAAGACAAAGAGCAGATCAAAGTAACGGACAAAAGAAATTTCGACTGTACCGTACCAATGGCGGCAGACCTAGCGAACCGCTTAGTGCGCTTAGGACAATCAGAGATAGCATGAGTGGAATCACCAAAGTAGAAACACAGCCCATTCTGACGTCTGTGTTCTTGCCTTTCAGCTCTGGTCAAAGTCCTATCGCATTGCATAGGCTCAGGTTTATGCTCAGATAATACCGCCAAATGGTGCACAGATTTACGCTCGCGCAAGCGTCGACCGATCTGAAAGACATAGACTCATTCAGACCAGCAGGCATATGAAATCCCACCATGACATCCTTAAGGGCTTCAGAGAGACCCTTTCTGAAAATAGCTGCCAGCGCGCATTCATTCCATTGAGTGAGCACGGAACACTTTCTAAACTTCTGACAATAAATCTCTATCTCATCCTGACCCTGACACAGAGCCAGCAAATTTTTCTCTGCCTGATCCACTGAATTAGGTTCGTCGTACAGCAATCCGAGCGCCAGCAAAAACGCATCAATATTACATAATGCAGGATCTCCTGGCGCAAGGGAAAATGCCCAGTCTTGAGGGTCGCCACGTAATAAAGAAATAATGATTTTAACTTGTTGAACTGGGTCACCAGAGGAGCGGGGTTTCAAAGCCAGAAACAGTTTACAATTATTTTTAAAATTCAAAAATTTAGCTCTATCTCCAGAAAATAACTCAGGAATAGGAATTTTAGGTTCTAACATAGGATTCTGAACCACTAAATCTTGAATGTTCTGTACTCCTATAGTGAGATTATCCATCAAAGAGGACAGACCCTGAATGTCCATGTCCACACCTGTGTTCTGAACCACCCTGATGTATAGGGGAAAAGAAAGACAGAACACAGTGCAAAGAAAAAAAATGGTCTCAGAACTTCTCTTTTCCCTCTATTGAGAAGCATTAGTACTTTGGGCCTCCAGTACTGTTATGAACAGGTAATTCAGAACCACAATGGACCTTGAAGTTCAGAGCACACAAGGTGACCTGACATTTACCAAAAACATAGGACGAGCTCTGAGACGTGGAAACTCTGCTGACCGCAATCCCTAATCCTAACACACCACACTAGAGGTAGCCGTGGATTGCGCCTAACGCTCCCTATGCAACTCGGCACAGCCTGAGAAACTAACTAGCCCTGAAGATAGAAAAAAAAGCCTACCTTGCCTCAGAGAAACTTCCCAAAGGAAAAGGCAGCCCCCCACATATAATGACTGTGAGTTAAAATGAAATACAAACACAGAGATGAAATAGATTTAGCAAAGTGAGGCCCGACTTACTGAATAGACCGAGGATAGGAAAGATAGCTTTGCGGTCAACACAAAAACCTACAAACAACCACGCAGAGGGGCAAAAAGACCCTCCGCACCGACTAACGGTACGGAGGTGCTCCCTCTGCGTCTCAGAGCTTCCAGCAAGCAAGAAAAACCAATATAGCAAGCTGGACAGAAAATATAGCAAACAAAAATAACCCAAGCAGAACTTAGCTTATGCAGGATAGAGAGGCCACAGGAACGATCCAGGAGGAAGCAAGACCAATACTAGAACATTGACTGGAGGCCAGGATCAAAGCACCAGGTGGAGTTAAATAGAGCAGCACCTAACGACTTAACCCCATCACCTGAGGAAGGAAACTCAGAAGCCGCAGTACCACTCTCATCCACCAAAGGAAGCTTATAGACAGAACCAGCCGCAGTACCACTCACGACCACAGGAGGGAGCTTGGCCACAGAATTCACAACACACTACCCTCCCAGAGAGGAAGGCAGCACCACTGTGGTACCCAAACTCCTGGGGTGCCACACATCCACGTAATAAAGAACATTCTACAGGAAGTAGAAAAGTTTACCATAAGGAGAAGAGAAGAGCAAATACAGAGGGTTCACCAAAAGGTACAAACCATTAATCAGCCTTAACCCCTTCCCAACATGCGCTGTACATATGCTGCTTTGCGGGAGGTGTGTATGGTGCGCCGCCATTACCGGGCATCGTTAGGTGACTGGGTTAAGATCACTGCTGCCCCTGAAAGCAGACCATACCTGCACGTCGCCTCGGGTGTCTGTACCGACCCCATGCATCGGCGATCGCTGTGATTTGCTGGTCAATTCTGACATGTGACATGCTGTGATTGGTGCTCTGTGACACAGCACCAATCACATCCGTTACAATGGGTGGGGTGATCATGATGTCTCCTCACCTGATTAACGCCCTTTGGCGCTGATTGACTGAACAATAGCTTCTGGCCAATCAGCACCAAATGGGTTAATCTAAAATAGCGATCACCGCCCTGCAGGCAATCTTTGTCAGAGATTTGGCATGCAGACAAGTTGTATAGCCACTCTGTGTTACCTGAGTAAAAGATTAATTGATGGACAGTGCGATTCCCCCCTGTGATCTTCCTCCTGCTTCAGCATCCCTCCTGTTATGTAGGCAATCCAGTGACACAGTGTGCCAGCAATCAGAGCACATACAGTGATCTGACAATAACCCAAAAACAATAGAACGAGCTCTGAGACGTGGAATCTCTGTAGACCGCAATACCTGAACCTATCCTAAGCACAACTAAAGGCAGCTGTGGATTGCGCCTGACACTACCTATGCAACTCGGCACAGCCTGAGGAGCTGACTAGCCTGAAGATAGAAAAACAAGCCTGACTTGCCTCAGAGAAATACCCCAAAGGAAAAGGCAGCCCCCCACATATAATGACTGTTAGCAAGAAGAAAAGACAAACGTAGGGATGAAATAGATTCAGCAAAGTGAGGCCCGATATTCTAGATAGAGCGAGGATAGCAAAGAGAACTTTGCAGTCTACAAAAAACCCTAAAGCAAAAAACCACGCAAAGGGGGCAAAAAGACCCACCGTGCCGAACTAACGGCACGGCGGTACACCCTTTGCGTCTCAGAGCTACCAGCAAAACGAATAGACAAGCTGGACAAAAAAAGAAGCAACAAAAGCAAAAAGCACTTATCTAAGCAGAGCAGCAGGCCACAGGAAAGATCCAGAAGCTCAGATCCAACACTGGAACATTGACAAGGAGCAAGGAAGACAGAATCAGGCTGAGTTAAATAACAAAGCAGCCAACGAGCTCACCAGAACACCTGAGGGAGGAAGCTCAGAAGCTGCAGTACCACTTGTGACCACAGGAGTGAATTCAGCCACAGAATTCACAACAGTGCCCCCCCCCCTTGAGGAGGGGTCACCGAACCCTCACCAGAGCCCCCAGGCCGACCAGGATGAGCCACATGAAAGGCACGAACAAGATCTGGAGCATGGACATCAGAGGCAAAAACCCAGGAATTATCTTCCTGAGCATAACCCTTCCATTTAACCAGATACTGGAGTTTCTGTCTAGAAACACGAGAATCCAAAATTTTCTCCACAATATACTCCAATTCCCCCTCCACCAAAACCGGGGCAGGAGGCTCAACAGATGGAACCATAGGTGCCATGTATCTCCGCAACAACGACCTATGGAATACATTATGTATGGAAAAGGAGTCTGGGAGGGTCAGATGAAAAGACACAGGATTGAGAATCTCAGAAATCCTATACGGACCAATAAAACGAGGTTTAAATTTAAGAGAGGAAACCTTCATAGGAATATGACGAGAAGATAACCAAACCAGATCCCCAACACGAAGTCGTGGACCCACACGGCGTCTGCGATTAGCGAAAAGTTGAGCCTTCTCCTGGGACAAGGTCAAATTGTCCACTACCTGAGTCCAGATCTGCTGCAACCTGTCCACCACAGAATCCACACCAGGACAGTCCGAAGACTCAACCTGTCCTGAAGAGAAACGAGGATGGAACCCAGAATTGCAGAAAAATGGAGAGACCAAGGTAGCCGAGCTGGCCCGATTATTAAGGGCGAACTCAGCCAACGGCAAAAAGGACACCCAATCATCCTGGTCTGCAGAAACAAAACATCTCAGATATGTTTCCAAGGTCTGATTGGTTCGTTCGGTCTGGCCATTAGTCTGAGGATGGAAAGCCGAGGAAAAAGATAGGTCAATGCCCATCCTACCACAAAAGGCTCGCCAAAACCTTGAAACAAACTGGGAACCTCTGTCAGAAACAATATTCTCAGGAATGCCATGCAAACGAACCACATGCTGGAAGAACAAAGGCACCAAATCAGAGGAGGAAGGCAATTTAACCAAGGGCACCAGATGGACCATTTTAGAAAAGCGATCACAGACCACCCAAATGACTGACATCTTTTGAGAAATGGGAAGGTCAGAAATGAAATCCATCGAAATATGTGTCCAAGGCCTCTTTGGGACCGGCAAGGGCAAAAGCAACCCACTGGCATGTGAACAGCAGGGCTTAGCCCTAGCACAAATCCCACAGGACTGCACAAAAGTACGTACATCCCGTGACAGAGATGGCCTCCAGAAGGATCTAGCCACTAACTCTCTGGTACCAAAGATTCCAGGATGACCAGCCAACACCGAAGAATGAAGTTCAGAGATAACTTTACTAGTCCACCTATCAGGGACGAACAGTTTCTCCGCCGGACAACGATCAGGTTTATTCGCCTGAAATTTTTGCAACACTCGCCGCAAATCAGGGGAGATGGCAGACACAATGACTCCTTCCTTGAGGATACTCGCTGGCTCAGATGAACCCGGAGAGTCGGGCACAAAACTCCTAGACAGAGCATCCGCCTTCACATTTTTAGAGCCCGGAAGGTACGAAATCACAAAATCGAAGCGGGCAAAAAATAACGACCAACGGGCCTGTCTAGGATTCAAGCGCTTGGCAGACTCGAGATAAGTAAGGTTCCTATGATCAGTCAATACCACCACGCGATGCTTAGCTCCCTCAAGCCAATGACGCCATTCCTCGAATGCCCACTTCATGGCCAGCAACTCTCGGTTGCCCACATCATAATTACGCTCAGCAGCCGAAAACTTCCTGGAAAAGAAAGCACATGGTTTCAACACTGAGCAACCAGAACCTCTCTGTGACAAAACCGCCCCTGCTCCAATCTCAGAAGCATCAACCTCGACCTGGAACGGAAGAGAAACATCTGGTTGACACAACACAGGGGCAGAACAAAAACGATGCTTCAACTCCTGAAAAGCTTCCACAGCAGCAGAAGACCAATTAACCAAATCAGCACCCTTCTTGGTCAAATCGGTCAATGGTTTGGCAATGCTAGAAAAATTACAGATGAAGCGACGATAAAAATTAGCAAAGCCCAGGAATTTTTGCAGACTTTTCAGAGATGTCGGCTGAGTCCAATCCTGGATGGCTTGGACCTTAACCGGATCCATCTCGATAGTAGAAGGGGAAAAGATGAACCCCAAAAATGAAACTTTCTGCACACCGAAGAGACACTTTGATCCCTTCACAAACAAAGAATTAGCACGCAGGACCTGGAAAACCATTCTGACCTGCTTCACATGAGAGTCCCAATCATCTGAGAAGATCAAAATGTCATCCAAGTAAACAATCAGGAATTTATCCAGATACTCACGGAAGATGTCATGCATAAAAGACTGAAACACAGACGGAGCATTGGCAAGTCCGAACGGCATCACTAGATACTCAAAATGACCCTCGGGCGTATTAAATGCAGTTTTCCATTCATCTCCTTGCCTGATTCTCACCAGATTATACGCACCACGAAGATCTATCTTAGTGAACCAACTAGCCCCCTTAATCCGAGCAAACAAGTCAGATAACAATGGCAAGGGATACTGAAATTTAACAGTGATCTTATTAAGAAGGCGGTAATCAATACACGGTCTCAGCGAACCATCCTTCTTGGCTACAAAAAAGAACCCTGCTCCCAGTGGTGATGACGATGGGCGAATATGTCCCTTCTCCAGGGATTCCTTCACATAACTGCGCATAGCGGCGTGTTCAGGCACGGATAAATTAAATAATCGACCTTTAGGGAATTTACTACCAGGAATCAAATTGATAGCACAATCACAATCCCTATGCGGAGGTAGGGCATCGGACTTGGGCTCTTCAAATACATCCTGATAATCAGACAAGAACTCTGGGACCTCAGAAGGAGTGGATGACGAAATAGACAAAAATGGAACATCACCATGTACCCCCTGACAACCCCAGCTGGATACCGACATAAAGTTCCAATCCAATACTGGATTATGGGTTTGCAGCCATGGCAACCCCAACACGACCACATCATGCAGATTATGTAGCACCAGAAAGCGAATAACTTCCTGATGTGCAGGAGCCATGCACATGGTCAGCTGGGTCCAGTACTGAGGTTTATTCTTGGCCAAAGGTGTAGCATCAATTCCTCTCAACGGAATAGGACACCGCAAAGGCTCCAAGAAAAACCCACAACGTTTAGCATAATCCAAATCCATCAGATTCAGGGCAGCGCCTGAATCCACAAACGCCATGACAGAATACGATGACAAAGAGCATATCAAGGTAATGGACAGAAGGAATTTGGATTGTACAGTACCAATGACGGCAGACCTATCGAACCGCTTAGTGCGCTTAGGACAATCAGAAATAGCATGAGTGGAATCACCACAGTAGAAACACAGACCATTCAGACGTCTGTGTTCTTGCCGTTCAACTCTGGTCATAGTCCTATCGCACTGCATAGGCTCAGGTTTAATCTTAGACAACACCGCCAAATGGCGCACAGATTTACGCTCGCGCAAGCGTCGACCGATCTGAATGGCCAAAGACATAGACTCATTCAAACCAGCAGGCATAGGAAAACCCACCATGACATCCTTAAGAGCCTCAGAGAGACCCTTTCTGAACAAAGCACCAGCGCAGATTCATTCCACAGAGTGAGTACTGACCACTTCCTAAATTTCTGACAATATACTTCTATATCATCCTGACCCTGGCACAAAGCCAGCAAATTTTTCTCAGCCTGATCCACTGAATTAGGCTCATCGTAAAGTAATCCGAGCGCCAGGAAAAACGCATTGACATTACTCAATGCAGGGTCTCCTGGCGCAAGAGAAAATGCCCAGTCCTGAGGGTCGCCGCGCAAAAAAGAAATAATAATCAAAACCTCTTGAATAGGATTACCAGAAGAATGAGGTTTCAAGGCCAGAAATAGCTTACAATTATTTTTGAAATTAAGAAACTTAGTTCTATCACCAAAAAACAAATCAGGAATAGGAATTCTTGGTTCTAACATAGATTTCTGATCAATAGTATCTTGAATCCTTTGTACATTTGTAACGAGATTATCCATTGAAGAGCACAGACCCTGAATATCCATGTCCACACCTGTGTCCTGAAACACCCAAATGTCTAGGGGAAAAAAAAGACTGAACACAGAGCTGAGAAAAAAAAATGATGTCAGAACTTCCTTTTTCCCTCTATTGAGAATCATTAGGTTGGCTCCTTGTACTGTTATGTAGGCAATCCAGTGACACAGTGTGCCAGCAATCAGAGCTCATACAGTGATCTGACAATAACCCAAAAACAATAGAACGAGCTCTGAGACGTGGAATCTCTGTAGACCGCAATACCTGAACCTATCCTAAGCACAACTAAAGGCAGCTGTGGATTGCGCCTGACACTACCTATGCAACTCGGCACAGCCTGAGGAGCTGACTAGCCTGAAGATAGAAAAACAAGCCTGACTTGCCTCAGAGAAATACCCCAAAGGAAAAGGCAGCCCC
Source organism: Ranitomeya imitator (assembly GCF_032444005.1). Lineage (NCBI taxonomy): Eukaryota > Metazoa > Chordata > Amphibia > Anura > Dendrobatidae > Ranitomeya > Ranitomeya imitator. The sequence goes on from NC_091282.1 coordinate 240,986,929, forward strand.
CCACATATAATGACTGTTAGCAAGAAGAAAAGACAAACGTAGGGATGAAATAGATTCAGCAAAGTGAGGCCCGATATTCTAGATAGAGCGAGGATAGCAAAGAGAACTTTGCAGTCTACAAAAAACCCTAAAGCAAAAAACCACGCAAAGGGGGCAAAAAGACCCACCGTGCCGAACTAACGGCACGGCGGTACACCCTTTGCGTCTCAGAGCTACCAGCAAAACGAATAGACAAGCTGGACAAAAAAAGAAGCAACAAAAGCAAAAAGCACTTATCTAAGCAGAGCAGCAGGCCACAGGAAAGATCCAGAAGCTCAGATCCAACACTGGAACATTGACAAGGAGCAAGGAAGACAGAATCAGGCTGAGTTAAATAACAAAGCAGCCAACGAGCTCACCAGAACACCTGAGGGAGGAAGCTCAGAAGCTGCAGTACCACTTGTGACCACAGGAGTGAATTCAGCCACAGAATTCACAACACCCTCCCTGCTGAAATCCTGCATTGATCTGTGCTATGCTGTATGCTGTTTGTTGTGCAACGCATCAGAGATCACAGCAGCAGCAACTCCCCCATCCCTGTTCCAGTACTCCTCCCCTCTTCCTTCCTCTTCCAATTGAATTGGTAGAGCACTTTTTGAACTTTTTTTGTGTGTACAACATCCTGCACAGAGCATTTGTGCTCTTCCTGTGGCCGCAGCGCTCTGATCAGTATCGGTGCTTATCACAGACTGCTCCACAGGACATTTTCTTTTTTTATTTAGTTAGCATACACAAAAATGTCCAAAAACATATCTATGCTAGTGAATCAGTTCCTTCACCATGAAGGGAAATCCCAGAAAAAAGCATGGAAGGGGTGTGTGCACTTACACTAACCCAATAGATAGATACAAAGTATCATAACACACCACTCAAAAGAGGAGGTAAAAAAGTAACAAATTTTATTGAAATACAATTATTACAAATTCATATAAGATTACAGATTAAGAGGAAAGGATTTTTGCCCAAGCATAGTGCACATAATAGCATAGACGTGATGAATAACTCAGGCTCTGGGATTAAGTGAATATGTAGGAACATCAGCATAAAAACATGCATAGAAAACATAGCCATACTGGCTTTAAAGTGCCTAGTGCAAATGCATGAAGAGTTAATAGCCGCATAATAACCAACACATACCCATATAGTACGCCTGTCCTCAGTCACAAAAAGCCCGAACGCGCGTTTCGCGTACCGCTTTATCAAGTGGGAGAGAATTTGTGCGTGTCATGTCTCAGAAAGTCCAAGTTTAAAAGGCATCCATATTAATAGGGCAGCCAATAATGCGTCGCAAATTGCACCGCCGCCCTTCGGTCCCAGATACATCTGCTTCCGGCACTCATAATCGGCGTGCGGGGAGGAAATCCTCTGTGACGTCATGTCCGCACCGCCGATAATAGCAGAGGCCTTCAACAAAATGGTAGGTCCCGAGCGCAGTGCGGATGCGCATCGCCATATTCTCAAAGCCCTGAAGTTAGTATCGAAAAAATGCCACCACTTCCAATTAAAGGCATATATGGAAAAAGCACACTGCCAAATACCCCAGCCATGACAGATGTAAATCAGATCATTAAGGTAATGTCATTAAAACATAAATAAGACCTATTCACAGATAATTAACAGTGCATAAGTATGACATGTACCAAACCATACTGCCATATCAGGCCATCAACAGAATAAAGAATATATACGTAAATTGAAACAACAAAAAAGGACAAAAAGACAATACAATAGTAATACACATCAGACCCAAAGTCATAAAGCTTATTATAAGGAAAATCCCATCCATACAGTCTCTTTGCCTCCAAATCAGGCCAGTAGGGGGTTCCAAATTGATGCCTAGCTCAATTTTTCATTTAGTCCAGCAGGGGACATAGTGCCAAGTTCCACAATCCACTTAGTTTCAGATGGTGCCAACATCTGTTTCAAATTCCCCCCTCTTATGCCCCCGTGTATCCTGTCAATGCCTTTAACTTTAAGACCACGTGGGTCAGAATCATGATATAGTTGAAAATGTCTCGGCAAAGTTTTTAACAAGGATGGGTCCTCCACCTCCCTAGCTGCAAGAATATCCCTCACATGCTCTCTTACCCTGATGCGTAACTCTCTGGATGTGAGGCCAATATACACCTTAGAGCAAGGACATTGCACAAGATAAACAACATATGAGGTGGTACAAGAAATATAATGGACAATAGTATATTCACGAGTGCCATGAGTGGTTTTAAAGGTCTTAGCCCTTACTATGTTGTGTAAGTTGCATGCCATGCAATTCCCACATGGAAAACAGCCCCATCTCTGTTTTGGATTACCAAAGAGGCTCTTATGGGGGGTCACATAGTGGCTTCTCACCAATTGATCTTTGAGGTTCTTACTCCTCCTTGCCGTGATGAGGGGTCTTTTGGAAATTTCCTTACTTAATACAGGATCTGTTTGAAGAACAGGCCAGTGTTTAGTTAGTTAGTGTCCCACTGACAATTAAATGTTGAGATGAATCTAGTTTGTGTATTACCCTTATTTGTACGGGTGCCAGAGTTACAAAGTAGTTTCTGTCGTGGAGTATATTTTGCACGGTGATATCTGTGTTTAATATTCCTCTGGCTATACCCTCTCTCTAAGAAGCGATTTCTCAGATCTTTAGCCTGTTCTTCAAACCTATCTATTGTGGAGCAAGTTCGTTTAGCTCTAAGAAACTGGCCAGTAGGGATAGCTTTGATGGTAAAATAAGCATGTCCAGAAGAGGCATGAAGAAATGAGCAAACAGAAGTTTCCTTCTGATAGATGTCAGTATGGATGGACCCAGAATCGTCGATTGATAAAGCAATGTCTAAGAAATCAATCCTACGTTCATGCCATTTATATTATAATCTAATATCATAGGTGTTATTATTAGTAACATAGTAACATAGTAACATAGTTAGTAAGGCCGAAAAAAGACATTTGTCCATCCAGTTCAGCCTATATTCCATCATAATAAATCCCCAGATCTACGTCCTTCTACAGAACCTAATAATTGTATGATACAATATTGTTCTGCTCCAGGAAGACATCCAGGCCTCTCTTGAACCCCTCGACTGAGTTCGCCATCACCACCTCCTCAGGCAAGCAATTCCAGATTCTCACTGCCCTAACAGTAAAGAATCCTCTTCTATGTTGGTGGAAAAACCTTCTCTCCTCCAGACGCAAAGAATGCCCCCTTGTGCCCGTCACCTTCCTTGGTATAAACAGATCCTCAGCGAGATATTTGTATTGTCCCCTTATATACTTATACATGGTTATTAGATCGCCCCTCAGTCGTCTTTTTTCTAGACTAAATAATCCTAATTTCGCTAATCTATCTGGGTATTGTAGTTCTCCCATCCCCTTTATTAATTTTGTTGCCCTCCTTTGTACTCTCTCTAGTTCCATTATATCCTTCCTGAGCACCGGTGCCCAAAACTGGACACAGTACTCCATGTGCGGTCTAACTAGGGATTTGTACAGAGGCAGTATAATGCTCTCATCATGTGTATCCAGACCTCTTTTAATGCATCCCATGATCCTGTTTGCCTTGGCAGCTGCTGCCTGGCACTGGCTGCTCCAGGTAAGTTTATCATTAACTAGGATCCCCAAGTCCTTCTCCCTGTCAGATTTACCCAGTGGTTTCCCGTTCAGTGTGTAATGGTGATATTGATTCCCTCTTCCCATGTGTATAACCTTACATTTATCATTGTTAAACCTCATCTGCCACCTTTCAGCCCAAGTTTCCAACTTATCCAGATCCATCTGTAGCAGAATACTATCTTCTCTTGTATTAACTGCTTTACATAGTTTTGTATCATCTGCAAATATCGATATTTTACTGTGTAAACCTTCTACCAGATCATTAATGAATATGTTGAAGAGAACAGGTCCCAATACTGACCCCTGCGGTACCCCACTGGTCACAGCGACCCAGTTAGAGACTATACCATTTATAACCACCCTCTGCTTTCTATCACTAAGCCAGTTACTAACTCATTTACACACATTTTCCCCCAGACCAAGCATTCTCATTTTGTGTACCAACCTCTTGTGCGGTGGACATGAACTTTTTCAATTCAGGAACCAGGCCCTGCCTTATAATCAGAAGATCGTCAATATAGCGAAACCAGCACTGCACATGGTCGGCGGCGCATGCCCCGTCCCTGCGAAACACCTCCCTCTCCCAAAGGCTGAGGAAGAGGTTCGCGTAGGCGGGCGCACACGCCGCCCTCATGGCAATGCCACGCTTCTGCAGGTAAAACCGGTCCCTAAACAAAAAAAAATTGTGATGCAGAACAAACTGCAACAGTTCCAATAAAAGAATGACAAGAGGTCCGTCCAAACTGCTCATCTCTAAAAAGAAGCGTACGGCCTGTAGGCCATGCTTATGATCAATGCACATGTAGAGGGACTCGACGTCTGCGGTGACAAAGAGCATTTCAGAGTCTAGGCAAAGGCCGTCGACTTGTACCAAAACGTCCACAGAGTCCCTGACATAGGAGGGCAGCGTTTCGACCAAAGGTTTCAGATAATAGTCAATAAATTTACATATAGGGTCACACAGCCCTCCCATGCCAGAGACTATGGGACGCCCCGGGGAGTCGACAGGATCCTTATGAATTTTAGGAAGGAGGTAAAAGGTAGGGACTTTGGGGAATTTTGTCATTAATCCATCTAAGATCTTTTTAGGGATAATTCCCTTCTCCCAAGCTTGAATCAAAATTGAGTCAAGTAAATGTGAGAATGCGGTCAAAGGATTTTGGGGATGTAAGGAATAGTAGTTTTTATCTTTTAATTGTTTAAATGCTTCCTTCTCTTATTTGTCTACCGGCCAGACCACAACATTTCCCCCCTTGTCCGCCGGCTTAATAACCACATCATCTAAAGATCTAAGTTGCTATAGGGCACGTCTATGATTGGAACTGAGATTATCTCTCCTTACTCTTGTTGGTATATTTTTAAAATCTTCAGTAACAAGAAGTGCAAAAATATAAATTTGTGGACAGACGGACAAGGGAGGAAACGCAGTCGATCTGGGCTTAACAGCACTAGGAATTTTGACCGCACAGTCAGAATCTTGCTCATTAAGTAGTCCCTCCAATACCTCCAACGCCTCCTGCTCAGTCTCACCACAGATGCAGACGTCCTATCCCGGCCGATGATGCAGCCTCTTAAGGACAAGCTTGCAACAGAAAAGGTGGAGGTCTTTTACCGCTGTGAAAAAATGAAAATTATTAGTGGGGGAAAATGATAGGCCCAAACTGAGGACCTCCTGCTGCGCCTGAGATAAGATATGTGAGGAAAGATTAATTACCTCTAAATTATTACTGGCACTGCGAGTTTTCTTACTAGTTGTTATGGAGGAGTAATCTTCCTCTTATTGAATTTATTATTCTTCCTAGGGTTTCTGATATTCAATGTTGCCTATGAGTTTTCAACGGGTGGGTCACCGATATTATGTCGTGGTTCGTCCACAGACGTAAAGGAGGATAGAAGCATAGCGGACGTCGCAGTGTACGCGATGTATGATTTTTTTTTTTTAGAAAAAATTAATAGTAGTTAGTACAGCATAGTATTAGAGGTAGCAAGGTAGCGTAGCCGACGTCACAGTGTTAGTTACGACCAATCTTGTTTTAGAAAAAAAAATTGGTTAAGAGGAAAACATTGGACTATTCTGAAGTGGCCTTCTATGAGCCCTGACCTAAATCCTATTGAGCATCTGTGGAAAGAGATGACACATGCCCTCTGGAAAAGGCAATCTTCAAGCACGAGACAACTGGAGCAGTTTGCTCTTGAGGAGTGGGACAAAATACCTGTCGAGAGGTGCAGAAGCCTCATTGACAGTTACAGGAATTGTTTGATTGCAGTGATTGCCTCAAAAGGTTGTGCAACAAAATATTAACCCTTTTACCCCAAGGGTGGTTTGCACGTTAATGAATGGGCCAGTTTTTACAATTCTGACCACTGTCCCTGTATGAGGTTATAACTCTGAAACGCTTCAACGGATCCTGATGATTCTGACATTGTTTTCTCGTGACATATTGTACTTCATGATAGTGGTAAAAATTTCTTTGATATTACCTGCATTTATTTGTGAAAAAAATGGAAATTTGGAGAAAATTTTGAAAATTTCACAATTTTCCAACTTTGAATTTTTATGCCCTTAAATCACTTCAAAGTACTTAACATTTCCATTGTGTCTACTTTACATCAGCACAATTTTAGAACCAAATTTTTTTTTGTTAGGGAGTTATAAGAGTTAAAAGTTGACCAGCAATTTCTCATTTTTATAACACCATTTTTTTTAGGGACTACATCACATTTGAAGTCACTTTGAGGGGTCTATATGATAGAAAATACCCAAGTTTGACACCATTCTAAAAACTGCACCCCTCAAGGTGCTCAAACCACATTCAAGAAGTTTATTAACCCTTCAGGTGTTTCACAGGAATTTTTAGAATGTTTAACAAAAAATGAAAAATATTTAGAGTTGAGAGTCCTCAGTGGTTGATACCTTTTAATGGCTAACTGAAAAGATGGTAATAAATTGCAAGCTTTCGAGACTACATACGTCTTGAAAGCTTGCAATTTATTACCATCTTTTCAGTTAGCCATTAAAAGGTATCAACCAATGAGGACTCTCAATTCTAAATATTTTTCTATCTACTGGCTAACACGGTACCAAGATATATTTTTTTCCTGTAACAAAAAATGAACATTTTCCTTTTTTTCACAACAAAATTAATTTAGCTCCAATTTGTTTTATTTTACAAAGGGTAACAGGAGAAATTGGACCACAAAAGTTGTTAGACAATTTGTCCTGAGTATGCTGATACCCCATATGTGGGGGTAAACCAGTGTTTGGGCACATGGCAGAGCTCAGAAGGGAAGGAGCGCCATTTGACTTTTCAATGCAAAATTGACTGGAATTGAGATAGGATGCCATGTCGCGTTTATAGAGCCCCTGATGTGCCTAAACATTGAAACCCCCACATGTGACACCATTTTGGAAAGTAGACCCCCTAAGGAACGTATTTAAATGTGTGGTGAGCACTTTGACTCACCAAGTGCTTCACAGAAGTTTATAATTTAAGTGCTTTACAGAAGTTTATAATTTAGAGCCGAAAAAACAAAAAATCATATTTTTTCACAAAAATTATCTTTTCGCTCCCAATTGTTTATTTTCCCAAGGGTATCAGAAGAAATTGGACCCCAAAAGTTGTTTTGCAATGTGTCCTGATTACGCTGATACCCCATATGTGGGGGTAAACCACTGGTTGGGTGCATGGCAGAGCTCAGAAGGGAAGGAGTGCCGTTTGACTTTTCAATGTTAAATTGGCTGGAATTGAGATCGGATGCCATGTCGCGTTTGGAGAGCCCCTGATGTGCCTAAACAGTTTAAACATTTAAAGCGTGGTGCGTTTATCCAAAAAGAGATCAAATATGTATTAGCAATTGGATACGATAAAAAATAACCTTTATTAGGTATATTTAAAAAAGACTACTGAATCGTCGTAGACAAAAAAAGGGGAGGGGAAGGGGGAACCCTAGTGTGATTTGTACCCTATTACCAACACAGAATGAGAAACAAGAACAAAACAAACAAACTATTACAAACTTGGTAAAAACAGACAGTGCTGAATAATCCCAAATATAGATACTCGTGTTGTCCAATACAGGCTACAGCCAATCAATTTTGCCGTGGTGTGAAGCCTGAAATATATGTTCACACTTTGGGAGTGAATATATGGAATAAGAATTCAAATTTTTTTGGAAACAAACCAAACCATAAAATGGTGTAAAAAAACAGCCTCATATGTATAATCGGGCCTGTGCTTGGTCCACAAACCTTCTCTAGCCAAGCACTTTATCAATGAAACAATTCTGACTATCTATTTTGTTATTACAATCAATCATTGGTTCAAAAAATATCCATATAACATAGTTATTATAGCATATAACCGAAAGGAATCTATATGCCATATGTAGATATATTTTGAACACTGTCAGTACCACACTGCAGCATTTCCATAAAGCTTCAACATCCTAAAACTACAAATACCAATCCACATAATTATGGAACCCAGCTTCCTCATTCAATTAGTATGAGCGTCCCTTATGGATTCTTTTTGTTTGGTATCATGGCAGTTTATAAAAAAGCCTCCTGCTCAAGAGCTAGTATATGTGGGATAGTGTGTTTAGACAAACCCACGTAAGTGGCTGGATCTCACCCCATGTTGGCAATCTCCAGTCATTGTACTGTCTCTGTCCACTATATCCCACGAATAAGAGTGTTTTTACCAAGTTTGTAATAGTTTGTTTGTTTTGTTCTTGTTTCTCATTCTGTGTTGGTAATAGGGCACAAATCACACTAGGGTTCCTCCTTCCCCTCCCCTTTTTTTTGTCTATGACAATTCAGTAGTCTTTTTGAAATATACCTAATAAAGGTTATTTTTTATCGTATCCAATTGCTAATACATACATAAACAGTGGAAACCCCCCAATTCTAACTAAAACCCTAACCCAAACACACCCCTAACCCTAATCTCAACCCTAGCCATAACCCTAACCACACCCCTAACCCGAACACGCCTCTAACCCTAATCCCAACCATACCCCTAACCCCAACACATCCCTAACCCTAATCCCAAACCTAACCACACCCCTAATTCCAACACACGCCTAACCCTAATCCCAACCATAACTCTAACCACACCCCTAACCCTAACACACCCCTAACCCTAATCCCAACCGTAAATGTAATCCAAACCGTAACCCTAACTTTAAGCCCATCCCTAACTTTAGCCCCATCCCTAACTTTAGCCCTAACCCTAGCCCTAACTTTAGCCCCAACCCTAACGCTAACTCCAACCCTAACTTTAGCCCCAACCCTAACCCTAACTTTAGCCCTAACCCTAATGGGAAAATGGAAATAAATACTTTTTTTTAATTTTATTATTTTTCCCTAACTAAGGGGGTGATGAAGGGGGTTTGATTTACTATATTTACTATTTATAGCAGTTTTTTGTAGTGGATTTTTATGATTGGCAGCTGTCACACACTAAAAGAAGCTTTTTATTGCAAAAAATTGTTTTTGCGTCTCCACATTTTGAGAGCTATAATTTTTATATATTTTGGTCCACAGAGTCATGTGAGGTCTTGTTTTTGTGGGACGAGTTGACGTTTTTATTGGTACCATTTTCGGGCAGAAAAACAAGCAATTCATGAATTTCTTTTGGGGGCATTTATACCTTTCCACGTTTGGTAAAATTGATAAAGCAGTTTTATTTTTCGGGTCAGTGCGATTACAGGGATACCTCATTTATATAATTCTTTTATACTTTGCTGCTTTTATACGATAAAAACTATTTTATATAAAAAATAATTATTTTTGCATCGCTTTATTCTGAGGACTATAACTTTTTTATTTTTTCACTGATGATGCTGTATGGTGGCTGTTGTGAATTCTGTGGCTGAGTTCACTTCTGTGGTCACAAGTGGTATTGCAGTCTCTGGGCTTCCTCCCTCAGGTGTTTTGGTGAGCTCGTTGGCTGCCTTGCTATTTAGCTCCACCTGAGTCTGTCTTCCTTGCTCCTTGTCAATGTTCCAGTGTTGGATCTGAGCTACTGCATCTTTCCTTGGGCCTGCTGCTCTGCTAGATAAGTGCTTCTAGTTTGTTTTCTGTTTTTTCTGTCCAGCTTGCTATTAACTTTTGCTGGAAGCTCTGAGAAGCAAAGGGGTGCACCGCCGTGCTGTTAGTTCGGCACGGTGGGTCTTTTTGCCCCTTTGCGTGGTTTTCGTTTTAGGGTTTTTTGTAGACTGCATAGTTCTCTTTGCTATCCTCGCTCTGTCTAGAATATCGGGCCTCACTTTGCTGAATCTATTTCATTCCTACGTTTGTCTTTTCATCTTGCTAACAGTCATTATATGTGGGGGGCTGCCTATTCCTTTGGGGTATTTCTCTGAGGTAAGTCAGGCTTGTATTTCTATCTTCAGGCTAGTCAGCTCCTCAGGCAGTGCCGAGTTGCATAGGTAGTTATAGGCGCAATCCACTGCTGCTTATAGTTGTGTGAGGATAGATCAGGTACTGCAGTCTACAGAGATTCCACGTCTCAGAGCTCGTCCTATTGTTTTTGGTTATTGCCAGATCTCTGTATGTGCGCTGATTACTGCACGCTGTGTTGCCTGATTGCCAGCCATAACAGTACAAGGAGCCACACCAATGATTCCCAATAGAGGGAAAAAAGAAATCCTGACAGCATTTTTTTTTCTTAGCTCTGTCTTCAGTCTTTTTTTTCCCCTAGACATTAGAGTGCTTCAGGACACAGCTGTGGACATGGATATTCAGGCTCTGTGCTCCTCAATGGATAATCTCGTTGTAAATGTACAAAAGATTCAAGATACTATTGATCAGAAATCGATGCTAGAACCAAGAATTCCGATTCCTGATTTGTTTTTTGGTGACAGAACTAAGTTCCTGAGCTTCAGAAATAATTGTAAGCTATTTTTGGCCTTGAAACCTCATTCTTCTGGTAATCCTATTCAACAGGTTTTGATTATTATTTCTTTTTTGCGCGGCGACCCACAGGACTGGGCGTTTTCTCTTGCACCAGGAGATTCTGCATTGAGTAATGTTGATGCATTTTTCCAGGCGCTCGGATTGCTTTACGATGAGCCTAATTCAGTGGATCAGGCTGAGAAAAATCTGCTGGCTTTATGCCAGGGTCAGGATGATGTAGAAGTATATTGTCAGAAATTTAGGAAGTGGTCAGTACTCACTCTGTGGAATGAATCTGCACTAGCGGCTTTGTTCAGAAAGGGTCTCTCTGAAGCTCTTAAGGATGTAATGGTGGGATTTCCTATGCCTGCTGGTTTGAATGAGTCTATGTCCTTGGCCATTCAGATCGGTCGTCGCTTGCGCGAGCGTAAATCTGTGCACCATCTGGCGGTATTGTCTGAGAGTAAACCTGAGCCTATGCAGTGCGACAGGACTATGACTAAAGTAGAACGGCAAGAACACAGACGTCTGAACAGACTGTGTTTCTATTGTGGTGATTCTACTCATGCTATTTCTAATTGTCCTAAACGCACTAGGCGGTTCGATAGCTCTGCCGTTATTGGTACTGTACAGTCCAAATTCCTATTGTCCATTACCTTAATGTGCTCTTTGTCATCGTATTCTGTCATGGCGTTTGTGGATTCAGGCGCTGCCCTGAATCTGATGGATTTGGATTATGCTAAACGTTGTGGATTTTTCTTGGAGCCTTTTCGGTGTCCTATTCCGTTGAGAGGAATTGATGCTACACCTTTGGCCAAGAATAAGCCTCAGTACTGGGCCCAGCTGACCATGTGCATGGCTCCTGCACATCAGGAAGTTATTCGCTTTCTGGTACTGCATAATTTGCATGATGTGGTCGTGTTGGGGTTGCCATGGCTACAAACCCATAATCCAGTATTGGATTGGAACTCTATGTCGGTAACCAGCTGGGGTTGTCAGGGAGTACATGGTGATGTTCCATTTTTGTCTATTTCGTCATCCATTCCTTCTGACATCCCAGAGTTCTTGTCGGACTTTCAGGATGTATTTGAAGAGTCCAAGTCTGATGCCCTACCTCCGCATAGGAATTGTGATTGTGCTATCGATTTGATTCCTGGTAGTAAATTCCCTAAGGGTCGTTTATTTAATTTGTCCGTACCTGAACACACCGCTATGCGCAGTTATGTGAAGGAGTCCCTGGAGAAGGGACATATTCGCCCATCGTCGTCACCATTGGGAGCAGGGTTCTTTTTTGTAGCCAAGAAGGATGGTTCGCTAAGACCGTGTATTGATTACCGCCTTCTTAATAAGATCACTGTTAAGTTTCAGTATCCCTTGCCATTGTTATCTGACTTGTTTGCTCGGATTAAGGGGGCTAGTTGGTTTACTAAGATTGATCTTCATGGTGCGTATAATCTGGTGAGAATCAGGCAGGGAGATGAATGGAAAACGGCATTTAATACGCCCGAGGGTCATTTTGAGTATCTGGTGATGCCGTTCGGACTTGCCAATGCTCCATCTGTTTTTCAGTCTTTTATGCATGACATTTTCCGTGAGTATCTGGATAAATTCTTGATTGTTTACTTGGATGACATTTTGATCTTCTCAGATGATTGGGAGTCTCATGTGAAGCAAGTCAGAATAGTTTTCCAGGTCCTGCGTGCTAATTCCTTGTTCGTGAAGGGATCAAAGTGTCTCTTCGGTGTGCAGAAAGTTTCATTTTTGGGGTTCATCTTTTCCCCTTCTACTATCGAGATGGATCCGGTTAAGGTTCAGGCCATCCAGGATTGGACTCAGCCGACATCTCTAAAAAGTCTGCAGAAATTCCTGGGCTTTGCTAATTTTTATCGTCGCTTCATCTGTAATTTTTCTAGCATTGCCAGACCATTGACCGATTTGACCAAGAAGGGTGCTGATTTGGTTAATTGGTCTTCTGCTGCCGTGGAAGCTTTTCAGGAGTTGAAGCGTCGTTTTTGCTGTGCCCCTGTGTTGTGTCAACCTGATGTTTCTCTTCCGTTCCAGGTCGAGGTTGATGCTTCTGAGATTGGTGCAGGGGCGGTTTTGTCACAGAGAGGTTCTGGTTGCTCAGTGTTCAAACCATGTGCTTTCTTTTCCAGGAAATTTTCTGCTGCTGAGCGTAATTATGATGTGGGCAACCGAGAGTTGCTGGCCATGAAGTGGGCATTCGAGGAGTGGCGTCATTGGCTTGAGGGTGCTAAGCATCGCGTGGTGGTATTGACTGATCATAAGAACCTTACTTATCTTGAGTCTGCCAAGCGCTTGAATCCTAGACAGGCCCGTTGGTCGTTATTTTTTGCTCGTTTTGATTTTGTGATTTCATACCTTCCGGGCTCTAAAAATGTGAAGGCGGATGCTCTGTCTAGGAGTTTTGTGCCCGACTCTCCGGGGTTATCTGAGCCGGCGAGTATCCTCAAGGAAGGAGTCATTGTGTCTGCCATCTCCCCTGATTTGCGGAGAGTGTTGCAGAAATTTCAGGCTAATAAACCTGATCGTTGTCCGGCCGAGAAACTGTTCGTCCCTGATAGGTGGACTAGTAAAGTTATCTCTGAACTTCATTGTTCGGTGCTGGCCGGTCATCCAGGAATCTTTGGTACCAGGGAGTTGGTTGCTAGATCCTTCTGGTGGCCATCTCTGTCACGGGATGTGCGTGCTTTTGTGCAGTCCTGTGGAATTTGTGCTAGGGCTAAGCCCTGCTGTTCACGTGCCAGTGGGTTGCTTTTGCCCTTGCCGGTCCCGAAGAGGCCTTGGACACATATTTCGATGGATTTCATTTCTGACCTTCCCGTTTCTCAAAAAATGTCGGTCATTTGGGTGGTCTGTGATCGCTTTTCTAAAATGGTCCATCTGGTGCCCTTGGTTAAATTGCCTTCCTCCTCTGATTTGGTGCCTTTGTTCTTCCAGCATGTGGTTCGTTTACATGGCATTCCTGAGAATATTGTTTCTGACAGAGGTTCCCAGTTTGTCTCGAGGTTCTGGCGAGCCTTTTGTGGTAGGATGGGCATTGACCTATCTTTCTCCTCGGCCTTCCATCCTCAGACTAATGGCCAGACCAAACGAACCAATCAGACCTTGGAAACATATCTGAGATGTTTTGTTTCCGCTGACCAGGATGATTGGGTGTCATTTTTGCCGTTGGCTGAGTTCGCCCTTAATAATCGGGCCAGCTCGGCTACCTTGGTCTCTCCATTTTTCTGCAATTCTGGGTTCCATCCTCGTTTCTCTTCAGGACAGGTTGAGTCTTCGGACTGTCCTGGTGTGGATTCTGTGGTGGACAGGTTGCAGCAGATCTGGACTCAGGTAGTGGACAATTTGACCTTGTCCCAGGAGAAGGCTCAGCTTTTCGCTAATCGCAGACGCCGTGTGGGACCCCGACTTCGTGTTGGGGATCTGGTTTGGTTATCTTCTCGTCATATTCCTATGAAGGTTTCCTCTCCTAAATTTAAACCTCGTTTTATTGGTCCGTATAGGATTTCTGAGATTCTCAATCCGGTGTCTTTTCGTCTGACCCTCCCAGACTCCTTTTCCATACATAATGTATTCCATAGGTCGTTGTTGAGGAGATACGTGGCACCTATGGTTCCATCTGTGGAGCCTCCTGCCCCTGTTTTGGTGGAGGGGGAATTGGAGTATATTGTGGAGAAGATTTTGGATTCTCGTGTCTCTAGACGGAAACTCCAGTATCTGGTCAAATGGAAGGGTTATGCTCAGGAAGATAATTCCTGGGTTTTTGCCTCTGATGTCCATGCCCCAGATCTTGTTCGTGCCTTTCATGTGGCTCATCCTGGTCGGCCTGGGGGTTCTGGTGAGGGTTCGGTGACCCCTCCTCAAGGGGGGGGTACTGTTGTGAATTCTGTGGCTGAGTTCACTTCTGTGGTCACAAGTGGTATTGCAGTCTCTGGGCTTCCTCCCTCAGGTGTTTTGGTGAGCTCGTTGGCTGCCTTGCTATTTAGCTCCACCTGAGTCTGTCTTCCTTGCTCCTTGTCAATGTTCCAGTGTTGGATCTGAGCTACTGCATCTTTCCTTGGGCCTGCTGCTCTGCTAGATAAGTGCTTCTAGTTTGTTTTCTGTTTTTTCTGTCCAGCTTGCTATTAACTTTTGCTGGAAGCTCTGAGAAGCAAAGGGGTGCACCGCCGTGCTGTTAGTTCGGCACGGTGGGTCTTTTTGCCCCTTTGCGTGGTTTTCGTTTTAGGGTTTTTTGTAGACTGCATAGTTCTCTTTGCTATCCTCGCTCTGTCTAGAATATCGGGCCTTACTTTGCTGAATCTATTTCATTCCTACGTTTGTCTTTTCATCTTGCTAACAGTCATTATATGTGGGGGGCTGCCTATTCCTTTGGGGTATTTCTCTGAGGTAAGTCAGGCTTGTATTTCTATCTTCAGGCTAGTCAGCTCCTCAGGCAGTGCCGAGTTGCATAGGTAGTTATAGGCGCAATCCACTGCTGCTTATAGTTGTGTGAGGATAGATCAGGTACTGCAGTCTACAGAGATTCCACGTCTCAGAGCTCGTCCTATTGTTTTTGGTTATTGCCAGATCTCTGTATGTGCGCTGATTACTGCACGCTGTGTTGCCTGATTGCCAGCCATAACAGGTGGCTCGTTTTTTTGCAGGAAAAGATGACGTTTCAAGCAGTACCATGTTTTTTATATCCGTCTTTTTGATCGCGTTTTATTCCACATTTTGTTCGGCGGTATGATAATAAAAAGTTGTTTTTTGCCTCTTTTTTAAATTTTTTTACTGTGTTCACTGAAGGGGTTATCTAGAGGGACAGTTTTATAGGTTGGGTCATTACGGACGCGTCAATACTAAATATGTGTACTTTTATTGTTTTATTAATTTAGATGAAGAAATGTATTTATTGGAACAATACTTTTTTTTCTTTAGTTTTTTTTTTTTTTACACATGTAAATATTTTTTTTTTACTTTATCCCAGTGTGGGATCACAGTATAGTGTCAGATCGCTGATCTGACACTTTGCACAGCACTGTTTCAGATCAGCGATCTGACAGGCAGTGCTCCAGGCTTGCCAACGCCTGCTCTGAGCAGGCTCTTACAAGCCACCTCTCTGCAGGACCCGGAAGGAGCCCCGTGGCCATTTTGGATCCGGGGCCTGCAGGGAGGAGGAGGTAGGAGACCCTCTAAACAACGCGATCACATCGCATTGTTCCGAGGGTCCCAGGGGAGCCCCCTCCCTGCGCGATGCTTTCTTATGCCACTGGAACACGGGGTTAATGTGCCAGGAGCGGTCTGTGACCACTCCTGGCACATAGTGCTGGATGTCGGCTGTGATAGTCAGCTGACACCCGGCCCCGATCGGCTGCGCTCACCCCGTGAGCGTGGCTGATCGGTGATGACGTTCTATCAGGTCGGTGGTCATACGGGCCCATACCACCTTGATGGGAGAGTATGTCAGATGTCAGAAAGGGGTTAATTTAAGGGTATCATCATTTCCGTCAAGGCCTATTTCATGAGTTTTATTTTTTTTTTATTTTGTTGAAGCATGTTTGACAAACAATGTCTGACTTTCATTTGTTCAGTATCATAGATTTTTTTAGTTATTACTTTTGTCAGAATCAAGCTATTTCTATGACCATTGTGGGTTTTTATGTCATTAAACGAGGGGTACCAACAATTTTGACAACGTGTGTAGTTGCATGTGACACCATGCGATAAAATCAATGTGGCATCCCAAAGCTGTTAATTAGGCAAATGCTGAAAAAAGGCGAAAGCAAAGCCCAATGCAGCAACAATATGCTGGTGGTCAAGTATAAAAAGAAAAAGGGATGTCCTTATATTGACTACCATACACCGTGACAACAGCTCCCTTGTCACTGTTCCTGGGACCAAAGCACAAGTCCCAAAGCTAGATTGTATCTTTGATTACAATCGGTATATAGGGGTGTAGATCTCTCAGATCAGGTCCTCAAACCATACAGTGCCATGCAAAAAGCTAAAGTATGGTTAAAAAAATTGGCCATGTACTTTGCACAGATGGCACTGTGCAATGCTTTTGTGCTGATCCAATCTGCAGGCAACACAGGGACCTTCCTTCAGTTTCAGGAGGTTGCCATCAAAGTTCTAATGTTTGACACTCAGGAAGATGAGGGTTCCAGTACTTCTGAAACTGATAGAGCCTGTATTGTCCCAGGACATTTCCCAGGAGAGGTTCCCCAAACAGCAAGTAAAGGATAATCACAAAAATGATGCAGAGAGTGCTCCAAGAGGGAAATCTGAAAGGACACAATTTACCAGTGTGAAACCTGCCTGGGAAACTTGGCCTTTGCATTAAGGTTTGCTTCAAAGCATACCACTCGTCCACAAATTAATAAAATTTCTTTTCACCCTGTTGACACAACCCACTTTTATAATCTGATGTACTCTGCACAGCTTACACATACCGCCACATAATAAATTCATACACCAGTAAAACCTAAAGCTATATAATCATTGCTATAAAACTATGCCTCTAGATAAATTCCATCAGGGGTGAGGTTTCCAAAATGGGATAACTTGTGGGATATTTCCACCATTTAGGCACATTAAGGGCTCTGCAAGCGTGACGTGAGACCTGCAGACCATTCCATCAAAGTCCGCAATCCAAAACATCACTCCGTCCCTTCCAAGCCCTGCCGTGTGCCCAAACAGAGGTTTTCTTCCACATATGGGGTAACAGTGTACTCGAGAAAAATTGCACAACTATAGCTGTCCATTTTCTCCTGTTATCCTTGTGAAAAAAAAATTGTTGCTTAAAGGTCGTTTTTGGGGAAAAAATTTGATTTTTTTATTTTCACGGCTCTACGTTATAAACTTCTCTGAAGCACCTTGGGATTCAATGTGCTCATCACACAGCTAGATAAGTTCCTTGAAGGGTCTAGTTTCCAAAATAGGGTCACTTGTGGGGGTTTTCCAATGTTTAGGGACATCAGAGGCTCCTCAAATGCGACATGGTGTCCGCTCTCAATTCCAGCCAATTAAAAGTCAAAAGGTACTCCTTCCCTTCCGAGTTCTGCTGTGCAGCCAAACAGTAGTTTTCACCCACATATGAGGTATAGGCATGCTCAGGAGAAATTGCTCAACATCTTTTATGGTCCATTTTCTCCTTTTACCCTTGTGAAATTAAAAAATCATTGCTGAAAGATCATTTTTATGACTGAATCTCCGACACCAACTAATGAGAGTCCAAGAGTAAACAGGATAGCAAGGATATCGGTACCCAATTCACCTCCAAATGCAAACCAAACAAAAAGAAAGCCTACTAACACTTCTTTTTCTCAATTAGGCCCAAGAAAAAATGTCGGAGCGGCTGTAGGGGGGTGAAATTCCCCAAAAAGAAAAACATACCTAAGGTAATAAATAGAGATGGACACATCTCAGTGAACACATTTTAGAAAATAATGAGCTGATTACTAAATAAAGGCTTAAAATTTGCTCCTGCTACAAAATGCAATAAATTTCAAGCTTTTATCAGTATCAAACAATTCATGAGAAAACTATCAATAATGAAATATTATATGAAGAAAAATGCTAATGAAGTGCAGCTGGTACCAATGTCTGATCTTGACCAAGTAGCAGGTCATCAATTCAGACATACCAATTTAAAGAGCAAATCCAACTTTCATCCTATGAATGAGTAATCAGAAGCATTTGAATCTTTCCAAAAGAATGTGATTGATGATATAAAGAAAGTGAGTGATAAAAAAGTAAAAATTTCAGTTATAATCTTACTAACCAAGAAAAAAAATCTATAGTACAACTGCAGGAATATCGGAATCTAGTAATACATCCTGCATCCTAGATTAGGCGCAATATAATAACAAAGAATCCTTAACATTATTAAGAGACACTAAGACATACCTAAAATTGGAAGGTGATCCTACAAAGACATCTACCGTATTTTCTGGTGTATAAGACGACTGGGCGTATAAGACGACCCCCAACTTTTCCATATAAAATATGGAATTTGGGATATGCCCGCTGTATAAGACGGGGGTCATCTTATACACCCAGTCATCTTATACGGCGTGTGGTTCCCAGGGTCTGAAGGAGAGGAGACTCTCCTTCAGGCTCTGGGATCCATATTCATGTAAAAAATAAAGAATAAATATAAAAAATATGGCTATGCTCACCCCTCCTTGAAGCCTGGCTGTCACCGCTGCAAGCGTCTGCCTCTGTTCCTAAGAATGCAGAGGGTGAAGGACCTTCGATGACGTCGCGGCCAGGTGACCGGTCACATGAGCGGTCACGGACCAATCACAAGACCGCGACGTCATCGAAGGTCCTTCACCCTCTGCATTCTTAGGAACGGAGGCAGACGCTTGCAGAGGTGACAGCCAGGCTTCTCGGAGGGGTGAGTATATCCATATTTTTTATTTTTATTCTTTATTTTTTACATGAATATGGATCCCAGGGCCTGAAGGAGAGTATTCTCTCCTTCAGACCCTGGGAACATCCAGGATCGCTCCCTGCACACGCCGTACCCGGCGTATAAAACGACCCCCGACTTTTGGGACAATTTTTAGGGGTTAAAAAGTCGTCTTATACGCCGAAAAATACGGTATATATGAAATGAAGGCCCTAATTAGCAAGGGCCTTCAGGAAGGCTTTTTAAACAAAAATGAATATGAATATATTAATAATGCACATCCTCGTATGGCTGCCTTCTATTATTTGCCAAAAATCCATAGGGATAAAACAAATCTCCATGGTAGACCAATAATCTCAGGTATAAACTGTCTCACTTTCAATTTATCAAGGTATGTAGACACTAAACATATACAGTGCCTTGCGAAATTTTCCCACATATCATGCTTCAAACATAAAGATACCAAATGTAAATTTTTGGCGAAGAATCTCCAACAAGTGGAACACAATTGTAAAGTTGAACAAAATGTATTGGTTATTTTAAATGTTTGTGGAAATTCAAAAATTGAAAAGTGGGGCGTGCAATATTATTCGACCCCTTTACTTTTAGTGCAGCAAACTCAGTCCAGAAGTTCATTGTGGATCTCTGAATGATCCAATGTTCTCCTAAATTCCGAGATACTGTTGTGGAGAAGTTTAAAGCCGGATTTGGATACAAAATGATTTCCAAAACTTTAAAAATCAGGGAGCATGATCAAGGGAGCTTAGTCTCCAGAAACGCGTTGAGATTCTTACCTATATGGCTCGTGCTGAAGTCTGTATCCTCTATGCTTAAAGTTTGTGAATAAAGAAAACTCTTTTTTACGGATTCGGTGAAGCTGGACATTGTCTTCTTTTTATTTTTTTGGACTTTATACGCCTGGACACAGCGGGTCCGTGCTCCTGAAGCTTGGTTTATGCATCACGGGTGAGCTGGCTTATATTTCTTCTTTGCAAATTAATTACACATAATTTAATTTTATTACACTGGTCTATTTGGTTAAGACCCTAATTTTGCAGCGGTACACAGGTAGTATATTAGCTCCACTAACTATACCAGTCTACTAATTATTTTTTTATATTGATAGATTGAGCGATTCTTAACATGGCAATACCATATGTCTATGTTTGATTTTTTTTGTTATTGTTTTATTTTGAATGGGGTGAAAGGTAGGGGATTTGAACTTTTATATATTTTTTTATTTTTTTATATTTTTAAAAACTTTTTTTTATTTTTGGCATGCTTCAATAGTCTTTGTGGGAAACTAGAAGCTGTCATAATCCGATCGGCTCTGCTACATACAGACAATGATCAGATTTCCTGTATATAGCAGAAATGCTCACCTGCTATGAGCGCCGACCACCAGGCAGTGCTCATAGCAATCTGGCTATGACAACCATAGAGGTATGCTGGAGTCCTCTGGTTGTCATGCCAACCCATAGGTGACCTGCGATCATGTGACGAAGTCACCGATGGGCGGGATTTCTGGCTCTCTTCCCAGAAGTGTGAGTTGAATGCCGCTGTCAGAAATTCACAGCGGCATTTAACTAGTTAACAGCCATGAGTGGATCGCAATTCTACCCATGGCTGTTGCGGGCACATGTCAGCTGTATAGATCTGTTGATTGAAAAAATGTAGGGCTAATAAAACACATTGTTAGGGCTGGCGGAATGCACTTAATAAATATAAAGATAGTAATAAGGTGCGTTCGCAGCCCGGGGTCCACCTTGCAGAGATGGAACCTGCTGCTAGGTAATGGCAGCACTATATGGCGGTACTATGCCAGAATAAACACAGGTTCTGTCACCAGGTATGAACTGATGCAAACTCTGGAGGGAAACAAAGGAAACGCTGTGCCTTGTTATCACTCAGCTGATGGACGCTAGTGGAATCCCTGAAATTCACCCCCACGATACTGGTGATTGATCTTGCTCTAACTCTTGGTGGCTTTTGAGCCTGCGCCTGAGAACGCCCTGAGTCAGATGCTGAGATCAAGCGGGAGTTCCCACCCTACACTGACCGGTTGTCAGGATTACTTATAGATTTACCGCACAGAGTGCGTACAGCACCCCTCTGGTAGATGCCACTAACCACCCTAACTAGGGATAGGAAAGTGCACTGGTTGCACATGACACCGCACTGGCGGTGGCTGCAAATTGATGCAGTAATTCGTGTCTAGATGTGCGGGATAGCACTGTCTGGTGCTAGGTAGATTCCACCATTCGCGAGCAGTCAACAACTCAAGAGATGGGAATAATTTGGAGCTTTCATTCATCGACAGGCATACATCCACAAACACATGTAAGCAAGTTTATACTAGCGCATGGCCAAGCGGCCGTGCAAACCTTTTATAGCTGTAGCCTTCCGGGACCTTCCTAGTGTTCCAATCTGAGAGGCTACAGGACCTGAGTATGTGACCCCCGACCTCCAATGAGAGGTTGTCCCGTGGGCATGCTCAGTAGAAGAAAAGCAGGACTTAGTCCCTGGAGCATCTGCTCACCGCTGATCAATGCTGGTTACAATGGCTGAGCCTGGAAAGGCAGCTGTAACCAAACGCACAGTATCTGCTTGAGCCAGACGCTGGGATCGACATCTCTGCTGAGCAGGCTCTACTGTGGCTGGAGGAGAATAGGAGACCACAGCAGAAATGGTTCGAAATTCCCCCTGTGCAGCGGCGGGAACTCGACGCCTAACATTACCCCCGCTCCAAGGCCCCCCTCCTTGGGCCTCTCTCTGCTTGAAGGCAGCAATGAGCTGAGGAGCCTGAATGTGCTCAATAGGCTCGGAAGACCTGCCCTCTGGGCCATGACCCTTCTAATCCACCAGATAGAATTTGTTGCCACGTACCACCTTACTCCCAATGATAGCATTCACCTCATAATCGTCCTAATCTCCCGGCAGATGACTCGAAAAACCGGGACATGTGAACGGGTTTTAGGAGGGACACATGAAAGGAGTCAGTGATACCTAGGCGTGGAGGAAGAGCTAACCGGTAGACCACAGGATTAACTTGTTCCAGGACCTTGAAGGGACCTATGTAGCAAGGCACAAACTTGGCGGACTCAACTCGTAGGCTGATGTTATGGGCAGAGAGCCACACTACAGTAAGTCGCCAGGCGCAAAGGTCGGAGCGGGGTGCCAGTGTGCATCGGAAGAAATCCTCATTCTCTCCTTGGAGGCCCGGATGGCAACCTGTGTGTGGTCCCAAATGTCACGTGCCTCCACCATCCAGTCTGCCACCCTAGAATTGGTGGATAACACGGGCATGGGCACAGGGACATGCGGATGCTGGCCGTAGTTAAGGAGGAATGGGGTCTGCCCAGTGGAGTCAGCTACGGCGTTGTTTAGCGCAAACTCCACCCACGGTAGCAAGGATGCCCAGTCATCCTGCCTGGCGGAGACAAAATGTCACAGGTATGTGACCAGGGTCTGGTTGGCCCTCTCTACTAACCCATTCATCTCGGGATGATATGCTAAATAGACATTCAGATCAAAGCTGAGTAAACAACAGAGCTCTCTCCAGAACTGAGACGCAAACTGGGGACCCCGGTCACTGACAATTTCGGCAGGCATACCATGTAGGCGAAAAACATGCTTAATGAACAACGCCGCCAAGGCCCTGCAGAAGGTAACCATGGAAGAGGCACCAAATGCACCATTTTGGAAAAATGGTCTGTGACTACCCAGATAACACAGCTATGAGACTTGGGTAAGCCCAAAACAAAGTCCATCCTGACCTTTCTCAGGGCCTGTCTGCCAACGACAGGGGGTAAAATAGCCCAGCAGGCCGTTGTCGAGTAGACCGATTCTTGGCGCAAGAGACACACGCCCGAACATAGTCTACAACGTCACAAGCCATATGCAGCCACCAGTATGTCCTCGCCAGGAGCTCAGATGTCCTCTTGGTCCCAAAATGTCCACCCACCCTGCATGAGTGAGCCCGAGAGAGAACCTCCAGTTGCAAATTAGGTGGAACAAAAGTCTTGCCCGGAGGCACAGACTCTAAGGAGACCGGGGCCACAGTTCTCAGGCTCTCTGAGGTAACAATTAGTCAAGGCTCCTCCTCCTCCACGGTTGACACCATGGAGCGGGAGAGAGCATCGGCATGGATGTTCTTCTCTGCAGATAGATAATGGAGAGTGAAGTGGAAGCGGGGGAAGAACAAGGACCATCTAGCCTGGCGAGAGATGGGCTGTCTGTAAATAAACCACATTTTTGTGGTCGGTGTATACTTGGAAGGGAAAATGAGCCCCCTCCAGGAGGTGTCTCTACTCCGAAAAGACTAACTTCATAGCTAGCAACTCCCTGTACCCGAAGGAATAATTCCTCTCCGCTGGTGTGAAGGTCTTAGAGAAAAAGAAACAAGGATGCTTCTGACCTTGAGCATCCTTTTGGAATAGGACTGCTCCAGTACTGATGGATGAGGCATCCACCTCCGTTATAAAAGTTTTATCTACATCGGGGAGATGTAGAATGGGAGCGCTAGCAAAGTGGAACTTGATAGAGAGGAAGGCCTTGGAGACCTTCAATTTGGGATTTGCTCCCTTCTTGGTGAGGGCTACCAAGTGAGCTTCCAAAGTTGAGAAGTGGGGAATGAACTGGCAATAAAAATTAATGAACCCCAAAATCGCTGCACCGCTTTGAGAGAATGGGGTTCCTGCCAGTCCATCACAGCCTGTAGCTTGGCAGGATCCATAGCCAATTCCTGGGCGGAGATTATATAGCCCAGGAAAGGCAAGGACTCCTGCTCAAGCACACACTTCTCCAACTTGGCAAAGAGGGAGTTTGCCAGTAGGCGGTCGAAGACTTTGCAAACATCTCTCCGGTGGGAGTCTATATCTGGGGAGTAGATGAGAATATCATCTGGATAGACTACAACCGAGGTGGTGAGCATATCCCAGAAGATGTTGTTTACAAAGTCTTGGAAAATGGCATGAGCATTACAGAGCCCGAAGGGCATCACAAGGTATTCATAGTGCCCGTCCCTGGTGTTAAATAACGTCTTCCATCCATCCCCCTCACGGATGCAATTTAGGTTGTAAGCACCCCGCAGATCAAGCTTAGTAAATACCCTCGCTCCCCGAAACCTATCGAAGAGCTCAGATATCAGAGGCAGAGAGTATTTGTTCTTAACGGTTATGGCGTTTAGACCCCTGTAATCTATGCATGGATGTAATGCTCCCTTCTTCTTCTGCATGAAGAAGAACCCCGACCCTGCAGGTGACACTGACTTCCTAATGAGTCCTCCTGCCAGATTCTCCTGGATGTATTGGGTCATTGCCTCTGTCTCTGGGAGAGATAGGCGATAGATTCGACCCTGTGGAGGCTCTGCACCAGGCAAGAGGTCAATAGGACAGTCATAGCGGCGGAGGAGAGGAAGGGTTTCCGCAGACCTCTTGGAGAACACGTCCGCATAGGGCCAATAGTACTTGGGAAAAGAGGAAAGATCTGCGGGTACTCCAGTAGTAGCAACCTGAACGCACTCCCTCAGACATCTACCCTCATAAGATTCACTCCATCCCAGAATTCTCCCTGAGGACCACTCTATATGAGGAGAGTGGTAGCGTAGCCATGGTATTCCTAACAGGACCTCATCAATTCCCACGGGAATGACTAGCAGGGAGAAAGTCTCCTGATGAAATGGAGAAATGGATAAAATAAATGAGATGGTCTGGTGTGTTATCTGGGAGGGCAGTGTTGACCCATTTACCACTCGTACGGTCACAAGTTTGACGAGCATCACCAGGGGTATTGCATGCGAAGACAGATGACATAAAATTGCCCTCTGCCCCACAATCCACGCAAGTCTCTACCATAAGAGTCGATGGGCCTATGGTAATTGTCCCCTTGAAGGACAGTTTGGAGGAAAACGTTGCCGTGTCTAGAGTACCTCCTCCTACAACCACTAGATGCTGACGCTTTCCTGACCACTGGGAACATCTGGAGGCAAGATGTCCTGACTGCCGGCAGACATTACAGACCTTGAGTGCACGAGCGGTCGGGACTTAGATCCTGCTCGTGATATCTCCATGGCCTCATGTGGCTCGGTCACCTGGACCGGAGATTTCAGAGGTTTGGCAAAGGTGGGAGCCAGCCGAAACCTCTGCCTACACTGGGCTCGCTCCAACCTTCACTCGTTAAAACAAAAGGTCGATGCAAGTTGATACAGCTATTAGCTCCTCCAGTGTGGTGGGAATCTCCCTGGTGGCCAAAGCGTCCTTCACATGGTCAGCCAGCCCCCTCCAAAATACAGGGATGAGTGCTTTATCCGGCCACTCCAGCTCTGATGCTAAAGTCCGGAATTGAACGGCAAAATGACTGACCACGGATGAGCCCTGTGTCAATGCCAGCAGTTGGAGAGCCTTATCATGGGTGACTCAAGGTCCTAAAAAGACCTGTTTCAGAGTGCTCAAGAACCGCGGAGCACTCTGCACCCAATGATCGACGCGCTCCCACGGCAGCGTAGCCCACTCCAACGCCCTGTCTGACAGGAGGGATATAATGAATTCTACTTTTGCCCACTCTATAGGAAAACGTGCAGCCAGGAGCTCGAGGTGTATTGCGCACTGGCTCATGAATCCCCTACTAAGCTTACTGTCGACAGTAAACTTATCTGGCAACAGGAGGCAGGATAAGGTCGGAACTGGGGGGCAGTGGACAAATTAGCTGCAGCAACGCTAGCAGCCTGAACAGCTACTGCGGTAACATCCACAGCTGAGGTTGTGCGCTCAAGAGCCGCCAACCTGCCCTCCAGCTGCTGGATGTACCGATGCAGTTGCTGTTCATCCGCTATTACTAGCCAGACCCTGACACTAGTATAATGTTAGGGCTGGCGGAGCGCACCAAATAAATATAAAGATAGTAATAAGGTGCGTTCACAGCCCGGGGTCCACCATGCAGAGATGGAACCTGCTGCTAGGTAATGGCGGCACTATTTGGCGGTACTATGCCAGAATAAACACGGGTTCCATCACCCAGTATGAACTGATGCAAACTCTGTTGCTTCACGGAGTTGCAGGAAAACAAAGGAAACGCTGTGCCCTGTTAGTAGTCACAGAGTGCAGCAGATGGACGCCAGTGGGATCCCTGAAATTCACCCCCACTATGCTGGTGATTGATCTCGCTCTGACCCTTGGTGGCTTTTGAGCCTGCGCCTGAGGATGCCCTGAGTCAGATGCTGAGATCAAGTGGGAGTTCCCACCCTACACTGACCGGTTATCAAGCCTAGTAGATTTACCGCACAGAGTGCATACAGCGCCCCTCTGGTAGACGTCACTAACCATCCTAACTAGGGATAGGAATGTGTATTGGTTGAGCATGGCACCACACTGGCAGTGGCTGCAAATTTACTCAGTAATTCATGTCTAGATGTGCAGGAGAGCGCTGTTTGGCGCTAGGTAGCTTCCATCATTCGCAAGCAGTCAACAACTCAAGGGATGGGAATGATTCGGAGCTTTCATCCATCGACAGGCATACAGTCATGGCCAAAAGTATTTATTGACACCCCTGCAATTCTGTCAGATATTACTCAGTTTCTTCCTGAAAATGATTGCAAACGCAAATTATTTGGTATTATTATCTTCATTTAATTTGTCTTAAATGAAAAAACACAAAAAGAATTGTCCTAAAGCCAAATTGGAAATAATTCCACACCAAAAAAAAGGGGGTGGACAAAAGTATTGGCACTGTTCAAAAAATCATGTGATGCTTCTCTAATTTGTGTAATTTACAGCACCTGTAACTTACCTGTGGCATCTAACAGGTGTTGGCAATAACTAAGTCACACTTGCAGCCAGTTGACATGGATTAAAGTTGACTCAACCTCTGTCCTGTGTCCTTGTGTGTACCACATTGAGCATGGAGAAAAGAAAGAAGACCAAAGAACTGTCTGAGGACTTGAGAAACCAAATTGTGAGGAAGCATGAGCAATCTCAAGGCTACAAGTCCATCTCCAAAGACCTGAATGTTCCTGTGTCTACCGTGCGCAGATTCATCAAGAAGTTTAAAGCCCATGGCACTGTGGCTAACGTCCCTAGATGTTGACGGAGAAGAAAAATTGACAAGAGATTTCAACGCAAGATTGTGCGGATGTTGGATAAAGAACCTCGACTAACATCCAAACAAGTTCAAGCTGCCCTGCACTCCGAGGGTACAACAGTGTCAATCCGTACTATCCGTCGGCATCTGAATGAAAAGGGACTGTGTTTTAGGAGACCCAGGAAGACCCCACTTCTTACCCCGAGACATAAAAAAGCCAGGCTGGATTTTGCCAAAACTTACCTGAAAAAGCCTAAACATTTTGGAAGAATGTACTCTGGTCAGATGAGACAAAAGTAGAGCTTTTTGGGCAAAGGCATCAACATAGAGTTTGCAGGAGAAAAAAAGAGGCATTCAAAGAAAAGAACACGGTCCCTACAGTCAAACATGGCGGCGGTTCCCTGATGTTTTGGGGTTGCTTTGCTGCCTCTGGCACTGGACTGCTTGACCATGTGCATGACATTATGAAGTCTGAAGACTACCAACAAATTTTGCAGCATAATGTATGGCCCAGTGTGAGAAAGCTGGGTCTCCCTCAGAGGTCATGGATCTTCCAGCAGGACAATGACCCAAAACACACTTCAAAAAGCACTAGAAAATGGTTTGAGAGAAAGCACTGGAGACTTCTATGGTGGCCAGCAATGAGTCCAGACCTGAATCCCATAGAACACCTGTGGAGAGATCTAAAAATGGCAGTTTGGAGAAGACACCCTTCAAATATCAGGGACCTGGAACAGTTTGCAAAAGAAGAATGGTCTAAAATTCCAGCAGAGCATTGTAAGAAACTCATTGATGGTTACCAGAAGCAGTTGGTCGCAGTTATTTTGGCTAAAGGTTGTGCAACCAAGTATTAGGCTGAGGGTGCCAATACTTTTGTCTGGCCCAGTTTTGGAGTTTTGTGCGAAATGATCAATGTTTTGCTTTTTGTTTCATTCTCTTTTGTGTTTTTTCATTTAAGACAAATTAAATGAAGATAATAATACCAAATAATTTGTGGTTGCAATCATTTTCAGGAAGAAACTGAGTATTATCTGACAGAATTGCAGGGGTGTCAATACTTTTGGCCATGACTGTACATCTACACACACGTAAGCAAGTTTATACTAGCGCATGGCTGAGAGGCCATGCAAACCTTTTATAGCTGTAGCCTTCCGGGACCTTCCTAGTGATCCAATCGGAGACGCTACAGGACCTGAGCATGTGATCTCCTACCTCCAATGAGAGGTTGTCTCGTGGGCATGCTCATTAGAAGAAAAGCATGAATAAGTCCCTGGAGCGTCTGCTCGCCGCTGATCAATGCTGGTTACAAAGGCTGAGCCTGGAAAGGTAGCTGTAACCAAACGCAAAGTATCTGCTTGAGCCAGACACTGGGATCAATGTCTCTGCTGAGCAGGATCCAATGCTGTTGGAGGAGAATGGGAGACTGCAGCGGACATGGTTTGAGATTCCCCCTGTGCAGCGGTGTGGTCTTGACACAACACGTATTTTTTCAGTTAATATGATGGAATAAAAAGTGGCACATTAGTTGAAAATTTTCAAAAGCCATAAAAATAAAGTTGATATAACAAATATCGTACCATGGTGCATAAGTAAAAAAAAAAAAAAATAAAGCATGCAGTGCATACAGTATATGTGTGACCCTCAACAATGATGTGAGCAGAATAGTCAGAAAATAAAACAAATAGTATCAAAAGCAAAATGCCTCTTCTGTGCTGTCTACCATGTTATATATCATGTGGATAATATATAAAAATAGTTTTGACTTGTAATATATTTTCCAGAGGAAGCAGGCTAGCTCTGCATAACATTAGCATCTTAATTATTTATACCAGAGAAAGCCTTAAAATGTATAATTAGTGTGTTTTTGTTGCTTATGCTATAAATATACTTTGATTTTCAACAACTTTCTTAGTAATTAAATACTATTATTTAAAACATAGTTTTCTTACTTAGATTTGCAAAGAAACTCAAAGGTTTTGAGAAGTAAATCTAGAAAAAAAAGTCTTGATCTATAAAGCTGTACAATATAGGAGGCAAAAAACAATACATTTAGAATGAAAATTAGAGCTAACACCTGCATATAGAATTCAAAGGATATTAAACTGCAGTGTTGGGTGCAAGAAACATAATTCTGCTTTTATGATATCCATCAAATGACAACATGATTGATGAGGAGTAATAACATGCGTTCAGTTAGTTTGATTTAAATTCTCTATATCAATCTTGATGTTCAAACTGGTAATAGAAGAGAAAGCAAAGTCATGAGTAATACATATTTTTCTAAGTTCTTCCTCATTGACTGATGTGGCACAGCTCTGCTGTATCTCAATAGGTAATCAATTATTGCAGTTTGTGCTCTATGCAAATATGTTTTTGTTCACAATGACTTAAGAATAAGTTCATGCTAGTACTTTGCTATGTTTTTTGTGGCTGTTGAAAGAATTGAAAAATTTCCTCATTTTTCTCTTGAAGGACATTTCTACAACTTTAAATTCAAGTTTTTTTCTCATAGTTCATATATCTATAATATATACAACCGTTCAAAAGTTTAGGGTCACCCAGACAATTTTGTGTTTTCCATGAAAACTCATACTTTTATTAATCAAATGAGTTGCCAAATGAATTGAAAATCTAGTCCAGACATTGACAAGATTCGAAAAAAAGATTTTTATTAGAAATAATAATTTTCTCCTTCAAACTTTGCTTTTGTCAAACAATCCCTTTGCAGCAATTACACCATTGCAGACCTTTGGCATTCAAGCAGTTAATTTGCTGAGGTAATCTGGAGAAATTTCACCCCATGCTTCCAGAAGCCCCTGCCACAAGTTGGTCTGGCTTGATGGGCACTTTTTGCGTATCATACGGTCAAGCTGCTCCCGTAACAGCTCAATGGGGTTGAGATCCAGTGACTGCGCTGGCCACTCTATTACAGATAGAATACCAGCTGCCTGCTTCTTTCCTAAATAGTGCTTGCATAATTTGTAAGTGTGCTTTGGGTCATTGTCCGGTTGTAGAATGAAATTGGCTCCAATCAAGCTCTCCACAGGGTATGGCATGGTGATGCAAAATGGAGTGATAGCCTTCCTTATTCAATATCCTTTTTACCTTGTACAAATCTCCCACTTTACCAGCACCAAAGCAACCCCAGACCATCATATTACCTCCACTGTTATGAACAGGTAATTCAGAACCACAGTGGACCTTGAAGTTCAGAGCACACAAGGTGACCTGACATTTACCAAAAACATAGGACAAGCTCTGAGACGTGGAAACTCTGCTGACCGCAATCCCTAATCCTAACACACCACACTAGAGGTAGCCGTGGATTCCGCCTAATGCTCCCTATGCAACTCGGCACAGCCTGAGAAACTAACTTGCCCTGAAGATAGAAAAATAAGCCTACCTTGCCTCAGAGAAATTCCCCAAAGGAAAAGGCAGCCCCCCACATATAATGACTGTGAGTAAAGATGAAATACAAACACAGAGATTAAATAGATTTAGCAAAGTGAGGCCCGACTTACTGAATAGACCGAGGATAGGAAAGATAGCTTTGCGGTCAACACAAAACCCTACAAACAACCACGCAGAGGGGCAAAAAGACCCTCCGCACCGACTAACGGTACGGAGGTGCTCCCTCTGCGTCTCAGAGCTTCCAGCAAGCAAGAAAAAACCAATATAGCAAGCTGGACAGAAAATATAGCAAACAAAAATAACACAAGCAGAACTTAGCTTATGCAGGATAGAGAGGCCACAGGAACGATCCAGGAGGAAGCAAGACCAATACTAGAACATTGACTGGAGGCCAGGATCAAAGCACCAGGTGGAGTTAAATAGAGCAGCACCCAACGACTTGACCCCATCACCTGAGGAAGGAAACCCAGAAGCCGCAGTACCACTCTCATCCACCAAAGGAAGCTTATAGACAGAACCAGCCGCAGTACCACTCACGACCACAGGAGGGAGCTTGGCCACAGAATTCACAACACTCCACTAGAGTTGAGCGACCTTGACCTTTTTAGAGTCGAGCCGGGTTTCGCGAAACCCGACTATCTCAAAAGTCGGGTCGAGTGAAATCGGCCGATTATGACGTAAAGTCGGGATCGACCGAAACACGAAACCCAATGCAAGTCAATGGGGCAGCATAGTCGGCAGTGAGTGGGGGCCAGGAAAACACCTAGAGTGCCCATTTTAATGTCAAAACCATCCATTCTTCTTAATGAAGCTTGTCAAGCGTAATTTACCTTATAATAATTGGAAGGCATTTGAAATTGGGGGTCATTTGGCTAAAGTTGTGGTGGGTAGGGCTGGTTCAAGTAATTAGTGGGCCCAGGAAATCTGGACCACGTCACGGCAGTGGAGCATGGAGAGGTAAGTATTTCAAATTTGCAAGTGCTGTGAACCTGAGCAAGCAGGGGGGGCCCACTCGTTGGCATTGGCACTGGCACAGGGCCCCTCAAAGTACAGCGGTGTGTTTGCACGGCGGGGGCGCCTCCCACCGGCAGCAACACTTTTGCGTACTATGAGAGGCCCTGTGCCAGTGACGTCGCCAACTAGTATTCCTCCCCCCACCTGATGAAGGAACCTGCACTTTCATCTGCACCTTCCTCTTTGTCCCTGTGTAAGGTGGTATGGTATGCGGGAAGAGCAACCTGACTTTCAGCAGGGTCACAATGTTGTTGTGTAGCGTGCACGGGGAATGTTGCGTCATGGGTCAATGTACCAGCAGACTCATCTATCACTGGCTGGGCAATGGGCAGGATGAGGAGGAAACACAGATATAGGCCCAAAGAATAAAGTTGGCTAAATGCAGTTCAAAATTGGTAACACAGGAATAACCAGGGGGCATTGCAGTGGAGGACAACTGGAATGAGAGGCTGACACAGAGAGTAGGCCCAAATCAGTAAGTAGTCGAAATGCAGTTCAAAATTGGCAACCGTAGTAAACAGGCGGCACAGCTTTGTTCAGTGGAGGAGAACAGCAAGGAGTGGCAGACACCGATAGTAGGCCCCAACCCAACTAGTAGGCAAAATGCAGTCTAACATTAACAACTACTTAACGAGCGCCTGAAAACGAAATTTCAGGACAGGAAACCAGGAGAACAGCAAGGAGTGGCAGACACCGATAGTAGGCCCCAAACCAACTAGTACGCCAAATGCAGTTGTTCCGTTTAACCACAATTTAATGAGAGCCTGAAGATAGAAGTTCAGGAAAGGCAACCTGTAGAACACCTTGGAGTGGAACACACCATCTCTCTACACCCCATACCCAATTTGTAGGCCTAATGCAGTGTAGTTTCCAAGAACTACTAAACGAGAGTCGGAAGATCGAAGCTCAGGAAAGGCAACCTGGAGAACACCTTGGAGTGGAACACACCATCTCTCTACACCCCATACCCAATTTGTAGGCCTAATGCAGTGTAGTTTCCAACAACTACTAAACGAGAGCCGGAAGATTGAAGCTCAGGAAAGGCAACCTGGAGAACACCTTGGAGTGGAACACACCATCTCTCTACACCCCATACCCAATTTGTAGGCCTAATGCAGTGTAGTTTCCAACAACTACTAAACGAGAACATGAAGATCGAAGCATTGGCGAGGAAACCTGGGGAACACCTTGGAGTGGAACACACCATCTCTCTACACCCCATACCCAATTTGTAGGCCTAATGCAGTGTAGTTTCCAAGAACTACTAAACGAGAGCCGGAAGATCGAAGCTCAGGAAAGGCAACCTGGAAAACACCTTGGAGTGGAACACACCATCTCTCTACACCCCATACCCAATTTGTAGGCCTAATGCAGCGTAGTTTCCAACAACTACTAAACGAGAGCATGATGATCGAAGCATTGGCGAGGAAACCTGGGGAACACCTTGGAGTGGAACACACCATCTCTCTACAGTGGAACACACCATCTCTCTACACCCCATACCCAATTTGTAGGCCTAATGCAGTGTAGTTTCCAAGAACTACTAAACGAGAGCCGGAAGTTCGAAGCTCAGGAAAGGCAACCTGGAGAACACCTTGGAGTGGAACACACCATCTCTCTACACCCCATACCCAATTTGTAGGCCTAATGCAGTGTAGTTTCCAACAACTACTAAACGAGAGCATGAAGATCGAAGCATTGGCGAGGAAACCTGGGGAACAACTTGGAGTGGAACACACCATCTCTCTACACCCCATACCCAATTTGTAGGCCTAATGCAGTGTAGTTTCCAAGAACTACTAAACGAGAGCCGGAAGATCGAAGCTCAGAAAAAGGCAACCTGGAAAACACCTTGGAGTGGAACACACCATCTCTCTACACCCCATACCCAATTTGTAGGCCTAATGCAGCGTAGTTTCCAACAACTACTAAACGAGAGCCGGAAGATCGAAGCTCAGGAAAGGCAACCTGGGGAACACCTTGGAGTGTAACAAACCCTCTCTCTACACCACGGAAGGGCTGATTCTTAGGAAGGAAGGCTGTCGGAAAGAAGCAGGGCGCGTCCGAGGGTGATTATATTCTTATTAGGTATATACTCACCCTCGGACGCGCCCTGCTTCTTTATTTGTAATGAATGTTTATTTGCAATGTGGTTTTGACTTACTCTATTTTTTTGGTAAATAATGATTTTATTATTTTCATTGTTTTGCATCTTCTTGGCAATAATATAAAGAAGACGCGACAGGACAACACTCGGTGGATGCCATATCTGTGTTTAAAATTGAAAAAACCTTTCAGTTAACTACTTGCAGGAGAAAGTTATTGTAGCTGGTGGCCATTTTTAGTACTGTACCAGATTTTTGTTGTATGTGTTTGTTTTTAATGTTAAAATGTCTGCATTTGATATCTCTCCAGTATTTTCTTTTTTATAAGCAAAATACTTATTTTTATATTTTCTGATGTTGGTTCCAGGGGTACACGGGCAGCAGTGGTGTGGTCAGTGGAGGCCTAGTGGAAGGAGTGACCGCAGACAGGCATCGAAGGCCTAAAATAATAACACATGGCTGTAGGCAATTTTAAATTGGTTCCAGGGGTACACGGGCAGCAGTGGTGTGGTCAGTGGAGGCCTAGTGGAAGGAGTGACCACAGACAGGCATCGAAGGCCTAAAATAATAACACATGGCTGTAGGCAATTTTAAATTGGTTCCAGGGGTACACGGGCAGCAGTGCCCTGGTCAGTGTAGTAGTAGTTGAAAGAAGGGACCGCAGACAGGCATCGAAGGCCTAAAATAAAAAAATTGGGCTGGCTGTAGGCAATTTTAAATTGGTTCCAGGGGTACACGGGCAGCAGTGGTGTGGTCAGTGGAGGCCTAGTGGAAGGAGTGACCGCAGACAGGCATCGAAGGCCTAAAATAATAACACATGGCTGTAGGCAATTTTAAATTGGTTCCAGGGGTAGACGGGCAGCAGTGGTGTGGTCAGTGGAGGCCTAGTGGAAGGAATGACCACAGACAGGCATCGAAGGCCTAAAATAATAACACATGGCTGTAGGCAATTTTAAATTGGTTCCAGGGGTACACGGGCAGCAGTGGTGTGGTCAGTGGAGGCCTAGTGGAAGGAGTGACCACAGACAGGCATCGAAGGCCTAAAATAATAACACATGGCTGTAGGCAATTTTAAATTGGTTCCAGGGGTACACGGGCAGCAGTGCCCTGGTCAGTGTAGTAGTAGTTGAAAGAATGGACCGCAGACAGGCATCGAAGGCCTAAAATAAAAAAATTGGGCTGGCTGTAGGCAATTTTAAATTGGTTCCAGGGGTACACGGGCAGCAGTGGTGTGGTCAGTGGAGGCCTAGTGGAAGGAGTGACCGCAGACAGGCATCAAAGGCCTAAAATAATAACACATGGCTGTAGGCAATTTTAAATTGGTTCCAGGGGTACACGGGCAGCAGTGGTGTGGTCAGTGGAGGCCTAGTGGAAGGAGTGACCGCAGACAGGCATCGAAGGCCTAAAATAATAACACATGGCTGTAGGCAATTCTAAATTGGTTACAGGGGTACACGGGCAGCAGTGGTGTGGTCAGTGGAGGCCTAGTGGAAGGAGTCACCGCAGACAGGCATCGAAGGCCTAAAATAATAACACATGGCTGTAGGCAATTCTAAATTGGTTACAGGGGTACACGGGCAGCAGTGGTGTGGTCAGTGGAGGCCTAGTGGAAGGAGTGACCACAGACAGGCATCGAAGGCCTAACATAACAAAAATGTCAATACAATGGTATTGTCAGTGGCAGGCATTGAAGGATGTCAGCGCATAGACTAAACATTGGTGGAGCTGTGAGATAATTTTGCAAGTGGTAGAGCACTGTTTGAGCTGGGGTGGGGGGAAACTGTCTTGTGGCCGGCGGTACAGGCCCAGGGCCCCTCATATTACAACGGTGTGTCTGACGTTGGGTGCGCACCACCACCGCCAGAGACACTTTATTGTACTAGGAGGGACCCAGTGGCAGTGCCGTCGACCAAAAGCGGGCTCACCCACCTCTTCAGACAAACTGCACTCTCACGGGTGCTGTCGCCAAGTGTCGATACCACGGCCCCGTGTGGGGAGTTTGGCCATTTAGTGAGGTGTAAACATGTCGTATGCTGGACAATCAGGTGCAGAAAATTACGAGATTGGAAAAGGCATTCAGAATAGTCCACAGGCAAGACCTTTTCATAGGAAAGCTAGGTGTCAGCCGGGCAAGGTGGGGCAAAAGATTTCGAAATCCAGTTGTGGTTCATTTTAATGAAGGTTAGATCATCTACATTTTGGGTAGCCAGACGAGTCCTTTTTTCTGTTAGTATTGAACCTGCAGCACTGAATACTCTTTCTGATAGGACACTAGCTGCCGGGCAAGCAAGCTCCTGCAATGCATATTCTGCCAATTCTGGCCAGGTGTCTAATTTTGATGCCCAGTAATCAAATGGGAATGACGGTTGAGGGAGAACATCGATAAGGGATGAAAAATAGTTTGTAACCATACTGGACAAATGTTGTCTCCTGTCACTTTGAATTGATGCTGCAGTACCTGTCCTGTCTGCGGTCATAGCAAAATCACTCCACAACCTGGTCAGAAAACCCCTCTGGCCAACGCCACTTCTGATTTCTGCCCCTCTAACTCCTCTGGTCTGCTGGCCCCTGCAGCTCGTGTGAGAACGATCACGGGTGCTGTGTGCAGGGAATGCCAGAAGCAAACGGTCAACAAGAGTTGATTGTTTGGTTGCTAATATTAGTTCCAAGTTCTCATGTGGCATTATATTTTGCAATTTGCCTTTATAGCGAGGATCAAGGAGGCAGGCCAACCAGTAATCGTCATCATTCATCATTTTAGTTATGCGTGTGTCCCTTTTGAGGATACGTAAGGCATAATCCGCCATGTGGGCCAAAGTTCCAGTTCTCAAATCTGCGGTTGTGCTTGGTTGAGGGGCAGTTTCAGGCAAATCCACGTCACTTGTGTCCCTCAAAAAACCAGAACCCGGCCTTGCCGCGCCAACAATTTCCAGTGGCCCCGGAAAAGCTTCCTCATTAAAAATATAATCATCCCCATCATCCTCCTCGTCCTCCTCCTCCTCTTCGCCCGCTACCTCGTCCTGTACACTGCCCTGGCCAGACAATGGCTGACTGTCATCAAGACTTTCCTCTTCCTCAGCTGCAGACGCCTGATCCTTTATGTGCGTCAAACTTTGCATCAGCAGACGCATTAGGGGGATGCTCATGCTTATTATGGCGTTGTCTGCACTAACCAGCCGTGTGCATTCCTCAAAACACTGAAGGACTTGACACATGTCTTGAATCTTCGACCACTGCACACCTGACAACTCCATGTCTGCCATCCTACTGCCTGCCCGTGTATGTGTATCCTCCCACAAAAACATAACAGCCCGCCTCTGTTCACACAGTCTCTGAAGCATGTGCAGTGTTGAGTTCCACCTTGTTGCAACGTCTATGATTAGGCGATGCTGGGGAAGGTTCAAAGAACGCTGATAGGTCTGCATACGGCTGGAGTGTACGGGCGAACGGCGGATATGTGAGCAAAGTCCACGCACTTTGAGGAGCAGGTCGGATAACCCCGGATAACTTTTCAGGAAGCACTGCACCACCAGGTTTAAGGTGTGAGCCAGGCAAGGAATGTGTTTCAGTTGGGAAAGGGAGATGGCAGCCATGAAATTCCTTCCGTTATCACTCACTACCTTGCCTGCCTCAAGATCTACAGTGCCCAGCCACGACTGCGTTTCTTTCTGCAAGAACTCGGACAGAACTTCCGCGGTGTGTCTGTTGTCGCCCAAACACTTCATAGCCAATACAGCCTGCTGACGTTTGCCAGTAGCTGCCCCATAATGGGAGACCTGGTGTGCAACAGTGGCAGCTGCGGATGGAGTGGTTGTGCGACTGCGGTCTGTGGACGAGCTACAGCCACGAGGGGGTGTGAACGGCTACAGCCAATTGTTTCCTAGACCGTGGGCTAGGCAGAACTGTCCCAAACTTGCTGTCCCCTGTGGACCCTGCATCCACCACATTTACCCAGTGTGCCGTGATGGACACGTAACGTCCCTGGCCATGCCTACTGGTCCATGCATCTGTTGTCAGATGCACCTTTGTGCTCACAGATTGCCTGAGTGCATGGACGATGCGCTCTTTAACATGCTGGTGGAGGGCTGGGATGGCTTTTCTGGAAAAAAAGTGTCGACTGGGTAGCTCGTAGCGTGGTACAGCGTAGTCCATCAGGGCTTTGAAAGCTTCGCTTTCAACTAACCGGTAGGGCATCATCTCTAACGAGATTAGTCTAGCTATGTGTGCGTTCAAACCCTGTGTACGCGGATGCGAGGCTAAGTACTTCCTTTTTCTAACCATAGTCTCATGTAGGGTGAGCTGGACTGGAGAGCTGGAGATCGTGGAACTAGCGGGGGTGCCGGTGGACATGGCAGACTGAGAGACGGTGGGAGATGGTATTGTTGCCACCGGTGCCCTAGATGCAGTGTTTCCTACTACGAAACTGGTGATTCCCTGACCCTGACGGCTTTGGCCTGGCAAAGAAACCTGCACAGATACTGCAGGTGGTGCGGAAAATGGTGGCCCTACACTGCCGGAAGGGATGTTGCGTTGCTGACTAGCTTCATTGGCCGAGGGTGCTACAACCTTAAGGGACGTTTGGTAGTTAGTCCAGGCTTGCAAATGCATGGTGGTTAAATGTCTATGCATGCAACTTGTATTGAGACTTTTCAGATTCTGTCCTCTGCTTAAGGTAGTTGAACATTTTTGACAGATGACTTTGCGCTGATCAATTGGATGTTGTTTAAAAAAATGCCAGACTGCACTCTTTCTAGCATCGGATACCTTTTCAGGCATTGCAGACTGAGCTTTAACCGGATGGCCACGCTGTCCTCCAACAGGTTTTGGCTTTGCCACGCGTTTTGGGCAAGATACGGGCCCGGCAGATGGAACCTGTTGCGATGTTGATGCCTGCTGCGGCCCCTACTCCTCCGCTTCTGAACTGCTGCCGCCTGCACCCTGTTCCCCCAATGGCTGCCAATCGGGGTCAAGAACTGGGTCATCTATTACCTCTTCTTGTAGCTCGTGTGCAACTTCGTCTGTGTCACCGTGTCGGTCGGTGGTATAGCGTTCGTGATGGGGCAACATAGTCTCATCAGGGTCTGATTCTTGATCAGCACCCTGCGAGGGCAATGTTGTGGTCTGAGTCAAAGGACCAGCATAGTAGTCTGACTGTGGCTGTGCATCAGTGCACTCCATGTCAGATTCAACTTGTAATGGGCATGGACTGTTAACTGCTTCACTTTCTAAGCCAGGGACGGTATGTGTAAAGAGCTCCATGGAGTAACCCGTTGTGTCGCCTGCTGCATTCTTCTCTGTTGTTGTTTTTGCTGAAGAGGACAAGGAAGCGACTTGTTCCTGACCGTGAACATCCACTAACGACGCGCTGCTTTGACATTTACCAGTTTCACGAGAGGAGGCAAAAGAGCTAGAGGCTGAGTCAGCAAGATAAGCCAAAACTTGCTCTTGCTGCTCCGGCTTTAAAAGCGGTTTTCCTACTCCCAGAAAAGGGAGCGTTCGAGGCCTTGTGTAGCCAGACGACGAACCTGGCTCCACAGCTCCAGACTTAGGTGCAATATTTTTTTTTCCACGACCAGCTGATGCTCCACCACTACCACTACCCTCATTACCAGCTGACAATGAACGCCCCCGGCCACGACCTCTTCCACCATACTTCCTCATTGTTTTAAAAACGTAAACAAACTAACGGTATTTGTTGCTGTCACACAAATTACACGGTGAGCTATAACTTCAGTATGATTTAGATACCCCTTTACAGGTGAGTGACACCACAACGAAAATCAGGCACAATGTTACACACTCTGTTGTTGGTGGCAACAAATGAGAGAGATGCCACACACGCAGGACTGTCACTGAAGCACAAATGTAAATATTAATCTCCCACTGATTTGAAATTTTTTTTTTTTTTCAGGGAGACTTTAGGAAAAAAAAAAATAGAATAAAATGATTTTTTCAGGAAGAATTTAGAAACCAAAGAAAATAAAATGATTTTTTCAGGGAGAATTTAGAAAACAAATAAAACAAAAAAAGGCTTTCTATGGCCCACTGAGTGAGAGATGACGCACACAGGAGTCAGGAGTGGCACACAAGCCCAGAGGCCAATATTTATCTCCCACTGATTGATGTAGTGATTTTTTCAGGTAGATTTTGGAACCCAAATCAAGCTAAAAAAATAATAGGCTTTCTATGGCCCACAATTGGAGAGAGAGAGAGAGATGGCACACCCAGGAGTCAAGACTTGCACACAAGCAGAAAGGGCAATATTAATCTCCCACTGATTTGTTTTTTTTGTTTTTTTTTTTCAGGGAGACTTTAGGAAAAAAAAAAATAGAATAAAATGATTTTTTCAGGAAGAATTTAGAAACCAAAGAAAATAAAATGATTTTTTCAGGGAGAATTTAGAAAACAAATAAAACAAAAAAAGGCTTTCTATGGCCCACTGAGTGAGAGATGACGCACACAGGAGTCAGGAGTGGCACACAAGCCCAGAGGCCAATATTTATCTCCCACTGATTGATGTAGTGATTTTTTCAGGTAGATTTTGGAACCCAAATCAAGCTAAAAAAAATAATAGGCTTTCTATGGCCCACAATTGGAGAGAGAGAGAGAGATGGCACACCCAGGAGTCAAGACTGGCACACAAGCAGAAAGGGCAATATTAATCTCCCACTGATTTGTTTTTTTTTTTTGTTTTTTTCAGGGAGACTTTAGGAAAAAAAAAAAATAGAATAAAATGATTTTTTCAGGAAGAATTTAGAAACCAAAGAAAA
This sequence comes from Ranitomeya imitator, assembly GCF_032444005.1. Taxonomy (NCBI): domain Eukaryota; kingdom Metazoa; phylum Chordata; class Amphibia; order Anura; family Dendrobatidae; genus Ranitomeya; species Ranitomeya imitator. Next base: position 241,027,261 of record NC_091282.1, read on the forward strand.
TAAAATGATTTTTTCAGGGAGAATTTAGAAAACAAATAAAACAAAAAAAGGCTTTCTATGGCCCACTGAGTGAGAGATGACGCACATAGGAGTCAGGAGTGGCACACAAGCCCAGAGGCCAATATTTATCTCCCACTTTTTTTTTTTTTGTTCCAGGGAAAATTTATAAACCCAATAAAAAAAATAATAAATAGGCTTTCTATGGCCCACTATCTGAGAGACAGAGAGAGATGGCACGCTTAGGACTGGCACACAAGCCCAAAGGCCAATATTAATCTCCCTTTTTTTTTTAAGGGAGAATTTATAAAACCAAAAAAAAATAAATAAATAGGCTTTCTATGGCCCACTATCTGAGAGAGAGAGATGGCACGCTTAGGACTGGCACACAAGCCCAAAGGCCAATATTAATCTCCCACTGATTGATTTATTGATTTTTTCAGGTAGAATTTAGAACCGAAATAAAGAAAAAAAAAAAAAAATGGGCTTTCTATGGCCCACTGAGTGAGTGATGATGCACACAGGAGTCAGGAGTGGCACACAAGCCCTGAGGCCAATATTTTTCTCCCACTGATTGATGTAGTGATTTTTTCAGGTAGATTTTAGAACCAAAATCAAGCAAAAAAATAAATAGGCTTTCTATGGCCCACTGAGTGAGTGATGATGCACACAGGAGTCAAGAGTGGCACACAAGCCCTGAGGCCAATATTTTTCTCCCACTGATTGATGTAGTGATTTTTTCAGGTAGATTTTATAACCCAAATCAAGCAAAAAAATAAATAGGCTTTCTATGGCCCACTGAGTGAGAGATGACACAGACAGGGATGGCACTCTAGCAGAAATGTCAATCTTAATCTCCCACAAAAAAAAAAAAAAAAACAGGGAGTGTCCTTCAATTACTATCTCCCTGCAGTAATCTCAGCCAGGTATGGCAGGCAGCAATAAGGAGTGGACTGATACACAAATTAAATAAAAAGTGTGTACAAACCAAAAAGATAGCTGTGCAGAAAGGAAGGAACAAGAGGATTTGTGCTTTGAAAAAAGCAGTTGGTTTGCACAGCGGCGTACACATAGCAATGCAGCTATCAGGGAGCCTTCTAGGGCAGCCCAATGAGCTACAGCGCTGAGGGGGGAAAAAAAAAATGTAGCTTCCACTGTCCCTGCACACCGAAGGTGGTGTTGGGCAGTGGAAATCGCTACAGCACAAGCGGTTTGGTGGTTAATGGACCCTGCCTAACGCTATCCCTGCTTCTGACGTGGCCGCGACCAATCACAAGCCGCTACGTCTTTGAAAGTCATTAACGCTCTCATTTTTCAAAAATGAGCGCGCTAATAGCTTGCGGTGACGTCGCGGCTTGTGATTGGTCGCGTGGCGGTCACATGGGCGGCCCGCGACCAATCAGAAGCCGGGACGTGATTCTCAGGTCCTAAAAGCGCTGATTTTGAACAAAGAAGCCTGCCGGTTACCCGCGCTGAGTTCAGGGGCCGCCGGAGAGGTAAATATATCAATATTTTTTATTTTAATTCTTTATTTTACACATCCCTATGGATCCCAGGGCCTGAAGGAGAGTTTCCTCTCCTTCAGACCCTGGGAACCATGAGAATACCTTCCGATACTTGATGTCCCATTGACTTGTATTGGTATCGGATATCGGTATCGGCGATATCCGATATTTTTCGGGTATCGGCCGATACTATCCGATACCGATACTTTCAAGTATCGGACGGTATCGCTCAACACTACTAATCAGCCAAACTGTTTTCAGCTGTGCTAACATACTTGCACAAGGGTTTTCAAGGGTATTCTAACCATCCATTAGCCTTCTTACACAGATAGATAACACAAAGTACCATAAGAACACTGGAGTGATGGTTGTTGGAAATGGGCCTCTATACACCTAGAATTTTACCACATTAACAATGTATAGAGTATATTTCTGAATCATTTAATGTTAGCTTCATTGGAAAAAACTGTGCTTTTCTTTCAAAAATAAGGAAATTATTAAGTTTGGTCAATCAAAATATTAAATTAACCCCTTAGTGACAGAGCCAATTTGGTACTTAATGACCGAGCCAATTTTTGCAATTCTGACCACTGTCACTTTATGAGGTTATAACTCTGGAACGCTTCAACGGATCCCGCTGATTCTGAGAAAATTTTTTCGTGACATATTTTACTTCATGTCAGTGGAAACATTTCTTCGATATTACTTGCGATTATTTATGAAAAAAATGGAAATATGGCGAAAATTTTTAAAATTTTGCAATTTTCAAACTTTGTATTTTTATGCCCTTAAATCAGAGAGATATGTCACGAAAAATAGTTAATAAATAACATTTCCCACATGTCTACTTTACATCAGCACAATTTTGGAAACAAAATTTTTTTTTGTTAGGGAGTTATAAGGGTTCAAAGTTGACCAGCAATTTCTCATTTTTACAACACCATTTTTTTTAGGGACCACATCACATTTGAAGTCATTTTGAGGGGTCTATATGATAGAAAATAATGAAGTGTGACACCATTCTAAAAACTACACCCCTCAAGGTGCTCAAAACCACATTCAAGAAGTTTATTAACCCTTTACATGCTTTACAGGAACTGAAACACTGTGGAAGGAAAAAATGAACATTTAACTTTTTTTTGCAAACATCTTAATTCAGAACCATTTTTTTATTTTCACAAGTGTAAAAACAGAAATGTAACCATAAATTTTGTTATACAATTTCTCCTGCATACGCCAATACCCCATATGTGGGGGTAAACCACTTTTTGGGCGCACCGCAGAACTTAGAAGTGAAGGAGCGCCGTTTGACTTTTTCAATGCAGAATTGGCTGGAATTGAGATCGGACGCCATGTCATGTTTAGAGAGCCCCTGATGTGCCTAAACAGTGGAAACTCCCCACAAGTGACACCATTTTGGAAACTAGACCCCTTAAGGACCTTATCTAGATGTGTGGTGAGCACTTTGAACCCCCAAGTGCTTCACAGAAGTTTATAACGTAGAGCCGTGAAAATAAAAAATCGCTTTTGTTTACACAAAAATGATCTTTTCGCCCACAAATTCTTATTTTCACAAGGGTAACAGGAGAAATTAGACCACAAAAGTTGTTGTGCGATTTCTCCTGAATAAGTCGATACCCCATATGTAAGGGTAAACCACTGTTTGGGGTGCACCGCAGAGCTTGGAAGTGAAGGAGCGCCGTTTTACTTTTTCAATGTAGAATTGGCTGGAATTGAGATTGGATGCCATGTCGCGTTTGGAGAGCCCCTGATGTGCCTAAACATTGGAAACCCCCCACAAGTGACCCCATTTTGGAAACTAGACCCCTTAAGGAACTTATCTAGATGTGTGGTGAGCACTTTGAACCCCCATGTGCTTCACAGAAGTTTATAATGTAGAGCCGTGAAAAAAAAAAATCGCATTTTTTCTACAAAAATGATATTTTTGCCCACAAATTTTTATTTTCACAAGGGTAATAGGAGAAATTAGAACACAAAAGTTGTTGTGCAATTTCTCCTGAGTACGCTGATACCCAATATGTGGGGGTAAACCACTGTTAGGGCGCACCGCAGAGCTTGGAAGAGAAGGAGTGCCGTTTTACTTTTTCAATGTAGAATTGGCTGGAATTGAGATTGGACGCCATGTCGCGTTTGGAGAGCCCCTGATGTGCCTAAACAGTGGAAACCCCCCACAAGTGACACCATTTTGGAAACTAGACCCCTTAAGGAACTTATCTAGATGTGTGGTGAGCACTTTCAACCCCCATGTAGTTCACAGAAGTTTATAACGTAGAGCCGTGAAAAAAAAAAAAATCGCATTTTTTCTACAAAAATGATATTTTGCCCACAAATTTTTATTTTCACAAGGGTAATAGGAGAAATTAGACCACTAAGGTTGTTGTGCAATTTCTCCTGAGTACGTCGATACCCAATATGTAGGGGTAAACCACTGTTTGGGCGCACCGCAGAGCTTGGAAGAGAAAGAGTGCCGTTTTACTTTTTCAATGTAGAATTGGCTGGAATTGAGATCGGACGCCATGTCGCGTTTGGAGAGCCCCTGATGTGCCTAAACAGTAGAAATCCCCCACAAGTGACCCCATTTCGGAAACTAGACCGCCCATGGAACTTATCTAGATGTGTGGTGAGAACTTTGAATGCCCAAGTGCTTCACAGAAGTTTATAATGCAGAGTCGTGAAAATAAAAAATATTTTTTTTTCCACAAAAAAGATTTTTTAGCCCCCAAGTTTTTATTTTCACAAGGGTAACAAGAGAAATTGGACCCCAAAAGTTGTTGTCCAATTTGTCCTGAGTATGCTGGTACCCCATATGTGGGGGTAAACCACTGTTTGGGCGCACGGCAGAGCTCGGAAGGGAAGGAGCGCCGTTTTGGAATGCAGACTTAGATAGAATGGTCTGTGGGCGTTATGTTGCGTTTGCAGAGCCCCTGATGTACCTAAACAGTAGTAACCCCCCACAAGTGGAAACTAGACCCCCCAAGGAACTTATCTAGATGTGTGGTGAGAACTTTCAATGCCCAAGTGATTCACAGAAGTTTATAATGCAGAGTCATAAAAAATATATATATATTTTTCCACAAAAAAGATTTTGTAGCCCCCAAGATTTTATTTTCACAAGGGTAACAAGAGAAATTGGACCCCAGAAGTTGTTGTCCAATTTATCCCGAGTATGCTGATACCCCATATGTGGGGTAACCCACTGTTTGGGCGCACGGCAAAGCTCAGAAAGGAGGGAGCACCATTTGACTTTTTGAGCGCAAAATTGGCTGTCGTGTTTGGAGACCCCCTGATGTACCTAAACAGTGGAAACCCCCCAATTCTAGCTCCAACCCTAACCCCAACACCCCCCTAACCCTAATCCCAACCTGATCCATAATCCTAATCACTAACCCTAACCATAATCACAACCCTTACCCCAAAACAACCCTAATGTCAACCCTAACCATAACCCTAATCAAAACCCTAAATCCAACACACCCCTAATCCTAATCTCAACCCTAACCTCAAACCTAACCCTAATCCCAATACACCCTTAATCAGAACCCTAACCTTAACCCTAATCCCAAACCTAACCCTAATCCCAAGCGTAACCCTAATGCCAACCCTAACCCTAATACCAACCCTAATCCAAACCCTAACCCTAATCCCAACTCTAACCCTAACTTTAGCCACAACCCTAGCCCTAACTTTAGCCCCAACCCTAACCCTAGCCCTAAGGCTACTTTCACACTTGCGTCGTTTGGCGTTTTTTGCCCATAGACTTGTATTGCCGATGGATCGTGACGGATGGCCACACGTCGCGTCCGTCGTGCACTGGATCAGTTGTGTTTTGGCGGACCGTCGTGTGAAGAGCAGAACAAAAATGATTACCTCAATGAACAAAAAAAAAAAAAAAAAAAGAATTTGTGATAAACATTGACCTGTCCATTCAAGGACATTAAAGCTATAGTATGAAATCCTGTTTTTCTTGTCTGTGGAATTGCCTTTGTACTGTTTGTTGTGAAACTGCCGCCCACGAAACTGTTTTCTTTTCTTTTCTTTCTTTCCTGTTTTGTCTCTTTGTTTAAACATGCAAAACTTGTATAACCACTAAACCTACTGAAACAACTATATAAAGAAGGGATAGCACATTGAAGGCAGGCGTGCTTCAGAGACTTCCCAGTGATACACTATACAAGACGTGTCTTGTGTATTATTTCTGGTGATTCTCCACTTCCAAAGGCTGCTCCGACTGAGTGTGATCCCGACATTTCCTGGCGCCTGAACAGGGACCCGAGGTCTGTGTATTCCTTCAAGAACACCGGCAGAATACGAACGAAAAGAGAATCTGGGATAATGGACGGCAGATGAACAAAAACCTGGCCAGGTAAGAGACACTGTTAGATCTCTTATATCTGCCCTGCACTGTCCGTAAGATTTTCTGTGTCGTGTTCTTTAGCGGGTAGTTCTAGTAGAGGAGGATACCTATAGCTCGGGTTCTTGAACTATTTAGGAATTGATCACCTCACGGAGTACGGCATTGAATGAGAGTGAATGTGAATAGAAGGTGTGTGGAAGTTGGGAATAGCCCTATAAGCCGCCCAGGGGGTTGAAACAGAAGAAGTGACTGTCCCACTGGGCAACGTGGTTGCGTCCTTTCGGGGAGACCTCCGCGCCTATGTTCAATCTCTGATCCTGTCTTTGACAAAAACCTGGTGACGGATAAGTGTATGATAGTATGAGCCCAGGACAGATAAATTAGCCTGGGACAAGAATACGTTGTATGTGATAGTATAAGCCCAGGACAGATAAATTAGCCTGGGACAAGATACGTTGTATGTTCTTTTTCTTTTTCTGTCTGGTTGCATTTGTGTTGTTTGCTATAGGTGTAGGAATCAGGATTTTCTTACATCAACACAGTTTAAACATCCTAGCTCCTTAGGAAGAAGGTAACGAGGTATTCTCATACCCAAACGCCACCTAGGGCAAGAAAAAGACATCCTAGCTCCTTAGGAAGAAGGTAACGAGGTATTCTCATACCCAAACGCCACCTAGGGCAAGAAAGCTCAGGATAAGAAAATGGGGAATAAGCAAACAAAGTCGGAACCAGAAGAATTAGATATCTATACTATCATAAAGGAGAGAAGTGGTGAAGATACCACTAAGGGGCTGAAAAAGATTTTTAGTAAGTTTGGAGTTACTAGGGCAGAAGCTTTTAGTAGAAAACTATGGGAAGGAATTCAGGAAAGGAAAAAAGGCATAATCAGAGACAAGAAATGGATAGATCAGATCCAAGCATTGATTGATGTCTCTAGGGTAGCAGAAAATGAGGGATGGACATATAATCAACAGAGTAAAAAGTAGTGTATTAGACCCACAGGCTGTGGAGAAAAACAAAATGTGGAATCTAAAAATACCCCACCCCCATACCTTAACCCACATGCCCCATCTTTTCTCCAAACACCACCTCAAAGTTTAGCCGGACCAGGAGGATGGGTATGTCCGCACTGTGGACAACAAAATCCAGACTGGAGAAATGATTGCCTAGCCTGTGGTACACCTAGACATGGCGCTGTACTTGCCCCTGTTAGGGTAGTACCAAGACCCTTTAGGGAACCTGGTGCTGACGGAGTAATGGGAACTAGATATCACCAAACTCGACAATATTTCCCTTGGTCCCCCGCTGAAGGCATGTCTCTCTTGCATAACGCACCAGATCCCACCCAGTGTCCAGTTAGATTTGCACAATATATACAGCAAATTATGCAGACTCACGCTGGAGTTTGGGCAGATGGAGAAGAATTATGTAGAATGAAAATGACTCCTGGACTCTTCCAGGAGCTATTAGCATATCTACAGGTACATAGGCCCCAAGCAGGAGATGGTGCCTTACAAACGATAGAATCAGGTACACAATTTGTAGATCACTTAATGGTTTTCATGAGGGAGAGACAGAGGCAGAGAGGAACTACGGGAGTGGTGGCTCAGAAATCTGGACAATCAGTAGACGAATATTATCTAAGTGTAGAAAATAATTTCAGAGATGAAGGCATAGATCTAACCGCTCCAGGAATGATGAGGTTAGTCACAAAAACCTTTATAGATGGATTGTCTCCAAAAGTGAAGGAAAAGCTTAAGGCCGCAACCCCTGATTGGAGAACCTTGGAAGACCCACACCTGGCTAGACAGAAAGCTGTAGGGATAGAAATGGACTTAAGAGAAAATTCTAAGCCAGTAAGAATTGCACAGGCTAATACTGGCTCTGCTAATCAAAAGTTTACTTGTCATTACTGTAAGAAGCCAGGACATTTCCAAAGGGAATGTAGGAAGAGAAAAGCAGATATAGATTCAGGAACCTTTGTACCCAAAAATAGGATAAATAACCCAGTGCCTGATCAAACAGACAGCTCAGAATGACTGAAAGTTATGCAGGTCTCTCTTCCTTCTAGAAGACCAATAATACAAGTTGAAGTTGAGGGTAAAAATGTACCTTTTCTGATAGATACGGGAGCAACATCCTCCATTTTAAATCAGGACTTTTTACCATATCCTGACAATATATCCTCAAAGGTTACATATGCAGAAGGGTATGATGGTAAAATTCAGGCGTTGCCCTTTACAAAACCTTTAAATGTGAGCTTTGGCCCTAAAACTTTTGTATCCAAATTTTTATTTGCTAAACGTGCACCTACCTGCTTGTTGGGTACTGATGTCTTAAGTAAAATGCATGCAAACATCCATTTTAGAAAAGATGGCACAGTTATGCTGACCATCCCTGAAGATGCAGAAACTCTGGAACCATATGTTAGAATACAGGCAATGGAGGATTTTCCCGAAATTTACACTCAACAATCAAAAATTTACTTGTCTCGGGTTCCTGACAGCCTATGGGCAAAAGGAGACACTGATGTAGGATTTTTATCAGTAGCTCCTATACTGTTAGAAACTGCCCCGGGAACCATATTACCTCAGCTTAGGCAATACCCCATCAGCGCCCAGCAAGAACAGGCGATTTCTCAACAAATTCAGGATTATGTGTTACAAGGTGTTTTGGTAGAAATCAGGTCACCCGCCAATACACCCTTATATCCTGTTAAAAAGAAAGTGTCCTCCAAAGAAACTATGGTGAAATATCGCATGGTGCACGACTTACAGGAAATCAATAAGGTTTTGGCACCGGTCACCCCTGTGGTACCGAATCCTCATACCTTACTGTCTCAAATTCCCAGCACTGCTGCATATTTTACGGTAATTGACTTATCAAACGCATTTCTTTCTGTGCCACTACATAAGAACTGTTGGCATTTGTTTGCCTTTACATTCAAGGGTAAACAATTAGCATGGACAAGATTGCCACAAGGTATGGTACACTCACCAACTTTGTACTCTGAAGCAATGCAGACCGTGCTAAAAAATTTCATCCCAGAACCAGGAGTAGTCATTCTACAGTATGTAGATGACTTACTTATTTGTTGCCCTGATGAGCAGACGGCAGTTACCTCAACTGTTAATTTCTTAATTTTCCTAGCGCAAGAAGGCTGTAAAGTAAATAGACAGAAACTCCAGGCTTGTCAACAAACAGTCGTGTTTTTAGGTCACTGCATATCACAGGGCATCAGACACCTCACACCTCAACGTACGGAAGCCATACGTAACATGCTTGAACCCAGGAATCACAAACAGCTGCGTGCTTTCATAGGTATTGTTTCACACTGTAGACAGTGGATCATACATGCAAGTCAACTCATGCAGCCTTTATATGACTGTATTGCCAACACACCATATTCACTCAGTGAAGAGGCTAAACAGTCATTTTCCTCTTTGAAAACAGCACTGGTATCAGCTCCGGCTTTGGGACTCCCAGACTACACTAAACCTTTTCAATTGATGGCAGCTGAGATATCCTCACATGCTACAGGGGTGCTCACACAAAAACATGGAAACAAACAGAGACCTGTGGCATACATATCAGCTCATCTGGACCCTGTAGCTAGAGCCGCACCTTCTTGTGTAAGAGTAGTAGCCGCAATTTCACTGTTATTAGATAAAGCTTCTGAGATTGTTCTTGATCACCCACTTCTAGTTCAGACCACTCATGATGTACATGGTATTCTTAACCAGGTCCAACCTAAACATATTTCAATGGCCAGACACCTCCGTCTCCAATGTTCCCTACTACTGCCGCCCAACATTTCCTTTGCCAGGATTCAGACTCTTAATCTCGCGTCTTTGCTCCCTTTAGAGTCTGAGGGGGGTACCATACCTGAGGAAACTGCAACTGCACTCTCCAACTCCTTTGACCCATCAAAGTCAATGCATGATTGTGTACAATTAATGGAACAAGAGACTCAGGGCTTATGTAATGTACGTGACAAGCCACTCTGTAATGCTACATTTGAACTTTTCATAGATGGCAGTAGATATGCAGATATGAATGGACAATTTCATACAGGTTATGCGGTAGTAACTCAGCATGAAGTGCTGAAAGCAGAACCTCTCCCTGCTAATCAGTCTGCACAAGAAGCAGAACTTACGGCATTAGTTGAAGCTCTAAAAATAGCCAAAGATCAGACAGCAAACATATACACTGATTCTAGATATGCACATGGCACTATTTTCGATTTTGGCGTAATATGGAGAGCCAGAGGTTATATGACTGCTTCAGGCCAACCTGTTAAACATGCCTCCCTCATTAGACAGATTCTGGAGGCAGCACAAGAAACTAAAGAAATAGCGGTGATAAAGGTAGCTGCACATGTGAGACTCGACACCGAGGAAGCCAGGGGTAACGATAAAGCTGATAAGGCAGCAAAACAGGCAGCACGTAAACCCTTACATCATGCCCACACACTAGATAGCTCTGAAGATGATGAGGAAAGATTGAAGGAAGCTCAGAAACAGGTAGACGACGAAGAACGAGGGCAGTGGCAGAAAAAAGGGGCAGAAGATCAGCAAGGATTATGGAAAAAAGGAACTTTGTTGTGTTTACCCAGAGCCTGGTACCCCGCAGTGGCAAGTGACCTCCACCTACCCACGCATGTGTCGGCAAATGGTATGACGCTCAAGGTAAAAGAAAGGTGGTTGGCTCCAGGTTTTGGTAATTTTGCTCGGAACATGTGTGCTGCATGCGCTATATGCCTGGCACACAATCCAGGTCAGGCCATTAAAACCCCAACCAAGCATCATGTAAGACCACTGTATCCCTTTCAAAGACTCCAGATCGACTACATCCAACTTCCTAGGTACAATGGATACGAATATGTGCTTGTGTGTGTGGACATGTTCTCAGGGTGGCCAGAGGCTTATCCAGTTCGTAAAGCCTCAGCAAAAACTACTGCCATTAAAATAGCACATGAACTGATACCCCGTTACGGCATGCCTGAGGTGATCGAGTCAGATAGAGGTACCCATTTTACTGGGGAAATATTCCAGAATGTTATGAAAATGTTGGGAGTAGAAAACCAGTTTCACACTCCATATCATCCACAGAGTTCAGGTAAAGTGGAAAGATTAAATGGGACAATAAAATTAAAAATCCAGAAGGCCATGGCAGAAACAGGAAAGCCTTGGACCGAGTGTCTACCACTTGCCCTGTATTCCATCCGAAACACCCCAAGGGGGAAGGCTAAGCTGTCACCACATGAGATTCTTTTTGGTAGAGCAGCAAATTTGGGTTGTTATTTTCCACAACAACTGATGTTGAATACTGAGACTTTAACTGCTTATGTACAAGAATTACAAAAACGTTTAACTAAAGTGCATTCGCAAGTTTTTGCTTCCCTTCCAGATCCAGAAAATCTCGAAGGAGGCCACAAGTTGGAACCTGGTGATCAAGTCTACGTGAAAAGACACACCAGAAAGACTCTGGAACCGAGATTTGACGGACCTTTCCAAGTCCTGTTAACAACTCCAACAGCAGTCAAGCTTGAAGGAAAGGCATCATGGATACATGCAAGCCATTGCAAAAAAGCAGTATAAGACTCATGATATTGATGTTAATAATGTTAACCTCAACGGAGGCATGGGAAAGACTGAATTCTCTAGCCCCTTTGAACAATAGATTCGTACAACATCATAGAAAATTAGTGCATGACTTGTTAAATAATACGCAACCCCTGGCAGATTGTTGGATCTGTACCCATTCACCAGTATCAGCCACAAGTATACCTTTTCTAGCAGTTCCCGTGTCAGCTGAAGAAATATTCGCTTGGCCTAATTGTTCAGACAACCTGGCCAACAACCAACCTGGCAATACTAGACTATGGAATACTACAATCGCCATACCAATTGTGGGATGGGTAGAATTTCCTTGGTGGCAGGGCAATCTTACAGGAAAAATAGACAACTTACAATATTTAGCATTCAAGGGAGGAAAATGGGTACCTAGGAATAAGACTGGATTAACTGATTTAGGACAGGTCCCCACTGAAAATCTACAGCTCAGTTTCAGTACAACCACCCCTTCCTCTGATGCTTTCAAACCTACAGTATTGGAAAGATATATACATAATAGAAAATGGGAACATTCTGAGTTGTTCCCCCAAGGTGATGCAAACAGTTGTACAAGTAAGCCGGGGAACCTGGTTTGTAATGAATCCAATGAGTATGTCAACGGAATGCATGTATGTGGGAATCCCGCAGCCGGGTACTGTAGCCCCTTGGGACAAAAACCCTCTTGGTATATGTTTCAGAATGTATCTAGTTTTGTGGATTTGGCTCACAGATTGGTATTGCAGCACTCAGCTTTGTGGGATCTGCCTGAGGGTACATTTTGGATATGCGGAGAAGGAGCATATAAATGGCTTCCCGTAGGTATAAAGGGTACTTGTACATTAGGACGCCTAACCCCGGCTACTTTCATAATTTCAAATAAACAAGTGAATATGCAAGCCGTGCCCAAGCACACACTGTATAAAAGAGCTGCAGATAACTCACCACGTCCCTCGGGGAGGCCGCATATAGTACAAATGGGAATTCCCAACAAAATTGCTAGTACCATTTTTATTTATCCTATGTTAACACAGATGTGGGATAAATTAGTTAGAGCCACGGATTATCTAGATGATCAGATTTGGGATATATTGGACATATTAAATACTAGTATAGCTGTACAGAATCAGCTTATAATAGTCACTAACCAACATACCCTGGTATTGGATTACCTAACTGCCTCACAAGGGGGTATGTGTCAAATCATCGGACCCACCTGCTGTCATTATATAGACCCGAATAGTACTATGAGTATGAGATTTAAATTAAAAGACGTACAACGACTCAGGGATCAGTATGACAAAGACAATGACCAAAATAAGGATAGCTGGTGGTCAGATACCTTTTCTTTTCTTAACCCGGCCAATTGGTTCAGAGGGATCGGTGGGTGGGTTACCGGGATTATGCAAAGCCTAATACATACAGTTATGGTTATTGTAATTATATATGTATTATTCAAGGTTGTACTCAAGGGTATCTCGGTATGCACAAATAAATTTTGTGTAATGGATGTGAGAATATAAAGTTTTTTTTTTGTAATATCACAAAAAGAATGACTAAAATGATCGACAAGGTTTTGAATGGAATATGTCAAAGGGGGGATTGTGAAGAGCAGAACAAAAATGATTACCTCAATGAACAAAAAAAAAAAAAAAAAAGAATTTGTGATAAACATTGACCTGTCCATTCAAGGACATTTTAGCTATAGTATGAAATCCTGTTTTTCTTGTCTGTGGAATTGCCTTTGTACTGTTTGTTGTGAAACTGCCGCCCACGAAACTGTTTTCTTTTCTTTTCTTTCTTTCCTGTTTTGTCTCTTTGTTTAAACATGCAAAACTTGTATAACCACTAAACCTACTGAAACAACTATATAAAGAAGGGATAGCACATTGAAGGCAGGCGTGCTTCAGAGACTTCCCAGTGATACACTATACAAGACGTGTCTTGTGTATTATTTCTGGTGATTCTCCACTTCCAAAGGCTGCTCCGACTGAGTGTGATCCCGACAGTCGGCACAAAAAAAGTTCAATGAAACGTTTTTTTGTACGTCGCATCCGCCATTTCTGACCGCACATGCGTGGCCGTAACTCCGCCCCCTCCTCCCCAGGACATAGATTGGGCAGCGGATGCGTTGAAAAACTACAGCCGCTGCCCACGTTGTGCACAATTTTCACAACGTGCGTCGGTATGTCAGGCTGACGCATTGCGACGGCCCCGTACCGATGTAAGTGTGAAAGAAGCCTAACCCTAAATTTAGCCCCAACCCTAACCCTAAATTTAGCCCCAACCATAACCCTAAAGTTAGCCCCAACCCTAGCCCTAACCTTAGCCCTAACCCTAGCCCTAGCCCTAACCCTAGCCCTAACCCTAGCCCTAACCGTAGCCCTAACCCTAGCCCTAACCCTGGCCCTAACCCTAGCCCTAACCCTAACCCTAGCCCTAACCCTAACCCTAGCCCTAGCCCTAACCCTAACCCTAACCCTAGCCCTAACCCTAGCCCTAGCCCTAACTCTAACCCTAGCCCTAACCCTAGCCCTAACCCTAATTTTAGCCCCAACTGCTGTTCTCCTGCCGGCCAGCAGATGGAGACAGATGGCGGGCGCACTGGGCATGCGTCCGCCATGTTCTTCTGCCGGCGGCCAGGAGGAGCAGCAGGAGGATCCAGGGACACAGGTGAGTATGATAGGGTCCCCGAATCCCCCTATTTCTCTGTCCTCTGATGTGCGATCACATCAGAGGACAGAGAATTACACTTTACCTTTTTTTTTTTTTTTTTTTGTGGTCGCCGGTAAACAGTTACTTACCGGCGATCGCAAAACAGGGGTCGGTAAAACTGACCCCGATCATGCTCTTTGGGGTCTCGGCTACCCCCGGCAGCCGAGACCCCAAAGATTCTCGCGGGGCCGGCCGGCGGGCGCACTGCGCATGCGCCCGCCATTTTGAAGATGGCGGTGCCCACCGGGAGCCACGAGGAGCACCGGGGGAGATAGGTGAGTATTGGGGGGCTACCTGGGACCCCTTTTCTCTGTCCTCCGATGTGCGATCACATCGGAGGACAGAGAAATTAAAAAGAGATCGCGGTTTTTGTTTTTTTTTGCGATCGCCGGTAAACGGGGTGGGTAAAAAAAAACCCGAATCATGTTCTCTGGGGTCTCGGCTACCCCCGGCAGCCGAGACCCCGGAGAAAATCCGACTCTGGGGGGCGCTATTTACTTTTTCCACAGCGCCGTTAATTAACGTCGCTGTGGTTTAAGTACCCTTAGCGGCCGCCGTTAAAAGGCGTATCGGCGGTCGCTAAGGGGTTCATTAATCCATCCTAGATATATCATTAAAAGAAAAAAGTCAAAACTACAGAATTGTGTTTTTTTGGGTTCACATCCCTAATAAAAAGTGATCAAAACTACATACAATATGTTTCCTTAATTAATAACATTAAACCCTCTAACTCAAAAGCTCTCAGACAACATCATCAGCAACATATACAGTATAAATGTTGCAGGTGTCGGATAATGGTGAAAAGCACCAAAATTAGTTTTTACAAACTTTTGAATTTTTTTCATTACTTAAAAGAGAAAAAAAATCCATTCCAGAGCTAGAATCGGCTCCATATGTATCATTCAATATAATGCTCCATCTGTTCACACCTACTTTGAATGTCAACTGTGAGGGTCTATCATTCTTTTAGATATACTGTAATACTAATGAGTGCCTGTGAGGAGAAGCTGAGCAAGAAATGTGCCACCTTGATGAAGTATTGAGTCAACTGTGAAAAGTGGAATAATATTTCCCATTTATTTCTACATTTCTCCATCGAATTATTGTAATCTATTGTAAAAAAAATTACCAACTAAATACCTATAGGGCTTTAACTGGCCCTGTTTTAGTTAGTAATAGGAGGTTGGGGAGGCAGCAGTTACATTCAGGCCCAGGTTACTAAGGGTCACAAAAGCTGAATTGCTTCATATAAATATAAATGGCCCCAGGTTGCATTGGGGACTAGGAGCTTCAGGTTATACGGTACTTCTGAATATTCTGAATTTTGTACACTTTTACATATACAACCCCTGACAAAAATTATGTACCGTATATACTCGAGAATAAGCCGACCCGAGTATAAGCCGACCCCCCTAATTTTGCCACAAAAAACTGGGAAAACCTATTGACTCGAGTATAAGCCTAGGGTGGAAATGCAGCATTTACTGGTGAATTTCAAAAATAAAAATAGATCATTATTTCCCCATAGCTGTGCCATATAGTGCTCTGCACCGTTCATTATTTCCCCATAGCTGTGCCATATAGTGCTCTGCACCGTTCATTATTGCCCCATAGCTGTGCCATATAGTGCTCTGCACCGTTCATATTTCCCCATAGCTCTGCCATATAGTGCTCTGCACCGTTCATATTTCCACATATCTGTGCCCTGTATGCTCTGCACCGTTCATACTGCCCCATATCTGTGCCCCATATAGTGCTCTGCACGTTCATACTGCCCCATATCTGTGCCCCATATAGTGCTCTGCACCGTTCATACTGCCCCATATCTGTGCCCCATACAGTGCTCTGCACCGTTCATATTGTCCCATAGTAGTGCCCCATATAGTGCTGTGCACCATTCATACTGCCCCATATCTGTGCCCCATACAGTGCTCTGCACCGTTCATATTGTCCCATAGTAGTGCCCCATATAGTGCTCTGCACCGTTCATACTGCCCCATATCTGTGCCCCATACAGTGCTCTGCACCGTTCATATTGTCCCATAGTAGTGCCCCATATAGTGCTGTGCACCGTTCATACTGCCCCATACCTGTGCCCCATACAGTGCTCTGCACCGTTCATAGTGTCCCATAGTAGTGCCCCATATAGTGCTCTACACCGTTCATACTGCCCCAGAGATGCTCCACATAAATCTGTGCCGCTGCTGCAATAAAAAAAAAAAAGCCATACTCACCTCTCTTGATTGCAGCTCCCGGCGTCTCGTTCCAGCGTCCGGTCCCGGCATCTCCGCACTGACTGATCAGGCAGAGGGCGCCGCGCACACTATATGCGTCATCGCGCCCTCTGACCTGAACAGTCAGAGCGCAGATAGACGCCGGGAAGATGGAGCGGCGCCCGGCGGCTGGAACGGGGACAGGTAAATATGACATACTTACCTGGTCCCGACGTCCGGCTCCCTCTGACTGTCCCACGGTCTCCGGGTGCCGCAGCTTCTTTCTCTATCAGCGGTCACCGTTACCGCTGATTAGAGAAATGAATAGGTGGCTCCACCCCTATGGGAGGTGGAGCTGCCTATTCATTTCTCTAATGAGCGGTCCCACGTGACCGCTGAAGAGGGGAAGAAGCTGCAGCACAGAAGACCGTGGGACGGCAGGGGGAGCGTCAGGATCGCTGGGACTAAGTAAGTATGCCTAAGCGCCCTCACCCCCTCACCCGCCGACCCCACCGCTACCGTGACTCGAGTATAAGCCGAGAGGGGCACTTTCAGCCCAAAAATTTGGGCTGAAAATCTCAGCTTATACTCGAGTATATACGGTAATCACCGTCCTTGGAGGATGTTCATTCAGTTGTTTAATTTTGTAGAAAAAAAGCAGATCACAGACATGGCACAAAACTAAAGTCATTTCAAATGGCAACTTTTTGGCTTTAAGAAACATTAAAAGAAATCAAGAACAAAATATGTGGTAGTCAGTAATGGTTACTCTTTTAACCAAGCATAGAGTAAAAAATTATGGAGTCACTCAATTATGAGGGAAAAAAATTGCGGAATCATGAAAAACAAACAAACAAAAAAACACTCCAAAACATCACTAGTATTTTGTTGCACCACCTCTGGCTTTTATTACAGCTTGCAGTCTCTGAGGCATGGAGTTAATGAGTGTCAAACAGTACTCTTCATCAATCTGGCTCCAACTTTCTCTGATTGCTGTTGCCAGATCAGCTTTGCAGGTTGGAACCTTGTCATGGACCATTTTCTTCAACTTCCACCAAAGATTTTCAATTGGATTGAGATCCGGAGTATTTGCAGGCCATGACATTGACCTTATGTGTCTTTTTTCAAGGAATATTTTCACAGTTTTTGCTCTATGGCAGGATGCATTATCATTTTCAAAAATGATTTCATCATCCCCAAACATCATTTCGATTGATGGGATAAGAAAATAGTCCAAAATATCAACATAAACTTGTGCATTTATTGAAGATGTAATGTCAGCCATCTCCCCAGTGCCTTTACCTGACATGCAGCCCCATATCATCAATGACTGTGGAAATTTGCATGTTTTCTTCAGGCAGTCATCTTCATAAATCTCATTGGAATGGCACCAAACAAAAGTTCCAGCATCATCACCTTGCCCAATGCAGATTCGTGATTCATCACTGAATATGACTTTCATCCAGTCATCCACAGTCCACGATTGCTTTTCCTTAGCCCATTGTAACCTTGTTTTTTATGTTTAGGTGTTAATGATGGCTTTCATTTAGCTTTCCTGTATGTAAATCCAATTTCCTTTAGGCAGTTTCTTACAGTTCGGTAACAGACCTTGACTCCAGTTTCCACCCATTCATTCCTCATTTGTTTTGTTGTGCATTTCCTGTTTTGGAGACACATTGCTTTAAGTTTCCAGTCTTGATGCCTTGATGTTTTCCTTGGTCAACCAGTATGTTTGCCTTTAACAACCTTCCCATGTTGTTTGTATTTGGTCCAGATTTTGGACACAGCTGACTGTGAACAACCAACATCTTTTGCAACATTGCATGATGATTTACCCTCTTTTAAGAGTTTGATAATCTTCTCCTTTGTTTCAATTGACATCTCTCATGTTAGAGCAATGATTCAAGTCATTCCACTTTGTGCAATAGCTCTCCAAGATGTGATCACTCCTTTTTAGATGCAGACAAACGAGCAGATCTAATTTGATGCAGGTGTTAGTTTTGGGAATGAAAATTTACATGGTGGTTCCAAAATTTTTTCCCTCATAATTGAGTGACTCCATAATTTTTAACCTATGCTTGGTTAAAAAAGTAACCATTACTAACTGCCACATTTTTTGTTCTTGATTTCTTTTACTGTTTCTTAAAGGCAGAAAGTTGCCATTTGAAACAACTTTAGTTTTGTGCTATGTCTGTGATCTGCTTTTTTTCTACAAAATTAAACAACTGAATGACTATCCTCCAAGGCCGGTGATTACATAATTTTTGCCAGGGGTTGTATCTGTGTGTCACGATGTGACTGAAGCGGTGTGACTCGACCCCAAGAATGGTCGGTCAACGGACGGCACAAACACACCAGGGAACACTAGGGAAACAATAACAATGGTGTGCCCTGTCGATAGGAAACGGGGGAATGGACACCTCCTGCACTTACCTGAGAATGTGCCGTGATCTCACTATCATCCCTATATGGGTTCTTTCACCCCGTCACCGAGCAGCACACTTAATCCCTCACTTGCCCTGCTCTTATCCCTTAGTAGGGAATTGTCAGGTGAGAGCACTGGTCCCACCGCTGCACTAATACAACAAAAGGAATGGGAAGACAGACACCAAAAGGAACAGGGTAAAAAATGCATCACTTACAGTAGCTCCCTCTGCTAAAAAGCACCGCACCACAGAGTAAGGCACCAGAAAAGCAAACTCAGCAGAAGCACCACTGCACCCAGAGAGCTCCTCACTCAGGCTTGGTCACTGAAGATTGCTCTAACACTGACAGTCAGCTGATGCATCAGGTGACCTGTTGAAGGATGGTGGGAGTGGTCACCACTTGGGTTGAGCGACTTTTACTTTTTTAGGGTCGAGTCGGGTTTCGCGAAACCCGACTATCTCAAAAGGCGAGTCGAGTGAAATCGGCCGATTATCTCGAAAAGTCAGGGATCGACCGAAACACGAAACCTAATGCAAGTCATTGGGGTAGCATAGTCGGCAGTGAGTGGGGGCTAGGAAAACACCTACAGTGCCCATTTTAATGGCAAAAACATCCATTCTTGTTATTGAAGCTTGTCAATCTTAATTTAGCTTATAATAATATGATACCTATATAGAAACGAGGAGCTCAGGACTCATATAACTACACAGGGCCAACCACACATCTGATTAAATATAAATGTTATTAAATTCAACATAGATAAAAAATTCAAAGACTAAGACACAAAGGCCCAATCTATATACAAAACAATGGACGAGTGCCTGGAAGGGGATAAAAGAGCAATACATAGTATGCACAATGGCTGCAGGCAATAACCCCTGGAAAAAGGGTCAGGGAAAAGTGTGTACCGCTAGCATGTAAACCCTGTATCCCTAACAATGAACAGCAAGGCCAGAGATAAGCTAAGTAGGCAATATATTTAGGATCTGGTACAAAGACCTAGATCTATAGAAGCTTCTGGCCACTCATAAGTAAATAGAGTGGTACTCATACCATCCCACAGAAAGTGCTCATGCTAAAGTGCAATTGCGCAGGACAGCAGCAGTTAGGGACAAAACTTACCCATATCAAGGGGCGATAGCGCAGTCACTCCGCATACAGGATGCCCCACCTTATAATAATAGTTAGGCATTGGAAATTGGGGGTCATTTGGCTAAAGTTGTGGGGGGTAGGGATGGTTCAAGTATTTAGTGGGCCCAGGAAATGTGGACCACGTCACGGCAGTGGAGCAGGTAGAGGTAAGTATTTCAACTTTGCAAGTGCTGTGATTCTGAGCAAGCAGGGGGGGCCCACTCATTGGCACTGGCACAGGGCCCCTCAAAGTACGGAGGTGTGTTTGCATGGTGGGGGCACCTCCAACCGGCAGCGACACTTTTGCGTACTATGAGGGGCCCTGTGCCAGTGACGTCGCCAACGAGTATTCCCCCCCCACCTGCTGAAGGAACCTGCACTTTCATCTGCACCTTCCTCTTTGTCCCCGTGTAAGGTGGTATGGTATGCGGGAAGGGGAACCTGACTTTCAGCAGGGTCACATTCTGGCTGTGTAGCGTGCACGGAGAATGTAGCGTTCTGGGTCAATGTACCAGCAGATTCATCTATCATTGGCTGGACAATGGGCAGGATGAGGAGGAAACACAGATAAAGGCCCAAATAATAAAGTGGGCTAAATGCAGTTCAAAATTGGTAACAGGACTAACCAGACAGCATTGCTTTGTTCATTGGAGGACAACTGTAATGAGAGGCTGACACAGTGAGTAGGCCGAAATCAGTAAGTAGGCTAAATGCAGTTCAAAATTGGTAACAGAAATAAACAGGTGGCACTGGTTTGTTCAGTGGAGGAGAACAGCAAGGAGCGGCAGACACCGTTAGTAGGGCCAACAAAACAAGTAGGCCAAATGCAGTGTTATATTAAAAACAATTTAACGAGAGCCTGAAGATTGAAGCTCAGATAATGCAACCAGGAGAACACCTTGGAGCGGCAGACACCGTTTCTAGAACCCAACCAAACTAGTAGCCCCACTGCAGTTGTTCAATTAAAAAACTCTTTAATGAGAGCCTCAAGATAGAAGCTCAGGAAATGCAACCAGGAGAACACCTTGGAGCGGCAGACACCGTTTCTAGAACCCAACCAAACTAGTAGCCCCACTGCAGTTGTTCAATTAAAAAACTCTTTAATGAGAGCCTCAAGATAGAAGCTCAGGAAATGCAACCAGGAGAACACCTTGGAGCGGCAGACACCGTTTCTAGAACCCAACCCAACTTGTATGCCTAATGCAGTGTTATATTAACATCTACTTAACGAGAGCCTGAAGATTGAAGCTAAGGAAAGGCAACCTGGAGAACACCTTGGAGCGGCAGACACCATTTCTACAACCCAACCAAACTAGTAGCCCCACTGCAGTTGGTCAATTATAAAACTATTTAACGAGAGCCTCAAGATAGTAGCTCAGGAAATGCAACCAGGAGAACACCTTGGAGCGGCAGACACCGTTTCTAGAACCCAACCCAACTTGTAGGCCTAATGCAGTGTTATATTAACAACTACTTAACGAGAGCCTGAAGATTGAAGCTAAGGAAAGGCAACC
Organism: Ranitomeya imitator; assembly: GCF_032444005.1. Lineage (NCBI taxonomy): Eukaryota > Metazoa > Chordata > Amphibia > Anura > Dendrobatidae > Ranitomeya > Ranitomeya imitator. Next base: position 241,048,750 of record NC_091282.1, read on the forward strand.
TGGAGAACACCTTGGAGCTGCAGACACAGTTTGTAGACCCCAACCAAACTTGTGGCCCCAATGCAGTTTTAAAATTCTGACAGGCTGAAAACCTGACAATTGCAGCTCAGTTTTTTTTTAAGAGGAGGACAGCTGTATTGAGTGGTGCAGACACACACTGCTAGTAGGCCTTACACCACAAAGTTGGCTCGCTGCAGCTTTAAAAAAGGTTACATGGGTACACGGGCAGCATTGGTGTGGTCAGCGGAGGACAATTTGAATGATGGACCGCAGACAGACTTAGTAGGTCTAAAATAAAAAAATAGGCTCAATGTAGGTTCAGTAATGTTGCAGGGGTGCACAGGCAGCATTGCTGTGGTCAGCGGAGGACAATTTGAAGGATGGACCGCACACAGACTTAGTAGGCCTAAAATAAAAAAAATAGGCTCAATGCAGGTTCAATAGTGTTGCAGGGGTGCACAGGCAGCATTGGTGTGGTCAGCAGAGGACAATTTGAAGGATGGGCCGCAGACAGACTTAGTAGGCCTAAATTTAAAAAAAAGCTCAATGTAGGTTCAGTAATGTTGCAGGGGTGCACAGGGAGCATTGGAGTGGTCAGCGGAGGACAATTGGAAAAATGGACCGCAGACAGACTTAGTAGGCCTAAAGTAAAAAAAATAAGCTCAATGCAGGTTTGATTATGTTGCAGGGGTGCACAGGCAGCATTGGTGTGGTCAGCGGAGGACAATTTGAAGGATGGACCGCAGACAGACTTAGTAGGCCTAAAATAAAAAAATAGGCTCAATGCAGGTTCAATTTTGTTGCAGGGGTGCACAGGCAGCATTGGTGTGGTCAGCGGAGGACAATTGGAAGTAGTGTCTGACACAGTTAGTACTCCAAAATAATAAATAGATGTTAATGTAGTTTTTTTAATTGCTATGAATTAGACTAGAATTGGACTGGAATTGACTGGAAGGTAAAGGAATAGAAAACCACTATAATGTTTCGGTTTCTTTTCACATTCACCCCCATACTACTCTATTTCTTCCTATCTCCTGTAGTCCCTCCACCCAGTAAAGAACTAGTCATTTCTCCCTCCATCCTCCCCAGTCATCTCACCTCCTCCACAGAACTATTCCTCCACATACAATCCTTTCTCGCCAGGCACACACGGCCACATCATGACCTATCCAGCTCACACCTTCTAACGCTCTGTCTGCTGCTCCTCATTGCTGGCGACATATCCCCAAATCCTGGCCCTCCTCATCACATCCCCACATTCATTTCTAATCCCCTGCCACGATCCTCTACACGTCCTCGCAACCACAGTAACCTCATACCCATTCATCCTGCCCCCACTCCCTCAATTTCCCTATCTGGAGCACTATGGAACGCACGCTCTGTCTGCAATAAACTTCCATTTATCCATGACCTCTTTATCAATAACAAACTCTCCTTCCTCGGCATCACTGAAACCTGGCTCACCCCTTCTGACACAGCCTCCCCTGCGGCATTCTCTTACGGTGGCTTCCACCTTTCTCACACACCCCGCCCCAGCAGCAAGCATGGCGGAGGAGTTGGTTTTCTCCTGTCAGATAACTGCTCCTTCACCCCAATCCCACTGCCACCCTCTGTTATCCTCCCTTCCTTTGAGGTGCACTCTGTGCGCATCTACTCCCCCTCCAACCTCCAACTGGCTGTCATCTACCGTCCCCCAGGGCCAGCCACCACCTTCTTCGACCACTTCACCACCTGGCTACTCCACTTCCTCGCCGCCGACATCCCCACTATCATCATGGGCGACTTCAACATCCCCATTGACACTTCCCTCTCAGCTGCCACTAAACTTCTATCTCTCACTTCCTCCTTTGGCCTCACTCAATGGTCTTCTACAGCCACCCACAAAGATGGTCACACACTGGACCTCATTCTCACCCGCCTCTGCTCCCTATCCAACCTCTCAAACTCACCTCTTCCTCTTTCTGACCACAACCTACTTACATTCTCTTCCCTTTCCACTCCTTGTCTACAACCCCCACCCCACAAACTCTCACACCCTCGCAGAAATCTTAAACACCTTGATCTTCACTCACTCTCTGAATCCCTCCTCCCTCTCACAGACATAAGCTCCCTACACAATGCGGATGATGCTGCCACTCTATATAACACCACAATAGCTGCAGCTTTGGAATCTCTTGCCCCTCTCACACATACCAAAGCTCGCAAAATCAACAGACAACCCTGGCACACCAGTATGACAAAAGAACTGAGGCGAGCTTCCAGAGCTGCTGAGCGCAGATGGAAAAGATCCCACTCCATCGAGCACTTCATCGCATTCAAACAGTCCCTCACTGCTTTCAAAACCATGCTCGCCACAGCAAAACAAACCTACTTCTCATCTCTCATATCCTCCCTGTCTCACAACCCCAAACAGTTATTCAACACCTTCAACTCTCTCCTCCGTCCCCCAGCACCTCCTCCCTCCCCACTCATCTCAGCTGAAGACTTCGCCTCATTTTTCAAGCAGAAAATTGAGAACATCAGAGACAATTTTAGTAAACAACCCCCAGAACCCTTCCTCCCAACTACCCAGCCCTCCACCTCCAAAACCAACTTCTCCACCATTACAGAAGACGGACTCTCCACTCTACTCTCAAGATCGCATTTCACCACCTGTGCACTTGACCCACTCCCATCCCACTTCATCCCAAACCTCACCACAGTCTTCATCCCAACCCTAACCCATCTCTTTAACCTATCACTAACAACTGGCATTTTCCCCTCAAGCTTTAAACATGCCACAATCACACCTATCCTCAAAAAGCCCTCTCTTGACCCATCCTCTGTATCTAGCTATCGCCCTATATCACTTCTCCCCTTTGCCTCAAAACTACTGGAACAACATGTCCATATTGAACTGTCCTCCCATCTATCTTCCTGCTCCTTCTTCGACCGCTTTCAATCAGGCTTCCGGTCACACCACTCCACTGAAACTGCCCTAACTAAGGTCACCAATGACCTATTAACCGCCAAGAGCAAGCGACACTACTCTGTCCTCCTCCTCCTGGACCTGTCCTCTGCCTTTGACACAGTGGACCATTCCCTGCTGCTGCAGACCCTCTCATCCCTTGGCATCACAGAATTGGCCCTATCCTGGATCTCATCATACCTAACTGACCGTACATTCAGCGTCTCCCACTCACACACCACCTCCTCACCTCGCCCCCTATCTGTCGGAGTCCCGCAAGGTTCAGTTCTAGGACCCCTGCTCTTCTCCATCTACACCTTTGGCCTGGGACAGCTCATAGAATCTCACGGCTTTCAGTATCATCTCTATGCTGACGACACACAGATCTACATCTCTGGACCAGATATCACCTCCCTACTAACCAGAATCCCTCAATGTCTGTCTGCTATTTCATCCTTCTTCTCCACTAGATTTCTAAAACTTAACATGGACAAAACAGAATTCATCATCTTTCCCCCATCTCACGCGATCTCCCCAACGAACCTATCCATTACAGTAAACGGCTGCCCACTCTCCCCAGTCCCACAAGCCCGCTGTCTTGGGGTAATCCTTGACACTGATCTCTCCTTTAAACCACATATCCAAACCCTTTCCACTTCCTGCCACCTCCAACTCAAAAATATTTCACGGATCCGCACATTCCTAAACCAAGAATCTGCAAAAACCCTAGTCCATGCCCTCATCATCTCTCGCCTTGACTACTGTAACCTCCTGCTCTGTGGCCTCCCCTCTAACACTCTTGCACCCCTCCAATCTATTCTAAACTCTGCTGCCCGACTAATCCACCTGTCCCCCCGCTATTCCCCGGCCTCTCCCCTCTGTCAATCCCTGCACTGGCTCCCCATCACCCAGAGACTCCAGTACAAAAGCCTAACCATGACATATAAAGCCATCCACAACCTGTCTCCTCCATACATCTGTGACCTCGTCTCCCGGTACTTTCCTGCACGCAACCTCCGATCCTCACAAGATCTCCTTCTCTACTCCCCTATTATCTCCTCTTCCCACAATCGCATACAAGATTTCTCTCGTGCATCCCCCCTACTCTGGAATGCTCTACCACAACATATCAGACTCTCGCCTACCATCGAAACCTTCAAAAAGAACCTGAAGACCCACCTCTTCCGACAAGCCTACAACCTGCAGTAACCACCGATTGACCAAACCGCTGCACGGCCAGCTCTACCCTCACCTACTGTATCCTCACCCATCCCTTGTAGATTGTGAGCCCTCGCGGGCAGGGTCCTCTCTCCTCCTGTACCAGTTGTGACTTGTATTTTTCAAGATTATTGTACTTGTTTTATTATGTATACCCCTCCTCACATGTAAAGCGCCATGGAATAAATGGCGCTATAATAATAAATAATAATAATAATAATAATAATGTCTCGCAAAAAAAACACAAAAAAAAGGGTGGCATACTTTGGTTTGGTACAGGGGTGGGCTCCTCTGCTGACTTTCAGACATTGTTATTTGGCGCAAAGTATTTACTGGTGTAAATGTAGGACAGGGCCCCTGAATATTTTAACTAGCATCATACATGTCAGCAATATGGTATTGTCAGTGCCAGGCATTGAAAGATTTCACCGCATAGACTAAACAGTGGTGGAGCAGTGAGAGATAATTTTGCAAGTGGTAGAGCAATGTTTGAGCTGGGGGGGACACTCTCTCGTGGTTGGCGGTATTGGCCCAGGGCCCCTCATGTTACAACGGTGTGTCTGCCGTTGGGTGCGCGCCACCATCGCAAGAGACACTTCATTGTACTAGGAGGGATCCAGTGCCAGTGCCATCGCCCAAAAGAGGGCACACCCACCTCTTCAGACAAACGGCACTCTCACGGGTGCTTGTGCCAAGTGGCGACCACGGCCCTGTGGGGGGAGTCAGCCCATTTAGGGAGGTGTAAACATGTCATATGCTGGACATACAGCAGCTGCAAAATAAGAGATTGGAACAGTGAGTAAGACCAGTCCAAAAGCAAGACCTTTTAACAGGAAAGCTAGGTGTCAGCCAGGAAAGATGGGGCAAAATAATTAGAAATCCATGAGTGGTTCATTTTAATGAATGTTAGATCATCAACATTTTGGGTAGCCAGACAACTCCTTTTTTCGGTCAGTATTGAACCAGCAGCACTGAATACTCTTTCTGATAGCACACTAGCTGCTGGGCAAGCAAGCTCCTGCAATGCATATTTGGCCAATTCAGGCCAGGTGTCTATTTTGGATGCCCAGTAATCAAATGGGAATGACGGTTGAGGGAGAACATTGATAAGGGAGGAAAAATAGTTAGTAACCATACTGGACAAATGTTGTCTCCTGTCACTTTGAATTGATGCTGCAGTACCTGTCCTATCTGCGGTCATTGCAAGATCACTGCACAATCTGGTCAGAAAACCCCTCTGTCCAACGCCACTTCTGATTTGTGCACCTCTAACACCTCTGCCCTGTTGCCCCCTGCAACTCGTGTGAGAACCATCACCAGCGCCGTGTGCTGGGAATGCCTGAATCAAACAGTCTACAAGAGTTGCTTGTTTGGTTGCCAATATTTGTTCAAGGTTCTCGTTCTCATGTGGCATGATATTTTGCAATTTCCCTTTATAGCGTGGATCCAGGAGGCAGGCCAACCAGTAATCGTCATCGGTCATCATTTTTATAATGCGTGGTTCCCTTTTGAGGACACGCAAGGCATAATCCGCCATGTGGGCCGATGTTCCAGTTATCAAATCACTGCTTGTGCTAGGTTGAGGAGCACTTTCGGGCAAATCAACGTCACTTGTCTCCCTCAAAAACCCTGAACCTGGCCTTGCAACGCCAGAAGTTTCTATTGCCCCCTGAGAAGCTTCCTCATCCAAAAAATACTCATCCCCATCATCCTCCTCATCCTCGCCCACCACCTCGTCCAGTAGACTTCCCTGACCAGACAATGGCTGACTGTCATCAAGGCTTGCCTCATCCTCGGCTGCAGACACCTGCTCCTTTATGTGCGTCAAACTTTGCATCAGCAGACGCATTAGGGGGATGCTCATGCTTATTATCGTGTTGTCTGCACTAACCAGCCGTGTGCATTCCTCAAAACACTGAAGGACTTGACACAGGTCTTGTAGCTTCGACCACTGCACACCTGACAACTCTATGTCTGCCATCCAACTGCCTGCCCGTGTATGTGTATCCTCCCATAAATACATAACAGCATGCCTCTGTTCGCACAGTCTCTGAAGCATGTGCAGTGTGGAGTTCCACCTTGTTGCAACGTCGATGATTAGGCGATGCTGGGGAAGGTTCAAAGATCGCTGATGGTTATGCATACGGCTGGAGTGTACGGGCGAACAACGGATGTGCGAGCAAAGTCTGCGCACCTTGAGGAGCAGGTCGGGTAACCCCCGGATAACCTTTCAGGAAGCACTGCACCACCAGGTTTAAGGTGTGAGCCAGGCAAGGAATGTGTTTCAGTTGTGAAAGGGTTATGGCATCCATAAAATTCCTTCCGTTATCACTTACTACCTTGCCTGCCTCAAGATGTACAGTGCCCAGCCATGACTGAGTTTCTTGCTGCAAGAATTCGGACAGAACTTCCGCGGTGTGTCTGTTGTCGCCCAAACACTTCATTGCCAATACAGCCTGCTGACGCTTGCCACTAGTTGTTCCATAATGGGACACCTCATGTGCAACAGTGGCAGCTGCGAATAAAGTGGTCATGCGACTGCGGTCTGTGGACGAGCTCTCACTTCTGCTGGAGGACGAGGAGGAGGGGGGCGAATGCCTACAGCCAACTGTTTCCTAGACCATGGGCAAGGCAGAACTGTCCCAATATTGCTGTCCCCTGTGGACCCTGCATCCACTACATTAACCCAGTGTGCCGTGATGGAGACGTAACGCCCCTGGCCATGCCTACTGGTCCATGCATCTGTTGTCAGGTGCACCTTTCTACTCACAGATTGCCTGAGTGCATGGACAATGCGGTCTTTTACATGCTGGTGGAGGGCTGGGATGGCTTTTCTCAAAAAGAAGTGTCGACTGGGTAGCTCATAGCGTGGTAACATTCTGACCTCTGCTGAAGGTCCTTGATAATTTCTTACAGATGACTTTGCACTGATCATTTGGATCTTGGTTAAAAAAATGCCAGACTGCACTCTTCCTACTGTCGGATACCTATTAAGGCATTGCACACTGAGCTACTTTAACCGGATGGCCACGCTGTCCTACAACTGTTTTTGGTTTTGCCACACGTTTTTGGCCAGATACGGGCCTGCCAGATAGAACCTGTTGTGATGTTGATGCCTGCTGCAGCTCCTCCTCCTCCGCTTCAGAGCTACTGCCGGCTGCACCCTGTTCCCCCAATGGCTGCCAATCGGAGTCAACAACTGGGTCATCTGTGACCTCTTCTTCTATGTCCTGTGCACCTTCCTCTGTGTCACCGTGTAAGCCGGTGCTATAGCGTTCGTGACGGGGCTCCATAGTCTCATCAGGGTCAGATTCTGGCTCAGTACACTGCAAGGGCAATTTTGTGATCTGAGTCAAAGGAACAGCATAATAATCTGGCTGTGGCTGTGCATCTGTGCACTCCATGTCCGATTAATCTTGTAATGGGCATGGCCTGTTAACAATTTCCCTTTCTAACCCAGGCACGGTATGTGTTATGAACTGGTCATTCAGAAACACAATAGAAATGGTTGTTAAGAGCACACAAGTGACCTGATAGTTACAAATAACATAGGACAAGCTCTGAGACGTGGGAACTCTGCTGACCGCAATCCCTAATCCTATCATACCACACTAAAGGTAGCCGTGGAGCGCTCCTGACAAAACCTAGGCGCCTCGGGCACAGCCTGAGAAACTAGCTAGCCTGAAGATAGAAAAATAAGCCTACCTTGCCTCAGAGAAATTCCCCAAAGGAAAAGGCAGCCCCCCACATATAATGACTGTGAGTTAAGATGAAAATACAAACACAGAGATGAAATAGATTTTAGCAAAGTGAGGCCCGACTTACTGAATAGACCGAGGATAGGAAAGATAGCTTTGCGGTCAGCACAAAAACCTACAAACAACCACGCAGAGGGGGCAAAAAGACCCTCCGCACCGACTAACGGTACGGAGGTGCTCCCTCTGCGTCTCAGAGCTTCCAGCAAGCAAGAAAAACCAATATAGCAAGCTGGACAGAAAAAATAGCAAACAAATGTAACACAAGCAGAACTTAGCTTATGCAGGGCAGACAGGCCACAAGAACGATCCAGGAGAGAGCACGACCAATACTGGAACATTGACTGGAGGCCAGAAACAAAGAACTAGGTGGAGTTAAATAGAGCAGCACCTAACGACTTAACCTCGTCACCTGAGAAAGGAAACTCAGAAGCCGCAGCCCCACTCACATCCACCAGAGGAAGCCACAGGAGGGAGCTTGACCACAGAATTCACAACAGGTATGTGTAAAGAGCTCCATGGAGTAACCTGTTGTGTCGCCTGACACATCCTTCTCTGTTGTTCTGGGTGAATAACACAAGAAAGCGACTTGTCCCTGACCAGGAACATCCACTGACGACGCGCTGCTTTTACATTTTGCACTTTCTGAAGAGGAGGCGAAAGAGCTAGAGGCAGAGTCAGCAAGGAAAGCCAAAACTTGTTCCTGCTGCTCCGGCTTTAAAAGCGGTTTTCCTACTCCCAGAAAAGGGAGCGTTCAAGGCCTTGTGTAGCCAGACGATGACGCTGGCTCAACAACTCTAGACTTAGGTGCTATATTGCTTTTCCCATGACCACCTGATGCTCCACCACCACTACCATCATTACCAGCTGGCAATGACCGCCCATGGCCACGACCTCTTCCACCAGACTTCCTCATTCTTTGAAAAATGTCACCAAACAAACGGTATTTGGTACTGTAAAACCAGTTAGAAGGTGTACGCAAACTTGTGGCGAATTCAAATCTCCCTTTACAGGTGTGTGAGACTGCAGGGAAAATCAGGCCCACTGTATAACAGTACACAGCTTCAGTGGCAGACAGTGGCTGACAGATATGCCACTAACAGGACTGACGCAGATGCACACACTGGCAATAAAAATCTCCCCCTTTTTTTCATATGGGAGACTAGTGAATAAATCAGGCCCACTGTATTACAGTATATTTTCTGTGGCAGAAAATGAGTGACACATACCACAGACAGGACTGGCACAGATGCAGATTTGCCAATATTAATCTCCCCCTTTTTTATTTTTTCTGGGAGACTAGTGAATAAATCTGGCCCACTGTATTACCGTATATTTTCTGTGGCAGAAAATGAGTGACAGATACCACAGACAGGACTGGCACAGATGCAGATTTGCCAATTTTAATCTCCCCCTTTTTTATTTTTTCTGGGAGACTAGTGAATAAATCAGGGCCACTGCATTACAGTATATTTTCTGTGGCAGAAAATGAGTGACAGATACCACAGACAGGACTGGCACGGATGCAGATTTGCCAATATTAATCTCCCCCCTTTTTATTTTTTCTGGGAGACTAGTGAATATATCTGGCCCACTGTATTACAGTATAGTTTCTGTGGCAGAAAATGAGTGACAGATACCACAGACAAGACTGGCACAGATGCAGATTTGCCAATATTAATCTCCCCCCTTTTTATTTTTTCTGGGAGACTAGTGAATAAATCTGGCCCACTGTATTACAGTATAGTTTCTGTGGCAGAAAATGAGTGACAGATACCACAGACAAGACTGGCACAGATGCAGATTTGCCAATATTAATCTCCCCCTTTTTTATTTTTTTCTGGGAGACTAGTGAATAAATCTGGCCCACTGTATTACAGTATATTTTCTGTGGCAGAAAAGGACAGATACCACAGACAGGACTGGCACATGCAGATTTGCCAATATTAATCTCCCCTTTTTTATTTTTTATAGGAGACTAGTGAATAAATCAGGGCCACTGTATTACAGTATATTTTCTGTGGCAGAAAATGACTGACAGATGCCACAGACAGGACTGGCACAGATGCAGATTTGCCAATATTAATCTCCCTTTTTTTTTTATGGGAGACTAGTGAATAAATCAGGCCCACTGTATTACAGTATAATTTCTGTGGCAGAAAATGACTGACAGATGCCACAGACAGGACTGGCACAGATGCAGATTTGCCAATTTTAATCTCCCCCTTTTTTATTTTTTCTGGGAGACTAGTGAATAAATCTGGCCCACTGTATTACAGTATATTTTCTGTGGCAAAAAATGATAGACAGATACCACAGACAGGACTGGCACAGATGCAGATTTGCCAATATTAATCTCCCCCTTTTTTATTTTTTCTGGGAGACTAGTGAATAAATCTGGCCCACTGTATTACAGTATATTTTCTGTGGCAGAAAAGGACAGACAGATACCACAGACAGGACTGGCACAGATGCAGATTTGCCAATATTAATCTCCCCCTTTTTTATTTTTTCTGGGAGACTAGTGAATAAATCTGGCCCACTGTATTACAGTATATTTTCTGTGGCAAAAAATGACAGACAGATACCACAGACAGGACTGGCACAGATGCAGATTTGCCAATATTAATCTCCCTTTTTATTTTTTCTGGGAGACTAGTGAATAAATCTGGCCCACTGTATTACAGTATATTTTCTGTGGCAGAAAAGGACAGACAGATACCACAGACAGGACTGGCACAGATGCAGATTTGCCACTATTAATCTCCCCCTTTTTATTTTTTTATGGGAGACTAGTGAATAAATCAGGCCCACTGTATTACAGTATATTTTCTGTGGCAGAAAATTACTGACAGATGCCACAGATAGGACTGGCACAGATGCAGATTTGCCAACATTAACCTCCCCCTTTTTTTTTTCTGGGAGACTAGTGAATAAATCTGGCCCACTGTACTACAGTATATTTTCTGTGGCAGAAAATGAGTGACAGATACCACAGACAGGACTGGCACAGATGCAGATTTGCCAATATTAATCTCCCCCTTTTTTATTTTTTCTGGGAGACTAGTGAATAAATCTGGCCCACTGTATTACAGTATAGTTTCTGTGGCAGAAAATGACTGACAGAGATACCGCAGACAGGACTGGCGCAGATGCACTGATTGGCAATATAAATCTCCTTTATAGTTGTGGGACAGTGCAGAAAAATACAGGCCCACTGTTTTACACTACACAGTTTCAGGGGCAGAAAGTGGCTTGAAGATATGTATAAAAATAAATAAATAAATAAAAGGGACTGTACTACAATTACTATCTCCCTACAATAATCTCAGAAAAATATGGCAGGCAGCAATAAAAAGGACTGCTGCACACAAAAGTGTGGACAAACAAACAGGATAGCTGTGCAGAAAGGAAGGAGCAACAGGATTTGTGCTTTGAAAAAAGCAGTTGGTTTGCACAGCGGTGTACAAACAGCAATGCAGCTATCAGGGAGCCTTCTAGGGCAGCCCAATAAGCTACAGAGCTGATGAAGAAAAATCTAGCCTCCACTGTCCTTGCAAAGAAAAGGTGGTGTTGGACAGTGGAAATCGATACAGCACAAGTGGTTTGGGGGTGAATGGACCCTGCCTAACGCTATCCCTGCTTCTGACGAAGCTGCAGCAACCTCTCCCTATGCTCAGATCAGCAGCAGTAAGATGGCGGTCGGCGTGCACGCCCCTTTATAGCCCCTGTGACGCCGCAGAAAGCAAGCCAATCACTGCCATGCCCTTCTCTAAGATGGTGGGGACCAGGACCTATGTCATCACGCTGCCCACACTCTGCGTCCACCTTCCTTGGCTGAGAAATGGCGCTGAACGCATCATATGAAATGCGACTTTGGCGCGAAAGTCGTCGACCGCGTGGCCGACCCCACACAGGGATCGGGTCGGGTTTAATGAAACCCGACTTTGCCAAAAGTCGGCGACTTATGAAAATGACCAATCCGATTTGCCATCGGATGACCAACACCAGCTGACCCAGCAGCAATGAAATTACACCAGCAGGCCACTGGGGAAAAATTGCATTAAACCCCGATGGCCTGAAAGGAAAAAAGTTTTAAGTTGATGTAACCAGATCTGCCGCAAATCCAAAAATGGATTGTTACAGTACCCCCCTTTCAATGAGGGGCCTCTGGACCCTCAATACTGGACCTCACCAGTCGACAACCTACGGTGAGGATGCCTCGATCCATCAGAGTTCACCTTTGGCCATCACCTGACCCTGAGGTTTATGGCAAATGCAGCCTGATGAAAGTTACAATAATGTAAGCTCTGGAGGCACCACACATCTCCAGAGTGCCGACAGGAAGAATGAGTTGTGTACATGCATAACTGAGGTTAACTCCAACTGGAAAGTTCCCAGGCTGAGAATGGCCAACACCAGATAAGGCCCGATCACCCTGGAACTCCAGGTCTCAGTTGCACACTTCCACCTGATGTTTTTGGTGGGCACCCATACGTACTCATTCACACACAAGTCTGGACCTGAACATTTATTGACACGCATATGTTTGCCTTAAGATGGTGAACTCTTTGAAGAATCGACAACAGATGTTGTAGAAAGATGGCAGAGACAGTAGCCCCTGGCAGCAGCCCTCACATGACTGATCCCAGCTGACTACTTCCTTTGACCACCAATCTATGACCAGGTTGTGTCTTTTCAACCAAGGGTTGCCTAAAATGATGGGTACTGACATTCCTCCCAAGACATAGTACGACAGGGACTCTTCATGATGAGTCCCTATACACAGGTGTGTATCTTCTACGACTTGAGTCACCCTGCATATGGGGATCACCCTTGAGAGGGGAGACTATAATCCCTACTCATTGTTCCTCACTCCCTGATGAACTAGGGTGGAGCCTGAAGCACAACTTGCAAGCTTCCTTTAAAACCAAAAATTTACCTCTCCCTCCAGAATACCTGTCAGGGAGAGATATCTTGTGTTCTGGTTGATCCTGCACCAGAACCCTAACAACTGCTGCAGCTGCTGCACCACCTCACCACGCAGACCCTTAAGCTCATCGGTGACGGACTGGAGCAGCTGGGCAAAGGCCTGCATTTGAGCCATGGCTCAGCAGAAAAAAAAAGAAAGGTCGGTCGGTGTAAATGTCACGATGTGACTGAAGCGGTGTGACTTGACCCCACGAATGGTTGGTCAACGGGTGGCACAAACACACCAGGGAACACCAGGGAAACAATAACAATGGTGGGCCCAGTCAATAGTGAACAGGGGAATGGACACCTCCTGCACTCACCTGAGGAGGATACCTAATCCCTCACTTGCCCTGCTCTCATCCCTAAGTAGAGAACTGTCAGGTGAGAGCACTGGTCCCACTGCTGCACTAATACAACAAAAGGAATGGAAAGATGAACACCAAAAGGGACAGGGTAAAAAATGCAACACTTAGCTCCGTCACAGCTCCCCGCACAGCAGAGTTAGGCACCAGAAAGTGAACTCAGCAGAAGAACCACTGCACCCAGAGAGCACCTCACTAAGGCTTGGTCACTGAAGATTGCTCTAACACCAGCTGAGGTGACCTGTTGAAGGATGGTGGGAGTGGTCACCACCCACATCAGCTAACCCAGCAGCAATACAAATACACCAGCAGGCCACCAGGGAAAAACTGCATTAACCCCCGATGGCCTGAAAGGAAAAAAGTTTTACGTTGATGAAACCAGATCTGCCACAAATCCAAAAATGGATCGTGACAATGTGTCCTTCTATTAGGAAATAACACAATTCTCACAAACAAGTGGAAACTTAAAAACCTATGTTTGGGACAGTGTGGTAGTTGTGATGAAAATATAATCGTAATATTAAAAAGTGCACATGGCCAGCAAAAAAGAATTCCCATCATGATTTTACAAATGAAAGTAGTGGTATGGCTGTAAAGTTACTTGTTCCTTAATTAAATAACATCTTTTTTATACAGCCCTGATGTGCCAGTGATAAAAAAAAATTTAGAATGGAAAACATTTGCAGTTTGGGTTGAAAGAGAACTAGGGGCTAGAAATAAGCGTATCATGCAAGATTCAAATTCGTCAGCTTTGCCGAATTTTATATAGAAATTTGATATGCAGCAAATAAAATTGCAGCAAATTGCAATACTAAAAAGCAGCGTCGGACTGGAGTACCTTGGGCCCACCAGAGAAAAATCATTCTTGGGGCCCACCATGCCGTTTAAAAATACCACACAGGATAGATCCTATATACCACCCCACACACGAGAGCTGACAGATCCTCTATATACTACACCACACAGGACAGATCTTCTATATACTACACCACACAGGACAGATCCTCTATATACTACACCACACAGGAGAGCTGACAGATCCTCTATATACTACACCACACAGGAGAGCTGACAGATCCTCTATATACTACACCACACAGGAGAGCTGACAGATCCTCTATATACTACACCACACGGGAGAGCTGACAGATCCTTTATATACTACACCACACGGGAGAGCTGACAGATCCTCTATATACTACACCACACGGGAGAGCTGACAGATCCTCTATATACTACACCACACAGGAGAGCTGACAGATCCTCTATATACTACACCACACAGGAGAGCTGACAGATCCTCTATATACTACACCACACAGGAGAGCTGACAGATCCTCTATATACTACACCACACAGGAGAGCCAACAGATCCTCTATATAATACACCACACAGGAGAGCTGACAGATCCTCTATATACTACACCACACAGGAGAGGGGACAGATCCTCTATATACTACACCACACAGGAGAACTGACAGATCCTCTATATACTACAACACACAGGAGAGCTCAGATCCTCTATACACTACACCACACAGGAGAGCTGACAGATCCTCTGTATACTACACCACACGGGAGAGCTGACAGATCCTCTATATACTACACCACACGGGAGGCCTGACAGATCCTCTATATTCTACACCACACAGGAGAGCTGACAGATCCTCTATATACTACACCACACGGGAGAGCTGACAGATCCTCTATATACTACACCACACAGGAGAGCTGACAGATCCTCTATATACTACACCACACGGGAGAGCGGACAGATCCTCTCTATACTACACCACACAGGAGAGCTGAGAGATCCTCTATATACTACACCACACAGGAGAGCTGACAGATCCTCTATATACTACACCGCACAGGAGAGCTGACAGATCCTCTATATACTACACCACACAGGAGAGCTGACAGAACCTCTATATACTACACCACACGGGAGAGCTGACAGATCCTCTATATACTACACCACACAGGAGAGCTGACAGATCCTCTATATACTGCACCACACAGGAGAGCTGACAGATCCTCTATATACTACACCACACGGGAGAGCTGACAGATCCTCTATATACTACACCACACGGGAGAGCTGACAGATCCTCTATATACTACACCACACAGGAGAGCTGACAGATCCTCTATATACTACACCACACAGGAGAGCTGACAGATCCTCTATATACTACACCACACAGGAGAGCTGACAGATCCTCTATATACTACACCACACAGGAGAGCTGACAGATCCTCTATATACTGCACCACACAGGAGAGCTGACAGATCCTCTATATACTGCACCACACGGGAGAGCTGACAGATCCTCTATATACTACACCACACAGGAGAGCTGACAGATCCTCTATATACTGCACCACACGGGAGAGCTGACAGAACCTCTATATACTACACCACACGGGAGAGCTAACAGATCCTCTATATACTGCACCACACAGGAGAGCTGACAGATCCTCTATATACTGCACCACACGGGAGAGCTGACAGAACCTCTATATACTACACCACACGGGAGAGCTGACAGATCCTCTATATACTACACCACACGGGAGAGCTGACAGATCCTCTATATACTACACCACACAGGAGAGCTGACAGATCCTCTATATACTACACCACACAGGAGAGCTGACAGATCCTCTATATACTATACCACACAGGAGAGCTGACAGATCCTCTATATACTACACCACACAGGAGAGCTGACAGATCCTCTATATACTACACCACACGGGAGAGCCGACAGATCCTCTATATACTACACCACACAGGAGAGCCGACAGATCCTCTATATACTACACCACACAGGAGAGCTGACAGATCCTCTATATACTACACCACACAGGAGAGCTGACAGATCCTCTATATACTACACCACACAGGAGAGCTGACAGATCCTCTATATACTACACCACACAGGAGAACTGACAGATCCTCTATATACTACACCACACAGGAGAGCTGACAGATCCTCTATATACTACACCACACAGGAGAGCTGACAGATCCTCTATATACTACACCACACAGGAGAGCTGACAGATCCTCTATATACTACAACACACAGGAGAGGGGACAGATCCTCTATATACTACACCACACAGGAGAACTGACAGATCCTCTATATACTACACCACACAGGAGAGCTGACAGATCCTCTATATACTACACCACACAGGAGAACTGACAGATCCTCTATATACTACACCACACAGGAGAGCTGACAGATCCTCTATATACTACACCACACGGGAGAGCTGACAGATCCTCTATATACTACACCACACAGGAGAGCTGACAAATCCTCTATATACTACACCACACGGGAGAGCTGACAGATCCTCTATATACTACACCACACAGGAGAGCTAACAGATCCTCTATATACTACACCACACAGGAGAGCTGACAGATCCTCTATATACTACACCACACAGGAGAGCTGACAGATCCTCTATATACTACACCACACAGGAGAGCTGACAGATCCTCTATATACTACACCACACAGGAGAGCTGACAGATCCTCTATATACAACACCACACAGGAGAACTGACAGATTCTCTATATACTACACCACACAGGAGAGCTGACAGATCCTCTATATACTACACCACACAGGAGAGCTGACAGATCCTTCATATACTACACCACACAGGAGAGCTGACAGATCCTCTATACACTACACCACACAGGAGAGCTGACAGATCCTCTATATACTACACCACACAGGAGAACTGACAGATCCTCTATATACTACACCACACAGGAGAGCTGACAGATCCTCTGTATACTACACCACACAGGAGAGCTGACAGATCCTCTATATACTACACCACACCAGAGAGCTGACAGATCCTCTATACACTACACCACACAGGAGAGCTGACAGATACTCTGTATACTACACCACACGGGAGAGCTGACAGATCCTCTATACACTACACCACACAGGAGAGCTGACAGATACTCTGTATACTACACCACACGGGAGAGCTGACAGATCCTCTATATTCTACACCACACAGGAGAGCTGACAGATCCTCTATATACTACACCACATGGGAGAGCTGACAGATCCTCTATATACTACACCACACAGGAGAGCTGACAGATCCTCTATATACTACACCACACAGGAGAGCTGACAGATCCTCTCTATACTACACCACACGGGAGAGCTGACAGATCCTCTATATACTACACCACACAGGGGAGCTGACAAATCCTCTATATACTACACCACACGGGAGAGCTGACAGATCCTCTATATACTACACCACACAGGAGAGCTAACAGATCCTCTATATACTACACCACACAGGAGAGCTGACAGATCCTCTATATACTACACCACACAGGAGAGCTGACAGATCCTCTATATACTACACCACACAGGAGAGCTGACAGATCCTCTATATACTACACCACACAGGAGAGCTGACAGATCCTCTATATACTACACCACACAGGAGAGCCAACAGATCCTCTATATAATACACCACACAGGAGAGCTGACAGATCCTCTTTATACTACACCACACAGGAGAGGGGACAGATCCTCTATATACTACACCACACAGGAGAACTGACAGATCCTCTATATACTACAACACACAGGAGAGCTCAGATCCTCTATACACTACACCACACAGGAGAGCTGACAGATACTCTGTATACTACACCACACGGGAGAGCTGACAGATCCTCTATATTCTACACCACACAGGAGAGCTGACAGATCCTCTATATACTACACCACACGGGAGAGCTGACAGATCCTCTATATACTACACCACACAGGAGAGCTGACAGATCCTCTATATACTACACCACACGGGAGAGCGGACAGATCCTCTCTATACTACACCACACGGGAGAGCTGACAGATCCTCTATATACTACACCACACAGAAGAGCTGACAGATCCTCTATATACTGCACCACACAGGAGAGCTGACAGATCCTCTATATACTACACCACACGGGAGAGCTGACAGATCCTCTATATACTACACCACACGGGAGAGCTGACAGATCCTCTATATACTACACCACACAGGAGAGCTGACAGATCCTCTATATACTACACCACACAGGAGAGCTGACAGATCCTCTATATACTACACCACACAGGAGAGCTGACAGATCCTCTATATACTACACCACACGGGAGAGCTGACAGATCCTCTATATACGACACCACACGGGAGAGCTGACAGATCCTCTATATACTACACCACACAGGAGAGCTGACAGATCCTCTATATACTACACCACACGGGAGAGCTGACAGATCCTCTATATACTACACCACACAGGAGAGCTGACAGATCCTCTATATACTACACCACACAGGAGAGCTGACAGATCCTCTATATAGTACACCACACAGGAGAGCTGACAGATCCTCTATATACTACACCACACGGGAGAGCTAACAGATCCTCTATATACTGCACCACACAGGAGAGCTGACAGATCCTCTATATACTGCACCACACGGGAGAGCTGACAGAACCTCTATATACTACACCACACGGGAGAGCTGACAGATCCTCTATATACTGCACCACACAGGAGAGCTGACAGATCCTCTATATACTGCACCACACGGGAGAGCTGACAGAACCTCTATATACTACACCACACGGGAGAGCTGACAGATCCTCTATATACTACACCACACGGGAGAGCTGACAGATCCTCTATATACTACACCACACAGGAGAGCTGACAGATCCTCTATATACTACACCACACAGGAGAGCTGACAGATCCTCTATATACTATACCACACAGGAGAGCTGACAGATCCTCTATATACTACACCACACAGGAGAGCTGACAGATCCTCTATATACTACACCACACGGGAGAGCCGACAGATCCTCTATATACTACACCACACAGGAGAGCTGACAGATCCTCTATATACTACACCACACAGGAGAGCTGACAGATCCTCTATATACTACACCACACAGGAGAGCTGACAGATCCTCTATATACTACACCACACGGGAGAGCCGACAGATCCTCTATATACTACACCACACAGGAGAGCTGACAGATCCTCTATATACTACACCACACAGGAGAGCTGACAGATCCTCTATATACTACACCACACAGGAGAGCTGACAGATCCTCTATATACTACACCACACAGGAGAGCTGACAGATCCTCTATATACTACACCACACAGGAGAGCTGACAGATCCTCTATATACTACACCACACAGGAGAGGGGACAGATCCTCTATATACTACACCACACAGGAGAGCTGACAGATCCTCTATATACTACACCACACAGGAGAGCTGACAGATCCTCTATATACTACACCACACAGGAGAGGGGACAGATCCTCTATATACTACACCACACAGGAGAACTGACAGATCCTCTATATACTACACCACACAGGAGAGCTGACAGATCCTCTATATACTACACCACACAGGAGAGCTGACAGATCCTTCATATACTACACCACACGGGAGAGCTGACAGATCCTCTATATACTACACCACACCAGAGAGCTGACAGATCCTCTATATACTACACCACGCAGGAGAGCTGACAGATCCTCTATATACTACATCACACAAGAGAGCTGACAGATCCTCTATATACTACACCACACGGGAGAGCTGACAGATCCTCTATATACTACACCACACGGGAGAGCTGACAGATCCTCTATATACTACACCACACAGGAGAGTTGACAGATCCTCTATATACTACACCACACAGGAGAGCTGACAGATCATCTATATACTACACCACACAGGAGAACTGACAGATCCTCTATATACTACACCACACAAGAGAGCTGACAGATCCTCTATATACTACACCACACGGGAGAGCTGACAGATCTTCTATATACTACACCACACAGGATAGATCCTCTATATACTACACCACACGGGAGAGCTGACAGATCCTTCATATACTACACCACACAGGAGAGCTGACAGATCATCTATATACTACACCACACAGGATAGATCCTCTATATACTACACCACACGGGAGAGCCGACAGATATATATATATATACATACATCTCTATATACTACACCACACATGAGAACAGTAATGTAGGTCCAGTGTGTGTAGTAAAATACTTACCGGTGGCCATATTCCACTGCAATGAAGAAGACAGAAGCAACGACACAGCGGCAGAAGACGGCGACTGCTGCGTATTTTATTACACACAGGGAAGCTTTCTGTTGGGGGCAAGACATTGTTTTTATTAGTATGATTTTGGTATAGATGTGATTTTTTTCATCACTTGTTATAGCTTTTTTTGTGGAATTGTGGCGACCCGAAAAAAGGACATTTGGAATTCTTGAGTTGTTTCTGTTTACGGTGTTTACTGATCGAGTTAATTGTTTTTATATTTTGATAGACCGGACGTTTCTGAACCCAGCAATGTTTTTATATTTTGATAGATCGGACGTTTCTGAACCCAGCAATGCCAAATATGTGTTGTTTTTTTATTTTTTAAATATATTTATTTTCAATTGACTAAAAAGGGGTGATTTGAACTTTTAGGAATTTTTTAAATTTTGTTTTTACCTTTCACTGGTACAGATAGCCCCCTTAGAGGACATGAGGATGCGATCATCCGATCGCATGTGCCATTAACCCCTTTATCCCATATGACGTACTATACCGTCGAGGTGGGGTGGGCTTTAATTCCCACCGACGGTATAGTACGTCATAGGCGATCGGCTGCGCTCACGGGGGGAGCGCGGCCGATCGCGGCCGGGTGTCAGCTGCTTATCGCAGCTGACATCCGGCACTATGTGCCAGGAGCGGTCACGGACCGCCCCCGGCACATTAACCCCTGGCACACCGCGATCAAACATGATCGCGATGTGCCGGCGGTGCAGGGAAGCATCGTGCAGGGAGGGGGCTCCCTGCGGGCTTCCCTGAGCCCCCCGCAGCAACGCGATGTGATCGCGTTGCTCCGGGGGTCTCCCACCTCCTTCCTCCTTGCTGCACCCGGATCCAAGATGGCCGCGGATCCGGGTCCTGCAGGGAGGGAGGTGGCTTACCAAGTGCCTGCTCAGAGCAGGCACTTGGTAACGCTGCACTGCTCTCAGACAGATCAGTGATCTGTCAGAGTGCTGTGCAAACTGGCAGATCACCGATCTGTATTGTCCCCCGCTGGGACATAGTAAAAAAGTTAAAAAAAAAATTTCCAAATGTGTAAAAAAAATAAAAAAAAATATTCCTAAATAATGAAAAAAAAAAAATATTATTCCCATAAATACATTTCTTTATCTAAATAATAAAAAAAACACAATAAAAGTACACATATTTAGTATCGCCGTGTCCGTAACGACCCAACCTATAAAACTGGCCCACTAGTTAACCCCTTCAGTAAACACCGTAAGAAAAAAAAAAAACGAGGCAAAAAACAACGCTTTATTATCATACCGCCAAACAAAAAGTGGAATAACACGCGATCAAAAAGACAGATATAAATAACCATGGTACCGCTGAAAGCGTCATCTTGTCCCGCAAAAAATGAGCCACCATACAGCATCATCAGCGAAAAAATAAAAAAGTTATAGTCCTGAGAATAATGCGATGCAAAAATAATTATTTTTTCTATAAAATAGTTTTTATCGTATAAAAGCGCCAAAACATAAAAAAAGATTTAAATGAGGTATCGCTGTAATCGTACTGACCCGAAGAATAAAACTGCTTTATCAATTTTACCAAACGCGGAACGGTATAAACGCCTCCCCCAAAAGAAATTCATGAATAGCTGGTTTTTGGTCATTCTGCCTCACAAAAATCGTAATAAAAAGCGATCTAAAAATGTCACGTGCCCGAAAATGTTACCAATAAAAACGTCAACTCGTCCCGCAAAAAACAAGACCTCACATGACTCTGTGGACCAAAATATGGTAAAATTATAGCTCTCAAAATGTGGTAACGCAAAAAAATATTTTTTGCAATCAAAAGCGTCTTTCAGTGTGTGACGGCTGCCAATCATAAAAATCCGCTAAAAAACCCGCTATAAAAGTAAATCAAACCCCCCTTCATCACCCCGTTAGTTAGGGAAAAATTAAAAAAATGTATTTATTTCCATTTTCCCGTTAGGGTTAGGGCTAGGGCTAGGGTTAGGGCTAGGGCTAGGGCTAGGGCTAGGGCTAGGGTTAGGGCTAGGGCTAGGGTTAGGGCTAGGGCTAGGGTTAGGGTTAGGGTTAGGGCTAGGGTTAGGGTTAGGGCTAGGGTTAGGGCTAGGGCTAGGGCTAGGGCTAGGGTTAGGGTTAGGGCTAGGGTTAGGGCTAGGGCTAGGGTTAGGGCTAGGGTCAGGGTTAGGGCTAGGGCTAGGGTTAGGGCTAGGGTTAGGGTTGGGGCCACAGTTAGGGTTGGGGCTAAAGTTAGGGTTAGGGTTGGGGCTAAAGTTACGGTTAGGGTTTAGATTACATTTACAGTTGGGAATAGGGTTGGGATTAGGGTTATTGGTGTGTCAGGGTTAGAGGTGTGGTTAGGGTTACTGTTGGGATTAGGGTTAGGGGTGTGTTTGGATTAGGGTTTCAGTTATAATTGAGGGGTTTCCACTGTTTAGGCACATCAGGGGCTCTCCAAACGCGACATAGCGTCCGATCTCAATTCCAGCCAATTCTGCGTTGAAAAAGTAAAACAGTGCTCCTTCCCTTCCGACCTCTCCCGTGCACCCAAACAGGGGTTTACCCCAACATATGGGGTATCAGCATACTCAGGACAAATAGGACAACAACTTTTGGGATCCAATTTCTCCTGTTACCCTTGGGAAAATACAAAACTGGGGGCTAAAATATATTTTTTGTGGGAAAAAAAATATTTTTTTATTTTCAAGGCTCTGCGTTATAAACTGTAGTGAAACACTTGGGGGTTCAAAGCTCTCACAACACATCTAGATGAGTTCCCTGGGGGGTCTAGGTTCCAATATGGGGTCACTTGTGGGGGGTTTCTACTGTTTAGGTACATTAGGGGCTCTGCAAACGCAATGTGACACCTGCAGACCATTCCATCTAAGTCTGCATTCCAAATGGCGCTCCTTCCCTTCCAAGCCCTCCCATGCAGCCAAACAGTGGTTCCCCCCACATATGGGGTATCAGCGCACTCAGGATAAATTGGACAACAACTTTTGGGGTCGAATTTCTCCTCTTACCCTTGGGAAAATACAAAACTGGGGGCTAAAAATAATTTTGGGGGGAAAATTTTTTTTTTAATTTTCACGGCTCTGCGTTACAAACTGTAGTGAAACACTTGGGGGTTCAAAGCTCTCATAACACATCTAGATGAGTTCCTTAGGGGGTCTACTTTCCAAAATGGTGTCACTTGTGGGGGGTTTCTACTGTTTAGGTACATTAGGGGCTCTGCAAAGGCAATGTGACACCTGCAGACCATTCCATTTAAGTATGCATTCCAAATGGCGCTCCTTCCCTTCCGAGCCCTCCCATGCGGCCAAACAGTGGTTCCCCCCCACATATGGGGTATCAGCACACTCAGGACAAATTGGACAACAACTTTTGGGGTCCAATTTCTCTTCTTACCCTCGGGAAAATACAAAACTGGGGGCTAAAAAATAATTTTTGTGGGAAAAAATTTTTGTTTTATTTTTACGGCTCTGCATTATAAACTTCTGTGAAGCCCTTGGTGGGTCAAAGCGCTCAAAACACATCTAGATAAATTCCTTAGGGGGTCTACTTTCCAAAATGGTGTCACTTGTGGAGGGTTTCTACTGTTTAAGTACATTAGGGGCTCTGCAAACGCAATGTGATGCCTGCAGACCATTCCATCTAAGTCTGTATTCCAAATGGCGCTCCTTCCCTTCCGAGCCCTTCCATGCGTCCAAACGGTGGTTCCCCCCCACATATGGGGTATCAGCGCACTCAGGACAAATTGGACAACAACTTTTGGGGTCCAATTTCTCCTGCTACCCTCGGGAAAATACAAAACTGGGGGCTAAAAAAATAATTTTTGTGGGAAAAAATTTTTGTTTTATTTTTACGGCTCTGCATTATAAACTTCTGTGAAGCCCTTGGTGGGTCAAAGCGCTCAAAACACATCTAGATAAGTTCCTTAGGGGGTCTACTTTCCAAAATGGTGTCACTTGTGGGGGGTTTCAATGTTTAGGCACATCAGTGGCTCTCCAAACGCAACATGGGGTCCCATCTCAATTCCTGTCAATTTTGCATTGAAAAGTCAAATGGCGGTCCTTCCCTTCCGAGCTCTCCCATGCGCCCAAACAGTGGTTTACCCCCACATATGGGGTATCGGCGTACTCAGGACAAATTGTACAACAACTTTTGGGGTCCAATTTCTTCTCTTACCCTTGGAAAAATAAAAAATTGGGGGTGAAAAGATAATTTTTGTGAAAAAATATGATTTTTTATTTTTACGGTTCTGCATTATAAACTTCTGTGAAGCACTGGGTGGGTCAAAGTGCTCACCACACCTCTAGATAAGTTCCTTAGGGGGTCTACTTTCCAAAATGGTGTCACTTGTGGGGGGTTTCAATGTTTAAGCACATCAGTGGCTCTCCAAACGCAACATGGCGTCCAATCTAAATTCCTGTCAATTTTGCATTGAAAAGTCAAACGACGCTCCTTCCCTTCCGAGGTCTCCCATGCGCCCAATCAGCGGTTTATCCCCACATATGGGGTATCAGCGTACTCAGGACAAATTGTACAACATCTTTTGGGGTCCAATTTCTTCTCTTACGCTTGGGAAAATAAAAAATTGGGGGTGAAAAGATAATTTTTGTGAAAAAATATGATTTTTTATTTTTACGGTTCTGCATTATAAACTTCTGTGAAGCACTTGGTGGGTCATAGTGCTCACCACACCTCTAGATAAGTGCCTTAGGGGGTCTACTTTCCAAAATGGTGTCACTTGTGGGGGGTTTCAATGTTTAGGCACATCAGTGGCTCTCCAAACGCAACATGGCGTCCCATCTCAATTCCTGTCAATTTTGCATTGAAAAGTCAAACGGCGCTCCTTCCCTTCCGAGGTCTCCCATGCGCCCAATCAGTGGTTTATCCCCACATATGTGGTATCAGCGTACTCAGGACAAATTGTACAACAACTTTTGGGGTCCATTTTCTCCTGTTACCCTTGGTAAAATAAAACAAATCGGAGCTGAAGTAAATTTTTTGTGAAAAAAAGTTAAATGTTCATTTTTATTTAAACATTCCAAAAATTCCTGTGAAGCACCAGAAGGGTTAATAAACTTCTTGAATATGGTTTTGAGCACCTTGAGGGGTGCAGTTTTTAGAATGGTGTCACACTTGGGTATTTTCTATCATATAGACCCCTCAAAATGACTTCAAATGAGATGTGGTCGCTAAAAAAAAATGGTGTTGTAAAAACGAGAAATTGCTGGTCAACTTTTAACCCTTATAACTCCCTAACAAAAAAAAATTTTGGTTCCAAAATTGTGCTGATGTAAAGTAGACATGTGGGAAATGTTACTTATTAAGTATTTTGTGTGACATATCTCTGTGATTTAATTGCATAAAAATTCAAAGTTGGAAAATTGCAAAATTTTTAAAATTTTCGCCAAATTTCCGTTTTTTTCACAAATAAACACAGGTAATATCAAAGAAATTTTACCACTATCATGAAGTACAATATGTCCCGAGAAAACAATGTCAGAATCACTGGGATCCGTTGAAGCGTTCCAGAGTTATAACCTGATAAAGGGACAGTGGTCAGAATTGTAAAAATTGGCCCGGTCATTAACGTGCAAACCACCCTTGGGGCTTAAGGGGTTAAATACAGTGATGCCACAGCATCACTGCAGATAGCAGAAATCAGAGTCTCCTTTAAAGCCTGGCCACAGGAAGAAGACCCCTGGCTGTCATTACAACCCATCGGTGACCCACGATCACATCATGGGCGCCAATGGGTGAGAGAATGATGCGCACGCATGTTGGCATGTGTTATATGCTGCTGTCAGAGATTGACACTGGCATTTAACACGCGCCATACATGTAAGGCTGATGTCGTAAAGGTGTTACCTGAGGACCCCCTTCACCACTTTGTCACCTCTATTTTCCTGTGGGCTCCCTTCACCACTGTGTCACCTCTATTTTCCTATGGGCCCCCTCCCCACTGTGTCACCCAATATCCTGTGGGCCCCCTCCCCCACTGTCACCTCTATTTTCCTGTGGGCCCCCTCCCCCACTATGCTACCTCTATTTTCCTGTGGGCCCCCTCCCCCACTGTGTCACCTCTATTTTCCTGTGTGTCCCCTCCCCCACTGTCACCTCTATTTTCCTGTGGGCTCCCTCCCCCACTGTGCTACCTCTATTTTCCTGTGGGCTCCCTCCCCCACTGTGTCACCTCTATTTTCCTGTGTGTCCCCTCCCCCACTGTGTCACCTCTATTTTCCTGTGGGCTCCCACCCCCACTGTGTCACCTCTATTTTCCTGTGGGCCCCCTCCCCCCCTGTCGCCTCTATTTTCCTGTGGGCCCCTCCCCCACTGTGTCACCTCTATTTTCCTGTGGGCCCCCTCCCCCACTGTGTCACCTCTATTTTCCTATGGGCCCCCTCCCCACTGTGTCACCCAATATCCTGTGGGCCCCCTCCCCCACTGTCACCTCTATTTTCCTGTGGGCCCCCTCCCCCACTATGCTACCTCTATTTTCCTGTGGGCCCCCTCCCCCACTGTGTCACCTCTATTTTCCTGTGTGTCCCCTCCCCCACTGTCACCTCTATTTTCCTGTGGGCTCCCTCCCCCACTGTGTCACCTCTATTTTCCTGTGGGCTCCCTCCCCCACTGTGTCACCTCTATTTTCCTGTGGGCTCCCTCCCCCACTGTGTCACCTCTATTTTCCTGTGTGTCCCCTCCCCCACTGTGTCACCTCTATTTTCCTGTGTGTCCCCTCCCCCACTGTTACCTCTATTTTCCTGTGGGCTCCCTCCCCCACTGTGTCACCTCTATTTTCCTGTGGGCTCCCCCACTGTGTCACCTCTATTTTCCTGTGGGCTCCCTCCCCCACTGTGTCACCTCTATTTTCCTGTGGGCCCCCTACCCCACTGTGTCACCTCTATTTTCCTGTGGGCCCCCTCCCCCACTGTGTCACCTCTATTTTCCTGTGTGTCCCCTCCCCACTGTGTCACCTCTATTTTCCTGTGGGCCCCCTACCCCACTGTGTCACCTCTATTTTCCTGTGGGCCCCCTACCCCACTGTGTCACCTCTATTTTCCTGTGGGCCCCCTCCCCCACTGTGTCACCTCTATTTTCCTGTGTGTCCCCACCCCCACTGTCACCTCTATTTTCCTGTGGGCCCCCTCCCCCACTGTGTCACCTCTATTTTCCTGTGTGTCCCCACCCCCACTGTCACCTCTATTTTCCTGTGGGCCCCCTCCCCCACTGTGTCACCTCTATTTTTCTGTGTGTCCCCTCCCCCACTGTCACCTCTATTTTCCTGTGGGCCCCCTCCCCCACTGTGTCACCTCTATTTTCCTGTGTGTCCCCTCCCCCACTGTCACCTCTATTTTCCTATGGGCCCCCTCCCCCACTGTGTCACCTCTATTTTCCTGTGGGCCCCCTCCCCCACTGTCACCTCTATTTTCCTATGGGCCCCCTCCCCCACTGTGTCACCTCTATTTTCCTATGGGCCCCCTCCCCCACTGTGTCACCTCTATTTTCCTGTGGGCCCCCTCCCCCACTGTCACCTCTATTTTCCTATGGGCCCCCTCCCCCACTGTGTCACCCAATATCCTGTGGGCCCGCTCCCCCACTGTCACCTCTATTTTCCTGTGGGCCCCCTCCCCCACTATGCTACCTCTATTTTCCTGTGGGCCCCCTCCCCCACTGTGTCACCTCTATTTTCCTGTGGGCCCCCTCCCCCACTGTCACCTCTATTTTCCTGTGGGCCCCCTCCCCCACTGTCACCTCTATTTTCCTGTGGGACCCCTCCCCCACTATGTCACCTCTGATTTCCTATGGGCCTAGTCAGAGAGGGAAAGGGGAGCCACAGTAAAATAGAGGTGGATGACACAATAGGGGAAGGGGTCCACAAGAAAATTAGAATATCACTGTGGGCCCCCTCCCCTAACTGCCTATGTGCAGGCATCATAGAGTTATTTGCTTACAGTCACACTGACTCTGACTGCAGCCATCAGACTCCTTCTGCTCCACTGCTGCTTGGGTAAGACTGCTGACCAATCACAGCACAGCTCCTTGCCTGAGCTGTGCTGTGAGCTCACACAAAGAAAACTAACGCTGATTGGCTGAATTGCAGCCAATCAGTGTTACACTGCTGCCCAGGGCTTTGTGGATTGTGGAAGAGGAGCAGAGATCATACCCAGCACAGGAGACAGGTGACTGCGGCAGGTCAGCTGTGTGTGCTGTCTGCTCTCAGCCTCACAGTCAGCTGTTCCTCTGACTGCTGGCTGAAGAGAGGGTCGGCACCCACACGCCGCTCTCCTGGCAGAGGAATGGCTGCGGCAGCAGGTGATGTGAAGGAGCTGCTCCTGCACTTCCCATCACCTGTGCAGTCTGCCAGCCGATGCCATCTATACAATAAAGTGCGCACTGCTGTGCGCAAGCTATGAGCATGCAGGGCAGGCACAAATGAAGGGGGCAGGAGATGGGGGGCGGGGCCCACCGGTGGATTCTCCGGTGTCCCGGTGCCCCAGTCCGACCCTGCTAAAAAGCTTTCCATGCCCCAGTGCATATTAAATTTAGGATGCAAACTAACATTTACGGTAATCCCTCATTACATCCCTGTATGCCCTCACTCCCAGGGTGAGTGCAGCAGCTTTAGAAAGGACAGTAGTGATGTGTGATGGGGTCATAGTTGGAGATCAGCCACAGCTAAAGTACATCTGAAGGTTGATGAGAAGACCAAGAGCTGAAATGTAGATTTTGGAACTTGAATGTAGAACTGCACAATGCTCTCAATACACAGAATTTAAGAAGGCTCTCACATGCAGATAAAAAAGTATATTTTATATGTACAGTACAGACCAAAAGTTTGGACACACCTTCTCATTTAAAGATTGTTCTGTATTTTCATGACTATGAAAATTGTACATTCACACTGATGGCATCAACACTATTAATTAACACATGTGGAATTATATACTTAACAAAAAGTGTGAAACAACTGAAATTATGTCTTATATTCTAGGTTCTTCAAAGTAGCCACCTTTTGCTTTGATGACTGCTTTACACACTCTTGGCATTCTCTTGATGAGCTTCAAGAGGTAGTCACCGGAAATGGTTTTCACTTCACAGGTGTGCCCTGTCAGGTTTAATAAGAGGGATTTCTTGCCTTATAAATGGTGTTGGGACCATCAGTTGTGTTATGTAGAAGTCTGATGGATACACAGCTGATAGTCCTACTGAATAGACTGTTAGAATTTGTATTGTGGCAAGAAAAAAGCAGCTAAGTAAAGAAAAATGAGTGGCCATCATTAGACTTGAGCGACTTTTACTTTTTTCGTATCAAGTTGGGTTTCGCGAAACCCGACTTTGTCAAAAGTCGGGTCGGGTGAAATCGGCCGATTACTGCAAAAAGTCGGGGGCCAACTGAAACAAGAAACCCAATGCAAGTCAATGGGGAATCAAAGTCGGCAGTGAGTGGAGGACAGCAAAACACCTACAGTGCCCATTTTAATGCCAAAAACATCAATTCTTATTACTTAAGCTTGTCAATCTTAATTTACTTTACAATAATAGTTAGGCATTGAAAACTGGGGGTTAATTGGCTAAAGTTGTGGTGGGAGTATGCGCCCCCAACTGATGAAGGAACCTGCACTTTCATCTGCACCTTCCTCTTTGTCCCCGTGTAAAGTGGTATAGTATGCGGGAAGGGGAACCTGACTTTCAGCAGGGTCAGATTCTGGCTGTGTAGAGTGCAAGAGGAATGTAGTGGTCTGGGTTAATGTACCAGCAGACTCATCTAGCAGTGGCTGGGCAATGGGCAGGATGAGGAGGAAACACAGAAATAGGCCCAAATAATAAAGTAGGCTAAATGCAGTTCAAAATTGGTAACAGGACTAAACAGGCAGCATTGCTTTGTTTAGTGGAGGGCAACTGTAATGTGTGGCAGACACAGTTAGCAGGCCCAAATAATAAAGTAGGCTACCCTCTCCTAGTGTTTCATCACCCATCCCCTGCAGACTGTGAGCCCTCGTGGGCAGGGTCCTCCCTCCTTATGTACCCGTGTGCCTTATTTGCTCATGTTTAATGTATTTGTCTATATTTGCCCCGTATTCACATGTAAAACGCCATGGAATAAATGGCGCTATAAAAATGTATATTAATTTTAATAATAATAAATGCAGTTCAAAATTGGTAACAGGACTAAACAGGCTGCATTGCTTTGTTCAGTGGAGGACAACTGTAATGAGTGGCAGACACAGTTAGTAGGCCCAAATACTAAAGTAGGCTAAATGCAGTTCAAAATTGGTAACAGGACTAAACAGGAGGCATTGCTTTGGTCAGTGGAGGACAACTGTAATGAGTGGCAGACACAGTTAGTATGCCCAAATAATAAAGTAGGCTAAATGCAGTTCAAAGTTGGTAACAGGACTAAACAGGTGGCATAGCTAGGTACAGTGGTGGGCTCCTCTGCTAAGTAGCAGACAGTGGTAGTAGGCACAAAGCATTAACTGGTCTAAATGGAGGCCAGGGCCCCTGTATATTTTTACTATCATCTATCATTTCAACAAATTTGTATTGGCAGTGCCATTGAAGGATTTAACAGCACAGACTACATAGTGGTGGAGCAGGGAGAGGTAAGTATTGCAAGTGGTAGAGCACTGTTTGAGCTGGGGGGAACACTCTCGTGGGTGGCGGTACTGGCACAGGGCCCCTCATATTACGATGGTGTGTCTGATGTTGGTTGTGCACCACCACCGTCAGAGACAGTTCATTGTACTATTAGGGACCCTGTGCCAGTCTTGTCACCCAAGAGTGGGCACACCCACCTGTCCAGACAAACAGCACTCGCACGGGTGCTTGTGCCAGGTGGTGACCACAGCCCTGTGGGGGGAGTCAGCCCATTTAGGGAGGTATAAAAATGGCCTATGGTGGACATTCAGCAGCTGCAAATGGAAGAATTGGAGAAGTCAGTAAGAGGAGGCAAAAAGCAAGACATTTTTCCGGCAAGCTATGTGTCAGCAGGGAAAGGTGGGGCAAAATAATTTGAAATCCATGATTGATTCATTTTAATGAAGGTTAGATCATCCGGCTTTAAAAGCTGTTTTCCTACTCCCAGATAAGGGAGCCTTCGAGGCCTTGTGTAGTCAGACGATGACGCTGGCTCAACACCTCCAGCCTTAGGTGCTATTGTGCTTTTGCCACTACCACCAGATGCACCACCACCATCACCACCATCAGCACCAGCTGGCAACCACCGCCCACGGGCTCTTCCACCAGTCTTCCTCATTTTTTGGAAAATCTAACCAAAATAACAACTGTTATATGGTACTGTAAAACAAGGTAGAAGGTGTATATAAATTTGTTGAGAATTTAAATCTCCCTTTTTTTGGGGAGACTGAACCATAACTCAGACCCTGTGCATAAAACATCACAATGTAAGTGGCAGAAAGTGGCTGGCTAATATACGACAAACTAACAGGACTGAAGTATATCCACTTTGTGAGAATTAGAAACTCCCTTTTTTTATTTATTATTTATTATTATTATTATTATTTATTTATAAAGGCACCTTTAATTCCATGGTGCTGTACATGAGAAAGGGGTTACATACAGAGTTATAGGTATCATTTACAGTAAACAAATTTACAGTGACAGACTGGTACAGAGGAGAGAGGACCCTGTCCCTGCGGACTTACATTCTATGGGATAGTGGGGAAGAGACAGAAGGTAGGGGCGAGGCAGCGGCTCTGGTGATGGTGAGGCGGCAGAATGGTTATTGCAGGCTGTAGGTTTTCTTGAAGAGATGGGTTTTCAGGTTCCGTCTGAAGGAGCCAAGGGTGGTGGATAGTCGGACGTGTTGAGGCATGGAATTCCAGAGGATGGGGGATATTCGGGAGAAATCTTGGAGGCGGTTGAGTGAGGAACGAATAAGTGTGGAGGAGAGTAAGAGGTCTTGGGAGGATCGGAGATTACGTGAGGGAAGATTTTGGGAGATTAGTTCAGAGATATAGGGAGGGGACAGGTTGTGGATGGCTTTGTAGATCAGTGTTAGTAGTTTGAACTGGATTCGTTGGGGCATTGGGAGCCAGTGGAGGGATTTGCAGAGGGGAGAAGCAGGGGAGTAGCAAGGAGAGATGTGGATTAGCTGGGCAGCAGAGTTGAGGACAGACTGGAGTGGAACAAGAGAGTTAGCGGGGAGGCCACAGAGGAGGGTGTTGCAGTAGTCGAGGCGGGAGATGATGAGGGCATGCACAAGAGTTTTGGTAGATTGTGGGCTGAGGAAGGAATGGATTCTGGCAATATTTTTGAGTTGGAGGCGACAGGAGGTGGCAAGAGTTTCGATGTGCGATTTGAAGGACTGGGCAGAGTCGAGAGTTACCCCGAGGCAGCGGATTTCACGTGCGGGAGAGAGCGTGATGCCGTTTACCATAATAGATAGGTCAGGAAGGGGGGATACGTGAGATGGGGGAAAGATGATGAGGTCGGTTTTGTCTACATTGAGTTTTAGGAAGCGAGAGGAGAAGAAGGAGGATATGGCTGACAGACACTTCGGGATTCTGGACAGAAGAGAGGTGGCATCTGGGCCAGAGAGGTAGATCTGAGTGTCGTCCGCATACAGGTGGTACTGGAAACCGGTACAGGAAGTCTTTTATGGGAGACTGAACCAAAACTCAGGCCCAGTGTATATAACAACGCAATCTAAGTGGCAGAAAGTGGCTGGCTGACATACGACAAACCAACAGGACTGAAGTATATCCACTTTGTGAGAATTTGAATCTCACTTTTTTGGGGGGAGACTGAACCAAACCTCAGGCCCAGTGTATATAACAACACAATGTAAGTGGCAGAAAGTAGCTGGAAGATGTATGAAAAAATACAAGGACTGTAGTGCAATTTCAATCTCCCTACAATGATCAAAGGACAAGTATGGCAGCAATAGAAAGGACTGCTGCCCACCAAAGTGTGGACAAATAAACAAGATAACTGTGCAGAAAGGAGCAACAGGAGTTTTGCTTTTAAAAAAGCAGTTGGTTTGCACAGCAGCGTACAAACAGCAATGCAGCTATCAGGGAGCCTTATAAGGCAGCCTAATAAGCTAGTGAGCTGATTAACAAAAATATAGCCTCCACTGTCCCTGCAAAAAAATGGTGGTGTTGGACAGTGGAAATCGCTACAGCACAAGCAGTTTGGGGGTTAATCTTCCCTCACTAACTATATCCCTTCTTCTGATGAAGCTGCAGCAACCTATCCCTATGCTAAGATCGACAGAAGTAAGATGGCGGCCAGCGTGCACGCCCTTTATAACCCCTGTGATGCCGCAGAAAGCAAGCCAATCACTGTCATGCCCTTCTCTAAGATGGTGGGGACCGAGACCTATGTCATCACGCTGCCCACACTCTGCGCCCTCCTTCATTGGCTGAAAATTGGCGCTGAAAGCGTCATACAAAACGTGACTTTTGCGCGCAGATCGCCGACCTCATGGCCGATCCCACACTAGGATCGGGTCGGGTTTCATGAAACCCGACTTTGCCGAAAGTCGGTGATTTTTGAATTTGTCCGATCCATTTTGCTCAACCCTAGCCATCATTACTTTAAGAAATGAAGGTCAGTCAGTCTGAAAAATTTGGAAAACTTTGAAAGTGTCCAAAAGGGAAGTTGCAAAAACCATCAAGCGCTACAAAGAAACTGGCTCACATGAGGACCGCCCCAGGAAAGGAAGACCAAGAGTCACCTCTGCTTCTGAAGATAAGTTTATCCAAGTCACCAGCCTCAGAAATCGCAGGTTAACAGCAGCTCAGATTAGAGACCAGGTCAATGCCACACAGAGTTCTAGCAGCAGACACATCTCTACAACAACTGTTAAGAGGAGACTTTGTGCAGCAGGCCTTCATGGTAAAATAACTGCTAGGAAACCACTGCTAAGGACAGGCAACAAGCAGAAGAGACTTGTTTGGGCTAAAAAACAAAAGGAATGGACATTAGACCAGTGGAAATCTGTGCTTTGGTCTGATGAGTGCAAATTTGAGATCTTTGGTTCCAACCACCGTGTCTTTGTGCGAAGCAGAAAAGGTGAACGGATGGACTCTACATGCCTGGTTCCCACTGTGACGCATGGAGGAGGAGGTGCGATGGTGTGGGGGTGCTTTGCTGGTGACACTGTTGGGGATTTATTCAAAATTGAAGGCATACTGAACCAGCATGGCTACCACAGCATCTTGCAGCGGCATGCTGTTCCATCCGGTTTGCGTTTAGTTGGACCGTCATTTATTTTTCAACAGGACAATGACCCCAAACACACCTCCAGGCTGTGTAGGGGCTATTTGACCAAGAAGGAGAGTGATGGGGTGCTATGCCAGATGACCTGGCCTCCACAGTCACCAGACCTGAACTCAATCGAGATGGTTTGGGGTGAGCTGGACCGCAGAGTGAAGGAAAAAGGGCCAACAAGTGCTAAGCATCTCTGGGAATTCCTTCAAGATTGTTGGAAGACCGTTCCCGGTGACGACCTCTTGAAGCTCATCAAGAGAATGCCAAGAGTGTGCAAAGCAGTCATCAAAGCAAAAGGTAGCTACTTTGAAGAACCTAGAATATGAGACATAATTTCAGTTGTTTCACTCTTTTTTGTTAAGTATATAATTCCACATGAGTTAATTCATAGTTTTGATGCTTTCAGTGTGAATGTACAATTTTCATAGTCATGAATATACAGAAAAATATTTAAATGAGAAGGTGTGTCCAAACTTTTGGTCTGTACTGTATGTAAATATATCAGCTAGAACCTTAAACATCAATGGAGCTGGCCGAAGTTGTGAATCAAAGTCCAAAGTTATTTGTTCACCTCACTGCTGTATGTTGTCAAATGAAAACTCTTTTCTTCACATAATGAAAATGCTTATAGACATATCAGCAATGTTTATTCAATATACTCCCAAAGATTAAAATTCTCATTTGGCATAAAACAGAGGCACAGCTTGAACATGTCTTACCCAAGGTTTCGCGCTCCCTCAGCTTTTTCTGGGACTTCAAGCATGTTGTAATTTTTCTGGCACACAGAACCCATCTCCTTCCTGAGCGGTATGACGGATGGACATTCCCATCTTGTTTGTACTTGTGTATAATTTTTTGTACAATTGAATGAGGCACCTTCAGGTACCTTGAAATTGTACCCAATGATGAGCCAGATTTGTGAAAGTCTACAATTCTCTTCCTGACACATTGGTTGATTTCTTTGGATTTTCCCATGATGCTACACAAAGAAGCAGTGTGTTTCAGATGTGCATTAACATACATCCACAGGTGTGTCTCTAATTAAATGGGCAGTCCAGTATTGTTTAAAGGCATAGCAATTTTATTTTATGTAAATTTTTGACTTAACTAAAATAGCGCACCATGCTAGCCATGATTAAGATGCAAGTTGAAATGCATTGCATTTAATGCTGCGCCTGTGTTTTTGTGCTGATATGTGCTATAAGAATATTTAGTGGACCAAGTACCGTATTTTTTGGACTATAAGACGCACCGGACCATAAGACGCACACCAAATTTGGGGTGAAAATTACAGAAAAAAATATTTTTTTTTATAAGATGGGGGTCCATCTTATTGTCCAAATTTACAGTATCTTATGTTAGGACTGGCGGAACGCACCAAGTACAAGATGAAATGGAACTAGGTGCGTTCGCAGTCCGAGGTCCACCGTGCAGGTAAAAACCCTGCTGCTAGTAAGGCGGACTATATGGCGGTACTACAAGTATACACGCACGGGTTAACTACACCCTGCATGAAGGAAGCGATCCTGTTGCGTCACAGGACCGCGGTACCACACATAGAGTGCGAGCAAGTAGTCAGCGAACTCAACCCCAACTAGGATTGAAGTCCGATTAGTCACTTGCTGGCACAACACCGCAACTGGGTGTGTAAGGAAACTAAATAAGATTATAAAGGCACAAGAGTGCGTGCGGTGCCGCACAGACGGACGCCACTAACCACCCAGGCTTGGGTCAGGAAAGCGCAGAGCAAGCGCACGGCGCCGTACAGGCGGACAAAGCAACTGGTAGCTGTAATGTGTGTTACGTTCTGTTGGATAAGTCGGGCGCTAGATAGCAAACATACACCTTCCACGAACAGACATTCAATAGGGAGGGTTATTTAAAGAGCGACTTTCACTCACAACACACACACATATTTACAAGACAATACTAGCGCATGGCTGTGCGGTCATGCGCAGTTTATATAGCTGCAGCACAGGAAACAGCTACAGAAGTTTTGCCCTTTCAGGACCTGCCAAAAGGACCAATGGGATGTGCTGCAGTACCTGAGCATGTGACCCTCGATCTCCAACAGGAGATCTTGCCCTGGGCATGCTCAGTGTGTGCAAATAAGGACTTAGATCCAGAAACGTCCACTCGCCGCTGCCCAGCACTGGCTTCAATGGCAGAAGCAGGAAAAGCAGCAGTAACTCTTCGCACAGAGTCAGACTGAGCGAGACGCTGGGATCGACGTCCCTGCTGAGCAGACTCCACTGCGGCTGGAGGAGAATGGGAGACCGCAGCGGAGACGGATCGAGATTCCTCCTGTGCAGCAGAGGAAACTCGACTCCTAACATTACCCCCCCTCCTTGGGCCTCGCTACGTTTGAAGGCAGCAATGAGCTGCGGGGCCCGAATGTGCTCAACAGGCTCCCAGGACCTGTCCTCGGGGCCATAACCCTTCCAGTCTACCAAATAAAATTTTTTCCCACGTACCACCTTGCACCCCAAAATAGCGTTCACCTCATAATCGTCCGTAGACGAACCCGATGTCCCAGCAGATGACTCGGAGAACTGGGACATATACACGGGTTTCAAGAGGGACACATGAAAGGTGTCGGTGATACCCAGGCGTGGCGGAAGGGCCAAACGATAGACCACAGGATTAACCTGCTCGAGGACCTTGAATGGGCCCAAGTAGCGAGGAGCAAATTTAGTGGACTCAACTCGCAGCCTGATGTTACGGGCGGAGAGCCACACCAAGTCGCCAGGAGCAAAGGTCGGAGCGGGGCGCCGATGAGCATCGGCGGAGGACCTCATTCTCTCCTTCGAGGCCCGAATGGCATCCTGAGTGCGGTCCCAAATATCCCGTGCCTCCACAGCCCAGTCTGCCACCCTGGAGTCGGCGGAAGACACGGGCATAGGCACAGGTATCCGTGGATGCTGACCATAGTTGAGGAGGAATGGGGTTTGTCCAGTGGAGTCGGCTACGGCGTTGTTCAGTGCAAACTCTGCCCATGATATCAAGGATGCCCAGTCATCCTGCCTGGCTGAAACAAAATGTCGCAGGTATGTGACCAAGGTCTGGTTGGCCCTCTCTACCAACCCATTCGTCTCGGGATGATATGCGGAAGAGAGATTTAACTCAATGCTGAGAAGACGACAAAGCTCTCTCCAGAACCGAGACGCAAACTGGGGACCCCGGTCACTGACAATTTTGTCTGGCATGCCGTGTAGGCGGAAGATGTGTCTTATGAACAACGCTGCCAAGGCCCGTGCAGAAGGTAACCGTGGGAGCGGCACCAAATGCACCATTTTCGAGAAATGATCGGAAATAACCCAAATGACGGTACAGCCGCGAGACTTGGGCAAACCCACTACAAAGTCCATCCCGACCATCTCCCAGGGCCTGTCTGCCACCGGCAAGGGATAGAGTAACCCAGATGGCCGTTGTCGAGGAGACTTATTTTTGGCACATGAGACACACGCCAGAACGTAATCTCTGACATCTCGGACCATATGCGGCCACCAGTACATCCTCGCCAGTAGCTCAGATGTCCTCTTTGTCCCAAAGTGTCCACCCACCCTGGACGAATGAGCCCAAGAGAGAACCTCCGGTCGCAAATAGCGTCAGCA
Source organism: Ranitomeya imitator (assembly GCF_032444005.1). Lineage (NCBI taxonomy): Eukaryota > Metazoa > Chordata > Amphibia > Anura > Dendrobatidae > Ranitomeya > Ranitomeya imitator. Next base: position 241,087,065 of record NC_091282.1, read on the forward strand.
CGGATATTCTTCTCCCCGGCGAGATAATGAAGGGAAAAGTGGAACCGGGAGAAGAACAGGGACCATCTGGCCTGGCGAGAATTTAGCCGCTGGGCTGTCTGCAAATAGACCAAATTTTTGTGGTCCGTGTAAACTTGGAAGGGAAACCGCACACCTTCCAGAAGGTGTCTCCACTCCGAAAAGGCCAACTTCATTGCTAGCAACTCCCTGTCCCCGATGGAGTAGTTTCTCTCCGCTGGCGTGAAGGTCTTAGAGAAGAAGAAGCATGGATGCTTCCGACCTTGAGCATCCTTTTGATAGAGGACTGCACCAGCACCAACGGACGAGGCATCCACCTCCATTAGGAATGGCTTATCCACATCGGGACGATGTAAGATGGGAGCGCTAGCAAAGTGGGACTTAATAGAAGTGAAGGCCTTGGAGACCTCTTCGGACCACAATTTGGGATTCGCTCCCTTCTTGGTGAGGGCTACCAAGGGAGCTACCAGAGTTGAGAAGTGGGGAATGAACTGGCGGTAATAGTTTATGAACCCCATAAAGCGCTGCACCGCTTTAAGAGAATGGGGCTCTTGCCAGTCCATCACAACCTGTAGTTTGGCAGGATCCATAGCCAATCTCTGGGCGGAGATGATATAGCCCAGGAAAGGTAAAGACTCCTGCTCAAACATACACTTCTCCAACTTTGCATAAAGAGAGTTTGCCCATAGGAGGTCGAAGACTCTGCCAACATCTCTCCGGTGGGAGTCAATATCTGGAGAAAAGATGAGAATATCATCCAGATAGACTACAACTGATGTGGAAAGCATATCCCGGAAGATGTCGTTGACAAAGTCTTGGAAAACGGCTGGGGCATTACAGAGCCCAAAGGGCATTACCAGATACTCATAGTGCCCATCTCTGGTGTTAAACGCCGTTTTCCATTCGTCCCCCTCACGGATGCGAATCAGGTTGTATGCACCCCGCAGATCTAGTTTAGTAAACACCCTTGCTCCCCGAAGCCTATCGAAAAGCTCAGATATCAAGGGCAAAGGATACTTGTTCTTAACGGTGATAGCATTAAGACCCCTGTAGTCTATGCATGGACGTAGTTCCCCATTCTTCTTCTGCACGAAAAAGAACCCTGCCCCAGCAGGTGACACTGATGAACCCTCTTGCCAGATTCTCTTGAATGTCCTGAGACATTGCCTCCGTCTCCGGGAGAGATAATAGATAGACTCGACCCTGGGGAGGCTCAGCACCAGGCAAGAGATCAATAGGACAGTCATAGGGGCGATGGGGCGGAAGGGTCTCCGCCGCCTTTTTGGAGAACACGTCTGCATAAGACCAATATTGCTTGGGGAGAGAGGATAGATCTGCGGGTACCTCTGTAGTAGCAACCTGAACGCACTCTCGGTGACACCTACCCCTACAAGATTCACCCCATCCCAGAATTCTGCCTGAGGACCACTCGATGTGAGGAGAGTGGTACCGTAGCCAAGGTATCCCCAACAGGACCTCATCAATTCCCTCAGGAATGATGAGCAGAGATATAATCTCCTGATGGGATGGTGACACGGACAGGGTAAAAGGGATGGCATCCAATCCAGATTTCACCTGGATTGGATGCCGTCCTTCACTTCTGAAACTTTGGTATGTACTCCTCCACTTGGATCCTGTGGAGTTAGGACGAGCAACCATTGTATACTACAGAGTGCTGTCTGCCGCCATTTTGTTGTTTAGGGTAAAAGGGATGGTCTGATGTGTTATCTGTGAGGGCAGTGTCGACCCATTCACCACTCGTACCGTTACTGGTTGAGGTAGCATAACCAGGGGTATTGCGTGACGTTGGGCGAAGGCAGAAGACATAAAATTGCCCTCCGCCCCAGAATCCACGCAGAGCTCTACCGAGTGGGAGGATGAGCCTAATGTTATTGTCCCCTTAAAGGACAATTTGGAGGCAAACGTCGCTGTGTCTAGTGTACCTCCACCTACTACCACTAGATGCTGACGTTTCCTCGACCGCTGGGGACATCTGGTGGCAAGATGTCCTGACTGCTGGCACACATGACAAACCTGGAGTGCACGAGCGGTCCGGGACTTAGATCCCGCTCGTGACACTACCATAGGCTCATGGGACTCAGGGGCCTGGACTGGAGATTCCAAAGGTTTGGCGAAGGTGGGAGCCAGCCGAAACCTCTGCCTACACTGGGCTCGCTCTAACCTCCGCTCGTGAAAACGGAGGTCAATACGAGTGGATACTGTTATTAATTCCTCCAGTGTGGCGGGAATCTCCCTAGTGGCCAGGGCGTCCTTAACGTGGTCAGCCAGCCCCCTCCAAAATATAGGAATGAGGGCTTTATCCGACCACTCCAGCTCAGATGCTAAGGTGCGGAAGTGTACGGCAAAATGACTGACCAAGGACGAGCCCTGAGTCAATGCCAACAGTTGGAGCGCCGTATCATGGGTGACACGAGGTCCTAAAAAGACCTGTTTCAGAGTGCTCAGGAATAACGGAGCACTCTGCACCACATGATCGCCACGCTCCCACAGCGGCGTAGCCCACTGCAACGCCCTGTCCGACAGGAGAGACACGATAAACCCCACCTTTGCCTGCTCTGTAGGGAAACGAGAGGCCAGAAGCTCGAGATGTATAGAGCACTGACTCACGAAACCCCTACAAGACTTACTGTCACCAGAAAATTTCTCTGGTAGCGGGAGGCGAGATAGAGTCGGAACAGGGGTGGCAGTGGACAAGGTAGCTGCAGCCACGCTAGCAGCCTGAACAGCGACAGCAGTGAAATCCACAGCTGAGGTTGAACGCTCTAGAGCCGCCAACCTTCCCTCCAGCTGCTGGATGTACCGCTGTAAACGCTGATCGTCCGCCATTTACTAGCCAGACATTGGCGCTAGTATTATGTTAGGACTGGTGGAACGCACCAAGTACAAGATGAAATGGAGCTGGGTGCGTTCCCAGTCCGAGGTCCACCGTGCAGGTAAAAACCCTTCTGCTAGTAAGACGGACTATATGGCGGTACTACAAGTATACACGCATGGGTTAACTACACCCTGCGTGAAGGAAGCGATCCTGTTGCGTCACAGGACCGTGGTACCGCACATAGAGTGCGAGCAAGTAGTCAGCAAACTCAACCCCAACTAGGATTGAAGTCCGATTAGACACTTGCTGGCACAACACCGCAACTGGGTGTGTAAGGAAACTAAATAAGAATATAAAGGCATCAGAGTGCGTGCGGTGCCGCACAGACGGACGCCACTAACCACCCAGGCTTGGGTCAGGAAAGCGCAGAGCAAGCGCACGGTGCCATACAGACGGACACAGCAACTGGTAGCTGTAATGTGTGTTACGTGCTGTTGGATAAGTCGGGCGCTAGATAGCAAACATACACCTTCCACGAACAGACATTCAATAGGGAGGGTTATTTAAAGAGCGACTTTCACTCACAACACACACACATATTTACAAGACAATACTAGCGCATGGCCGTGCGGTCATGCGCAGTTTATATAGCTGCAGCACAGGAAACAGCTACAGAAGTTTTGCCCTTTCAGGACCTGCCAAAAGGACCAATGGGATGTGCTGCAGTACCTGAGCATGTGACCCTCGATCTCCAACAGGAGATCTTGCCCTGGGCATGCTCAGTGTGTGCAAATAAGGACTTAGATCCAGAAACATCCACTCGCCGCTGCCCAGCACTGGCTTCAATGGCAGAAGCAGGAAAAGCAGCAGTAACTCTTCGCACAGAGTTAGACTGAGCGAGACGCTGGGATCAACGTCCCTGCTGAGCAGACTCCACTGCGGCTGGAGGAGAATGGGAGACCGCAGCAGAGACGGATCGAGATTCCCCCTGTGCAGCAGAGGAAACTCGACTCCTAACATCTTACCTAAGGGCTGGCGGTGGCAGAACAGGGTCACAGGAGGCATGGTGTTGGCGGTGATGCAGTGGGCGATATGGCATGCACCTGAGCAGGGTCCCTTCCTGTTTAGGTGGGCGATGCCACGGCCTGGTGCCCATGGGGGGTTGCAGCAGTGCTGTGGCGGCGGAAGAGGTGCAGGGATGATGAGGCGCAATGAGCAGCATGGCATGAGCAGGGTCCCTTCCAAAGGTGAGGTGACACAGCGGCTCGGTATCCAAGATAAGCAACAGAGCTGGGTGAATCATGGCTTTATTGGTGGCGTCGGCCATCTTCTTGAGGCCGTGCATGCGCAGATGAAGTGCTCTGCTTCCCGGGGCTTCAGGAAAATGGCCACCGGAGGCCGCACATGCGTAGATGGAGATCGTGGCGGCCATTTTCCTGAAGCCAAGTTTGCAGATTTAGATCTCGGCTTCGGGAAAATGGCCACCGCGATCTCCATCTGCGAACGCGCAGCCTCTCGCGGCCATTTTCCTGAAGCCCCGGGAAGCAAAGCACTCCATCTGCGCACACGCAGCCTCAGGAAGATGGCCGCCACCACTGATAAAGCCATGATTCACCAGGCTCTGCTTCTTACCGGGCCGCTGTGTCACCTCACGTGTGGAAGGGACCCCACTCACGCCATACCGCTCACTGCGCCTCATCAACCCCGCACCTCTGCCGCTGCACCTCTGCCGTCGCCACACCACTGCCGGTAAGCCTGCATCCCAACTATAAGACGTACCCCCCATTTTCCCCCTTTTTTGGGGGGGAAAAAGTGCATCTTGTAGTCTGAAAAATACGGTACTTGTACTTATTTTAAATGGCTCAATAAAAGCTACATTATTTTCCAAAAAGGGGCATAGCCTATATCACTGGAACAAATTGTTTTTTTTTTTCACTATTTTAATTAAAGTGTATTAGTATTGTAATCTATTTCTATTTGTAATAGATCTACACAACTTTATATCTAGCTAGCCAACCCCTAGCAGAGGACATAGCCTGCTAATGAATCTTGAGCAAGCTTCACTAGGGGAGAAAATAGCACATAATTTCTAATACATACCAGTGCTAATTTTTTTTATCCCAATGTAATACAACTTAATTGGGTTTTCAGAGTGTGAATATCATAAGAATTGTGTCAGGATCAGACATGTTCTCCATGAAGCCAAAAGTTTTCTTCAATTATAGTTTAATTCAAATCTGCTACATCACCCTTCTGTAATAGAAAGACTTATGGGAAAAGGGAATTGGACTTTTGATCAAACAAAGACAACCTTGAAATGAAAAGGGAGCAGATATTTGAACTCTCCATACAGATTAGCTTTGTGTTAATGCATATTGTTTCACGCTCAAAACTCAGGCTTCCCAATATGCATCTTCAAATCATTGCTAGAATTTAAAACATGTTTAAGAAATGTGGAAATACACTTAACACCATGCAGTCATTAAGTGGTTCATTTCAGTTACTGTTTTATTTAACCCCTTAGTGACAGCCAATTTGGTACTTAATGACCAAGCCAATTTTTGCAATTCTGACCACTGTCACTTTATGAGGTTATAACTCTGGAACGCTTCAACGGATCCCGCTGATTCTGAGAATGTTTTTTTGTGACATATTGTACTTCATGATAGTCGTAACATTTCTTCGATATTACTTGCGATTATTTATGAAAAAAACAGAAATATGGCGAAAATTTTTAAAATTTAGCAATTTTCAAACTTTGTATTTTTATGCCCTTAAATCAGAGAGATATGTCACAAAAAATAGTTAATAAATAACATTTTCCACATGTCTACTTTACATCAGCACAATTTTGGAAACAAAATTTTTTTTTGTTAGGGAGTTATAAGGGTTCAAAGTTGACCAGCAATTTCTCATTTTTACAACACCAATTTTTTTTAGGGACCACATCACATTTGAAGTCATTTTGAGGGGTCTATATGATAGAAAATAATGAAGTGTGACACCATTCTAAAAACTACACCCCTCAAGGTTCTCAAAACCACATTCAAGAAGTTTATTAACCCTTTACGTGCTTCACAGGAACTGAAACAATGTGGAAGGAAAAAATGAACATTTAACTTTTTTTTGCAAACATCTTAATTCAGAACCATTTTTTTTATTTTCACAAGTGTAAAAACAGAAATGTAACCATAAATTTTGTTATGCAATTTCTCCTGAATATGCCAATACCCCATATGTGGGGGTAAACCACTTTTTGGGCGCACCGCAGAACTTAGAAGTGAAGGAGCGCCGTTTGACTTTTTCAATGCAGAATTGGCTGGAATTGAGATCGGACGCCATATCACGTTTAGAGAGCCCCTGATGTGCCTAAACAGTGGAAACTCCCCACAAGTGACACCATTTTGGAAACTAGACCCCTTAAGGAACTTATCTAGATGTGTGGTGAGCACTTTGAACCCCCAAGTGCTTCACAGAAGTTTATAACGTAGAGCCGTGAAAATAAAAAATCGCTTTTGTTTACACAAAAATGATTTTTTCGCCCACAAATTCTTATTTTCACAAGGGTAACAGGAGAAATTAGACCACAAAAGTTGTTGTACGATTTCTCCTGAATACGTTGATACCCCATATGTGAGGGTAAACCACTGTTTGGGCGCACCGCAGAGCTTGGAAGTGAAGGAGCGCCGTTTTACTTTTTCAATGTAGAATTGGCTGGAATTGAGATTGGACGCCATGTCGCGTTTGGAGAGCCCCTGATGTGCCTAAACAGTGGAAACCCTCCACAAGTGACTCCATTTTGGAAACTAGACCCCTTAAGAAACTTATCTAGATGTGTGGTGAGCACTTTGAACCCCCATGTGCTTCACAGAAGTTTATAATGTAGAGCCGTGAAAAAAAAATGGCATTTTTTCTACAAAAATGATATTTTTGCCCACAAATTTTAATTTTCACAAGGGTAACAGGAGAAATTAGACCACAAAAGTTGTTGAGCAATTTCTCCTGAGTACGTCGATACCCAATATGTGGGGGTAAACCACTGTTTGGGCGCACCGCAGAGCTTGGAAGAGAAAGAGTGCCGTTTTACTTTTTCAATGTAGAATTGGCTGGAATTGAGTATGCTGGTAGCCCATATGTGGGGGTAAACCATTGTTTGGGCGCACGGCAGAGCTCGGAAGGAAGGAGCACCGTTTTGGAATGCAGACTTTGATACAATGGTCTCCGGGCATTATGTTGCGTTTGCAGAGCCCCTGATGTACCTAACCAGTAGAAACCCTCCACAAGTGACCCCATTTTGGAAACTAGACCCCCCAAGGAACTTATCTAGATGTGTGGTGAGAACTTTGAATGCCCAAGTGCTTCACAGAAGTTTAGAATGCAGAGTCGTGAAAATAAAAAATATTTTTTTTCCACAAAAAATATATTGTAGCCCGCAAGTTTTTATTTTCACAAGGGTAACAGGAGAAATTGGACCACTAAAGTTGTTGTCCAATTTATCCTGAGTATGCTGATGCCCCATATGTGGGGGTAAACCACTGTTTGGGCGCACGGCAGAGCTCGGAAGGGAAGGAGCGCCGTTTTGGAATGCAGACTTAGATAAAATGGTCTGTGGGCGTTATGTTGCGTTTGCAGAGCCCCTGATGTACCTAAACAGTAGAAACCCCCACAAGTGACCCCGTTTTGGAAACTAGACCCCCCACGGAACTTATATAGATGTGTGGTGAGAACTTTGAATGCCCAAGTGCTTCACAGAATTTTATAATGCAGAGTCATAAAAAAAATAAATATATATATTTTTCCACAAAAAAGATTTTGTAGCCCCCAAGTTTTTATTTTCACAAGGGTAACAAGAGAAATTGGACCCCAGAAGTTGTTATCCAATTTATCCCGAGTACGCTGATGCCCCATATGTGGGGGTAACCCTCTGTTTGGGCGCACAGCAGAGCTCAGAAGGGAGGGAGCACCATTTGACTTTTTGAGCGCAAAATTGGCTGTCGTGTTTGCAGACCCCCTGATGTACCTAAACACTGGAAACCCCCCAATTCTAGCTCCAACCCTAACCCCAACACACCGCTAACCCTAATCCCAACCTGATCCATAATCCTAATCACTAACCCTAACCATAATCACAACCCTTACCCCAAAACAACCCTAATGTCAACCCTAACCATAACCCTAATCAAAACCCTAAATCCAACACACCCCTAATCCTAATCTCAACCCTAACCTCAAACCTAACCCTAATCCCAATACACCCCTAATCACAACCCTAACCTTAACCCTAATCCCAAACCTAACCCTAATCCCAAGCGTAACCCTAATGCCAACCCTAACCCTAATACCAACCCTAATCCAAACCCTAACCCTAATCCCAACTCTAACCCTAACTTTAGCCCCAACCCTAGCCCTAACTTTAGCCCCAACCCTAGCCCTAAGGCTACTTTCACACTTGCGTCATTTGGCATCCGTCGCAATCCGTCGTTTTGGACAAGAAACGGATCCTGCAAATGTGCCCGCAGGATGCGTTTTTTGCCATAGACTTGTATTGCCGACAGATCGTGACGGATGGCCACACGTCGCGTCCGTCGTGCACTGGATCAGTTGTGTTTTGGCGGACCATCGGCACAAAAAAACGTTCAATGAAACTTTTTTTGTACGTCGCATCCGCCATTTCTGACAGCGCATGCGTGGCCGTAACTCCGCCCCCTCCACCCCAGGACATAGATTGGGCAGCGGATGCGTTGAAAAACTACAGCCGCTGCCCACGTTGTGCACAATTTTCACAACGTGCGTCGGTATGTCGGGCCGACGCATTGCGACGGCCCCGTACCGAAGTAAGTGTGAAAGAAGCCTAACCCTAAATTTAGCCCGAACCCTAACCCTAAATTTAGACCCAACCCTAACCCTAAATTTAGCCCCAACCCTAGCCCTAACCCTAGCCCTAACCCTAGCCCTAACCCTAGCCCCAACCCTAGCCCTAGCCCTAACCCTAGCCCTAGCCCTAACCCTAGCCCTAACCCTAGCCCTAACCATAGCCCTAACCCTAACCCTAACCCTAGCCCTAGCCCTAGCCCTAACCCTAACCCTAACTCTAGCCCTAACCCTAACCCTAGCCCTAACCCTAGCCCTAACCCTAACCCTAGCCCTAACCCTAGCCCTAACCCTAATTTTAGCCCCAACTGCTGTTCTCCTGCCGGCCAGCAGATGGAGACAGATGGCGGGCGCACTGCGCCCGCCATTTTCTTTTGCCGGCGGCCAGGAGGAGCAGCAGGAGGATCCAGGGACACAGGTGAGTATGATAGGGTCCCCGAATCCCCCTATTTCTCTGTCCTCTGATGTGCAATCACATCAGAGGACAGAGAATTACACTTTACTTTTTTTTTTTTTTTTGCTGTCGCCGGTAAACAGTTAATTACCGGCGATCGCAAAACAGGGGTCGGTAAAACCGACCCCGATCATGCTGATTGGGGTCTCGGCTACCCCCGGCAGCCGAGACCCCAAAGATTCTCGCGGGGCCAGCCGGCGGGCGCACTGCGCATGCGCCCGCCATTTTGAAGATGGCGGCGCCCACCGGGAGCCACGAGGAGCACCGGGGAAGATAGGTGAGTATTGTGGGGCTACCTGGGACCCCTTTTCTCTGTCCTCCGATGTGCGATCACATCGGAGGACAGAGAAATTAAAAAGAGATCGCGGTTTTTTTTTTTTTTGCGATCGCCGGTAAACGGTTAATTACCGGCGATCGCAAATGCGGGGTGGGTAAAAACCCCCCGAATCATGTTCTCTGGGGTCTCGGCTACACCCGGCAGCCGAGACCCCGGAGAAAATCCAACTCTGGGGGGTGCTATTTACTTTTTCCACAGCGCCGTTAATTAACGTCGCTGTGGTTTAAGTACCCTTAGCGGCCGCCGTTAAAAGGCGTATCGGCGGTCACTAAGGGGTTAAATAATGTTTGGATGCTTCTCACCTTGCTTTTTCATATGAGTTCCTATGAAAAACAACAAAACTTCAAAGACTGCTTCATTTAATCTTTCAGAATTGTTCCTAAAGAATGGGTAGATTCACAAGTAGCAAATTGCTACTGAAAACTTCCACATCAATTCCACCAAAAATTACAAGGACATCCATAGTTGCAAATCTCCATGATATCATGTGGATTTTGGTGCACATTTTTCTGGTGATTTGCTACTATGGATAACTTTAAATAAAAATATAAAAAAATTAATATTCTTGCCTTGGCATTTGTATGGCTGTCTTAACTGATCCTTTGCCAATCCTTCATAAATTTCCAAATTGGTCTCTCGATGCTTACCCACATATAATCTTCAGGTCTCAGAAAACCTCCTTTTCTCCTCCATTCCTACACTGGCATACGTTCATCACCCAATCACTTCCAAGATTTTTCAGAAGAATTTCACATCTTCTGGAATTCAGTCCCTAAGCCAGTTTAATTGTCTTCACTCTTTAGGGGCCATTTTACAGAATTACTCCCACATGGAACCTTCATACACAATCAGAATACTCATAACTAGAGTTGAGCGACTTTGACCTTTTTAGAGTCGAGCCGGGTTTCGCGAAACCCGACTATCTCAAAAGTCGAGTCGAGTGGAATCGGCCGATTATCGCGAAAAGTCGGGGATCGACCGAAACACGAAACCCAATGCAAGTCAATGGGGGAGCATAGTCGGCAGTGAGTAGAGGCCAGGAAAACATGTACAGAGCCCATTGTATTGGCAAAAACATCCATTCTTGCTACTGAAGCTTGTCAATCGTAATTTAGCTTATAATAATTGTAAGGCATTTGAAATTGGGGGTCATTTGGCTAAAGTTGTGGGGGGTAGGGCTGATTCAAGCAATTAGTGGGCCCAGGACATCTGGACCACGTCACGGCAGTGGAGCAGGGAGAGGTAAGTATTTCAACTTTGCAAGTGATGTGATCCTGAGCAAGCAGGGGGGCCCCCTCGTTGGCATTGGCAATGGCACAGGGCCCCTCAAAGTACAGCGGTGTGTTTGCACGGCGGGGGCGCCTCCCACCGGCAGCAACACTTTTGCGTACTATGAGGGGCCCTGTGCCAGTGACGTCGCCAACGAGTATTCCTCCCCCCACCTGATGAAGGAACCTGCACCTTCATCTGCACCTTCCTCTTTGTCCCCATGTAAGGTGGTATGGTATGCGGGAAGGGGGACCTGACTTTCAGCAGGGTCACAATCTTGCAGTGTGGCGTGCACGGGGAATGTTGCGTTATGGGTCAATGTACCAGCAGACTCATCTATCACTGGCTGGGCAATGGGCAGGATGAGGAGGAAACACAGATATAGGCCCAAAGAATAAAGTGGGCTAAATGCAGTTCAAAATTGGTAACAGGACTAAGCAGGGGGCATTGTTTTGTTCAGTGGAGAACAACTGGAATGAGAGGCTGACACGAAGAGTAGGCCCAAATCTGTAAGTAGTCTAAATGCAGTTCAAAATTGGCAAGAGTAGTAAACAGGCGGCACAGCTTTGTTCACTGTAGGAGAACAGCAAGGAGCGGCAGACACAGATAGAAGGCCCCAACCCAACTAGTAGGCCCACTGCAGTTTTAAAATCCCGATAGGCTGAAAACCAGATAATTGTAGGTCATTTTTTGTAAAGAGGACAGCTGTATTGAGTGGCGCAGCCAGACACTACAAGTAGGCCTTAAACCACAAAGTTGGCTCGACGCTGGTTTAAAAAAGGTTACATGGGTACACGTTCTGCATTGTTGTGCTCAGTGGAGGACGATTGGAAGGAGGGACCGCAGAAAGACTTTGTAGGCGTAAAATTACAAAATAGGCTCTATGCAGCTTCGATTATGTGGCAACCTGGAGAACACCTTGGAGCGGCAGACAACGTCTCTACGACCCAGACCCAACTTGTAGGCCTAATGTAGTGTTGTTTCAACAACTACTTAAGACGAGCATGAAGATTGAAGCTATGGAGAGGAAACCAGGAGAAAACCTTGGAGTGGAAGACACCGTCTCTACAACCCTGACCCAACTTGTAGGCCGAATGCAGTGTTGTTTTCAACAACCACTAAACGAGAGCCAGAAGATTGAAGCAATGGAGAGGCAACCTGGGGAACACCTTGGAGTGGAACACACCGTCTCTACACCCCAGACCCAACTTGTAGGCCGAATACAGTGTTGTTTTCAACAACTACTAAACAAGAGCTTTAAGATTGAAGCAATGGAGAGGCAACTTGGGGAACACCTTGTAGTGGAACACACCGTCTCTACACCCCAGACCCAACTTGTAGGCCGAATGCAGTGTTGTTTTCAACAACTACTAAACAAGAGCTTTAAGATTGAAGCAATGGAGAGGCAACCTGGGGAACATCTTGGAGTGTAACACAATGTCTCTACACCCCTGACCCAACTTGTAGGCCGAATGCAGTGTTGATTTCAACAACTACTAAACAAGAGCTTTAAGATTGAAGCAATGGAGAGACAACCTGGGGAACACCTTGGAGTGGAACACACCGTCTCTACACCCCTGACCCAACTTGTAGGCCGAATGCAGTGTTGTTTTCAACAACTACTAAACGAGAGCCAGAAGATTGAAGTAATGGAGAGGAAACCTGGAGAACACCTTGGAGTGGAAGACACCGTCTCTACAACCCAGACGCAACTTGTAGGCCGAATGCAGTGTTGTTTTCAACAACTACTAAACGAGAGCCAGAAGATTGAAGCAATGGAGAGGCAACCTGGGGAACACCTTGGAGTGGAACACACCGTCTCTACACCCCAGACCCAACTTGTAGGCCGAATGCAGTGTTGATTTCAACAACTACTAAACAAGAGCTTTAAGATTGAAGCAATGGAGAGACAACCTGGGGAACACCTTGGAGTGGAACACACCGTCTCTACACCCCTGACCCAACTTGTAGGCCGAATGCAGTGTTGTTTTCAACAACTACTAAACGAGAGCCAGAAGATTGAAGTAATGGAGAGGAAACCTGGAGAACACCTTGGAGTGGAAGACACCGTCTCTACAACCCAGACGCAACTTGTAGGCCGAATGCAGTGTTGTTTTCAACAACTACTAAACGAGAGCCAGAAGATTGAAGCAATGGAGAGGCAACCTGGGGAACACCTTGGAGTGGAACACACCGTCTCTACACCCCAGACCCAACTTGTAGGCCGAATGCAGTGTTGTTTTCAACAACTACTAAACAAGAGCTTTAAGATTGAAGCAATGGAGAGGCAACCTGCGGAACACCTTGGAGTGTAACACACCGTCTCTACACCCCTGACCCAACTTATAGGCAGAATGTAGTGTTGTTTTCAACAACTACTAAACAAGAGCTTTAAGATTGAAGCAATGGAGAGACAACCTGGGGAACACCTTGGAGTGTAACACACCATCTCTACACCCCTGACCCAACTTGTAGGCCGAATGCAGTGTTGTTTTCAACAACTACTAAACGAGAGCCAGAAGATTGAAGCAATGGAGAGGAAACCTGGAGAACACCTTGGAGCGGAAGACACCGTCTCTACAACCCAGACCCAACTTGTAGGCCGAATGCAGTGTTGTTTTCAACAACTACTAAACAAGAGCTTTAAGATTGAAGCAATGGAGAGGCAACCTGGGGAACACCTTGGAGTGTAACTCACTGTCTCTACACCCCAGACCCAACTTGTAGGCCGAATGCAGTGTTGTTTTCAACAACTACTAAACAAGAGCTTTAAGATTGAAGCAATGGAGAGGCAACCTGGGGAACATCTTGGAGTGTAACACAATGTCTCTACACCCCTGACCCAACTTGTAGGCCGAATGCAGTGTTGATTTCAACAACTACTAAACAAGAGCTTTAAGATTGAAGCAATGGAGAGACAACCTGGGGAACACCTTGGAGTGGAACACACCGTCTCTACACCCCTGACCCAACTTGTAGGCCGAATGCAGTGTTGTTTTCAACAACTACTAAACGAGAGCCAGAAGATTGAAGTAATGGAGAGGAAACCTGGAGAACACCTTGGAGTGGAAGACACCGTCTCTACAACCCAGACGCAACTTGTAGGCCGAATGCAGTGTTGTTTTCAACAACTACTAAACGAGAGCCAGAAGATTGAAGCAATGGAGAGGCAACCTGGGGAACACCTTGGAGTGGAACACACCGTCTCTACACCCCAGACCCAACTTGTAGGCCGAATGCAGTGTTGTTTTCAACAACTACTAAACAAGAGCTTTAAGATTGAAGCAATGGAGAGGCAACCTGCGGAACACCTTGGAGTGTAACACACCGTCTCTACACCCCTGACCCAACTTGTAGGCCGAATGCAGTGTTGTTTTCAACAACTACTAAACAAGAGCTTTAAGATTGAAGCAATGGAGAGGCAACCTGGGGAACACCTTGGAGTGTAACACACCGTCTCTACACCCCTGACCCAACTTGTAGGCCGAATGCAGTGTTGATTTCAACAACTACTAAACAAGAGCTTTAAGATTGAAGCAATGGAGAGACAACCTGGGGAACACCTTGGAGTGGAACACACCGTCTCTACACCCCTGACCCAACTTGTAGGCCGAATGCAGTTTTGTTTTCAACAACTACTAAACAAGAGCTTTAAGATTGAAGCAATGGAGAGGCAACCTGGGGAACACCTTGGAGTGGAACACACCGTCTCTACACCCCAGACCCAACTTGTGGGCCGAATGCAGTGTTGTTTTCAACAACTACTAAACAAGAGCTTTAAGATTGAAGCAATGGAGAGACAACCTGGGGAACACCTTGGAGTGGAACACACCGTCTCTACACCCCTGACCCAACTTGTAGGCCGAATGCAGTGTTGTTTTCAACAACTACTAAACGAGAGCCAGAAGATTGAAGCAATGGAGAGGCAACCTGGGGAACACCTTGGAGTGGAACACACCGTCTCTACACCCCAGACCCAACTTGTAGGCCGAATGCAGTGTTGTTTTCAACAACTACTGAACAAGAGCTTTAAGATTGAAGCAATGGAGAGGCAACCTGGGGAACACCTTGGAGTGTAACCCACTGTCTCTACACCCCAGACCCAACTTGTAGGCCGAATGCAGTGTTGTTTTCAACAACTACTAAACAAGAGCTTTAAGATTGAAGCAATGGAGAGGCAACCTGGGGAACACCTTGGAGTGGAACACACCGTCTCTACACCCCTGACCCAACTTGTAGGCCGAATGCAGTGTTGTTTTCAACAACTACTAAACGAGAGCCAGAAGATTGAAGTAATGGAGAGGAAACCTGGAGAACACCTTGGAGTGGAAGACACCGTCTCTACAACCCAGACCCAACTTGTAGGCCGAATGCAGTGTTGTTTTCAACAACTACTAAACGAGAGCCAGAAGATTGAAGCAATGGAGAGGCAACCTGGGGAACACCTTGGAGTGGAACACACCATCTCTACACCCCAGACCCAACTTGTAGGCCGAATGCAGTGTTGTTTTCAACAACTACTAAACAAGAGCTTTAAGATTGAAGCAATGGAGAGGCAACCTGCGGAACACCTTGGAGTGTAACACACCATCTCTAAAACCCCTGACCCAACTTGTAGGCCGAATGCAGTGTTGTTTTCAACAACTACTAAACAAGAGCTTTAAGATTGAAGCAATGGAGAGACAACCTGGGGAACACCTTGGAGTGGAACACACCGTCTCTACACCCCTGACCCAACTTGTAGGCCGAATGCAGTGTTGTTTTCAACAACTACTAAACGAGAGCCAGAAGATTGAAGCAATGGAGAGGAAACCTGGAGAACACCTTGGAGCGGAAGACACCGTCTCTACAACCCAGACCCAACTTGTAGGCCGAATGCAGTGTTGTTTTCAACAACTACTAAACGAGAGCCAGAAGATTGAAGCAATGGAGAGGCAACCTGGGGAACACCTTGGAGTGGAACACACCGTCTCTACACCCCAGACCCAACTTGTAGGACCAAATGCAGTGTTGTTTTCAACAACTACTAAACAAGAGCTTTAAGATTGAAGCAATGGAGAGGCAACCTGGGGAACACCTTGGAGTGGAACACACCGTCTCTACACCCCAGACCCAACTTGTAGGCCGAATGCAGTGTTGTTTTCAACAACTACTAAACAAGAGCTTTAAGATTGAAGCAATGGAGAGGCAACCTGGGGAACATCTTGGAGTGTAACACAATGTCTCTACACCCCTGACCCAACTTGTAGGCCGAATGCAGTGTTGATTTCAACAACTACTAAACAAGAGCTTTAAGATTGAAGCAATGGAGAGACAACCTGGGGAACACCTTGGAGTGGAACACACCGTCTCTACACCCCTGACCCAACTTGTAGGCCGAATGCAGTGTTGTTTTCAACAACTACTAAACGAGAGCCAGAAGATTGAAGTAATGGAGAGGAAACCTGGAGAACACCTTGGAGTGGAAGACACCGTCTCTACAACCCAGACCCAACTTGTAGGCCGAATGCAGTGTTGTTTTCAACAACTACTAAACGAGAGCCAGAAGATTGAAGCAATGGAGAGGCAACCTGGGGAACACCTTGGAGTGGAACACACCGTCTCTACACCCCAGAACCAACTTGTAGGCCGAATGCAGTGTTGTTTTCAACAACTACTAAACAAGAGCTTTAAGATTGAAGCAATGGAGAGGCAACCTGCGGAACACCTTGGAGTGTAACACACCATCTCTACACCCCTCACCCAACTTGTAGGCCGAATGCAGTGTTGTTTTCAACAACTACTAAACAAGAGCTTTAAGATTGAAGCAATGGAGAGGCAACCTGGGGAACACCTTAGAGTGTAACACACCGTCTCTACACCCCTGACCCAACTTGTAGGCCGAATGCAGTGTTGATTTCAACAACTACTAAACAAGAGCTTTAAGATTGAAGCAATGGAGAGACAACCTGGGGAACACCTTGGAGTGGAACACACCGTCTCTACACCCCTGACCCAACTTGTAGGCCAAATGCAGTGTTGTTTTCAACAACTACTAAACGAGAGCCAGAAGATTGAAGCAATGGAGAGGAAACCTGGAGAACACCTTGGAGCGGAAGACACCGTCTCTACAACCCAGACCCAACTTGTAGGCCGAATGCAGTGTTGTTTTCAACAACTACTAAACGAGAGCCAGAAGATTGAAGCAATGGAGAGGCAACCTGGGGAGCACCTTGGAGTGGAACACACCGTCTCTACACCCCAGACCCAACTTGTAGGCCGAATACAGTGTTGTTTTCAACAACTACTAAACAAGAGCTTTAAGATTGAAGCAATGGAGAGGCAACCTGGGGAACACCTTGGAGTGTAACACACCGTCTCTACACCCCTGACCCAACTTGTAGGCCGAATGCAGTGTTGATTTCAACAACTACTAAACAAGAGCTTTAAGATTGAAGCAATGGAGAGACAACCTGGGGAACACCTTGGAGTGGAACACACCGTCTCTACACCCCTGACCCAACTTGTAGGCCGAATGCAGTGTTGTTTTCAACAACTACTAAACGAGAGCCAGAAGATTGAAGCAATGGAGAGGAAACCTGGAGAACACCTTGGAGCGGAAGACACCGTCTCTACAACCCAGACCCAACTTGTAGGCCGAATGCAGTGTTGTTTTCAACAACTACTAAACGAGAGCCAGAAGATTGAAGCAATGGAGAGGCAACCTGGGGAGCACCTTGGAGTGGAACACACCGTCTCTACACCCCAGACCCAACTTGTAGGCCGAATACAGTGTTGTTTTCAACAACTACTAAACAAGAGCTTTAAGATTGAAGCAATGGAGAGACAACCTGGGGAACACCTTGGAGTGGAACACACCGTCTCTACACCCCAGACCTAACTTGTAGGCCGAATGCAGTGTTGTTTTCAACAACTACAAAACAAGAGCTAGAAGATTGAAGCAATGGAGAGGCAACCTGGGGAACACCTTGGAGTGGAACACACCGTCTCTACACCCCAGACCCAACTTGTAGGCCGAATGCAGTGTTGTTTTCAACAACTACTAAACAAGAGCTTTAAGATTGAAGCAATGGAGAGACAACCTGGGGAACACCTTGGAGTGGAACACACCATCTCTACACCCCAGACCCAACTTGTAGGCCGAATGCAGTGTTGTTTTCAACAACTACTAAACAAGAGCTAGAAGATTGAAACAAAGGAGAGGCAACCTGAGGAACACCTTGGAGTGGAACACACCGTCTCTACACCCCAGACCCAACTTGTAGGCCGAATGCAGTGTTGTTTTCAACAACTACTAAACAAGAGCTTTAAGATTGAAGCAATGGAGAGGCAACCTGGGGAACACCTTGGAGTGGAACACACGTCACTACACCCCAGACCCAACTTGTAGGCCGAATGCAGTGTTGTTTTCAACAACTACTAAACAAGAGCTTTAAGATTGAAGCAATGGAGAGACAACCTGGGGAACACCTTGGAGTGGAACACAGTCTCTACACCCCAGACCCAACTGGTAGGCCGAATGCAGTGTTGTTTTCAACAACTACTAAACAAGAGCTTTAAGATTGAAGCAATGGAGAGACAACCTGGGGAACACCTTGGAGTGGAACACACTGTCTCTACACCCCAGACCCAACTTGTAGGCCGAATGCAGTGTTGTTTTCAATAACTGCTAAACAAGAGCTTTAAGATTGAAGCAATGGAGAGGCAACAAGGGGAACACCTTGGAGTGTAACACACCGTCTCTACACCCCTGACCCAACTTTTAGGCCGAATGCAGTGTTGTTTTCAACAACTACTAAACAAGAGCTTTAAGATTGAAGCAATGGAGAGGCAACCAGGGGAACACCTTGGAGTGGAACACACCGTCTCTACACCCCAGACCAAACTTGTAGGCTGAATGCAGTGTTGTTTCAACAACTACTAAACAAGAGCTTTAAGATTGAAGCAATGGAGAGACAACTTGGGGAACACCTTGGAGTGGAACACACCGTCTCTACACCCCTGACCCAACTTGTAGGCCGAATGCAGTGTTGTTTTCAACAACTACTAAACGAGAGCCAGAAGATTGAAGCAATGGAGAGGCAACCTGGGGAACACCTTGGAGTGGAACACACCGTCTCTACACCCCAGACCCAACTTGTAGGCCGAATGCAGTGTTGTTTTCAACAACTACTGAACAAGAGCTTTAAGATTGAAGCAATGGAGAGGCAACCTGGGGAACACCTTGGAGTGTAACCCACTGTCTCTACACCCCAGACCCAACTTGTAGGCCGAATGCAGTGTTGTTTTCAACAACTACTAAACAAGAGCTTTAAGATTGAAGCAATGGAGAGGCAACCTGGGGAACACCTTGGAGTGGAACACACCGTCTCTACACCCCTGACCCAACTTGTAGGCCGAATGCAGTGTTGTTTTCAAGAACTACTAAACGAGAGCCAGAAGATTGAAGTAATGGAGAGGAAACCTGGAGAACACCTTGGAGTGGAAGACACCGTCTCTACAACCCAGACCCAACTTGTAGGCCGAATGCAGTGTTGTTTTCAACAACTACTAAACGAGAGCCAGAAGATTGAAGCAATGGAGAGGCAACCTGGGGAACACCTTGGAGTGGAACACACCATCTCTACACCCCAGACCCAACTTGTAGGCCGAATGCAGTGTTGTTTTCAACAACTACTAAACAAGAGCTTTAAGATTGAAGCAATGGAGAGGCAACCTGCGGAACACCTTGGAGTGTAACACACCATCTCTAAACCCCTGACCCAACTTGTAGGCCGAATGCAGTGTTGTTTTCAACAACTACTAAACAAGAGCTTTAAGATTGAAGCAATGGAGAGACAACCTGGGGAACACCTTGGAGTGGAACACACCGTCTCTACACCCCTGACCCAACTTGTAGGCCGAATGCAGTGTTGTTTTCAACAACTACTAAACGAGAGCCAGAAGATTGAAGCAATGGAGAGGAAACCTGGAGAACACCTTGGAGCGGAAGACACCGTCTCTACAACCCAGACCCAACTTGTAGGCCGAATGCAGTGTTGTTTTCAACAACTAGTAAACGAGAGCCAGAAGATTGAAGCAATGGAGAGGCAACCTGGGGAACACCTTGGAGTGGAACACACCGTCTCTACACCCCAGACCCAACTTGTAGGACCAAATGCAGTGTTGTTTTCAACAACTACTAAACAAGAGCTTTAAGATTGAAGCAATGGAGAGGCAACCTGGGGAACACCTTGGAGTGGAACACACCGTCTCTACACCCCAGACCCAACTTGTAGGCCGAATGCAGTGTTGTTTTCAACAACTACTAAACAAGAGCTTTAAGATTGAAGCAATGGAGAGGCAACCTGGGGAACATCTTGGAGTGTAACACAATGTCTCTACACCCCTGACCCAACTTGTAGGCCGAATGCAGTGTTGATTTCAACAACTACTAAACAAGAGCTTTAAGATTGAAGCAATGGAGAGACAACCTGGGGAACACCTTGGAGTGGAACACACCGTCTCTACACCCCTGACCCAACTTGTAGGCCGAATGCAGTGTTGTTTTCAACAACTACTAAACGAGAGCCAGAAGATTGAAGTAATGGAGAGGAAACCTGGAGAACACCTTGGAGTGGAAGACACCGTCTCTACAACCCAGACCCAACTTGTAGGCCGAATTCAGTGTTGTTTTCAACAACTACTAAACGAGAGCCAGAAGATTGAAGCAATGGAGAGGCAACCTGGGGAACACCTTGGAGTGGAACACACCGTCTCTACACCCCAGAACCAACTTGTAGGCCGAATGCAGTGTTGTTTTCAACAACTACTAAACAAGAGCTTTAAGATTGAAGCAATGGAGAGGCAACCTGCGGAACACCTTGGAGTGTAACACACCATCTCTACACCCCTGACCCAACTTGTAGGCCGAATGCAGTGTTGTTTTCAAAAACTACTAAACAAGAGCTTTAAGATTGAAGCAATGGAGAGGCAACCTGGGGAACACCTTGGAGTGTAACACACCGTCTCTACACCCCTGACCCAACTTGTAGGCCGAATGCAGTGTTGATTTCAACAACTACTAAACAAGAGCTTTAAGATTGAAGCAATGGAGAGACAACCTGGGGAACACCTTGGAGTGGAACACACCGTCTCTACACCCCTGACCCAACTTGTAGGCCGAATGCAGTGTTGTTTTCAACAACTACTAAACGAGAGCCAGAAGATTGAAGCAATGGAGAGGAAACCTGGAGAACACCTTGGAGCGGAAGACACCGTCTCTACAACCCAGACCCAACTTGTAGGCCGAATGCAGTGTTGTTTTCAACAACTACTAAACGAGAGCCAGAAGATTGAAGCAATGGAGAGGCAACCTGGGGAGCACCTTGGAGTGGAACACACCGTCTCTACACCCCAGACCCAACTTGTAGGCCGAATACAGTGTTGTTTTCAACAACTACTAAACAAGAGCTTTAAGATTGAAGCAATGGAGAGGCAACCTGGGGAACACCTTGGAGTGTAACACACCGTCTCTACACCCCTGACCCAACTTGTAGGCCGAATGCAGTGTTGATTTCAACAACTACTAAACAAGAGCTTTAAGATTGAAGCAATGGAGAGACAACCTGGGGAACACCTTGGAGTGGAACACACCGTCTCTACACCCCTGACCCAACTTGTAGGCCGAATGCAGTGTTGTTTTCAACAACTACTAAACGAGAGCCAGAAGATTGAAGCAATGGAGAGGAAACCTGGAGAACACCTTGGAGCGGAAGACACCGTCTCTACAACCCAGACCCAACTTGTAGGCTGAATGCAGTGTTGTTTTCAACAACTACTAAACGAGAGCCAGAAGATTGAAGCAATGGAGAGGCAACCTGGGGAGCACCTTGGAGTGGAACACACCGTCTCTACACCCCAGACCCAACTTGTAGGCCGAATACAGTGTTGTTTTCAACAACTACTAAACAAGAGCTTTAAGATTGAAGCAATGGAGAGACAACCTGGGGAACACCTTGGAGTGGAACACACCGTCTCTACACCCCAGACCCAACTTGTAGGCCGAATGCAGTGTTGTTTTCAACAACTACAAAACAAGAGCTAGAAGATTGAAGCAATGGAGAGGCAACCTGGGGAACACCTTGGAGTGGAACACACCGTCTCTACACCCCAGACCCAACTTGTAGGCCGAATGCAGTGTTGTTTTCAACAACTACTAAACAAGAGCTTTAAGATTGAAGCAATGGAGAGACAACCTGGGGAACACCTTGGAGTGGAACACACCATCTCTACACCCCAGACCCAACTTGTAGGCCGAATGCAGTGTTGTTTTCAACAACTACTAAACAAGAGCTAGAAGATTGAAGCAATGGAGAGGCAACCTGAGGAACACCTTGGAGTGGAACACACCGTCTCTACACCCCAGACCCAACTTGTAGGCCGAATGCAGTGTTGTTTTCAACAACTACTAAACAAGAGCTTTAAGATTGAAGCAATGGAGAGGCAACCTGGGGAACACCTTGGAGTGGAACACACCGTCACTACACCCCAGACCCAACTTGTAGGCCGAATGCAGTGTTGTTTTCAACAACTACTAAACAAGAGCTTTAAGATTGAAGCAATGGAGAGACAACCTGGGGAACACCTTGGAGTGGAACACAGTCTCTACACCCCAGACCCAACTGGTAGGCCGAATGCAGTGTTGTTTTCAACAACTACTAAACAAGAGCTTTAAGATTGAAGCAATGGAGAGACAACCTGGGGAACACCTTGGAGTGGAACACACTGTCTCTACACCCCAGACCCAACTTGTAGGCCGAATGCAGTGTTGTTTTCAATAACTGCTAAACAAGAGCTTTAAGATTGAAGCAATGGAGAGGCAACAAGGGGAACACCTTGGAGTGTAACACACCGTCTCTACACCCCTGACCCAACTATTAGGCCGAATGCAGTGTTGTTTTCAACAACTACTAAACAAGAGCTTTAAGATTGAAGCAATGGAGAGGCAACCAGGGGAACATCTTGGAGTGGAACACACCGTCTCTACACCCCAGACCAAACTTGTAGGCTGAATGCAGTGTTGTTTCAACAACTACTAAACAAGAGCTTTAAGATTGAAGCAATGGAGAGACAACTTGGGGAACACCTTGGAGTGGAACACACCGTCTCTACACCCCAGACCCAACTTGTAGGCCGAATGCAGTGTTGTTTTCAACAACTACTAAACGAGAGCCAGAAGATTAAAGTAATGGAGAGGAAACCTGGAGAACACCTTGGAGCGGAAGACACCGTCTCTACACCCCAGACCCAACTTGTAGGCCGAATGCAGTGTTGTTTTCAACAACTACTAAACAAGAGCCAGAAGATTGAAGTAATGGAGAGGAAACCTGGAGAACACCTTGGAGCGGAAGACACCGTCTCTACACTCCAGACCCAACTTGTAGGCCGAATGCAGTGTTGTTTTCAACAACTGCTAAACAAGAGCTTTAAGATTGAAGCAATGGAGAGGCAACCTGCGGAACACCTTGGAGTGTAACACACCGTCTCTACACCCCTTACCCAACTTGTAGGCCGAATGCAGTGTTGTTTTCAACAACTACTAAACATGAGCTTTAAGATTGAAGCAATGGAGAGGCAACCTGGGGAACACCTTGGAGTGGAACACACCGTCTCTACACCCCAGACCCAACTTGTAGGCCGAATGCAGTGTTGTTTTCAACAACTACTAAACAAGAGCTTTAAGATTGAAGCAATGGAGAGGCAACCTGGGGAACACCTTGGAGTGGAACACACCGTCTCTACACCCCTGACCCAACTTGTAGGCCGAATGCAGTGTTGATTTCAACAACTACTAAACAAGAGCTTTAAGATTGAAGCAATGGAGAGACAACCTGGGGAACACCTTGGAGTGGAACACACCGTCTCTACACCCCTGACCCAACTGGTAGGCTGAATGCAGTGTTGTTTTCAACAACTTCTAAACGAGAGCCAGAAGATTGAAGCAATGGAGAGGCAACCTGCGGAACACCTTGGAGTGTAACACACCGTCTCTACACCCCTGACCCAACTTGTAGGCCGAATGCAGTGTTGTTTTCAACAACTACTAAACAAGAGCTTTAAGATTGAAGCAATGGAGAGGCAACCTGGGGAACACCTTGGAGTGGAACACACCGTCTCTACACCTCAGACCCAACTTGTAGGCTGAATGCAGTGTTGTTTTCAACAACTACTAAACAAGAGCTTTAAGATTGAAGCAATGGAGAGGCAACCTGGGGAACACCTTGGAGTGTAACACACCGTCTCTACACCCCTGACCCAACTTGTAGGCCGAATGCAGTGTTGTTTTCAACAACTACTAAACAAGAGCTTTAAGATTGAAGCAATGGAGAGACAACCTGGAGAACACCTTGGAGCGGAAGACACCGTCTCTACAACCCAGACCGAACTTGCAGGCCTAATGCAGTGTTGTTTTCAACAACTACTAAACAAGAGCTTTAAGATTGAAGCAATGGAGAGACAACCTGGGGAACACCTTGGAGTGGAACACACCGTCTCTACACCCCTGACCCAACTTGTAGGCCGAATGCAGTGTTGTTTAAAACAACTACTAAACAAGAGCTTTAAGATTGAAGCAATGGAGAGGCAACCAGGGGAACACCTTGGAGTGAAACACACCGTCTCTACACCCCAAACCCAACTTGTAGGCCGAATGCAGTGTTGTTTTCAACAACTACTAAACAAGAGCTTTAAGATTGAAGCAATGGAGAGACAACCTGGGGAACACCTTGGAGTGGAACACATCGTCTCTACACCCCTGACCTAACTTGTAGGCCGAATGCAATGTAGTTTTCAACAACTACTAAACGAGAGCCAGAAGATTGAAGTAATGGAGAGGAAACCTGGAGAACACCTTGGAGCGGAAGACACCGTCTCTACAACCCAGACCCAACTTGTAGGCCGAATGCAGTGTTGTTTTCAACAACTACTAAACGAGAGCCAGAAGATTGAAGCAATGGAGAGGCAACCTGGGGAACACCTTGGAGTGGAACACACCGTCTCTACACCCCAGACCCAACTTGTAGGCCGAATGCAGTGTTGTTTTCAACAACTACTAAACAAGAGCTTTAAGATTGAAGCAATGGAGAGGCAACCTGCGTAACACCTTGGAGTGTAACACACCGTCTCTACACCCCTGACCCAACTTGTAGGCCGAATGCAGTGTTGTTTTCAACAACTACTAAACAAGAGCTTTAAGATTGAAGCAATGGAGAGGCCACCTGGGGAACACCTTGGAGTGGAACACACCGTCTCTACACCCCAGACCAAACTTGTAGGCCGAATGCAGTGTAGTTTTCAACAACTACTAAACAAGAGCTTTAAGATTGAAGCAATGGAGAGGCAACCTGGGGAACACCTTGGAGTGTAACACACCGTCTCTACACCCCTGACCCAACTTGTAGGCCGAATGCAGCGTTGTTTTCAACAACTACTAAACAAGAGCTTTAAGATTGAAGCAATGGAGAGGCATCCTGTGGAACACCTTGGAGTGTAACACACCGTCTCTACACCCCAGACCCAACTTGTAGGCCGAATGCAGTGTTGTTTTCAACAACTGCTAAACAAGAGCTTTAAGATTGAAGCAATGGAGAGACAACCTGGGGAACACCTTGGAGTGGAACACACCGTCTCTACACCCCAGACCCAACTTGTAGGCCGAATGCAGTGTTGTTTACAACAACTACTAAACAAGAGCTTTAAGATGGAAGCAATGGAGAGGCAACCTGGGGAACACCTTGGAGTGTAACACACCGTCTCTAAACCCCTGACCCAACTTGTAGGCCGAATGCAGTGTTGTTTTCAGCAACTACTAAACAAGAGCTTTACGATTGAAGCAATGGAGAGACAACCTGGGAACACCTTGGAGTGGAACACATCGTCTCTATACCCCAGACCCAACTTGTAGGCCGAATGCAGTGTTGTTTTCAACAACTACTAAACAAGAGCTTTAAGATTGAAGCAATGGAGAGGCAACCTGGGGAACACCTTGGAGTGTAACACACCATCTCTACACCCCAGACCCAACTTGTAGGCCGAATGCAGTGTTGTTTTCAACAACTACTAAACAAGAGCTTTTAGATTGAAGCAATGGAGAGGCAACCAGGGGAACACCTTGGAGTGTAACACAACGTCTCTACACCCCAGACCCAACTTGTAGGCCGAAGGCAGTGTTGTTTTCAAGAACTACTAAACAAGAGCTTTAAGATTGAAGCAATGGAGAGGCAACCTGGAGAACACCTTGGAGTGGAACACACCGTCTCTACACCCCATACCCAATTTGTAGGCCTAATGCAGTTTAGTTTTCAACAACTACTAAACGAGAGTCAGAAGATTGAAGCAATGGCGAGGAAACCTGGGGAACACCTTGGGCCGGCAGACACCGTTAGTAGGCCCTACCGAAGTTGTAGCCCCAATGCAGTTTTCAAATTCCTAGAGGCTGAAAACCAGACTATTGACGCTCAGCTTTTTTCAAAAGAGGACAGCTGTATTGAGTGGTGCAGACAGACACAGGTAGTAGGCCTTAAACCAAAAATGTGGCTCAATGCAGTTTAAAAAAGGTTACAGGGGTACACAGGCAGCATTGGTCTGGTCAGTGGAGGACAATTTCAATTATGGACCGCAGACAGACTTTGTAAGCCTACTATTAAAAAAAGGATGCTCTATGCAATTAAAAATAGGTTCCAGGGGTCCACGGGCAGCAGTGGTGTGGTCAGCGGAGGACAATTTGAATTAGGAACTGCAGACAGACTTTGTAGGCTGTCCGCTGTGGACCATGCATCCAACACATTAACCCAGTGCGCCGTAATGGACACATAACTTTTTGTGGACATGCCTACTGGTCCATGCGTCTCTTGTCATGTGCACCTTTCTACTGTTTGATTGCCTGAGTGCTATGACAATGCAGACTTTTTCATGCCAGTGGAGGGCTGGGATGGCTTTTCTCACAAAAGAAGTGTTGACTGGGTAGCTTGAACCGTAGTACAGCGTAGTTCATCTGGGCTTTATAAATATAAAACAAAGAAAAGCTGGGTTCCAGGGGTACACGGCCAGCATTGGTCTGGTCAGTGGAGAACTATTGGAAGGAGGGACCGCAGACAGGCTTAGAAGGCCTAACATAATAAAATATGGCTGTAGGCATTTTAAAATTGGTTCCAGGGGTACACGGGCAGCAGTGGTCTGGTCAGTGGAGGACTAGTGGAAGGAGGGACCGCAGACAGGCTTCGAAGGCCTAACATAATATAATTGGGCTGTAGGCACTTTAAAATTGGTTCCAGGGGTACACGGGCAGCAGTGGTCTGGTCAGTGGAGGACTAGTGGAAGGAGGGACCGCAGACTGGCTTCGAAGGCCTAACATAATAAAATATGGCTGTAGGCACTTTAAAATTGGTTCCAGGGGTACACGGGCAGCAGTGGTCTGGTCAGTGGAGGACTAGTGGAAGGAGGGACCGCAGACAGGCTTCGAAGGCCTAACATAATAAAAAATGGCTGTAGGCACTTTAAAATTGGTTCCAGGGGTACACGGGCAGCAGTGGTCTGGTCAGTGGAGGACTAGTGGAAGGAGGGACCGCAGACAGGCTTCGAAGGCCTAACATAATAAAATTGGGCTGTAGGCACTTTAGAATTGGTTCAGGGGTACACGGGCAGCAGTGGTCTGTTCAGTGGAGGACTAGTGGAAGGAGGGACTGCAGACAGGCTTCGAAGGCCTAACATAATAAAATATGGCTGTAGGCACTTTAAAATTGGTTCCAGGGGTACACGGGCAGCAGTGGTCTGGTCAGTGGAGGACTAGTGGAAGGAGTGACCGCAGACAGGCTTCGAAGGCCTAACATAATAAAATTGGGCTGTAGGCACTTTAAAATTGGTTCCAGGGGTACATGGGCAGAAGTGGTCTGGTCAGTGGAGGATTAGTGGAAGGAGGGACCGCAGACAGGCTTCGAAGGCCTAACATAATAAAATATGGCTGTAGGCACTTTAAAATTGGTTCCAGGGGTACACGGGCAGCAGTGGTCTGGTCAGTGGAGGACTAGTGGAAGGAGGGACCGCAGACAGGCTTCGAAGGCCTAACATAATAAAATATGGCTGTAGGCACTTTAAAATTGGTTCCAGGGGTACACGGGCAGCAGTGGTCTGGTCAGTGGAGGACTAGTGGAAGGAGGGACCGCAGACAGGCTTCGAAGGCCTAACAATAAAATTGGGCTGTAGGCACTTTAAAATTGGTTCCAGGGGTACACGGGCAGCAGTGGTCTGGTCAGTGGAGGACTAGTGGAAGGAGGGACCGCAGACAGGCTTCGAAGGCCTAACATAATAAAATTGGGCTGTAGGCACTTTAAAATTGGTTCCAGGGGTACACGGGCAGCAGTGGTCTGGTCAGTGGAGGACTAATGGAAGGAGGGACCGCAGACAGGCTTCGAAGGCCTAACATAATAAAAAATGGCTGTAGGCACTTTAAAATTGGTTCCAGGGGTACACGGGCAGCAGTGGTCTGGTCAGTGGAGGACTAGTGGAAGGAGGGACCGCAGACAGGCTTCGAAGGCCTAACATAATAAAATTGGGCTGTAGGCACTTTAGAATTGGTTCCAGGGGTACACGGGCATCAGTGGTCTGGTCAGTGGAGGACTAGTGGAAGGAGGGACTGCAGACAGGCTTCGAAGGCCTAACTTAATAAAATATGGCTGTAGGCACTTTAAAATTGGTTCCAGGGGTACACGGGCAGCAGTGGTCTGGTCAGTGGAGGACTAGTGGAAGGAGGGACCGCAGACAGGCTTAGGAAGCCTACCATAATAAAATATGGCTGTAGGCACTTTAAAATTGGTTCCAGGGGTACACGGGCAGCAGTGGTCTGGTCAGTGGAGGACTAGTGGAAGGAGGGACCGCAGACAGGCTTCGAAGGCCTAACATAATAAAATTGGGCTGTAGGCACTTTAAAATTGGTTCCAGGGGTACACGGGCAGCAGTGGTCTGGTCAGTGGAGGACTAGTGGAAGGAGGGACCGCAGACAGGCTTCGAAGGCCTAACATAATAAAATATGGCTGTAGGCACTTTAAAATTGGATCCAGGGGTACACGGGCAGCAGTGGTCTGGTCAGTGGAGGATTAGTGGAAGGAGGGACCGCAGACAGGCTTCGAAGGCCTAACATAATAAAATATGGCTGTAGGCACTTTAAAATTGGTTCCAGGGGTACATGGGCAGCAGTGGTCTGGTCAGTGGAGGACTAATGGAAGGAGGGACCGCAGACAGGCTTCGAAGACCTAACATAATAAAAAATGGCTGTAGGCACTTTAAAATTGGTTCCAGGGGTACACGGGCAGCACTGGTCTGGTCAGTAGAGAATTAGTGGAAGGAGGGACCGCAGACAGGCTTCGAAGGCCTAACATAATAAAATATGGCTGTAGGCACTTTAAAATTGGTTCCAGGGGTACACGGGCAGCAGTGGTCTGGTCAGTGGAGGATTAGTGGAAGGAGGGACCGCAGACTGGCTTCGAAGGCCAAACATAATAAAATATGGCTGTAGGCACTTTAAATTGGTTCCAGGGGTACACGGGCAGCAGTGGTCTGGTCAGTGGAGGACTAGTGGAAGGAGGGACTGCAGACAGGCTTCGAAGGCCTAACATAATAAAATATGGCTGTAGGCACTTTAAAATTGGTTCCAGGGGTACACGGGCAGCAGTGGTCTGGTCAGTGGAGGACTAGTGGAAGGAGGGACCGCAGACAGGCTTCGAAGGCCTAACATAATAAAATATGGCTGTAGGCACTTTAAAATTGGTTCCAGGGGTACACGGGCAGCAGTGGTCTGGTCAGTGGAGGACTAGTGGAAGGAGGGACCGCAGACAGGCTTCGAAGGCCTAACATAATGTAATTGGGCTGTAGGCACTTTAAAATTGGTTCCAGGGGTACACGGGCAGCAGTGGTCTGGTCAGTGGAGGACTAGTGGAAGGAGGGACCGCAGACTGGCTTCGAAGGCCTAACATAATAAAATATGGCTGTAGGCACTTTAAAATTGGTTCCAGGGGTACACGGGCAGCAGTGGTCTGGTCAGTGGAGGACTAGTGGAAGGAGGGACCGCAGACAGGCTTCGAAGGCCTAACATAATAAAAAATGGCTGTAGGCACTTTAAAATTGGTTCCAGGGGTACACGGGCAGCAGTGGTCTGGTCAGTGGAGGACTAGTGGAAGGAGGGACCGCAGACAGGCTTCGAAGGCCTAACATAATAAAATTGGGCTGTAGGCACTTTAGAATTGGTTCCAGGGGTACACGGGCAGCAGTGGTCTGTTCAGTGGAGGACTAGTGGAAGGAGGGACTGCAGACAGGCTTCGAAGGCCTAACATAATAAAATATGGCTGTAGGCACTTTAAAATTGGTTCCAGGGGTACACGGGCAGCAGTGGTCTGGTCAGTGGAGGACTAGTGGAAGGAGTGACCGCAGACAGGCTTCGAAGGCCTAACATAATAAAATTGGGCTGTAGGCACTTTAAAATTGGTTCCAGGGGTACATGGGCAGAAGTGGTCTGGTCAGTGGAGGATTAGTGGAAGGAGGGACCGCAGACAGGCTTCGAAGGCCTAACATAATAAAATATGGCTGTAGGCACTTTAAAATTGGTTCCAGGGGTACACGGGCAGCAGTGGTCTGGTCAGTGGAGGACTAGTGGAAGGAGGGACCGCAGACAGGCTTCGAAGGCCTAACATAATAAAATATGGCTGTAGGCACTTTAAAATTGGTTCCAGGGGTACACGGGCAGCAGTGGTCTGGTCAGTGGAGGACTAGTGGAAGGAGGGACCGCAGACAGGCTTCGAAGGCCTAACAATAAAATTGGGCTGTAGGCACTTTAAAATTGGTTCCAGGGGTACACGGGCAGCAGTGGTCTGGTCAGTGGAGGACTAGTGGAAGGAGGGACCGCAGACAGGCTTCGAAGGCCTAACATAATAAAATTGGGCTGTAGGCACTTTAAAATTGGTTCCAGGGGTACACGGGCAGCAGTGGTCTGGTCAGTGGAGGACTAATGGAAGGAGGGACCGCAGACAGGCTTCGAAGGCCTAACATAATAAAAAATGGCTGTAGGCACTTTAAAATTGGTTCCAGGGGTACACGGGCAGCAGTGGTCTGGTCAGTGGAGGACTAGTGGAAGGAGGGACCGCAGACAGGCTTCGAAGGCCTAACATAATAAAATTGGGCTGTAGGCACTTTAGAATTGGTTCCAGGGGTACACGGGCATCAGTGGTCTGGTCAGTGGAGGACTAGTGGAAGGAGGGACTGCAGACAGGCTTCGAAGGCCTAACTTAATAAAATATGGCTGTAGGCACTTTAAAATTGGTTCCAGGGGTACACGGGCAGCAGTGGTCTGGTCAGTGGAGGACTAGTGGAAGGAGGGACCGCAGACAGGCTTAGGAGGCCTACCATAATAAAATATGGCTGTAGGCACTTTAAAATTGGTTCCAGGGGTACACGGGCAGCAGTGGTCTGGTCAGTGGAGGACTAGTGGAAGGAGGGACCGCAGACAGGCTTCGAAGGCCTAACATAATAAAATTGGGCTGTAGGCACTTTAAAATTGGTTCCAGGGGTACACGGGCAGCAGTGGTCTGGTCAGTGGAGGACTAGTGGAAGGAGGGACCGCAGACAGGCTTCGAAGGCCTAACATAATAAAATATGGCTGTAGGCACTTTAAAATTGGATCCAGGGGTACACGGGCAGCAGTGGTCTGGTCAGTGGAGGATTAGTGGAAGGAGGGACCGCAGACAGGCTTCGAAGGCCTAACATAATAAAATATGGCTGTAGGCACTTTAAAATTGGTTCCAGGGGTACATGGGCAGCAGTGGTCTGGTCAGTGGAGGACTAATGGAAGGAGGGACCGCAGACAGGCTTCGAAGACCTAACATAATAAAAAATGGCTGTAGGCACTTTAAAATTGGTTCCAGGGGTACACGGGCAGCACTGGTCTGGTCAGTAGAGAATTAGTGGAAGGAGGGACCGCAGACAGGCTTCGAAGGCCTAACATAATAAAATATGGCTGTAGGCACTTTAAAATTGGTTCCAGGGGTACACGGGCAGCAGTGGTCTGGTCAGTGGAGGATTAGTGGAAGGAGGGACCGCAGACTGGCTTCGAAGGCCAAACATAATAAAATATGGCTGTAGGCACTTTAAATTGGTTCCAGGGGTACACGGGCAGCAGTGGTCTGGTCAGTGGAGGACTAGTGGAAGGAGGGACCGCAGACAGGCTTCGAAGGCCTAACATAATAAAATTGGGCTGTAGGCACTTTAAAATTGGTTCCAGGGGTACACGGGCAGCAGTGGTCTGGTCAGTGGAGGACTAGTGGAAGGAGGGACCGCAGACAGGCTTCGAAGGCCTAACATAATAAAATATGGCTGTAGGCACTTTAAAATTGATTCCAGGGGTACACGGGCAGCAGTGGTCTGGTCAGTGGAGGACTAGTGGAATGAGGGACCGCAGACAGGCTTCAAAGGCCTAACATAATAAAATTGGGCTGTAGGCACTTTAAAATTGGTTCCAGGGGTACACGGGCAGCAGTGGTCTGGTCAGTGGAGGACTAGTGGAAGGAGGGACCGCAGACAGGCTTCGAAGGCCTAACATAATAAAATTGGGCTGTAGGCACTTTAAAATTGGTTCCAGGGGTACACGGGCAGCAGTGGTCTGGTCAGTGGAGGACTAGTGGAAGGAGGGACCGCAGACAGGCTTCGAAGGCCTAACATAATAAAATATGGCTGTAGGCACTTTAAAATTGGTTCCAGGGGTACACGGGCAGCAGTGGTCTGGTCAGTGGAGGACTAGTGTAAGGAGGGACCGCAGACAGGCTTCGAAGTCCTAACATAATAAAAAATGGCTGTAGGCACTTTAAAATTGGTTCCAGGGGTACACGGGCAGCAGTGGTCTGGTCAGTGGAGGACTAGTGGAAGGAGGGACCGCAGACAGGCTTCGAAGGCCTAACATAATAAAATTGGGCTGTAGGCACTTTAAAATTGGTTCCAGGGGTACACGGACAGCAGTGGTCTGGTCAGTGGAGGACTAGTGGAAGGAGGGACCGCAGACAGGCTTCGAAGGCCTAACATAATAAAATTGGGCTGTAGGCACTTTAAAATTGGTTCCAGGGGTACACGGACAGCAGTGGTCTGGTCAGTGGAGGACTAGTGGAAGGAGGGACCGCAGACAGGCTTCAAAGGCCTAACATAATAAAATATGGCTGTAGGCACTTTAAAATTGGTTCCAGGGGTACACGGGCAGCAGTGGTCTGGTCAGTGGAGGACTAGTGGAAGGAGGGACCGCAGACAGGCTTCGAAGGCCTAACATAATAAAATTGGGCTGTAGGCACATTAAATTTGGTTCCAGGGGTACACGGGCAGCAGTGGTCTGGTCAGTGGAGGACTAGTGGAAGGAGGGACCGCAGACAGGCGTAGTAGGCCAAACATAATAAAATTTGGCTGTAGACACTTGGAATTCTCTTGCAGGGGTACACAGGCAGCATTGGTGTTGTCAGCGGAGGCCGATTGTAATGAGTGTCTGCCAGTTAGTAGTCCCAAACAATAAATACATGTTAGTGTCTCGCATTACAACAAAACGAAACCACCAAAGGGTGCAATCTTTAGGTACAGGGGTGGGCTCCTCTGCGTAGTTTCAGACCTAGTAATTTGGGGCAAAGTATTTACTTGGGTAAATGTAGGACACTGCCCCTGACTATGTTAAGTACCATCATACATGTCAATACAATGGCATTGTCAGTGGCAGGAATTTAAGGATGTCAGCGCATAGACTAAACATTGGTGGAACTGTGAGAGATAATTGTGCAAGTGGTAGAGCAATGTTTCAGCTGGGGGTGGGGGAACTCTATTGTGGCCGGCGGTACAGGCCCAGGGCTCCTCATGTTACAACAGTGTGTCTGACGTTGGGTGCGCACCACCACCGCCAGAGACACTTTATTGTGCTATGAGGGACCCAGTGGCAGTGCCGTCATCCAAAAGCGGGCACACCCACCTCTTCAGACAAACAGCACTCTCACGGGTGCTTGCGCCAAGTGGCGATACCACGGCCCCGTGTGGGGAGTTTGGCCATTTAGGGAGGTGTAAACATGTCGTATGCTGGACAATCAGCTGCTGCAAATTACAAGATTGGAAAAGTCATTCAGAGTAGTCCACAGGCAAGACCTTTTCATAGGAAAGCTAGGTGTCGGCCGGGCAAGGTGGGGCAAAAGAATTCGAAATCCAGTTGTGGTTCATTTTAATGAAGGTTAGATCATCAACATTTTGGGTAGCCAGACGAGTCCTTTTTTCGGTTAATATTGAACCTGCAGCACTGAATACTCTTACTGATAGGACACTAGCTGCCGGGCAAGCAAGCTCCTGCAATGCATATTCTGCCAATTCTGGCCAGGTGTCTAATTTGGATGCCCAGTAATCAAATGGGAATGACGGTTGAGGGAGAACATTGATAAGGGATGAAAAATAGTAACCATACTGGACAAATGTTGTCTCCTGTCACTTTGAATTGATGCAGCAGTACCTGTCCTGTCTGCGGTCATAGCAAAATCACTCCACAACCTGGTCAGAAAACCCCTCTGTCCAACGCCACTTCTGATTTCTGCCCCTCTAACACCTCTGGTCTGCTGGCCCCTGCAGCTCGTGTGAGAACAATCACGGGCGCTGTGTGCTGGGAATGCCTGAAGCAAACGGTCAACAAGAGTTGATTGTTTGGTTGCTAATATTAGTTCCAAGTTCTCATGTGGCATAATATTTTGCAATTGTAATCGTCATCGTTCATCATTTTAGTAATGCGTGTGTCCCTTTTGAGGATACGTAAGGCATAATCCGCCATGTGGGCCAAAGTTCCAGTTGTCAAATCTGTGGTTGTGCTTGGTTGAGGGGCAGTTTCAGGCAAATCTACGTCACTTGTGTCCCTCAAAAAACCAGAACCCGGCCTTGCCACGCCACCAATTTCCAGTGGCCCCGGAAAGGCTTCCTCATTAAAAATATACTCATCCCCATCATCCTCCTCGTCCTCCTCCTCCTCTTTGCCCGCTACCTCGTCCTGTACACTGCCCTGACCAGACAATGGCTGACTGTCATCAAGGCTTTCCTCTTCCTCTGCTGCAGACGCCTGATCCTTTATGTGCGTCAAACTTTGCATCAGCAGACGCATTAGGGGGATGCTCATGCTTATTATGGCGTTGTCTGCACTAACCAGCCGTGTGCATTCCTCAAAACACTGAAGGACTTGACACATCTCTTGTATCTTCGACCACTGCACACCTGACAACTCCATGTCTGCCATCCTACTGCCTGCCCGTGTATGTGTATCCTCCCACAAAAACATAACAGCCCGCCTTTGTTCGCACAGTCTCTGAAGCATGTGCAGTGTTGAGTTCCACCTTGTTGCAACGTCTATGATTAGGCGATGCTGGGGAAGGTTCAAAGACCTCTGATAGGTCTGCATACGGCTGGAGTGTACGGGCGAACGGCGGATATGTGAGCAAAGTCCGTGCACTTTGAGGAGCAGGTCGGATAACCCCGGATAACTTTTCAGGAAGCACTGCACCACCAGGTTTAAGGTGTGAGCCAGGCAATGAATGAGTTTCAGTTGGGAAAGGGAGATGGCAGCCATGAAATTCCTTCCGTTATCACTCACTACCTTGCCTGCCTCAAGATCTACTGTGCCCAGCCACGACTGCGTTTCTTTCTGCAAGAACTCGGACAGAACTTCCGCGGTGTGTCTGTTGTCGCCCAAACACTTCATAGCCAATACAGCCTGCTGACGCTTGCCAGTAGCTGCCCCATAATGGGACAACTGGTGTGCAACAGTGGCAGCTGCGGATGGAGTGGTTGTGCGAGTGCGGTCTGTGGACGAGCTCTTGCTTCTGCAGGAGGACGAGGAGGAGGAGGAGGGGTTGCGAACGCCTACAGCCAACTGTTTCCTAGACCGTGGGCTAGGCAGAACTGTCCCGAAATTGATGTCCCCTGTGGACCCTGCATCCACCACATTCACCCAGTGTGCCGTGATGGACACGTAACGTCCCTGGCCATGCCTACTGGTCCATGCATCTGTTGTCAGGTGCACCTTTGTACTCACAGATTGCCTGAGTGCATGGACGATGCGCTCTTTAACATGCTGGTGGAGGGCTGGGATGGCTTTTCTCGAAAAGAAGTGTCGACTGGATAGCTCGTAGCGTGGTTCATCATAGTCCATCAGGGCTTTGAAAGCTTCGCTTTCAACTAACCGGTAGGGCATCATTTCTAACGAGATTAGTCTAGCTACGTGCGCGTTCAAACCCTGTGTACGCGGATGCGAGGATAAGTACTTCCTTTTTCTAACGAGAGTCTCATGTAGGGTGAGCTGGACTGGAGAGCTGGAGATCGTGGAACAAGCGGGTGTGCTGGTGGACATGGCAGACTGAGAGACGGTTGGAGACGGTATTGTTTCCGCCGGTGCCCTAGATGCAGTGTTTCCTACTACGAAACTGGTGATTCCCTGACCCTGACTGCTTTGGCCTGGCAAAGAAACCTGCACAGATACTGCAGGTGGTGCGGAAAATGGTGGCCTACAGTGACGGAAGGGATGTAGCGTTGCTGACTAGCTTCATTGGCCGAGGGTGCTATAACCTTAAGGGACGTTTGGTAGTTAGTCCAGGCTTGAAAATGCATGGTGGTTAAATGTCTATGCATGCAACTTGTATTGAGACTTTTCAGATTCTGACCTCTCCTTAAGGTAGTTGAACATTTTTGACAGATGACTTTGCGCTGATCAATTTGATGTTGTTTAAAAAATGCCAGACTGCACTCTTTCGAGCATCGGATCCCTTTTCAGGCATTGCAGACTGAGCTTTAACCGGATGGCCACGCTGTCCTCCAACAGGTTTTGGCTATGCCACGCGTTTTGTGCCAGATACGGGCCCGGCAGATGGAACCTGTTGCGATGTTGATGCCTGCTGCGGCCCCTCCTCCTCCGTTTCAGAACTACTGCCACCTGCACCCTGTTCCCCCAATGGCTGCCAATCGGGGTCAACAACTGGGTCATCTATAACCTCCTCTTCTATCTCGTGTGCAACTTCGTCTGTGTCACTGTATAAGTCGGTGGTATAGCGTTCGTGATGGGGCACCATAGTCTCATCAGGGTCTGATTCTGGATCAGTACCCTGCGAGGGCAATGTTGTGGTCTGAGTCAAAGGAACAGCATAGTAGTCTGGCTGTGGCTCTGCATCAGTGCACTCCATGCCCGATTCAACTAGTAATGGGCATGGCCTGTTAACTGTTTCACTTTCTAAGCCAGGGACGGTATGTGTAAAGAGCTCCATGGAGTAACCCGTTGTGTCGCCTGCTGCATCCTTCTCTGTTGTTGTTTTTGCTGAAGAGGACAAGGAAGCGACTTGTCCCTGACCGTGAACATCCACTAACGACGCGCTGCTTTTACATTTACCAGTTTCAAAAGAGGAGGCAAAAGAGCTAGAGGCTGAGTCAGCAAGGTAAGCCAAAACTTGCTCTTGCTGCTCCGGCTTTAAACGCGGTTTTCCTACTCCCAGAAAAGGGAGCGTTCGAGGCCTTGTGTAGCCAGACGACGAACCTGGCTCCACAGCTCCAGACTTAGGTGCTATATTTTTTTTCCCACGACCACCTGATGCTCCACTACGACTACCATCATTACCAGCTGGCAATGAACGCCCACGGCCACGACCTCTTCTACCAGACTTCCTCATTGTTTTAGAAACGTAACCAAAGTAACGGTATTTGTTGCTGTCAAACAACTTACACGGTGAGCTATAACTTCAGTATGATTTAGATATCCCTTTACAGGTGGGTGAGACTGCAAGGAAAATCAGGCACAATGTTACACACTCTGTTTTCTGTGGCACCAAATGAGAGAGATGCCACACACGCAGGACTGTCACTCAAGCACAAATGTCAATATTAATCTCCCACTGTTTTTTTTTATTTTTTCAGGGAGAATTTAGAAACCAAATAAAAAAAAAATAGGCTTTCTATGGTCCACTATTTGAGAGAGAGAGATGGCACACTCAGGAGTCAGGACTGGCACACAAGCAGAAAGGCCAATATTAATCTCCCACTGTTTTTTTTTTTTTTCAGGGAGAATTTAGAAACCAAATAAAAAAAAAGAAATAGGCTTTCTATGGCCCACTATTTGAGAGAGAGAGAGATGACACACTCAGGAGTCAGGACTGGCACACAAGCAGAAAGGCCAATATTAACCCCTTTACCCCCAAGGGTGGTTTGCATGTTATGGACCGGGCCAATTTTTACAATTCTGACCACTGTCCCTTTATGAGGTTATAACTCTGGAACGCTTCAACGGATCCTGGTGATTCTGACAATGTTTTCTCGTGACATATTGTACTTCATGATAGTGGTAAAATTTCTTTGATATTACCTGCATTTATTTGTGAAAAAAACGGAAATATGGCGAAAATTTTGAAAATTTCACAATTTTCCAACTTTGAATTTTTATGCAATTAAATCACAGAGATATGTCACACAAAATACTTAATAAGTAACATTTCCCACATGTCTACTTTACATCAGCACAATTTTGGACCCAAAATTTTTTTTTGTTAGGGAGTTATAAGGGTTAAAAGTTGACCAGCAATTTCTCATTTTTACAACAACATTTTATTTTAGGGACCACATCTCATTTGAAGTCATTTTGAGGGGTCTATATGATAGAAAATACCCACGTGTGACACCATTCTAAAAACTGCACCGCTCAAGGTTCTCAAAACCACATTCAGGAAGTTTATTAACCCTTCAGGTGTTTCACAGGAATTTTTGGAATGTTTAAATAAAAATTAACATTTAACTTTTTTTCACAAAAAATTTACTTCAGCTCCAATTTGTTTTATTTTACCAAGGGTTACAGGAGAAAATGGACCCCAAACCTTGTTGTACAATTTGTCCTGAGTACGCCAATACCCCATAAGTGGAGGTAAACCACTGTTTGGGCGCATGACAGATCTTGGAAGCGAATGAGCGCCATTTGACTTTTTAATGCAAAATTGACTAGAATTGAGATGGGACGCCATGTTGCGTTTGGAGAGCCCCTGATGTGCCTAAACATTGAAACCCCCCACAAGTGACACCATTTTGGAAAGTAGACCCCCTAAGTAACTTATCTAGAGGTGTGGTGAGCACTTTGACCCACCAAGTGCTTCACAGAAGTTTATAATGCAGAACCGTAAAAATAAAAAATCATTTTTTTTCACAAAAATTATCTTTTCGCCCCCAAATTTTTTATTTTCCCAATGGTAAGAGAAGAAATTGGAACCAAAAAGTTGTTGTACAATTAGTCCTGAATAAGCTGATACCCCATATGTGGGGTTAAACCACTGTTTGGGCGCATGGGAGAGCTCGGAAGGGAAGGAGCCCCGTTTGAGTTTTCAATGCAAAATTCACAGGAATTGAGATGAGATGCCATGTTGCGTTTGGAGAGCCACTGATGTGCCTAAACATTGAAACCCCCCACAAGTGACACCATTTTGGAAAGTAGACCCCCTAAGGAACTTATCTAGATGTGTTGTGAGCACTTTGACCCACCAAGAGCTTCACAGAAGTTTATAATGCAGAGCCGTAAAAATAAAACAAAATTTTTTTCCCACAAAAATTATTTTTTAGTCCCCAGTTTTGTATTTTCCCAAGGGTAACAGGAGAAATTGGACC
Source organism: Ranitomeya imitator (assembly GCF_032444005.1). NCBI lineage: Eukaryota > Metazoa > Chordata > Amphibia > Anura > Dendrobatidae > Ranitomeya > Ranitomeya imitator. Next base: position 241,126,548 of record NC_091282.1, read on the forward strand.
CCAAAAGTTGTTGTGCAATTTGTCCTGACTGCGCTGATACCCCATATGTGGGGGGGGACCACCGTTTGGGCGCATGGGAGGGCTCGGAAGGGAAGGAGCGCCATTTGGAATACAGACTTAGATGGAATGGTCTGCAGGCGTCACATTGCGTTTGCAGAGCCCCTAATGTACCTAAACAGTAGAAACCCTCCACAAGTGACCCCATATTGGAAACTCGACCCCCCAAGGAACTTATCTAGATGTGTTGTGAGAACTTTGAGCCCCCAAGTGTTTCACTACAGTTTCTAACGCAGAGCCGTGAAAAAAAAAAAAAAAAATTCCCCCCAAAATTATTTTTTAGCCCCCAGTTTTGTATTTTCTTGAGGGTAACAGGAGAAATTGGACCCCAAAAGTTGTTGTCCAATTTGTCCTGAGTGCGCTGATGCCCCATATGTGGGGGGGACCCACCGTTTGGGCGCATGGGAGGGCTCGGAAGGGAAGCAGTGCCATTTGGAATGCAGACTTAGATGGAATGGTCTGCAGGCGTCACATTGCGTTTGCAGAGCCCCTAATGTACCTAAACAGTAGAACCCCCCACAAGTGACCCCATATTGGAAACTAGACCCCCACACGAACTTATCTAGATGTGTTGTGAGAACTTTGAGCCCCCAAGTGTTTCACTACAGTTTATAACGCCGAGCCGTGAAAATAAAAAATCTTTTTTTTTCCCACAAAAATTATTTTTTAGCCCCCAGTTTTGTATTTTCCCAAGGGTAACAGGAGAAATTGGACCCCATAAGTTGTTGTCCAATTTGTCCTGAGTACGCTGATACCCCATATGTTGGGGTAAACTCCTGTTTGAACACACGGGAGAGCTCGGAAGGGAAGGAGCACTGTTTTACTTTTTCAACGCAGAATTGGCTGGAATTGAGATCGGACGCCATGTCGCGTTTGGAGAGCCCCTGATGTGTCTAAACAGTGGAAACCCCCAAATTATAACTGAAACCCTAATCCAAACACACCCCTAACCCTAATTCCAACGGTAACCCTAACCACACCTCTAACCCAGACACACCCCTAACCCTAATCCCAACCCTATTCACAACCGCAAATGTAATCCAAACCCTAACCCTAACTTTAGCCCCAGCCCTAACTGTAGCCTTAACCCTAACTGTAGCCTTAACCCTAGCCCTAACCCTAGCCTTAACCCTAGCCCTAACCCTAGCCCTAACCCTAGCCCTAACCCTAGCCCTAACCCTAACCCTAGCCCTAACCCTAACCCTAACCCTAGCCCTAACCCTAGCCCTAGCCCTAACCCTAACCCTAGCCCTAAGCCTAGCCCTAACCCTAGCCCTAACCCTAGCCCTAACCCTAACCCTAACCCTAGCCCTAACCCTAATGGGAAAATGGAAACAAATACATTTTTTTAATTTTTTTTAATTTTTCCCTAACTAAGGGGGTGATGAAGGGGGGTTTGATTTACTTTTATAGCGGGTTTTTTAGCGGATTTTTATGATTGGCAGCCGTCACACACTGAAAGACGCTTTTTATTGCAAAAAATATTTTTTGCGTTACCACATTTTGAGAGCTATAATTTTTCCATATTTTGATCCACAGAATCATGTGAGGTCTTGTTTTTTGCGGGACGAGTTGACGTTTTTATTGGTAATATTTTCGGGCACGTGACATTTTTTGATCGCTTTTTATTCCGATTTTTGTGAGGCAGAATTACCAAACACCAGCTATTCATGAATTTCTTTTGGGGGAGGCGTTTATACCGTTCCGCGTTTGGTAAAATTGATAAAGCAGTTTTATTCTTCGGGTCAGTACGATTACAGCGACACCTCATTTATATCATTTTTTTAATGTTTTGGCGCTTTTATACGATAAAAACTATTTTATAGAAAAATAATTATTTTTGCATCGCTTTATTCTGAGGACTATAACTTTTTTATTTTTTTGCTGATGTTGCTGTATGGTGGCTCGTTTTTTGCGGGACAAGATGATGCTTTCAGCGGTACCATGGTTATTTATATCTGTCTTTTTGATCGCGTGTTATTCCACTTTTTGTTCGGCGGTACGATAATAAAGCATTGCTTTTTGTCTCGTTTTTTTTTTTTCTTACGGTGTTTACTGAAGGGGTTAATTAGTGGGAAAGTTTTATAGGTCGGGTCGTTATGGACGCGCGATACTAAATATGTGTACTTTTATTGTTTGTTTTTTTATTTAGATAAAGGAATGTATTTATGGGAATAATATATATATATTTTTTTTCATTATTTAGGATTTTTTTTTTTTTTTTTTACACACTTGTAAAAAATTTTTTTAACTTTTTTACTTTGTCCCAGGGGGGGACAATACAGATCGGTGATCTGCCAGTTTGCACAGCACTCTGACAGATCACCGATCTGTCTGAGAGCAGTGCAGCGTTACCAAGTGCCTGCTCTGAGCAGGCACTTGGTAAGCCTCCTCCCTCCCTGCAGGACCCGGATCCGCGGCCATCTTGGATCCGGGACTTTCTGCAGGGAGGGAGGTAGGAGACCCCCGGAGCAACGCGATCACATCGCGTTGCTGCGGGGGTCTCAGGGAAGCCCGCAGGGAGCCCCCTCCCTGCGCGATGCTTCCCTGCACCGCCGGCACATCGCGATCATGTTTGATCGCGGTGTGCCGGGGGTTAATGTGCCGGGGGCGGTCCGTGACCGCTCCTGGCACATAGTGCCGGATGTCAGCTGCGATAAGCAGCTGACACCCGGCCGCGATCGGCCGCGCTCCCCCCGTGAGCGCGGCCGATCGCCTATGGCGTACTATTCCGTCCGTGGGAAGTAAAGCCCACCCCACATGGATGGAATAGTACGTCTAATGGCAGAAAGGGGTTAATCTCCCACTGTTTTTTTTATTTTTTCAGGGAGAATTTAGAAACCAAATAAAAAAATAAATAAATAGGCTTTCTTTGGCCCACTATTTGAGAGAGAAATGGCACACTCAGGAGTCAGAACTGGCACACAAGCAGAAAGGCCAATATTAATCTCCCACTGTTTTTTTTTTATTTTTTCAGGGAGAATTTAGAAACCAAATAAAAAAATAAATAAATAGGCTTTCTATGGCCCACTATTTGAGAGAGAGATGGCACACTCAGGAGTCAGGACTGGCACACAAGCAGAAAGGCCAATATTAATCTCCCACTGTTTTTTTTTTATTTTTTCAGGAATAATTTAGAAACCAAATAAAAAAAAATTGGCTTTCTATGGCCCACTATTTGAGAGAGAGATGGCACACTCAGGAGTCAGGACTGGCACACAAGCAGAAAGGCCAATATTAATCTCCCACTGTTTTTTTTTTTATTTTTTTCAGGGAGAATTTAGAAACCAAATAAAAAAAAAATAGGCTTTCTATGGCCCACTATTTGAGAGAGAGATGGCACACTCAGGAGTCAGGACTGGCACACAAGCAGAAAGGCCAATATTAATTTCCCACTGTTTTTTTTTATTTTTTCAGGGAGAATTTAGAAACCAAAAAAAAATAAATAAATATGCTTTCTATGGCCCACTATTTGAGAGAGAGATGGCACACTCAGGAGTCAGGACTGGCACACAAGCAGAAAGGCCAATATTAATCTCCCACTGTTTTTTTTTATTTTTTCAGGGAGAATTTAGAAACCAAATAAAAAAAAATAGGCTTTCTATGGCCCACTATTTGAGAGAGAGAGATGGCACACTCAGGAGTCAGGACTGGCACACAAGCAGAAAGGCCAATATTAATCTCCCACTGTTTTTTTTTTTCAGGGAGAATTTAGAAACCAAATAAAAAAAATAAATAGGCTTTCTATGGCCCACTATTTGAGAGAGAGATGGCACACTCAGGAGTCAGGACTGGCACACAAGCAGAAAGGCCAATATTAATCTCCCAGTTTTTTTTTATTTTTTCAGGGAGAATTTAGAAAAGAAATAAAAAAAATAGGCTTTCTATGGCCCACTATTTGAGAGAGAGAGATGGCACACTCAGGAGTCAGGACTGGCACACAAGCAGAAAGGCCAATATTAATCTCCCACTGTTTTTTTATTTTTTCAGGGATAATTTAGAAACCAAATAAAAAAAATAAATAGGCTTTCTATGGCCCACTATTTGAGAGTGAGAGATGGCACACTCAGGAGTCAGGACTGGCTGGCACACAAGCAGAAAGGCCAATATTAATCTCCCACTGTTTTTTTTTTTTCAGGGAGAATTTAGAAACCAAATAAAAAAATAAATAAATTGGCTTTCTATGGCCCACTATTTGAGAGAGAGATGGCACACTCAGGAGTCAGGACTGGCACACAAGCAGAAAGGCCAATATTAATCTCCCACTGTTTTTTTATTTTTTCAGGGATAATTTAGAAACCAAATATAAAAAAAAAAATTGGCTTTCTATGGCCCACTATTTGAGAGAGAGATGGCACACTCAGGAGTCAGGACTGGCACACAAGCAGAAAGGCCAATATTAATCTCCCACTGTTTTTTTTATTTTTTCAGGGAGAATTTAGAAACCAAATAAAAAAAAATAAATAGGCTTTCTATGGCCCACTATTTGAGAGAGAGATGGCACACTCAGGAGTCAGGACTGGCACACAAGCAGAAAGGCCAATATTAATCTCCCACTGTTTTTTTTTATTTTTTCAGGGAGAATGTAGAAACCAAATAAAAAATAAATAACTAGGCTTTCTATGGCACACTATTTGAGAGAGAGATGGCACACTCAGGAGTCAGGACTGGCACACAAGCAGAAAGGCCAATATTAATCTCCCACTGTGTTAAGGACTGGCGGAACGCACCAAGTACAAGATGAAATGGAACTAGGTGCGTTCGCAGTCCGAGGTCCACCGTGCAGGAAAAACCCTGCTGCTAGTAAGACGGACTATATGGCGGTACTACAAGTATACACGCACGGGTTAACTACACCCTGCATGAAGGAAGCGATCCTGTTGCATCACAGGACCGCGGTACCGCACATAGAGCGCGAGCAAGGAGTCAGCGAACTCAAGCCCAACTAGGATTGAAGTCCGATTAGACACTTGCCGGCACAACACCGCAACTGGGTGTGTAATAATAATATTAAGGCACAAGAGTGCGTGCGGTGCTGCACAGACGAACGCCACTAACCACCCAGGCTTGGGTCAGGAAAGCGCAGAGCAAGCGCACGGCGCCGTACAGGCGGACACAGCAACTGGTAGCTGTAATGTGTGTTACGTGCTGTTGGATAAGTCGGGCGCTAGGTAGCAAACATACACCTTCCGCGAACAGACATTCAATAGGGAGGGTTATTTAAAGAGCGACTTTCACTCACAACACACACACATATTTACAAGACAATACTAGCGCATGGCCGTGCGGTCATGCGCAGTTTATATAGCTGCAGCACAGGAAACAGCTACAGAAGTTTTGCAATTTCAGGACCTGCCAAAAGGACCAATGGGATGTGCTGCAGTACCTGAGCATGTGACCCGCGATCTCCAACAGGAGATCTTGCCCTGGGCATGCTCAGTGTGTGCAAATAAGGACTTAGATCCAGAAACGTCCACTCGCCGCTGCCCAGCACTGGCTTCAATGGCAGAAGCAGGAAAAGCAGCAGTAACTCTTCGCACAGAGTCAGTCTGAACGAGATGCTGGGATCGACGTCCCTGCTGAGCAGACTCCACTGCGGCTGGAGAAGAATGGGAGACCGCAGCGGAGACGGATCGAGATTCCCGCTGTGCAGCAGAGGAAACTCGACTCCTAACACACTTTTTTTTTTAATTTTTTCAGGGATAATTTAGAAAAAAAATATATAAAAAAAAAATTGGCTTTCTATGGCCCACTATTTGAGAGAGAGAGATGGCACTCAGAAGTAAGAACTGGCACACAAGCAGAAAGGCCAATATTAATCTCCCACTGTTTTTTTTTATTTTTTCAGGGAGAATTTAGAAACCAAATAAAAAAAATAAATAAATAGGCTTTCTATGGCCCACTATTTGAGAGAGAGATGGCACACTCAGGAGTCAGGACTGGCACACAAGCAGAAAGGCCAATATTAATCTCCCACTGTTTTTTTTTTTTTCAGGGAGAATTTAGAAACCAAATATAAAAAAAAAATTGGCTTTCTATGGCCCACTATTTGAGAGAGAGAGATGGCACACTCAGGAGTCAGGAATGGCACACAAGCAGAAAGGCCAATATTAATCTCCCACAGTTTTTTTTTATTTTTTCAGGGAGAATGTAGAAACCAAATAAAAAATAAATAAATAGGCTTTCTATGGCCCACTATTTGAGAGATAGATGGCACACACAGGAGTCAGGACTGGCACACAAGCAGAAAGGCCAATATTAATCTCCCACTGTTTTTTTTTTTTTTTTTTTGAGGGAGAATTTAGAAACCAAATATAAAAAAAATTGGCTTTCTATGGCCCACTATTTGAGAGAGAGAGAGATGGCACACTCAGGAGTCAGGACTGGCACACAAGCAGAAAGGCCAATATTAATCTCCCACAGTTTTTTTTTATTTTTTCAGGGAGAATGTAGAAACCAAAAAAAAAAAAAATAGGCTTTCTATGGCCCACTATTTGAGAGAGAGATGGCACACTCAGGACTGGCACACAAGCACAAAGGCCAATATTAATCTCCCACTGTTTTTTTTTTTCAGGGAGAATTTATAAACCCAATAAAAAAAAAAAAAAGGGTTTCTATGGCCCACTATGTGGGAGAGATGGCACACACAGGGATGGCACTCTAGAAGAAATGCCAATCTTAATCTCCCACAACTTATTTTTTTAGGGAGAATTAAAAATAAGGGACTGTTGTACAATTACTATCTCCCTGCAGTAATCTCAGCCAGGTATGGCAGGCAGCAATAAGGAGTGGACTGATGCACAAATTAAATAAAAAGTGTGGACAAACAAAAAAGATAGCTGTGCAGAAAGGAAGGAACAACAGGATTTGTGCTTTGAAAAAAGCAGTTGGTTTGCAGAGCGGCGTACACACAGCAATGCAGCTATCAGGGAGCCTTTTAGGGCAGCCCAATGAGCTACAGCGCTGAGGAAAAAAAATTGTAGCTTCCACTGTCCCTGCAAACAAAAGGTGTTGTTGGACAGTGGAAATTGCTACAGCACAAGCGGTTTGGTGGTTAATGGACCCTGCCTAACACTATCCCTGCATCTGACGAAGTGGCAGCAACCTCTCCCTACGCTCAGATCAGCAGCTGTAAGATGGCGGTCGGCGGGAACGCCTCTTTATAGCCCCTGTGACGCCGCAGACAGCAAGCCAATCACTGCAATGCCCTTCTCTAAGATGGTGGGGACCAGGACCTATGTCATCACGCTGCCCACACTCTGCGTCCACCTTCATTGGCTGAGAAATGGCGCTTTTGGCGTCATTGAATCGCGACTTTGGCGCGAAAGTCGCGTACCGCATGGTCGACCCCACACAGGGGTCGGGTCGGGTTTCATGAAACCCGACTTTGCCAAAAGTCGGTGACTTTTGAAAATGAACGATCCGTTTCGCTCAACCCTACTCATAACTTCAGGAAAGTCAACAAAGCTGGGGCAACTTCCAACCTAATGTCTCATTCCCCATGACTCTGTAGATTGCATGCCTATGACAGCAGGGTTCTCTCTCTCTTTCTGTACCAGTCTGTTTGTTTTATTTAATGCATGTAATATGTATTTAACAGAGATGAGCGAGCACTAAAATGCACGGATTCGAGTCGCTCGAACAGAAGAATTTGTAATGAGTATAATGGGAGCCAATGGGAAACTTGAGCATTTTTTCGGCAGACCCTACAAAGAGGTCTGTGGGCAGTGAAAATGTTGAAATGGATGGGAAAAGTGCTGAATGGAAGGAGAACAAGATGGGGAAGATATCTGGCTCCCAAATTGCTGCTGAAAACAATGGTGTCACACTTTAACTCCAATTTAAGGACTGACAAAAAATATTCAAAATTGATAAGAAATTGGAGTTGCAGGAAAAAAATTGTCAAGAATCATTCTTTCCTGCATAAAATTTTTTATATAAGGCGACATTTAAAACGTATTTAAAAATATTAATTTATGTAAACCAAAATTTAAGTTTTCAGCAAAAAATGGGAAATTTCAGTGTAATTTATAAAGGAAACAATAACTGCCAAAAATGTGGTGTAAGAAGGACTCTTATACACCCTGTAATAGACATAAAGGAGGACTTCATGCACATTCTGTTCAAATTGTCATATAGTGGTACTCCCATACTCATACAGGCTGTGCATTAAGTGCAAAGCCTTCCAAAAATTACAAGCAGGGTCAGACTTTGTATTTGCCTTGGATAACATACACCAGAAGAGATAGAGGACATTATCCTAACTACCGAACGAACCAATCAGACCTTGGAAACATATCTGAGATGTTTTGTTTCTGCAGACCAGGATGATTGGGTGTCCTTTTTGCCGTTGGCTGAGTTCGCCCTTAATAATCGGGCCAGCTCGGCTACCTTGGTTTCTCCATTTTTTTGCAATTCTGGGTTCCATCCTCGTTTCTCTTCAGGACAGGTTGAGTCTTCGGACTGTCCTGGTGTGGATTCTGTGGTGGATAGGTTGCAGCAGATCTGGACTCAGGTAGTGGACAATTTGATCTTGTCCCAGGAGAAAGCTCAACTTTTCGCTAATCGCAGACGCCGTGTGGGTCCCCGACTTCGTGTTGGGGATCTGGTTTGGTTATCTTCTCGTCATATTCCTATGAAGGTTTCCTCTCCTAAATTTAAACCTCGTTTTATTGGTCCGTATAGGATTTCTGAGGTTCTCAATCCTGTGTCTTTTCGTTTGACCCTCCCAGACTCCTTTTCCATACATAATGTATTCCATAGGTCGTTGTTGCGGAGATACGTGGCACCTATGGTTCCATCTGTTGAGCCTCCTGCCCCGGTTTTGGTGGAGGGGGAATTGGAGTATATTGTGGAGAAGATTTTGGATTCTCGTGTTTCTAGACGGAAACTCCAGTATCTGGTTAAATGGAAGGGTTATGCTCAGGAAGATAATTCCTGGGTTTTTGCCTCTGATGTTCATGCTTCCGATCTTGTTCGTGCCTTTCATGCGGCTCATCCTGGTTGGCCTGGGGGCTCTGGTGAGGGTTCGGTGACCCCTCCTCAAGGGGGGGGTACTGTTGTGAATTCTGTGGCTGAATTCACTCCTGTGGTCACAAGTGGTACTGCAGCTTCTGAGCTTCCTCCCTCAGGTGTTCTGGTGAGCTCGTTAACTGCTTCATTACTTAACTCCGCCTGATGCTGCTATCCTTGCTCCTTGTCAATGTTTCAGTGTTGGATCTGAGCTTCTCCTGATTGTTCCTGTGACCTGCTGCTCTGTATAGCTAAGTGCTTTTTGCTTTTTTGTTGCTTTTTTTCTGTCCAGCTTGTCTTTTGTTTTGCTGGAAGCTCTGAGACGCAAAGGGTGTACCGCCGTGCCGTTAGTTCGGCACGGTGGGTTTTTTTTGCCCCCTTTGCGTGGTGTTGCTTTAGGGTTTTTTGTAGACTGCAAAGTTCGCTTTACTGTCCTCGCTCTGTCCTAGAATATCGGGCCCCACTTTGCTGAATCTATTTCATCCCTACGTTTTGTCTTTTCATCTTACTCACAGTCATTATATGTGGGGGGCTGCCTTTTCCTTTGGGGAATTTCTCTGGGGCAAGTCAGGCCTATTTTTCTATCTTCAGGCTAGCTAGTTTCTTAGGCTGTGCCGAGTTGCCTAGGTAGTTGTTAGGCGCAATCCACAGCCGCTTTTAGTTGTGTTTAGGATAGGATCAGGTGTGCAGTCTACAGAGTTTCCACGTCTCAGAGCTCGTTCTTGTATTTTTGGGTATTTGTCAGATCACTGTGTGCGCTCTGATCGCTAAGCACACTGTGTTTCTGGATTGCCTTCATAACACCTGTCATTAGCAAACATAACAGTACAAGGAGCCAAACTAATGATTCTCAATAGAGGGAAAGAAAAAGTTCTGACATCATTTTTTTTTTTTTTTTCCTGCTCTGTGTTCACTTTTTTTTTTTCCCCTAGACATTTGGGTGATTCTGGACACAGGTGTGGACATGGATATTCAGGGTCTGTGCTCTTCAATGGATAATCTCGTTATAAATGTACAAAAAATTCAAGATACTATTGATCAGAAATCTATGTTAGAACCAAGAATTCCTATTCCTGATTTGTTTTTTGGAGATAGAACTAAGTTTCTAAGTTTCAAAAATAATTGTAAGCTATTTCTGGCCTTGAAACCTCATTCTTCTGGTAATCCTATTCAACAGGTTTTGATTATTATTTCTCTTTTGCGCGGCGACCCTCAAGACTGGGCATTTTCTCTTGCGCCAGGAGACCCTGCATTGAGTAGTGTCGATGCGTTTTTCCTGGCGCTCGGATTGCTGTACGATGAGCCTAATTCAGTGGATCAGGCTGAGAAAAATTTGCTGGCTTTGTGTCAGGGTCAGGATGAGATAGAAGTATATTGTCAGAAATTTAGGAAATGGTCAGTACTCACTCAGTGGAATGAATCTGCGCTGGCAGCTTTGTTCAGAAAGGGTCTCTCTGAGGCTCTTAAGGATGTCATGGTGGTATTTCCTATGCCTGCTGGTTTGAATGAGTCTTTGTCTTTGGCCATTCAGATCGGTCGACGCTTGCGCGAGCGTAAATCTGTGCACCATTTGGCAGTACTGCCTGAGGTTAAACCTGAGCCTATGCAGTGCGATAGGACTATGACTAGAGTTGAACGGCAGGAATACAGACGTCTGAATGGTCTGTGTTTCTACTGTGGTGATTCCACTCATGCTATTTCTGATTGTCCTAAGCGCACTAAGCGGTCCGCTAGGTCTGCCGTCATTGGTACTGTCCAAAGGTAGTGATGGCTAGCACTCGACTAGAGTAGAGGTCACGGTGCTAGTGAAGGGAACTAGAAGTTCCGAAGTCACTGAATATGAAAGATCACTGCACACGCTCAAAACGAAAATATGCTCTCAAGTGGAAGTTTATTTGATAGTTGATGCAGGAACAAGCGACTAGTCAATTTTTTGACGTTTCGGCTAAAGCATAGCCTTGGTCACAACGTCGCTGCAATAAATACAGAAATACAAATATTTACAAACACTATATACAATGAAATTGTGTTATGTACACTATATACAAACAATCTACATCAAGGAAAATTGTGCTGAACATGTACAGAGAAATGGCTCTGTAAGACAATGTAACGAGATGTATTTAAGATGGGATGATGTACTGTAGAGGGATATCTATAAAAAGAGAAACTGGAAACAAGGAACTGATTTCAATTGGGTCTAAGTGTAAGGGGAAAAAAGACCCTAGCAAAGTGCATGCAATCTGACACCCGTGGATGAAAAGAGCAAAGTTTAGAAAGGCAAGAGGTGGCCCATGTGCTTCTATTGTGTCAGAAGATGGTGTCTAACTGAATTGGGGCACCAAGAGGAGTAGCCCACCTAGAATGCAGAGTCCGTCTTGGATTCAGGGTAGTGCGGATGTAGCACTGGTATAAGGTAACGGCCTAATAGGGATGAATGGTAGAAATGAAAACCACTATGTACTGTAGGTTATGATAAAATACGTGGAGAAGAATAAAGACCTACCCTATGGAAGGCTTGGATTAAGGGCTGAGCAATGTCTCTTTGCAAGAATCATAGACTGGGTAAAGATTCAGGTACAGTGCCCAAGGTCTGTAGAGAGGCATGATAATAAATACATATGTACATATAATCATAACTAAGTGCTATGGTAATTACAGGAAAGAGGGCACCTGACCTGTAGTTATGTTAAACTGCAAAGGTACTTTGCTAAGTGGTGTGCCCAGAATATCATAGGTAGAGGTATTTATCAGATGATTCTTGGGGTACCGCACCCAAGTATACAGCACTGGCAAGAAAAAAGATGTATGGCGTTAAATAAGGGGGTAGAAAGAGGGAGATTGAAAAAAGACAATACTCATCTGCTGGCTTTGACATACGTCCATGAAAGTTGTATAGGTGTGGAACTGACGAAGCCGTGTCAGATTAGGAGACAAAGGTTGTCCTGGTTGTCCAATCAAGTGGGCAGCGGTTGGCGCTGTGAGGCAGAAGGCGTTGCTAGAGACACAGCCGTGTCTTAATCGGTGCTAGCGCTGGGACTTGTACAGTCCAAATTCCTTCTGTCCATTACCTTGATATGCTCTTTGTCGTCGTTTTCTGTCATGGCGTTTGTGGATTCGGGCGCTGCCCTGAATCTGATGGATTTGGATTATGCTAAACGTTGCGGGTTTTTCTTGGAGCCTTTGCGGTGTCCTATTCCATTGAGAGGAATTGATGCTACACCTTTGGCCAAGAATAAACCTCAATACTGGGCCCAGCTGACCATGTGCATGGCTCCTGCACATCAGGAAGTTATTCGCTTTCTGGTGTTGCATAATCTGCATGATGTGGTCGTGTTGGGGTTGCCATGGCTACAAACCCATAATCCAGTATTGGATTGGAATTCCATGTCGGTATCCAGCTGGGGTTGTCAGGGGGTACATGGTGATGTTTCATTTTTGTCGATTTCGTCATCCACCCCTTCTGAGGTCCCAGAGTTCTTGTCTGATTATCAGGATGTATTTGAGGAGCCCAAGTCCGATGCTCTACCTCCGCATAGGGATTGTGATTGTGCTATCAATTTGATTCCTGGTAGTAAATTCCCTAAAGGTCGATTATTTAATTTATCCGTGCCCAAACACGCCGCTATGCGCAGTTATGTGAAGGAATCCCTGGAGAAGGGACATATTCGCCCATCGTCATCACCACTGGGAGCAGGGTTCTTCTTTGTAGCCAAGAAGGATGGTTCGCTGAGACCATGTATTGATTACCGCCTTCTTAATAAGATCACTGTTAAATTTCAGTATCCCTTGCCATTGTTATCTGACTTGTTTGCTCGGATTAAGGGGGCTAGTTGGTTCACTAAGATAGATCTTCGTGGTGCGTATAATCTGGTGAGAATCAGGCAAGGAGATGAATGGAAAACTGCATTCAATACGCCCGAGGGTCATTTTGAGTATCTAGTGATGCCGTTCGGACTTGCCAATGCTCCATCTGTGTTTCAGTCTTTTATGCATGACATCTTCCGTGAGTATCTGGATAAATTCCTGATTGTTTACTTGGATGACATTTTGATCTTCTCAGATGATTGGGAGTCTCATGTGAAGCAGGTCAGAATGGTTTTTCAGGTCCTGCGTGCTAACTCTTTGTTTGTGAAGGGATCAAAGTGTCTCTTCGGTGTGCAGAAAGTTTCATTTTTGGGGTTCATCTTTACCCCTTCTACTATCGAGATGGATCCAGTTAAGGTCCAAGCCATCCAGGATTGGATTCAGCCGACATCTCTGAAAAGTCTGCAAAAGTTCCTGGGCTTTGCTAATTTTTATCGTCGCTTCATCTGTAATTTTTCTAGCATTGCCAAACCATTGACCGATTTGACCAAGAAGGGTGCTGATTTGGTTAATTGGTCTTCTGCTGCTGTGGAAGCTTTTCAGGAGTTGAAGCGTCGTTTTTGTTCTGCCCCTGTGTTGTGTCAGCCAGATGTTTCTCTTCCGTTCCAGGTCGAGGTTGATGCTTCTGAGATTGGAGCAGGGGCGGTTTTGTCACAGAGAGGTTCTGATTGCTCAGTGATGAAACCATGTGCTTTCTTTTCCAGGAAGTTTTCGCCCACTGAGCGTAATTATGATGTGGGCAATCGAGAGTTGCTGGCCATGAAGTGGGCATTCGAGGAGTGGCGTCATTGGCTTGAAGGAGCTAAGCATCGCGTGGTGGTATTGACTGATCATAAGAACTTGACTTATCTCGAGTCTGCCAAGCGCTTGAATCCTAGACAGGCCCGTTGGTCGTTATTTTTTGCCCGCTTCGACTTTGTGATTTCGTACCTTCCGGGCTCTAAAAATGTGAAGGCGGATGCTCTGTCTAGGAGTTTTGTGCCCGACTCTCCAGGTTTATCTGAGCCAGCGGGTATCCTCAAGGAAGGAGTCATTGTGTCTGCCATCTCCCCTGATTTGCGGCGGGTGCTGCAAAAATTTCAGGCGAATAAACCTGATCGTTGTCCAGCAGAGAAACTGTTCGTCCCTGATAGGTGGACTAATAAACTTATCTCTGAACTTCATTGTTCGGTGTTGGCTGGTCATCCTGGAATCTTTGGTACCAGAGAGTTAGTGGCTAGATCCTTCTGGTGGCCATCTCTGTCACGGGATGTACGTACTTTTGTGCAGTCCTGTGGGATTTGTGCTAGGGCTAAGCCCTGCTGTTCTCGTGCCAGTGGGTTGCTTTTGCCCTTGCCGGTCCCAAAGAGGCCTTGGACACATATTTCGATGGATTTCATTTCTGACCTTCCCGTTTCTCAAAAGATGTCAGTCATTTTGGTGGTCTGTGATCGCTTTTCTAAAATGGTCCATCTGGTGCCCTTGGCTAAATTGCCTTCCTCCTCTGACTTGGTACCTTTGTTCTTTCAGCATGTGGTTCGGTTGCATGGCATTCCTGAGAATATTGTTTCTGACAGAGGTTCCCAGTTTGTTTCAAGGTTTTGGCGAGCCTTTTGTGGTAGGATGGGCATTGACCTATCCTTTTCCTCGGCTTTCCATCCTCAGACTAATGGCCAGACCGAACGAACCAATCAGACCTTGGAAACATATCTGAGATGTTTTGTTTCTGCAGACCAGGATGATTGGGTGTCCTTTTTGCCGTTGGCTGAGTTCGCCCTTAATAATCGGGCCAGCTCGGCTACCTTGGTTTCTCCATTTTTTTGCAATTCTGGGTTCCATCCTCGTTTCTCTTCAGGACAGGTTGAGTCTTCGGACTGTCCTGGTGTGGATTCTGTGGTGGATAGGTTGCAGCAGATCTGGACTCAGGTAGTGGACAATTTGATCTTGTCCCAGGAGAAAGCTCAACTTTTCGCTAATCGCAGACGCCGTATGGGTCCCCGACTTCGTGTTGGGGATCTGGTTTGGTTATCTTCTCGTCATATTCCTATGAAGGTTTCCTCTCCTAAATTTAAACCTCGTTTTATTGGTCCGTATAGGAGTTCTGAGGTTCTCAATCCTGTGTCTTTTCGTTTGACCCTCCCAGACTCCTTTTCCATACATAATGTATTCCATAGGTCGTTGTTGCGGAGATACGTGGCACCTATGGTTCCATCTGTTGAGCCTCCTGCCCCGGTTTTGGTGGAGGGGGAATTGGAGTATATTGTGGAGAAGATTTTGGATTCTCGTGTTTCTAGACGGAAACTCCAGTATCTGGTTAAATGGAAGGGTTATGCTCAGGAAGATAATTCCTGGGTTTTTGCCTCTGATGTTCATGCTTCCGATCTTGTTCGTGCCTTTCATGCGGCTCATCCTGGTCGGCCTGGGGGCTCTGGTGAGGGTTCGGTGACCCCTCCTCAAGGGGGGGGTACTGTTGTGAATTCTGTGGCTGAATTCACTCCTGTGGTCACAAGTGGTACTGCAGCTTCTGAGCTTCCTCCCTCAGGTGTTCTGGTGAGCTCGTTAACTGCTTCATTACTTAACTCCGCCTGATGCTGCTATCCTTGCTCCTTGTCAATGTTTCAGTGTTGGATCTGAGCTTCTCCTGATTGTTCCTGTGACCTGCTGCTCTGTATAGCTAAGTGCTTTTTGCTTTTTTGTTGCTTTTTTTCTGTCCAGCTTGTCTTTTGTTTTGCTGGAAGCTCTGAGACGCAAAGGGTGTACCGCTGTGCCGTTAGTTCGGCACGGTGGGTTTTTTTTGCCCCCTTTGCGTGGTGTTGCTTTAGGGTTTTTTGTAGACTGCAAAGTTCGCTTTACTGTCCTCGCTCTGTCCTAGAATATCGGGCCCCACTTTGCTGAATCTATTTCATCCCTACGTTTTGTCTTTTCATCTTACTCACAGTCATTATATGTGGGGGGCTGCCTTTTCCTTTGGGGAATTTCTCTGGGGCAAGTCAGGCCTATTTTTCTATCTTCAGGCTAGCTAGTTTCTTAGGCTGTGCCGAGTTGCCTAGGTAGTTGTTAGGCGCAATCCACAGCCGCTTTTAGTTGTGTTTAGGATAGGATCAGGTGTGCAGTCTACAGAGTTTCCACGTCTCAGAGCTCGTTCTTGTATTTTTGGGTATTTGTCAGATCACTGTGTGCGCTCTGATCGCTAAGCACACTGTGTTTCTGGATTGCCTTCATAACACCTGTCATTAGCAAACATAACAGAATCTTGCCTTGCGCAGGTGTGTACTACGGAGGACAGAGAATGAACTTTAATCCAATATTGCGGCCAGCATGCAGCCAGTGGGTAAGGAAAGGGTGAATCAAACACCTGAAAACTCTGCCCATATGACCGAAAACCGATCCCGCCAAATTCAGGTGACAGGTTTCCTTTAAGTAGGGACCTCCTGCAGTGACCAGGTAATTACAGCCAGGAGATTTGTGGGAAAAACACATCAAGTCTGAGATTCAAGTCGAGTAAATTTATTTATTTGAATCACTACTAGAAAACACACAGCATTCCTGAAAAAACAGGGAGATGTGGGAAAAGGGCAGAAAGAGGGAGTCAACAGACATGGGGCAATTCAGGGATCACAGCAGGACAAATCAAGGGCTACCAGAGTCAGATTCACACGCCGTAGGCAGAACTATAGCTGACACAGCCAGCAGGATGCATAGGATCTAAATAGCTAAACCTGAACCCAGAATGATAGATAGGGAAAATAGTGTGCACTCAGGTCGTGGGACAATGAGGTGCTGGTAAACTGACCGTGTGGTCAAGTCAATCATAGAAAAAATTACCGCACACTCGATACTGGTATGATGCAGAAAAGGTATATGCCAATTGTATTCAAGAAAACAAATAAAAAAATAATGGTTGCCACATTAGTAAAGGTAGACAATGAACCCGACGTTTCGACCCTCCCGGGTCTTATTCATGGGGTTACTAGAAAAGCAAAGAAACTGTATAAATAATTGTTTGACAAAAATAAAAACATCTTAGAAAAGGATGGCAAAATTACATTCATATACAAAATCATATAAACCAAATCACCAACAGAGGGGGAAAAAAGGAGAAACAAAACAGATAAGACAAAACATTATGTACAGAGCAACTCAAAAAATCCGATGGTCATACGACAAGGGACGGCGAAAATTGTTGTCATATGAAACGAAGATCATGGTAATAGACTATATGAAGTTTACCTCCAGTCCTTGGATATACAAGCATAAAGGTGGCAGTAGTAGGGGAAGAGCAGGCGATCCCTTTAGTTTTAAAGCATAACCTATCGCAGTGACAAGATTATAATGTTACTAAAAAGACAAAGTATGTGACAACATCCTCCTAATAAAGAATGGGTATCAGACACGTGTATCCCTGGTGGAATAGTATGTTTGACAGAATAGGTGGTAACGGGCATAATGAGATGGACAATACGCTGTCCCTATGAATACAGGTGATATCATGGTCAAAATAAAGTAAGGATACCACTAGTGTTGCTGAAGTAGAAAGGTACTGAGTAATAAGGAGGGCCCACAAAAGTTCAGGGTGGTCAAGTACAGGTAATAGCAAGTACCTTGTGATGAGGCCAGTATGGGCTGCTGTCCCGGGTAAGGAGAACTGTAGGGCCGTAATGTATCTGTTAGGTCTGTGAAGCAGGGAGAGAGTAGTGAGTGGTAACCATGGGTTACCAAGGAACCAATGTCCGGTAATAACCGGCAGAGCAGGGAGAGGTGGCGGCGCAAGAGTACCTGAGTTGAGTTCTGCTGGAGGTCAGCGGCGCATCCCGCGCCCTGCTGCATAGTCCTGGAAGGAGGCTTGAGGAGTGGGGGTGGGAGGGAATGCCGCCCTAAAATACCGCCGGACCGGAAGTCCCGTACCGGAAGTGACGCGGTAGCTGAGCCGCGCATGCGCAAACGGCATCATATGCGAGTATGGGCAAAACACTGCCCAGGAGTGGGAGTGTAACAGCGCTAATAGGGACGCTGAGGGAGACAGGAGGGGGGATAGCTAATACATAATATTGTATGTGGGTGTCCACAGGATACTGATGGACAAAATGTGGGCACTGCTGGAGACAAGGGAAAGAGAGGGGTTGGGATGTGGTAGTAAACAGATGTAAATGTAGGAGGGGTATAAGACTAAAGAAATGGAAACACTGAGATGAAATCTGACATGGAATGAATGCTGTTAAAGTGAAACTGAAAGTGAAACCAGGGGGGCTAACATGAGAATGGATAAGAAAAATGAACAAAATAATGAACAAAATGGACTAAAAGGAAAATGCAAGAAAAATAAAATTAAAAAACAATAAAATATTGAAATATTGAGGTAAAAATAATGATAATAATAATAATTAAAAAAAAATAAAAATGAAATAAAAATAAAAATGAGAAAATGAAAAAATGAAAAAAACGAATAAAAGTAAAAATGAAAATGGAAAAAAGAAAAAAGAAAAAAAGAAAAAGGGAAAAATGAAAATAAAAAAATGAATGAATGAAAAAGTGAAAATAAACAAAAGTCGGAGAGATATATGCCAGAAAACTCACCTAATGGGAGGGGCCTTCGTTGCAGCCTACGCCCTACCCTTTTTTCAGATAACCCTGATTTCTGTGACAAGTATAAGAAGATCTTAAATAAATGCTCTATGGATATAATCATACTGACCATTGAATTTCTACAAAAGGCTGTTACTGAGACAACGGACAGTATTAGAGCTATAGAGACCCAATTATCCTCAACCTTGGCATCTGCGGATTGGACTAACCTTAAAGAGAAGACAGACAAGATCCTTACTGATCACCAAAAATTCTTGGAAGGAAAGAAACGCCAAAAGTTTCAACGCGACAACGACGATTATACCCATAATAGGGTGTACCGATGGAGCGATTCTACAGGCAACAATTCTTGGCGTCGTCCATACCAACGCAAAACGGGTTCCTTCAGTACAGAGCGCGACTCGTCCACGGGCTCAAGCAGACCTAATTTTTTATTGAAAGGCCGCAGGGGAGGATACCAGCGTTCCGACCAACAAGAAGATCGAGGAAAAATGACAACTCGGTCACAGGTAAGACATCTAACCTAGTTATCAATATTTCAGGTTATACGCTCTCCCCTGCGGAACTCGACATATTACAAAAAGGACTGTCGTTCTGTCCCACTCCTATCTGGGATAGCTTCCAGCTGGAGCGGGACCTACAAAGACTATATCGTCTAGTGAGACTGAAGACTCACTTCGGGACATTGACGGGAAACTCCGAGAACAGAGTGTCTCCTAGCGTGGACGTCTCTGTTACGGAGATCCCTCTGACATCTTTGGGACTAAGGAACCATAGTTCCTTTAATCCACCTCATACGTTCCATGCTGTCGAAACATTTATTTCTTTTGTTGATAAAGATGTTAAGGATCTATCTCACCAACACCGTTTGGACCTCTTCCCCACACGGGCAAATCTGACACCATCCGAAAAACAAGCACTCACTTCTCTACATAACAACATTAAACCGGCGGACAAAGGTGGGGCAATAGTTGTTCGGGATCGTACACAATACTCCATGGAGGTACTACGCCAACTATCAGACACCAGTACTTATAAGGTTGTGCCCAGGGACCCCACTTTTGAGATCCGCAAGAAAATTGAATATGTCATCAAAACCTATAGTGACAATGGTACGATTGACCAACAGACTGCCAAATTTCTCTCCAATCCCCACCCAACTACCCCGGTATTCTATATACTACCTAAAATCCATAAGTCCCTCACAAATCCTCCCGGTTGTCCCATAGTGGCATCCACCGACTCGATACTGTCACCCCTATCAGTCTTCCTAGAAAAAATCTTGACACCACTGATTAAGAATAACAGGTCCTTCATACTGGACACCAGCCATTTTCTCAGAGTACTTAGACCACATGGCAATGTTCCTCCTGATAGTTTCCTGGTGACCATGGACGTAAACAGCCTCTACACCTCCATCACTCATGAGAAAGGCATTGCAGCATCCAAATTGCTCTTGGAGAATTCGGGTAAATCCACTACCTATATACAGCTTTGTGTAGACTTACTGAGGCTAGTCCTTTACGAGAATTACTTCCTCTATGAGGACACTTACTACGTACAGTGCCAGGGGACCGCGATGGGCTCTAACGTCGCACCGGCGGACGCAAATGCATACATGAACTCATTCGAGGAGAATTATGTTTATACGGATATCAGATATGAGGCACACATCAACTGCTACTTACGTTACATAGATGACATCTTCTTCATCTGGACAGGATCCACTGATACACTACAGGCATTCCACCAAACTCTCAACTCTATCTACCCAGAACTGCAGTTCACTATGCACTTTGACCCAACTCAAATCTCCTTTCTGGACACTCTCGTCCGGAAGGATGACCAAGGCCTTCTGTCCACTGACCTTTTTTGTAAACCAACAGACTGTAACAGTCTTCTGCATTATTCCAGCAGCCATCCAAAAGCCACACGCAACAGCCTTCCCCGGTCACAATTCTCCAGGGTAGCTAGAATTGTCTCTGATCCAGATATACATCCTACACGCTTAGAGGACATGTCCCAGAAATTTAGGGAGAGGAAGTACCCACAACGTCTACTCGACCGAGAAAAAGCACAGGTCCTACAACCACGATCCACATCTCCAAACAACACCAATGAGAACAGAGTCCCATTTGTTCACACGTTTCACCCTTTTATGCCCAAAATATAGAGAGTGATTAATAAGCATTGGCCTCTCCTAAGGAAAGCTTACCCCAGTATTACAAGTTTTTCCGCACCACCTCTCATGTGGAATAGAAGAGCCCCTAACATCAAGGACAAGTTGGTTCGGGCGGACATAGGCAGTCTACGCCCCATCACAAATCAGACTACACTGACCCCACATCGCTCAGGGACATTTCCGTGTCTAAACTGCACCTCGTGTTCTAACGTGATCAAATCGGATAGTGTAACACATCCCAGGACAGGTAAAACTTACCCGATTCGTGGCTACTATACGTGTAATTCAAACTTCGTTGTCTACGTTATAAAATGCGCGTGTGGCCTCCTATACGTAGGTGAGACAACCCAGCATGTGAAGGATCTTATAGCTAGCCACAAGTCTACCATTCGTTGCAGCAAGACGTGGCTACCTATCCCTGAACACTTCATCAAGTGCAGGCACAAGGTGGCGCAGCTCAAATACCAAGTCATTGAGCAGGTCCCTAGACCCCGAAGAGGGGGGAACCACATCAGACAACTTAAAATGAGGGAGACGTTTTGGATCCACAAATTAGAGACCCTAAGTCCTAAGGGTCTCAACAGGGAAATTGACTGGTTACTGTAATATTTTACTAATCCTCTACTTTACCTTCCAGACACGTTGAGCCAACTTCCCATTAGGTGAGTTTTCTGGCATATATCTCTCCGACTTTTGTTTATTTTCACTTTTTCATTCATTCATTTTTTTATTTTCATTTTTCCCTTTTTCTTTTTTTCTTTTTTTCTTTTTTTCTTTTTTCTTTTTTCCTTTTTCATTTTTCCTTTTATTCATTTTTTTTCATTTTTTCATTTTCTCATTTTTATTTTTATTTCATTTTTATTTTTTTATTATTATTATTATTATTATTATCATTATTTTTACCTCAATATTTCAATATGTTATTGTTTTTTAATTTTATTTTTCTTGCATTTTCCTTTTAGTCCATTTTGTTCATTATTTTGTTCATTTTTCTTATCCATTCTCATGTTAGCCCCCCTGGTTTCACTTTCAGTTTCACTTTAACAGCATTCATTCCATGTCAGATTTCATCTCAGTGTTTCCATTTCTTTAGTCTTATACCCCTCCTACATTTACATCTGTTTACTACCACATCCCAACCCCTCTCTTTCCCTTGTCTCCAGCAGTGCCCACATTTTGTCCATCAGTATCCTGTGGACACCCACATACAATATCCGTTAGTGTTAGCTATCCCCCCTCCTGTCTCCCTCAGCATCTCTATTAGCGCTGTTACACTCCCACTCCTGGGCAGTGTTTTGCCCATACTCGCATATGATGCCGTTTGCGCATGCGCGGCTCAGCTACCGCGTCACTTCCGGTACGGGACTTCCGGTCCGGCGGTATTTTAGGGCGGCATTCCCTCCCACCCCCACTCCTCAAGCCTCCTTCCAGGACTATGCAGCAGGGCGCGGGATGCGCCGCTGACCTCCAGCAGAACTCAACTCAGGTACTCTTGCGCCGCCACCTCTCCCTGCTCTGCCGGTTATTACCGGACATTGGTTCCTTGGTAACCCATGGTTACCACTCACTACTCTCTCCCTGCTTCACAGACCTAACGGATACATTACGGCCCTACAGTTCTCCTTACCCGGGACAGCAGCCCGTACTGGCCTCATCACAAGGTACTTGCTATTACCTGTACTTGACCACCCTGAACTTTTGTGGGCCCTGCTTATTACTCAGTACCTTTCTACTTCAGCAACACTAGTGGTATCCTTACTTTATTTTGACCATGATATCACCTGTATTCATAGGGACAGCGTATTGTCCATCTCATTATGCCCGTTACCACCTATTCTGTCAAACATACTATTCCACCAGAGATACACGTGTCTGATACCCATTCTTTATTAGGAGGATGTTGTCACATACTTTGTCTTTTTAGTAACATTATAATCTTGTCACTGCGATAGGTTATGCTTTAAAACTAAAGGGATCGCCTGCTCTTCCCCTACTACTGCCACCTTTATGCTTGTATATCCAAGGACTAGAGGTAAACTTCATATAGTCTATTACCATGATCTTCGTTTCATATGACAACAATTTTCGCCGTCCCTTGTCGTATGACCATCGGAATTTTTGAGTTGCTCTGTACATAATGTTTTGTCTTATCTGTTTTGTTTCTCCTTTTTTCCCTCTCTGTTGGTGATTTGGTTTATATGATTTTGTATATGAATGTAATTTTGCCATCCTTTTCTAAGATGTTTTTATTTTTGTTAAACAATTAATTATACAGTTTCTTTGCTTTTCTAGTAACCCCATGAATAAGACCCGGGAGGGTCGAAACGTCGGGTTCATTGTCTACCTTTACTAATGTGGCAACCATTATTTTTTTATTTGTTTTCTTGAATAAAATTGGCATATACCTTTTCTGCATCATACCAGTATCGAGTGTGCGGTAATTTTTTCTATGAACCCAGAATGAGGCAGAGCAAAGTTAACTCTTGACTAGTGTTGAGCATTCCGATACCGCAAGTATCGGGTATCGGCCGATACTTGCGGTATCGGAATTCCGATACCGAGATCCGATACTTTTGTGGTATCGGGTATCGGTATCGGATCCATAGTGAGGTGTAAAATAAAGAATTAAAATAAAACCAATCAGAACGGACGTCATTCCTCAGGTCCTAAACTCGCTCATTTTAAACAAAGAAGCCTGCCGGTTACCCGCGTGATGTCCAGGGGCCGCCGGAGAGGTGAATATATCAATATTTTTTATTTTAATTCTTTATTTTACGCATTAATATGGATCCCAGGGCCTGAAGGAGAGTTTCCTCTCCTTCAGACCCTGGGAACCATCAGAATACCTTCCGATACTTGGTGTCCCATTGACTTGTATTGGTATCGGATATCGGTATCGGTGATATCCGATACTTTTCGGGTATCGGCCGATACTATCCGATACCGATACTTTCAAGTATCGGACGGTATCGCTCAACACTACTCTTGACATGATCCGCCCGGAAAAAGGGCAGACAGGATTAAGCCCTGGAACGGATCATGACAGTACCCTCCTCTCAAGGGGGGCCACCGGACCCCCATGCTTCCCAGGATAACGTGCGTGAAATGCCTGAACCAATCGATCAGCATGGACATATTGCGCCGGAACCCAAGATCGATCCTCAGGACCGTAACCCCTCCAAATGGACCAAATACTGAAGTGAACTACGGACCATGCGAGAATCCTCAATCCGTTCCACTTCATACTCGGTCTGAACATCCACAGAAACAGGAGGGAGAAGGGATGGAAGCCCAGCAGAGGATGGTACGAATGACTTAAGAAAGGATTTAAGGAACACATTGGTGATCCGAAGCGATGGAGGAAGACGCAAGCAAAAGGCAACTGGATTGACCACTTCAATGATCTCATAAGACCCAATAAACCTGGGACCTAGCTTAGCAGAAGGAACCTTAAGATAAATGTTCTTGATAGACAACCACACCTTATCTCCTACCAGGAATATAGGTCCTACAGACCGTCGCTTATCCACAAAAAGTTTATGTTTGCCCTGAGCCTCCCCAATGTCCTTCTGGACCTCCCTCCACACCTCCCCCAATCCATGTACTGCCATATTAGCCCCTGGAAATCCTAAATCCTTGGGTTACAGTCCTGAGGATCGGTCTTGGGTTTTGGCGCTATGTGTCCATGCTGATCGATTGGTTCAGGCATTTCACGCACATTATCCTGGGAAGCCTCGGGGTCCGGTGGCCCCCCGTTGAGAGGAGGGTACTGTCATGATCTGTTGCAGGATTTAATCTTGTCTGCCCTTTTTCCGGGTGGATCATGTTAAGGGTTAACTTTGCTCTGCCTCATTCTGGGTTGAGGTTTGCTATTTAGCTCCTATGCATCCTGCCGCCAGTGTCAGCTATAGTTCTGCCTTCAGCTTGTGAACCTGACTCTGGTAGCCCTTCCTTTGTCCTTCTGTGATCCCTGACTTGCCCTGTATCTGTTGACTCCCTCTGTCTGCCCTTTTCCCAGCCTCTCCCTGTTTGTCAGCTTGATTCTCTGGTTTCTGACTCGGCTTGAATTCGGACTTGCTTCTGCCTTCTGACTTTGTCTTATCCACTCCTGACTGTTGCTGAACCTCGTGGCTTGTTACTGACCACGTGTACTTCTGATCTTTTTAGTACTTCGGCCTGTTTTTTGACTTGGCTTGTCTGATCACTCTCCCACCACTTGGTGGCACCTGTACTGCTGCTTCATGGTGGATCTGTGTACGCAGTTTCATTTCCCTCTCAAGCTTCCTCTGGTGGAGGTTGCGCTATACTGCACCATAGCAGCATGACATTATAGCTGACCACCTAGCCTGTCTAGGAGTTAACCATTTGTGTTATGTAGGCAATCCAGTGACACAGTGTGCCAGCAATCAGAGCACATACAGTGATCTGACAATAACCCAAAAACAATAGAACGAGCTCTGAGACGTGGAATCTCTGTAGACCGCAATACCTGAACCTATCCTAACACAACTAAAGGCAGCTGTGGATTGCGCCTGACACTACCTATGCAACTCGGCACAGCCTGAGGAGCTGACTAGCCTGAAGATAGAAAAACAAGCCTGACTTGCCTCAGAGAAATACCCCAAAGGAAAAGGCAGCCCCCCACATATAATGACTGTTAGCAAGATGAAAAGACAAACGTAGGGATGAAATAGATTCAGCAAAGTGAGGCCCGATATTCTAGATAGAGCGAGGATAGCAAAGAGAACTTTGCAGTCTACAAAAAACCCTAAAGCAAAAAACCACGCAAAGGGGGCAAAAAGACCCACCGTGCCGAACTAACGGCACGGCGGTACACCCTTTGCGTCTCAGAGCTTCCAGCAAAACAAATTGACAAGCTGGACAGAAAAAGTAGCAACAAAAGCAAAGAAGCACTTATCTAAGCAGAGCAGCAGGCCACAGGAAAGATCCAGAAGCTCAGATCCAACACTGGAACATTGACAAGGAGCAAGGAAGACAGAATCAGGCAGAGTTAAATAACAAAGCAGCCAACGAACTCACCAGAACACCTGAGGGAGGAAGCTCAGAAGCTGCAGTACCACTTGTGACCACAGGAGTGAATTCAGCCACAGAATTCACAACAGTACCCCCCCCTTGAGGAGGGGTCACCGAACCCTCACCAGAGCCCCCAGGCCGACCAGGATGAGCCACATGAAAGGCACGAACAAGATCTGGAGCATGGACATCAGAGGCAAAAACCCAGGAATTATCTTCCTGAGCATAACCCTTCCATTTAACCAGATACTGGAGTTTCCGTCTAGAAACACGAGAATCCAAAATCTTCTCCACAATATACTCCAATTCCCCCTCCACCAAAACCGGGGCAGGAGGCTCAACAGATGGAACCATAGGTGCCACGTATCTCCGCAACAACGACCTATGGAATACATTATGTATGGAAAAGGAGTCTGGGAGGGTCAGACGAAACGACACAGGATTGAGAATCTCAGAAATCCTATACGGACCAATAAAACGAGGTTTAAATTTAGGAGAGGAAACCTTCATAGGAATATGACGAGAAGATAACCAAACCAGATCCCCAACACGAAGTCGGGGACCCACACGGCGTCTGCGATTAGCGAAAAATTGAGCCTTCTCCTGGGACAAGGTCAAATTGTCCACTACCTGAGTCCAGATCTGCTGCAACCTGTCCACCACAGAATCCACACCAGGACAGTCCGAAGACTCAACCTGTCCTGAAGAGAAACGAGGATGGAACCCAGAATTGCAGAAAAATGGAGAGACCAAGGTAGCCGAGCTGGCCCGATTATTAAGGGCGAACTCAGCCAACGGCAAAAAGGACACCCAATCATCCTGGTCTGCAGAAACAAAACATCTCAGATATGTTTCCAAGGTCTGATTGGTTCGTTCGGTCTGGCCATTAGTCTGAGGATGGAAAGCCGAGGAAAAAGATAGGTCAATGCCCATCCTACCACAAAAGGCTCGCCAAAACCTTGAAACAAACTGGGAACCTCTGTCAGAAACAATATTCTCAGGAATGCCATGCAAACGAACCACATGCTGGAAGAACAAAGGCACCAAATCAGAGGAGGAAGGCAATTTAACCAAGGGCACCAGATGGACCATTTTAGAAAAGCGATCACAGACCACCCAAATGACTGACATCTTTTGAGAAACGGGAAGGTCAGAAATGAAATCCATCGAAATATGTGTCCAAGGCCTCTTTGGGACCGGCAAGGGCAAAAGCAACCCACTGGCACGTGAACAGCAGGGCTTAGCCCTAGCACAAATCCCACAGGACTGCACAAAAGTACGTACATCCCGTGACAGAGATGGCCACCAGAAGGATCTAGCCACTAACTCTCTGGTACCAAAGATTCCAGGATGACCAGCCAGCACCGAACAATGAAGTTCAGAGATAACTTTACTAGTCCACCTATCAGGGACGAACAGTTTCTCCGCCGGACAACGATCCGGTTTATTCGCCTGAAATTTTTGCAACACTCGCCGCAAATCAGGGGAGATGGCAGACACAATGACTCCTTCCTTGAGGATACTCGCCGGCTCAGATGAACCCGGAGAGTCGGGCACAAAACTCCTAGACAGAGCATCCGCCTTCACATTTTTAGAGCCCGGAAGGTACGAAATCACAAAATCGAAGTGGGCAAAAAATAACGACCAACGGGCCTGTCTAGGATTCAAGCGCTTGGCAGACTCGAGATAAGTAAGGTTCTTATGATCAGTCAATACCACCACGCGATGCCTAGCTCCTTCAAGCCAATGACGCCATTCCTCGAATGCCCACTTCATGGCCAGCAACTCTCGGTTGCCCACATCATAATTACGCTCAGCAGCCGAAAACTTCCTGGAAAAGAAAGCACATGGTTTCAACACTGAGCAACCAGAACCTCTCTGTGACAAAACCGCCCCTGCTCCAATCTCAGAAGCATCAACCTCGACCTGGAACGGAAGAGAAACATCTGGTTGACACAACACAGGGGCAGAACAAAAACGATGCTTCAACTCCTGAAAAGCTTCCACAGCAGCAGAAGACCAATTAACCAAATCAGCAACCTTCTTGGTCAAATCGGTCAATGGTTTGGCAATGCTAGAAAAATTACAGATGAAGCGACGATAAAAATTAGCAAAGCCCAGGAATTTTTGCAGACTTTTCAGAGATGTCGGCTGAGTCCAATCCTGGATGGCTTGGACCTTAACCGGATCCATCTCGATAGTAGAAGGGGAAAAGATGAACCCCAAAAATGAAACTTTCTGCACACCGAAGAGACACTTTGATCCCTTCACAAACAAAGAATTAGCACGCAGGACCTGGAAAACCATTCTGACCTGCTTCACATGAGAGTCCCAATCATCTGAGAAGATCAAAATGTCATCCAAGTAAACAATCAGGAATTTATCCAGATACTCACGGAAGATGTCATGCATAAAAGACTAAAACACAGATGGAGCATTGGCAAGTCCGAACGGCATCACTAGATACTCAAAATGACCCTTGGGCGTATTAAATGCAGTTTTCCATTCATCTCCTTGCCTGATTCTCACCAGATTATACGCACCACGAAGATCTATCTTAGTGAACCAACTAGCCCCCTTAATCCGAGCAAACAAGTCAGATAACAATGGCAAGGGATACTGAAATTTAACAGTGATCTTATTAAGAAGGCGGTAATCAATACACGGTCTCAGCGAACCATCCTTCTTGGCTACAAAAAAGAACCCTGCTCCCAGTGGTGATGACGATGGGCGAATATGTCCCTTCTCCAGGGATTCCTTCACATAACTGCGCATAGCGGCGTGTTCAGGCACGGATAAATTAAATAATCGACCTTTAGGGAATTTACTACCAGGAATCAAATTGATAGCACAATCACAATCCCTATGCGGAGGTAGGGCATCGGACTTGGGCTCTTCAAATACATCCTGATAATCAGACAAGAACTCTGGGACCTCAGAAGGGGTGGATGACGAAATAGACAAAAATGGAACATCACCATGTACCCCCTGACAACCCCAGCTGGATACCGACATAGAGTTCCAATCCAATACTGGATTATGGGTTTGCAGCCATGGCAACCCCAACATGACCACATCATGCAGATTATGTAGCACCAGAAAGCGAATAACTTCCTGATGTGCAGGAGCCATGCACATGGTCAGCTGGGTCCAGTACTGAGGTTTATTCTTGGCCAAAGGTGTAGCATCAATTCCTCTCAACGGAATAGGACACCGCAAAGGCTCCAAGAAAAACCCGCAACGTTTAGCATAATCCAAATCCATCAGATTCAGGGCAGCGCCTGAATCCACAAACGCCATGACAGAATACGATGACAAAGAGCAAATCAAGGTAATGGACAGAAGGAATTTGGATTGTACAGTACCAATGACGGCAGACCTATCGAACCGCCTAGTGCGCTTAGGACAATCAGAAATAGCATGAGTGGAATCACCACAGTAGAAACACAGACCATTCAGACGTCTGTGTTCTTGCCGTTCAACTCTGGTCATAGTCCTATCGCACTGCATAGGCTCAGGTTTAATCTTAGACAATACCGCCAAATGGTGCACAGATTTACGCTCGCGCAAGCATCGACCGATCTGAATGGCCAAAGACATAGACTCATTCAAACCAGCAGGCATAGGAAAACCCACCATGACATCCTTAAGAGCCTCAGAGAGACCCTTTCTGAACAAAGCTGCCAGCGCAGATTCATTCCACAGAGTGAGTACTGACCACTTCCTAAATTTCTGACAATATACTTCTATATCATCCTGACCCTGGCACAAAGCCAGCAAATTTTTCTCAGCCTGATCCACTGAATTAGGCTCATCGTAAAGCAATCCGAGCGCCAGGAAATACGCATCGACATTACTCAATGCAGGGTCTCCTGGCGCAAGAGAAAATGCCCAGTCCTGAGGGTCGCCGCGCAAAAAAGAAATAATAATCAAAACCTGTTGAATAGGATTACCAGAAGAATGAGGTTTCAAGGCCAGAAATAGCTTACAATTATTTTTGAAATTAAGAAACTTAGTTCTATCACCAAAAAACAAATCAGGAATAGGAATTCTTGGTTCTAACATAGATTTCTGATCAATAGTATCTTGAATCCTTTGTACATTTGTAACGAGATTATCCATTGAAGAGCACAGACCCTGAATATCCATGTCCACACCTGTGTCCTGAAACACCCAAATGTCTAGGGGAAAAAAAAGACTGAACACAGAGCTGAGAAAAAAAAATGATGTCAGAACTTCTTTTTTCCCTCTATTGAGAATCATTAGGTTGGCTCCTTGTACTGTTATGTAGGCAATCCAGTGACACAGTGTGCCAGCAATCAGAGCACATACAGTGATCTGACAATAACCCAAAAACAATAGAACGAGCTCTGAGACGTGGAATCTCTGTAGACCGCAATACCTGAACCTATCCTAACACAACTAAAGGCAGCTGTGGATTGCGCCTGACACTACCTATGCAACTCGGCACAGCCTGAGGAGCTGACTAGCCTGAAGATAGAAAAACAAGCCTGACTTGCGTCAGAGAAATACCCCAAAGGAAAATGCAGCCCCCCACATATAATGACTGTTAGCAAGATGAAAAGACAAACGTAGGGATGAAATAGATTCAGCAAAGTGAGGCCCGATATTCTAGATAGAGCGAGGATAGCAAAGAGAACTTTGCAGTCTACAAAAAACCCTAAAGCAAAAAACCACGCAAAGGGGGCAAAAAGACCCACCGTGCCGAACTAACGGCACGGCGGTACACCCTTTGCGTCTCAGAGCTTCCAGCAAAACAAATTGACAAGCTGGACAGAAAAAGTAGCAACAAAAGCAAAGAAGCACTTATCTAAGCAGAGCAGCAGGCCACAGGAAAGATCCAGAAGCTCAGATCCAACACTGGAACATTGACAAGGAGCAAGGAAGACAGAATCAGGCGGAGTTAAATAACAAAGCAGCCAACGAACTCACCAGAACACCTGAGGGAGGAAGCTCAGAAGCTGCAGTACCACTTGTGACCACAGGAGTGAATTCAGCCACAGAATTCACAACACATTTGGCAGATTCAATATAAAACAAGATCTTGTAGTCAGTAACCACCGTGATCCGATGAACCGCCCCCTCCAAAAAGTGCCTCCATTCTTTAAAAGCCAATTTTATGGCCAATAACTACTGGATACCAACGTCATGGTTCCTCTCTACAGATGAAAACTTCTGGGAGAAAAAGGCACAAGGTGTTAGGAGTCAAGTTCCCACCGCTGCACAGGGGGAATCTCGAACCATGTCTGCTGCGGTCTCCCATTCTGCATCGGCTGCAGTGGAGCCTGCTCAGCGGAGACATCGGTCCCAGCGTCTCACTGAATCTGATACTGTGCAAAGGGTTACTGCTGCCTCTCCAGGCTCTGCAATTGTACCCTGCACTGGTCTGCGGCTAGCAGACTTTTCTGGGACTAAAGGTACCTTCACACACAGACAGCTCTCCAGCGACCAACGATGCCGGTAACCAGGGTAAACATCGGGTTACTAAGCGCAGGGCCACGCTTAGTAACCCGATGTTTACCCTGGTTACCAGCGTAAAAGTTAAAAAAACAAACACTACATCCTTACCTTCTGCTGTCTGTCCCCGGCGCTGTGCTTTCCTGCACTGACTGTGAGCACAGCGGCCGGAAAGCAGAGCGGTGACATCACCGCTGTGCTTTCCGGCTGGCCGGCGCTCACAGCCAGTGCAGAGAAGCACAGCGCCGGGGACAGACAGCGGAATGTAAGTATGTAGTGTTTGTTTTTTTAACTTTTACGCTGGTAACCAGGGTAAACATCGGGTTACTAAGCTGTTGTGAATTCTGTGGTCAAGCTCCCTCCTGTGGTCATGAGTGGTACTTTGGCTGGTTCTGTCTATGAGCTTCCTCTGGTGGATGTGAGTGGGGCTGCGGCTTCTGAGGTTCCTTCCTCAGGTGACGAGGTTAAGTCGTTAGGTGCTGCTCTATTTAACTCCACCTAGTTCTTTGTTCCTGGCCTCCAGTCAATGTTCCAGTATTGGTCTTGCTTTCTCCTGGATCGTTCTTACATAGTAACATAGTAACATAGTTAGTAAGGCCGAAAAAAGACATTTGTCCATCCAGTTCAGCCTATATTCCATCATAATAAATCCCCAGATCTACGTCCTTCTATAGAACCTAATAATTGTTTGATACAATATTGTTCTGCTCCAGGAAGACATCCAGGCCTCTCTTGAACCCCTCGACTGAGTTCGCCATCACCACCTCCTCAAGCAAGCAATTCCAGATTCTCACTGCCCTAACAGTAAAGAATCCTCTTCTATGTTGGTGGAAAAACCTTCTCTCCTCCAGACGCAAAGAATGCCCCCTTGTGCCCGTCACCTTCCTTGGTATAAACAGATCCTCAGCGAGATATTTGTATTGTCCCCTTATATACTTATACATGGTTATTAGATCGCCCCTCAGTCGTCTTTTTTCTAGACTAAATAATCCTAATTTCGCTAATCTATCTGGGTATTGTAGTTCTCCCATCCCCTTTATTAATTTTGTTGCCCTCCTTTGTACTCTCTCTAGTTCCATTATATCCTTCCTGAGCACCGGTGCCCAAAACTGGACACAGTACTCCATGTGCGGTCTAACTAGGGATTTGTACAGAGGCAGTATAATGCTCTCATCATGTGTATCCAGACCTCTTTTAATGCACCCCATGATCCTGTTTGCCTTGGCAGCTGCTGCCTGGCACTGGCTGCTCCAGGTAAGTTTATCATTAACTAGGATCCCCAAGTCCTTCTCCCTGTCAGATTTACCCAGTGGTTTCCCATTCAGTGTGTAATGGTGATATTGATTCCTTCTTCCCATGTGTATAACCTTACATTTATCATTGTTAAACCTCATCTGCCACCTTTTAGCCCAAGTTTCCAACTTATCCAGATCCATCTGTAGCAGAATACTATCTTATCTTGTATTAACTGCTTTACATAGTTTTGTATCATCTGCAAATATCGATATTTTACTGTGTAAACCTTCTACCAGATCATTAATGAATATGTTGAAGAGAACAGGTCCCAATACTGACCCCTGCGGTACCCCACTGGTCACAGCGACCCAGTTAGAGACTATACCATTTATAACCACCCTCTGCTTTCTATCACTAAGCCAGTTACTAACCCATTACACACATTTTCCCCCAGACCAAGCATTCTCATTTTGTGTACCAACCTCTTGTGCGGCACGGTATCAAACGCTTTGGAAAAATCGAGATATACCACGTCCAATGACTCACCGTGGTCCAGCCTATAGCTTACCTCTTCATAAAAACTCATTAGATTGGTTTGACAGGAGCGATTTCTCATAAACCCATGCTGATATGGAGTTAAACAGTTATTCTCATTGAGATAATCCAGAATAACATCTCTCAGAAACCCTTCAAATATTTTACCAACAATAGAGGTTAGACTTACTGGCCTATAATTTCCAGGTTCACTTTTAGAGCCCTTTTTGAATATTGGCACCACATTTGCTATGCGCCAGTCCTGCGGAACAGACCCTGTCACTATAGAGTCCCTAAAAATAAGAAATAATGGTTTATCTATTACATTACTTAGTTCTCTTAGTACTCGTGGGTGTATGCCATCCGGACCCGGAGATTTATCTATTTTAATCTTATTTAGCCGGTTTCGCACCTCTTCTTGGGTTAGATTGGTGACCCTTAATATAGGGTTTTCATTGTTTCTTGGGATTTCACCTAGCATTTCATTTTCCACCGTGAATACCGTGGAGAAGAAGGTGTTTAATATGTTAGCTTTTTCCTCGTCATCTACAACCATTCTTTCCTCACTATTTTTTAAGGGGCCTACATTTTCAGTTTTTATTATTTACTATTGATATAGTTGAAGAACAGTTTGGGATTAGTTTTACTCTCCTTAGCAATGTGCTTCTCTGTTTCCTTTTTGGCAGCTTTAATTAGTTTTTTAGATAAAGTATTTTTCTCCCTATAGTTTTTTAGAGCTTCAATGGTGCCATCCTGCTTTAGTAGTGCAAATGCTTTCTTTTTACTGTTAATTGCCTGTCTAACTTCTTTGTTTAGCCACAATGGGTTTTTCCTATTTCTAGTCCTTTTATTCCCACAAGGTATAAACCGCTTACACTGCCTATTTAGGATGTTCTTAAACATTTCCCATTTATTATCTGTATTCTTATTTCTGAGGATATTGTCCCAGTCTACCAGATTAAGGGCATCTCTAAGCTGGTCAAACTTTGCCTTCCTAAAGTTTAGTGTTTTTGTGACTCCCTGACAAGTCCCCCTAGTGAAAGACAGGTGAAACTGTACAATATTGTGGTCGCTATTTCCTAGATGCCCAACCACCTGCAGATTTGTTATTCTGTCAGGTCTATTAGATAGTATTAGGTCTAAAAGTGCTGCTCCTCTGGTTGGATTCTGCACCAATTGTGAAAGATAATTTTTCTTGGTTATTAGCAGAAACCTGTTGCCTTTATGGGTTTCACAGGTTTCTATTTCCCAGTTAATATCCGGGTAGTTAAAGTCCCCCATAACCAGGACCTCATTATGGGTTGCAGCTTCATCTATCTGCTTTAGAAGTAGACTTTCCATGGTTTCTGTTATATTTGGGGGTTTGTAACAGACCCCAATGAGAATTTTGTTACCATTTTTCCCTTCATGAATTTCGACCCATATGGACTCGACATCCTCATTTCCTTCGCTAATATCCTCCCTTAAAGTGGACTTTAGACAAGACTTTACATAGAGACAAACCCCTCCTCCTCTCCGATTTTTACGATCCTTGCTAAACAGACTGTAACCCTGTAAGTTAACTGCCCAGTCATAGCTTTCATCTAACCATGTCTCGGTTATTCCCACTATGTCAAAGTTACCTGTAGATATTTCTGCTTCTAGTTCTTCCATCTTGTTTGTCAGGCTTCTGGCGTTTGCGAGCATGCAGTTTAGAGGATTTTGTTTTGTTCCAATCTCCTCGCTGTGGATTGTTTTAGAAATGTTCTTACCTCCCTTCTGAGTATGTTTTCCTGGGTCTTCTTTGTTCAAGTCTAATGTTTTTCTTCCCGTCCCCTCTTCTTCTAGTTTAACGCCCTCCTGATGAGTGTAGCGAGTCTTCTGGCGAATGTGTGTTTCCCAGGTTTGTTGAGGTGTAGTCCGTCTCTGGCGAGGAGTCCATCGTACAAGTAATTCACACCGTGGTCCAGGAATCCGAATCCTTGTTGTCTGCACCATCGTCTTAGCCAGTTGTTCGCATCAAGGATCCTGTTCCATCTCCTGGTGCCATGCCCGTCTACTGGAAGGATAGAAGAAAAAACTACCTGTGCATCCAGTTCCTTTACTTTCTTCCCCAACT
The DNA here is from genome assembly GCF_032444005.1 of Ranitomeya imitator. Lineage (NCBI taxonomy): Eukaryota > Metazoa > Chordata > Amphibia > Anura > Dendrobatidae > Ranitomeya > Ranitomeya imitator. The sequence goes on from NC_091282.1 coordinate 241,161,608, forward strand.
CTTCAAAGTCTTTGGAGATTGTCGGTAGGTCCTTCCTTGCCGTGTCATTGGTGCCAACATGTATCAGAAGAAATGGGTGGACGTCCTTGGAGCTGAAGAGCTTTGGTATCCTATCGGTCACATCCTTGATCATCGCACCTGGAAGGCAGCATACTTCTCTTGCAGTTATGTCCGGTCTGCAGATGGCTGCTTCTGTGCCTCTCAGTAGTGAGTCTCCCACCACCACCACTCTTCGTTGCTTCTTGGCTGTACTTTTTGCTGTCACTTGTTGCTGTGTGCCCTTTTCTTTTTTGCTTGCTGGTATTGCTTCATCCTTAGGTGTGCCATCTTCATCCTCTACAAAGATTTGATATCGGTTCTTCAGTTGTGTGGTTGGTGATTTCTCCATGGTCTTCTTGCTTCTTTTGGTCACATGCTTCCACTCATCTGCTTTTGGAGGTTCTCTGACACGTTTTTCACCTTCTGTGACCAGTAGAGATGCTTCTGTTCTGTCTAGAAAGTCTTCATTCTCTTTGATGAGTTTCAAAGTTGCTATTCTTTCTTCCAGACCCAGCACCTTTTCTTCTAAAAGGGCCACTAGTCTACACTTCTGACAGGTGAAATTTGATTCTTCTGGTCGATCTGTGAACATGTAGCACATGCTGCAGCTCACCATGTAGGTTGTCACATCTGCCATGTTGCTCCTAGATCCTGCTGACTTGCTGTGTGTTTTCCTTCTTGTGTAATCTACTCAGCCAAGCTCTCTTGCAATAATGTCCTACAGGCAAAAATTCTTACGGCGCGCGGTTTGGTGATGCTTTCCAAGCAGCTGGTCCCGGCTGTACCCAACGATCTTCTAGCTTAGGGAGACTCTTCGCTTTTCCCAGAAAGCACCTGGAATATGCAAATTAGCCTCCTCAAGCTTGAATCCCTGATTTGGTGATGCTTTCCAAGCAGCTGGTCCCGGCTGTACCCAACGATCTTCTAGCTTAGGGAGACTCTTCGCTTTTCCCAGAAGGCACCTGGAATATGCAAATTAGCCTCCTCAAGCTTGAATCCCTGGTTTGGTGATGCTTTCCAAGCAGCTGGTCCCGGCTGTACCCAACGATCTTCTAGCTTAGGGAGACTCTTCGCTTTTCCCAGAAGGCACCTGGAATATGCAAATTGGCCTCCTCAAGCTTGAATCCCTGGTTTGGTGATGCTTTCCAAGCAGCTAGTCCCGGCTGTACCCAACGATCTTCTAGCTTAGGGAGACTCTTCGCTTTTCCCAGAAGGCACCTGGAATATGCAAATTGGCCTCCTCAAGCTTGAATCCCTGGTTTGGTGATGCTTTCCAAGCAGCTGGTCCCGGCTGTACCCAACGATCTTCTAGCTTAGGGAGACTCTTCGCTTTTCCCAGAAGGCACCTGGAATATGCAAATTGGCCTCCTCAAGCTTGAATCCCTGGTTTGGTGATGCTATCCAAGCAGCTGGTCCCGGCTGTACCCAACGATCTTCTAGCTTAGGGAGACTCTTCACTTTTCCCAGAAGGCACCTGGAATATGCAAATTGGCCTCCTCAAGCTTGAATCCCTGGTTTGGTGATGCTTTCCAAGCAGCTGGTCCCGGCTGTACCCAACGATCTTCTAGCTTAGGGAGACTCTTCGCTTTTCCCAGAAGGCACCTGGAATATGCAAATTGGCCTCCTCAAGCTTGAATCCCTGGTTTGGTGATGCTTTCCAAGCAGCTGGTCCCGGCTGTACCCAACGATCTTCTAGCTTAGGGAGACTCTTCGCTTTTCCCAGAAGGCACCTGGAATATGCAAATTGGCCTCCTCAAGCTTGAATCCCTGGTTTGGTGATGCTTTCCAAGCAGCTGGTCCCGGCTGTACCCAACGATCTTCTAGCTTAGGGAGACTCTTCGCTTTTCCCAGAAGGCACCTGGAATATGCAAATTGGCCTCCTCAAGCTTGAATCCCTGGTTTGGTGATGCTTTCCAAGCAGCTGGTCCCGGCTATACCCAACGATCTTCTAGCTTAGGGAGACTCTTCGCTTTTCCCAGAAGGCACCTGGAATATTGTTGTGAATTCTGTGGCTGAATTCACTCCTGTGGTCACAAGTGGTATTGCAGCCTCTGGGCTTCCTCCCTCAGGTGTTTTGGTGAGCTCGTTGGCTGCCTTGCTATTTAACTCCACCTGATTCTGTCTTCTTTGCTCCTTGTCAATGTTCCAGTGTTGGATCTGAGCTACTGCATCTTTCCTGTGGCCTGCTGCTCTGCTAGATAAGTGTTACTTTGTTTTTGTTTCCGTTTTTTCTGTCCAGCTTTGCTATTCTCTTTTGCTGGAAGCTCTGAGACGCAAAGGGTGCACCGCCGTGCCGTTAGTTCGGCACGGTGGGTCTTTCTGCCTCCCTTTGCGTGGTTTTGCTTTAGGGTTTTTTGTAGACTGCATAGTTCTCTTTGCTATCCTCGCTCTGTCTAGAATATCGGGCCTCACTTTGCTGAATCTATTTCATTCCTACGTTTTGTCTTTTCATCTTGCTAACAGTCATTAAATGTGGGGGGGGTGCCTATTCCTTTGGGGTATTTCTCTGAGGCAAGTCAGGCTTGTATTTCTATCTTCAGGCTAGTCAGCTCCTCAGGCAGTGCCGAGTTGCATAGGTAGTGTTAGGCGCAATCCACTGCTGCTTTTAGTTGTGTGAGGATAGGTTCAGGTATTGCAGTCTGCAGAGATTCCACGTCTCAGAGCTTGTTCTATTGTTTTTGGGTTATTGCCATATCACTGTATGTGCGCTGATTACTACACACTGTGTTGCCTGATAGCACAGCATAACAGTACAAGGAGCCACACCAATGATTCTCAATAGAGGGAAAAAAAGAAGTCCTGACATCATTTTTTTTTTTTTTTTCCTCAGCTCTGTCTTCAGTTTTTTTTTTTGTTTTTTTTTCCCCTAGACATTAGAGTGCTTCAGGACACAGCTGTGGACATGGATATTCAGGCTCTGTGCTCCTCAATGGATAATCTCGTTATAAATGTACAAAAGATTCAAGATACAATTGATCAGAAATCTATGCTAGAACCAAGAATTCCTATTCCTGATTTGTTTTTTGGTGACAGAACTAAGTTCCTGAGCTTCAAAAATAATTGTAAGCTATTTCTGGCCTTGAAACCTCATTCTTCTGGTAATCCTATTCAACAGGTTTTGATTATTATTTCTTTTTTGCGCGGCGACCCACAGGACTGGGCGTTTTCTCTTGCGCCAGGAGACCCTGCATTGAGTAATGTTGATGCATTTTTCCAGGCGCTTGGATTGCTTTACGATGAGCCTAATTCAGTGGATCAGGCTGAGAAAAATTTGCTGGCTTTATGCCAGGGTCAGGATGATGTAGAAGTATATTGTCAGAAATTTAGGAAGTGGTCAGTACTCACTCTGTGGAATGAATCTGCACTGGCGGCTTGGTTCAGAAAGGGTCTCTCTGAAGCTCTTAAGGATGTCATGGTGGGATTTCCTATGCCTGCTGGTTTGAATGAGTCTATGTCCTTGGCCATTCAGATCGGTCGTCGCTTGCGCGAGCGTAAATCTGTGCACCATCTGGCGGTATTGTCTGAGAGTAAACCTGAGCCTATGCAGTGCGACAGGACTATGACTAAAGTTGAACGGCAAGAACACAGACGTCTGAACAGGCTGTGTTTCTACTGTGGTGATTCCACTCATGCTATTTCTAATTGCCCTAAGCGCACTAGGCGGTTCGATAGCTCTGCCGTCATTGGTACTGTACAGTCCAAATTCCTTCTGTCCATTACCTTGATATGCTCTTTGTCATCGTATTCTGTCATGGCGTTTGTGGATTCAGGCGCTGCCCTGAATCTGATGGATTTGGATTATGCTAAACGTTGTGGGTTTTTCTTGGAGCCTTTGCGGTGTCCTATTCCGTTGAGAGGAATTGATGCTACACCTTTGGCCAAGAATAAGCCTCAGTACTGGGCCCAGCTGACCATGTGCATGGCTCCTGCACATCAGGAAGTTATTCGCTTTCTGGTACTGCATAATCTGCATGATGTGGTCGTGTTGGGGTTGCCATGGCTACAAACCCATAATCCAGTATTAGATTGGAACTCTATGTCGGTAACCAGCTGGGGTTGTCAGGGAGTACATGGTGATGTTCCATTTTTGTCTATTTCGTCATCCATTCCTTCTGACATCCCAGAGTTCCTGTCTGACTTTCAGGATGTATTTGAAGAGCCCAAGTCTGATGCCCTACCTCCGCATAGGAATTGTGATTGTGCTATCAATTTGATTCCTGGTAGTAAATTCCCTAAGGGTCGTTTATTTAATTTGTCCGTGCCTGAACACACCGCTATGCGCAGTTATGTGAAAGAATCCCTGGAGAAGGGACATATTCGCCCATCGTCATCACCATTGGGAGCAGGGTTCTTTTTTGTAGCCAAAAAGGATGGTTCGCTAAGACCGTGTATTGATTACCGCCTTCTTAATAAGATCACTGTTAAGTTTCAGTATCCCTTGCCATTGATATCTGACTTGTTTGCTCGGATTAAGGGGGCTAGTTGGTTTACTAAGATTGATCTTCGTGGTGCGTATAATCTGGTGAGAATCAGGCAGGGAGATGAATGGAAAACGGCATTTAATACGCCCGAGGGTCATTTTGAGTATCTGGTGATGCCGTTCGGACTTGCCAATGCTCCATCTGTTTTTCAGTCTTTTATGCATGACATTTTCCGTGAGTATCTGGATAAATTCCTGATTGTTTACTTGGATGACATTTTGATCTTCTCTGATGATTGGGAGTCTCATGTGAAGCAAGTCAGAATCGTTTTCCAGGTACTGCGTGCTAATTCCTTGTTCGTGAAGGGATCAAAGTGTCTCTTCGGTGTGCAGAACGTTTCATTTTTGGGGTTCATCTTTTCCCCTTCTACTATCGAGATGGATCCGGTTAAGGTCCAGGCCATCCAGGATTGGACTCAGCCGACATCTCTGAAAAGTCTGCAGAAATTCCTGGGCTTTGCTAATTTTTATCGTCGCTTCATCTGTAATTTTTCTAGCATTGCCAAACCATTGACCGATTTGACCAAGAAGGGTGCTGATTTGGTTAATTGGTCTTCTGCTGCCGTGGAAGCTTTTCAGGAGTTGAAGCGTCGTTTTTGCTGTGCCCCTGTGTTGTGTCAACCAGATGTTTCTCTTCCGTTCCAGGTCGAGGTTGATGCTTCTGAGATTGGAGCAGGGGCGGTTTTGTCACAGAGAGGTTCTGGTTGCTCAGTGTTCAAACCATGTGCTTTCTTTTCCAGGAAATTTTCTGCTGCTGAGCGTAATTATGATGTGGGCAACCGAGAGTTGCTGGCCATGAAGTGGGCATTCGAGGAGTGGCGTCATTGGCTTGAGGGAGCTAAGCATCGCGTGGTGGTATTGACTGATCATAAGAATCTTACTTATCTCGAGTCTGCCAAGCGCTTGAATCCTAGACAGGCCCGTTGGTCGTTATTTTTTGCTCGTTTTGATTTTGTGATTTCGTACCTTCCGGGCTCTAAAAATGTGAAGGCGGATGCTCTGTCTAGGAGTTTTGTGCCCGACTCTCCGGGGTTATCTGAGCCGGCGAGTATCCTCAAGGAAGGAGTCATTGTGTCTGCCATCTCTCCTGATTTGCGGAGAGTGTTGCAGAAATTTCAGGCTAATAAACCTGATCGTTGTCCGGCCGAGAAACTGTTCGTCCCTGATAGGTGGACTAGTAAAGTTATCTCTGAACTTCATTGTTCGGTGCTGGCTGGTCATCCAGGAATCTTTGGTACCAGAGAGTTAGTGGCTAGATCCTTTTGGTGGCCGTCTCTGTCGCGGGATGTGCGTGCTTTTGTGCAGTCCTGTGGGATTTGTGCTAGGGCTAAGCCCTGCTGTTCACGTGCCAGTGGGTTGCTTTTGCCCTTGCCGGTCCCGAAGAGGCCTTGGACACATATTTCGATGGATTTCATTTCTGACCTTCCCGTTTCTCAAAAGATGTCGGTCATTTGGGTGGTCTGTGATCGCTTTTCTAAAATGGTCCATCTGGTGCCCTTGGTTAAATTGCCTTCCTCCTCTGATTTGGTGCCTTTGTTCTTCCAGCATGTGGTTCGTTTGCATGGCATTCCTGAGAATATTGTTTCTGACAGAGGTTCCCAGTTTGTCTCGAGGTTCTGGCGAGCCTTTTGTGGTAGGATGGGCATTGACCTATCTTTTTCCTCGGCCTTCCATCCTCAGACTAATGGCCAGACCGAACGAACCAATCAGACCTTGGAAACATATCTGAGATGTTTTGTTTCTGCTGACCAGGATGATTGGGTGTCATTTTTGCCGTTGGCTGAGTTCGCCCTTAATAATCGGGCCAGCTCGGCTACCTTGGTCTCTCCATTTTTCTGCAATTCTGGGTTCCATCCTCGTTTCTCTTCAGGACAGGTTGAGTCTTCGGACTGTCCTGGTGTGGATTCTGTGGTGGACAGGTTGCAGCAGATCTGGACTCAGGTAGTGGACAATTTGACCTTGTCCCAGGAGAAGGCTCAGCTTTTCGCTAATCGTAGATGCCGTGTGGGTCCCCGACTTCGTGTTGGGGATCTGGTTTGGTTATCTTCTCGTCATATTCCTATGAAGGTTTCCTCTCCTAAATTTAAACCTCGTTTTATTGGTCCATATAGGATTTCTGAGATTCTCAATCCGGTGTCTTTTCGTCTGACCCTCCCAGACTCCTTTTCCATACATAATGTATTCCATAGGTCGTTGTTGAGAAGATACGTGGCACCTATGGTTCCATCTGTGGAGCCTCCTGCCCCTGTTGGTGGAGGGGGAATTGGAGTATATTGTGGAGAAAATTTTGGATTCTCGTGTCTCTAGACGGAAACTCCAGTATCTGGTCAAATGGAAGGGTTATGCTCAGGAGGATAATTCCTGGGTTTTTGCCTCTGATGTCCATGCCCCAGATCTTGTTCGTGCCTTTCATGTGGCTCATCCTGGTCGGCCTGGGGGTTCTGGTGAGGGTTCGGTGACCCCTCCTCAAGGGGGGGGTACTGTTGTGAATTCTGTGGCTGAATTCACTCCTGTGGTCACAAGTGGTATTGCAGCCTCTGGGCTTCCTCCCTCAGGTGTTTTGGTGAGCTCGTTGGCTGCCTTGCTATTTAACTCCACCTGAGTCTGTCTTCTTTGCTCCTTGTCAATGTTCCAGTGTTGGATCTGAGCTACTGCATCTTTCCTGTGGCCTGCTGCTCTGCTAGATAAGTGTTACTTTGTTTTTGTATCCGTTTTTTCTGTCCAGCTTTGCTATTCTCTTTTGCTGGAAGCTCTGAGACGCAAAGGGTGCACCGCCGTGCCGTTAGTTCGGCACGGTGGGTCTTTTTGCCTCCCTTTGCGTGGTTTTGCTTTAGGGTTTTTTGTAGACTGCATAGTTCTCTTTGCTATCCTCGCTCTGTCTAGAATATCGGGCCTCACTTTGCTGAATCTATTTCATTCCTACGTTTTGTCTTTTCATCTTGCTAACAGTCATTATATGTGGGGGGCTGCCTATTCCTTTGGGGTATTTCTCTGAGGCAAGTCAGGCTTGTATTTCTATCTTCAGGCTAGTCAGCTCCTCAGGCAGTGCCGAGTTGCATAGGTAGTGTTAGGCGCAATCCACTGCTGCTTTTAGTTGTGTGAGGATAGGTTCAGGTATTGCAGTCTGCAGAGATTCCACGTCTCAGAGCTTGTTCTATTGTTTTTGGGTTATTGCCATATCACTGTATGTGCGCTGATTACTACACACTGTGTTGCCTGATAGCACAGCATAACAGAATATGCAAATTGGCCTCCTCAAGCTTGAATCCCTGGTTTGGTGATGCTTTCCAAGCAGCTGGTCCCGGCTGTACCCAACGATCTTCTAGCTTAGGGAGACTCTTCGCTTTTCCCAGAAGGCACCTGGAATATGCAAATTGGCCTCCTCAAGCTTGAATCCCTGGTTTGGTGATGCTTTCCAAGCAGCTGGTCCCGGCTGTACCCAATGATCTTCTAGCTTAGGGAGACTCTTCGCTTTTCCCAGAAGGCACCTGGAATATGCAAATTGGCCTCCTCAAGCTTGAATCCCTGGTTTGGTGATGCTTTCCAAGCAGCTGGTCCCGGCTGTACCCAACGATCTTCTAGCTTAGGGAGACTCTTCGCTTTTCCCAGAAGGCACCTGGAATATGCAAATTGGCCTCCTCAAGCTTGAATCCCTGGTTTGGTGATGCTTTCCAAGCAGCTGGTCCCGGCTGTACCCAACGATCTTCTAGCTTAGGGAGACTCTTCGCTTTTCCCAGAAGGCACCTGGAATATGCAAATTGGCCTCCTCAAGCTTGAATCCCTGGTTTGGTGATGCTTTCCAAGCAGCTGCTCCCGGCTGTACCCAATGATCTTCTAGCTTAGGGAGACTCTTCGCTTTTCCCAGAAGGCACCTGGAATATGCAAATTGGCCTCCTCAGGCTTGAATCCCTGGTTTGGTGATGCTTTCCAAGCAGCTGGTCCCGGCTGTACCCAACGATCTTCTAGCTTAGGGAGACTCTTCGCTTTTCCCAGAAGGCACCTGGAATATGCAAATTGGCCTCCTCAAGCTTGAATCCCTGGTTTGGTGATGCTTTCCAAGCAGCTGGTCCCGGCTGTACCCAACGATCTTCTAGCTTAGGGAGACTCTTCGCTTTTCCCAGAAGGCACCTGGAATATGCAAATTGGCCTCCTCAAGCTTGAATCCCTGGTTTGGTGATGCTTTCCAAGCAGCTGGTCCCGGCTGTACCCAACGATCTTCTAGCTTAGGGAGACTCTTCGCTTTTCCCAGAAGGCACCTGGAATATGCAAATTGGCCTCCTCAAGCTTGAATCCCTGGTTTGGTGATGCTTTCCAAGCAGCTGGTCCCGGCTGTACCCAACGATCTTCTAGCTTAGGGAGACTCTTCGCTTTTCCCAGAAGGCACCTGGAATATGCAAATTGGCCTCCTCAAGCTTGAATCCCTGGTTTGGTGATGCTTTCCAAGCAGCTGGTCCCGGCTGTACCCAACGATCTTCTAGCTTAGGGAGACTCTTCGCTTTTCCCAGAAGGCACCTGGAATATGCAAATTGGCCTCCTCAAGTTGAATCCCTGGTTTGGTGATGCTTTCCAAGCAGCTGGTCCCGGCTGTACCCAACGATCTTCTAGCTTAGGGAGACTCTTCGCTTTTCCCAGAAGGCACCTGGAATATGCAAATTAGCCTCCTCAAGCTTGAATCCCTGGTTTGGTGATGCTTTCCAAGCAGCTGGTCCCGGCTGTACCCAACGATCTTCTAGCTTAGGGAGACTCTTCGCTTTTCCCAGAAGGCACCTGGAATATGCAAATTGGCCTCCTCAAGCTTGAATCCCTGGTTTGGTGATGCTTTCCAAGCAGCTGGTCCCGGCTGTACCCAACGATCTTCTAGCTTAGGGAGACTCTTCGCTTTTCCCAGAAGGCACCTGGAATATGCAAATTGGCCTCCTCAAGCTTGAATCCCTGGTTTGGTGATGCTTTCCAAGCAGCTGGTCCCGGCTGTACCCAACGATCTTCTAGCTTAGGGAGACTCTTGGCTTTTCCCAGAAGGCACCTGGAATATGCAAATTGGCCTCCTCAAGCTTGAATCCCTGGTTTGGTGATGCTTTCCAAGCAGCTGGTCCCGGCTGTACCCAACGATCTTCTAGCTTAGGGAGACTCTTCGCTTTTCCCAGAAGGCACCTGGAATATGCAAATTGGCCTCCTCAGGCTTGAATCCCTGGTTTGGTGATGCTTTCCAAGCAGCTGGTCCCGGCTGTACCCAACGATCTTCTAGCTTAGGGAGACTCTTCGCTTTTCCCAGAAGGCACCTGGAATATGCAAATTGGCCTCCTCAAGCTTGAATCCCTGGTTTGGTGATGCTTTCCAAGCAGCTGGTCCCGGCTGTACCCAACGATCTTCTAGCTTAGGGAGACTCTTCGCTTTTCCCAGAAGGCACCTGGAATATGCAAATTGGCCTCCTCAAGCTTGAATCCCTGGTTTGGTGATGCTTTCCAAGCAGCTGGTCCCGGCTGTACCCAACGATCTTCTAGCTTAGGGAGACTCTTCGCTTTTCCCAGAAGGCACCTGGAATATGCAAATTGGCCTCCTCAAGCTTGAATCCCTGGTTTGGTGATGCTTTCCAAGCAGCTGGTCCCGGCTGTACCCAACGATCTTCTAGCTTAGGGAGACTCTTCGCTTTTCCCAGAAGGCACCTGGAATATGCAAATTGGCCTCCTCAAGCTTGAATCCCTGGTTTGGTGATGCTTTCCAAGCAGCTGGTCCCGGCTGTACCCAACGATCTTCTAGCTTAGGGAGACTCTTCGCTTTTCCCAGAAGGCACCTGGAATATGCAAATTGGCCTCCTCAAGCTTGAATCCCTGGTTTGGTGATGCTTTCCAAGCAGCTGGTCCCGGCTGTACCCAACGATCTTCTAGCTTAGGGAGACTCTTCGCTTTTCCCAGAAGGCACCTGGAATATGCAAATTGGCCTCCTCAAGCTTGAATCCCTGGTTTGGTGATGCTTTCCAAGCAGCTGGTCCCGGCTGTACCCAACGATCTTCTAGCTTAGGGAGACTCTTCGCTTTTCCCAGAAGGCACCTGGAATATGCAAATTGGCCTCCTCAAGCTTGAATCCCTGGTTTGGTGATGCTTTCCAAGCAGCTGGTCCCGGCTGTACCCAACGATCTTCTAGCTTAGGGAGACTCTTCGCTTTTCCCAGAAGGCACCTGGAATATGCAAATTGGCCTCCTCAAGCTTGAATCCCTGGTTTGGTGATGCTTTCCAAGCAGCTGGTCCCGGCTGTACCCAACGATCTTCTAGCTTAGGGAGACTCTTCGCTTTTCCCAGAAGGCACCTGGAATATGCAAATTGGCCTCCTCAAGCTTGAATCCCTGGTTTGGTGATGCTTTCCAAGCAGCTGGTCCCGGCTGTACCCAACGATCTTCTAGCTTAGGGAGACTCTTCGCTTTTCCCAGAAGGCACCTGGAATATGCAAATTGGCCTCCTCAAGCTTGAATCCCTGGTTTGGTGATGCTTTCCAAGCAGCTGGTCCCGGCTGTACCCAACGATCTTCTAGCTTAGGGAGACTCTTCGCTTTTCCCAGAAGGCACCTGGAATATGCAAATTGGCCTCCTCAAGCTTGAATCCCTGGTTTGGTGATGCTTTCCAAGCAGCTGGTCCCGGCTGTACCCAACGATCTTCTAGCTTAGGGAGACTCTTCGCTTTTCCCAGAAGGCACCTGGAATATGCAAATTGGCCTCCTCAAGCTTGAATCCCTGGTTTGGTGATGCTTTCCAAGCAGCTGGTCCCGGCTGTACCCAACGATCTTCTAGCTTAGTGAGACTCTTCGCTTTTCCCAGAAGGCACCTGGAATATGCAAATTGGCCTCCTCAAGCTTGAATCCCTGGTTTGGTGATGCTTTCCAAGCAGCTGGTCCCGGCTGTACCCAACGATCTTCTAGCTTAGGGAGACTCTTCGCTTTTCCCAGAAGGCACCTGGAATATGCAAATTGGCCTCCTCAAGCTTGAATCCCTGGTTTGGTGATGCTTTCCAAGCAGCTGGTCCCGGCTGTACCCAACGATCTTCTAGCTTAGGGAGACTCTTCGCTTTTCCCAGAAGGCATCTGGAATATGCAAATTGGCCTCCTCAAGCTTGAATCCCTGGTTTGGTGATGCTTTCCAAGCAGCTGGTCCCGGCTGTACCCAACGATCTTCTAGCTTAGGGAGACTCTTCTCTTTTCCCAGAAGGCACCTTGAATATGCAAATTAGCCTCCTCAAGCTTGAATCCCTGGTTTGGTGATGCTTTCCAAGCAGCTGGTCCCGGCTGTACCCAACGATCTTCTAGCTTAGGGAGACTCTTCGCTTTTCCCAGAAGGCACCTGGAATATGCAAATTAGCCTCCTCAAGCTTGAATCCCTGGTTTGGTGATGCTTTCCAAGCAGCTGGTCCCGGCTGTACCCAACGATCTTCTAGCTTAGGGAGACTCTTCGCTTTTCCCAGAAGGCACCTGGAATATGCAAATTAGCCTCCTCAAGCTTGAATCTCTGGTTTGTGGCCTTTCTTGTGGCCTGTCTGCCCTGCATAAGCTAAGTTTTGCTTGTGTTACTTTTGTTTGCTATATTTTCTGTCCAGCTTGCTATATTGGTTTTTCTTGCTTGCTGGAAGCTCTGAGACGCAGAGGGAGCACCTCCATGCCGTTAGTCGGTGCGGAGGGTCTTTTTGCCCCCTCTGCGTGGTTGTTTGTAGGTTTTTGTGCTGACCGCAAAGCTATCTTTCCTATCCTCGGTCTATTCAGTAAGTCGGGCCTCACTTTGCTAAAATCTATTTCATCTCTGTGTTTGTCTTTTCATCTTAACTCACAGTCATTATATGTGGGGGGGCTGCCTTTTCCTTTGGGGAATTTCTCTGAGGCAAGGTAGGCTTATTTTTCTATCTTCAGGGCTAGCTAGTTTCTCAGGCTGTGCCGAGGCGCCTAGGTTTGGTCAGGAGCGCTAGACGGCTACCTTTAGTGTGGTATGATAGGATTAGGGATTGCGGTCAGCAGAGTTCCCACGTCTCAGAGCTCGTCCTTTGTTATTTGTAACTATCAGGTCACTTTGTGTGCTCTTAACCACCAGGTCCATTGTGTTTCTGAATCACCAGTTCATAACAGTACTGGAGGCTCAAAGTACTAATGCTTCTCAATAGAGGGAAAAGAGAAGTTCTGAGACCATTTTTTTTTCTTTGCACTGTGTTTTGTCTCTCTTTTCCCCTAGACATTTGGGTGGTTCAGAACACAGGTGTAGTGATGGACATTAAAGGTCTGTCTTCTTGTGTGGATAATTTCACTGTAAGAGTACAAAAAATTCAAGACATTATGGTTCAGAAATCTATGTTAGAACCTAGAATTCCTATTCCTGAGTTATTTTCTGGAGATAGAGCTAAGTTTCTGAATTTCAAAAATAATTGCAAACTGTTTCTGGCTTTGAAACCCCGCTCCTCTGGTGATCCAGTACAACAAGTTAAGATCATTATTACTTTATTACGTGACGACCCTCAAGACTGGACATTTTCCCTTGCGCCAGGAGATCCTGCATTATGCAATATTGATGCGTTTTTTCTGGCGCTCGGATTGCTTTATGATGAACCTAATTCAGTGGATCAGGCAGAGAAAAATCTGCTGGCTCTGTGTCAGGGTCAGGATGAGGTAGAGCTATATTGTCAGAAGTTTAGAAAGTGGTCTGTGCTCACTCAATGGAATGAATGTGCGCTGGCAGCAATTTTCAGAAAGGGTCTCTCTGAAGCCCTTAAGGATGTCATGGTGGGATTTCCTATGCCTGCTGGTCTGAATGAGTCTACAGTGGGGCAAAAAAGTATTTAGTCAGTCAGCAATAGTGCAAGTTCCACCACTTAAAAAGATGAGAGGCGTCTGTAATTTACATCATAGGTAGACCTCAACTATGGGAGACAAACTGAGAAAAAAAAATCCAGAAAATCACATTGTCTGTTTTTTTAACATTTTATTTGCATATTATGGTGGAAAATAAGTATTTGGTCAGAAACAAACAATCAAGATTTCTGGCTCTCACAGACCTGTAACTTCTTCTTTAAGAGTCTCCTCTTTCCTCCACTCATTACCTGTAGTAATGGCACCTGTTTAAACTTGTTATCAGTATAAAAAGACACCTGTGCACACCCTCAAACAGTCTGACTCCAAACTCCACTATGGTGAAGACCAAAGAGCTGTCAAAGGACACCAGAAACAAAATTGTAGCCCTGCACCAGGCTGGGAAGACTGAATCTGCAATAGCCAACCAGCTTGGAGTGAAGAAATCAACAGTGGGAGCAATAATTAGAAAATGGAAGACATACAAGACCACTGATAATCTCCCTCGATCTGGGGCTCCACGCAAAATCCCACCCCGTGGGGTCAGAATGATCACAAGAACGGTGAGCAAAAATCCCAGAACCACGCGGGGGGACCTAGTGAATGAACTGCAGAGAGCTGGGACCAATGTAACAAGGCCTACCATAAGTAACACACTACGCCACCATGGACTCAGATCCTGCAGTGCCAGACGTGTCCCACTGCTTAAGCCAGTACATGTCCGGGCCCGTCTGAAGTTTGCTAGAGAGCATTTGGATGATCCAGAGGAGTTTTGGGAGAATGTCCTATGGTCTGATGAAACCAAACTGGAACTGTTTGGTAGAAACACAACTTGTCGTGTTTGGAGGAAAAAGAATACTGAGTTGCATCCATCAAACACCATACCTACTGTAAAGCATGGTGGTGGAAACATCATGCTTTGGGGCTGTTTCTCTGTAAAGGGGCCAGGACGACTGATCCGGGTACATGAAAGAATGAATGGGGCCATGTATCGTGAGATTTTGAGTGCAAACCTCCTTCCATCAGCAAGGGCATTGAAGATGAAACGTGGCTGGGTCTTTCAACATGACAATGATCCAAAGCACACTGCCAGGGCAACGAAGGAGTGGCTTCGTAAGAAGCATTTCAAGGTCCTGGAGTGGCCTAGCCAGTCTCCAGATCTCAACCCTATAGAAAACCTTTGGAGGGAGTTGAAAGTCCGTGTTGCCAAGCGAAAAGCCAAAAACATCACTGCTCTAGAGGAGATCTGCATGGAGGAATGGGCCAACATACCAACAACAGTGTGTGGCAACCTTGTGAAGACTTACAGAAAACGTTTGACCTCTGTCATTGCCAACAAAGGATATATTACAAAGTATTGAGATGAAATTTTGTTTCTGACCAAATACTTATTTTCCACCATAATATGCAAATAAAATGTTAAAAAAACAGACAATGTGATTTTCTGGATTTTTTTTTCTCAGTTTGTCTCCCATAGTTGAGGTCTACCTATGATGTAAATTACAGACGCCTCTCATCTTTTTAAGTGGTGGAACTTGCACTATTGTTGACTGACTAAATACTTTTTTGCCCCACTGTATGTCTTTGGCCATTCAGATCGATCGACGCTTACGTGAGCGTAAAACTGTGCACCATTTGGCGGTATTATCTAAGTATAAACCTGAACCTATGCAATGTGATAGGACTTTGACCAGAGCTGAACGGCAAGAACACAGACGTCAGAATGGGCTGTGTTTTTACTGTGGTGATTCCACTCATGCTATCTCCGATTGTCCTAAGCGCACTAAGCGGTTCGCTAGGTCTGCCACCATTGGTACGGTACAGTCAAAATTTCTTTTGTCCGTTACTTTGATCTGCTCTTTGTCATCCTATTCTGTCATGGCATTTGTGGATTCAGGCGCTGCCCTGAATTTGATGGACTTGGAGTATGCTAGGCGCTGTGGGTTTTTCTTGGAGCCCTTGCAGTATCGTATTCCATTGAGAGGAATTGATGCTACGCCTTTGGCCAAGAATAAGCCTCAGTACTGGACCCAGCTGACCATGTGCATGGCTCCTGCGCATCAGGAGGATATTCGCTTTTTGGTGTTGCATAATCTGCATGATGTGGTCGTGTTGGGGTTGCCATGGCTACAAGTCCATAACCCAGTATTGGATTGGAAATCAATGTCTGTGTCCAGCTTGGGTTGTCAGGGGGTAACATGGTGATGTTCCATTTCTGTCTATTTCATCATCCACCCCTTCTGAGGTCCCAGAGTTCTTGTCAGATTACCGGGATGTATTTGATGAGCCCAAGTCCAGTGCCCTACCTCCGCATAGGGATTGCGATTGTGCTATCAATTTGATTCCTGGTAGTAAGTTTCCTAAAGGTCAACTTTTTAATTTGTCTGTGCCTGAGCACGCCGCTATGCGGAGTTACGTAAAGGAATCCTTGGAGAAGGGTCATATTCGCCCGTCGTCGTCGCCATTGGGAGCAGGGTTCTTTTTTGTGGCCAAGAAGGATGGTTCGCTGAGACCTTGTATTGATTACCGCCTTCTAAATAAAATCACAGTCAAATTTCAGTACCCCTTGCCGCTGCTGTCTGATTTGTTTGCTCGGATTAAGGGGGCTAGTTGGTTCACCAAGATAGATCTTCGTGGTGCGTATAATCTTGTGCGTATTAAACAGGGCGATGAATGGAAAACAGCATTTAATACGCCCGAGGGCCATTTTGAGTACCTGGTTATGCCATTCGGGCTTTCTAATGCTCCATCAGTGTTTCAGTCCTTTATGCATGACATCTTCCGAGAGTACCTGGATAAATTCCTGATTGTATACTTGGATGATATTTTGGTCTTCTCGGATGATTGGGAGTCTCACGTGAAGCAGGTCAGAATGGTGTTCCAGGTCCTGCGTGCGAATTCTTTGTTTGTGAAGGGGTCAAAGTGTCTCTTTGGTGTTCAGAAGGTTTCATTTTTGGGTTTCATTTTTTTCCCCTTCTACTATCGAGATGGACCCTGTTAAAGTTCAGGCCATTTATGATTGGACTCAGCCGACATCTCTGAAGAGTCTGCAAAAGTTCCTGGGCTTTGCTAATTTTTATCGTCGCTTCATCAATAATTTTTCTAGTATTGCTAAACCGTTGACTGATTTAACCAAGAAGGGTGCTGATGTGGTCAATTGGTCTTCTGCTGCTGTGGAAGCTTTTCAAGAGTTGAAGCGTCGTTTTTCTTCTGCCCCTGTGTTGTGCCAACCAGATGTTTCGCTCCCGTTCCAGGTCGAGGTTGATGCTTCTGAAATTGGAGCAGGGGCTGTTTTGTCGCAAAGAAGTTCTGATGGCTCGGTGATGAAACCATGCGCTTTCTTTTCCAGGAAGTTTTCGCCTGCTGAGCGTAATTATGATGTGGGCAACCGAGAGTTGCTGGCCATGAAGTGGGCATTCGAGGAGTGGCGTCATTGGCTTGAAGGAGCTAAGCATCGCGTGGTGGTCTTGACTGATCACAAGAACTTGACTTACCTAGAGTCTGCCAAACGGTTGAATCCTAGACAGGCTCGTTGGTCGCTGTTTTTCTCCCATTTTGACTTTGTGGTTTCGTACCTTCCGGGCTCTAAAAATGTAAAGGCGGATGCCCTGTCTAGGAGTTTTGTGCCCGACTCTCCGGGCTTTGTCTAAGCTGGCGGGTATTCTCAAAGAGGGGGTAATTTTGTCTGCCATCTCCCCTGATTTGCGGCGGGTGCTGCAAAAATTTCAGGCTAATAGACCTGACCGTTGCCCAGCGGAGAAACTGTTTGTCCCTGATAAATGGACGAGTAGAGTTATCTCTGAGGTTCATTGTTCGGTGTTGGCTGGTCATCCTGGAATCTTTGGTACCAGAGATTTGGTGGCTAGATCCTTTTGGTGGCCGTCTCTGTCGCGGGATGTGCGTTCGTTTGTGCAGTCCTGTGGGATTTGTGCTCGGGCTAAGCCCTGCTGTTCTCGTGCCAGTGGGTTGCTTTTGCCCTTGCCGGTCCCGAAGAGGCCCTGGACACATATCTCTATGGATTTTATTCCGGATCTCCCCGTCTCTCAAAAAATGTCGGTCATTTGGGTTGCTTGTGATCGCTTCTCTAAGATGGTCCATTTGGTACCCTTGTCTAAATTGCCTTCCTCCTCTGATTTGGTGCCATTGTTCTTCCAGCACGTGGTTCGTTTACATGGCATTCCGGAGAACATCGTTTCTGACAGAGGTTCCCAGTTTGTTTCGAGGTTTTGGCGAGCCTTTTGTGCTAGGATGGGCATTGATTTGTCTTTTTCCTCGGCTTTCCATCCTCAGACTAATGGCCAGACTGAACGAACCAATCAGACCTTGGAAACATATCTGAGATGTTTTGTTTCTGCCGATCAGGATGATTGGGTGTCATTTTTGCCTTTGGCTGAGTTCGCCCTTAATAATCGGGCCAGCTCGGCTACTTTGGTTTCGCCGTTTTTCTGCAATTCTGGTTTCCATCCTCGTTTCTCTTCAGGGCAGGTTGAGTCTTCTGACTGTCCTGGTGTGGATACTGTGGTGGATAGGTTGCAGCAGATTTGGACTCATGTGGTGGACAATTTGACATTGTCTCAGGAGAAGGCTCAACGTTTCGCTAACTGCAGGCGCTGTGTGGGTCCCCGACTTCATGTTGGGGATTTGGTTTGGTTGTCATCTCGTTATATTCCTATGAAAGTTTCCTCTCCTAAGTTTAAGCCTCGTTTCATTGGTCCGTATAGGATTTCTGAGGTTCTTAATCCTGTGTCTTTTCGTTTGACCCTTCCAGCTTCTTTTTCCATCCATAACGTATTCCATAGGTCATTGTTGCGGAGATACGTGGCACCTGTGGTTCCATCCGTTGATCCTCCTGCTCCGGTTTTGGTTGAGGGGGAGTTGGAGTATATAGTGGAGAGGATTTTGGATTCTCGTATTTCGAGACGGAAACTCCAGTACCTGGTTAAGTGGAATGGTTATGGTCAGGAAGATAATTCCTGGGTCTTTGCCTCTGATGTTCATGCTGCCGATCTGGTTCGTGCCTTTCATTTGGCTCATCCTGGTCGGCCTGGGGGCTCTGGTGAGGGTTTGGTGACCCCTCCTCAAGGGGGGGGGTACTGTTGTGAATTCTGTGGTCAAGCTCCCTCCTGTGGTCATGAGTGGTACTTCGGCTGGTTCTGTCTATGAGCTTCCTCTGGTGGATGTGAGTGGGGCTGCAGCTTCTGAGGTTCCTTCCTCAGGTGACGAGGTTAAGTCCTTAGGTGCTGCTCTATTTAACTCCACCTAGTTCTTTGTTCCTGGCCTCCAGTCTATGTTCCAGTATTGGTCTTGCTTTCTCCTGGATCGTTCTTGTGGCCTGTCTGCCCTGCATAAGCTAAGTTTTGCTTGTGTTACTTTTGTTTGCTATATTTTCTGTCCAGCTTGCTATATTGGTTTTTCTTGCTTGCTGGAAGCTCTGAGACGCAGAGGGAGCACCTCCGTACCGTTAGTCGGTGCGGAGGGTCTTTTTGCCCCCTCTGCGTGGTTGTTTGTAGGTTTTTGTGCTGACCGCAAAGCTATCTTTCCTATCCTCGGTCTACTCAGTAAGTCGGGCCTCACTTTGCTAAAATCTATTTCATCTCTGTGTTTGTCTTTTCATCTTAACTCACAGTCATTATATGTGGGGGGGCTGCCTTTTCCTTTGGGGAATTTCTCTGAGGCAAGGTAGGCTTATTTTTCTATCTTCAGGGCTAGCTAGTTTCTCAGGCTGTGCCGAGGCGCCTAGGTTTGGTCAGGAGCGCTCCACGGCTACCTTTAGTGTGGTATGATAGGATTAGGGATTGCGGTCAGCAGAGTTCCCACGTCTCAGAGCTCGTCCTTTGTTATTTGTAACTATCAGGTCACTTGTGTGCTCTTAACCACCAGGTCCATTGTGTTTCTGAATCACCAGTTCATAACACTAAGCGCGGCCCTGCGCTTAGTAACCCGATGTTTACCCTGGTTACCAGTGAAGACATCGCTGAATCAGCGTCACACACGCCGATTCAGCGATGTCTGCAGGGAGTCCAGCGACGAAATAAAGTGCTGGACTTTCTGCAGCAACCAACGCCATCACAGCAGGATCCTGATCGCTGCTGCGTGTCAAACTTAACGATATCGCTAGCCAGGACGCTGCAACATCACGGATCGCTAGCGATATCGTTCAGTGTGAAGGTACCTTAAGTCCTGCTTTGCACACACTGAGCATGCCCAGAGTAAGATCTCTCAGTAGAGATCAAGGGTCACATGCTCAGGTACTGAAGCAATTTCCATTGGTCCTCCAGGAAGGTCCTGTACCTGATCAAGTTCTGTGGCAGCCTTCCATTGGTCCTTCTGGGAAGGTCTTGTAGGTGCTACAGCTATAAAAGGTTCTCATGACCGCACGGCCATGCGCTAGTATCAAATATGTACGAGCTCAGTGCCAGTGTGTGTGGTCAGGGACCCGGCTGAAATGAGCCCCTAGAATACTGGCACCTCCGGCAAGGAGTTTTGTGTATGCAGTCAGGGACCTGGCTGAAATAAGCACCTAGAATGCTGGCACCTCCGGTGAGGAGTTTATGTCTGAATTCAGGGCTGGCTAATAGCCATTATAATTCCGGCTCCACTGGAGAAGAGCTGCGTGTTGGTTGGACTGCATGACCACTGTCGGCTCTACACAGTAGCTGTGTTCCCTGTGAGCTAAACAAGGCACAGCGTTCTCTTTACTACGGGCTCTGTGAAGTAACAGAGTTTGTTTGTACTAATTTGCTTCACCGCCTTGCTTAGCAGCAGGTTCTTTCCTGCACGGTCGATCCAGGGTTGCGAACGCACCTATCTCTTTTAATAAATATATTCGGTGCGTTCCGCCAACCCTAACACAAGGTCAGCTGTAATGTCATGAATGTCATGCTGCTGTGGTGCAGTATAACGCAACCTCCACCTGAGGGAGCTTGAGAAGGAAGTGAGACTGCGTACACAGAGGACCACAGAGCAGCAACACAGGTGCCACCAAGTGGCGAGAGAGTGTTCAGACAAGCCTCCAGCGCAATAACAGCTCTCGGATCACCTCTATATACACCGATGGCTGCTACTGTGCAGGCGCAGTGGGAGCCATTTTAAAATTGTTTTTTTTTTTACTGTCAGAATAACAACAAGCACAGTTATTATCAGGACAGTAAACATGCGATTATGCTGCAGTGCAGGTGCCAGCTGGCACCTGCCTGCAGAAGATTTTTCTTTCTTCAGTATGTACAGGTATTCATTATGCAATTTAGGGGACAGGGCAGTGAGGGATCAGTGGCCTGTCATCAGTATGAATACCTAATCAGAGCACCACATGAAGACCCCCCGCCCCCCTTCCCCACAGGTCGTCCAGAGAACAAGCATATCATTAACTCAAAACTGAAAATATGGATTAAACAAAAACCACAAGACGGATTTCATCAAACAAGGTATCATTTTACTCAATATAACGGCGCCGACCTGACACTGTCTGTAGGTTACTGTGCACAATCCTGCTGACAGGTTCCCTTTAAAGCTCATTCAGAATTCAATGCATATTGAAATATGTATGTGATACTTATTTTAAATAAAAAATAATAATTAAAGTTTGTATATAGAATTGGTTTAATGTCAGTATTTCCTCAGAATTTAGCCAATATTTTATTTTATTTCCATAGGGATAAATGTTCTGTAATAAAGCATATTGCCTCTTAAAAAATATGGTAGGTGAATAGATGAACAACAAAACAACATGGTGTATACACTCTGTAATAAACTAACTTTAATCAAACTATCTATAAAGGGAACATATTCAGAAGATAAATACTGTTGTCTGGATGAGCCTTTATTTTGATTTGCCTAAAACTGTTGTGTCTAATTCTGTATGAGAAGCACATGGCTGGTGCTTTTCCCCCTCAATAAATAGTAACATTTGAATTAAAATAACATTATAATCACAGCCTACATTTTTCCTCATTGTTCCAAGTCACATTTCAAATAGACAGTAACAATTAGAGTTGAGCGACCTTGACCTTTTTAGAGTCGAGCCGGGTTTTGCGAAACCCGACTATGTCCAAAGTCGGGTCGAGTGAAATCGGCCGATTATGACGTAAAGTCGGGATCGACCGAAACACGAAACCCAATGCAAGTCAATGGGGCAGCATAGTCGGCAGTGAGTGGGGGCCAGGAAAACACCTAGAGTGCCCATTTTAATGTCAAAACCATCCATTCTTCTTAATGAAGCTTGTCAAGCGTAATTTACCTTAAAATAATTGGAAGGCATTTGAAATTGGGGGTCATTTGGCTAAAGTTGTGGGGGGTAGGGCTG
This sequence comes from Ranitomeya imitator, assembly GCF_032444005.1. NCBI lineage: Eukaryota > Metazoa > Chordata > Amphibia > Anura > Dendrobatidae > Ranitomeya > Ranitomeya imitator. Next base: position 241,183,243 of record NC_091282.1, read on the forward strand.
GTTCAAGTAATTAGTGGGCCCAGTAAATCTGGACCACGTCACGGCAGTGGAGCAGGGAGAGGTAAGTATTTCAACTTTGCAAGTGCTGTGATCCTGAGCAAGCAGGGGGGGCCCACTCGTTGGCATTGGCACTGGCACAGGGCCCCTCAAAGTACAGCGGTGTGTTTGCACGGCGGGGGCGCCTCCCACCGGCAGCAACACTTTTGCGTACTATGAGAGGCCCTGTGCCAGTGACGTCGCCAACTAGTATTCCTCCCCCCACCTGATGAAGGAACCTGCACTTTCATCTGCACCTTCCTCTTTGTCCCCGTGTAAGGTGGTATGGTATGCGGGAAGAGCAACCTGACTTTCAGCAGGGTCACAATGTTGTTGTGTAGCGTGCACGGGGAATGTTGCGTTATGGGTCAATGTACCAGCAGACTCATCTATCACTGGCTGGGCAATGGGCACGATGAAGTGGAAACACAGATATAGGCCCAAAGAATAAAGTGGGCTAAATGCAGTTCAAAATTGGTAACACAGGAATAACCAGGGGGCATTGCAGTGGAGGACAACTGGAATGAGAGGCTGACACAGAGAGTAGGGCCAAATCAGTAAGTAGTCGAAATGCAGTTCAAAATTGGCAACCGTAGTAAACAGGCGGCACAGCTTTGTTCAGTGGAGGAGAACAGCAAGGAGTGGCAGACACCGATAGTAGGCCCCAACCCAACTAGTAGGCCAAATGCAGTCTAACATTAACAACTACTTAACGAGAGGCTGAAAATGGAATTTCAGGACAGGAAACCAGGAGAACAGCAAGGAGTGGCAGACACCGATAGTAGGCCCCAAACCAACTAGTACGCCAAATGCAGTTGTTCCATTTAACCACAATTTAATGAGAGCCTGAAGATAGAAGCTCAGGAAAGGCAACCTGGGGAACACCTTGGAGTGTAACACACCATCTCTCTCCACCCGATACCCATTTTGTAGGCCTAATGCAGTGTAGTTTTCTACAACTACTAAACGAGAGTCGGAAGATCGAAGCAATGGCGAGGAAACCTGGAGAACACCTTGGAGTGTAACACACCATCTCTCTCCACCCCATTCCCCATTTTTTAGGCCTAATGCAGCCTACTTTCCGACACCTACTAAACGAGAGCATGAAGATCGAAGCTCAGGAAAGGCAACCTGGGGAACACCTTGGAGTGTAACAACAACCTCTCTCTACACCACGGAAGGGCTGATTCTTAGGAAGGAAGGCTGTTGTAAATAAGCATTGCGCGTCCGAGGGTGATTATATTCTTATTCGGTATCTACTCACCCTCGGACGCGCCATGCTTCTTGATTTGTAATTAATGTTTATTTGCAATGTGCTTTTGACTTACTCAATTATTTTTTTAATTATTGATTTTATTAAATTAATAGTTTAACATCTTATTGGAAATAATTTAAAGGAGACGCGACAGGACAACACTCGGTGGATGCCATATCTGTGTTAACAACTCCAAAAAAATTTCAGTTAACTTCTTGCAGGAGAAAGAAATTGTAGCTGTTGGACCTTTGTAGTACAGTTCCAGATATTTGTTGTGTGTTTGTTTTGATTGTTAAAATGTCTGCATTTGAGATCTCAACACGATCTTATTTTTTATAATCAAATTAATTTTTTAAATATTTTATTAGGTTGGTTCAAGGGGTACACGGGCCGCAGTAGACAGGTCAGTGGAGGCCTAGTGGAAGGAGGGACCGCAGATGCGCCACTGTTTCACCCATACACAATTAGTAGGCCTAATGCAGCGTAGTTTCCAACAGCTACTAAACGAGAGCCGGAAGATCGAAGCTCAGGAAAGGCAACCTGGGGAACACCTTGGAGTGTAACAACAACCTCTCTCTACACCACGGAAGGGCTGATTCTTAGGAAGGAAGGCTGTTGTAAATAAGCATTGCGCGTCCGAGGGTGATTATATTCTTATTCGGTATCTACTCACCCTCGGACGCGCCATGCTTCTTGATTTGTAATTAATGTTTATTTGCAATGTGCTTTTGACTTACTCAATTATTTTTTTAATTATTGATTTTATTAAATTAATAGTTTAACATCTTATTGGAAATAATTTAAAGGAGACGCGACAGGACAACACTCGGTGGATGCCATATCTGTGTTAACAACTCCAAAAAACTTTCAGTTAACTTCTTGCAGGAGAAAGAAATTGTAGCTGTTGGACCTTTGTAGTACAGTTCCAGATATTTGTTGTGTGTTTGTTTTGATTGTTAAAATGTCTGCATTTGAGATCTCAACACGATCTTATTTTTTATAATCAAATTAATTTTTTAAATATTTTATTAGGTTGGTTCAAGGGGTACACGGGCCGCAGTAGACAGGTCAGTGGAGGCCTAGTGGAAGGAGGGACCGCAGATGCGCCACTGTTTCACCCATACACAATTAGTAGGCCTAATGCAGCGTAGTTTCCAACAGCTACTAAACGAGAGCCGGAAGATCGAAGCTCAGGAAAGGCAACCTGGGGAACACCTTGGAGTGTAACAACAACCTCTCTCTACACCACGGAAGGGCTGATTCTTAGGAAGGAAGGCTGTTGTAAATAAGCATTGCGCGCCCGAGGGTGATTATATTCTTATTCGGTATCTACTCACCCTCGGACGCGCCATGCTTCTTGATTTGTAATTAATGTTTATTTGCAATGTGCTTTTGACTTACTCAATAATTTTTTTAATTATTGATTTTATTAAATTAATAGTTTAACATCTTATTGGAAATAATTTAAAGGAGACGCGACAGGACAACACTCGGTGGATGCCATATCTGTGTTAACAACTCCAAAAAACTTTCAGTTAACTTCTTGCAGGAGAAAGAAATTGTAGCTGTTGGACCTTTGTAGTACAGTTCCAGATATTTGTTGTGTGTTTGTTTTGATTGTTAAAATGTCTGCATTTGAGATCTCAACACGATCTTATTTTTTATAATCAAATTAATTTTTTAAATATTTTATTAGGTTGGTTCAAGGGGTACACGGGCCGCAGTAGACAGGTCAGTGGAGGCCTAGTGGAAGGAGGGACCGCAGATGCGCCACTGTTTCACCCATACACAATTAGTAGGCCTAATGCAGCGTAGTTTCCAACAGCTACTAAACGAGAGCCGGAAGATCGAAGCTCAGGAAAGGCAACCTGGGGAACACCTTGGAGTGTAACAACAACCTCTCTCTACACCACGGAAGGGCTGATTCTTAGGAAGGAAGGCTGTTGTAAATAAGCATTGCGCGTCCGAGGGTGATTATATTCTTATTCGGTATCTACTCACCCTCGGACGCGCCATGCTTCTTGATTTGTAATTAATGTTTATTTGCAATGTGCTTTTGACTTACTCAATAATTTTTTTAATTATTGATTTTATTAAATTAATAGTTTAACATCTTATTGGAAATAATTTAAAGGAGACGCGACAGGACAACACTCGGTGGATGCCATATCTGTGTTAACAACTCCAAAAAACTTTCAGTTAACTTCTTGCAGGAGAAAGAAATTGTAGCTGTTGGACCTTTGTAGTACAGTTCCAGATATTTGTTGTGTGTTTGTTTTGATTGTTAAAATGTCTGCATTTGAGATCTCAACACGATCTTATTTTTTATAATCAAATTAATTTTTTAAATATTTTATTAGGTTGGTTCAAGGGGTACACGGGCCGCAGTAGACAGGTCAGTGGAGGCCTAGTGGAAGGAGGGACCGCAGACAGGCATCGAAGGCCTAAAATAAAAAAATTGGGCTGGCTGTAGGCAATTTTAAATTGGTTCCAGGGGTACACGGGCAGCAGTGGTGTGGTCAGTGGAGGCCTAGTGGAAGGAGTGACCGCAGACAGGCATCGAAGGCCTAAAATAATAACACATGGCTGTAGGCAATTTTAAATTGGTTCCAGGGTTACACGGGCAGCAGTGGTGTGGTCAGTGGAGGCCTAGTGGAAGGAGTGACCGCAGACAGGCATCGAAGGCCTAAAATAATCACACATGGCTGTAGGCAATTTTAAATTGGTTCCAGGGGTACACGGGCAGCAGTGGTGTGGTCAGTGGAGGCCTAGTGGAAGGAGTGACCACAGACAGGCATCGAAGGCCTAAAATATTAACACATGGCTGTAGGCAATTTTAAATTGGTTCCAGGGGTACACGGGCAGCAGTGGTCTGGTCAGTGGAAGTCTAGTGGAAGGAGTGACCGCAGACAGGCTTCCAAGGCCTAACATAACAAAATTGGGCTGGCTGTAGGCACTTTAAATTGGTTCCAGGGGTACATGGGCAGCAGTGGTCTGGTCAGTGGAAGTCTAGTGGAAGGAGTGACCGCAGACAGGCTTCCAAGGCCTAACATAACAAAAATGTCAAAACAATGGTATTGTCAGTGCCAGGCATTGAAGGATGTCAGCGCCTAGACTACACATTGGTGAAGCTGTGAGAGATAATTTTGCTAGTGGTAGAGCACTGTTTGAGCTGGGGGGGGGGGAACTGGCTTGTGGCCGGCGGTACAGGCACAGGGCCCCTCATATTACAACGGTGAGTCTGACGTTGGGTGTGCACCACCACCGCCAGAGACACTTTATTGTACTATGAGGGACCCAGTGGCAGTGCCGTCGACCAAAAGCGGCCACACCCACCTCTTCAGACAAACAGCACTCTCAAGGGTCCAAGCGCAAAGTGGCGATAGCACGACCCCGTGTGGGGAGTTTGGCCATTTCGTGAGGTGGAAACATGTCGTATGCTGGACAATCAGGTGAAGAAAATTACGAGATTGGAAAAGTCATTCAGAATAGTCCACAGGCAAGACCTTTTCATAGGAAAGCTAGGTGTCAGCCGGGCAGGGTGGGGCAAAAGATTTTGAAATCCAGTTGTGGTTCATTTTAATGAAGGTTAGATCATCTACATTTTGGGTAGCCAGACGAGTCCTTTTTTCTGTTAGTATTGAACCTGCAGCACTGAATACTCTTTCTGATAGGACACTAGCTGCCGGGCAAGCAAGCTCCTGCAATGCATATTCTGCCAATTCTGGCCAGGTGTCTAATTTGGATGCCCAGTAATCAAATGGGAATGACGGTTGAGGGAGAACGTCGATAAGGGATGAAAAATAGTTTGTAACCATACTGGACAAATGTTGTCTCCTGTCACTTTGAATTGATGCTGCAGTACCTGTCCTGTCTGCGGTCATAGAAAAATCACTCCACAACCTGGTCAGAAAACCCCTCTGGCCAACGCCACTTCTGATTTCTGCCCCTCTAACACCTCTGGTCTGCTGGCCCCTGGAGCTCGTGTGAGAACGATCACGGGCGCTGTGTGCAGGGAATGCCAGAAGCAAACGGTCAACAAGAGTTGATTGTTTTGTTGCTAATATTAGTTCCAAGTTCTCATGTGGCATAATATTTTGCAATTTGCCTTTATAGCGAGGATCAAGGAGGCAGGCCAACCAGTAATCGTCATCGTTCATCATTTTTGTAATGCGTGTGTCCCTTTTGAGGATACGCAAGGCATAATCCGCCATGTGGGCCAAAGTTCCCATTGTCAAATCTGCGGTTGTGCTTGGTTGAGGGGCAGTTGCAGGCAAATCTACGTCACTTGTGTCCCTCAAAAAACCAGAACCCGGCCTTGTCACGCCACCAATTTCCCGTGCCCCCGGGAAAGCTTCCTCATTAAAAATATACTCATCCCCATCATCCTCCTCATCCTCCACCTCCTCTTCGCCCGGTACCTCGTCATGTACACTGCCCTGACCAGACAATCGCTGACTGTCATCAAGGCTTTCCTCTTCCTCTGGTGCAGACGCCTGATCCTTTATGTGCGTCAAACTTTGCATCAGCAGACGCATTAGGGGGATGCTCATGCTTATTATGGCGTTGTCTGCACTAACCAGCCGTGTGCATTCCTCAAAACACTGAAGGACTTGACACATGTCTTGAATCTTCGACCACTGCACACCTGACAACTCCATGTCTGCCATCCTACTGCCTGCCCGTGTATGTGTATCCTCCCACAAAAACATAACAGCCCGCCTCTGTTCGCACAGTCTCTGAAGCATGTGCAGTGTTGAGTTCCACCTTGTTGCAACGTCTATGATTAGGCGATGCTGGGGAAGGTTCAAAGAACGCTGATAGGTCTGCATACGGCTGGAGTGTACAGGCGAACGGCGGATATGTGCGCAAAGTCCACGCACTTTGAGGAGCAGGTCGGATAACCCCGGATAACTTTTCAGGAAGCACTGCACCACCAGGTTTAAGGTGTGAGCCAGGCAAGGAATGTGTTTCAGTTGGGAAAGGGAGATGGCAGCCATGAAATTCCTTCCGTTATCACTCACTACCTTGCCTGCCTCAAGATCTACAGTGCCCAGCCACGACTGCGTTTCTTGCTGCAAGAACTCGGACAGAACTTCCGCGGTGTGTCTATTGTCGCCCAAACACTTCATAGCCAATACAGCCTGCTGACGTATGCCAGTAGCTGCCCCATAATGGGAGACCTGGTGTGCAACAGTGGCAGGTGCGGATGGAGTGTTTGTGCGACTGCGGTCTGTGGACGAGCTCTTGCTTCTGCAGGAGGACGAGGAGGAGGAGGAGGAGGAGGGGGTGCGAACGGCTACAGACAACTGTTTACTAGACCGTGGGCTAGGCAGAACTGTCCCAAACTTGCTGTCCCCTGTGGACCCTGAATCCACCACATTTACCCAGTGTGCCGTGATGGACACGTAACGTCCCTGGCCATGCCTACTGGTCCATGCATCTGTTGTCAGGTGCACCTTTGTGCTCACAGATTGCCTGAGTGCATGGACGATGCGCTCTTTAACATGCTGGTGGAGGGCTGGGATGGCTTTTCTGGAAAAAAAGTGTCGACTGGGTAGCTCGTAGCGTGGTACAGCGTAGTCCATCAGGTCTTTGAAAGCTTCGCTTTCAACTAACCGGTAGGGCATCATCTCTAACGAGATTAGTCTAGCTATGTGGGCGTTCAAACCCTGTGTACGCGGATGCGAGGCTAAGTACTTCCTTTTTCTAACCATAGTCTCATGTAGGGTGAGCTGGACTGGAGAGATGGAGATCGTGGAACTAGCGGGGGTGCCGGTGGACATGGCAGACTGAGAGACGGTGGGAGATGGTATTGTTGCCGCCGGTGCCCTAGATGCAGTGTTTCCTACTACGAAACTGGTGATTCCCTGACCCTGACTGCTTTGGCCTGGCAAAGATACCTGCACAGATACAGCAGGTGGTGCGCTAAATGGTGGTCCTACACTGCCGGAAGGGATGTTGCGTTGATGACTAGCTTCATTGGCCGAGGGTGCAACAACCTTAAGGGACGTTTGGTAGTTAGTCCAAGCTTTCAAATGCATGGTGGTTAAATGTCTATGCATGCAACTAGTATTGAGACTTTTCAGATTCTGACCTCTGCTTAAGGAAGTAGAACATTTTTGACAGATGACTTTGCGCTGATCAATTGGATGTTGTTTAAAAAAATGCCAGACTGCACTCTTTCTAGCATCGGATACCTTTTCAGGCATTGCAGACTGAGCTTTAACCGGATGGCCACGCTGTCCTCCACCAGGTTTTGGCTTTGCCACGCGTTTTGGGCAAGATACGGGCCCGGCAGATGGAACCTGTGGCGATGTTGATGCCTGCTGCGGCCCCTCCTCCTCCTCTGCTTCAGAACTGCTGCCGCCTGCACCCTGTTCCCCCAATGGCTGCCAATCGGGGTCAAGAACTGGGTCATCTAATAACTCTTCTTGTACCTCCTGCGCAACTTCGTCTGTGTCACCGTGTCGTTCGGTGGTATAGCGTTCGTGATGGGGCAACATAGTCTCATCAGGGTCTGATTCTTGATCAGCACCCTGCGAGGGCAATGTTGTGGTCTGAGTCAAAGGACCAGCACAGTAGTCTGGCTGTGGCTGTGCGTCAGTGCACTCCATGTCAGATTCAATTTGTAATGGGCATGGACTGTTAACTGCTTCACTTTCTAAGCCAGGGACGGTATGTGTAAAGAGCTCCATGGAGTAACCCGTTGTGTCGCCTGCTGCATTCTTCTCTGTTGTTGTTTTTGCTGAAGAGGACAAGGAAGTGACTTGTCCCTGACCGTGAACATCCACTAACGACGCGCTGCTTTTACTTTTACCAGTTTCACAAGAGGAGGCAAAAGAGCTAGAGGCTGAGTCAGCAAGATAAGCCAAAACTTGCTCTTGCTGCTCCGGCTTTAAAAGCGGTTTTCCTAATCCCAGAAAAGGGAGCGTTCGAGGCCTTGTGTAGCCGGACGACGAACCTGGCTCCACAGCTCCAGACTTAGGTGCAATATTTTTTTCCCCACGACCACCTGATGCTCCACCACTACCACTACCCTCATTACCAGCTGACAATGAACGCCCCCGGCCACGACCTCTTCCACTAGACTTCCTCATTGTTTTAAAAACGTAACCAAACTAACGTTATTTGTTGCAGTCACACAACTTACACGGTGAGCTATAACTTCAGTATGATTTAGCTACCCCTTTACAGGTTGGTGAGACCACCGCGAAAATCAGGCACAATGTTACACACTCTTTTTTTGGTGGCTGCAAATTAGAGAGATGCCCCACACGCAGGACTGTCACTGAAGCACAAATGTTAATATTAATGTCACACTATTATTTGTTTTTTATTTTTATTTTTTTCAGGAACACTTTAGAAACCCCCCCAAAAAAAAAAAATTGATTTTTGCAGGGAGAATTTAGAAAACAAATGTAACAAACTATATGCTTTCTATGGGCCACTGAGTGAGAGATGACGCACACAGGAATCAGGAGTGGCACACAAGCCCAGAGGCCAATATTTTTCTACCAATGATTGATGGAGTTATTTTCTCTGGTAGATTTTGGAACCCAAATCAAGGAAAAAAAATATAGGCTTTCTATGGACCACAATTGGAGAGAGAGAGAGAGAGAGAGAGAGAGAGATGGCACACCCAGGAGTCAAGACTGGCACACAAGCAGAAAGGCCAATATTAATCTCCCACTGTTTTTTTTTTTTTTTTTTTTTTTTCAGGGAGACTTTAGAAAAAAAAAAAATAAAAAAAATATGATTTTATCAGGAAGAATTTAGAAACCAAATAAAATAAAATTATTTTTTCAGGGAGAATTTAGAAAACAAATAAAACCAAAAATAGGCGTTCTATGGCCCACTGACTGAGAGATGACGCACACAGGAATCAGGAGTGGCACACAAGCCCAGAGGCCAATATTTTTCTACCAATGATTGATGGAGTTATTTTCTCTGGTAGATTTTGGAACCCAAATCAAGGAAAAAAAATATACGCTTTCTATGGACCACAATTGGAGAGAGAGAGAGAGAGAGAGAGAGATGGCACACCCAGGAGTCAAGACTGGCACACAAGCAGAAAGGCCAATATTAATCTCCCACTGTTTTTTTTTTTTTTTTTTTTTTTTCAGGGAGACTTTAGAAAAAAAAATAATAAAAAAAATATGATTTTATCAGGAAGAATTTAGAAACCAAATAAAATAAAATGATTTTTTCAGGGAGAATTTAGAAAACAAATAAAACCAAAAATAGGCGTTCTATGGCCCACTGACTAAGAGAGAGAGAGAGAGATGGAACGCTTAGTACTGGCACACAAGCCCAAAGGGCAATATTAATCTCCCTTTTTTTTTCCAGGGAGAATTTCTAAAACCCCCCCCAAAAAAAAAATAGGCTTTCTATGGCCCACTATTTGTGAGAGAGATGGGACGCTCAGGACTGGCACAGATGGCACACTCAGGACTGGCACAGAAGCCCAGAGGCCAATATTAATCTCCCTTTTTTTCTGGGAGAATTTATAAAACCAAAAAAATATTTAAATAGGCTTTCTATGGCCCACTATTTGTGAGAGAGATGGCACGCTCAGGACTGGCACAGATGGCACGCTCACAACTGGCACACAAGCCCAGAGGCCAATATTAATCTCCCTTTTTTCAGGGAAAATTTATAAAACCAAAAAAAAAATTAAATAGGCTTTCTATGGCCCACTATTTGTGAGAGAGATGGCACGCTCAGGACTGGCACAGATGGCACGCTCACAACTGGCACACAAGCCCAGAGGCCAATATTAATCTCCCTTTTTTCAGGGAAAATTTATAAAACCAAAAAAAAAATTAAATAGGCTTTCTATGGCCCACTATTTGTGAGAGAGATGGGACGCTCAGGACTGGCACAGATGGCACGCTCAGGACTGGCACAGAAGCCCAGAGGCCAATATTAATCTCCCTTTTTTTCTGGGAGAATTTATAAAACCAAAAAAATATTTAAATAGGCTTTCTATGGCCCACTATTTGTGAGAGAGATGGCACGCTCAGGACTGGCACAGATGGCACGCTCACAACTGGCACACAAGCCCAGAGGCCAATATTAATCTCCCTTTTTTCAGGGAAAATTTATAAAACCAAAAAAAAATTTAAATAGGCTTTCTATGGCCCACTATTTGTGAGAGAGATGGCACGCTCAGGACTGGCACAGATGGCACGCTCACAACTGGCACACAAGCCCAGAGGCCAATATTAATCTCCCTTTTTTCAGGGAAAATTTATAAAACCAAAAAAAAAATTAAATAGGCTTTCTATGGCCCACTATTTGTGAGAGAGATGGGACGCTCAGGACTGGCACAGATGGCACGCTCAGGACTGGCACAGAAGCCCAGAGGCCAATATTAATCTCCCTTTTTTTCTGGGAGAATTTATAAAACCAAAAAAATATTTAAATAGGCTTTCTATGGCCCACTATTTGTGAGAGAGATGGCACGCTCAGGACTGGCACAGATGGCACGCTCACAACTGGCACACAAGCCCAGAGGCCAATATTAATCTCCCTTTTTTCAGGGAAAATTTATAAAACCAAAAAAAAAATTAAATAGGCTTTCTATGGCCCACTATTTGTGAGAGAGATGGCACGCTCAGGACTGGCACAGATGGCACGCTCACAACTGGCACACAAGCCCAGAGGCCAATATTAATCTCCCTTTTTTCAGGGAAAATTTATAAAACCAAAAAAAAAATTAAATAGGCTTTCTATGGCCCACTATTTGTGAGAGAGATGGGACGCTCAGGACTGGCACAGATGGCACGCTCAGGACTGGCACAGAAGCCCAGAGGCCAATATTAATCTCCCTTTTTTTCAGGGAGAATTTATAAAACCCAAAAAAAAATAAAATAGGCTTTCTATGGCCCACTATTTGTGAGAGAGATGGCACACTCAGGACTGGCACACAAGCCCAAAGGCCAATATTAATCTCCCACTGTATTTTTATCAGGGAGAATTTATACACCCCACAAAAAAAAATACAGAAAAATGAAAAGGCTTTCTATGGCCCACTATGTGAGAGAGATGGCACACACAGGGATGGCACTCTAGCAGAAATGCCAAATTGCCAATCTTAATCTCCCACCAAAAAAAAAAAAAAAAAAAAAACAGGGAATGTCCTACAATTACTATCTCCCTGCCTGCAGTAATCTCAGCCAGGTATGGCAGGCAGCTACTATCTCCCTGCCTGCAGTAATCTCAGCCAGGTATGGCAGGCAGCAATAAGGAGTGGACTGATGCACAAATGAAATAAAAAGTGTGGACAAACAAAAAAGATAGCTGTGCAGAAAGGAAGGAACAAGAGGATTTGTGCTTTGAAAAAAGCAGTTGGTTTGCACAGCGGCGTACACACAGCAATGCAGCTATCAGGGAGCCTTCTAGGGCAGCCCAATGAGCTACAGCGCTGAGGGGAAAAAAAAAAAAAAAAAACTTCCACTGTCCCTGCACACCGAGGGTGGTGTTGGACAGTGCAAATCGCTGCAGCACAAGCGGTTTTGTGGTTAATGGACCCTGCCTAACGCTATCCCTGCTTCTGACAAAGCGGCAGCAACCTCTCCCTAAGCTCAGATCAGCAGCAGTAAGATGGCGGTCGGCGGGAACGCCTCTTTATAGCCCCTGTGACGTTGCAGACAGCAAGCCAATCACTGCAATGCCCTTCTCTAAGATGGTGGGGACCAGGACCTATGTCATCACGCTGCCCACACTCTGCGTTTACCTTCATTGGCTGAGAAATGGCGCTTTTCGCGTCATTGAAACGCGACTTTGGCGCGAAAGTCGCGTACCGCATGGCCGACCCCGCACAGGGGTCGGATCGGGTTTCATGAAACCCCGACTTAGCCAAAAGTCGGCGACTTTTGAAAATGTTCGACCCGTTTCGCTCAACCCTAGTAACAATTATTTTGCTGCAGAACTAACAAGATACTGTCAGTCCCAATGCCAGCCTTGAATTAAGTTATTGTGTTGCTTGAACAGCTACCTGACCCATGAATAAAAGAAAAAAAGTGTTAAAACGTTATTCTTCAATTGTTCAACGTCTATGCTATAATGGCACTGTGACATTATACAACAAATTTAATACTGTAAGCAAAGGCTCCAGATTGCAGTGGCACCATGACATTTTCTTTTCAGTTACACTTTACTGATATAGTAATAACAAACTGACATTAGTACATTTCTACCCAAAATAGGAAAATGGTCATTTATTAAAAAATCTGAAACTAATGCAGTTACCAAAGTAAAGCCTTTTTGATTGCAACATTTATATTGACTACCAATGTGTCCATCCTTATCATTCGCTAACATTGTTAAGGAAACCAATATCTAATGATACCAATTCAATACATTATTGTTACATGCTGAAAAAACACTTGATAACCCATAATTCACATAACAACCACTTGACACATTTACACATATACATAGCATAAACATCTTCCAACAGAGTGTCACAAAATTTATATTAGGTCATCTAGCGCCAAACAGAAAAAAGTTAATGGATAAGAAAAACACTTTAACCAACATTTTGTTAACAAATCTATCATTAATAGTGTTGAGCGATACCGTCCGATATTTGAAAGTATCGGTATCGGATGGTATTGGCCGATATCCGAAAAATATCGGATATCGCCAATACCGATATCCGATACCAATACAAGTCAATGGGACACAAATATCGGAAGGTATCCTCTATGGTTCCCAGGGTCTGATGGAGAGGAAACTCTCCTTCAGGCCCTGGGATCCATATTCATGTGTAAAATAAAGAATAAAAATAAAAAATATTGATATACTCACCCTCAGACACGCCCTGGTTCAAACCGCTGCAACCGGCAGTCTCCCCTCCTAAGAATGAGCGCGTGAAGGACCTGCGGTGATGTCGCGGCTTGTGATTGGTCGCGTGAGCAGTCACATGGGCGGTCACGCGACCAATCACAAGCCGCGACGTCATCTAAGGTCCTTCATACGCTCATTCTTAGGAAGGAAGGCTGCCGGTTAGAACCAGGGCGCGTCCGAGGGTGAGTATATCCCTAATAGGAATACACTCACCCTCGGACGTGCCCTGGTTCTAACTGGCAGCCTCCATTCCTAAGAATGAGCGGGTGAAGGACCTTCCATGACGTCGCGGCTTGTGATTGGTCGCGTGACCGCTCATGTGACCGCTCACGCGACCAATCACAAGCCGCGACATCATCGAAGGTCCTTCACGCGCTCATTCTTAGGAACAGAAGCATGGCGGTTGCAGCGGTTACAACTAGGGCGCGTCCGAGGGTAAGTATATCAATATTTTTTATTTTTATTCTTTATTTTCCACATCAATCTTCATCCCGATACCGATTCCTGATATCGCAAAAATATCGGAACTCGGTATTGGAATTCCGATACCGCAAATATCGGCCGATACCCGATACTTCCGTGAACCTGGAAATTATAGGCCAGTAAGTCTAACCTCTATTGTTGGTAAAATATTTGAAGGGTTTCTGAGGGATGTTATTCTGGATTATCTCAATGAGAATAACTGTTTAACTCCATATCAGCATGGGTTTATGAGAAATCGCTCCTGTCAAACCAATCTAATCAGTTTTTATGAAGAGGTAAGCTATAGACTGGACCACGGTGAGTCATTGGACGTGGTATATCTCGATTTTTCCAAAGCGTTTGATACCGTGCCGCACAAGAGGTTGGTACACAAAATGAGAATGCTTGGTCTGGGGGAAAATGTGTGTAAATGGGTTAGTAACTGGCTTAGTGATAGAAAGCAGAGGGTGGTTATAAATGGTATAGTCTCTAACTGGGTCGCTGTGACCAGTGGGGTACCGCAGGGGTCAGTATTGGGACCTGTTCTCTTCAACATATTCATTAATGATCTGGTAGAAGGTTTACACAGTAAAATATCGATATTTGCAGATGATACAAAACTATGTAAAGCAGTTAATACAAGAGAAGATAGTATTCTGCTACAGATGGATCTGGATAAGTTGGAAACTTGGGCTGAAAGGTGGCAGATGAGGTTTAACAATGATAAATGTAAGGTTATACACATGGGAAGAGGGAATCAATATCACCATTACACACTGAACGGGAAACCACTGGGTAAATCTGACAGGGAGAAGGACTTGGGGATCCTAGTTAATGATAAACTTACCTGGAGCAGCCAGTGCCAGGCAGCAGCTGCCAAGGCAAACAGGATCATGGGGTGCATTAAAAGAGGTCTGGATACACATGATGAGAGCATTATACTGCCTCTGTACAAATCCCTAGTTAGACCGCACATGGAGTACTGTGTCCAGTTTTGGGCACCGGTGCTCAGGAAGGATATAATGGAACTAGAGAGAGTACAAACGAGGGCAACAAAATTAATAAAGGGGATGGGAGAACTACAATACCCAGATAGATTAGCGAAATTAGGATTATTTAGTCTAGAAAAAAGACGACTGAGGGGCGATCTAATAACCATGTATAAGTATATAAGGGGACAATACAAATATCTCGCTGAGGATCTGTTTATACCAAGGAAGGTGACGGGCACAAGGGGGCATTCTTTGCGTCTGGAGGAGAGAAGGTTTTTCCACCAACATAGAAGAGGATTCTTTACTGTTAGGGCAGTGAGAATCTGGAATTGCTTGCCTGAGGAGGTGGTGATGGCGAACTCAGTCGAGGGGTTCAAGAGAGGCCTGGATGTCTTCCTGGAGCAGAACAATATTGTATCATACAATTATTAGGTTCTGTAGAAGGACGTAGATCTGGGTATTTATTATGATGGAATATAGGCTGAACTGGATGGACAAATGTCTTTTTTCGGCCTTACTAACTATGTTACTATGTTACTATGTTACTTGCGGTATCGGAATGCTCAACACTAATCATTAATAACAAGACAGCTTATGAAAACCAAATTAAAATGACAACCAGTATTTTGGGAAGACAAGCAGGTGGATGTCCGGAAACTACAGGCAGGCAGAGGACTTCAGGAAACCATGGGCAGGGAGAGGACATGAGGAAACAGCAGGCAGGCAGGCAAATGTCAGGAAACCACAGCTAGGCAGAGGACATCAGGAAACCACAGGCAGTAAACCAAGGTCCAGCAACACAGAAGTCTTAATGCATTAGGCTAGGGTCACATTGCGTTAGCAGCAGCCCATTCGCTAACGGGCTGCTGCTAGCACAAGTGCCTGCGCCACATCACGCTAGCGCAGATGGAGCTTCTGCTAGCTCCATCTGCGCTAGCAGTGACGGACCCGGAAACGCTGCAGCCAGCGTTTCGGGTCCGTCACTCAAATGACGGCACATCGCTAGCACATGCCCAATGTGGGCGTGCGCTAGCGATGCGTTCGCCATTACTAGCAATGGCGGCGTTAACAGACTACGTTACACCACGTTATGCAGCGGTGTAACGTAGTCCGTTAAACGGACACCCGTAACGCAATGTGACCCCAGCCTTACCAAGACACAACGGTGTGTCTCAGTGAGCCTTATATAGGCTGATGCCACATAGAAGCATGCCAGTCCATCTGCAAAGCCCGACATGGAGCACTGAAGAATTAAGCTGACCGGGATGAGGGGAGTAAATCAAGCTTCTGGGATAGGTGAGTAACATAGCTATCTTTGCATAAATCGATAGTACAGGCAAATGTCAGAAACCTTTGTAAAAAAAAAAAAAGCAGAGAATTATGCTTCTTTTTCCATTTTTGGCCTACTTCATGCCCTCTCCCCTGTAAACTAATCATCAATAGTGTTGTAGTGATAGATATAGCGTGCACTCTGTCAGAGAATTGGGGTGCAGGTGCAACGGACCGAACACTAACACTGCAGCTAGGCACGGGAGCGCCGCTACCTCCTTCCTCCATTAAGATCCAAAGTTGTCCCTACATTGCGCAGATACGCCTGGGCATTACGTAAATATAGCATCACTGGGATCCCTATCCCTATTCTCCCTATACGCACTAAACTCTCCAAACAAGCGAGTATGATGAAGGCTCTGGTGGAGCCGAAACGTCTCTTATCGCTTTTTTGAAATATTCTGTTATGCTCCCTGAACACATTTAATAAATTTGTTAAAAATTTGGCATTATATTCCCTTTGAGAGTGCGGTGAAATTTATATTTGGCCATCAATAGTGTTGAGCATTCCGATACCGCAAGTATCGGGTATCGGCCGATACTTGCGGTATCGGAATTCCGATACCAAGTTCCGATACTTTTGTGGTATCGGGTATCGGTATCGGATCCATAGTGATGTGTAAAATAAAGAATTAAAATAAAAAATATTGATATATTCACCTCTCCGGCGGCCCCTGGACATCACCGCTGGTAACCGGCAGGCTTCTTTGTTTAAAATGAGCGCGTTTAGGACCTGAGAATGACGTCGCGGCTTCTGATTGGTCGCGTGGCGATCACATGAGCGGCACGCGACCAATCAGAAGCCGCGACGTCATTCTCAGGTCCTAAACGCGCTCATTTTAAACAAAGAAGCATGCCGGTTACCCGCGGTGATGTCCAGGGGCCGCCGGAGGGGTGAATATATCAATATTTTTTATTTTAATTCTTTATTTTACACATTAATATGGATCCCAGGGCCTGAAGGAGAGTTTCCTCTCCTTCAGACCCTGGGAACCATCAGGATACCTTCCGATACTTGGTGTCCCATTGACTTGTATTGGTATCGGATATCGGTATCGGCGATATCCGATACTTTTCGGGTATCGGCCGATACTATCCGATACCGATACTTTCAAGTATCGGACGGTATCGCTCAACACTAATCATCAACTTTAAAAAAAACTGCTCCAATCTATCTTGGTCAAACCAAAATGGACTGTCATCACAGTGCATTGTCAGGTTACTGTCAAATAGTAAAGGGTGTGTCTCTACATAGTCACACCTGGCCGCAATGATTGGACAGTGTCAGTCTATACAAAGTCACAACCCCAACTGTAACTCCCAGTCAATTTTTTTTATATAAAGATTCAGGATAAATAATGAGGCAATGGTACAAAGCAAAGTTCTAAGGAAGATGCTCCAAAACTGTTTTATTTTGATTAATACAATTTTTACTAAAATAGACATATTGGTCCTCTTTTTAAGAGTAAAAATGGAGAGATTGATTTGCTTTGTGAATCATTTTCTTGTCACTGACTGGGTTGATTGAAGCTTTCATAAACAGTGGATAATGTTTTTCACCTTCTGAAAAAAAAATAGAATACTTTAATTAAGCTTTTGGAATGAATTGTGTACTGCATCAACTAAAACCAAATGCTAGTGTTATAAATGCTTGTAATGTGCTCATGACTACAAAATGAGACTCCCACTGTCACTTGTTTACCCTGTCCTAGATTAGAACTGGATTATCCAATAAAAGTGTTCATTAGTTAGACCCCATGCAGATAACTTGCCCTCAAGTACAAAGTGCACACATCCACACCTGAACAAAGACCTTCAGGTTCCTAAAGCATAGCACAAACATGGGACTATTTGCTTCAGCTATTAATTCTGCTCAGTATTTCTTGACAGTCATCTAGATTCAGCTCAATAGAGGCCCAGCAGGTATTTATATAAAGCCATTAGCAAAGACATTATCTATTTTCTTTTTGCCTGAAATCAAACTAAATAGCAAAAAATGTGGGGGAGCAAAATATAATTAAAGAAGATAAAATGCAGCAAAAATTAAACCAGAACGGCTGCGTGCATATAATTTTAACAGATTGTTTCTGTTAAGCTGGGCCTGACAACTTTCTCAGGCTCCTCAAGCCATCAACATTTATTTATTGCTAGCATTGTACGCTTTCTAATAAACAAGCCTATTTTAATGTCTTATTGATTTCTACATATGCCAAAAGTCATTTTTTAACAGGAGTGGATCTCTGTTTTCCCCAAACTAATCATCCTACTAATGATGTTATCATACCATTGTTTTATAAGAGCAGCATCACCACTCTTTGCAATTTATGCCTACCTAAAAATGCGTAGTAAACTGGTGTACGCAAACTGGCTTCATCAGCACACTGCATGTGCCCATAGACACACTGTGATTAAGAACTTAGTCGGTCGTTACTACCAACTCTGCAAATCTTGCGGATAGCTGAGTTATACATCAGGGCTGCAACCCTGGGCATATGCACTGTGCCAAAGAAGCCAGGGTGTGAGCAGTCAGCTTATGGTGCATTGTAAGGGAGGCAGATATTTGCATAGAGCCAACAATGATGCTGAAATCATTCTATCATACCCACTTGGGGTAAATAATGCCCCTTTTGACAAGTCACCCACTCATTTGCATATTCCCACTGTGGTTATAAAATTAATTTTTGGCATAGGAGGCTATAATAGTAGCAATAAACAAATGGTGACAATTTGGAGGGACTGAGGAAGCTGTGAGATTCACTTTACGTACAAATCAATATGCAGCTATAAAGAGAACCTGTCAGCACAATTTTGTAATATAAAGAAAAGACATGGCTGTAGTGGCACTGTAATACTGATTACATTGATATCTTTGGTGAAGAAATCCACTTTGATGTTCTTCTTTAGTCACCATTTGAAGTTTTCTGATAATTAGATTTCAGTCCACAGGGGCCAGAGTGTATACTAGATCTTCTCCTCCTTTTCTGTGATTCTCTGACCGTTAACGTATGTTCCCACAGTCAGGAACCGGCAGCGCTTAGGACGCAGCACATGTCCACTCCGTCCAAAGCGCTGCCGGCTTTTGAACGCAGGTGTTCTTTGAACTGTGCGGAATCATCATGCCCAATACATTGTATGGGGACATTTATCTCGTGGAGACTGAGCATCTCCGCAAGATAAATTGACATGCTGTGGTCGGGCAGGATGCGCCGCATGTCCGTCTCCTTAGGGAAGCCGCAGGAGCGGGTGTACGCAGAGTGGACATGGGGTTTCCTCAAATCCCATCCACTATGCTGTAACATCTGGCCGCTGTGGGTTGGACGCTGCGGATGTATGCAGCATCCAACCCCGCATTGTTTACTGACCGTGGGAACATACACTTACTACTGTGAATGACCTGTCTTCTCTGATTGAAATCTCAGCAGTGGCCTGTCATTCAAAGACCAGAGGCAGGTGGAGAGGCTGGGGAATCACAAATGGAAGAGAAGACCTAGAGCACAGCATTCTGTAATCAGTCATAGGGGCGGGGAGTAGAGATGAGCAAATATGTTCTAAAAATGATTGCCAAACATAAATTCGGCAAGAATATGGCACATTCAGATTTGTGATCGGAAACACGTGCAAATTTTTATAAAATCAGAAAAAATATAAATAATATATAAAATGAGGGAAAATATTTGCTTTGCCGCTAAAGTATTTTGAGCACTTTGGCAAAGATAGTGGTGGTGTGTGATGAGGGTAGAGGGTGGGGAAAGCTCAGGGGAGCGGCGTGCTTGTAAAACGTATTTATTTTTTTCTTACTTTATTTGTGCACATTGTGGCTAGCCATTGAGAGCACAGGAAACATCCACAATATCCAGACACAAAGGCTTGTGTCATTGGCTGCTGAAATCACATGTCCATCTCTATATAAAGAGCGGATATCTTGTTTTAGCACCATTTTGTCAGTATAACAGCGCAGAGATAGATTTTAGCTGTTAGCTAGATGGTTATTTCTAAGTCAGATAGTTTAGAGAGCTAGTGTCCTGGAACGCAAAAGAAAGTTCTCAAGCAACCACCCACAGGCCCAAATGCTAAGCAAGCACTTTTCCAGGCTGCTTGAGTGCAATTGTTGCCGTTTAGGCTTGTAGACATGGAAGATTTCCTTCTACTCATAGTGGCAACTGTCTCTTGGTACTCGGCCCCTAGGCGCTATTGTCTCTCCCAGTGTAGTGTCCCCGCCTTGTACCAGCATGTGTCCAGGAACATCACCCTTGCTGTTACCAATGCAGTTACTGGGATTCTACTCTTAATGACCGACATGTGACAAGTGCTTGTGGCCATGGATGCTACATTTCCCTGACAGCAAACTGGGAGAACATTTTGGAGGCTGGGGCTGAGACTCACCCTGTCATGTGCTACCAACACCGAGAATTGGTGGTCTTACTTCTCTATCAAGGTTTCCTTCACCTCCTACACCAGTTCCTGCACCGCCTCATTTTCCTCCTCCTGCATCTTCGATTAGTTATCTCAGCACATGTTGTCCACATCATCCGGAAGCTGAAAGTTGTGGAGCACTGCCTCAGCCAAGCGGCAACAGGTTTTACAGGAGCTAATTTGTCTAGGAGACAAAGCTTACACAGCGGAAGAGTTAATGACAGGAATAACAGACCAGACAGATCTGTGTCTCTCGCTGCTGAACCCACAACTAGAGATGAGCAAACCTTTCAAGGTTCGGTTTAGTTTGGATTCACTGAACAGTTCGACGAATTTACCCGAACGCCATTAGATTCAATGTGAGGCAAAACCAAATGCATACAGAACACCTTCAGGGATGATAAAAAGCTTCCCAAACAGCAAAAAATTGGGGCAGACACAATGAAAAGTGGCATCAATAGATCCAAAGTAGAAATTTTCAAATGGCACAGCAGCAGTCAGCCATGGGCAATGAATGATATAGCAAGGCTTGGCCTAGCATTTACAGCTTTGAATTGAAGTTTCAATGAGGGCCTGGTGGTTAAAGGAGTAAGGTAAGCCTTCTTAGCTGGTAGACCTCACAACTCATTCAATACCTCCAATCTTTTTTTATTCCAGCTACACTCAAATGGCACAAGCATCAGTTTCATAGTCTACTATTGATAGAACAATGCAAAAATAGTAACACAGGTAGTTGACTGATCAATTTACCCACCGTATAACCTGTTATAATGGCACAGAAGCAGTCAGCCATGGCCAGTTCATGATGCATCAAAGTCTGGCTCAGAAGTTACAGCTTGGAATTGAAGTTTCAATGAGCACCTGTTGATTAAGGGATGGTACAAACATTAGTTTCATAGATTACTATTGATAGAAAAATGTTAGAATAGTAACACAGGTAGTTAACTGATTAATTGACCCACAATAGAACCTGTTATAATGGCACACATGGGCCATTCATGAGGTATCAGGCTCTGGCCTATCATTTACAGATTGGAATTGAAGTTTTAATGAGAAACTGGTGATTGAGGGAGTGATGTAATCCTTCTTAACTGGGAGACCTCACACCTCCTGCAACACCACCAATTTTTTTAAAATTGTATTCTAGCCACACTCAGATGGCACAAACATCAGTTTTATACAGTAATATTGGTAGAAAAATGTAAGGAAAGTAACACAGGTAGCTGACAGAAAGTAAGTGCAGGCCTGCATGTCTGGGAGACCTACTTAAAACGGCAACGCACCAGATGGAGAGTGAACTTGGAGTCTCCACATTTAAAAAAATATTTGTCACACATCACTAAAGTTACATCAATATCCACAGAGTCAAAATATTATAATAGATCTCTGACACACCTTCCACCATAGGCAACCCACAAGATGGAGACCGAACTTGAAGTGTCCACATTTAAAAAAAAATATTTGTAACATCAGCAGCAGTAGCAACAGCATGCACAGAAGACACCACAAAGGTGGCACAAACTGCAACAAATCAATACATGACACTAAAAATGACACCATTGCCTAGTGTGCCCAATCTGCGACTGAAGTGCAATAGTCATGGGAGATCCACAACTTGTTCATTTTTATAAAAGTTTGGTGGTCTACACTTTCAGGGGACAGTTGGATGTGCTTATCCATCAGGACACCATCAGCAGTGCTGAGGTCATGTTCTATGAGAACGCTGGCTGCTGGGCATGACAAAACCTCCAAGGCGTGACAGACACTCTTCAATTTTTGAAGACCAAAATGTAAAAGGGTCAAACCTCCCTCGATGGAATTGATATTGAGCTCCTGATAACTCCTGCACCATACTCTCCAGTCGTTCACAACGTGTCAGACTTGTACTCTGTTCTGCTACTGCACGGGCTGGTCTAAAAAATGTGTTAAATGACTCATATAAATTGCTTATGCCACTTACACTGCTGCTGCTAATGTTTTGGTGATGACGCCTTGATGTTTCCAAGGGTGGATGTCTACAACTGGGATGCACACTGTGTGCCTCACTGCTGTCTTGGGGAAAACCACTCTTAGGCTATGTGCACACGTTCAGGATTTCTCGCAGAAAGTTCCTGAGAAAAACCGAACATTTTCTGCAAGAAATCCGCAAGAAAACCGCATGCGTTTTTGCCGCGATTTTGTCGCGGTTTTGACGTGTTTTTGCCGCGGTTCTGCCGCGTTTTTGCCGCATTTTTTTCCAGACACTTCCCAATGCATTTTGTAGTGGGAAATCCGCAAAAAAAATTCAAAATTAATGAACATGCTGCGGTTTTTACCATGATGCGTTTTTTTCACGGAAAAAAACGCATCATGTGCACAAAACATGCGGAATTCATTCTAAATGTTGGGATGCTTATTGTATGCGTTTTTTTGCAGTTTTATAGCGCTTTTATCGGGAAAAAACGCAAAAAAAACCCAAAAAAACTACAACGTGTGCACACAGCCTTAAGATTGTATACAAGCGTATTTTGATACTCCAGAATGCGGCATCAATTTCCAGGGTGGGGAAGCATCTGGCTAAATTTTCATTTGAACTGTGGATTTAACAGTAGTCATCACAATTTCTAACCCTAAAAATATGGGCATTGTGTTGAAGATAGTGCAGCAAGAAGGTGGTCATGTGTTGGATGCTTCCATGAGGTCCAAGTTCAAGCTGTGCTAGTGGCGGGGTAACACTCCAGGTTGCTTCCTTCAACCCCTCCCGCCAACCACTGAAAACAGAGTGTGCATTGCTATCCTCTTCATCTCCTGACTGCTATGTGTCCATCACCTCGTCCTCCTCTATTAGTTCCTAGACTCCTTCATCTTCAATAACAGTGTATCCGTTACCATGAGCCTCCCTTGATTGCTGTAAGCCACCCTCCAATGTCACTTGACTGTGTGATGACAGTCCGGAAATTTGAGATATTGCTATCCATTCCGTATCCCCCTCTGCTTCCAACTCTTCCTCTAGGACCATCACCTCCTCATACAGACTATTCAAAGTGTGCTCCAGCATGTAGAAGACTGGAATAGTGATGCTGATGATGGCATCATCAGCACTAGCCATATTAGTAGCCATTTCAAAACTGTGCAGAAGGGTGCAGAGGTCCTTCACCTGTGCCCATTCCACAAGTGTGATTTGCACCGGGCTACGCAAAAGGACGTACTGCACCAGGGCTTGTCACTGGCACCACATGTGCAGAGTGGAATTCTACTGTGTCTCTGTAGCGATGCAAGTAAATGACCTCCAGGGTGCAATTGTCAGAAATAAGCACACAGTGACTGTGCTTTCTGCAGCAGTGCATCCAGGCTGAGATAGTGTCATCGAAATTGCTGTACCACCAGGTTGAGGACGTTAGCCATGCAAGACACGTGTGTGAGGATGCCACGGCATATGGCAGGCACCAGGTTTGCATCATTATCCCACACAGCCTTCCCTGGATCCAGGTTTAGTGGAGATAGCCATTGCTCTAACTCGACCTCGATACCTGTTCACAACTCTTGAACTGTGTGACTGCGATCTCCAAGGCATATTATTTAATCACTGCCTGATTGCAGTGAGCCATGGCTGCACAGTGTGGAGATGGTGGAGATTCTATCTGCACTGTTGGAATGCATGTCTGATTAAGGGAGATGTTGAGAACAATGGTGGAGGCCCTAGAGGAGGTGTAGGAGGCAGAAGCAGTGGAGGAACTGTTAGATACAGATGTTTGTCCCAGTAGCCCTGGGTATTCAAAGACTTGTAGAGTAGCTCTTCGACTGCCTGCCCCCACAGCCACCAGAGTCACCCAGTGCCCAGTCAGCGAAATCTAACGCCCTTGCCCATGTTTGCTAGTCTAGGTGTCAGTGATGAAATTCGCCCTGGCAGATATAGATTTATTCAGGGAACATGTGACGTTGTCGGCAACATGCTGCAGTAGTTCAGGCACAGCTTTCATTGAGAAGTAATGGTGACTGGGTAACTAGTACTGGGTGACTGCGATGCCCATCAACTTTCGGAAACTGTCTGTATCCACCAGGCAGAAAGGCAGCATTTATGTGGCCAACACATTGGAGATGGTGGAGTTCAAGCTCTTAGCTTTGCCATGTGTAGGAGGAAACATTCTTTTATGTGACCACAACTGCGGGACCGAGAGCTGGCTGCTGTGCTGAGAGATCCTGGAGTATGGAGAGCAGGACAAACTGCTGGACTGTGAGTGAGGTGCATGGTGAATCTTAAGGTGAATTGAGAAAGATGTATTGTGCTACGTGACACATAAGAAGCAGTTTTGTTTTCTTCCATAACAGCTGTCCGACTCTCACTCACCCCGACTGTGGTGGTTAAACAATTGTAGTTTCTGCGGCTGATGACCTTCGGCGGCCGATGAACACTTGGAATTTTTATAGAGGAGGAAGTAGCAGCAGATGGGGTTGATGGAGCATCCGGTGGTTGGTGAGGCACACTAGTGCGCATTTTAGCACAGTGAGATTCCCACACTAAGGCATGTTGATCACGCATGTGCCAGTTCATTCATGCAATTGTCAAATTGCAATTTTTGCCTCTACAAAGTTTTTTTTTGAAAATTTGACAGAAGTTGGGTCATCCTTTGCGATTTCAAACAACTCCCAGACCAGGCAACCATTGCCGCCCCTGTGAACTGCTCACTTGCTATCAGTGCTGACAACAGGCAAAGTTGAGGCTGAGGATGCAGTGCGTGTCGAAGTTGCATCACTTTGTGTCTGCTTAGGAAACCGAAATGTAGCCTCCTCATTTCCTCCTCCTCCACCTCCTCTGCTGAGCTACTCAGCTGCATACCTCTGTGTTCACACTGTGTGGGATCTACAACCTCATTGCCATCCTCTCTTTTCTCACACTACTCACCCTGAGAGTCACCCTCCTCTTTTCCTGCCCTGACACTGCAGTACAGTAGGCCTGCACCTCTAGTATCTGAGTCTTATCAGGATCACCTCCACCCTTGGTAGTTAACATCTGGTGATGAAGGACTGGATTCTTCTCGGGTCTTAGTTTGTCCGGCCCCGAATCCAACATGGAAACATTTTGGGCATTGGTGCAGATGCTTTCCTCCTCTAGATTCTGTGATTCTTCAGAGCAGACGTCTGATGGCCATGGAATACAATGTGTGAACAGCTCTTCAGAATGGCCCATCTGATGTACCCCACAGAGAGTTGGACATTTTTTTTCATTTTTGACAAGCAGAAGCAAAGGTGATTGGGGTGCCACCTCTGAGGATTGTACTGTGTGTGATGTTAAGGTGGAGGCGAGGCCACTTGATGCAGCATTTGCCATCTACTTGACAAGATGCTCTTTCTGAGCCTCATCTGCAGAGTGTACCGCTGTGCGGTTGCCAATGAAAGAGAGTTGAGTATGCTGGCCAATAACAGATTTTGTCATTGGTCTTTGGATAGGACGAGATGGTGTTTGTTCTCTTGAGCTTTCATTCACATTAACAGCTAACCCACGTACACGTTGAACACCAAGTCTCCTCGTCCTTCGACCACAACCTTACTTTTTCCCACTCACGTTGTAAGTTGCCTTCCTCTCTTGTACCCTGCTGTTTCGCAACTTGAGGTCCACAGCTGTCAGTCGCCTGTCACTAAATGAACAATCACTATTTATTTTCTTAGGTAGTGTGCCTGAACAACACTGTTATGCCTAATGATTTTCTAAAGGAAAAACGATTAGGAGTTGCTTATTGGGCCTCGTGGTTGCAACACTATAGTAGGCCTAATGATTTTTATGTGGATATCTGGCCTTCTAATTTGCCACTGAAACACATTTTTAGCATAAATGATTTGGAGTAGCAAATGGAGCTTCTGGAGACTGCCACACAGTATTTGCATATTCTACTTTGATGCTGGAAGATCAAATTCATACAGGACAGGATCCTATCTATTTCACTGACAAGTTCTCTTTCAGCAGCACCAACTCTAGTGCAGGAGTAACCTCCCTACACTGTGACACTGAGCAAATGGTGCCAGCAAAACAAGTCTATTCTAGTTTATATGGCCAGGGATATGTGATGTCAGCAACCACTCACAGAAGACTTTGTGTCACGACGCTGTGGATGGTTTCAGTATCCTGATTGGTTGCCGGAATCAACACACAAAGTTAAGAAGAAAAATGTTTTAAAAAACATGCTCGCCATTAATATAATCTCTTCAGATGCTCCTTTAACCCCACCACACCCAGTCCCCTCGTCAAACACATCCCATTGTCCCCCCCTCAGGCTTGGACTGGCCCACAGGAGAACTAGAGGATTCTCCAGTGGGCCCAGGCACTGACACCTGCTGCCATACTGGCAGGGCAGCTGCCTAGGGCCCTGACTGCTCCAGGAGCCACCAGCCAGTGGCTATGGGGTCCCTGAGTCAAGGGGGCCCGCCCTGTGCCAGCCTAGCAGCAGTTCGAGAGAGGATCCTGTCCCCGCTGCAAAAGCAAAATGAATATTCACGCTTCCCCATGCCCCGATGGGCGTGGTGAGGCATGAATACCGTTTCTCTTTAAAAGCGGGCAGCGTTAGCCACAGGCTGCAGCTAACACTGCCTGCATGTAAAGCCCCACCACCGCACCACACACACACACAAAGCATTGCACCACATACACATAGTACAGCACATCCCGACATCCTGCTTCCTGTCTGAGACAGACCAGCTGGATGATGTCATCATCCAGCACGCTGTCTCAGACAGAAAGCTGTCGGCAAGGAAGAGGCTGCCGTGATGTGCAGCTGCAGGGAAGTGAGCTGTGCTGTGTGTCTGTGTGCCTGCGTGTGTGTATGTGGTGCGGTGCTGTGTGTATGTGTGTGAGAGTGAGAGAGGGGTGGTGCTGAAGGACAATGGGGGGAGGCAATGATGCAGGTGATTGGCAGTGATGGTGAGGGAAGGCAATGATGGAGGTGATAGGCAATGATTGATGCGATGGGCAATGATGGTGAGGGGAGGTAATGATGGAGGTGATAGGCAATGATGGCGGTGGGGAGACAATAATGGAGGTGATGGGTAATGGTGGTGGGGAGGCAATGATGGAAGTGATGGGCAATGATGGTGAGGGGAGGCAATGATGGAGGTGATGGGCAATGATAGTGAGGGGAGGCAATGATGGTGTGATAGGCAATGATGGTGGGGGAGGCAATGATGGATGTGATATGCAATGATGGTGGGGAGGCAATGATGGAGGTGATGGGCAATGATGGTTGGGGAGGCAATGATGGAAGTGATGGGCAATGATGGTGAGGGAAGGCAATGATGGAGGTGATAGGCAATGATTGATGTGATGGGTAGGGTTGAGCGACCTTGACCTTTTTAGAGTCGAGTCGTTGTTTCGCGAAACCCGACTATCTTAGAAGTCGAGTCGAGTGGAATCGGCTTTATTATGGCGAAAAGTCGGGTATCGCCCGAAACACGAAACCCAATGCAAGTCAATGGGGGAGCATAGTCGGCAGTGAGTGGAGGCCAGGAAAACACCTACACTGCCCATTTTAATGGCAAAAACCCATTCTTGTTACAGAAGCTTGTCAATCGTAATTTAGCTTATAATAATTGGAAGGCATTTGAAATTGGGGGTCATTTGGCTAAAGTTGTGGGGGGTAGGGCTGGTTCAAGTAATTAGTGGGCCCAGTAAATCTGGACCACGTCACGGCAGTGGAGCAGGGAGAGGTAAGTATTTCAACTTTGCAAGTGCTGTGATCCTGAGCAAGCAGGGGGGGCCCACTTGTTGGCATTGGCACTGGCACAGGGCCCCTCAAAGTACAGCGGTGTGTTTGCACGGCGGGGGCGCCTCCCACCGGCAGCAACACTTTTGCGTACTATGAGAGGCCCTGTGCCAGTGACTTCGCCAACTAGTATTCCTCCCCCCACCTGATGAAGGAACCTGCACTTTCATCTGCACCTTCCTCTTTGTCCCCGTGTAAGGTGGTATGGTATGCGGGAAGAGGAACCTGACTTTCAGCAGGGTCACAATCTTTGTGTAGCGTGCACGGGGAATTTTGCATTATGGGTCAATGTACCAGCAGACTCATCTATCACTGGCTGGGCAATGGGCAGGATGAGGAGGAAACACAGATATAGGCCCAAAGAATAAAGTTGGCTAAATGCAGTTCAAAATTGGTAACACAGGACTAACCAGGGGGCATTGCAGTGGAGGACAACTGGAATGTGAAGCTGACACAGAGAGTAGGCCCAAATCAGTAAGTAGTCGAAATGCAGTTCAAAATTGGCAACCGTAGTAAACAGGCGGCACAGCTTTGTTCAGTGGAGGAGAACAGCAAGGACTGGCAGACACCGATAGTAGGCCCCAACCCAACTAGTAGGCCAAATGCAGTCTACCATTAACAACTACTTAACGAGAGCCTGAAAATGGAATTTCAGGACAGGAAACCTGGAGAACAGCAAGGAGTGGCAGACACCGATAGTAGGCCCCAAACCAACTAGTACGCCAAATGCAGTTGTTCCATTTAACCACAATTTAATGAGAGCCTGAAGATAGAAGTTCAGGAAAGGCAACCTGGAGAACACCTTGGAGTGTAACACACCATCTCTCTACACCCCATACCCAATTTGTAGGCCTACTGCAGTGTAGTTTTCAACAACTACTAAACGAGAGTCGGAAGATCGAAGCAATGTGGACGAAACCTGGGGAACACCTTGGAGTGTAACACACCGTCTCTCTACACCCCATACCCAATTTGTAGGCCTAATGCAGTGTAGTTTTCTACAACTACTAAATGAGAGTCGGAAGACCGAAGCAATGTGGACGAAACCTGGGGAACACCTTGGAGTGGAACACACCATCTCTCTACACCCCATACCCAATTTGTAGGCCTAATGCAGTGTAGTTTCCAACAACTACTAAACGAGAGCATGAAGATCGAAGCAATGGAGAGGAAACCTGGGGAACACCTTGGAGTGGAACACACCATCTCTCTACACCCCATACCCAATTTGTAGGCCTAATGCAGTGTAGTTTTCTACAACTACTAAACGAGAGTCGGAAGACCGAAGCAATGTGGACGAAACCTGGGGAACACCTTGGAGTGGAACACACCATCTCTCTACACCCCATACCCAATTTGTAGGCCTAATGCAGTGTAGTTTCCAACAACTACAAAACGAGAGCCGGAAGATCGAAGCTCAGGAAAGGCAACCTGGAGAACACCTTGGAGTGTAACACACCGTCTCTCTACACCCCATACCCAATTTGTAGGCCTAATGCAGTGTAGTTTCCAACAACTACTAAACGAGAGCATTAAGATCGCAGCAATGGCGAGGAAACCTGGGGAACACCTTGGAGTGGAACACACCATCTCTCTACACCCCATACCCAATTTGTAGGCCTAATGCAGTGTAGTTTCCAACAACTACTAAACGAGAGCATTAAGATCGAAGCAATGGCGAGGAAACCTGGGGCACACCTTGGGGAGGCAGACACCGTTAGTAGGCCCTACCAAAGTTGTACCCCCAATGCAGTTTTAAAATTCCTAGAGGCTGAAAACAAGACTATTGACGCTCAGCTTTTTTCAAAGGAACACAGCTGAATTGAGTGGCGCAGACAGACACAGGTAGTAGGACTTAAACCAAAAATGTGGCTCACTGCAGCTTAAAAAAGTTACAGGGGTACACAGGCAGCAGTGCTCTGGGCAGTGGAGGACAATTTCAATAGTGGACCGCAGACAGACTTTGTACGCCTACTATTAAAAAAAGGATGCTCTATGCAATTAAAAATAGGTTCCAGGGGTCCACGGGCAGCAGTGGTGTGGTCAGTGGACGAGTATTGGAAGGAGGGACCGCAGACAGGCGTAGTAGGCCTAACATAACAAAATTAGGCTGCAGACACTGTAAAATTGGTTCCAGGGGTACACGGGCAGCAGTGGTGTGGTCAGCGGAGGAAAATTGGAATTAGGGACTGCAGACAGACTTTGTAGGCTGTCCCCTGTGGACCATGCATCCAACACATTAACCCAGTGCGCCGTAATGGACACGTAACTTTTTGTGGACATGCCTACTGGTCCATGCGTCTCTTGTCAGGTGCACATTTCTACTGTTTGATTGCCTGAGTGCTATGACAATGCAGACTTTTTCATGCCGGTGGAGGGCTGGGATGGCTTTTCTCGCAAAAGAAATGTCGACTGGGTAGCTTGAACCGTTGCACAGCGTAGTTCATCTGGGCTTTCTAAATATAAAACAAAGAAAAAAAGGAGGCTACATGCACTTTCAGCTGGGTTCCAGGGGTACACGGCCAGCATTGGTCTGGTCAGTGGAGAACTATTGGAAGGAAGGACCGCAGACACGCTTCGAAGGCCTAACATAATAACAGATGGCTGTAGGCAATTTTAAATTGGTTCCAGGGGTACACGGGCAGCAGTGGTGTGGTCAGTGGAGGCCTAGTGGAAGGAGTGACCGCAAACAGGCATCGAAGGCCTAAAATAAAAAAATTGGGCTGGCTGTAGGCAATTTTAAATTGGTTCCAGGGGTACACGGGCAGCAGTGGTGTGGTCAGTGGAGGCCTAGTGGAAGGAGTGACCGCAGACAGGCATCGAAGGCCTAACATAATAACACATGGCTGTAGGCAATTTTAAATTGGTTCCGTGGGTACACGGGCAGCAGTGGTGTGGTCAGTGGAGGCCTAGTGGAAGGAGTGACCGCAGACAGGCATCGAAGGCCTAACATAATAACACATGGCTGTAGGCAATTTTAAATTGGTTCCGTGGGTACACGGGCAGCAGTGGTGTGGTCAGTGGAGGCCTAGTGGAAGGAGTGACCGCAGACAGGCATCGAAGGCCTAACATAATAACACATGGCTGTTGGCAATTTTAAATTGGTTCCGTGGGTACACGGGCAGCAGTGGTGTGGTCAGTGGAGGCCTAGTGGAAGGAGTGACCGCAAACAGGCATCGAAGGCCTAAAATAAAAAAATTGGGCTGGCTGTAGGCAATTTTAAATTGGTTCCAGGGGTACACGGGCAGCAGTGGTGTGGTCAGTGGAGGCCTAGTGGAAGGAGTGACCGCAGACAGGCATCGAAGGCCTAACATAATAACACATGGCTGTAGGCAATTTTAAATTGGTTCCGTGGGTACACGGGCAGCAGTGGTGTGGTCAGTGGAGGCCTAGTGGAAGGAGTGACCGCAGACAGGCATCGAAGGCCTAACATAATAACACATGGCTGTAGGCAATTTTAAATTGGTTCCGTGGGTACACGGGCAGCAGTGGTGTGGTCAGTGGAGGCCTAGTGGAAGGAGTGACCGCAGACAGGCATCGAAGGCCTAACATAATAACACATGGCTGTTGGCAATTTTAAATTGGTTCCGTGGGTACACGGGCAGCAGTGGTGTGGTCAGTGGAGGCCTAGTGGAAGGAGTGACCGCAAACAGGCATCGAAGGCCTAACATAATAACACATTGCTGTAGGCAATTTTAAATTGGTTCCAGGGGAACACGGGCAGCAGTGGCCTGGTCAGTGTAGTAGTAGTAGAAAGAACGGACCGCAGACAGGCATCGAAGGCCTAAAATAAAAAAATTGGGCTGGCTGTAGGCAATTTTAAATTGGTTCCAGAGGTACACGGGCAGCAGTGGTGTGGTCAGTGGAGGCCTAGTGGAAGGAGTGACCGCAGACAGGCATCGAAGGCCTGACATAATAACACATGGCTGTAGGCAATTTTAAATTGGTTCCGTGGGTACACGGGCAGCAGTGGTGTGGTCAGTGGAGGCCTAGTGGAAGGAGTGACCGCAAACAGGCATCGAAGGCCTAAAATAAAAAAATTGGGCTGGCTGTAGCCAATTTTAAATTGGTTCCAGGGGTACACGGGCAGCAGTGGTGTGGTCAGTGGAGGCCTAGTGTAAGGAGGGACCGCAGACAGGCATCGAAGGCCTAACATAATAACAGATGGCTGTAGGCAATTTTAAATTGGTTCCAGGGGTACACGGGCAGCAGTGGTGTGGTCAGTGGAGGCTTAGTGGAAGGAGGGACCGCAGACAGGCTTCGAAGGCCTAACATAACAAAATAGGGCTGTTGGCAATTTAAAATTGGTTCCAGGGGTACACGGGCAGCAGTACAATGGTCAGTGGAGGCCTAGTGGAAGGAGGGACCGCAGACAGGCTTCGAAGGCCTAACATAAAAAATAGGGCTGTTGGCAATTTAAAATTGGTTCCAGTGGTACAAGGGCAGCAGTACAATGGTCAGTGGAGGCCTAGTGGAAGGAGGGACCGCAGACAGGCTTCGAAGGCCTAACATAAAAAAAGAGGGCTGTTGGCAATTTAAAATTGGTTCCAGGGGTACACGGGCAGCAGTACAATGGTCAGTGGAGGCCTAGTGGAAGGAGGGACCGCAGACAGGCTTCGAAGGCCTAACATAACAAAAATGTCAATACAATGGTATTGTCAGTGCCAGGCATTGAAGGATGTCAGCGCATAGACTAAACATTGGTGGAGCTGTGAGAGATAATATTGCAAGTGGTAGAGCACTGTTTGAGCTGGGGGGGGGACTGTCTTGTGGCTGGCGGTACAGGCCCAGGGCCCCTCATATTACAACGGTGTGTCTGACGTTGGGTGCGTGTTAAATATTAATTATTCTTATTTTTATTCTGTACCGAGCACATGGTTTCTTGCTGACACTATCAAAAGCTATTTCTGTGTATGTAGCTCAGAGTATAAGTTAACTCCATATACAGAAGACACGTGATTAGTGTTGAACATATATAAACGTCTCTTAGGAGGGTGTGGGGGCTTTTTGTCACGTGGGACGGTCACCTCCCTTCCTTCACCATCATTCTCCATGGACATGGGACAAGACACGAGGAACAACAGCTGTTAGCTACTCCATGCCATGATGAACTTCACACAGACAGATGACTTCTACCATTCTACCTTTTAAAGATGAGTAACAAGAAAAGCACTGATATCTACACATGGACACTCTGTTCGTAACTGTTTAATCTATTTTTATGTTTTCTGCAATTTGGTTTTTCTGTGGACTAGTCAATAAACCACTATACTTTCTTCAGAAAATCATGAAATTTTTCTTTTAAGAATAACGCACCTGGTTAAGTCTTGATTAGATATTTTTGCGCAATAACGATTTTTAACATTTGGCCAAGCCAGCCAGTTTTGATTTTTTGTGCTATTTTTGCGTGAATTTCCTTCTTCTTGCACACGGGGGAAGACAGAAGAGTTTCGCTAGATTGTGCAAGTATTCAGGAATTCCACTTCAAGTCACAAAGATCTCACAAGAACCTACGAATTACGAAGACTTTAACAGGTGTCAGACGGATTGACAGCAAGCACTGGTAGTGCTGAATATAGATGTGCTGAAAATAGCCGTGCTGAAGTCCGGAGCCCAGCGTTGTAAAAGCAAAGGGATTACAAGCTGAGATTTCAAGGTAAGACAAATGGATTTGATTAATTCATATGCTAAATCAAGTCAGATAGAATGTGTAAGTTTGTACGGATCTAGCTTAGAAATATTTTGGTCTAATTTATTTGCAGAATGCAGAATAGCGAATTCGAATTTGAATTTAGATTCTAAGCTAATGTCTAAGAAAAAAGAAAAAGAGCAACTTAAAAATATTTTACATATGGTTTATGTATTTAACGAGTTTGTGACAGAGAAGTCCAAAAAAGACAGTGTAGAAAGAATTTCTAAGGAAACGAATGATGTTCCCAAGATTGACTGTAATGAGAAGAGTGAGAAAGATGTGACGCACGTATCTGTAATGACGATGACCACCCAAAGTGACATTGACTTTGTGACACAAGATGAAAAACAAGATGGAGGAAGTGAAGGAGACATGACAATTGACAAAGATGATCTACGAGGGACAGATGTACAATTGCCCTTAAAAATAGACGACTCAGAGGCCCAACTCCAACTTAAATCTAGGAAAATCCTGCTAAAATTATGCAAAACCATTCCTGCATATGATGACAAAATCCATGTGTGCAGAAATTCAGAGATATCTGAAAGTTTTGCTGATAAGTTTGATTTGACTAATCAGGAGAAAAATAATTTGTTTAAAATTTGGCTGCCAGTAACTTTTATCAGAAGATATTCATTAGAAATGCAGAATGAGGAGTATGAAAATATGACTGATGTAGAAAGATTAAGAATTTTGATTTTCTGTGGATTAAAAGAAAATTATCCAGATCTTGATATTCTTCTAAAATTGAAGATTGGCCAGAAAGAATGTACTTTTACATTCATGTCCATTTTTGAAAGGATTTATAAATTGGTCTGTACGAATTTGAATCAACAATCCATGATAAATTGTTTTGTAAACAAGTTTAAATTCTTAAATCCTGTATCTCGTATAATTGCTTCACAGAAAAATTCCTTATACGAATGCGCAAAATCCCTAGATTTTTCTAGAAAACACGAGAATCTTGAAAGGAAAGCAAATCACACTAAGTTTTTGAAACCAGGCAGAATTCAATCTTATCAAAAGCCAAAATCAAAATCTCCAAAACTGATCCAAAATCACATCTATGAAGTACGAAGAAAATTACATATTTGCTACAAACCCTATGAAAAAATTCAGGAGTCTATTAAAGAAATTTCTCTGAAAGATTTAAAATCTGAAGGGCCAGATCTGTCTCTAAAGATGGCGGAGACTGACAGACGGAAGCAGGTGAGTATCCCAGGGGGAGCTCAGCTGAACACTCCATTATCACAGCAGCTCTTCAAAGAGTCCATAGGGTTAAAACTGACCTTACTAAATTTAGCATTTCAGCAGATTATCGACAAACAGCCAAATTTTGGGATAGGAATTGGCTAAAAATTAATTATATTATATGATGAGTTATACAATGTATTATTTATTAATGTAATTATTCTATTTCAATATAATTCTGCAGTTACATATATTAATATAATATACAGTAAATACTGTAGCATATTTGTATAAGTAGAGATTATATTAACTGTATTTTTATATGTATAGTGAAATAATTAAAATTTACTCCAGTAATAATATTTAGAATTACAATTAAATACATTTATTAAATATATACATATGTATAAGATATCTAAATTATTTTGTTTTGAAATAAATATGAAATTAACCTTTATCTTTCATTTTCCCTTAGAATTTTACTTTCAAAGCGAGGATTGAACAAAAAATACCTGTTTCATGAATTTATGTCTTATTCACACAGGAAGCTATATTAACTGCATGATTTTTATATATTTAACACTTAAAAATAAATAATATATCTAACAACCAAAAAAAAAAAAAAAATGTGTGTACTACATGTTTTTCTGTAACATTATGTTTTTTTCCTCTCACTGCATGGTGTGACAGCTGTGAGTTAAGGAATATCATATAGCCTTGTTTTTTAACTTTAGGAATTTTCCTCAGCCTATACATGCAAATGGATTCCTATACCGAAATAGCGTTGGAACATTCAACTCGGGTTTCTTGTAAATGAGTCCAGTCCTTTCTATAGGTTAAAACATAGTGTTAGATAATATTTGGGGAATATTCAAAGGAATATTAGAATACTAAATTTAATAGATTACAATGCGCATTGATTGATAATTAGGATACAATATTTTGGGTTAATATACATGTTTTTTATTTTTTGTATGTGAAATGTATTGTGAACGTCTATGTGAGTCACATGTGACAGGTGAGAGAACATATGAGCAGCTGCTGAGTGAATTTGACATGAGATGTAATGTAAGAGTGACCAGAGCGTGGTATGTGGAATGTGGAATGTGTATGCACAGTTTGACTGAGGCCTCATGATTTATGGTATGTTTGAAAAAAAAAAAAAAAAAAAAAAACACCTTGTGTTAATGAGAAAATAAGATTCAGTTAAATTATTAGAATATTAAGATATATTTAAATATTATTATTCAACATATATTTCTTTAGTGATTATTAGTGAATAAGTACAATAACATTTTCCAAATTATAATTTTATGATATTCAGTGTTTTTTTTTATAGTTACATAGATGAGTACACATCTTCAAACAAATATATGGCACAAGCTGATATGACAGTTCTAAAAATAATGATTTTTCACTTGGGTTTTTACAAATTAATTTTTTCATAAAATAATATTTTTTGATATTAAGGGGGAAATGTGTTTTTGATCCTGATCACATCATCACATTTCATCAATACCTCTTCTTCACACATTTTAATAAAGAAGAAATATTAATAGGGTATTATTGGGTACAATTACATTAAATATTATAAAAGTCATTTTTTCCTCTAATGAAGGGTATTATATGCAAAGTTGTATAATTTCAATATTTTGGTGATCCAAGGTTATGACAACATCTACATGAGGAAAATATTAAGGGAATGTGTTACTGAGACATAATCTCAGCATTTGTCATCAACATATAAAGGCCTTATTCTTATTTTTTATTCTCATTTTTATTTTTCATTTTTTTCCACTTTTCTTTCAATTTTTATTTTTCATTCTTATTTTTCATCAAGGAAAAATCAATATTTAATAAAGTAATGTCTACAAGCATATTGCTTTATCAAATATAGTGATCATATGGTTTCATTATATAAGAAATGTTTCAATTCCAAGTTAAATACAATTCTTTCACTCATTCATTCATTCATACATATATTTTTATTTTGGTTCATGGCTATACATACTTACATATTATTGGTCTACTAAACATAAATTAATAAAGTTTTAATACTAAATATCAGCACTTGTTACATAAAAGACATACTGACATCTATGGGTTCAAGAAGAAATTACACCTATGACATAAAAATGTCCAATCACATGAAGAATATGGTAAATAATATATCATTTATTATTAATATTATTATTTTATTTTTCCAAATATAAACTCCATTTTAATATCATTTAATAATTATATGGATATTATTGATTGCTATGGTACGCTGTGATATTATAAGTTAGGGAAATTACCAGATTTGGTATAGAATAGGGAATGAAGACTTCAATCAAGATACTAAAGACGTTAATAAAGATTTTATATTTTTCTAAATTCAATTGATTTTTAAAAGTTGCAAGAAGAAAAGCCGTTATCCAGAAGTTCCACAAGGTAACAATGCTCTGATTTCTGAGTAATAATAGACTGTGTCAAATACAATTCATGTCACCACTCACAACTACAGCATCCATCACTGACTATGAGTACAGTATCAAAGATGAACTGTGTTATTACGTTCTTATCACGATCCAGTGGTTTCATATCACCTATAAGACTTCCATGAAAGCTAATGAACACTCAGGTAATAACCCTGACATGCGTCCTGTGCACTAAGGACTGGTTATGGTGCTATGTTTAGCAAGGAAGAGTCAATGTAACACTTGCTGTGCTGACCAAAGACGTCACACCTGTCCCAAGACCAGTGCGGATGATTTGAGGATTCTAGATGATTTCCAAGGCGAGCCAATGTAAGTCCAGGTTTCTAAAGGTGACACTACACAGATATTAAAGCTACATTTCATCTATGGACTTTGTTTTCTTATCAACATTTGAATTTATGGACTTTGATTGACACATGACACACAGGCTCTACATATCTACATGCTATCATCTATTTCAAATGACTTATATTAAAGAAGAAGAACCAAGATGAAGACCAGATGACATCAGATGACATCAGACCTGAGATGCTTCAAGTAGATATAGGGAAGTATAATATATATTTTATATAAATATTAATCACGGCTTACCATAACATGAAGTTACATATCATTATATTATTGAGAACATATAACAATATTATTATTGATATTATTTATTACATCATTTTGCCAAAGAAGAAGGAAGATTTTATTAATATTTTAATTTGAGGGTTCCAATCAATGTCTGTCACCCTCAAAAGGGGGAATTGTTAAATATTAATTATTCTTATTTTTATTCTGTACCGAGCACATGGTTTCTTGCTGACACTATCAAAAGCTATTTCTGTGTATGTAGCTCAGAGTATAAGTTAACTCCATATACAGAAGACACGTGATCAGTGTTGAACATATATAAACGTCTCTTAGGAGGGTGTGGGGGCTTTTTGTCACGTGGGACGGTCACCTCCCTTCCTTCACCATCATTCTCCATGGACATGGGACAAGACACGAGGAACAACAGCTGTTAGCTACTCCATGCCATGATGAACTTCACACAGACAGATGACTTCTACCATTCTACCTTTTAAAGATGAGTAACAAGAAAAGCGCTGATATCTACACATGGACACTCTGTTCGTAACTGTTTAATCTATTTTTATGTTTTCTGCAATTTGGTTTTTCTGTGGACTAGTCAATAAACCACTATACTTTCTTCAGAAAATCATGACATTTTTCTTTTAAGAATAACGCACCTGGTTAAGTCTTGATTAGATATTTTTGCGCAATAACGATTTTTAACAGTGCGCACCACCACCGCCAGAGACACTTTATTGTACTATGAGGGACCCAGTGGCAGTGCCGTCGACCAAAAGCGGGCACACCCACCTCTTCAGACAAACAGCACTCTCACGGGTGCTGGTGCCAAGTGTCGATACCACGGCCCTGTGTGGGGAGTTTGGCCATTTAGTGAGGTGTAAACATGTCGTATGCTGGACAATCAGGTGCAGAAAATTACGAGATTGGAAAAGTCATTCAGAATAGTCCACAGGCAAGACCTTTTCATAGGAAAGCTAGGTGTCAGCCGGGCAAGGTGGGGCAAAAGATTTCGAAATCCAGTTGTGGTTCATTTTAATGAAGGTTAGATCATCTACATTTTGGGTAGCCAGACAAGTCCTTTTTTCTGTTAGTATTGAACCTGCAGCACTGAATACTCTTTCTGATAGGACACTAGCTGCCGGGCAAGCAAGCTCCTGCAATGCATATTCTGCCAATTCTGGCCAGGTGTCTAATTTGGATGCCCAGTAATCAAATGGGAATGACGGTTGAGGGAGAACGTCGATAAGGGATGAAAAATAGTTTGTAACCATACTGGACAAATGTTGTCTCCTGTCACTTTGAATTGATGCTGCAGTACCTGTCCTGTCTGCGGTCATAGCAAAATCACTCCACAACCTGGTCAGAAAACCCCTCTGGCCAACGCCACTTCTGATTTCTGCCCCTCTAACACCTCTGGTCTGCTGGCCCCTGCAGCTCGTGTGAGAACGATCACGGGCACTGTGTGCAGGGAATGCCAGAAGCAAACGGTCAACAAGAGTTGATTGTTTGGTTGCTAATATTATTTCCAAGTTGTCATGTGG
The DNA here is from genome assembly GCF_032444005.1 of Ranitomeya imitator. Classification (NCBI taxonomy): domain Eukaryota; kingdom Metazoa; phylum Chordata; class Amphibia; order Anura; family Dendrobatidae; genus Ranitomeya; species Ranitomeya imitator. The sequence goes on from NC_091282.1 coordinate 241,222,799, forward strand.
CATTATATTTTGCAATTTGCCTTTATAGCGAGGATCAAGGAGGCAGGCCAACCAGTAATCGTCATCGTTCATCATTTTAGTAATGCGTGTGTCCCTTTTGAGGATACGTAAGACATAATCCGCCATGTGGGCCAAAGTTCCAGTTCTCAAATCTGCGGTTGTGCTTGGTTGAGGGGCAGTTTCAGGCAAATCCACGTCACTTGTGTCCCTCCAAAAACCAGAACCCGGCCTTGCCGCGCCAACAATTTCCAGTGGCCCCGGAAAAGCTTCCTCATTAAAAATATAATCATCCCCATCATCCTCCTAGTCCTCCTCCTCCTCTTCGCCCGCTACCTCGTCCTGTACACTGCCCTGGCCAGACAATGGCTGACTGTCATCAAGGCTTTCCTCTTCCTCAGCTGCAGACGCCTGATCCTTTATGTGCGTCAAACTTTGCATCAGCAGACGCATTAGGGGGATGCTCATGCTTATTATGGCGTTGTCTGCACTAACCAGCCGTGTGCATTCTGTTATGTTTGCTAATGACAGGTGTTATGAAGGCAATCCAGAAACACAGTGTGCTTAGCGATCAGAGCGCACACAGTGATCTGACAAATACCCAAAAATACAAGAACGAGCTCTGAGACGTGGAAACTCTGTAGACTGCACACCTGATCCTATCCTAAACACAACTAAAAGCGGCTGTGGATTGCGCCTAACAACTACCTAGGCAACTCGGCACAGCCTAAGAAACTAGCTAGCCTGAAGATAGAAAAATAGGCCTGACTTGCCCCAGAGAAATTCCCCAAAGGAAAAGGCAGCCCCCCACATATAATGACTGTGAGTAAGATGAAAAGACAAAACATAGGGATGAAATAGATTCAGCAAAGTGGGGCCCGATATTCTAGGACAGAGCGAGGACAGTAAAGCGAACTTTGCAGTCTACAAAAAACCCTAAAGCAAAACCACGCAAAGGGGGCAAAAAAAAACCACCGTGCCGAACTAACGGCACGGCGGTACACCCTTTGCGTCTCAGAGCTTCCAGCAAAACAAAAGACAAGCTGGACAGAAAAAAAGCAACAAAAAAGCAAAAAGCACTTAGCTATACAGAGCAGCAGGTCACAGGAACAATCAGGAGAAGCTCAGATCCAACACTGAAACATTGACAAGGAGCAAGGATAGCAGCATCAGGTGGAGTTAAGTAATGAAGCAGTTAACGAGCTCACCAGAACACCTGAGGGAGGAAGCTCAGAGGCTGCAGTACCACTTGTGACCACAGGAGTGAATTCAGCCACAGAATTCACAACAGTACCCCCCCCCTTGAGGAGGGGTCACCGAACCCTCACCAGAGCCCCCAGGCCGACCAGGATGAGCCGCATGAAAGGCACGAACAAGATCGGAAGCATGAACATCAGAGGCAAAAACCCAGGAATTATCTTCCTGAGCATAACCCTTCCATTTAACCAGATACTGGAGTTTCCGTCTAGAAACACGAGAATCCAAAATCTTCTCCACAATATACTCCAATTCCCCCTCCACCAAAACCGGGGCAGGAGGCTCAACAGAAGGAACCATAGGTGCCACGTATCTCCGCAACAACGACCTATGGAATACATTATGTAGGGAAAAGGAGTCTGGGAGGGTCAAACGAAAAGACACAGGATTGAGAACCTCAGAAATCCTATACGGACCAATAAAACGAGGTTTAAATTTAGGAGAGGAAACCTTCATAGGAATATGACGAGAAGATAACCAAACCAGATCCCCAACACGAAGTCGGGGACCCACACGGTGTCTGCGATTAGCGAAAAGTTGAGCTTTCTCCTGGGACAAGATCAAATTGTCCACTACCTGAGTCCAGATCTGCTGCAACCTATCCACCACAGAATCCACACCAGGACAGTCCGAAGACTCAACCTGTCCTGAAGAGAAACGAGGATGGAACCCAGAATTGCAAAAAAATGGAGAGACCAAGGTAGCCGAGCTGGCCCGATTATTAAGGGCGAACTCAGCCAACGGCAAAAAGGACACCCAATCATCCTGGTCTGCAGAAACAAAACATCTCAGATATGTTTCCAAGGTCTGATTGGTTCGTTCGGTCTGGCCATTAGTCTGAGGATGGAAAGCCGAGGAAAAGGATAGGTCAATGCCCATCCTACCACAAAAGGCTCGCCAAAACCTTGAAACAAACTGGGAACCTCTGTCAGAAACAATATTCTCAGGAATGCCATGCAACCGAACCACATGCTGAAAGAACAAAGGTACCAAATCAGAGGAGGAAGGCAATTTAGCCAAGGGCACCAGATGGACCATTTTAGAAAAGCGATCACAGACCACCCAAATGACTGACATCTTTTGAGAAACGGGAAGGTCAGAAATGAAATCCATCGAAATATGTGTCCAAGGCCTCTTTGGGACTGGCAAGGGCAAAAGCAACCCACTGGCACGAGAACAGCAGGGCTTAGCCCTAGCACAAATCCCACAGGACTGCACAAAAGTACGTACATCCCGTGACAGAGATGGCCACCAGAAGGATCTAGCCACTAACTCTCTGGTACCAAAGATTCCAGGATGACCAGCCAACACCGAACAATGAAGTTCAGAGATAAGTTTATTAGTCCACCTATCAGGGACGAACAGTTTCTCTGCTGGACAACGATCAGGTTTATTCGCCTGAAATTTTTGCAGCACCCGCCGCAAATCAGGGGAGATGGCAGACACAAAGACTCCTTCCTTGAGGATACCCGCTGGCTCAGATAAACCCGGAGAGTCGGGCACAAAACTCCTAGACAGAGCATCCGCCTTCACATTTTTAGAGCCCGGAAGGTACGAAATCACAAAGTCGAAGTGGGCAAAAAATAACGACCAACGGGCCTGTCTAGGATTCAAGCGCTTGGCAGACTCGAGATAAGTCAAGTTCTTATGATCAGTCAATACCACCACGTGATGCTTAGCTCCTTCAAGCCAATGACGCCACTCCTCGAATGCCCACTTCATGGCCAGCAACTCTCGATTGCCCACATCATAATTACGCTCAGCGGGCGAAAACTTCCTGGAAAAGAAAGCACATGGTTTCATCACTGAGCAATCAGAACCTCTCTGTGACAAAACCGCCCCTGCTCCAATCTCAGAAGCATCAACCTCGACCTGGAACGGAAGAGAAACATCTGGCTGACACAACACAGGGGCAGAACAAAAACGACGCTTCAACTCCTGAAAAGCTTCCACAGCAGCAGAAGACCAATTAACCAAATCAGCACCCTTCTTGGTCAAATCGGTCAATGGTTTGGCAATGCTAGAAAAATTACAGATGAAGCGACGATAAAAATTAGCAAAGCCCAGGAACTTTTGCAGACTTTTCAGAGATGTCGGCTGAATCCAATCCTGGATGGCTTGGACCTTAACTGGATCCATCTCGATAGTAGAAGGGGTAAAGATGAACCCCAAAAATGAAACTTTCTGCACACCGAAGAGACACTTTGATCCCTTCACAAACAAAGAGTTAGCACGCAGGACCTGAAAAACCATTCTGACCTGCTTCACATGAGACTCCCAATCATCTGAGAAGATCAAAATGTCATCCAAGTAAACAATCAGGAATTTATCCAGATACTCACGGAAGATGTCATGCATAAAAGACTGAAACACAGATGGAGCATTGGCAAGTCCGAACGGCATCACTAGATACTCAAAATCACCCTCGGGCGTATTGAATGCAGTTTTCCATTCATCTCCTTGCCTGATTCTCACCAGATTATACGCACCACGAAGATCTATCTTAGTGAACCAACTAGCCCCCTTAATCCGAGCAAACAAGTCAGATAACAATGGCAAGGGATACTGAAATTTAACAGTGATCTTATTAAGAAGGCGGTAATCAATACACGGTCTCAGCGAACCATCCTTCTTGGCTACAAAGAAGAACCCTGCTCCCAGTGGTGATGACGATGGGCGAATATGTCCCTTCTCCAGGGATTCCTTCACATAACTGTGCATAGTGGCGTGTTCGGGCACGGATAAATTAAATAATCGACCTTTAGGGAATTTACTACCAGGAATCAAATTGATAGCACAATCACAATCCCTATGCGGAGATAGAGCATCGGACTTGGGCTCTTCAAATACATCCTGATAATCAGACAAGAACTCTGGGACCTCAGAAGGGGTGGATGACGAAATCGACAAAAATGGAACATCACCATGTACCCCCTGACAACCCCAGCTGGATACCGACATGGAATTCCAATCCAATACTGGATTATGGGTTTGTAGCCATGGCAACCCCAACACGACCACATCATGCAGATTATGCAACACCAGAAAGCGAATAACTTCCTGATGTGCAGGAGCCATGCACATGGTCAGCTGGGCCCAGTATTGAGGTTTATTCTTGGCCAAAGGTGTAGCATCAATTCCTCTCAATGGAATAGGACACCGCAAAGGCTCCAAGAAAAACCCACAACGTTTAGCATAATCCAAATCCATCAGATTCAGGGCAGCGCCCGAATCCACAAACGCCATGACAGAAAACGACGACAAAGAGCATATCAAGGTAATGGACAGAAGGAATTTGGACTGTACAGTACCAATGACGGCAGACCTAGCGGACCGCTTAGTGCGCTTAGGACAATCAGAAATAGCATGAGTGGAATCACCACAGCAGAAACACAGACCATTCAGACGTCTGTATTCCTGCCGTTCAACTCTAGTCATAGTCCTATCGCACTGCATAGGCTCAGGTTTAACCTCAGGCAGTACCGCCAAATGGTGCACAGATTTACGCTCGCGCAAGCGTCGACCGATCTGAATGGCCAAAGACAAAGACTCATTCAAACCAGCAGGCATAGGAAATCCCACCATGACATCCTTAAGAGCCTCAGAGAGACCCTTTCTGAACAAAGCTGCCAGCGCAGATTCATTCCACTGAGTGAGTACTGACCATTTCCTAAATTTCTGACAATATACTTCTATATCATCCTGACCCTGGCACAAAGCCAGCAAATTTTTCTCAGCCTGATCCACTGAATTAGGCTCATCGTACAGCAATCCGAGCGCCAGGAAAAACGCATCGACACTACTCAATGCAGGGTCTCCTGGCGCAAGAGAAAATGCCCAGTCTTGAGGGTCGCCGCGCAAAAAAGAAATAATAATCAAAACCTGTTGAATAGGATTACCAGAAGAATGAGGTTTCAAGGCCAGAAATAGCTTACAATTATTTTTGAAACTTAGAAACTTAGTTCTATCTCCAAAAAACAAATCAGGAATAGGAATTCTTGGTTCTAACATAGATTTCTGATCAATAGTATCTTGAATTTTTTGTACATTTATAACGAGATTATCCATTGAAGAGCACAGACCCTGAATATCCATGTCCACACCTGTGTCCAGAATCACCCAAATGTCTAGGGGAAAAAAAAAAAAGTGAACACAGAGCAGAAAAAAAAAAAAAATGATGTCAGAACTTTTTCTTTCCCTCTATTGAGAATCATTAGTTGGGCTCCTTGTACTGTTATGTTTGCTAATGACAGGTGTTATGAAGGCAATCCAGAAACACAGTGTGCTTAGCGATCAGAGCGCACACAGTGATCTGACAAATACCCAAAAATACAAGAACGAGCTCTGAGACGTGGAAACTCTGTAGACTGCACACCTGATCCTATCCTAAACACAACTAAAAGCGGCTGTGGATTGCGCCTAACAACTACCTAGGCAACTCGGCACAGCCTAAGAAACTAGCTAGCCTGAAGATAGAAAAATAGGCCTGACTTGCCCCAGAGAAATTCCCCAAAGGAAAAGGCAGCCCCCCACATATAATGACTGTGAGTAAGATGAAAAGGCAAAACGTAGGGATGAAATAGATTCAGCAAAGTGGGGCCCGATATTCTAGGACAGAGCGAGGACAGTAAAGCGAACTTTGCAGTCTACAAAAAACCCTAAAGCAAAACCACGCAAAGGGGGCAAAAAAAACCCACCGTGCCGAACTAACGGCACGGCGGTACACCCTTTGCGTCTCAGAGCTTCCAGCAAAACAAAAGACAAGCTGGACAGAAAAAAAGCAACAAAAAAGCAAAAAGCACTTAGCTATACAGAGCAGCAGGTCACAGGAACAATCAGGAGAAGCTCAGATCCAACACTGAAACATTGACAAGGAGCAAGGAGTTAAGTAATGAAGCAGTTAACGAGCTCACCAGAACACCTGAGGGAGGAAGCTCAGAGGCTGCAGTACCACTTGTGACCACAGGAGTGAATTCAGCCACAGAATTCACAACAGCATTCCTCAAAACACTGAAGGACTTGACACATGTCTTGAATCTTCGACCATTGCACACCTGACAACTCCATGTCTGCCATCCTACTGCCTGCCCGTGTATGTGTATCCTCCCACAAAAACATAACAGCCTGCCTCTGTTCGCACAGTCTCTGAAGCATGTGCAGTGTTGAGTTCCACCTTGTTGCAATGTCTATGATTAGGCGATGCTGGGGAAGGTTCAAAGAACGCTGATAGGTCTGCATACGGCTGGAGTGTACGGGCGAATGGCGGATATGTGCGCAAAGTCCACGCACTTTGAGGAGCAGGTCGGATAACCCCGGATAACTTTTCAGGAAGCACTGCACCACCAGGTTTAAGGTGTGAGCCAGGCAAGGAATGTGTTTCAGTTGGGAAAGGGAGATGGCAGCCATGAAATTCCTTCCGTTATCACTCACTACCTTGCCTGCCTCAAGATCTACAGTGCCCAGCCACGACTGCATTTCTTTCTGCAAGAACTCGGACAGAACTTCCGCGGTGTGTCTGTTGTCGCCCAAACACTTCATAGCCAATACAGCCTGCTGACATTTGCCAATAGCTGCCCCATAATGGGAGACCTGGTGTGCAACAGTGGCAGCTGCGGATGGAGTGGTTGTGCGACTGCGGTCTGTGCACGAGCTCTCGCTTCTGCAGGAGGACGAGGAGGAGGAGGAGGGGGTGCGAACGGCTACAGCCAACTGTTTCCTAGACCGTGGGCTAGGCAGAACTGTCCCAAACTTGCTGTCCCCTGTGGACCCTGCATCCACAACATTCACCCAGTGTGCCGTGATGGACACGTAACGTCCCTGGCCATGCCTACTGGTCCATGCATCTGCTGTCAGGTGCACCTTTGTGCTCACAGATTGCCTGAGTGCATGGACGATGCGCTCTTTAACATGCTGGTGGAGGGCTGGGATGGCTTTTCTGGAAAAAAGTGTCGACTGGGTAGCTCGTAGCGTGGTACAGCGTAGTCCATCAGGGCTTTGAAAGCTTCGCTTTCAACTAACCGGTAGGGCATCATCTCTAACGAGATTAGTCTAGCTATGTGGGCGTTCAAACCCTGTGTACGCGGATGCGAGGCTAAGTACTTCCTTTTTCTAACCATAGTCTCATGTAGGGTGAGCTGGACTGGAGAGCTGGAGATCGTGGAACTAGCGGGGGTGCCGGTGGACATGGCAGACTGAGAGACGGTGGGAGATGGTATTGTTGCCGCCGGTGCCCTAGATGCAGTGTTTCCTACTACGAAACTGGTGATTCCCTGACCCTGACTGCTTTGGCCTGGCAAAGAAACCTGCACAGATACTGCAGGTGGTGCGGAAAATGGTGGCCCTACACTGCCGGAAGGGATGTTGCGTTGATGACTAGCTTCATTGGCCGAGGGTGCTACAACCTTAAGGGACGTTTGGTAGTTAGTCCAAGCTTGCAAATGCATGGTGGTTAAATGTCTATGCATGCAACTTGTATTGAGACTTTTCAGATTCTGCCCTCTGCTTAAGGTAGTTGAACATTTTTGACAGATGACTTTGCGCTGATCAATTGGATGTTGTTTAAAAAAATGCCAGACTGCACTCTTTCTAGCATCGGATACCTTTTCAGGCATTGCAGACTGAGCTTTAACCGGATGGCCACGCTGTCCTCCAACAGGTTTTGGCTTTGCCACGCGTTTTGGGCAAGATACGGGCCCGGCAGATGGAACCTGTTGCGATGTTGATGCCTGCTGCGGCCCCTCCTCCTCCGCTTCAGAACTGCTGCCGCCTGCACCCTGTTCCCCCAATGGCTGCCAATCGGGGTCAAGAACTGGGTCATCTATTACCTCTTCTTGTAGCTCGTGTGCAACTTCGTCTGTGTCACCGTGTCGGTCGGTGGTATAGCGTTCGTGATGGGGCAACATAGTCTCATCAGTGTCTGATTCTTGATCATTACCCAGCGAGGGCAATGTTGTGGTCTGAGTCAAAGGACCAGCATAGTAGTCTGGCTGTGGCTGTGCATCAGTGCACTCCATGTCAGATTCAACTTGTAATGGGCATGGACTGTTAACTGCTTCACTTTCTAAGCCAGGGACGGTATGTGTAAAGAGCTCCATGGAGTAACCCGTTGTGTCGCCTGCTGCATTCTTCTCTGTTGTTGTTTTTGCTGAAGAGGACAAGGAAGCGACTTGTCCCTGGCCGTGAACATCCACTAATGACGCGCTGCTTTTACATTTACCAGTTTCACGAGAGGAGGCATAAGAGCTAGAGGCTGAGTCAGCAAGATAAGCCAAAACTTGCTCTTGCTGCTCCGGCTTTAAAAGCGGTTTTCCTACTCCCAGAAAAGGGAGCGTTCGAGGCCTTGTGTAGCCAGACGACGAACCTGGCTCCACAGCTCCAGACTTAGGTGCAATATTTTTTTTCCCACGACCAGCTGATGCTCCACCACTACCACAACCCTCATTACCAGCTGACAATGAACGCCCCCGGCCACGACCTCTTCCACCAGACTTCCTCATTGATTTAAAAACGTAACCAAACTAACGGTATTTGTTGCTGTCACACAACTTACACGGTGAGCTATAACTTCAGTATGATTTAGCTACCCCTTTACAGGTGGATGAGACCACAACGAAAATCAGGCACAATGTTACACACTCTGTTTTTGGTGGCAACAAATGAGAGAGATGCCACACACGCAGGACTGTCACTGAAGCACAAATGTAAATATTAATCTCCCACTGATTTGATTTTTTTTTTTTTTTCAGGGAGACTTTAGAAAAAAAAAATAATAGAATAAAATGATTTTTTCAGGAAGAATTTAGAAACCAAATAAAATAAAATGATTTCTTCAGGGAGAATTTAGAAAACAAATAAAACAAAAAATAGGCTTTCTATGGCCCACTGAGTGAGAGATGACGCACACAGGAGTCAGGAGTGGCACACAAGCCCAGAGACCAATATTGTTCTCCCAATGATTGATGTAGTGATTTTTTCAGGTAGATTTTGGAACCCAAATCAAGCTAAAAAAATAATAGGCTTTCTATGGCCCACAATTGGAGAGAGAGAGAGAGATGGCACACCCAGGAGTCAAGACTGGCACACAAGCAGAAAGGGCAATATTAATCTCCCACTGATTTGATTTTTTTTTTTTTTCAGGGAGACTTTAGAAAAAAAAAATAATAAAAAAAATGATTTTTTCAGGAAGAATTTAGAAAACAAATAAAACAAAAAATAGGCTTTCTATGGCCCACTGAGTGAGAGATGACGCACACAGGAGTCAGGAGTGGCACACAAGCCCAGAGGCCAATATTTATCTCCCACTGATTGATTTATTGATTTTTTCAGGTAGAATTTAGAACCCAAATCAACCAAAAAAATAAATAGGCTTTCTATGGCCCACTATTTGTGAGAGAGATGGCACGCTCAGGACTGGCACACAAGCTCAGAGGCCAATATTAATCTCCCACTTTTTTTCTTTTTTTTTCAGGGAAACTTTATAAACCCAATAAAAAAAATAATAAATAGGCTTTCTATGGCCCACTATCTGAGAGAGAGAGATGGCACGCTTAGGACTGGCACACAAGCCCAAAGGCCAATATTAATCTCCCTTTTTTTTTCAGAGAGAATTTATAAAACCAAAAAAAAAAAAATAAATAGGCTTTCTATGGCCCACTATTTGTGAGAGAGATGGCACGCTCAGGACTGGCACACAAGCCCAGAGGCCAATATTAATCTCCCACTTTTTTTTTTTTTTCAGGGAAAATTTATAAACCCAATAAAAAAAATAATAAATAGGCTTTCTATGGCCCACTATCTGAGAGAGAGAGATGGCACGCTTAGGACTGGCACACAAGCCCAAAGGCCAATATTAATCTCCCTTTTTTTTTCAGGGAGAATTTATAAAACCAAAAAAAATAAATAAATAGGCTTTCTATGGCCCACTATTTGTGAGAGAGATGGCACGCTTAGGACTGGCACACAAGCCCAAAGGCCAATATTAATCTCCCACTGATTGATTTATTGATTTTTTCAGGTAGAATTTAGAACTCAAATAAAGCAAAAAAAAAAAATAGGCTTTCTATGGCCCACTGAGTGAGTGATGATGCACACAGGAGTCAGGAGTGGCACACAAGCCCTGAGGCCAATATTTTTCTCCCACTGATTGATGTAGTGATTTTTTCAGGTAGATTTTGGAACCCAAATCAAGCAAAAAAATAAATAGGCTTTCTATGGCCCACTGACTGAGAGATGGCACACACAGGAGTCAGGAGTGGCACACAAGCCCTGAGGCCAATATTTTTCTCCCACTGATTGATGTAGTGATTTTTTCAGGTAGATTTTAGAACCCAAATCAAGCAAAAAAATAAATAGGCTTTCTATGGCCCACTGAGTGAGAGATGGCACAGACAGGGATGGCACTCTAGCAGAAATGCCAATCTTAATCTCCCACAAAAAAAAAAAAAAAAAAAAGGTACTGTCCTTCAATTACTATCTCCCTGCAGTAATCTCAGCCAGGTATGGCAGGCAGCAATAAGGAGTGGACTGATGCACAAATTAAATGAAAAGTGTGGACAAACAAACAAGATAGCTGTGCAGAAAGGAAGGAACAAGAGGATTTGTGCTTTGAAAAAAGCAGTTGGTTTGCACAGCGGCGTACACACAGCAATGCAGCTATCAGGGAGCCTTCTAGGGCAGCCCAATGAGCTACAGCGCTGAGGAAAAAAAAAAAATGTAGCTTCCACTGTCCCTGCACACCGAAGGTGGTGTTGGACAGTGCAAATCGCTACAGCACAAGCGGTTTGGTGGTTAATGGACCCTGCCTAACGCTATCCCTGCTTCTGACAAAGCGGCAGCAACCTCTCCCTAAGCTCAGATCAGCAGCAGTAACATGGCGGTCGGCGGGAACGCCCCTTTATAGCCCCTGTGACGCCGCAGACAGCAAGCCAATCACTGCAATGCCCTTCTCTAAGATGGTGGGGACCAGGACCTATGTCATCACGCTGCCCACACTCTGCGTTTACCTTCATTGGCTGAGAAATGGCGCTTTTCGCGTCATTGAAACGCGACTTTGGCGCGAAAGTCGCGTACCGCATGGCCGACCCCGCACAGGGGTCGGATCGGGTTTCATGAAACCCGACTTTGCCAAAAGTCGGCGACTTTTGAAAATGAACGACCCGTTTCGCTCAACCCTACTGCTGACGCTTACCACTAGCTGTTCCATAATGGGACACCTCGTGTGCAACACTGGCAGCTGCGGATGGAGCTGCGCTCTGTGGACGAGCTTTTGCTTCTGGAGGAGGAGGAGGGGTTGCGAACGCCTACAGCCAACTGTTTCCTAGACCGTGGGCTAGGCAGAACTGTCCCACTATGGCTGTCCCCTGTGGACCCTGCATCCACCACATTAACCCAGTGTGCCGTGATGGACACGTAATGTCCCTGGCCATGCCTACTGGTCCATGCATCTGTTGTGAGGTGCACCTTTCTACTGACTAATTGCCTCAGTGCATGAACAATGCGGTCTTTGACATGCTGGTGGATGGCTGGGATGGCTTTTCTTGCAAAGAAGTGTCGACTGGGTAGGTCATAGCGTGGTACTGCGTAGGTCATCAGGGTTTTGAAAGCTTTGCTTTCAACCAACCGGTAGGGCATCATCTCTAACGAGATTAGTCTAGCAATGTGGGCATTCAAACCCTGTGTACGCGGATGAGAGGATGAGTACTTTCTTTTCCTAACGAGAGTCTCTTGTAGGGTGAGCTGGACTGGAGAGGTGCATATGGTCAAACTAGAGGTGGTGGTCGTAGTGGACATGGCGGATTGAGAGAGGATTGGTGATGGTATTCTCGATGTTGGCCTACATACAGTGTTTCCTACCAATAACCTTGTGATTCCCTGACTGCTTTGGCCTTGCGACGATACCTCCACATTTGCTGTTGGTTGTGTCCTAACCGGTGGGCTTAAAGTGAGGGAAGCAATGTAGCGTTGCTGACTACCTTCATTCTGAGCAGGTGTACCAACGGTAAGGGACGTTTGGTAGTTAGTCCAGACTTGCAAGTGCATGCTGGTTAAATGTCAAAGCATGCACGATGTATTTAAATTTTGAAGATTCTTCCCTCTGCTAAAGATCTTTGTGCATTTCCTACAGATAACTTTTGACTGATCATTCGGATCTTGGTTAAAAAATTACAACACTCCACTCTTCCTACTATGGAATACCTTTACAGGCATTGCACACTGTGCTACTTTCACCAGATGGCCACACTGTCCTAAAAATGATTTTGTTTTTGACAAACGTTTTTGGCCTGATATGGGCCTGCCAGATAACAGCTGTTGCGATTTAGATGACTGCTGCGGATCATCCTCCTCCGCTTCAGAGCTACTGGCAGCGGCACCCTCTTCCCCCAATGGCTGCCAATCTGGGTCAACAACTGGGTCATCTATCACCTCCTCTTCAATGTCATGTGCACCTTCCTCTGTGTCACCATGTAAGCCGGTGCTATAGCGTTCGGGACGGGGCACCATAGTCTCATCAGGGTCAGATTCTGGCTCAGTACACTGCGAGGGCAATGTAGTGATCTGAGTCAATGGAACAGCATTATAATGTAGCTGTGGCTGTGCATCAGTGCAATCCATGTCCGATTCATCTTGTAATGGGCAGTTAACAATTTCCCGTTCTAACCCAGGCACAGTATGTGTAAAGAGCTCCATGGAGTAACCTGTAGTGTCGCCTGACGCATCCTTCACTTTTGGTTTGGGTGAAGGACACAAGGAAAAGTCTTGTTCCTGACCGGGAGCATCCACTGACGACTCGCTGCTTTTATATTTGGAACTTTCTGAAGAGGAGGCGAAAAAGCTAGAGGCTGAGTCAGCAAGGAAAGCCAAAACTTTTTCCTGCTGCTCAGCTTTAAAAGCTGATTTCTTACTCCCAGATAAGGGAGCTTTCGAGGCCTTGTGTAGCCAGACGATGACGCTGGCTCAACACCTCCAGCCTTAGGTGCTATTGTGCTTTTGCCACTACCACCAGATGCACCACCACCACCATCAGTACCAGCTGGCAACCACTGTTCACGGCCTCTTCCACGAGACTTCCTCATTTTTTGGAAAATCTAACCAAAATAACAACCATTATATGGTACTGTAAAACAAGGTAGAAGGTGTATATAAACTTGTTGAGAATTTGAATCTCCCTTTTTTTTGGGAGACTGACCCAAAACTCAGGCCCAGTGTATAAAACAACGCAATGTAAGTGCCAGAAAGTGGCTCGCTGACTTACACCAAACTAACAGGAATGCAGTAGATCCACTTTGTGAGAATTTGAATCTCCCTTTTTTGGGGGGAGACTGACCCAAAACTCAGGCCCAGTGTATAAAACAAAGCAATGTAAGTGGTAGAAAGTGGCTGGCTGACTTAAACCAAATTAACAGGACTGCAGTAGATCCACTTTGTGAGAATTTGAAACTCCCTTTTTTGGGGGGGAGACTGTCCCAAAAATCAGGCCCAGTGTATAAAACAACACAATCTAAGTGGCAGAAAGTGGCTGGCTGACATACACCAAACTAACAGGACTGCAGTAGATCCACTTTGTGAGAATTTGAAACTCCCTTTTTTGGGGGAGACTGACCCAAACCTCAGGCCCAGTGTATAAAACAACACAATGTAAGTGCCAGAAAGTGGCTGGCTGACTTACACCAAACTAACAGGACTGCAGTAGATCACCTTTGTGAGAATTTGAAACTCACTTTTTTTTGGGAAGACTGACCCAAAACTCAGGCCCAGTGTATAAAACAACGCAATCTAAGTGGCTGAAAGTGGCTGGCTGACATACACCAAACTAACAGGACTGCAGTAGATCCACTTTGTGAGAATTTGAAACTCCCTTTTTTGGGGGGAGACTGACCCAAACCTCAGGACCATTATATAAAGCAATGCAATCTAAGTGGCAGAAAGTGGCTGGCTGACATACACCGAACTAACAGGACTGCAGTAGATCCACTTTGTGAGAATTTGAAACTCCCTTTTTGGGGGGGGAAACTGTCCCAAAAATCAGGCCCAGTGTATAAAACAACGCAATCTAAGTGGCTGAAAGTGGCTGGCTGATATACGACAAATAACAGGACAGAAGTATGTCCACTTTGTGACAATTTGAATCTCCTCTTTTTTTAGGAGAGTGAACCACAACTTAGGCCCAGTGTATATAAAAACGCAATCTAAGTGGCAGTAAGTGGCTGGTTGATATACGACAAACTAACAGGACAGAAGACTATCCACTTTGTGAGAATTTGAATCTCACTTTTTTTGGGGGGGGAGACTGAACCACAACTTAGGCCCAGTGTATATAACAATGCTATCTAAGTGGCAGAAAGTGGCTGGTTGATATACACCAAACTAACAGGACTGCAGTAGATCCACTTTGTGAGAATTTGAAACTCCCTTTTTTGGGGGGAGACTGACCCAAAACTCAGGCCCAGTGTATAAAACAAGGCAATGTAAGTGGTAGAAAATGGCTGGCTGACTTACACCAAATTAACAGGACTGCAGTAGATCCACTTTGTGAGAATTTGAAACTCCCTTTTTTGGGGGGGGAGACTGACCCAAAACTCAGGCATAGGGGATAAAACAACGCAATCTAAGTGGCTGAAAGTGGCTGGCTGCCATACACCAAACTAACAGGACTGCAGTAGATCCACTTTGTGAGAATTTGAAACTCCCTTTTTTGGGGGGAGACTGACCCAAAACTCAGGCCCAGTGTATAAAACAATGCAATCTAAGTGGCAGAAAGTGGCTGGCTGACATACACCAAACTAACAGGACTGCAGTAGATCCACTTTGTGAGAATTTGAAACTCCGTTTTTTTTGGGAAGACTGACCCAAAACTCAGGCCCAGTGTATAAAACAACGCAATCTAAGTGGCTGAAAGTGGCTGGCTGACATACACCAAACTAACAGGACTGCAGTAGATCCACTTTGTGAGAATTTGAAACTCCCTTTTTTGGGGGGAGACTGACCCAAACCTCAGGCCCATTATATAAAGCAATGCAATCTAAGTGGCAGAAAGTGGCTGGCTGACATACACCGAACTAACAGGACTGCAGTAGATCCACTTTGTGAGAATTTGAAACTCCCTTTTTGGGGGGGAAAACTATCCGAAAAATCAGGCCCAGTGTATAAAGCAACGCAATCTAAGTGGCAGAAAGTGGCTGGCTGACATACACCAAACTAACAGGACTGCAGTACATCCACTTTGTGAGAATTTGAAACTCCCTTTTTTGGGGGAGACTGACCCAAAACTCAGGCCCAGTGTATAAAACAGCGCAATCTAAGTGGCTGAAAGTGGCTGGCTGATATACGACAAATAACAGGACAGAAGTATATCCACTTTGTGAGAATTTGAATCTCCCCTTTTTTTAGGAGAGTGAACCACAACTTAGGCCCAGTGTATATAACAACGCAATCTAAATGGCAGAAAGTGGCTGGCTGATATACGACAAACTAACAGGACAGAAGTCTATCCACTTTGTGAGAATTTTAATCTCCCTTTTTTGGGGTGGGAGACTGAACCAGAACTTAGGCCCAGTGTATATAACAATGCTATCTAAGTGGCAGAAAGTGGCTGGCTGATATACGACAAATAACAGGACAGAAGTATATCCACTTTGTGATAATTTGAATCTCCCCTTTTTTTAGGAGAGTGAACCACAACTTAGGCCCAGTGTATATAACAACGCAATGTAAGTGGCAGAAAGTGGCTGGCTGATATACACCAAACTAACAGGACTGCAGTAGATCCACTTTGTGAGAATATGAAACTCCTTTTTTGGGGGGAGACTGACCCAAAACTCAGGCCCAGTGTATAAAACAGCGCAATCTAAGTGGCTGAAAGTGGCTGGCTGATATATGACAAATAACAGGACAGAAGTATATCCACTTTGTGACAATTTGAATCTCCCCTTTTTTTTAAGGAGAGTGAACCACAACTTGGGCCCAGTGTATATAACAACGCAATTTAAATGGCAGAAAGTGGCTGGCTGATATATGACAAACTAACAGGACAGAAGTCTATCCACTTTGTGAGAATTTGAATCTCCCTTTTTTGGGGGGGGGAGACTGAACCACAACTTGGGCCCAGTGTATATAACAATGCTATCTAAGTGGCAGAAAGTGGCTGGTTGATATACACCAAACTAACAGGACTGCAGTAGATCCACTTTGTGAGAATTTGAAACTCCCTTTTTTGGGAAGACTGACCCAAACCTCAGGCTCAGTGTATAAAACAACGCAATGTAAGTGCCAGAAAGTGGCTGGCTGACATACACTAAACTAACAGGACTGCAGTAGATCCACTTTGTGAGTATTTGAAACTCCCTTTTTTGGGGGGGAGACTGACCCAAAACTCAGGCCCAGGGGATAAAACAACGCAATCTAAGTGGCTGAAAGTGGCTGGCTGACATACACCAAACTAACAGGACTGCAGTAGATCCACTTTGTGAAAATTTGAAACTCCCTTTTTTGGGGGGAGACTGACCCAAACCTCAGGCCCATTATATAAAGCAATGCTATCTAAGAGGCAGAAAGTGGCTGGCTGACATACACCGAACTAACAGGACTGCAGTAGATCCACTTTGTGAGAATTTGAAACTCCCTTTTTTTTGGGGGGGACTGTCCCAAAAATCAGGCCCAGTGTATAAAACAGCGCAATCTAAGTGGCAGAAAGTGGCTGGCTGACCTACACCAAACTAACAGGACTGCAGTAGATCCACTTTGTGAGAATTTGAAACTCCCTTTTTTGGGGGAGACTGACCCAAAACTCAGGCCCAGTGTATAAAACAGCGCAATCTAAGTGGCTGAAAGTGGCTGGCTGCCATACACCAAACTAACAGGACTGCAGTAGATCCACTTTGTGAGAATTTGAAACTCCCTTTTTTGGGGGGAGACTGACCCAAAACTCAGGTCCAGTGTATAAAACAATGCAATCTAAGTGGCAGAAAGTGGCTGGCTGACATACACCAAACTAACAGGACTGCAGTAGATCCACTTTGTGAGAATTTGAAACTCCCTTTTTTGGGGGGAGACTGACCCAAAACTCAGGCCCAGTGTATAAAACAACGCAATCTAAGTGGCAGAAAGTGCCTGGCTGACATACACCAAACTAACAGGACTGCAGTAGATCCACTTTGTGAGAATTTGAAACTCCCTTTTTTGGGGGAGACTGACCCAAAACTCAGGCCCAGTGTATAAAACAGCGCAATCTAAGTGGCTGAAAGTGGCTGGCTGATATATGACAAATAACAGGACAGAAGTATATCCACTTTGTGACAATTTGAATCTCCCCTTTTTTTTAAGGAGAGTGAACCACAACTTAGGCCCAGTGTATATAACAACGCAATCTAAGTGGCAGAAAGTGGCTGGCTGATATATGACAAACTAACAGGACAGAAGTCTATCCACTTTGTGAGAATTTGAATCTCCCTTTTTTGGGGGGGGGAGACTGAACCACAACTTGGGCCCAGTGTATATAACAATGCTATCTAAGTGGCAGAAAGTGGCTGGTTGATATACACCATACTAAGAGGACTGCAGTAGATCCACTTTGTGAGAATTTGAAACTCCCTTTTTTGGGAAGACTGACCCAAACCTCAGGCTCAGTGTATAAAACAACGCAATGTAAGTGCCAGAAAGTGGCTGGCTGACATACACGAAACTAACAGGAATGCAGTAGATCCACTTTGTGAGAATTTGAAACTCCCTTTTTTGGGGGGGGAGACTGACCCAAAACTCAGGCCCAGGGGATAAAACAACGCAATCTAAGTGGCTGAAAGTGGCTGGCTGACATACACCAAACTAACAGGACTGCAGTAGATCCACTTTGTGAGAATTTGAAACTCCCTTTTTGGGGGGGAGGCTGACCCAAACCTCAGGCCCATTATATAAAGCAATGCTATCTAAGAGGCAGAAAGTGGCTGGCTGACATACACCGAACTAACAGGACTGCAGTAGATCCACTTTGTGAGAATTGAAACTCCCTTTTTTGGGGGGAGACTGACCCAAACCTCAGGCCCATTATATAAAGCAATGCAATCTAAGTGGCAGAAAGTGGCTGGCTGACATACACCGAACTAACAGGACTGCAGTAGATCCACTTTGTGAGAATTTGAAACTCCCTTTTTGGGGGAAAAACTATCCCAAAAATCAGGCCCAGTGTATAAAACAATGCAATCTAAGTGGCAGAAAGTGGCTGGCTGACATACACCGAACTAACAGGACTGCAGTACATCCACTTTGTGAGAATTTGAAATTCCCTTTTTTGGGGGAGACTGACCCAAAACTCAGGCCCAGTGTATAAAACAGCGCAATCTAAGTGGCTGAAAGTGGCTGGCTGATATATGACAAATAACAGGACAGAAGTATATCCACTTTGTGACAATTTGAATCTCCCCTTTTTTTTAAGGAGAGTGAACCACAACTTAGGCCCAGTGTACATAACAACGCAATCTAAGTGGCAGAAAGTGGCTGGCTGATATATGACAAACTAACAGGACAGAAGTCTATCCACTTTGTGAGAATTTGAATCTCCCTTTTTTGGGGGGGGGAGACTGAACCACAACTTGGGCCCAGTGTATATAACAATGCTATCTAAGTGGCAGAAAGTGGCTGGTTGATATACACCATACTAAGAGGACTGCAGTAGATCCACTTTGTGAGAATTTGAAACTCCCTTTTTTGGGAAGACTGACCCAAACCTCAGGCTCAGTGTATAAAACAACGCAATGTAAATGCCAGAAAGTGGCTGGCTGACATACACGAAACTAACAGGAATGCAGTAGATCCACTTTGTGAGAATTTGAAACTCCCTTTTTTGGGGGGGGAGACTGACCCAAAACTCAGGCCCAGGGGATAAAACAACGCAATCTAAGTGGCTGAAAGTGGCTGGCTGACATACACCAAACTAACAGGACTGCAGTAGATCCACTTTGTGAGAATTTGAAACTCCCTTTTTGGGGGGGAGGCTGACCCAAACCTCAGGCCCATTATATAAAGCAATGCTATCTAAGAGGCAGAAAGTGGCTGGCTGACATACACCGAACTAACAGGACTGCAGTAGATCCACTTTGTGAGAATTGAAACTCCCTTTTTTGGGGGGAGACTGACCCAAACCTCAGGCCCATTATATAAAGCAATGCAATCTAAGTGGCAGAAAGTGGCTGGCTGACATACACCGAACTAACAGGACTGCAGTAGATCCACTTTGTGAGAATTTTAAACTCCCTTTTTGGGGGGAAAACTATCCCAAAAATCAGGCCCAGTGTATAAAACAATGCAATCTAAGTGGCAGAAAGTGGCTGGCTGACATACACCGAACTAACAGGACTGCAGTACATCCACTTTGTGAGAATTTGAAATTCCCTTTTTTGGGGGAGACTGACCCAAAACTCAGGCCCAGTGTATAAAACAGCGCAATCTAAGTGGCTGAAAGTGGCTGGCTGATATACGACAAATAACAGGACAGAAGTATATCCACTTTGTGATAATTTGAATCTCCCCTTTTTTTTAGGAGAGTGAACCACAACTTAGGCCCAGTGTATATAACAACGCAATCTAAGTGGCAGAAAGTGGCTGGCTGATATACACCAAACTAACAGGACTGCAGTAGATCCACTTTGTGAGAATTTGAAACTCCTTTTTTTGGGGGGAGACTGACCCAAAACTCAGGCCCTGTGTATAAAACAGCGCAATCTAAGTGGCTGAAAGTGGCTGGCTGATATATGACAAATAACAGGACAGAAGTATATCCACTTTGTGACAATTTGAATCTCCCCTTTTTTTTAAGGAGAGTGAACCACAACTTAGGCCCAGTGTATATAACAACGCAATCTAAGTGGCAGAAAGTGGCTGGCTGATATATGACAAACTAACAGGACAGAAGTCTATCCACTTTGTGAGAATTTGAATCTCCCTTTTTTTTGGGGGGGAGACTGAACCACAACTTGGGCCCAGTGTATATAACAATGCTATCTAAGTGGCAGAAAGTGGCTGGTTGATATACACCAAACTAACAGGACTGCAGTAGATCCACTTTGTGAGAATTTGAAACTCCCTTTTTTGGGAAGACTGACCCAAACCTCAGGCTCAGTGTATAAAACAACGCAATGTAAATGCCAGAAAGTGGCTGGCTGACATACACTAAACTAACAGGAATGCATTAGATCCACTTTGTGAGAATTTGAAACTCCCTTTTTTTCGGGGGGAGACTGACCCAAAACTCAGGCCCAGTGTATAAAACAACGCAATGTAAGTGGTAGAAAGTGGCTGGCTGACATACACCAAACTAACAGGACTGCAGTAGATCCACTTTGTGAGAATTTGAAACTCCCTTTTTTTCGGGGGGAGACTGACCCAAAACTCAGGCCCAGTGTATAAAACAACGCAATGTAAGTGGTAGAAAGTGGCTGGCTGACTTACACCAAATTAACAGGACTGCAGTAGATCCACTTTGTGAGAATTTGAAAATCCTTTTTTTGGGGGGAGACTGACCCAAAACTCAGGCCCAGTGGATAAAACAACGCAATCTAAGTGGCTGAAAGTGGCTGGCTGATATACGACAAATAACAGGACAGAAGTCTATCCACTTTGTGAGAATTTGAATCTCCCTTTTTTTGGGGGGGAGACTGAACCACAACTTAGGCCCAGTGTATATAACAATGCTATCTAAGTGGCAGAAAGTGGCTGGTTGATATACACCAAATTAACAGGACTGCAGTAGATCCACTTTGTGAGAATTTGAAACTCCTTTTTTTTGGGGGGGGAGACTGACCCAAAACTCAGGTCCAGTGGATAAAACAACGCAATCTAAGTGGCTGAAAGTGGCTGGCTGACATACACCAAACTAACAGGACTGCAGTAGATCCACTTTGTGAGAATTTGAAACTCCCTTTTTTGGGGGGGAGACTGACCCAAACCTCAGGCCCATTATATAAAGCAATGCAATCTAAGTGGCTGAAAGTGGCTGGCTGACATACACCGAACTAACAGGACTGCAGTAGATCCACTTTGTGAGAATTTGAAACTCCCTTTATTTGGGGGGAAACTGTCCCAAAAATCAGGCCCAGTGTATAAAACAATGCAATCTAAGTGGCAGAAAGTGGCTGGCTGACATACACCAAACTAACAGGACTGCAGTAGATCCACTTTGTGAGAATTTGAAACTCCCTTTTTTGGGGGAGACTGACCCAAAACTCATGCCCAGTGTATAAAACAGCGCAATCTAAGTGGCTGAAAGTGGCTGGCTGACTTACACCAAACTAACAGGACTGCAGTAGATCCACTTTGTGAGAATTTGAAACTCGGTTTTTTTGGGAAGACTGACCCAAACCTCAGGCCCAGTGTATAAAACAACGCAATGTAAGTGCCACAAAGTGGCTGGCTGACATACACCAAACTAACAGGACTGCAGTAGATCACCTTTGTGAGAATTTGAAACTCCCTTTATTTTGGGAAGACTGACCCAAAACTCAGGCCCAGTGTATAAAACAACGCAATCTAAGTGGCAGAAAGTGGCTGGCTGACATACACCAAACTAACAGGACTGCAGTAGATCCACTTTGTGAGAATTTGAAACTCCCTTTTTTGGGGGGAGACTGACCCAAACCTCAGGCCCATTATATAAAGCAATGCAATCTAAGTGGCAGAAAGTGGCTGGCTGACATACACCGAACTAACAGGACTGCAGTAGATCCACTTAGTGAGAATTTGAAACTCCCTTTTTGGGGGGGGAAACTGTCCCAAAAATCAGGCCCAGTGTATAAAACAACGCAATCTAAGTGGCAGAAAGTGGCTGGCTGACATACACCGAACTAACAGGACTGCAGTACCTCCACTTTGTGAGAATTTGAAACTCCCTTTTTTGGGGGAGACTGACCCAAAACTCAGGCCCAGTGTATAAAACAGCGCAATCTAAGTGGCTGAAAGTGGCTGGCTTATATACGACAAATAACAGGACAGAAGTATATCCACTTTGTGACAATTTGAATCTCCCTTTTTTTGGGGGGTGACTGAACCACAACTTAGGCCCAGTGTATATAACAATGCTATCTAAGTGGCAGAAAGTGGCTGGCTGACATACACCAAACTAACAGGACTGCAGTAGATCCACTTTGTGAGAATTTGAATCCCCCTTTTTTGGGGAAAGACTGACCCAAAACTCATGCCCAGTGTATAAAACAGCGCAATCTGGGTGGCTGAAAGAGGCCGGCTGATATACGACAAACTAACAGGACAGAAGTATATCCACTTTGTGACAATTTGAATCTCCCTTTTTTTGGGGAGAGTGAACCACAGCTTAGGCCCAGTGTATATAACAATGCAAACTAAGTGGCAGAAAGTGACTGGCTGATATACGACAAACTAACAGGACAGAAGTATATCCACTTTGTGAGAATTTGAATCTCCTTTTTTTGGGGGGGAGACTGAACCACAACTTAGGCCCAGTGTATATAACAATGCTATCTAAGTGGCAGAAAGTGGCTGGCTGATATACGAAAAACTAACAGGACAGAAGTATATCCACTTTGTGAGAATTTGAAACTCCCTTTTTTGGGGGGAGACTGACCCAAAACTCAGGCCCAGTGTATAATACAGCGCAATCTAAGTGGCTGAAAGTGGCCGGCTGATATATACGACAAACTAACAGGACAGAAGTATATCCACTTTGTGACAATTTGAATCTCCCTTTTTTGGGGGAGACTGAACCACAACTTAGGCCCAGTGTATATAACAATGCTATCTAAGTGGCAGAACGTGGCTGGCTGACATATGACAAACTAACAGGACAGAAGTATATCCACTTTGTGAGAATTTGAAACTCCCTTTTTTGGGGGGAGACTGACCCAAAACTCAGGCCCAGTGTATAAAACAGCGCAACCTAAGTGGCAGAAAGTGGCTGGCTGACATACACCAAACTAACAGGACTGCAGTAGATCCACTTTGTGAGAATTTGAAACTCCCTTTTTTGGGGGAAGACTGACCCAAAACTCAGGCCCAGTGTATATAACAACGCAATCTAAGTGGCAGAAAGTAGCTGGCTGACATACACCAAACTAACAGGACTGCAGTAGATCCACTTTGTGAGAATTTTAATCTCCCCTTTTTTGGGTGGAGACTGACCTAAATCTCAGGCCCAGTGTATATAACAACGCAATCTAAGTGGCCGAAAGTGGCTGGAAGATATATGAAAAAATACAAGGACTGTACAACAATTTCAATCTCCCTACAATGATCTCAGGAAAAGTATGGCAGCAATAAATAGGACTGCTGCACACAAAAGTGTGGACAAATAAACAAGATAACTGTGCAGAAAGGAGCCCACACTCTGCATCCTCCTTCATTGGCTGAAAAATGGCGCTGAAAGCGTCATACGAAACGCGACTTTGGCGCGAAGGTCGCCGACCTCATGGCCGATCCCACACTAGGAACATGTGGAGAGTTTCATGAATTTGAATTTGTCCGATCCGTTTCGCTCAACCCTAGATATGATTATGGGGAAAATGAGGGTAATTGGGGTGCCACTTCTGAGGATTGTACTGTGTTTGATGTTAAGGTAGAGATGCTTAACCAACGCTTGCCATCTTCTGGAGCATGTGTTTTTTCCGGCTCTTATCTACAAAGTGTACCACTGTGTGGCTGCCAAAGAAAGGGAGGGGAGTAGTCCTTCCAGTAGCCAAAATTGTAAAAATGCTGCGCAATTGCTCACTGCAGCAAAACAAACCTACAGTACTTCTCATCTTTCAGATTATATCTGTTGCACAACCCTAAACAGCTATTCAGTACTTTAAGTTGTCTCCTCCGTCCAGCAGCTCACCCTCCCTGTCCTCTCATCTCAGCTGAATATTTTGCCTCATCACCTATGAACTTGACCCAATAATGTTTCACCTCATTCCAAACCTTACCATAGTCTTCATCCCAAGCCTAACCCACCTCTTCAACCTGTCACTAACTACTGTTGTCTTCCCCATCTGATTGAAATATACCTCGATCACACCCATCCTCAAAAAGCCCTCACTTGACCCATCCTCTGTGTCTAGCTATCACCCCATATCATTTCTCCCTTATGCCTCCAAACTAATGGAACATTATTTCCATTTTGAACTGACCTTCCAATTTACCTCTTGCTTCCTCTTTGACCGCTTACAATCTGTCTTCCGACTGCACCATTCCACTGAAACTGCCTTTACTAAAGTTACCAACAACCTACTAACAACTAAATGAAAGCGACACTAGTTTGTCCTCCTCCTTCTACTAGACCTGGCATCTGCATATGACACAGTGGACCATTCCCTCTTTCTACAGACTTTCTGATATCTTACTATTAGACTTGGCCCTTTGTTGGATCTCCTCATACCTAACAGACAGAACATTCAGTGTCTCCCACTCACACACCACCTCCCCATCTCGCCCCCTATGTATCGGTGTCACCCAAAGTTTAGTTGTAGGCCCAGGCACTATGTTTAGGGCGCGTGCTCCCTCCCTCTTAGAGGGACCACCCTCATTGACCGAAGGTGTTCCCAGCTAATAGCTGGGTGACATGTTAAATTTAAGGTTCCTCCTCCAATATGGAGGTTACAGAGCTATGTTGTTAGTTTGCCTTGCATACTTGTTAGTTGTCAAGTTCCCTAGGTCTGCCCATCTGCTTGTCTACCCTGTACCCATCTGCTCATCAGCCAGTCCAGATTGCATTGCCAGTGCCCATCTGTCTAATACTCAGCCCAGCCAGCACTTGCCAGTGCTTTTCTGTTCCTCAGCCAGTACCATCTGCACTTGTGGATCCAGTGTCTGTACAGTGCCTGCCTGCATTATTCATCCCTCCTTCAGGCCATAGCTACCTACCCACTCTAGTGGATTAGCTGCTACCCTCTATAGGTCAGCCCTGGAGTAGCACCTGGTGCCACCTCCTTGTGTCACAGTTTTCACCTTCTGCCATTTACCTGAATTAATATTTGGTAGGCCACCTAGAAACGCCCCTCCAGACTTTCCAACTTTTCAAGGTATATGGCACGGTTGTTCCACTACTTTGCCCGTCACAGTCTCCATCTGCTAGGTTGGCTGTAGTGGAAGAGGTGTCCGTCTCCATTATACTAGTTCTACTCTGTTGCAATTGATGCCACTTTGTTGGTGTCTGACATAAATTTTTGTAAGTGTGTAGACTCCTAGTTGGGTCTCCTTCATGCATGTTGCCTGTAGCAGTGGGCCTCCAAGACCGTCAGGTCTCCACTCTCTTTAAGTCAACTACCCTTATTGCTATCCTTAGATGTATCTGACAATAGTAGTCTATGAAACTGATATTTGTGCCACCTGAGTATGGCTGAGCATGAAAGGGGGTTGAGCTGTTGCAGGTGGTATTGGGGCTCCCACCACAGCAGGCCTACACCGATTCCTCACCCACCTCATCTTAATTTGACATTCAATTCAAAGCTGTAAATGTTGTCCCTGACCCCGATACCTCATGCATGGCTGATGGCTGCCATGCTACAATTTGATTTGTACTGTGGGTGAATTGAGGCCACTTTCTTGGTATCAGTGACCACAGCAGCGCGTTTCGAACCCCTGTGGTGTCCTTTGTCTCTGATAAAGCCTTCACAGAAGCTGGACCTCGTCATTTTTTCATTGTTCTCTTCAAGCAGTCCCTTGGAGTCCGTGCTTCAACATACCACACACATGGTGAGCTGGTTTTTCCATTTTTCTCACTTTCTTGGTGTCTGTCTCTCATTTGATGTGTTTTGGCAGCTTTTGGGCCCCTTTGCAGGTGTTGTGTATGTATTTGTTTTTGCCTCCCATTGACTTGAATGGCATTCGGTAAAAATTCAACTAATAAATCAGTAAAAATTGCAACTTCGGTGATCGTAATCCATACCGAACATTGAAATATTTGGTCATCTTTACCCATCAGTCTAATATGTTTTTAAATAGATCTTAATCATTCCTGCCCATATAATTGTAGGCTTTTAACTCGGGAGAGGCATGATGTTAAGACTGTGGTCCCCTTATTTGTCTTTCCTGTCTTCTCTGAATATGGTGTAACTGTTTACATTTTTGTTTGTGGAACATGCTAGTGCAAAGTTCTGTGAAAATTTTTTAAAGAGGCTTGACTTTTTTTTAATTTGACACATCATACTTCAGCAATTTTTTTTATCAGCAATGGCATGCAAAATGTGAGTCTTTTCATGTTGTACTTGGAATGTGAAAGTTGAATGTGTGAAACCAGCCTCAGATGGTTCCCCACACCACAATGTACCTGTACAGTAAGGCTACGTTCAGACTAGCGTTGTGCGCTGCTGCGTCGGCGACGCGACGCACAACGCACCGAAAAACGCAGCTAAACGCACGCAAAAACGCTGCGTTTTGCGACGCGTGCGTCGATTTTTGCTGAAAATCGGACGCAAGAAAAATGCAACTTGTTGCGTTTTCTTGGTCCGACGCTTGCGGCAAAAAAGACGCACGCGTCGCAAAACGCAACAAGCAAAAACGCATGCGTCCCCCATGTTAAACATAGGGGCGCATGACGCGTGCGTCGCCGCTGCGTCGCCCGACGCGGCGCCGACGCAGACTAGCACAACGCTAGTCTGAACGTAGCCTAAGAGGTTTCCCTCTCTTGGGATTGGGCCTCAAAATAAACTCTGGTTAGGTGGGAACCAGGTTTATTTTACAATAATTGAAAACAGCCTTGGACCGTTGTAAGTAGTAATTGAGAAAAAATGTTGCATTGTTTGAGACTTCCTATTCATCTACAAAAAATATAAACCTATGTAAGCAAAGAAAACAAGTGCTATGAATATTTTTTTCTTTAATTAAGTCCAGTTTTACTTTTCTGTTCCTATTTTCTAGGTATTTGACAGCACATCTTGTTGTTGAGCATACAATCATTGTAATTCACTAGAAAGCACACAAAGCAAACTTCACATGAAGTATTCCACTCTTCATCGTAATCATGGAAGCGAGAGGCTAATCTTTCTGCATAAGTGTTACATCTAAAGCTTGATTTTGTCTCTGGCTTGAACAATCTTTTTATTCCACATGCTAAAGGAAATAAAAATTACCAATGTCTATGGAAGATAAGATTGAAGATGCTTCTTTTTTCCCTTGAGGGAGTTTATCAGTTTATGGAACAGTATTTTTGACCTTTGTGATTTCAGTGTTAATCTTAAAACAAACAGACCGAACTCTGCTGACAATATTTTGAACAAGTTAAATCTATGTGACATTTTCAAAACAGTTTTTCTTTAGTAAAGAAAATGTATAGAGTGATACACTACATGGACAAATTTATTAGAAAACCTACACATTGCACCTACAGGAACTTTCATAACAACCAAATATTATGAAGTAGATCTCCTGTGTACTACTAAAACAGCTTCCACTCTTCAGGTAGACTTTCTACACGGTTTTGTATGTGTCTGTGGGAATTGTTGCCCATTCATCCAAAGGAGCTTTTGTGAAGTTACTGTAGACACTGATGCTGAACAAGAGGGCATGACTTGCAGTCACTATTCTAGTTCATCTTATAGGTGTTTCATGGGGCTGAATTCAGGTGTGACAAGTAGAATTCTTCCACACCAAACTAGCCCAATCATGCCTTTTATGGACCTATCTTTGTGCACTGGGGAATGTCATGCTAAAAATTAGAGAACACTTCCCAAATTGTTACTACAAAGTTGCAACCTATAATTGAACAAAATGTTTTGGTATGTTAAAGCATTAAGACTTTTCTTCACTAGAATCACAGGTCAGCCTCTGTAACACTGTAAGGGTGTGGACAGGGACTGTCGTGTTCCTGCCCCTGAAGACAACAATCACACAAAAGTGAATAGTGCCATGTGCTTTTGTTCATGTCAAAAAATCATAGAATGATAGAGTTGGAAAGGACCTCCTGGGTCATCAGGTCCAACCCCCTGACAATGCAGGATTCACTAAATCATCCCAGACAGATGTCTGTCCAGCCTCTGTTTGAAAACTTCCATGGAAGGAGAACTCACCACCTCTCTTGGCAGCCTGTTCCACTCATTGATCACCCTAACTGTCAAAAAGATTTTTCTAATATCTAATCTGTCTCCTCCCATTCAGTTTCATCCCATTTCTACTAGTCTTTCCTTGTGCAAATGAGAATAAAGATGATCCTTCTACAATGTGACAGCCCTTGAGAGATTTGTAGACAGCTATTGAGTCTCCTTGAGTCTTCTTTTCTGCAAGGTAAACATTCCCAAATCCTGCAACCATTCCTCATAGGGCATGGTTTGCAGACCAGTCACTATTCTGGTCATTGTTCTCTGAACTTGCTCCAGTTTGTTAATGTATTTTTTAAAATGTGGTGCCCAAAACTGGACACAGTATTCCAGATGAGGTCTGACCAAAGAGTAGAGAACAATAATGACTTTGCGTGATCTAGACTGTATGCTTCTGTCTAGGGTTGAGCGAAACGGGTCGTTCATTTTCAAAAGTCGCCGACTTTTGGCAAAGTCGGGTTTCATGAAACCCGATCCGACCCCTGTGCGGGGTCGGCCATGCGGTACGCGACTTTCGCGCCAAAGTCGCGTTTCAATGACGCGAAAAGCGCCATTTCTCAGCCAATGAAGGTAAACGCAGAGTGTGGGCAGCGTGATGACATAGGTCCTGGTCCCCACCATCTTAGAGAAGGGCATTGCAGTGATTGGCTTGCTGTCTGCGGCGTCACAGGGGCTATAAAGGGGCGTTCCCGCCGACCGCCATGTTACTGCTGCTGATCTGAGCTTAGGGAGAGGTTGCTGCCGCTTCGTCAGAAGCAGGGATAGCGTTAGGCAGGGTCCATTAACCACCAAACCGCTTGTGCTGTAGCGATTTCCACTGCCCAACACCACCTTCGGTGTGCAGGGACAGTGGAAGCTACATTTTTTTTTTTTTTTCCCTCAGCGCTGTAGCTCATTGGGCTGCCCTAGAAGGCTCCCTGATAGCTGCATTGCTGTGTGTACGCCGCTGTGCAAACCAACTGCTTTTTTCAAAGCACAAATCCTCTTGTTCCTTCCTTTCTGCACAGCTATCTTTTTGGTTTGTACACACTTTTTATTTAATTTGTGCATCAGTCCACTCCTTATTGCTGCCTGCCATACCTGGCTGAGATTACTGCAGGGAGATAGTAATTGAAGGACACTCCCTGTTTTTTTTTTTTTTTTGTGGGAGATTAAGATTGACATTTCTGCTAGAGTGCCATCCCTGTCTGTGTCATCTCTCACTCAGTGGGCCATAGAAAGCCTATTTATTTTTTTGCTTGATTTGGGTTATAAAATCTACCTGAAAAAATCACTACATCAATCAGTGGGAGAAAAATATTGGCCTCAGGGCTTGTGTGCCACTCTTGACTCCTGTGTGCATCATCACTCACTCAGTGGGCCATAGAAAGCCTATTTATTTTTTTGCTTGATTTTGGTTCTAAAATCTACCTGAAAAAATCACTACATCAATCAGTGGGAGAAAAATATTGGCCTCAGGGCTTGTGTGCCACTCCTGACTCCTGTGTGCATCATCACTCACTCAGTGGGCCATAGAAAGCCCATTTTTTTTTTTTTTTGCTTTATTTGGGTTCTAAATTAACATAGTAACATAGTAACATAGTTAGTAAGGCCGAAAAAAGACATTTGTCCATCCAGTTCAGCCTATATTCCATCATAATAAATACCCAGATCTACGTCCTTCTACAGAACCTAATAATTGTATGATACAATATTGTTCTGCTCCAGGAAGACATCCAGGCCTCTCTTGAACCCCTCGACTGAGTTCGCCATCACCACCTCCTCAGGCAAGCAATTTCAGATTCTCACTGCCCTAACAGTAAAGAATCCTCTTCTATGTTGGTGGAAAAACCTTCTCTCCTCCAGACGCAAAGAATGCCCCCTTGTGCCCGTCACCTTCCTTGGTATAAACAGATCCTCAGCGAGATATTTGTATTGTCCCCTTATATACTTATACATGGTTATTAGATCGCCCCTCAGTCGTCTTTTTTCTAGACTAAATAATCCTAATTTCGCTAATCTATCTGGGTATTGTAGTTCTCCCATCCCCTTTATTAATTTTGTTGCCCTCCTTTGTACTCTCTCTAGTTCCATTATATCCTTCCTGAGCACCGGTGCCCAAAACTGGACACAGTACTCCATGTGCGGTCTAACTAGGGATTTGTACAGAGGCAGTATAATGCTCTCATCATGTGTATCCAGACCTCTTTTAATGCACCCCATGATCCTGTTTGCCTTGGCAGCTGCTGCCTGGCACTGGCTGCTCCAGGTAAGTTTATCATTAACTAGGATCCCCAAGTCCTTCTCCCTGTCAGATTTACCCAGTGGTTTCCCGTTCAGTGTGTAATGGTGATATTGATTCCCTCTTCCCATGTGTATAACCTTACATTTATCATTGTTAAACCTCATCTGCCACCTTTCAGCCCAAGTTTCCAACTTATCCAGATCCATCTGTAGCAGAATACTATCTTCTCTTGTATTAACTGCTTTACATAGTTTTGTATCATCTGCAAATATCGATATTTTACTGTGTAAACCTTCTACCAGATCATTAATGAATATGTTGAAGAGAACAGGTCCCAATACTGACCCCTGCGGTACCCCACTGGTCACAGCGACCCAGTTAGAGACTATACCATTTATAACCACCCTCTGCTTTCTATCACTAAGCCAGTTACTAACCCATTTACACACATTTTCCCCCAGACCAAGCATTCTCATTTTGTGTACCAACCTCTTGTGCGGCACGGTATCAAACGCTTTGGAAAAATCGAGATATACCACGTCCAATGACTCACCGTGGTCCAGTCTATAGCTTACCTCTTCATAAAAACTGATTAGATTGGTTTGACAGGAGCGATTTCTCATAAACCCATGCTGATATGGAGTTAAACAGTTATTCTCATTGAGATAATCCAGAATAACATCCCTCAGAAACCCTTCAAATATTTTACCAACAATAGAGGTTAGACTTACTGGCCTATAATTTCCAGGTTCACTTTTAGAGCCCTTTTTGAATATTGGCACCACATTTGCTATGCGCCAGTCCTGCGGAACAGACCCTGTCGCTATAGAGTCACTAAAAATAAGAAATAATGGTTTATCTATTACATTACTTAGTTCTCTTAGTACTCGTGGGTGTATGCCATCCGGACCCGGAGATTTATCTATTTTAATCTTATTTAGCCGGTTTCGCACCTCTTCTTGGGTTAGATTGGTGACCCTTAATATAGGGTTTTCATTGTTTCTTGGGATTTCACCTAGCATTTCATTTTCCACCGTGAATACCGTGGAGAAGAAGGTGTTTAATATGTTAGCTTTTTCCTCGTCATCTACAACCATTCTTTCCTCACTATTTTTTAAGGGGCCTACATTTTCAGTTTTTATTCTTTTACTATTGATATAGTTGAAGAACAGTTTGGGATTAGTTTTACTCTCCTTAGCAATGTGCTTCTCTGTTTCCTTTTTGGCAGCTTTAATTAGTTTTTTAGATAAAGTATTTTTCTCCCTATAGTTTTTTAGAGCTTCAATGGTGCCATCCTGCTTTAGTAGTGCAAATGCTTTCTTTTTACTGTTAATTGCCTGTCTTACTTCTTTGTTTAGCCACATTGGGTTTTTCCTATTTCTAGTCCTTTTATTCCCACAAGGTATAAACCGCTTACACTGCCTATTTAGGATGTTCTTAAACATTTCCCATTTATTATCTGTATTCTTATTTCTGAGGATATTGTCCCAGTCTACCAGATTAAGGGCATCTCTAAGCTGTTCAAACTTTGCCTTCCTAAAGTTCAATGTTTTTGTGACTCCCTGACAAGTCCCCCTAGTGAAAGACAGGTGAAACTGTACAATATTGTGGTCGCTATTTCCTAGATGCCTGACCACCTGCAGATTTGTTATTCTGTCAGGTCTATTAGATAGTATTAGGTCTAAAAGTGCTGCTCCTCTGGTTGGATTCTGCACCAATTGTGAAAGATAATTTTTCTTGGTTATTAGCAGAAACCTGTTGCCTTTATGGGTTTCACAGGTTTCTGTTTCCCAGTTAATATCCGGGTAGTTAAAGTCCCCCATAACCAGGACCTCATTATGGGTTGCAGCTTCATCTATCTGCTTTAGAAGTAGACTTTCCATGCTTTCTGTTATATTTGGGGGTTTGTAACAGACCCCAATGAGAATTTTGTTACCATTTTTCCCTCCATGAATTTCAACCCATATGGACTCGACATCCTCATTCCCTTCGCTAATATCCTCCCTTAAAGTGGACTTTAGACAAGACTTTACATAGAGACAAACCCCTCCTCCTCTCCGATTTTTACGATCCTTTCTAAACAGACTGTAACCCTGTAAGTTAACTGCCCAGTCATAGCTTTCATCTAACCATGTCTCGGTTATTCCCACTATGTCAAAGTTACCTGTAAATATTTCTGCTTCTAGTTCTTCCATCTTGTTTGTCAGGCTTCTGGCGTTTGCGAGCATGCAGTTTAGAGGATTTTGTTTTGTTCCAATCTCCTCACTGTGGATTGTTTTAGAAATGTTCTTACCTCCCTTCTGAGTATGTTTTCCTGGGTCGTCTTTGTTCGAGTCTAATGTTTTTCTTCCCGTCCCCTCTTCTTCTAGTTTAACGCCCTCCTGATGAGTGTAGCGAGTCTTCTGGCGAATGTGTGTTTCCCAGGTTTGTTGAGGTGTAGTCCGTCTCTGGCGAGGAGTCCATCATACCAGTAATTCACACCGTGGTCCAGGAATCCAAATCCTTGTTGTCTGCACCATCGTCTTAGCCAGTTGTTTGCATCAAGGATCCTGTTCCATCTCCTGGTGCCATGCCCGTCTACTGGAAGGATAGAAGAAAAAACTACCTGTGCATCCAGTTCCTTTACTTTCTTCCCCAACTCTTCAAAGTCCTTGCAGATTGTCGGTAGGTCCTTCCTTGCCGTGTCATTGGTGCCAACATGTATCAGAAGAAATGGGTGGACGTCCTTGGAGCTGAAGAGCTTTGGTATCCTATCGGTCACATCCTTGATCATCGCACCTGGAAGGCAGCATACTTCTCTTGCAGTTATGTCCGGTCTGCAGATGGCTGCTTCGGTGCCTCTCAGTAGTGAGTCTCCCACCACCACCACTCTTCGTTGCTTCTTGGCTGTACTTTTTGCTGTCACTTGTTGCTGTGTGCCCTTTTCTTTTTTGCTTGCTGCTATTGCTTCATTCTTAGGTGTGCCATCTTCATCCTCTACAAAGATTTGATATCGGTTCTTCAGTTGTGTGGTTGGTGATTTCTCCATGGTCTTCTTGCTTCTTTTGGTCACATGCTTCCACTCATCTGCTTTTGGAGGTTCTCTGACACTTTTTGCACCTTCTGTGACCAGTAGAGATGCTTCTGTTCTGTCTAGAAAGTCTTCATTCTCTTTGATGAGTTTCAAAGTTGCTATTCTTTCTTCCAGACCCCGCACCTTTTCTTCTAAAA
Organism: Ranitomeya imitator; assembly: GCF_032444005.1. Classification (NCBI taxonomy): domain Eukaryota; kingdom Metazoa; phylum Chordata; class Amphibia; order Anura; family Dendrobatidae; genus Ranitomeya; species Ranitomeya imitator. The sequence continues at coordinate 241,256,510 of NC_091282.1, forward strand.
GGGCCACTAGTCTACACTTCTGACAGGTGAAATTGGATTCTTCTTCTGGTCGATCTGTGAACATGTAGCACATGCTGCAGCTCACCATGTAGGTTGTCACATCTGCCATGTTGCTCCTAGATCCTGCTGACTTGCTGTGTGTTTTCCTTCTTGTGTAATCTACTCAGCCAAGCTCTCTTGCAATAATGTCCTACAGGCAAAAATTCCCAGAAGGCACCTGGAATATGCAAATTAGCCTCCTCAAGCTTGAATCCCTGGTTTGGTGATTCTTTCCAAGCAGCTGGTCCCGGCTGTACCCAACGATCTTCTAGCTTAGGGAGACTCTTCGCTTTTCCCAGAAGGTACCTGGAATATGCAAATTAGCCTCCTCAAGCTTGAATCCCTGGTTTGGTGATTCTTTCCAAGCAGCTGGTCCCGGCTGTACCCAACGATCTTCTAGCTTAGGAAGACTTCGCTTCTCCCAGAAGGCACCTGGAATATGCAAATTAGCCTCCTCAAGCTTGAATCCCTGGTTTGGTGATGCTTTCGAAGCAGCTGGTCCCGGCTGTACCCAACGATCTTCTAGCTTAGGGAGACTTCGCTTCTCCCAGAAGGCACCTGGAATATGCAAATTAGCCTCCTGAAGCTTGAATCCCTGGTTTGGTGATGCTTTCGAAGCAGCTGGTCCCGGCTGTAAATTCTACCTGAAAAAATCAATAAATCAATCAGTGGGAGATTAATATTGGCCTTTGGGCTTGTGTGCCAGTCCTGAGCGTGCCATCTCTCTCACAAATAGTGGGCCATAGAAAGCCTATTTATTTTATTTTTTTTGGTTTTATAAATTCTCCCTTAAAAAAAAAGGGAGATTAATATTGGCCTTTGTTTCAAAAACCTGACCTGCACATCCAAACATAGACTGAGTGTGAACAGGTGCTGAACCCAGAGTCGCCAACTCGTATATAGTTAAATAAATAGGTAGGTCAAGCGTAGGACCTCGTATAAGAGAGATGCCTTAACGTGGCTACGAGGTACACATAAAATTGGCCATTTTTGTGCGCTAAAAGCTCTCATTTTTCATATTTCTAGTGCAGTAATGCAGTTCAAATTTCGTTTTTTCAAGTTTGCATGTTTTGGCGCTGCAGTGTGCTGCCCTATTTATTTAACTATATACGAGTTGGCGACTCTGGGTTCAGCACCTGTTCACACTCAGTCTATGTTTGGATGTGCAGGTCAGGTTTTTGAAATGTATTCTCTAGCCTTCTGATCGTGCACTCCCCGCCTCCTAGCTTCAGGTGTTTTAATTATAGTAGGTCCAATACCCCTCCACATAGAGAGAGAATTTGAGTCCAAGAAGAGGTTTTTACATGTACCCATTCAGATGGAGACGTTTATTCTCAGTGAGGTAGGTCAAGCGTAGGACCTCGTATAAGAGAGATGCCTTAACGTGGCTACGAGGTACACATAAAATTGGCCATTTTTGTGCGCTAAAAGCTCTCATTTTTCATATTTCTAGTGCAGTAATGCAGTTCAAATTTCGTTTTTTCAAGTTTGCATGTTTTGGCGCTGCAGTGTGCTGCCCTATTTATTTAACTATATACGAGTTGGCGACTCTGGGTTCAGCACCTGTTCACACTCAGTCTATGTTTGGATGTGCAGGTCAGGTTTTTGAAATGTATTCTCTAGCCTTCTGATCGTGCACTCCCCGCCTCCTAGCTTCAGGTGTTTTAATTATAGTAGGTCCAATACCCCTCCACATAGAGAGAGAATTTGAGTCCAAGAAGAGGTTTTTACATGTACCCATTCAGATGGAGACGTTTATTCTCAGTGAGGTAGGTCAAGCGTAGGACCTCGTATAAGAGAGATGCCTTAACGTGGCTACGAGGTACACATAAAATTGGCCATTTTTGTGCGCTAAAAGCTCTCATTTTTCATATTTCTAGTGCAGTAATGCAGTTCAAATTTCGTTTTTTCAAGTTTGCATGTTTTGGCGCTGCAGTGTGCTGCCCTATTTATTTAACTAATATTGGCCTTTGGGCTTGTGTGCCAGTCCTAAGCGTGCCATCTCTCTCTCTCAGATAGTGGGCCATAGAAAGCCTATTTATTTATTTTTTTTTTTAATGGGTTTATAAATTTTCCCTGGAAAAAAAAAAAAAAGTGGGAGATTAATATTGGCCTCTGGGCTTGTGTGCCAGTCCTGAGCGTGCCATCTCTCTCACAAATAGTGGGCCATAGAAAGCCTATTTATTTTTTTTTTTTTGGTTTTATAAATTCTCCCTTAAAAAAAAAGGGAGATTAATATTGGCCTTTGGGCTTGTGTGCCAGTCCTAAGCGTGCCATCTCTCTCTCTCAGATAGTGGGCCATAGAAAGCCTATTTATTTATTTTTTTTTTTAATGGGTTTATAAATTTTCCCTGGAAAAAAAAAAAAAGTGGGAGATTAATATTGGCCTCTGGGCTTGTGTGCCAGTCCTGAGCGTGCCATCTCTCTCACAAATAGTGGGCCATAGAAAGCCTATTTATTTATTTTTTTTTGGTTTTATAAATTCTCCCTTAAAAAAAAAGGGAGATTAATATTGGCCTTTGGGCTTGTGTGCCAGTCCTAAGCGTGTCATCTCTCTCTGTCTCTCAGATAGTGGGCTATAGAAAGCCTATTTATTATTTTTTTTATTGGGTTTATAAATTTTCCCTGGAACAAAAAAAAAAAAGTGGGAGATAAATATTGGCCTCTGGGCTTGTGTGCCACTCCTGACTCCTGTGTGCGTCATCTCTCACTCAGTGGGCCATAGAAAGCCTTTTTTTGTTTTATTTGTTTTCTAAATTCTCCCTGAAAAAATCATTTTATTTTCTTTGGTTTCTAAATTCTTCCTGAAAAAATCATTTTATTCTATTTTTTTTTTCCTAAAGTCTCCCTGAAAAAAAAAAAAAAAACAAATCAGTGGGAGATTAATATTGCCCTTTCTGCTTGTGTGCCAGTCTTGACTCCTGGGTGTGCCATCTCTCTCTCTCTCTCTCCAATTGTGGGCCATAGAAAGCCTATTATTTTTTTTAGCTTGATTTGGGTTCCAAAATCTACCTGAAAAAATCACTACATCAATCAGTGGGAGATAAATATTGGCCTCTGGCCTTGTGTGCCACTCCTGACTCCTGTGTGCGTCATCTCTCACTCAGTGGGCCATAGAAAGCCTTTTTTTGTTTTATTTGTTTTCTAAATTCTCCCTGAAAAAATCATTTTATTTTATTTGGTTTCTAAATTCTTCCTCAAAAAATCATTTTATTCTATTTTTTTTTTCCTAAAGTCTCCCTGAAAAAAAAGCAAACAAAAACAAATCAGTGGGAGATTAATATTGCCCTTTCTGCTTGTGTGCCAGTCTTGACTCCTGGGTGTGCCATCTCTCTCTCTCTCTCCAATTGTGGGCCATAGAAAGCCTATTATTTTTTTTAGCTTGATTTGGGTTCCAAAATCTACCTGAAAAAATCACTACATCAATCAGTGGGAGATAAATATTGGCCTCTGGGCTTGTGTGCCACTCCTGACTCCTGTGTGCGTCATCTCTCACTCAGTGGGCCATAGAAAGCCTTTTTTTGTTTTATTTGTTTTCTAAATTCTCCCTGAAAAAATCATTTTATTTTATTTGGTTTCTAAATTCTTCCTGAAAAAATCATTTTATTCTATTATTTTTTTTTCCTAAAGTCTCCCTTAAAAAAAAAAAAAAACCAAATCAGTGGGAGATTAATATTTACATTTATGCTTCAGTGACAGTCCTGCGTGTGTGGCATCTCTCTCATTTGTTGCCACCAACAACAGAGTGTGTAACATTGTGCCTGATTTTCGTTGTGGTCTCACTCACCTGTAAAGGGGTAGCTAAATCATACTGAAGTTATAGCTCACCGTGTAATTTGTGTGACAGCAACAAATACCGTTAGTTTGTTTACGTTTTTAAAACAATGAGGAAGTATGGTGGAAGAGGTCGTGGCCGGGGGCGTTCATTGTCAGCTGGTAATGAGGGTAGTGGTAGTGGTGGAGCATCAGCTGGTCGTGGGAAAAAAAATATTGCACCTAAGTCTGGAGCTGTGGAGCCAGGTTCGTCGTCTGGCTACACAAGGCCTCGAATGCTCCCTTTTCTGGGAGTAGGAAAACCGCTTTTAAAGCCGGAGCAGCAAGAGCAAGTTTTGGCTTATCTTGCTGACTCAGCCTCTAGCTCTTTTGCCTCCTCTCGTGAAACTGGTAAATGTCAAAGCAGCGCGTCGTTAGTGGATGTTCACGGTCAGGGACAAGTCGCTTCCTTGTCCTCTTCAGCAAAAACAACAACAGAGAAGAATGCAGCAGGCGACACAACGGGTTACTCCATAGAGCTCTTTACACATACCGTTCCTGGCTTAGAAAGTGAAGCAGTTAACAGTCCATGCCCATTACAAGTTGAATCTGACATGGAGTGCACTGATGCACAGCCACAGCCAGACTACTATGCTGGTCCTTTGACTCAGACCACAACATTGCCCTCGCAGAGTAATGATCAAGAATCAGACCCTGATGAGACTATGTTGCCCCATCACGAACGCTATACCACCGACCGACACGGTGACACAGACGAAGTTGCACACGAGCTACAAGAAGAGGTAATAGATGACCCAATTCTTGACCCCGATTGGCAGCCATTGGGGGAACAGGGTGCAGGCGGCAGCAGTTCTGAAGCGGAGGAGGAGGGGCCGCAGCAGGCATCAACATCGCAGCAGGTTCCATCTGCCGGGCCCGTATCTTGCCCAAAACGCGTGGCAAAGCCAAAACCTGTTGGAGGACAGCGTGGCCATCCGGTTAAAGCTCAGTCTGCAATGCCTGAAAAGGTATCCGATGCTAGAAAGAGTGCAGTCTGGCATTTTTTTAAACAACATCCAATTGATCAGCGCAAAGTCATCTGTCAAAAATGTTCAACTACCTTAAGCAGAGGACAGAATCTGAAAAGTCTCAATACAAGTTGCATGCATAGACATTTAACCACCATGCATTTGCAAGCCTGGACTAACTACCAAACGTCCCTTAAGGTTGTAGCACCCTCGGCCAATGAAGCTAGTCAGCAACGCAACATCCCTTCCGGCAGTGTAGGGCCACCATTTTCCGCACCACCTGCAGTATCTGTGCAGGTTTCTTTGCCAGGCCAAAGCAGTCAGGGTCAGGGAATCACCAGTTTCGTAGTAGGAAACACTGCGTCTAGGGCACCGGTGGCAACAATACCATCTCCCACCGTCTCTCAGTCTGCCATGTCCACCGGCACCCCCGCTAGTTCCACGATCTCCAGCTCTCCAGTCCAGCTCACCCTACATGAGACTATGGTTAGAAAAAGGAAGTACTTAGCCTCGCATCCGCATACACAGGGTTTGAACGCACACATAGCTAGACTAATCTCGTTAGAGATGATGCCCTACCGGTTAGTTGAAAGCGAAGCTTTCAAAGCCCTGATGGACTACGCTGTACCACGCTACGAGCTACCCAGTCGACACTTTTTTTCCAGAAAAGCCATCCCAGCCCTCCACCAGCATGTTAAAGAGCGCATCGTCCATGCACTCAGGCAATCTGTGAGCACAAAGGTGCACCTGACAACAGATGCATGGACCAGTAGGCATGGCCAGGGACGTTACGTGTCCATCACGGCACACTGGGTGAATGTTGTGGATGCAGGGTCCACAGGGGACAGCAAGTTTGGGACAGTTCTGCCTAGCCCACGGTCTAGGAAACAATTGGCTGTAGCCGTTCGCACCCCCTCCTCCTCCTCTTCGTCCTCCTGCAGAAGCGAGAGCTCGTCCACAGACCGCAGTCGCACAACCACTCCATCCGCAGCTGCCACTGTTGCACACCAGGTCTCCCATTATGGGGCAGCTACTGGCAAACGTCAGCAGGCTGTATTGGCTATGAAGTGTTTGGGCGACAACAGACACACCGCGGAAGTTCTGTCCGAGTTCTTGCAGAAAGAAACGCAGTCGTGGCTGGGCACTGTAGATCTTGAGGCAGGCAAGGTAGTGAGTGATAACGGAAGGAATTTCATGGCTGCCATCTCCCTTTCCCAACTGAAACACATTCCTTGCCTGGCTCACACCTTAAACCTGGTGGTGCAGTGCTTCCTGAAAAGTTATCCGGGGTTATCCGACCTGCTCCTCAAAGTGCGTGGACTTTGCTCACATATCCGCCGTTCGCCCGTACACTCCAGCCGTATGCAGACCTATCAGCGTTCTTTGAACCTTCCCCAGCATCGCCTAATCATAGACGTTGCAACAAGGTGGAACTCAACACTGCACATGCTTCAGAGACTGTGTGAACAGAGGCGGGCTGTTATGTTTTTGTGGGAGGATACACATACACGGGCAGGCAGTAGGATGGCAGACATGGAGTTGTCAGGTGTGCAGTGGTCGAAGATTCAAGACATGTGTCAAGTCCTTCAGTGTTTTGAGGAATGCACACGGCTGGTTAGTGCAGACAACGCCATAATAAGCATGAGCATCCCCCTAATGCGTCTGCTGATGCAAAGTTTGACGCACATAAAGGATCAGGCGTCTGCAGCTGAGGAAGAGGAAAGCCTTGATGACAGTCAGCCATTGTCTGGCCAGGGCAGTGTACAGGACGAGGTAGCGGGCGAAGAGGAGGAGGAGGACGAGGAGGATGATGGGGATGATTATATTTTTAATGAGGAAGCTTTTCCGGGGCCACTGGAAATTGGTGGCGCGGCAAGGCCGGGTTCTGGTTTTTTGAGGGACACAAGTGACGTGGATTTGCCTGAAACTGCCCCTCAACCAAGCACAACCGCAGATTTGAGAACTGGAACTTTGGCCCACATGGCGGATTATGCCTTACGTATCCTCAAAAGGGACACACGCATAACTAAAATGATGAATGATGACGATTACTGGTTGGCCTGCCTCCTTGATCCTCGCTATAAAGGCAAATTGGTTACAAACTATTTTTCATCCCTTATCGATGTTCTCCCTCAACCGTCATTCCCATTTGATTACTGGGCCTCCAAATTAGACACCTGGCCAGAATTGGCAGAATATGCATTGCAGGAGCTTGCTTGCCCGGCAGCTAGTGTCCTATCAGAAAGAGTATTCAGTGCTGCAGGTTCAATACTAACAGAAAAAAGGACTCGTCTGGCTACCCAAAATGTAGATGATCTAACCTTCATTAAAATGAACCACAACCACAACTGGATTTCGAAATCTTTTGCCCCACCTTGCCCGGCTGACACCTAGCTTTCCTATGAAAAGGTCTTGCCTGTGGACTATTCTGAATGCCTTTTCCAATCTCATAATTTTCTGCACCTGATTGTCCAGCATACGACATGTTTACACCTCACTAAATGGCCAAACTCCCCACACGGGGCCGTGGTATCGACACTTGGCGACAGCACCCGTGAGAGTGCAGTTTGTCTGAAGAGGTGGGTGAGCCCGCTTTTGGTCGACGGCACTGCCACTGGGTCCCTCCTAGTACAATAAAGTGTCTCTGGCGGTGGTGGTGCGTACCCAACGTCAGACACACCGTTGTAATATGAGGGGCCCTGGGCCTGTACCGCCGGCCACAAGACAGTTTCCCCCCACCCCAGCTCAAACAGTGCTCTACCACTTGCAAAATTATCTCACAGCTCCACCAATGTTTAGTCTATGCGCTGACATCCTTCAATGCCTGCCACTGACAATACCATTGTATTGACATTTTTGTTATGTTAGGCCTTCGATGCCTGTCTGTGGTCACTCCTTCCACTAGGCCTCCACTGACCACACCACTGCTGCCCGTGTACCCCTGTAACCAATTTAAAATTGCCTACAGCCATGTGTTATTATTTTAGGCCTTCGATGCCTGTCTGCGGTCACTCCTTCCACTAGGCCTCCACTGACCACACCACTGCTGCCCGTGTACCCCTGTAACCAATTTAAAATTGCCTACAGCCATGTGTTATTATTTTAGGCCTTCGATGCCTGTCTGCAGTGACTCCTTCCACTAGGCCTCCACTGACCACACCACTGCTGCCCGTGTACCCCTGGAACCAATTTAAAATTGCCTACAGCCATGTGTTATTATTTTAGGCCTTCGATGCCTGTCTGCGGTCACTCCTTCCACTAGGCCTCCACTGACCACACCACTGCTGCCCGTGTACCCCTGGAACCAATTTAAAATTGCCTACAGCCATGTGTTATTATTTTAGGCCTTCGATGCCTGTCTGCGGTGACTCCTTCCACTAGGCCTCCACTGACCACACCACTGCTGCCCGTGTACCCCTGGAACCAATTTAAAATTGCCTACAGCCATGTGTTATTATTTTAGGCCTTCGATGCCTGTCTGCGGTGACTCCTTCCACTAGGCCTCCACTGACCACACCACTGCTGCCCGTGTACCCCTGTAACCAATTTAAAATTGCCTACAGCCATGTGTTATTATTTTAGGCCTTCGATGCCTGTCTGCGGTGACTCCTTCCACTAGGCCTCCACTGACCACACCACTGCTGCCCGTGTACCCCTGGAACCAATTTAAAATTGCCTACAGCCATGTGTTATTATTTTAGGCCTTCGATGCCTGTCTGCGGTCACTCCTTCCACTAGGCCTCCACTGACCACACCACTGCTGCCCGTGTACCCCTGGAACCAATTTAAAATTGCCTACAGCCATGTGTTATTATTTTAGGCCTTCGATGCCTGTCTGCGGTCACTCCTTCCACTAGGCCTCCACTGACCACACCACTGCTGCCCGTGTACCCCTGGAACCAACATCAGAAAATATAAAAATAAGTATTTTGCTTATAAAAAAGAAAATACTGGAGAGATATCAAATGCAGACATTTTAACATTAAAAACAAACACATACAACAAAAATCTGGTACAGTACTAAAAATGGCCACCAGCTACAATAACTTTCTCCTGCAAGTAGTTAACTGAAAGGTTTTTTCAATTTTAAACACAGATATGGCATCCACCGAGTGTTGTCCTGTCGCGTCTTCTTTATATTATTGCCAAGAAGATGCAAAACAATGAAAATAATAAAATCATTATTTACCAAAAAAATAGAGTAAGTCAAAACCACATTGCAAATAAACATTCATTACAAATAAAGAAGCAGGGCGCGTCCGAGGGTGAGTATATACCTAATAAGAATATAATCACCCTCGGACGCGCCCTGCTTCTTTCCGACAGCCTTCCTTCCTAAGAATCAGCCCTTCCGTGGTGTAGAGAGACGTTGTGTTACACTCCAAGGTGTTCCCCAGGTTGCCTTTCCTGAGCCTCGATCTTCCGGCTCTCGTTTAGTAGTTGTTGGAAACTACGCTGCATTAGGCCTACAAATTGGGTATGGGGTGTAGAGAGATGGTGTGTTACACTCCAAGGTGTTCCCCAGGTTTCCTCTCCATTGCTTCGATCTTCCGGCTCTCGTTTAGTAGTTGTTGGAAACTACGCTGCATTAGGCCTACAAATTGGGTATGGGGTGTAGAGAGATGGTGTGTTACACTCCAAGGTGTTCCCCAGGTTTCCTCTCCATTGCTTCGATCATCATGCTCTCGTTTAGTAGTTGTTGGAAACTACGCTGCATTAGACCTACAAATTGGGTATGGGGTGTAGAGAGATGGTGTGTTCCACTCCAAGGTGTTCTCCAGGTTGCCTTTCCTGAACTTCTATCTTCAGGCTCTCATTAAATTGTGGTTAAACGGAACAACTGCATTTGGCGTACTAGTTGGTTTGGGGCCTACTATCGGTGTCTGCCGCTCCTTGCTGTTCTCCTGGTTTCCTGTCCTGAAATTCCGTTTTCAGGCGCTCGTTAAGTAGTTGTTAATGTTAGACTGCATTTGGCCTACTAGTTGGGTTGGGGCCTACTATCGGTGTCTGCCACTCCTTGCTGTTCTCCTCCACTGAACAAAGCTGTGCCGCCTGTTTACTACTGTTGCCAATTTTGAACTGCATTTCGACTACTTACTGATTTGGGCCTACTCTCTGTGTCAGCCTCTCATTCCAGTTGTCCTCCACTGCAATGCCCCCTGATTAGTCCTGTGTTACCAATTTTGAACTGCATTTAGCCCACTTTATTCTTTGGGCCTATATCTGTGTTTCCTCCTCATCCTGCCCATTGCCCAGCCAGTGATAGATGAGTCTGCTGGTACATTGACCCATAACGCAACATTTCCCGTGCACGCTACACTGCAAGATTGTGACCCTGCTGAAAGTCAGGTCCCCCTTCCCGCATACCATACCACCTTACACGGGGACAAACAGGAAGGTGCAGATGAAAGTGCAGGTTCCTTCATCAGGTGGGGGGAGGAATACTAGTTGGCGACGTCACTGGCACAGGGCCTCTCATGGTACGCAAAAGTGTTGCTGCCGGTGGGAGGCGCCCCCGCCGTGCAAACACACCGCTGTACTTTGAGGGGCCCTGTGCCAGTGCCAATGCCAACGAGTGGGCCCCCCCTGCTTGCTCAGGTTCACAGCACTTGCAAAGTTGAAATACTTACCTCTCCCTGCTCCACTGCCGTGACGTGGTCCAGATTTCCTGGGCCCACTAATTACTTGAACCAGCCCTACCCACCACAACTTTAGCCAAATGACCCCCAATTTCAAATGCCTTCCAATTATTATAAGGTAAATTACGCTTGACAAGCTTCATTAAGAAGAATGGATGGTTTTGACATTAAAATGGGCACTCTAGGTGTTTTCCTGGCCCCCACTCACTGCCGACTATGCTGCCCCATTGACTTGCATTGGGTTTCGTGTTTCGGTCGATCCCGACTTTACGTCATAATCGGCCGATTTCACTCGACCCGACTTTTGAGATAGTCGGGTTTCGCGAAACCCAGCTCGACTCTAAAAAGGTCAAGGTCGCTCAACTCTACTTCTGTCAATACATCCTAGAATTGCATTTGCCTTTTTTGCTGCTGCATCACACTGCTGACACATGTTCAGTTTATGATCTATTAGTATACCCAAGTCTTTTTCACATGTGCTGTTGCTCAGCGCTATGCCTCCCAATCTGTAAATGCTTTTTCATTTTTATTTCCCAGATGTAGTACTTTGCATTTATCCTGTTAAAAACCATTCTGTTAGTTTCTGCCCACTGCTCCAGTTTATTTATATCTTTTTGAATCCTCTCTTTCTCTTCTCTAGTATTAGCTATCGATTCTAGCTTTGTGTCATCAGCAAATTTAATTAGTGTATTCTCAGTTTCTTCATCTAAATCATTGATAAAGATGTTGAACAATACAGGGCCTAGGACAGAACCCTGTTGTACCCCACTTGAGACATTCTTCCAACTGGATGTGCAGCCATTTACAACCACTCTTTGGGTCCGATCACTAAGCCAGTTATGAATCCACCTAACAGTTGCCTTGTCCATTCCATGCTTAGTCATTTTTTCAATAAGGATAGTATGAGATACTTTGTCAAATGCTTTGTGAAATCAAGATATACTATATCTACAGCATTTCCCTGATCCACCCAGTCAGTGATTCTGTCATAGAAGGAAATTAAGTTAGTGTGACATGACTTAGTTATAAACCCATGCTGACTCTGTTTAATCACTTCATTCTTATCCAGGTACTTACGTACATGTTGTTGAATAATTTGTTCAAAGATTTTTCCTGGTATGGAAGTCAGACTCACCGGCCTATAGTTCACTGGTTCTACCGTATTCCCATTTTTGAAGATAGAAATGACATTTGCAGATCCCCTTGTTTTCTCCCCTACCTTTTAGAAGATAAAGTTGTCAGCAAGAGAGGATAAGAATTTGCTTGACCTGGCTGTTAGTTTTACCTGAGGGAGATTCCCAACAAATGTCTGAATAGTTGAAATCTCCCATGACCACTGTGTCATATTTTTTGGAGAGCTTGGCAATTTGATTTATAAAGAGTTCATCCATATCTTCAGCTTGCACCGGCGGCCTGTAGTAAATACCTACAATGGTGTCATTTCCGTTGTTCTCTCCTTGTATTCTTACGCTAACAGTTTCCACAGAACTCCTAGTCTCTGAAGCTTCAATCTCTGTGCAGATATACGCTTTTCTAACATACAATGCAACACCTCCTCCTCGTTTATCAAGTCTGTTTCTTGCAAATAAGTTGCATCCTTTTAGTCTTATATTCCAATCATGTGTCTTGTCCCACCAAGTTTCAGTGATTCCAATGACATTATATTTCTTCTCCTTTGTTAGTAGTTCCAATTCTCCTTGTTTGTTGCCCATGCTTTGTGCATTTGTATAGAAACATATTAGTTTGTGATTGGTTTCTCTTCCTCCAATATTTTTATTATTCAGATTTTTTTGTCTTTGTTCTTCCTTTCCACTTCTAATAGCAGCATTCTCAATAGTAGTTGTCAGGTGTATGGCTTTTTCTGGCCTTTTGCTTGCATTCCCACATTGTTCTAGTTTAAAGGTCTCCTGATGAGTTTAGCAAGGCGACTTCCAAATACATGTTTTCCAGTCTTCATAAGGTGCACCCCATCTCTAGCAAGCAGTCCATCGTATAGGTAATTCACTCCGTGATCCAGAAATCCAAATCCTTGTTGATGGCACCATCGACGTAGCCAGTTCACCTGCAGAATCTTATTCCACCTCCTTGTTCCATGGCCATCCACTAGGAGGATGAAAGTGTAGACTACCTGGGCTCCCAGTTCTTTCACTTTCTTACCTAAGTTTTCAAAGTCACTGCAGATGGTTTCCTGGTTGTTTCTTGTAATTTGTCCCCACATGTATTAGCAGGAATGGGTGGTCATCTGTAGGTCTGAACAGTCCTGATATCATGTCAGACACATCTTTAATTTTTGCACCTGGGAGACAGCACATTTCTCTTGAGGTTATATCTGGTCTGCAGATAGCGGCCTCTGTTCCTCTTAACAGGGAATCCCCCATGACAACAAATCTCCGTTTCTTCTTCACAACATTTTTCTTTCTCCATCCAGGAGGACTCTGAGGGCATGCAAGGTTGTTTTTTGTGAGTAAAGTCTTATCTTGGTGTATTTCTTCATTGTTCTCCCACGTGAGAGCCTGGTACTGGTTCCTGAGCAGTATCAGTGCTGACTGCCTCCTGATCCTCCTGCTTCTCTGTGTCACTTGCTTCCATTTCTATGGTTCTTCAGATGCACTTCGAATTTCCTCTCTTTCTGTAACATGAAAAGATAATTCTGCTCTAAGAACTCTTCACCTTCCTTAATGGTTTTCAGTGTAGCTAATCTCTCTTCTAGATTTTGTAACTTACCTCCAACAGGGACACAAGCTTGCATTTCTGGCATGTGAAGTTTGGCTTTTTCACTGGTAAATCTATGAACATGTAGCAAGAAATGCAGCTCACCAAATGGCCCCTGGCCTCTTCCATGTTCTTACTGTTAAAGAGATATTAAAGCTGTGAAAAACGTGTCAAAATTGGCGGCGTGCGGTTTACCGATGTCCTCCTTTCAGCTGCAATGGCTAAAATCCACTGTTCTTTGAGCTCACGGAGACTCTTTACTTACCCCAGAATGAACTGGGAATATGCAAATTGTCTCCTCAGGACTCCTCCCCTGGTTTACTGATGTCCTCCTTTCAGCTGCAACTGCCAAAATCCAGTGTTCTTTGAGCTCGCGGAGACTCTTCACTTATCCCAAAATGGACTGGGAATATGAAAATTCTCTCCTCATGACTCCTCCCTTGTATTATAATATGTAAATTGTTTCTTCAGAAAGGAAGAGGACTAGAACTCTAGTGCCACCTATTGGAAGTAGCAATCCTAAAAGTCAGTGTCAACCCTTTAAAGATCATTGTCACATGACTTAGGATAAAAGCCAAACCAGAATCTGAATTTGCAGACACTGTTTCGGGGTACTGCCCCTCGTCAGTGCAAAGTGGAGATCTGGTTTGGCTGAGTGAGAGGTGTCTGACCGATATCCAAGAAGTATCATTTCTCCTTGTGGAAGACATGGTGGTGGTGGCAATGTGACTGGAAGCATTATCAGCTATCCAACCAACAACACTTTCACACTGCTCAGGCTTCAATAGCAGTGTGCTGTGGTCCCCTAGAAACTGGGACAGGAATGTCGAGCGAGAAAATGTGGGTCTTTGTTGTGGCCCACTTTCAGCTTGGCCACGGCCTTGTCCGCTGTATGCACCATCCGTTTCATGTTTTTTTCTTTATATAAGAGTTTTTTTATTTCAGTCCCTTTTATCTTGTATATAACCATATGAAAGGATATATTCATATTGCATATTATCTAATTTTCTATGTACAGTATATACAGTTCATTCTACGTATCCTATGTTAATCCTTGTTGTTTCTTATTTCAGAATTATTAACCATTGTTGCTATAGATATAGCACACACCATCATTGGATCCACCTCCCTCACTAAGTTCCAGTCTCTAGTTCACTAAGGTATACACCCATCTAGCCGCTTTGGACGGCATCACTGGAATGCACCACCCCCTCCTCTCCACCCCTTTCCAGGCACTGTGGAACGCAGATTGCATCACTAGTCAGCGCGATACATCAGTTCCGGTCGGCTACTTCTAGGCTCGCGACTTCAGATCACTGCAGCACTTTACGCTTAAATAAGAGACAGACAGGGGCATTCTATCAGATGTCAATGACTAGCGGTGGACACCGCGTCTTTCTCCACATCTTTTCAGCTTCTTGGTATGTGATTGCCACAAATTCATTCGCCAGCAGAACCGGCACTATTCTCCAGTCTGGACTAACAATGTACTACTATTTGTAATCACAGACCTCATTAGGCACGCGCATTATAAATGCTATTCAGGGGTATGTAATCTACCACTCCGGTGCTATAAGGTGTTTTTCATGTGCACCTTCAGCCACCTAGAGCACTCTATATACCTATATACCTCTTTTTATAGGAAGTCTGCTCCCTTACTCTGGTACACTACTTTAGGTGGGTTCATTATATTTACCACTACTCCACCGCACATGTGGTGATTAAGCACCTGCAATACAGCATTTACTCATGGTGTTGATTTTGCTCCACTGCTTCTTTTTGAATCATGCCAGCTATGATATATGAGGCGTTTGTACAGCATTTTTGGATTTGTTGTTCTGATCAAAATGATACTTCCTGGATTGAATTATGTACACTGTGTATACTTTGGTTTTTTGTCTTTTGTTTTTTGTTATTTCACAGTACTTTGATGAAGGTCATAATGACTGAAACGACTACTACTGTATGTACTGTACTTTATTAAACCCTTTTCACTGTATCGATATAGTGTGTGCCAAGTTTATGTATAACTGGACACGGATTGGGCCCCTACTTGCAGCACCACTATAATAGTTCTGCTAACGGTTTTTATAATATTTTCCACAAAGTCAAGTCTGAGTAGCCGTGAGTCTGGACCGCATATTACTCACCCTTATCCTCCTTCCTCTCACCATGCCGAGTGCTCTGAGACAACTGATCCCACACTTGGACACTTCAAAGAGCTGTTCACTTTTCTCTTTAAGGCTATGTGCACACGTCCGGAATTGCCGCGGAAGTTTCCACGGCAATTCCACAACTCCCTGCCGCGGGAAATATGCATACGGAATTGGCATGCGTTTTCCCACTAAACACTAGCGTTTTGCAAGTGTAATTAGCTTGCAGAATGCTAGCGTTTTCCAAGCGATCTGTAGTATCAAAGAAGAAATGAGGAATCCAGCTCAACGAGGTAGTGAAAAAAAACTTCTTTCTTTATTCACTTGGAAATAAATTCAGTGGAGGATAAAAACATCAGCAATACAAAGGACAAAAAGCGATATCAACGCATTTCTGGTGACAAAGCACCCTTTATCATGATTAAGGGTGCTTTGTCACCAGAAACGCGTTGATATCGCTTTTTATCCTTTGTATTGCTGATGTTTTTATCCTCCACTGAATATATTTCCAAGTGAATAAAGAAAGAAGTTTTTTTTCACTACCTCGTTGAGCTGGATTTCTCATTTCTTCTTTGATTGTCTACGCCCTGACACAGTGGCTCCGTGCTCCGAGTCTCCAAGGATGTCGATCATGGTGAGCTGGACTTTGTTCGATGTGATCTGTAGTATCACCTGGAAAACTGATTGACAGGTTGGTCACACTTGCCAAACATAGTGCTTCACAAGTGTGACCAACTTTTTACTATTGATGCTGCCTATGCATCCATTCCTATGGATGATTTGCGCGAAGGACCTTTGTGATGTTACGGTCACGTAACAGCGACATCATCCCAGGTCCTTCAAGCAAAGCATCAGTGGGAACGGAAGCCGCCGCATGCACCGTTGAGAGGCAGGAGGACTCCGGGGGCCATCAGAAGGTAAGTATATCACTATTTTTTATTTAAATTCTTTTTTATTTAACAGGGGTATGGTGCCCAGTCCGCGGAGGAGAGTCTCCTCTCCTCCACCCTGCGTACGATTTGCACATGATCCGCTTACTTCCCGCATGGTTAGCATAGCCCCATGCGGGAAGTAAGCGGATCAATGCATTCCTATGTGTGCAGAATCCGCAAAACTAATGAACATGCTGCGTTTTTTGCCGGATTGCGTTTCTGCTCCGGAAAAAAATGCAGCATGTGCACAAAAATTGTAGATTGCATTCTAATAATAGTATGTTTAATGTATGCGTTTTTTCACGGTTTTATCGCTTTTTAATGGCGAAAAAAAGCACAAAAAAACAAAAAATCCAGAACGTGTGCACACAGCCTAAAGATTCCGAACTGTCAGCCGGTCAACTTGAAGCGGGGCAAGATGAGATCGCATGTAGCGATGCCCAAAGATTTGAGCAGCCACGGTCACACTAAGGCGATGGTGGGAAAGTGTCACAAGAGGTGGACGATGATGAGACACAATTGGCAGAAAGTCAGGAGGAGAAGCAGGGTGCAGATGTGGAAGACGAGGTGGTGGATGACATAGTTACTGACCCAACCTGGCAGGAGGACATGCAGAGTGAGGACAGCAGCACACATGGGGAAGGAGGCATAGCACCCCAACAAGCAGGAAGAAGCAGTGTTGTGGCCGCAGACAGAAGGCGTGCATCCGTTCCCCGTAACACCAACATGACAGAAGTTGCCAATCCAACTGTTAGATCTTCCCGAGTCTGGTTATTTTTTAAAGACTCTGCCGATAGCCTCAAAGAGGCCATTTGCAGCACCTGCCATGCCTGCATCAGCAGGGGTAGCAAAACTACCAGCCTGACCACCACCAGCATGATCAGGCACATGGCAGCAAAGCACCGGACTTTGTGGGCCGAACCTCAGGCTCCAGGAACACTGTTTGCAAGTGACCACTGCTTCTTCCACTGTTTTGCGTATAAGTCAATCCCCAGTCCACAGTGCATGCGAAGATGCTTCGTGCCCTGCACCTGTTGTTGCCCTCAGTCCAGTCAAATAACACCATCATCAAGCCCATCCACATCCTTGTCCCAGTGCAGCCTTCAGTTATCTATACCCCAGTCATTGGAATGCAAGCGGAAATTTTCAGCCAATGCCCCACAGGCCACAGTACTAAATGCACACATTTCTCGTCTACTTGCGCTGGAAATGTTGCCTTTTTGGCTTGTGGAGATGGAATCTTCCCACAACCTGAAGGCGGTAGCAGTCCCAAGGTACTCGGTCCCCAGCCGCCACTATTTCTCCCACTGTGCACTACTGGCATTACACAAGCATGTGTCCCACAACATTACCCATGCCCTCAACAATGCAGTTACTGGGAAAGTACACCTAACCACGGACACCTGGACAAGTGCTTGTGGGCAAGGATGGCACATCTCACTGATGGCACACTGGGTTAACATAGTGGAAGCAGGGCCCCAGTCAGACATTGGGATGGAACACGTCCTACCGACGCCAAGGATTGCGGGCCCTACGTCAATCAGGGTTGCCCCCACAGTCTGCAGCTCCTGCACCTCATCCTCCTCCTATTCAGCCTCCTTCTTTTAAATGAGTACATCAGTCCAAATCTGGATGCACTGCAGCACTGCCAAATCCAAGCGACAACAGTCTGTGCTGAAGCTAATCTGCTTAGGTGACAAACTGCACAATGTCGAAGAGTTGTGGACAGCTACAGCTTCAGCCGCCCTTGCCGTGCTTCAGCTGCATTTGCAGCTTCCGGCTCACCGACTGGTGTGAGATGTCCCCATGCTTTGGAAAGGATTTGTGAGCAGAAGAGGGCAGCTGTTGAATACCAGCATCAACAAGACCATCGTTATTCAGGTCAGACTCCACACATAAGATCTCAGGAGTGGACATGGATGTCACACATACTGTATGTAACATCCTCCAAAACTTGGATTTGTTAGTGCTTGGAGATTTAGTTCTCGTTGGCACAGTTGCATCATTTACTGTTGCTAGACAGGCTGAATACATGTGAGGAATGCCTGTTTGTTAGGGAATTCCCCCATGTGTTCAGGTTGTCCAGCAGCCGTAAATCATGCAGCTGAGGTGACGAAAGCTAAATCTCTGAGCACTAACAAATACTCGGAGATCACCCGAGCGTGCTCAGAAAAACCCGAGCAACAAGTATACTCGCTAATCACTAGTGTTTATGATCCCTATAGAAAAAATTTAAAAAATGTACTCCCCATGGGGAAATATTTGTCAGCCCATACACTTAGTGTATCGGCATTATGAGTCTAGGAGACCCGCACCATTGCAATGGGACAGTCCCTCCTCCATGTTTCTTCCAAGGGGGGATTGGGGTGCGTGCAAATTTGGGTCAAGGTGGCCCTTGCATTTAATGCATAAGGAAATGGTATGGCAGGACCAATTAAATAATGTGAAGTGGGTTTTCTTGTGGTCATCCAGTACCTCGGTTCAAAGGCTTCTTAGGGTGCATATGACTTGGCAGCAGGGCAGGCCTTGCAGTCAATTCAACATTTTTTCAGGAAGCCCTCCTGTACCTCTCCTGAAAGGGGTATTGGGGTGCATCATAATTCTTGGCAGCCTAGCCACTCAATGCCTAGGCAATAATAGCATAGAAGGCCCACTGTTTAATAATGACCCTTTAAGAATATTAAAGCCGCCTGATGCCCCTCTAAAAATAGGCTTTGTGACTTTAAGAGTCCCTCCTTCAGAAATGAATCAAGATGTGTCTGTTTATGTGTCAGTCACACACCACATGACCATCTAGGGTTATTAAATGGTACATTGACATTTCCCAGTGAATGCATTTGCATTGGTTAAAAGCAATGTTAAAGTTGAAAAACGCATCAAGAACGCTGCGTGTGAACATAGCTCAAGATGGAGGAACATTTTGGTCTGGGGTTAATAATTTTGCCTTATATACAGTCATTACCCTGGAAAGGATGTACCTTAACATATTTCCCAGCAAAATCCATTTTGGTTCCATTTTTGCATGTTTTTCGGTACACCTGTAAAAATGGCGTGAAACTCTGACAAAATTGTTTACAGATGTGACTTGGGAGTCAAAAATGCTTCCAGGGATATTTGCCATGATGTTTCCGTCATTTGAGCAGTATTTATATCATTTCAGAGTTATCTTTATCTTATATTTACCTTCTTTTTTGGGAGGTAACAGTTAATATCTTTAGAATCATCTACTGGTTACTACAAAGAGCTATGGTTTCATGTTAGCTAATTTTAAATTAGCAAAAATTTTCCTGCTACAGCCAGTCAATTTTTTGGCAAGGGTGTTTATTAGTGATGAGCGAGTATACTAGTTGCTCGTGTTTTCCCGATCACGCTCGTGTGGTCTCCGAGGATTTGTTAGTGCTTGGAGATTTAGTTTTTGTTTGCACAGTTGCATGATTTACTGCTGCTAGACAGGCTGAATACATGTGAGGAATGCCTATTTGTTAGGGAATTCCCACATGTGTTCAGGCTGTCCAGCATCTGTAAATTATGCAGCTGAGGCGATGAAAACTAAATCTCTGAGCACTAACAAGTACTCGGAGATCACCCGAGAGTGCTCAGAAAAACCCGAGCAAGAAGTATACTCGCTCATCACTAGTGTTTATGATCCCTATAAAAATTTTTTTAAAAATTTACTCCCCCCATGGGGAAATATTTGTCAGCCCATACACTTAGTGAATGGGCATTACGAGTCTAGGAGACCCGCTCCTTTGCAATGGGACAGTTTTTTGCACCCCAGTCCCTCCTCCATGTTTCTTCCAAGGGGGGATTGGGGTGCGTGCAAATTTGGGTCAAGGTGGCACTTGCATTCAGTGCATAAGGAAACAGTATGGCAGGACCAATTAAATAATGTGAAGTGTGTTTTCCTGTGGTCATCCAGTACCTCGGTTCAAAGGCTTCTTGGGGTGCATATGACTTGGTAGCAGGGCAGGCCTTGCAGTTAATGCAATATTTTTTCAGGAAGCCCTACTGTACTTCTCCTGAAAGTGGTATTGGGGTGCGTCGTAATGTTTTGGGGATGTGTGAGCTACAAAGCACAGGAAACTTTGTCAAAGTTGAAGGAAAGATGAATGTAGCACATTATCAGCAGATACTGGAGGCAAATTTGCACTCATCAGCCCGGAAGCTGAGCATGGAACGTACTTGGACGTTCCGTCATGACAAACAATCCAAAACAAGAGGCAAAGTTGACCTGTCATTGGCTACAGCAGAGCAAACTGAAGGTTTTGGAGTGGCCATCTCAGTCTCCTGACATCAATATCATTGATCCACTCTGGGAATATCTCAAATGCACAGTTCATGCTATACATCCCAGGAATTTACAGGAACTGTAGGCTTTTAGCCAAGAAGAGTGGGCAGCTTTACCATCTGAGAAAATAAAGAACCTCATCCACAACTAGTGCTAACATGGGAGAAACCCCAAAGAAATAACAAAATATAACTTTTAATATAAACCTTTAGAAACGGGACATACAACACTTAGTAACTCCACACACAAAAAGTGCACACTGCATTAACCCTATGGATGAACCCTGGTCTGTATGCCTGCCTGGCTGCGCAGGCTGGCACCCTATATCAACCCACATGAGAATGGCGCCCCCACTCACCGATGGCTGACCCTGCTATCCTGTTGTGCCCTACTGGTAAGTGCGAGCTGATACACTATCACAACATGGAACGATAGTACTCCATACTATAGGTCAGAAAAAAACAGGCACAACTGTAGACATATTATTGGTGAATACTGTACATATTTAATTGTAGGTCGACAAATCACTGCTTGGGTTCCATTAAGAATGTAAAGAGGTACAGTGCGTATAACTGACCACTGTTCCATTCACACAAGTCTTCAGAGTCCCTGTTCTCGGAATTGTTGAGGTCACAGTGGTCAGACCCCCAGAAATTGGGAAGTTGTCCTTTATCCCATAACTTCCAAAAGTTGAAAAAAACGTTTAATAGAATGAACAGCAGCAAACTCATAAATATTAGATTATCAGCAGAGCTACTGATGACAGAACTCTGATGTATAAGCAGTTGCAAAGAATTAAAAATTAGACCACCTTAACAGACATACTAAATAAACAAAGTTTCCATGCATGATTATGCAATACCCTTACTTGCACAAGTCTAAAGCTAAAAAAGTGTATTTGTTCAATATCAAGTAATTTTGCTGTAGAATTGATTAATGCTTAAATAAAATGTATTGTCCTGTGCTTTATATTGAGGGACTATCCTTAGAAATGGTCATCAATGTAAGATCTGTGAGATTGTGACACTCAGCACCCCCATCAATCAGCTGTTTTCCGTGCAGCAGTGGGTGGAAGTAATTAGTTGTGGAGCACAACTACACAGCACTGTCAACTACATAGTAGCCACAGTGTGGTACTACAAATCTACTCCTATTATAATGAATAGATGTTGATATATTACTTGGCCATGGCCATTGCATAGTTCACAGTGCTGTGTAGTTCTGCTATACAACTGACCACATCTGGCTGTCGACCTTATTGAGGACAGCTGGGTCGTGCTTCTAGCCAAAGCAAATTGGCGCACAATGAGACAGAAGGGGAAGGAAGCTCTGCCACTAAGGAAGGATACACAAGGGCACCCCTGATAATTGCCTTGCACCACCCATAGCTCCCAAGTGTACCTACATGGGATCTTTCAGCCCGTGCGAAGATCATATTCCTCCCCCTGTCTTACCCTAAATACCACTCTGACTAATCAGTAGGACAGCAGGAACGCTAGTCATGCTCTAACGTTATGACACAGAGGGGAAACAGACATGGATAAATAAAACCGCAATCAAACAAAAACACTCTCAAACAATAGAGTTGGAAATAGGGAAGCATAGGGTGAGGCAAACAAATTACAATAGAGACTAGGATACACAGACACACACATACCAACTACACGCAGACATCTCCTGAATGAACTCCAAACGCCTACTCCTTTCTCAGCATGATGATCCAGCTCCAAGCCAGGTAGTTCAAGCTATCACTGGCAACAACTGCAGCTTAGAGGAGATTATTTGAACCAGAAATAAATGATGAACTCAGAAAAGCTCAGTCAACTCAGGAGACAAACAGGACTGTTTAACCCTTGCAAGAATAGTGCAAGGAAAACCTGAACTGCTAATAGGACAGTGAAGCAGTTCTAAACAGCACAGATGTACGTGTAACCAGAAGCCATGATCTTCTGGCCCCACTCTGTTGCAGCATCCCAATAACAAGCTGATCACCAGGGGTACCGGGAGTCAGAAATCCACTGATCTGATGTTGATGACCTGTCCCATCAATATGAAGTACTGGACAACCCCTCTCATCGCTGCATCAGGTCAAAAATCTAACTCCATAAGGTTGCATTCTATCTTAATTAACAATGTTTCTAATGCATAATCAGTGCACCTGGGTGACCACATAACTACAACTTACAATACTTATATTAGATAGACTAAGATGTATGACAGCTGAAAACTACAATGAACTCAGAGCTCCATCTTCTGCATTAATGTGGAAGGGCAAATTGCAAAACACTTTCTATATTGTATATATAGTTTCTAGCACTGAATTTCATTATCAGGGAACAGAAACTTTAATTTACTTGCTCTTTTCAGTGGCTTTCCAATACATTCCTATGAATCTATTGTATCTTTGAAAATGGAAAAGTATCAAACATAGATATTACAGTATTTCTAAAAGCAAAATGTAATTTCTTTGCAAACATTGCCCTCTAATGGCAGATGAAAGAAATTGTGTGCAGACATTCAAAACTTTAAGGTGTCTTTTGCATTTATTTCTATTGTTTATTTATTTTCTATGATTACATAATTTTTATATTTATTATTATTACGCCATTTATTACATGGCACTTTACATGTGAAAGGGGTATACATTGTAGCATGGCTAACGGGTGTGTGGTCGATGGGAGGTATGTGTCTCATAGGTACCTTGTCGCTGTAATGTAGCCCGGAATATTTCTTTGTTTTACATAACCATATATTTGTGTTTCAGGACCTGTGGTGATGTCAGACCACATGGCTAATCATGTGATAGATTACTGGGTGTGGTTAGTCCTATATAAGACAGGCTAATGCTTAATACAGCAGATATGTGTGGAGGTGAAACCCTCCTGAGTGTGTCAAGGCTTCAGGACTGAGCCGGATGAACTGGACACTTGTTTTTCTTTGCCTGAACCAAAGGCTATTTGTTTTCTGTTGTTTTGCCATATGGTTTATGAAGCAATAAACCCAGTGAACTTTAAAGGAACACGCCTCCTGAGTGTCAGCCATCGCACCTGAGTGAGTGGAATCCCTACAATTGGTGGAGAATGCGGGCATAGTCCAGGATGACTAATATATACTGATGGCCCCGAGCTGATTTAACTAAGGGACCGACCAAGTCCATGGCAATTCTCTCAAACGGTACCTCAATAATGGGCAGTGGCACAAGGGGGTACGGAAATGAGGAGTGGGAGCAGTTAGCTGACATGTAGGGCAGGACCTGCAATAGTTCACTATTTCCCGGACAGGTCTGCCGAAGGAGATCCTGACTGACCAGGGTACACCTTTCATGAGCAAGGTGATGAGGGAGTTATCCAAAGCCCTGGAAATCTCCCAGTTGAGGACCTCGGTGTACCATCCCCAGTCAGATGGCCTTGTTGAGAGATTTAACAAGACACTGAAGAGCATGCTGAGAAAAGCAATAGAGAAAGACGGTAGAGACTGGGATTGTCTCTTACCCTATTTGATGTTTTCCATTTGTGAAGTTCCACAGGCCTCCACAGGGTTCTCACCGTTTGAGCTTCTATATGGCCGACATCCACGAGGACTCCTGGATATAGCCAAGGAAACCTGGGAAGCCGAAGTCACGCCCCACAGAAGCGTCATTGAGCATGTGGCCATGATGCAGCAGAGGATTGCAAAGGTGATGCCTATCGTGAAAGATCACCTTCTCCAAGCAGAAGAAGCTCAGACCAGGGTCTACAACTGGTCTGCAAGAGTGAGGCAGTTCAATCCGGGAGATCGAGTTCTTGTGTTAGTTCCGACGGTGGAAAGCAAGTTCTTGGCCAAATGGCAAGGGCCATATGAGGTTGTCGAGAAACTTGGTGAGGTAAATTATAAAATTCACCAACCAGGAAGACGGAAACCATTCCAAGTTTACCATGTCAACCTCATCAAGCCGTGGCAAGATAGAGAGCCGACAGTAACTCCATCGTTGTTAAGCAACCCAGAAGGTGAGGTTGGAGCGGTTACTATAGCAGAGACGCTATCGAAGACCCAGAAACAGCAGTGCCGGGAGTTACTCCAGAAAAACAGGGACCTGTTTTCAGAGTTGCCAGGACATACGAAGGTCATAGAGCACGAGGTTCTAACAGAGCCACATGTGCGGGTGAACGTGAAGCCCTATCGTATTCCTGAGGCTCGTCGATAAGTTATCTCCAAGGAAGTGGAGCGTATGTTGAAGCTTGGAGTCATTGAGGAATCCAAGAGCGGTTGGTCAAGCCCAATTGTCCTGGTCCCAAAACCTGATGGAGAGTGGAGGTTTTGCAACGACTATCGGAAGTTGAATGAGGTCTCCAAGTTTGACGCTTATCCCATGCCCCGCGTTGATGAGCTCATCGAAAGGCTTGGGCACGCCAGATATATATCCACCTTGGATTTGACAAAGGGGTATTGGCAGATCCCCATGGCACAGGAAGCCAAGGAGAAGACGGCCTTTTCGACACCTGATGGATGCTTCCAGTATGTCCGGATGCCGTTTGGCCTACAGGGAGCTCCGGCGACCTTCCAGAGGGCTATGGATAGAGTCCTTGCACCCCATAAGGCCTACACTGCTGCGTACCTAGATGATATCGTCATCTTTAGCCCGGACTGGGAGAGTCATCTGGAGAAAGTCCAAGCGGTGTTTGATGCTCTAAGAGAGGCGGGGTTTACAATAAACCCGAAGAAGTGTGCCTTGGGTAAGGAAGAAGCTAAATACCTAGGCTATATAGTGGGTCGTGGAGAAATAAAGCCCCAAATCAGGAAAGTGGAGGCAATCCAAACGTGGCCGAAACCACTTTCAAAAAAGCAAGTTAAAGCCTTTCTGGGAATCGTGGGATATTACAGGAGGTGATGGTTAAATGGTCCGAAGAGACAGAGTCAGCCTTCCAAGAGTTGAAAGGGGCTCTATGTAAGCAGCCCGTTCTGATGATGAAATAGTGGACAGGCATTGTGGGATTCTGGTTAGTTAGGAGGTGATATTGGGTCCAGAGAGGTAGATCTGTGTGTCATCAGCAAAGAGGTGATACTGAAAGCCGTGGGACTCTGAGCTGTCCCAGAACGAAGGTGTAAATGGAGAAGAGCAAGGGACCTAGAACTAAAATGTGGAAAACATCGACAGATAGGGGGGCGAGATGAGGAGGAAGTGTGTGAGTGGGAGAAGCAAATTAGCCAGTCTGTTAGGTATGAAGAGATCCAAGATAGAACCAAGTCTGTGATGCCAAGAGATGAGAGAATCTGTAGTAAGTCTGAATGGTCCACTGTGTCAAAAGCAGAGGACAGGTACAGGAGGAGTAGCATAGAGTAGTATCGCTTGGATTTTTTCAGTTAATAGGTTATTGGTGACTTTAGTCATGGCCGTTTCAGTGAAGTGATGCGGTTGGAAGCCAGTTTGTAACCGGAGAAAGAGGAAGCAGGAGGAGAAATGGGAGGACAGTTAAAAATGGATGTGTTGTTCCAGTAGTTTGAGGCATAGGGGAGAAGTGATATAGGGTGATAGCTAGACAAAGAGGATGAGTGAGGGAGTTTTTTGAGGATGGGTGTGATCGAGGCATGTTAGAAGCGTGAGGGGAAAACACCAGTTGTTAGCGACAGGTTGAAGAGATGGATTAGGATTGGGATGAAGACTGTGATGAAGTTTGGGATGAGGTGGAATGAGGTTGGATGGGATTGGGACAAGTGCACAGGTGTGAGATGTGATCTTGAGAGTAGAGAGGAAAGTTGATCTTCTGTAATGGTGGAAAAGCTGGTTTTGAATATTTTATCAATAAATATTTGTATAATAATGGCCTTACCTAATATTGCATAGGTCCCCACCTGCTGCCAAAACAGCTCTGAATGAGGGATACATAGACTCAAAAAAATCCTGTACTGTCACCTAGATATTAGAAGAAATGTAACCACTGTGTCATTGTCCATGTAGAGCCTGAAGAGGCATGACTAGGTGAGCACCTAAATCTTCACTAGAGCCCCTGATTGTGAGGTTAGGTTCGGCTCTCAATGGACACCAGGTGCTTCTCGAGGTCAGACCACGGACTCACGGCAGCTGACCCCCAAGGGACAGGTAGCTGGAATAGCTTTGTAGGAAAATACTGCTGATGCAGGCAGGCATGACAGGAACACAGAAACTACAGATGCAGATGGGTTCTGCTGATGTACACATTGACACACTGCATGTGCAGGTGGGTCCGCCTGATACCTATACATGTTTGGTATCTGCAAACTCGCAATGACCTGGCAGATCCCTTTTAGTGAACATGGCAAAGAAACAAACTTTTTTGTAATTTCACGGCACTTGGAAATTTTTTTGTGTTTTCCAGAACGCTATATAGTAAAATTAAAGGTGTTGTTCAATATCACAACTCGTCTCTCAAAAAATAAGCCCTTAGACAGCCATATTGACAAAAAAAAGCTATGGCTCTGGGAAGAAGTGGAGCAAAAAGTGAAAATGCAAAGATGGAAAATACCAAGGACGTGAATGGGTTAATAAAATATTTTTTCAGTTTTGTTTTATTTTTTTCATCTTTTTTTACTTAGTCTCTCTAGAGGACTTTAACTTTTATCACTCTGTTCGCTGGCATAATGCTTTGCAATGCATTATACCTGTCATGTTACACTGACAAAAGCCTCTTAGATCTGGTAAGCTTGCAATAGCTTGCAGACCCAGAGGTCATCACGACAACCAGTGCCGTTACCATGATAACAAAGAGATGGGGTTTGTTATCAGTAGTGATGAGCGAATATACTCGTTACTCGACATTTCTCGAGCGTGCTCATGGGTCCTCCGAGTATTTGTAAGTGCTTGGAGATTTAGTTTTCCTTGCAGCAGCTGAATGATTTAAATCTGTTAGCCAGCTTGATTACATGTAGGGATTCCCTAGCAACCAGGCAACCCCCACATGTACTTATGCTGGCTAGTAGCTGTAAATCATTCAGCTGCGGCGATGAAAACTAAATCTCCGAGCACTTACAAATACTCGATGCAGCAGGAAAAATTTATTGTACTAAATACAGGAAAACGTTTTGGTCAATTGTGACCTTCATCAGTTAATATATCAAAATTAGTTCAGTTTGGTTGTTGTAGGCAAACCTGCTATGAGCAAATAGGAAGATTCCTGGAGCTGCAGTGCTCTCCGACGCGGCATCCACCGCTTGAGACAAAAATATTTGACTACATATGACACTTGCACTTCTCAATTTTTTTGTAAACTTTAGATAATACATTTAATCAATATGGACAGGGGTGAACCTAGCCACACTGCTGCCTGAGGCGAACTTCAAAACGGCGCCCCCTCCAAACACATATACAGTACATCCCCCCTATAGGGCTCCCATCTCATATACAGTCCCCCCATACATTACATGAGTGATAATTATTGTACATTCTACAATAGGTCATAAATCAGACAGTATAGTCCTCCATACAGTATTCAGGGCACCATAGTGCTCCTTACAGAATAATGAGCCCCATATATTGCTCCATACAGTAAAATGAGCCCCATATATTGCTCCATACAGTATTGTGGGCACTGCACAGCACCCCATACAGAATAACACGCCCCATATATTGCTCCATACAGTATACTGAGCCCCATATATTGCTCCATACAGTATAATGAGCCCCACATGATGCTCTATACTGTATAATGGCCACACAGTGCTTCATACTGTATAATGGCAACACATGATGCTCCATACTGTATAATGGCCACACATGATGCTCCATACTGTATAATGGCCACACAGTGCTCCATACTGTATAATGGCCACACAGTGCTCCATACTGTATAATGGCCACACATAATGCTCCATACTGTATAATGGTCACACAGTGCTCCATACTGTATAATGGCCACACAGTGCTCCATACTGTACAATGGCCACACATGATGCTCCATACTGTATAATTGTAACACATGATGCTCCATACTGTATAATGGCCACACAGTGCTCCATACTGTATAATGGCCACACATGATGCTCCATACTGTATAATGGCCACACATGATGCTCCATACTGTATAATTGTAACACATGATGCTCCATACTGTATAATGGCCACACAGTGCTCCATACTGTATAATGGCCACACATGATGCTCCATACTGTATAATTGTAACACATGATGCTCCATACTGTATAATGGCCACACAGTGCTCCATACTGTATAATGGCCACACATGATGCTCCATACTGTATAATGGCCACACATGATGCTCCATACTGTATAATTGTAACACATGATGCTCCATACTGTATAATGGCCACACAGTGCTCCATACTGTATAATGGCCACACATGATGCTCCATACTGTATAATGGCCACACAGTGCTCCATACTGTATAATGGCCACACCTGATGCTCCATAATGTATAATGGTCACACATGATGCTCCATACTGTATAATTGTAACACATGATGCTCCATACTGTATAATGGCCACACAGTGCTCCATACTGTATAATGGCCACACATGATGCTCCATACTGTATAATGGCCACACATGATGCTCTATACTGTACAATTGTAACACATGATGCTCCATACTGTATAATGGCCACACAGTGCTCCATACTGTATAATGGCCACACATAATGCTCCATACTGTATAATGGCCACACAGTGCTCCACACTGTATAATGGCCACACAGTGCTCCATACTGTATAATGGCCACACAGTGCTCCATACTGTATAATGGGCACACATAATGCTCCATACTGTATAATGGTCACACATGATGCTCCATACTGTACAATAGCCACACATGATGCTCAATACTGTATAATGGCCACACAGTTCTCCATACTGTATAATGGCCACACATGATGCTTCATACTGTATAATGGCCACATATAATGCTCCATATTGTGTAATGGTCACACATGATGCTCCATACTGTATAATGGCCTCACATGATGCTCCATACTGTATAATGGGCCCACATGATGCTCCATACTGTATAATGGCCACACATAGTTACTCTGTTATGTTTGCTAATGACAGGTGTTATGAAGGCAATCCAGAAACACAGTGTGCTTAGCGATCAGAGCGCACACAGTGATCTGACAAATACCCAAAAATACAAGAACGAGCTCTGAGACGTGAAAACTCTGTAGACTGCACACCTGATCCTATCCTAAACACAACTAAAAGCGGCTGTGGATTGCGCCTAACAACTACCTAGGCAACTCGGCACAGCCTAAGAAACTAGCTAGCCTGAAGATAGAAAAATAGGCCTGACTTGCCCCAGAGAAATTCCCCAAAGGAAAAGGCAGCCCCCCACATATAATGACTGTGAGTAAGATGAAAAGACAAAACGTAGGGATGAAATAGATTCAGCAAAGTGGGGCCCGATATTCTAGGACAGAGCGAGGACAGTAAAGCGAACTTTGCAGTCTACAAAAAACCCTAAAGCAAAACCACGCAAAGGGGGCAAAAAAAAACCCACCGTGCCGAACTAACGGCACGGCGGTACACCCTTTGCGTCTCAGAGCTTCCAGCAAAACAAAAGACAAGCTGGATAGAAAAAAAGCAACAAAAAAGCAAAAAGCACTTAGCTATACAGAGCAGCAGGTCACAGGAACAATCAGGAGAAGCTCAGATCCAACACTGAAACATTGACAAGGAGCAAGGATAGCAGCATCAGGCGGAGTTAAGTAATGAAGCAGTTAACGAGCTCACCAGAACACCTGAGGGAGGAAGCTCAGAAGCTGCAGTACCACTTGTGACCACAGGAGTGAATTCAGCCACAGAATTCACAACAGTACCCCCCCCCTTGAGGAGGGGTCACCGAACCCTCACCAGAGCCCCCAGGCCGACCAGGATGAGCCGCATGAAAGGCACGAACAAGATCGGAAGCATGAACATCAGAGGCAAAAACCCAGGAATTATCTTCCTGAGCATAACCCTTACATTTAACCAGATACTGGAGTTTCCGTCTAGAAACACGAGAATCCAAAATCTTCTCCACAATATACTCCAATTCCCCCTCCACCAAAACCGGGGCAGGAGGCTCAACAGATGGAACCATAGGTGCCACGTATCTCCGCAACAACGACCTATGGAATACATTATGTATGGAAAAGGAGTCTGGGAGGGTCAAACGAAAAGACACAGGATTGAGAACCTCAGAAATCCTATACGGACCAATAAAACGAGGTTTAAATTTAGGAGAGGAAACCTTCATAGGAATATGACGAGAAGATAACCAAACCAGATCCCCAACAAGAAGTCGGGGACCCACACGGCGTCTGCGATTAGCGAAAAGTTGAGCTTTCTCCTGGGACAAGATCAAATTGTCCACTACCTGAGTCCAGATCTGCTGCAACCTATCCACCACAGAATCCACACCAGGACAGTCCGAAGACTCAACCTGTCCTGAAGAGAAACGAGGATGGAACCCAGAATTGCAAAAAAATGGAGAAACCAAGGTAGCCGAGCTGGCCCGATTATTAAGGGCGAACTCAGCCAACGGCAAAAAGGACACCCAATCATCCT
Source organism: Ranitomeya imitator (assembly GCF_032444005.1). NCBI lineage: Eukaryota > Metazoa > Chordata > Amphibia > Anura > Dendrobatidae > Ranitomeya > Ranitomeya imitator. The sequence continues at coordinate 241,287,565 of NC_091282.1, forward strand.
GGTCTGCAGAAACAAAACATCTCAGATATGTTTCCAAGGTCTGATTGGTTCGTTCGGTCTGGCCATTAGTCTGAGGATGGAAAGCCGAGGAAAAGGATAGGTCAATGCCCATCCTACCACAAAAGGCTCGCCAAAACCTTGAAACAAACTGGGAACCTCTGTCAGAAACAATATTCTCAGGAATGCCATGCAACCGAACCACATGCTGAAAGAACAAAGGTACCAAATCAGAGGAGGAAGGCAATTTAGCCAAGGGCACCAGATGGACCATTTTAGAAAAGCGATCACAGACCACCCAAATGACTGACATCTTTTGAGAAACGGGAAGGTCAGAAATGAAATCCATCGAAATATGTGTCCAAGGCCTCTTTGGGACCGGCAAGGGCAAAAGCAACCCACTGGCACGAGAACAGCAGGGCTTAGCCCTAGCACAAATCCCACAGGACTGCACAAAAGTACGTACATCCCGTGACAGAGATGGCCACCAGAAGGATCTAGCCACTAACTCTCTGGTACCAAAGATTCCAGGATGACCAGCCAACACCGAACAATGAAGTTCAGAGATAAGTTTATTAGTCCACCTATCAGGGACGAACAGTTTCTCTGCTGGACAACGATCAGGTTTATTCGCCTGAAATTTTTGCAGCACCCGCCGCAAATCAGGGGAGATGGCAGACACAATTACTCCTTCCTTGAGGATACCCGCCGGCTCAGATAAACCCGGAGAGTCGGGCACAAAACTCCTAGACAGAGCATCCGCCTTCACATTTTTAGAGCCCGGAAGGTACGAAATCACAAAGTCGAAGCGGGCAAAAAATAACGACCAACGGGCCTGTCTAGGATTCAAGCGCTTGGCAGACTCGAGATAAGTCAAGTTCTTATGATCAGTCAATACCACCACGCGATGCTTAGCTCCTTCAAGCCAATGACGCCACTCCTCGAATGCCCACTTCATGGCCAGCAACTCTCGATTGCCCACATCATAATTACGCTCAGCGGGCGAAAACTTCCTGGAAAAGAAAGCACATGGTTTCATCACTGAGCAATCAGAACCTCTCTGTGACAAAACCGCCCCTGCTCCAATCTCAGAAGCATCAACCTCGACCTGGAACGGAAGAGAAACATCTGGCTGACACAACACAGGGGCAGAACAAAAACGACGCTTCAACTCCTGAAAAGCTTCCACAGCAGCAGAAGACCAATTAACCAAATCAGCACCCTTCTTGGTCAAATCGGTCAATGGTTTGGCAATGCTAGAAAAATTACAGATGAAGCGACGATAAAAATTAGCAAAGCCCAGGAACTTTTGCAGACTTTTCAGAGATGTCGGCTGAATCCGATCCTGGATGGCTTGGACCTTAACTGGATCCATCTCGATAGTAGAAGGGGTAAAGCTGAACCCCAAAAATGAAACTTTCTGCACACCGAAGAGACACTTTGATCCCTTCACAAACAAAGAGTTAGCACGCAGGACCTGAAAAACCATTCTGACCTGCTTCACGTGAGACTCCCAATCATCTGAGAAGATCAAAATGTCATCCAAGTAAACAATCAGGAATTTATCCAGATACTCACGGAAGATGTCATGCATAAAAGACTGAAACACAGATGGAGCATTGGCAAGTCCGAACGGCATCACTAGATACTCAAAATGACCCTCGGGCGTATTGAATGCAGTTTTCCATTCATCTCCTTGCCTGATTCTCACCAGATTATACGCACCACGAAGATCTATCTTAGTGAACCAACTAGCCCCCTTAATCCGAGCAAACAAGTCAGATAACAATGGCAAGGGATACTGAAATTTAACAGTGATCTTATTAAGAAGGCGGTAATCAATACACGGTCTCAGCGAACCATCCTTCTTGGCTACAAAGAAGAACCCTGCTCCCAGTGGTGATGACGATGGGCGAATATGTCCCTTCTCCAGGGATTCCTTCACATAACTGCGCATAGCGGCGTGTTCGGGCACGGATAAATTAAATAATCGACCTTTAGGGAATTTACTACCAGGAATCAAATTGATAGCACAATCACAATCCCTATGCGGAGGTAGAGCATCGGACTTGGGCTCTTCAAATACATCCTGATAATCAGACAAGAACTCTGGGACCTCAGAAGGGGTGGCTCCTTGTACTGTTATGTTTGCTAATGACAGGTGTTATGAAGGCAATCCAGAAACACAGTGTGCTTAGCGATCAGAGCGCACACAGTGATCTGACAAATACCCAAAAATACAAGAACGAGCCTGAGACGTGGAAACTCTGTAGACTGCACACCTGATCCTATCCTAAACACAACTAAAAGCGGCTGTGGATTGCGCCTAACAACTACCTAGGCAACTCGGCACAGCCTAGGAAACTAGCTAGCCTGAAGATAGAAAAATAGGCCTGACTTGCCCCAGAGAAATTCCCCAAAGGAAAAGGCAGCCCCCCACATATAATGACTGTGAGTAAGATGAAAAGACAAAACGTAGGGATGAAATAGATTCAGCAAAGTGGGGCCCGATATTCTAGGACAGAGCGAGGACAGTAAAGCGAACTTTGCAGTCTACAAAAAACCCTAAAGCAAAACCACGCAAAGGGGGCAAAAAAAGACCCACCGTGCCGAACTAACGGCACGGCGGTACACCCTTTGCGTCTCAGAGCTTCCAGCAAAACAAAAGACAAGCTGGATAGAAAAAAAGCAACAAAAAAGCAAAAAGCACTTAGCTATACAGAGCAGCAGGTCACAGGAACAATCAGGAGAAGCTCAGATCCAACACTGAAACATTGACAAGGAGCAAGGATAGCAGCATCAGGCGGAGTTAAGTAATGAAGCAGTTAACGAGCTCACCAGAACACCTGAGGGAGGAAGCTCAGAAGCTGCAGTACCACTTGTGACCACAGGAGTGAATTCAGCCACAGAATTCACAACATTACTCCTACACATGCGGCTGCGCTCCGTACACCTTGCACACACGGCTCCACTCTGTACTCACGCGGCTCTGCTCCATAAAACTCGCACACACCCAGCTCTGCTCCATACACCTCATACACACCTGGCTCCGCTCTATGCACCTCATACACATGCAGCTGCACTCTGTACACCTCATACACACCCGGCTCTGCTCCGGACACCTCATACACACAAGGCTCCGCTCCGTACACCTCATACACACACGGCTCTGCTCCGTACACCTCATACTCATTCAGCTCAGCTCCATATACCTCATACACACACGGCTCCGCTCCATACACCTTATACACACATGGCTCTGCTCCATACACCTCATACACACACGGCTCTGCTCCGTACACCTCATACACACAAGGCTCCGCTCCGCACACCTCATACACACACGGCTCTGCTCCGTACACCTCGTACACATTGAGCTCCACTCCATACACCTTATACACACACGGCTCTGCTCCGTACACCTCGTACACATTCAGCTCCGCTCCATACACCTCGTACACACGGCTCTGCTCCATACACCTCATACACACAGGGCTCCGCTCCGTACACCTAAGGCTTCCGTCACACTAGCAGTATTTGATCAGTATTTTACATCAGTATTTGTAAGCCAAAACCAGGAGTGGAAGAATTAGAGGAAAAGTATAATAGAAACATATGCACCACTTCTGCATTTATCACCCGCTCCTGGTTTTGGCTTACACATACTGATGTAAAATACTGACCAAATACTGCTAGTGTGATGGCAGCCTAATACACACATGGCTCTGCTCCATACACCTCGTACACATTCAGCTCCGCTCCATACACCTCATACACACACGGCTCCGCTCCATACACCTCATACACACACGGCTCCGCTCCATACATCTCATACACATTCAGCTCCAATCCATACACCTCATACACACACGGTTCCACTCCGTACACCTCGTACACATTCAGCTCCGCTCCATACACCTCGTACACACGGCTCTGCTCCGTACACCTCATACACACACGGCTCCACTCCATACACCTCATACACACATGGCTCTGCTCCGTACACCTCATACACACCTGGCTCTGCTCCATACACTTCATACACACATGTCTCCGCTCCATACACCTCGTACACATTCACCTCCGCTCCATACACCTCATACACACACGGCTCCGCTCCATACACCTCATACACACACGGCTCTGCTCCATACACCTCATACACACAAGGCTCCGCTCCATACATCTCATACACATTCAGCTCCAATCCATACACCTCATACACACACGGCTCCACTCCGTACACCTCGTACACATTCAGCTCCGCTCCATACACCTCGTACACACGGCTCTGCTCCGTACACCTCATAAACACACGGCTCCACTCCATACACCTCATACACACACGGCTCCACTCCATACACTGCATACACACATGGCTCTGCTCCGTACACCTCATACACACCTGGCTCCGCTCCTTACACTTCATACACACACGGCTCCGCTCAATGCACCTCATACACACATGGCTCCGCTCCATAAACCTCATACACACACTTACCATGGCAACCAGCACAGCAGAGTCCTGCATTCCATGGAGGTCCCGATCATGTGACCCATGACCCCTCCCCTCCAGTGACCTCATCACAGGTCCTGTTTGCACAGAGCAGCCAATATGTGGTGTGCTGCTCTGCGGGTGCAGGGATGACCGGCTGATATTGCACACCGTGGGTTGTGATCAGGGGCGTGCACACCACACTAGTGACAGCAAATGTCAGGGATTATGGAGAGTTGGCACCAGGTGTTCTGACCGCCGCTCTGCCGCCTCCTGTCTTTCAGTGATGACTGCCACCTGAAGCAAAGGGCTCATCTTGCCCCATGATAGTGGCGCCCCTGAATATGGATATGGAATGAGTTTGTTCAACATGACATTCTCATATTGCAGTTAAGGTAGTAGTAGAAAACCTCGGCACTCCGATATTATTGAAACATCAGTTATACATCTATGGAATCACATGTAAAAATCATTGGTCCTTACTGGGTTTTGCTTAAGGCCATCAGTCGCCTCGTGTTGAACTTATGAATGCTGATGAATTGTCAAAATACTATACTTCTGAGAGAGCAAATCAGCAATACCCCTACGTGCTACATATACAGTACAGACCAAAAGTTTGGACAAACCTCCTCATTTAAAGATTTTCTGTATTTTCATGACTATGAAAATTGTACATTCACACTGAAGGCATTAAAACTATGAATTAACACATGTGGAATTATATACTTAACAAAAAAGTGTTAAACAACTGAAATTATGTCTTATATTCTAGGTTCTTCAAAGTAACCACCTTTTGCTTTGATGACTGCTTTGCACACTCTCGGCATTCTCTTGTTAAGTATATAATTCCACATATGTTAATTCATAGTTTTGATGCCTTCAGTGTGAATGTACAATTTTCATAGTCATGAAAATACAGAAAAATCTTTAAATGAGAAGGTGTGTCCAAACTTTTGGTCTGTACTGTATTTGTATAAGATATCATAAAATTAGAAGTAATGAGGGGTGAGGGAGTGGCATTAAGCCATGTTGCCTTGGATAAAGTGTTTTGCGGGGCTGTGAACTAAAATTTTGCCCAGTTATCACACATAGCATTTTCAGACTTTGTAGGCTACTTTTATTGTATCAACAGTCCAAAAATTATCCCTTTTTGGTGGCACATGCATGTCAGTGCAGTGGTTTATAAATAAATGGTGCAAGCGGAGGCTTTTTGCACAAGCAATCTAAATATTATCCCTTTAATTGCAAAGACAGGTATACTGTATTGAGCGTGAAAGAGAGATTGTTTCCTAACTAGGATTAAATAATTCCTTTTTGGGATCTGCAACTGGTTTGCTAATTACAGAATTAGTCAATTACAAGGGATCCTTCTCAAGAAAATCAAAATGTATCAGCTTTTTAAAGAAAAAAAAGAAATACTTTTTCCAAAGTGAAGAAGCTATTGCTTGTTGTCACCAAACCTTTCCAAAAGTTAGCCCTATTTTAGGGGCTGTTTCATATTTGTGTACCCTCAAATATATATATTTCTCAAAATCAGTAGAACTGCTTAGCGATATGAAACACAGTGGTAAGCCAGGAAGTATGTCTGCAGTGGCTGATGTAGGACTGTACAGAGTTTGATGAGGCAGGCACAGAGATGTGTGGAAGGTTAGTGCCAGCTAGAGCAGAACCAGCATCAGCAGTACTACAATAAAGACATGATGGACAGGGAGTAAATGTCCTTCTGACCTTGACCTTTTTGTTTACAGAGGTGTCACAGTTTGTTGTACTGGCAGAAAAACCTTGTGGCCCATCATGTCATATATATTATATTTGCTGTAATTTGTAATTTTGTGAAATAAAATTGCACTCATGAAAGGGAAATAATTTTAGTTTTAAAATTTAAAATATGTAAACAATTTTGCCCTTTCTCACACCAGATGCCGTCACAAAAAAATTGAATTCCACCCACATTTACAAAAAAGTTGAGTTAATTGAATGCTCTATCAACAAAAATTGATCCACGAAATAAGATACTGTACATTTTCTTGAAAAAATTAGCATTTTGTGCCCAAACCCAGAAAGGATGAATTTTAAGTAAAATAAACAATGACGACTAGGTATCTTCCATTAAAGGGAATATGTCAGCAACTTTTTGCTAACTCATCTGAGAGGAGCATGATGTAGGCAAAAAGACCCTTAAAGGGAACCTGTCACCCCCAAAATGGAAGTTGAGCTAAGCCCACCGGCATCAGGGGCTTATCTACAGCATTCTGGAATGCTGTCGATAAGACCCCAATGTATCCTGAAAGATGAGAAAAAGAGGCTGGATTATACTCACCCAGGGGCGTTCCCGCTGCAGCATGGGCGGACATACCGCCGGTTCAACCGGTGCAGCTGCACTGGGGCCCGGAGGCTCTGGGGGGCCCCTGCAGGGCGGCCAGGGACGCTGCTACCATTAGCGATTTGACTATTTGAGCCCTTTGGCTCAGGCGGCAGAAGAGAGAGGGCGGCAGACTCTATAGTAACTGGATTTGCGCTGCAAGGTTTTTTTTTTTTTTATAAAACTCCGGCGTCAAGTGCCCGCCCCCCCTCCTCCCTCCCTCCTTCCCGCCCCCCCTCCCTGAAGACGTAATACTCACCTTCCTCCAGCGGTGGCTGCAACTGCGTCTCAGCGCCGGCAGCGCGTCCTGTCTTCAGCGGTCACATGGTACCGCTCATTTAAGGTCATGAATATGCGCATATTCATTACCTTAATTAGCGCTATCATGTGACCGCTGAAGACAGGAAGGAAGACGCTGCAGAAGAGATGCCAGGAAGTTCTGTTCTGTGCCGCGCGGTGAGAGGTGAGTATGACAGGGAAAAAGGATGGGGAGCCATGGACACAGGGGAGAAGGATGGGGAGCCATGCACATAGGGGAGAAGGATGGGGGAGCCATGCACATAGGGGAGAAGGATGGGGGAGCCATGCACATAGGGGAGAAGGATGGGGGAGCCATGCACATAGGGGAGAAGGATGGGGGAGCCATGCACGCAGGGTGGGAGGATAGGGGAGGCATGCACGCAGGGGAGAAGGATGGGGGAGCCGTAAACGCAGGGGAGAAGGATGGGGGAGCCGTGAAAGCAGGGGAGAAGGATGGGGGAGCCGTGAACGCAGGGGAGAAGGAAGGGGGAGCCCAGCACGCAGGGGAGAAGGATGGGGGAGCCCAGCACGCAGGGGAGAAGGATGGGGGAGCCGTGAACGCAGGGGAGAAGGATGGGGGAGCCATGCACGCAGGGTGGGAGGACAGGGGAGGCATGCACGCAGGGGAGAAGGATGGGGGGCCGTGAACGCAGGGGAGAAGGATGAGGAGCCGTGAACGCAGGGGAGAAGGATGGGGGAGCCTGTTGTGAGTTCTGTTTTTGGGCTCCCTCTGGTGGTTACTGATGGTACTGGGTGACTTCCACGTTTTGCTTAATTTTTGTCTTAGTCCAGCTTGCAGATATGTGATTCCTTGCTGCTGGTTGCTCTAGTGGGCTGAAATTACTCCTCATGTTCCATGAGTTGGCACATGAGTTCAAGTAATTTCAGGATGGTTTTTTGAAGGGTTTTTCGCTGACCGCGCAGTTCACTTTTGTATCCTCTGCTATCTAGCTTTAGCGGGCCTCATTTTTTGCTGATTCTGTTTTCATAACTACGTATGTGCTTTCCTCTCATTTCACCGTTATTACATGTGGGGGGCTGCTATTTCTGTGGGGTGTTTCTCTGGAGGCAAGTGAGGTCTGTGTTTCTTCTAATAGGGGAAGTTAATCCTTCGGCTGGCGCGAGACGTCTAGGAATCATCGTAGGCACATTCCCCGGCTACTGCTAGTTGTGTGTTTAGGTTCAGGATCGCGGTCAGCTCAGGTTCCATCACCCTAGAGCTTGTTTTGTTTTTGTGCTTGTCCTTTTGTGATCCCCTGCCATTGGGATCAGGACAGTATAGCCGGCCCAAAAAAATTGGTCATCGTTTTAGCTGAAGTAAGAGGAAAAGTAGTCTGAGGAAGTTTTTTTTTTTTTTTTTTTTCCCCTCCTCAGTGTTTGCTGCCTAGCCTTAATTGCAGCTTGGCTGCTTCTTTCCTCCTCTTAATCCTTGAATGGCTCTGACCTCAGCTGTTTATCATGGACGTCCAGAGTTTGGCTTCCAGCCTGAATAATCTTGCTGCTAAGGTTCAAAATATACAAGATTTTGTTGTACATACTCCTATGTCTGAACCTAGAATTCCTATCCCAGAGTTTTTTTCTGGAGATAGATCTAGTTTTCTGAATTTTAGGAACAATTGCAAGTTGTTTCTTTCCTTGAAATCTCGCTCCTCTGGAGACCCTGCTCAGCAGGTCAAGATTGTTATATCTTTCCTGCGGGGTGACCCTCAGAATTGGGCATTTGCATTGGCACCAGGGGATCCTGCGTTGCTCAATGTGGATGCGTTTTTTCTGGCATTGGGTTTGCTCTATGAGGAACCTAACCTAGAGATTCAGGCTGAAAAAGCTTTATTGGCTCTCTCTCAGGGGCAAGATGAAGCAGAAATATATTGTCAGAAATTTCGGAAATGGTCGGTGCTTACTCAGTGGAATGAGTGCGCTCTGGCTGCAAAATTCAGAGATGGCCTTTCTGAGGCCATTAAAGATGTTATGGTGGGGTTCCCGGCACCTACAGGTCTGAATGAGTCCATGACTATGGCTATTCAGATTGATCGGCGTTTACGGGAGCGCAAACCTGTGCACCATTTGGCGGTGTCTTCTGAACAGGCACCTGAGATAATGCAATGTGATAGAATTCAGTCCAGAAGTGAACGGCAAAATTATAGGCGGAAAAATGGATTGTGTTTTTATTGTGGTGATTCAGCTCATGTTATATCAGCATGCTCTAAACGCACAAAAAAGGTTGATAAGTCTGTTGCCATTGGTACTTTACAGTCTAAGTTCATTCTGTCTGTGACTCTGATTTGTTCATTATCATCTATTTCCGTCGATGCCTATGTGGATTCAGGCGCTGCCCTGAGTCTTATGGATTGGTCATTTGCCAATCGCTGTGGGTTTAGTCTGGAACCTCTGGAAGTTCCTATTCCTTTGAAAGGAATTGACTCTACACCTTTGGCTATGAATAAACCTCAGTACTGGACACAAGTGACCATGCGTATGACTCCCGTTCATCAGGAGGTGATTCGCTTCCTGGTACTGTATAATTTACATGATGTCTTAGTGCTTGGTCTGCCATGGTTACAAACTCATAACCCAGTCCTGGACTGGAAAACAATGTCTGTGTTAAGCTGGGGATGTCAGGGGGTTCATGATGATGCATCTCCGATTTCTATCGCTTCATCTACTCCTTCTGAGGTTCCGGTATTTTTGTCTGATTATCGGGAGGTTTTTGAGGAGCCTAAGCTCAGTTCGCTTCCTCCTCACAGGGAGTGCGATTGTGCTATAGATTTGATTCCTGGCAGTAAATTCCCTAAAGGTCGTTTGTTCAATCTGTCAGTGCCAGAGCATACTGCTATGCGGAATTATGTTAAGGAGTCCTTGGAAAAGGGACATATCCGTCCATCTTCGTCCCCTTTGGGAGCAGGTTTTTTTTTCGTGGCCAAAAAAGATGGTTCCTTGAGGCCTTGCATAGATTATCGTCTTTTGAATAAGATTACAGTCAAATATCAGTATCCTTTGCCATTGTTGACTGATTTGTTCGCTCGCATTAAGGGGGCTAAATGGTTCACTAAGATTGATCTTCGGGGTGCGTATAATCTTGTGCGGATAAGGCAGGGTGATGAGTGGAAAAACGCATTTAATACGCCTGAGGGCCATTTCGAGTATTTGGTGATGCCTTTTGGACTTTCTAATGCTCCTTCTGTCTTCCAGTCTTTTATGCACGATATTTTCCGTGAATATCTGGATAAATTTATTATCGTGTATTTGGATGATGTTTTGTTTTTTTCTGATGACTGGGAGTCTCATGTTCAGCAGGTCAGGAAGGTGTTTCAGGTCCTGCGGACCAATTCTTTGTTTGTAAAAGGTTCTAAATGTCTCTTTGGAGTCCAGAAGATTTCTTTTTTGGGGTATATTTTTTCCCCTTCTACTATTGAGATGGATCCCGTCAAGGTTCAGGCTATTTGTGACTGGACGCAGCCTACATCTCTTAAGAGTCTACAGAAGTTCTTGGGCTTTGCTAATTTTTATCGTCGCTTCATAACTAATTTTTCTAGTGTTGTTAAGCCTTTGACGGATTTGACTAAGAAGGGTGCTGATGTTGCTGATTGGTCTCCTGCGGCTGTGGAGGCCTTTCAGGAACTTAAGCGCCGGTTTTCTTCTGCTCCTGTGTTGCGTCAGCCAGATACGTCGCTTCCTTTTCAGGTTGAGGTTGATGCTTCCGAGATCGGAGCGGGGGCGGTTTTGTCACAGAGAAGCTCCGATGGCTCAGTGATGAAGCCATGTGCGTTCTTTTCTAGAAAATTTTCGCCCGCTGAACGGAATTATGATGTTGGTAATCGGGAGCTTTTGGCCATGAAGTGGGCATTTGAGGAGTGGCGTCATTGGCTTGAGGGTGCTAGACATCGTGTGGTGGTCTTGACTGATCACAAAAATCTGATGTACCTTGAGTCTGCCAAGCATCTGAATCCTAGACAGGCTCGTTGGTCACTGTTTTTCTCCCGTTTCAATTTTGTGGTTTCATACCTGCCAGGTTCAAAGAATGTGAAGGCGGATGCTCTTTCTAGGAGTTTTGTGCCTGACTCCCCTGGAAATTCTGAGGCCACTGGTATCCTTAGGGATGGGGTGATTTTGTCGGCTGTCTCCCCAGACTTGCGACGTGCTTTGCAGGAGTTTCAGGCGGATAAACCTGATCGTTGTCCACCGGAAAGACTGTTTGTTCCGGATAATTGGACCAGTAGAGTCATCTCCGAGGTCCATTCTTCTGTGTTGGCAGGTCTTCCTGGAATATTTGGTACTAGAGACTTGGTGGCCAGGTCTTTTTGGTGGCCTTCCTTGTCGAGGGATGTGCGATCTTTCGTGCAGTCTTGTGGAGTTTGCGCTCGGGCTAAGCCTTGCTGTTCTCGGGCCAGTGGATTGTTGTCACCTTTGCCTATCCCGAAGAGGCCTTGGACACACATTTCCATGGACTTTATTTCGGATCTCCCTGTCTCTCAAAAAATGTCCGTCATCTGGGTTGTGTGTGACCGCTTTTCTAAGATGGTTCATCTGGTACCCTTGCCTAAGTTACCTTCCTCCTCTGAGTTGGTCCCTCTGTTTTTTCAAAACGTGGTCCGTTTGCATGGCATTCCGGAGAACATCGTTTCTGACAGGGGATCCCAGTTTGTGTCTAGATTTTGGCGGACGTTCTGTGCTAAGATGGGCATTGATTTGTCCTTTTTGTCTGCATTCCATCCCCAGACGAATGGCCAGACGGAACGAACTAATCAGACTTTAGAAACTTATTTAAGGTGTTTTGTTTCTGCTGATCAGGATGACTGGGTTACCTTTTTGCCGCTTGCCGAGTTTGCCCTCAATAATCGGGCTAGTTCTGCTACCTTGGTTTCTCCTTTCTTTTGTAATTCGGGATTTCATCCTCGTTTTTCCTCTGGTCAGGTGGAGCCTTCTGATTGTCCTGGAGTGGACATGGTGGTGGATAGGTTGCATCAGATTTGGAGTCATGTGGTGGACAATTTGAAGTTGTCCCAGGAGAGGGCTCAGCAGTTTTCTAATCGCCGTCGCCGCGTGGGTCCTCGACTTCTTGTTGGGGACTTGGTGTGGTTGTCTTCTCGTTTTGTTCCTATGAAGGTCTCTTCTCCTAAGTTCAAGCCTCGGTTCATCGGTCCCTATAGGATCTTGGAAATTCTTAACCCTGTGTCGTTTCGTTTGGATCTCCCGGCATCGTTTGCTATTCATAATGTGTTCCATCGGTCGTTGTTGCGGAAGTATGAGGTACCTGTTGTTCCTTCGCTTGAGCCTCCTGCTCCGGTGCTGGTGGAGGGTGAATTGGAGTATGTTGTGGAGAAGATCTTGGATTCTCGTGTTTCCAGACGGAAACTCCAGTATTTGGTCAAGTGGAGGGGTTATGGTCAGGAGGATAATTCTTGGGTGGTTGCCTCTGATGTTCATGCTGCCGATTTGGTCCGTGCATTTCATAGGGCTCATCCTGGTCGCCCTGGTGGTTCTCGTGAGGGTTCGGTGACCCCTCCTCAAGGGGGGGGTACTGTTGTGAGTTCTGTTTTTGGGCTCCCTCTGGTGGTTACTGATGGTACTGGGTGACTTTTGTTCTCTGCGGTCTCTGGTGTCCACCTGTTCCATCAGGTTATGGGAGTTTCCTATTTAACCTGGCTTTCTTGTCATTTCCTCGCCGGCTATCAATGTAATCAGTGTGTCTTTTTACCTCTGCTAACTGTGTCTGTAATCTTCAGGACAAGCTAAGTTTTGATTTTCCTGTTCCACGTTTTGCTTAATTTTTGTCTTAGTCCAGCTTGCAGATATGTGATTCCTTGCTGCTGGTTGCTCTAGTGGGCTGAAATTACTCCTCATGTTCCATGAGTTGGCACATGAGTTCAAGTAATTTCAGGATGGTTTTTTGAAGGGTTTTTCGCTGACCGCGCAGTTCACTTTTGTATCCTCTGCTATCTAGCTTTAGCGGGCCTCATTTTTGCTGATTCTGTTTTCATAACTACGTATGTGCTTTCCTCTCATTTCACCGTTATTACATGTGGGGGGCTGCTATTTCTGTGGGGTGTTTCTCTGGAGGCAAGTGAGGTCTGTGTTTCTTCTAATAGGGGAAGTTAATCCTTCGGCTGGCGCGAGACGTCTAGGAATCATCGTAGGCACGTTCCCCGGCTACTGCTAGTTGTGTGTTTAGGTTCAGGATCGCGGTCAGCTCAGGTTCCATCACCCTAGAGCTTGTTTTGTTTTTGTGCTTGTCCTTTTGTGATCCCCTGCCATTGGGATCATGACAGGAGCCGTGAACGCAGGGGAGAAGGATGGGGGAGCCGTGAATGCAGGGGAGAAGGATGGGGGAGCCGTGAATGCAGGGGAGAAGGATGGGGGAGCCCAGCACGCAGGGTGGGAGGATGGGGGGAGCCATGAACGCAGGGGAGAAGGATGGGGGAGCCGTGAATGCAGGGGAGAAGGATGGGGGAGCCCAGCACACAGGGGAGAAGGATGGGGGAGCCGTGAACGCAGGGGAGAAGGATGGGGGAGCCCAGCACGCAGGGGAGAAGGACGGGGGAGCCGTGAACACAGGGGAGAAGGATGGGGAAGCCCAGCACGCAGGGGAGAAGGATGAAGGAGCCGTGAAAGCAGGGGAGAAGGATGGGGGAGTCGTGAACGCAGGGGAGAAGGATGGGGGAGCCCAGCACGCAGGGGAGAAGGATGGGGGAGCTGTGAACGCAGGGGAGAAGGATGGGGGAGCCATGAACACAGGGGAGAAGGATGGGGGAGCCATGAACGCAGGGGAGAAGGAATTGCGGGAGCCGTGAACGCAGGGGAGAAGGATGGGGGAGCCATGCACACAGGGTGGGAGGATGGAGTATAAATATGGAGTATAAATACTAGGCCCTATAGAGGGGACACAGTGTGAGAGGACAGTGTAAAGAGGGGGCCGGTATAGAAAGGAGAGGTCAGCGAGCATGTACCATAAGAGGGACAGTGTGGGGGTCATATTTTGTGCAGACAATATAGTGAGGGGCAATTTTTTATTCCGGAGCATTATAATGACACTTGTATCTTTAAGGGCATCTTGTGGAGACTTTCTGCAAAAGAGCGGAAAAGATGGAAGTCTGCAGAGACGGCTGTGGCTGAGAAAACTCATCATGGGGTCTGGACAAGATGAAGAAAAGAAGAACGGCTCCAGAGTCAACGCCATCTATAAGGTACCTGGATGTAAATGTTATTTGTGATACTAACTAATTCTCATGTTTTTATTTATGTTAGGAGCTTTAAAGGGGTTGTCCAGGTTTGTGATGAGTCTGCAGTCATTCTTTGTGACTGCAGACTTCTTACTTCTCACAGTGCGCACTGCATGCTATCAGGATTCTCTCGTGCTGGCGATTTACATACATGCAGTCATATGCTGACTAGACATGTGTAGCCTCCGTCATTGAAAATGAACTAAGCGAGGCCGGGCACGTCTAGTCGGAATGTGGTCAGAAGTATACAAATCAAATGCTTGTGCTGACATGACCGTCCTCTGGCAAGGGAGAATCCTAGTAGTGTGCAGTGCATGCGTTGTGAGAATTCAGAAGCTGCAATCTCAGGATTCAGCTCTGCAGGTTCCAGTAGTCGTCACATGGACACTTCACTCATATGCGACTTTCATACTTATGGTCCTGTGACAACGAGCTTCTCTTCTGCTTCTCTCAGTTTTTCACTGAACATTGAGAACATTAGGGAGAGGAGCTCGTGGGCACATGACTGAGTGTGCAAATCGCATATGTCCTTGGCGGAGGGGGGGCACCAAAATGAATTCTTGTCCCTGGTGCCAGAAACCCTAGACACACCTCTGCTGGTATGCTACTGTGAGCGGCGATTACTGGGTCCGGTGGAGGGATGTGTGTGCACAGGCAGTGAGGCAGGGACTGTGGGGGGGGGGGACGCCATTTTTCCGTTCGCCTCAGGCAGCAGAGAGGCTAGGTTCACCCCTGAGGGCGGCTAATATAGAGGGCAATTTGGCCAGTCTATCCGGCCCCGAGGCTTCGGGGGCCCCCTGGCCAGATTGCCCTCATGTGCGGCAGGCATGGAGCAATCCCTGCAGCTCCGCTGCCTGCAAGAGAAAATGGCAATGGATCTGCAGGGAATGGATGCTTCCTGCTTCCTTTCTCACACAGACAGCTGCGGCTCAGCTGAATGACATCATCATTCCGTGCTGCGGCTGTGCGAGACAGGAAGCTGCCGGCGTGCAGCTTCAGGATAGGATCCGTGCGCAGAGGTGAGACATTTCCTGTCTTCTTCATGGCTGCTCCTCCTCCCGGCTCGTCCTGTCTGGCACCTTCTCCCTGCACACACTTCCAGCCTTTGCAGAACGGCGTCTGCACACTCATGCCTGGAACGAAGCTGCAGCTGTGTGCAGGACCTCAATCACCCCCTGAACAGGAGGTAAAGAACGGCCTGAATGTGACGGATTGTTTGCAGAGTACAGAGGGGAGGCAGGGGCTGCAGTCAGAGACTAGAAGCAGTGATTTACTGACTGTGACCCCCGGAGCTTTGTGTTCTCTGGTCAGTGCAGGATTTTCATCCACAGACAGCACCAACCAGAGAGCTCAGAGCTCAGGAGCACAGTCACTAAATCACTGGGTCTATTCTCTGATGGGACTCCATATACTGTATCTGTTGCATTAAACACACAGGTACAATACATAGACACATATAAGGGTATGTTTCCACTGTCAGTAAACTCTGCGGATCGGACGCTGTGTACATCCGCAGCATCCAGTCCGCAGCGTCCTGATGTTACAGCATAGTGCATGAGATTTCAAGGAATCCAATGTCCACTATGTATGCAGCGGCACCCGCAGCTTCCCTGCAGAGACGGACATGCGGCACATCTTTCTAGACCGTAGCATGTCTATTTATCTTGCGGAGACGTTCAGTCTCCACAAGATAAATATCACAGTCCAATGTATAGGATGCGGTGATTCAATGAACACATGCAGAAGCATCACTCGTACAAAAGCTGGCAGCGCTTTGGACCGAGCGGACATGTGCTGCATCCAGATCGCTGCCGATTCCTGCCCGTGGAATCATACCCTTATACATTAATGTATACTATATCACATATGCAGTAGACACAGGTGTTTATTATACATGGGCATATTCTACAGTGTATATATATATATATATATATATATATATAATGTAGCTTTGTCGCCTTTAAAGAAGGGGGGGCCCAGACACATTTCCTGCACATGGACCCCAAGCTGTCTGTGTCCACCCCTGCGCTGCAGTCCTGTCCAATGGGCGTCACGGTCCGATGCGGAGCCTCCCATCTTCTTACGATGATGTCCTCTTCTTGTCTTCACGCTGCATCTCCGGTGCAGGCTTACTTTGTCTGCCCTGTTGAGGGCAGAACAAAGTACTGCAGTGCGCAGGCGCCGAGAAAGGTGGCTCTGTGCTTTATGCCGGGGCTCTGTGCGGCGTGCCGGGGCTCTGTGCGTGTGTGCCGGGGCTCTGTGCGGCATGCCAGGGCTCTGTGTGGCGTGTCGGGGCTCTGTGCAGCATGCCGGGGCTCTGTTCGATGTGCGGGGCTCTGTGCAGCGTGCGGGGCTCTGTGCAGCGTGCGGGGCTCTGTGCGGTGTGCCCGGGCTCTGTGCAGCATGCCGGGGCTCTGTGCGTGTGTGCCGGGGCTCTGTGCGGCATGCCAGGGCTCTGTGTGGCATGCGGGGCTCTGTTTGTGTGTGCCAAGGCTCTGTGGGGTGTGCGGGGCTCTGTGCATGTGTGTCGTGGCTCTGTGTGGCGTTCTGGGGCTCTGTGCGGCATGCGGGGCTCTGTGCAGCGTGTGGGGCTCTGTGTGCCGTGCGGGGCTCTGTGCGGCGTGCCGGGGCTCTTTGCCTGTGTGCAGGCATCGTCTGATGGGACTACAAGTCCCTTCGGATGATGCCTACTATAGTGACAGTGATTGAAACATTAGCTAATGATAGGACAGTAGTAGTCCCATCATCCGGCTAATGTGTTGAATGAAAAAAAAAAAAAAACATACATACTACATATATACTACAAACATGCTACATACATGCTACATACATGCTACATACATACATGCTACATAAATACTACATACAGTACATTCATACATTACATACAATACATACATACATACAGACATACAGTACATTAAACATAGAGTTCATACTCTACCATTACTTGTCACTTTGTTCCCCGAAGCCAGTGTCATCTGTAAAAAAAATATGAAAATAACAAACAACCACTATACTCCCTGTCCGCAGAAATCCTCGAGTGTCCCACGACGATCTCCCGTAGAGAACAGCTGATGCGACCGCTCTCTAGGGGCTCCAGGAACATAATGACGGGAGGAAGGTATCCTTCCGCACTGTATTCCTCTGCCGCTGTAAAAAAAAAATAGTCCCTAGTCTCACTTTTGGCATTGCTGTATGAGAAATTTTCCCACGCAGCAATTGCCATAAAGTGAGACTTTGTCCTAAGGTAAACTTTCAGTGATGCACTGCAGGAGCCATTGTCTCCTGTCAGTGTGTCACTGAGGGTTCTATAGAGCAGTGACATCACCCGATATCACTGTTCTATAGGGGAGATCGTCGTGGAACACTCGTTATTAGTGTTGAGCGATACCGTCCGATACTTGAAAGTATCGGTATCGGATAGTATCGGCCGATACCCGAAAAATATCGGATATCGCCGATACCGATATCCGATACCAATACAAGTCAATGGGACATCAAGTATCGGAAGGTATTCTCATGGTTCCCAGGGTCTGAAGGAGAGGAAACTCTCCTTCAGGCCCTGGGATCCATAGGGATGTGTAAAATAAAGAATTAAAATAAAAAATATTGATATATTTACCTCTCCGGCGGCCCCTGAACTCAGCGCGGGTAACCGGCAGGCTTCTTTGTTCAAAATCAGCGCTTTTAGGACCTGAGAATCACGTCCCGGCTTCTGATTGGTCGCGGGCCACCCCATGTGATCGCCACACGACCAATCACAAAATTTTAAAAATGAGCGCGTTAATAGCTTGCGGTGACGTCGCGGCTTGTGATTGGTCGCGTGGCCGCGACCAATCACAAGCCGCTACGTCTTTGAAAGTCATTAACGCGCTCATTTTTCAAAAATGAGCGCGCTAATAGCTTGCGGTGACGTCGCGGCTTGTGATTGGTCGCGTGGCCGCGACCAATCACAAGCCGCTACGTCTTTGAAAGCCATTAACGCGCTCATTTTTAAAAATGAGCGCGTTAATAGCTTGCGGTGACGTCGCGGCTTGTGATT
Source organism: Ranitomeya imitator (assembly GCF_032444005.1). Taxonomy (NCBI): domain Eukaryota; kingdom Metazoa; phylum Chordata; class Amphibia; order Anura; family Dendrobatidae; genus Ranitomeya; species Ranitomeya imitator. The sequence continues at coordinate 241,305,981 of NC_091282.1, forward strand.
GGTCGCGTGGCCACGACCAATCACAAGCCGCTACGTCTTTGAAAGTCATAAACGCGCTCATTTTTCAAAAATGAGCGCGCTAATAGCTTGCGGTGACGTCGCGGCTTGTGATTGGTCTCGTGGCGGTCACATGGGCGGCCCGCGACCAATCAGAAGCCGGGACGTGATTCTCAGGTCCTAAAAGCGCTGATTTTGAACAACGAAGCCTGCCGGTTACCCGCGCTGAGTCCAGGGGCCGCCGGAGAGGTAAATATATCAATATTTTTTATTTTAATTCTTTATTTTACACATCTCTATGTATCCGATACCGATACCCGATACCACAAAAGTATCGGATCTCGGTATCGGAATTCCGATACCGCAAGTATCGGCCGATACCCGATACTTGCGGTATCGGAATGCTCAACACTACTCGTTATTAATTGGACTACGGCGGACAGGTAGTATACGGTTTATTATTTTATGTTTTTTGCAGGTGCTGAAGTATGGTAAATATGGTTAAATGAAGAATATTAAAATACTTTTTCCTAATGTGTGTGTTTTATTAACCCTTTATTAATATTGGATTTATAATGGATAGGCATCTTATTGACGCCTCTCCGTTATTAACCTGGCTTAATATCACCTTATAATAGCAAGGTGACATTAACCCCTTATTGCGCCATTTCTGGGACGGCTGCGGACTGGTATTTGTAGCTGGGGGGCCAATATCCATGGCCCCTGTCTAGGCTATGAATATCAGCCCGCAGCTGTCTGCATAACCTTTCTGGCTATAAAATATAGGGGGACCCCACGTCATTTTTTGGGGGGTCCCCCTATTTTAGGCTATGCAGACAGCTGTGGGCTGATATTCATAGCAGGCTACAAATAGTGGCCCCCGGCCGTCGGCTTTCCCCTCCGGTGCAGAAAATTGCACGGGAGCCCATGCCGTTTTTTTTTTATTTTTTTTAATTCAACACTCATTAAGGCTTCTTTCACACGTCGCCATGTGTCGGGCCGACGTACCGACACACGTTGTGAAATTTGTGCACGATGTGGGCAGCGGATGCAGTTTTTCACGACGGATGCAACGTGTAACCATCCGTCGCGATCCGTCGCTAGTACAAGTCTATGGGTAAAAAACTCATACTGCGAGCAGATTTGCAGGATCCGTTTTTTTCCCAAAACGGCGGATTGCGACGGATTGCTAAAAACGCAAGTGTGAAAGTAGCTGAGCGGCCGAGCGGCCATGTGAACCTTTTATAGTGGCAGTGCTACAAGAACTTCCAGATGGTCCAAAAGGATCCGCAACAGGACCTGAGCATGTGACCCTCGACCTCCAATGGGAGGTAGACCGTGGGAATGCTCAGTATGAGAAAAGCAGGACTTGGTCCCAGAAAGATCTGCTCGCTGCTGATGAGTGCTGGCTACAAAGGCAGAGTTTGGAAGGACGGTAGTAACCAGTCGCCCAGTATCAGCCTGAGCTAGATGCTGGGACCAACGTCACCGCTGAGCAGACTCCCCTGTGGCTGGAGAAGAATGGGAGACCGCAGCGGAGCTGGGTCGAGATTCCCCCTGTGCCAAGGTGGGAACTTGACACCTAACATTACCCCCCCTCCTTGGACCTTGCTACGCTCGAAGGCAGCAATGAGCTGTGGAGCTCAAATGTGCTCAGCAGGTTCCCAAGACCTGTCCTCAGGGCCATAACTCTTCAAATCCACCAAATAAAATGTTTTACCACGTACCACCTTACACCCCAACATAGCATTCACCTCATAATCATCCGTAGACAAACCTGATGTCCCGGCAGATCACTCAGAAAATCGGGACATGTGTACGGGCTTTAGGAGGGACACATGAAAGGTGTCAGTGATACCTAAGCGTGGAGGAAGGGCAAGACGGTAGACCACAGGGTTAACCTGTTCGAGGACCTTGAAGGGTCCCAAGTAGCAAGGTGCAAACTTAGTGGACTCAACTCGCAGCCTGATGTTAGGAGTGGAGAGCCACACTAAATCGTCAGGAGCAAAGGTCGGATGTGCATCGGCGGAGGAACTCATTCTCTCCTTGGAGGCCCAGATGGCATCCTGAGTGCGGTCCCAAATATCCTGTGCCTCCACAGCCCAGTCTGCCACCCTGGAGTCAGCAGAAGACACGGGCATAGGCACAGGAACCCGCGAATGCTGGCCGTAATTAAGGAGGAATGGGGTCTGACCAGAGGAGTCGGCTACGGCGCTGTTTAGCGCAAACTCTGCCCACAGCAGCAAGGATGCCCAGTCATCCTGCCTGGCTGCAACAAAATGTTGCAGATATGTGACCAGAGTCTGGTTAGCTCTCTCTACCAACCCATTTGTCTCGGGATGATATGCTGAAGAGAGGTTCAACTCAATGCTAAGTAGACGACAAAGCTCTCTCCAGCACCGAGACGCAAACTGGGGACCCCGGTCACTGACAATTTTGTCCGGCATACCGTGTAGGTGAATGATATTTTTTATAAACAATGCAGCCAGAGCCCGTGCAGAAGGTAACCGTGGAAGAGGCACCAAGTGCACCATTTTGGAAAAATGGTCGGTGATCACCCAAATAATGGTGCAGCTACAAGACTTGGGTAAGCCCACCACAAAATCCATCCCAACCATCTCCCAGGGCCTGTCCACCACCAGCAGAGGGTAAAGTAACCCAGCTGGCCGTTTTCGAGGGGACTTGTTCTTGGCACAGGAGACACACGTCCGAACATAGTCTCTGACGTCATGGGCCATATGCGGCCACCAGTACGTCCACGCCAGCAGCTCCGATGTCCTTTTGGTCCCAAAATGTCCACCCACCCTGGATGAATGAGCCCAAGAGAGAACCTCCGGATGCAAATTAGTTGTTACAAAAGTCTTGCCCGGGGGCACAGACTCTAGCGAAACCAGAGCAACGGTTCTAAGAAGGGACAATAAGCCGAGGCTCCTCTTCCTCCTCAGATGATACAACAGAGCGAGAGAGAGCATTGGCACAAATGCTATTCTCCCCGGAAAGGAAATGGAGGGTGAAATGGAACCAGGAGAAGAACAGGGACCATCTGGCCTGGTGAGAATTTTGCCGCTGGGCTGTCTGTAAGTAGACCAGATTTTTGTGGTCTGTGAAAACTTGAAAGGGAAAGCGAGCCCCCTCCAAAAGATGTCTCCACTCTGAGAAAGCCAACTTCATTGCTAGCAACTCCCTGTCCCCGATGGAATAATTCCTCTCCGCTAGTGTAAAGGTCTTGGAAAAGAAGAAGCAAGGATGCTTCTGACCTTGAGCATCCTTTTGGAAGAGGACTGCTCCAGCACCAACGGAAGAGGCATCCACCTCCTTTTGGGAGCTACCAAAGTTGAGAAATGAGGGATGAAATGGCGGTAATAGTTAATGAACCCCATAAAGCGCTGCACTGCTTTAAGAGAATGAGGTTCTTGCCAGTCCATCACAGCATGTAGTTTGGCAGGATCCATAGCCAATCCCTGAGCAGAGATGATTTAGCCCAGGAAAGGTAAAGACTCCTGCTCCAACATACACTTCTCCAACTTTGCATAGAGGGAATTTGCCCGTAAGAGGTTGAAGACTCTGCAAACATCTCTCCGGTGGGAGTAAATATCTGGAGAGAAGATGAGAATATCATCCAGATAGACTACGACCGAGGTGGAGAGCATATCCCGGAAGATGTCTTTTGCAAAGTCTTGGAAAACGGCTGGGGCATTACAGAGCCCAAAGGCCATCACTAGATATTCATAGTGCCCATCCCTGGTGTTAAAAGCCATCTTCTATTCGTCCCCTTCATGGATGCGAATCAGGTTGTAAGCACACCGCAGATCTAGTTCAGTAAATATCCTCGCTCCCCGAAGCCTATCAAAGAGCTCAGATATCAGGGGCAGAGGATACTTATTCTTAATGGTGATGGCGTTAAGACTAGTGTTGAGCGATAACTTCCGATATCGGAAAGTATCGGTATCGGATAGGATCGGCCGATATTCAAAAAATATCGGATATCGCCGATACCGATACCCGATCCCAATGCAAGTCAATGGGACCAAAATATCGGAATTAAAATAAACCCTTTCTTTCCTTGTAGGTTCATTCTACATGAAGGAAAACAACTAAGAATAATGCAGGATGTATTTGGGGAGGTGGCAGAGACATTAAAGTCATAGAGGTTTAGCCCAATCAAATAGAATAGCATGTTTTTTTTTTTTTTTTAAAGACGTTCGGAGTGACAAAGATATTGACTATGTAAATATTTTTTTTATTTTGTCAGATATTGATGTTTCACTATTCCACGCCCTTCCCCTTCTTTTTTTTTTTTACTTTTTTCACACTTTCATCTTCATCATCATCAGCATCTTTGACATCAACTTCTTCTTCACCTTATTCATCTTCTTCTTCATCCTTTACTTTTTTTTTTTTTTTTTATTACATTCTTCATATTCATTTTATTCAACTATTATTATTCTTCCTATTCTACATATTCATTTTATTCAACTGTATTATTCTTCCTATTCCACTTCTTCATCATATTCTCATTTGTGACAGGCATTCCCATAGTTGTTATCTATAAAAGTTGGAAGATTACACCTTCCGTTCTGCCAGTCACAAAAGTTACATTTGTCCGCGTTCAGTTTGGCCTGCAGCATCAGGCTTTATCCAGGGGCACCACGAGGAGGAACGGACTCACCCCCATACACTGCTTAGTCTTCTTCTGCATATAATTGAGATAATATCTTTTGCTCTGATATTAAGTGTTATGCTTAATGTTCTTCTGCTCTTTGTTCTGCAGCCTCTTGTTCTTCTGCTTCTCGGTCTTCCATGTCGTCGTCTCCAGTGTCGTCATCTCCGCCGTCGTCTCCGCCGTCGTCGTCTCCGCCGTTATCGTCTCCGCTGTCGTCGTCGTCATCGGGGTGGTCTTCCGGGTTGTCGTCGTCGTCATCAGGGTGGTCTTCCGGGTCGTCGACTTTAGGGTCTTCAACTTAGAAATGTAGCAGAAGGTACAAGAAGGCTGAGAAAATGCCAAGAACCAGATGATGGAACTAGAACTCGGATGGCTACCCGAAGGTTCAAGAGCCTATGGAACTACCGAGGACCAGCTGACGTTACTGGAACCCGGTTACTAAGCAGGAGGTACCCGTGCTAAAAAGCACTACCAAGGACCGCCTGACGTTGGCGGAACTCGGATACCCAGAAGGAGGCACCTAAGCCAAAGGCTCTGCCCGGAACCAGCTGACGGTACTGGAACCAGGATGGGGAGCAGAAGGTACAAGAGAAAAAGACACTGCCGAGAACCAGCTGACGGTGCTGGAACCAGGTGGTGGACCCCAAGGCCCACAGGAGAGGAGAGAACAGCTAGGCCGCGAGGCAGCCGCAGTTACCAAACCCCAACAGTCCTACAGGGGGAGCTGGGCCTACTGGCACTACAGAACCAGCCTTGACTACCAGTTCACGCAGCCCACATAGGAAACTCCTAAACTGGAGGCACCCTGGAGTTGGCTAACCCGACCGCACCACGACGGGGCAAGCATAGGCGTCTCAGTGAGCTTGACACAACCCGGAAATAGCTGACGGTGCTGAAACCAGGTTTGGCACGAGGGAGTACCTGTGACAAAAACACTGCCGAGAACCAGCTGGCGGTGCTGGAACCCAGATGCGTTGCCCCAGTGTGCAAGAGCCAATGGCACGACCGAGGACCAGCTGACGGTGCTGGAACCCGGTTACTAAGCTGTAGGTGCCCGCGCTTAAAAGCACTACCAAGGACCGCCTGACGTTGGCGGAACTCGGATACCCAGGAGGAGGCACCTAAGCCAAAGGCTCGGCCCGGAACCAGCTGACGGTGCTGGAACCAGGTGGTGGACCCCAAGGCCCACAGGAGAGGAGAGAACAGCTAGGCCGCGAGGCAGCCGCAGTTACCGAACCCCAACAGTCCTACAGGGGGAGCTGGGCCTACTTGCACTACAGAACCAGCCTTGACTACCAGTTCACGCAGCCCACATAGGAAGCTCCTAAACTGGAGGTACCCTGGAGTTGGCTAACCCGACCGCACCACGACGGGGCAAGCATAGGCGTCTCAGTGAGCTTGACACAACCCGGAAACAGCTGACGGTGCTGAAACCAGGTTTGGCACGAGGGAGTACCTGTGACAAAAACACTGCCGAGAACCAGCTGGCGGTGCTGGAACCCAGATGCGTTGCCCCAGTGTGCAAGAGCCAATGGCACGACCGAGGACCAGCTGACGGTGCTGGAACCCGGTTACTAAGCTGTAGGTGCCCGCGCTTAAAAGCACTACCAAGGACCGCCTGACGTTGGCGGAACTCGGATACCCAGGAGGAGGCACCTAAGCCAAAGGCTCGGCCCGGAACCAGCTGACGGTGCTGGAACCAGGTGGTGGACCCCAAGGCCCACAGGAGAGGAGAGAACAGCTAGGCCGCGAGGCAGCCGCAGTTACCGAACCCCAACAGTCCTACAGGGGGAGCTGGGCCTACTGGCACTACAGAACCAGCCTTGACTACCAGTTCACGCAGCCCACATAGGAAGCTCCTAAACTGGAGGCACCCTGGAGTTGGCTAACCCGACCGCACCACGACGGGGCAAGCATAGGCGTCTCAGTGAGCTTGACACAACCCGGAAACAGCTGACGGTGCTGAAACCAGGTTTGGCACGAGGGAGTACCTGTGACAAAAACACTGCCGAGAACCAGCTGGCGGTGCTGGAACCCAGATGCGTTGCCCCAGTGTGCAAGAGCCAATGGCACGACCGAGGACCAGCTGACGGTGCTGGAACCCGGTTACTAAGCTGTAGGTGCCCGCGCTTAAAAGCACTACCAAGGACCGCCTGACGTTGGCGGAACTCGGATACCCAGGAGGAGGCACCTAAGCCAAAGGCTCGGCCCGGAACCAGCTGACGGTGCTAGAACCAGGTGGTGGACCCCAAGGCCCACAGGAGAGGAGAGAACAGCTAGGCCACGAGGCAGCCGCAGTTACCGAACCCCAACAGTCCTACAGGGGGAGCTGGGCCTACTGGCACTACAGAACCAGCCTTGACTACCAGTTCACGCAGCCCACATAGGAAGCTCCTAAACTGGGGGCACCCTGGAGTTGGCTAACCCGACTGCAACACGATGGGGCAAGCATAGGCGTCTCAGCGAGTTTGACACACCCCGGAAACAGCTGACGGTGCTGAAACCAGGTTTGGCATGAGGGAGTACCTGTGACAAAAACACTGCCGAGAACCAGCTGGCGGTGCTGGAACCCGGATGCGTTGCCTATCAAAGATTGTCTTCCTACAACCCCAACTGGCGGTGTTGGAGCAAAGGGTAAGCAGGGGGAGCAGAGTGTAGGCCGAAGCCTGCACTGGAGTCAGCTTTGTGTCTGCGTTGCGTTTGCAGGACACTTTGCCGGCTACACAGTGGGGGAACAGCAGGCGGTGCTGAACCCCACTAACACATTGGCTGGTGTTTTTCTCTGTGCAGCTAGCACTTCCGGGCAAAAACTAGCGTTGTTACAGCCCAGGGTCAGCAGGAGGAGGAGAGGAGCAGAGTGTAGGCCGAAGCCTAGTTGAACCAATTTCAAAGGTAACCTTTAACCCCCCCTCAGGTGTTACAAAGTACAAGAGCCACACCTTGTGCAGCATTAATGCTGCACAAGTAAAAGGTTGCTCTATTAATTTTTCTACTTGCACACGCTGAATGCAACACGTACACAATTTAGCCCATTCTACAGTCAAACTGTAGTTGAGGCGTGACTTGTATTTTTAAGGAGACGCAGCATAGGTGTCCCAAATAACGCCTTTGTGCTTGGCGCAGCTTCCTGAACGTTGTTTTTTGCTGTACAGGAGTCTGCGCTCTTGTGTTATCCCTTGGCAATGCCCTGTTAGTGCTGCCCGTCTTATGACCTCATTTCATGTTGGCCGCTGCGGTTAACGATGGCCATAAATCCCAGACCCACACTGCCTTTTTATAAAGTCACACTGCGGTGCTGGGATTCGTGGCCTTGAGCAGTAAATATTTTCGACGCTCACACATGTCCTTACACCTGCTTCAGACTGGGCGGCCTCTGCTGATCCCTTTTTGCATGCCGCGGCCATGAGGCCGCACAGTCTGAAGAAGGCGGAAGGAGATGAGTGACGACAGGCGAACATATGCACTGCAAGTGCCCATAAACCACACCCTCGCTGACAAAATAAATAAGACAACGAGGGGCGTTGTTTCACGCAGGGCGGATGCACAGGCGCAGCCAGCTAACCATGATGTCAAAAGACGGGAAGCGCTACCAAGGGGGGTGCTGCGTATCATTACAAAGGAAAGTCACACCTCAGGGACAGTGGAATGATCTCAATGAGACACATTTTGTACGTGTTGAGTTCCACGTGGGCAAGGAGAAAAAGTCAGTCACCTTGTACAAATGCAGCAGTACTGCTGAACAAGGTGGCTGTTATACATAGAAACACCTGGGGGTGGGGGGCAGGCTCCCTTCAATTTCAGTTCATGTGCCTGCATGGCGTTTGCAGGGCACGTTGCTGGCTACACAGCTGGGGAACAGCTGGCGGTGCTGAACCCCACTGACACATTGGCTGGTGTTTTTCTCTGTGCAGCTAGCACTTCCAAGCTAAAACTGGCGGTGCTATGAGCCCAGGGTCAGCAGGAGGAGGAGATGAGCAGAGTGTAGGCCGAAGCCTGCACTGGTGGCAGCTTTTGTTCTGTTGTGCCTGCGTGGCGTTTGCAGGTCACGTTGCCGGCTACACAGCTGGGGAACAGCTGGCGGTGCTGAACCCCGATAACACATTGGCTGGTGTTTTTCTCTGTGCAGCTAGCACGTCCGGGCAAAGACTGGCGGTGTTAGAGCCCAGGGTCAGCAGGAGGAGGAGAGGAGCAGAGTGTAGGCCGAAGCCTAGTTGAACCAATTTCAAAGGTAACCTTTAACCCCCCCTCAGGTGTTGCAAGGTACAAGAGCCACACCTTGTGCAGCATTAATGCTGCACAAGTAAAAGGTTGCTCTATTTAGTTTGCTCCTTGTACACGCTGAATAAAACACGTACACTATTTAGCCCATTATACTGTCAAACAGTAGTGGAGGCGTGACTTGTCTTTTTAAGGAGATGCAGCACAGGTGTCAAAATTTACACCTAGGTGCTGGGCGCAGATTCCTGAGCGTTGTTATTTGCTGTACAGGAGTCTGCGCTCTTGTTATCCCTTGGCCATGCGCTGTGAGCGATGCCTGTCTTCTCACCTCATTTCATGTTGGCCGGTGCGGTTAGCGATGGCCATGAAACCCAGACCCGCAGTTTCTTTTAATAAAGTCACACTGCAGAGCTGGGATTCGTGACCTTGCGCAGTAAATTTTGTCGCCTGTCCCTCATGTCCTTACACCTGCATCAGACTGAGCGGCCTCATCTGATCCCTTCTCGCATGCCGCGGCCATGAGGCCGCACATTCTGAAGAAGGCGGAAGGAGATGAGTAAAGACAGGCGAAGATATCCACTGCTCGTGCCCATCAATCACACCCTCGCAGTCAAAATAAGTAAGACAACGAGGAGCGTGGTTTCAGGCAGGGCGGACGCACAGCCGCAGCCAGCCAACCAAAGATGTCAGAAGACGGGCAGCGCTAACAAGGGGGGTGCTGCGTGTCATTAAAAAGGAAAGTCACACCTCAGGGACATTGTAATGGTCTGTAATGAGACACATTTTTTACGTGTTTAATTAAACGTGGGCAAGTAGACAAAGTCAGCCACCTTGTGCAAATGCAGCAGTACTGCTGTACAAGGTGGCTGTTATACATAGAAACACCTTGGGGTGGGTGGCAGGGTCCCTTTAATTTCAGTTCATGTGCCTGCGTGGCGTTTGCAGGTCACGTTGCTGGCTACACAGCAGGGGAACAGCTGGCGGTGCTGAACCCCACTAACACATTGGCTGGTGTTTTTCTCTGTGCAGCTAGCACTTCCGGGCAAAAACTAGCGGTGTTAGAGCCCAGGGTCAGCAGGAGGAGGAGAGGAGCAGAGTGTAGGCCAAAGCCTGCACTGGTGGCAGCTTTTGTTCTGTTGTGCCTGCGTGGCGTTTGCAGGTCACGTTGCCGGCTACACAGCTGGGGAACAGCTGGCGGTGCTGAACCCCACTAACACATTGACTGGTGTTTTTCTCTGTGCAGCTAGCACGTCCGGGCAAAACTCGCGGTGTTAGAGCCCAGGGTCAGCAGGAGGAGGAGAGGAGCAGAGTGTAGGCCGAAGCCTAGTTGAACCAATTTCAAAGGTAACCTTTAACCCCCCTCAGGTGTTGCAAGGTAGAAGAGCCACACCTCGTGCAGCATTAATGCTGCACAAGTAAAAGGTTGCTCTATTAATTTTGCTCCTTGCACACGCTGAATAAAACACGTACACTATTTAGCCCATTCTACTGTAAAACAGTAGTGGAGGCGTGACTTGTCTTTTTAAAGAAAAGCAGCCCAGGTGTCGAAAATAACACCTTGGTGCATGGGCGCAGCTTCCTGAGCGTTGTTATTTGCTGTACAGGAGTCTGCGCTCTTGTTATCCCTTGGCCATGCGCTGTGAGCGCTTCCTGTCTTCTGACCTCATTTCATGTTGGCCGATGCGGTTAGCGGTGGACATGAATCCCAGACCCACAGTGTGTTTGGAAAAAATCACACTGCGTGGCTGGGATTCGTGCCCTTGTGCAGTTAATATGTTTGCCGCTCACACATGTCCTTACACCTGCTTCAGACTGGGCGGCCTCATCTGATCCCTTATCGCATGCCGCGGCCATGAGGCCGCACAGTCTGAAGAAGGCGGAAGGAGATGAGTTAAGACAGGCGAACATATGCACTGCACATGCCCATCAATAACACCCTCGCAGCCAAAATACATGAGACAACGAGGGGCGTTGTGTTGGGCAGGGCGGACGCACAGGCACAGGCAGCCAACCAATGATGTCAGAAGACGGGCAGCGCTACCAAGGGTGGTGCTGCGTATCATTAGAAAGGAAAGTCACACCTCAGGGACAGTTGAATGGTCTCAATGAGACACATTTTGTACGTGTTGAGTTCCACGTGGGCAAGGAGAAAAAGTCAGCCACCTTGTACAAATGCAGCAGTACTGCTGTACAAGGTGGCTATTATACATAGAAACACCTGGGGGTGGGGGGCAAGCTCCCTTCAATTTCAGTTCATGTGCCTGCGTGGCGTTTGCAGGTCACGTTGCAAGCTACACAGCAGGGGAACAGCTGGCGGTGCTGAACCCCACTAACACATTGGCTGTTGTTTTTCTCTGTGCAGCTAGCACTTCAGGGCAAACACTAGCGGTGTTAGAGCCCAGGGTCAGCAGGAGGAGGAGAGGAGCAAAGTGTAGGCCAAAGTCTAGTTGAACCAATTTCAAAGGTAACCTTTAACCCCCCCTCAGGTGTTGCAAGGTACAAGAGCAACACCTTGAACAGCATTAATGCTGCACAAGTCAAAGGTTGCTCTCTTCATTTTGCTCCTTGCACACACTGAATAAAACACGTACACTATTTAGCCCATTATACTGTCAAACAGTAGTGGAGGCGTGACTTTTCTTTTGAAGAAGACGCAGCACAGGTGTCAAAATTTACACCTAGGTGCTGGGCGCAGACTCCTTACCGTTGTTATTTGCAGTACAGGAGAGTGCGCTCTTGTGTTATCCCTTGGCAATACCCTGTTAGTGCAGGCCGTCTTATGACCTCATTTCATGTTGGCCGGTGCGGTTAACGATGGCCATAAATCCCAGACCCACAGTGCCTTTCCATAAAGTCACACTGCGGTGCTGGGATTCGTGGCCTTGTGCAGTAAATATGTTCGCCGCTCACACATGTCCTTACACCTGCCTCAGACTGGGCGGCCTCAGCTGATCCCTTATTGCCTGCCACGGCCATGAGGCCGCACAGTCTGAAGAAGGCGGAAGGAGGGGAGTGAAGACAGGCGAACATATGCACTGCTCGTGCTCATCAATCACACCCTCGCAGTCAAAATATATGAGACAACGAGGGGCGTTGTGTCGGGCAGGGCAGACGCACATGCACAGCCAGCCAACCAATGATGTCTGAAGACGGGCAGCGCTAACAATGGGGGTGCTGCGTGTCATTAAAAAGGAAAGTCACACCTCAGGGACATTGTAATGGTCTCTAATGAGACACATTTTGTACGTGTTGAGTTCCACGTGGGCAAGGAGAAAAAGTCAGCCACCTTGTACAAATGCAGCAGTACTGCTATACAAGGTGGCTGTTATACATAGAAACACCTGGGGGTGGGGGGCAGGCTCACTTCAATTTCAGTTCATGTGCCTGCGTGGCGTTTGCAGGTCACGTTGCCGGCTACACAGCAGGGGAACAGCTGGCGGTGCTGAACCCCACTAACACATTGGCTGGTGTTTTTCTCTGTGCAGCTAGCAATTCCGGGCAAAAACTAGCGTTGTTAGAGCCCAGGGTCAGCAGGAGGAGGAGAGGAGCAGAGTGTAGGCCGAAGCCAGCACTGGTGGCAGCATTTGGTCAGTTGTGCCAGCGTGGCTTGTGCTGGACACGATGCAGGCTACACAGCAGGGGAACAGCTGGCGGTGCTGAACCCCACTAACACATTGGCTGTTTTTTTTCTCTGTGCAGCTCGCATTTCCGGGCAAAAACTAGCGGTGTTTGAGCCCAGGGGCAGCAGGAGGAGGAGAGGAGCAGAGTGTTAGCCGAAGCCTGCACTGGTGGCAGCTTTTGGTCAGTTATGCCAGCGTGGCTTGTGCTGGACACGATGCCGGCTACACAGCAGGGGAACAGCTGGCGGTGCTGAACCCCACTATCACATTGGCGGGTGTTTTTCTCTGTGCACCTAGCACTTCCAGGCTACAACTGGCGGTGTTATAGCCCAGGGTCAGCAGGAGGAGGAGAGGAGCAGAGTGTAGGCCGAAGCCTAGTTGAACCAATTTCAAAGGTAACCTTTAACCCCCCCTCAGGTGTTGCAAGGTACAAGAGCCACACCTTGTGCAGCATTAATGCTGCACAAGTAAAAGGTTGCTCTATTAATTTTGCTCCTTGCACACGCTGAATAAAACACGTACACTATTTAGCCCATTCTACTGTAAAACAGTAGTGGAGGCGTGACTTGTCTTTTTAAAGAAAAGCAGCACAGGTGTCGAAAATAACACCTTGGTGCATGGGCGCAGCTTCCTGAGCGTTGTTATTTGCTGTACAGCAGTCTGCGCTCTTGTTATCCCTTGGCCATGCGCTGTGAGCGCTTCCTGTCTTCTGACCTCATTTCATGTCGGCCGTTGCGGTTAGCGATGGACATGAATCCCAGACCCACAGTGTGTTTTCTAAAAATCACACTGCGTGGCTGGGATTCGTGGCCTTGTGCAGTAAATATGTTTGCCGCTCACACATGTCCTTACACCTGCTTCAGACTGGGCGGCCTCATCTGATCCCTTATCGCATGCCGCGGTCATGAGGCCACCCAGTCTGAAGAAGGCGGAAGGAGATGAGTGAACACAGGCAAACATATGCACTGCACATGCCCATCAATCACACCCTCGCTGTCCAAAAAAATAAGACACCGAGGGGCGTTGTTTCGAGCAGGGCAGACGCACAGGCGCAGCCAGCTAACCAATGATGTCAAAAGACGGGCAGCGCTAACAAGGGTGGTGCTGCGTATCATTAGAAAGGAAAGTCACACCTCAGGGACAGTTGAATGGTCTCAATGAGACACATTTAGTACGTGTTTAATTAAACGTGGGCAAGGAGAAAAAGTCAGCCACCTTGTACAAATGCAGCAGTACTGCTGTACAAGGTGGCTGTTATACATAGAAACACCTGGGGGTGGGGGGCAGGCTTCCTTCAATTTCAGTTCATGTGTCTGCGTGGCGTTTGCAGGACACGTTGCCAGCTACACAGCAGGGGAACAGCTGGCGTTGCTGAACCCCACTGACACATTGACTGGTGTTTTTCTCTGTGCAGCTCGCATGTCCGGGCAAAAACTGGCGGTGTTAGAGCCCAGGGTCAGCAGGAGGAGGAGAGGAGCAAAGTGTATGCCGAAGCCTGCACTGGTGGCAGCTTTTGGTCGGTTGTGCCAGCGTGGCTTGTGCTGGACACGATGCCGGCTACACAGCAGGGGAACAGCTGGCGGTGCTGAACCCCACTAACACATTGGCTGTTGTTTTTCTCTGTGAAGCTCGCATTTCCGGGCAAAAACTAGCGGTGTTAGAGCCCAGGGTCAGCAGGAGGAGGAGAGGAGCAAAGTGTAGGCCGAAGCCTGCACTGGTGGCAGCTTTTGGTCGGTTGTGCCAGCGTGGCTTGTGCTGGACACGATGCCGGCTACACAGCAGGGGAACAGCTGGCGGTGCTGAACCCCACTAACACATTGGCTGGTGTTTTTCTCTGTGAAGCTCGCATTTCCGGGCAAAAACTAGCGGTGTTAGAGCCCAGGGTCAGCAGGAGGAGGAGAGGAGCAGAGTGTAGGCCGAAGCCTAGTTGAACCAATTTCAAAGGTAACCTTTAACCCCCCCTCAGGTGTTGCAAGGTACAAGAGCCACACCTTGTGCAGCATTAATGCTGCACAAGTAAAAGTTTGCTCTATTTAGTTTGCTCCTTGCACACGCTGAATAAAACACTTACACTATTTAGCCTATTATACTGTCAAACAGTAGTGGAGGCGTGACTTGTCTTTTTAAGGAGACATAGCACAGGTGTTAAAATTTACACCTAGGTGCTGGGCGCAGACTCCTGAGCGTTGTTATTAGCTGTACAGGAGTCTGCGCTATTGTGATCCCTTGGCCATGCGCTGTGAGCGCTGCCTGTCTTCTCACCTCATTTCATGTTGGCCGTTGCGGTTAGCAATGGATATGAATCCCAGGCCCGCAGTGTGTTTTCAAAAAATCACACTGCGTGGCTGGGATTCGTGGCCTTGTGCAGTAAATATGTTTGCCGCTCACACATGTCCTTACACCTGCTTCAGACTGGGCGGCCTCAGCTGATCCCTTATCGCCTACCACGGCCAGGAGGCCGCACAGTCTGAAGAAGGCGGAAGGAGATGAGTTAAAACAGGCGAACATATGCACTGCACATGCCCATCAATCACACCCTCGCAGCCAAAATATATGAGACAACGAGGGGGGTTGTGTCGGGCAGGGCGGACGCACAGGCACAGGCAGCCAACCAATGATGTCAGAAGACGGGCAGCGCTACCAAGGGGGGTGGTGCGTGTCATTAAAAAGGAAAGTCACATTGTAATGGTCTGTAATGAGACACATATTTTACGTGTTTAATTCTACGTGGGCAAGGATAAAAAATCAGCCACCTTGTACAAATGCAGCAGTACACCTGGGGGGGTGGGTGCAGTAGAAACACCTGGGGGGGTGGGGCCAGGTTCCCTTTAATTTCAGTTCATGTGCCTGCATGGCGTTTGCAGGTCACGTTGCCGGCTACACAGCAGGGGAACAGCTGGCGTTGATGAACCCCACTAACACATTGGCTGGTGTTTTTCTCTGTGCAGCTAGCACTTCCGGGCAAAAACTAGCGGTGTTTAAGCCCAGGGTCAGCAGGAGGAGGAGAGGAGCAGAGTGTAGGCCGAAGGCCGAAGCCTGCACTGGTGGCAGCTTTTGTTCTGTTGTGCCAGCGTGGCTTGTGCTGGACACGTTGCCGACTACACAGCAGGGGAACAGCTGGCGGTGCTGAACCCCACTGACACATCACCTAGTGTTTTTTCTGTGTAGACAACACTTCCAGGTGGCAACTGACAGTGTTGAAACCCAGGGAATCAAAGAGGAGCAGAGTGTAGGCCGAAGACTGCAGTGGAGCAAGTTGAAAGGGAACCTTTAACCCCCCCCCCAGGCATTTGTTGCTGAAAGAGCCACCTTGTACAGCAGTAATACTGTACATGGAAAATGGTGGCTCCGAAAATTATGCTCCTTGCAAACGCTGAAGTACACACTCATATAATGTGTCCCCTCACACTGTCAAACCGTCCCGGAAGTGGGACTTTCCTTTGTAATGTGACACAGCAAAGCCGTCATTCCAACCCCCTTGGTGCCGTGCGCCACCTCCTCAACGATGTTTGGTTCTGTCACGGAGCCCGCGCTGTAATGTTATCCCTTGGCCATGCACAGTTAGCGGTGCCTGTCTTCTGACATCATGTAGGTGTCAGGCTGGCAGTGCCTGTGCGTCCAAGCTGCCCGAGATCCAACCTTGCAGTGTCATCTAATGTAGTCCCACTGCGGGCCAGGGATCCATGGGCATGCGCAGTGCATATCATCGCCTCTCACTCACCTCCTTCCTGCTTCTTCAGACTGTACGGCGTCACGGCCGTGGCATGCTATTAGGGATCAGCTGACGCCGCCTAGTCTGAAGAAGCGTGAAGAAGGGGAATGAGAGGCTAGTATATGCACTGCGCATGGCCATGGATACCAGGCCCACTGTGGGATCACATTAGACGACACTGCGAGGTGGGATTTCGGGCAGCGTGGACGCACAGGCGCAGCCAGGACGACAACAAATGATGTCAGAGGACCGGCAGCGCAAACTGTGCATGGCCAAGGGATAACATAACAGCGCAGGGTCCATGACGGAATCAAACAACGCTAAGGAGCCAGCGCACGGTGGCAAGGGGGTAGCAATGACGGCTGTGCTGCGTCACATTACAAAGGAAAGTCCCACCTCCGGGACGGTTGGACGGTGTGAGGGGACACATTACATGAGTGTGTAGTTCAGCGTTTGCAAGGAGCATAATTTCAAGAGCGACCTTTCCCTTGTGCAGTATTAGTGCTGCACATGGTGGCTCTTTCAGTAACAAACACCTGGGGGGGGGGGACAGGTCCCCTTACATTTTAGTTGTGCCAGCGTGGCGGTCGCATGACACGTTGCCGGATACACAGCTGGGGATCAGCTGACGTTACTGAACCCCAATAACAGAGGAGCGACTGTTAACTGTGCACACAGCACTTCCAGGCACCAACTGGCGGTGTTAGAGCCCAGGGACAGCAGGAGGAGCAGATTGGAGGTATTGCCGCACACACAGCTGGGGATCAGCTGACGTTACTGAACCCCAATAACAGAGGAGCGACTGTTAACTGTGCACACAGCACTTCCAGGCACCAACTGGCGGTGTTAGAGCCCAGGGTCAGCAGGAGGAGCAGAGGAACAGAGTGTAGGCCGAAGCCTGATTGGAGCAAGTTGAAAGGGAACCTTTAACCCCCCCCAAAGACGTTTGTAGCTGAAAGAGCCATTTTGTGCAGCACTAAGGATGCAAAAGGAAAAGGTTGCTCTTTTAATTATGCTCCTTGCAAACACTGAAGTAAACACTATAAATGTGTCCCCTTATACCGTTCAACCGTCCCGGAGGTGCGAATTTCCTTCGTAATGGGACACAGCACAGCTGTCATTCCTATCCCCTTGGTGCCGTGCGCTGCCTCCTCAGCATTGTTTTAAGCTGTCACGGAGCCTGCGCTGTTCTGTTAGCCCTTGGCCATGCCCAATTAGCGCTGCCTGTCTTCTGACATAATTTGGTGTCAGGCTGTCAGTGCCTGTGCGTCCACGCTGCTCCAGATCCCACCTCGCAGTCTCGTCTAACGTAATCCCACTGCGGGCCTTGGATCCATGGGCATGCACAGTGCATATACTCGACTCTAACTCCCCTCCTTCCCTCTTCTTCAGACTGTGCGGTGTCACGGCCGTGGCATGCTATTAGGGATCAGCTGACGGCGCACAGTCTAAAGAAGGCGGAGGGAAATGAGCGAGAGCCCGAGGGGAAGATATGCACTGCGCATGCCCATGGATCCCAGGCCCGCAGTGTGACTCAATCAGAAGACACTGCGAGGCGGGATCTCGGGCAGCGCGGCCGCACAGGCGCAGCCAGCCTGACACCAAATTATGTCAGAAGACAGGCAGCGCAAATAGGGCATGCCCAAGGGATAACAGAACAGCGCAGGCTCCGTGACAGCTTAAAACAACGCTGAGGAGGCAGCGCATGGCACCAAGGGGGTAGGAATGACGGCTGTGCTGCATCACATTACGAAGGAAAGTCCCAGCTCCGGGACGGTATAACGGTATCAGTGAACACATTTTATAAGTGTTAAGTTCTGCGTGTGCAAGGAGCTAAACCAAAAGAGCTACCTTTTCCTCGTGCAGCATTACTGCTGCACAAGATGGCTCTTTCAGTAACAAACGACGGGGGGGGACAGGTTCCCTTACATTTAGGTTGTTGTGCCAGCGTGGCGGTCGCAGGACACATTGCCGGCTACACAGCTGGGGATCAGCTGACGTTACTGAAACCCAATAACACTGGGTCGTATGTTTTTACTGTGCAGCCTGCACTTCTGAGCCGCAACTGGCGGTGTTGGAGCCCAGGAATAGCAGTTCAGGTGGTAGAAAGATGAACACAGCAGGAGACCTGGATGACACCCAATTACTTAATCAGGCAGAGGAGTGGCAAATTCCTGCGAGATCCAGGCCTGGTTCATTTTCAGGAAAGTAAGCCGGTCAACGTTATCGGAGGACAGTCGCATGCGACGGTCTGTTAGTATACCACCTGCGGCACTAAAGACACGTTCCGATAAGACACTAGCCGCAGGGCAAGCCAGCACCTCCAATGCATACTGGCTTAGCTCTGGCCATGTATCCAGCTTAGAGACCCAAAACTTGAACGGGGAAGAGCCGTCTGGGAGTACAGTAAGAGGGCAAGCCATGTAGTCTGTCACCATCTGACGGAACCGTTGCCTCCTGCTGACTGGAGCCGCCGGTGATGGTGTAGACATTTGGGGTGGGCACACAAAAGTGTGCCAGAGTTGTGCCATACTGGGCTTGCCTTGGGCAGAGGCACTGCTTCTGCTCCCTCTTTGGGCAGAGCCTCCCCCACTGCCTCGACGCACTGAGCTGCTTTGTAAAGCACTAGCAGCACTCCTCTCAGTTGGACAGGAGAAGATGATGGAATTCACCAGTGTGTCGTGGTACTCCCGCAATTTACGCTCCCGGGTCAACGCTGGGATGAGGTTTTGGACGTTGTCCCGGTAGCGAGGATCGAGGAGGGTGAACACCCAATAATCAGGCATGTTGACAATGTGGTCGATGCGGCGGTCGTTTCTCAGGCACTGCAGCATGAAATCCACCATGTGCTGCAGAGTGCCAACTGGCCCAGAAACGCTGTCTCCTGCTTGAGACATTATCTCTGCCCGCTCGTCATCACCCCACCCTCACTGTACACACTGACCACTGGACAATTGTGTCGCTCCCTCCTCTGGACGGAGCTCTTCCTCCTCTATTGACTCCTCCTCATCCTCCTCACAAATTGGCCCCTGCGTACCCCTTTGTGAGGAACCACGTGGCGCTGACTCTCCAGAAGCTGATGGAAAAGGTGACTCCTCATCCTCCACCTCTTCCACAACATCATCCCTTAACCCTTGCAAAGTTTGCTGAAGCAGGCAGATAAGGGGGAGAGTCATGCTGACTAGTGCATCATCTGCACTTGCCATCCGCGTGGAATAATCAAAAGGACGCAAAACCTGGCAGACGTCCTTCATAGTGGCCCACTCTGTGGTTGTGAAGTCTGATCGGCGCTGACTGCGACTTCTTTGTGCCTGATGCAGCTGGTACTCCATAACTGCTTGCTGCTGCTCACACAACCGCTCCAACATATGTAACGTGGAATTCCACCGGGTAGGTAGGTCACATATGATGCGGTGTTCCGGAAGGCGGAATCGGCGCTGCAGAGCAGCAATGCGGGATCTGGCCAAGCTGGAACGCCGCAAGTGAGCACACTCTAGGCGGACCTTGTGCAGCAGGGCATCAAGATCTGGATAGTCCCTCAGAAAACTCTGCACAACCAAATTGAGCACATGTGCCAGACATGGGATGTGAGTGAGGTTGCCAAGGGCCAAAGCTGCCACCAGATTTCGGCCATTGTCACACACTACCATGCCTGGCTGGAGATTCGCTGGCAGTAACCACACATCGCTCTCCTGCTTGATGGCATTCCAGAGCTCCTGCGCTGTGTGGCTTCGATTCCCCAATGAAACTAGTTTCAAGACGGCCTGCTGACGTTTGGCCACGGCTGTGCTCATGTCGGTCATAGGTAAACGTTCACGGGTCCATGTGGAGGTGGACTGTGACGGCTCCTGCAGAGTTGATTCTGAGGAACTTGTGTAAGAGGAGGAGTCAATGCATACAGACTGGATTCCTGCAATCCTTGGAGTGGGCAGGACACGTCCTGCGCCACTCGCACGATCTGTACCTGGCTCAACAACATTAACCCAATGGGCAGTGAGGCAAACGTATCGCCCCTGTCCATGCTGACTGGTCCACGCATCGGTGGTGAGGTGGACCTTGCTACTGACGGCGTTCAGTAGCGCATGTTTTATGTTTCCCTCAACATGCCTGTGCAGGGCAGGGACAGCTTGCCTGCTGAAGTAAAAGCGGCAGGGCACCTTGTACTGCCTTGGACTGCCAATGCCATCAAGTCACGGAAGCTGTCAGTCTCCACCAGCCTGAACGAGAGCATTTCCAGGGACAACAGTTTGGCAATGCCTGCATTCAGAGCCTGTGCTCGGGGGTGGTTGGCCGAGAATGCCCGCCTTTTCTCCCATGCCTGTACTACCGATGGCTGTAGAGTAGACTGGGAGTGTGAGGATGACTGGGAAGGTGGTGCTGTGGGTGGAATTACACAAGGTCTCTGGACAACAGTGCCAGAGGTTCTTCCATGGCGATCCTGGGAGGAAGCCAAACCAGCTGTGCATGAGCTGGAGGAAGAGGCAACACGAGCTGAAGAGGTGGTAGCTGCCGCTGTTGGTTGGCCTACATCTTCAGTCTGTTTCTGTAACTCCACCGCGTGCCTGGTCCGCACATGTTTCCACATATTTGTGGTATTGAAGTTGCTGACATTTTTCCCTCTTTTTACTTTCTGATGACACAGCTTGCACTTGACAAAACAAATGTCATCTGCAACTGTGTCAAAAAAGGACCAGGCACTGCAAGTCTTAGGAGCGCCCTTTTTGGCTTTGGAAAGAGACAGGCTCCTAACGGGTGCCAAAGTGAAGGCTACAGGCTCCGCAGTCTTCCCCCTCCCTCTCCCTCTTTGGCCCGTAAGGGGAATCTCTTCCTCAGAGCTGCTCCCACCACCTTCCTGTTCCTCACGCCACGATGGGTCAACGACCTCATCATCTCCACTACCCTCTGCCACCAACTGCTTCTCCTGGGTAGTCTCGGCAGCACTGTACGCACCAGAAAGCGGCACCTGAGTTTCATCATCAGATGCGTACTGCGCTGTGGTCACCGGAGGCACTGGCCCACCCGCCTCTTCAGAGTCAGAGAGACAAAGCTGTTGGGCATCACTGCACACTGCCTCTTCTTCCATTTCTCCAATGCTGCTTGGCTGGCCCCCTGTTTCCAAGCCAAGAGATTCAGAGAACAGAAGTAGAGACGGCTCCTGTCCTGGGCTCTCTGACTGCCTGGCCAATTTGGCAGGTGGTGAAGAGACAGATGGCTGCTCTCCAGTGGTCTGTGCCTGAGAGGATGTGGCACTAACTGAAGTCGATGCCGAGGCGTTAGCTGCCATCCACCTGACAACGGCTTCAATTTAGTCTTCACGCAGCAGCGGTGCACGGCGCTCTCCGACAAAGCTGCGCATGAAGGACTGTTCCCTGCCGAAACTGAGTGACGACGAGTCACCGGTGCCCGCAGCAGGCACAGAATCACCACGTCCTCTCCCTGCTCCTCTCCCTGCTCCGCGCCCACGCCCACGTGCCTTACTCCCTGCCCTCTTCATCTTGGTTGACAGATAAAGATAAGCAGAAAAGTACTAAGGCCTTAGTGTGCTTATTCCTGAAATGCTCCTCCTAACAGGTGTAAGAAACACTAATGTTGTAAAGTGTGGACTAAACTTTATTATTTTTCAAATGTGGCCTACACAAGTGTTAAGTTGTGTTTGGTGAACTTTACTTTTTTTTTTTTTGCAGATCGGGCTACAGAGCTAGTTTAAATCACACGGAGACCGTGCAGACAGCCGTAAACGGCGCTGCATTCCCAAAAAACCTCCTCTAGGTTATCCTATTTAGTGTTTTTCCACTATTTAGCTGGAGACGGGTGGAAAGACACTAATAGGGAATTTTTTTAAAAAATTTTAAACAGGCTGCACTATTTGAAAAAAAGGAATTTTTTTTTCAAGGTATGAGGCAGTAACGCACCCTGAGCTGAATCCAACCGGCTATGGCTGCACACAGACTACAGGGCGAGCTGCGCTCACACAGTGTTATGAAAGGCAATTCAGTATCACAATGGACATGGAGGTCAGAGCACATACAGTGATCTGACAATAACCCAAAATAATAGAACGAGCTCTGAGACGTGGGAACTCTGCAGACCGCAATCCCTGATCCTCTCCAAACACAACTAGAGGCAGCCGTGGATTGCGCCTAACGCTCCCTATGCAACTCGGCACAGCCTGAGAAACTAACTAGCCTGAAGATAGAAAAAATAAGCCTACCTTGCCTCAGAGAAATACCCCAAAGGAAAAGGCAGCCCCCCACATATAATGACTTTGAGTAAGATGAAAAGACAAAAGTAGGGATGAAATAGATTCAGCAAAGTGAGGCCCGATATTCTAGACAGAACGAGGATAGGAAAGATAACTTTGCGGTCTACACAAAACCCTAAAGAAAACCACGCAAAGGGGCAAAAAGACCCTCCGTAGCGAACTAACGGCACGGAGGTACACCCTTTGCGTCCCAGAGCTTCCAGCAAAACAAATAGACAAGCTGGACAGAAAAAATAGCAACAAATAGCAAAGAAGCACTTAGCTATGCAGAGCAGCAGGCCACAGGAATGATCCAGAGAAACACAAGTCCAACACTGGAACATTGACAGGAAGCATGAATCAAAGCATTAGGTGGGGCTAAGTAGAGAAGCACCCAACGACCTCACCAGATCACCTGAGGGAGGAAACTCAGAAGCAGCAGTACCAGTTTCCTCCACAAACGGAAGCTCCCAGAGAGAAACAGCCGAAGTACCACTTGTGACCACAAGAGGGAGCTCTGCCACAGAATTCACAACAGTACCCCCCCTTGAGGAGGGGTCACCGAACCCTCACCAGAGCCCCCAGGCCGACCAGGATGAGCCACATGAAAGGCACGAACAAGATCGGGAGCATGGACATCAGAGGCAAAAACCCAGGAATTATCCTCCTGAGCATAACCCTTCCATTTAACCAGATACTGGAGTTTCCATCTTGAAACACGAGAATCCAAAATCTTCTCCACAATATACTCCAATTCCCCCTCCACCAAAACCGGGGCAGGAGGGTCAACAGATGGAACCATAGGTGCCACGTATCTCCGCAACAATGACCTATGGAAGACGTTATGTATGAAAAAAGAATCTGGGAGGGTCAGACGAAAAGACACAGGATTAATAACCTCAGAAATCCTATAAGGACCAATGAAACGAGGTTTAAACTTCGGAGAGGAAACCTTCATAGGAATATGACGAAAAGATAACCAAACCAGATCCCCAACACGAAGTCGGGGACCCACACGGCGTCTGCGATTAGCGAAACATTGAGCCTTCTCCTGGGACAAGGTCAAATTGTCCACTACATGAGTCCAAATCTGCTGCAACCTGTCCACCACAGTATCCACACCAGGACAGTCCGAAGACTCAACCTGTCCTGAAGAGAAACGAGGATGGAACCCAGAATTGCAGAAAAATGGCGAAACCAAGGTAGCCGAGCTGGCCCGATTATTAAGGGCGAACTCAGCCAAAGGCAAAAAGGACACCCAGTCATCCTGATCGGCAGAAACAAAGCATCTCAGATAAGTTTCCAAGGTCTGATTGGTTCGTTCGGTCTGGCCATTAGTCTGAGGATGAAAAGCCGAGGAAAAAGACAAGTCAATGCCCATCCTACCACAAAAGGCTCGCCAAAACCTCGAAACAAACTGGGAACCTCTGTCAGAAACGATATTCTCTGGAATGCCATGCAAACGAACCACATGCTGGAAGAACAATGGCACCAAATCAGAGGAGGAAGGCAACTTGGACAAGAATACCAGATGGACCATCTTAGAAAAGCGATCACAGACCACCCAAATGACTGACATCTTTTGAGAGACGGGAAGATCTGAAATAAAATCCATAGAGATATGTGTCCAAGGTCTCTTCGGGACCGGCAAGGGCAAAAGCAACCCACTGGCACGAGAACAGCAGGGCTTAGCCCTAGCACAAATCCCACAGGACTGCACAAAAGAACGCACATCCCGCGACAGAGACGGCCACCAAAAGGATCTAGCCACTAACTCTCTGGTACCAAAGATTCCAGGATGACCAGCCAACACCGAACAATGAACCTCAGAGATCACTTTATTTGTCCACCTATCCAGGACAAACAGTTTCTCCGCTGGACAACGATCAGGTTTATTAGCCTGAAATTTTTGCAGCACCCGCCGCAAATCAGGGGAGATGGCAGACACAATTACTCCTTCCTTGAGGATACCCGCCGGCTCAGATAAACCCGGAGAGTCGGGCACAAAACTCCTAGACAGAGCATCCGCCTTCACATTTTTAGAGCCCGGAAGGTACAAAATCACAAAGTCAAAACGGGCGAAAAACAGCGACCAACGAGCCTGTCTAGGATTCAAACGCTTAGCAGACTCGAGATAAGTCAGGTTCTTATGATCAGTCAATACCACCACGCGATGCTTAGCTCCTTCAAGCCAATGACGCCACTCCTCGAATGCCCACTTCATGGCCAGCAACTCTCGGTTGCCCACATCATAATTCCGCTCAGCAGGCGAAAACTTCCTGGAAAAAAAAGCGCATGGTTTCATCACTGAACAATCAGAACCTCTCTGCGACAAAACAGCCCCTGCTCCAATCTCAGAAGCATCAACCTCGACCTGGTACGGAAGAGAAACATCAGGTTGACACAACACAGGGGCAGAAGAAAAACAACGCTTCAACTCTTGAAAAGCTTCCACAGCAGCAGAAGACCAATTGACCAAATCAGCACCCTTCTTGGTCAAATCGGTCAATGGTTTGGCAATACTAGAAAAATTGCAGATGAAGCGACGATAAAAATTAGCAAAGCCCAGGAACTTTTGCAGACTTTTCAGAGATGTCGGCTGAGTCCAATCATGGATGGCTTGGACCTTAACAGGATCCATCTCGATAGTAGAAGGGGAAAAGATGAACCCCAAAAATGAAACCTTCTGCACACCAAAGAGACACTTTGATCCCTTCACAAACAAAGAGTTAGCACGCAGGACCTGAAAAACCGTTCTGACCTGTTTCACATGAGACTCCCAATCATCCGAGAAGATCAAAATGTCATCCAAGTACACAATCAGGAATTTATCCAGGTACTCTCGGAAGATGTCATGCATAAAGGACTGAAACACTGATGGAGCATTGGCAAGTCCGAATGGCATCACTAGATACTCAAAATGACCCTCGGGCGTATTAAATGCAGTTTTCCATTCATCGCCTCGCCTGATTCGCACCAGATTATACGCACCACGAAGATCAATCTTGGTGAACCAACTAGCCCCCTTAATCCGAGCAAACAAATCAGATAACAAAGGCAAGGGGTACTGAAA
This sequence comes from Ranitomeya imitator, assembly GCF_032444005.1. Classification (NCBI taxonomy): domain Eukaryota; kingdom Metazoa; phylum Chordata; class Amphibia; order Anura; family Dendrobatidae; genus Ranitomeya; species Ranitomeya imitator. The sequence continues at coordinate 241,331,505 of NC_091282.1, forward strand.
TTTAACAGTGATCTTATTAAGAAGGCGATAATCTATACAAGGTCTCAGCGAACCATCCTTTTTGGCTACAAAAAAGAACCCTGCTCCTAATGGCGACGATGACGGGCGAATATGCCCCTTCTCCAGGGATTCCTTCACCTAACTGCGCATAGCGGTGTGCTCAGGCACGGATAAATTAAACAGTCGACCTTTTGGGAATTTATCACCAGGAATCAAATTGATAGCACAATCACAATCCCTATGCGGAGGTAGGGCATCGGACTTGGGCTCATCAAATACATCCCGGTAATCAGACAAGAACTCTGGAACCTCAGAAGGGGTGGATGACGAAATTGACAAAAATGGAACATCACCATGTACCCCCTGACAGCCCCAGCTGGACACCGACATGGATTTCCAATCCAATACTGGATTATGGGCTTGTAGCCATGGCAACCCCAACACGACCACATCATGCAGATTATGCAACACCAGAAAGCGAATATCCTCCTGATGTGCAGGAGCCATGCACATGGTCAGCTGGGTCCAGTATTGAGGCTTATTCTTGGCCAAAGGCGTAGCATCAATACCTCTCAATGGAATAGGACACTGCAAGGGCTCCAAGAAAAACCCACAACGCTTAGCATATTCCAAGTCCATCAAATTCAGAGCAGCGCCTGAATCCACAAACGCCATGACAGAATATGATGACAAAGAGCAGATCAAGGTAACGGACAGAAGAAATTTTGACTGTACCGTACCAATGGTGGCAGACCTAGCGAACCGCTTAGTGCGTTTAGGACAATCAGAGATAGCATGAGTGGAATCACCACAGTAGAAACACAGCCCATTCAGACGTCTGTGTTCTTGCCGTTCAACTCCGGTCAAAGTCCTATCGCACTGCATAGGCTCAGGTTTAAGCTCAGGTAATACCGCCAAATGGTGCACAGATTTACGCTCACGCAAGCGTCGACCGATCTGAATAGCCAAAGACATAGACTCATTCAAACCAGCAGGCATAGGAAATCCCACCATGACATCCTTAAGGGCTTCAGAGAGACCCTTTCTGAACATAGCTGCCAGCGCAGATTCATTCCATTGAGTGAGCACTGACCATTTTCTAAATTTCTGGCAATATACCTCTATCTCATCCTGACCCTGACAAAGAGCCAGCAAATTCTTTTCTGCCTGATCCACTGAATTAGGCTCATCGTACAGCAATCCGAGCGCCAGGAAAAACGCATTGATATTACTCAATGCAGGATCTCCTGGCGCAAGAGAAAATGCCCAGCCCTGAGGGTCGCCGCGCAAAAAAGAAATAATAATCAAAGCCTGTTGAACTGGATCACCAGAGGAACGAGATTTCAAGGCCAGAAATAACTTACAATTATTTTTGAAACTCAGAAACTTAGTTCTATCTCCAAAAAACAAATCAGGAATAGGAATTCTTGGTTCTAACATAGATTTCTGATCAATAGTGTCTTGAATCTTTTGTACTCTTGCCGAGAGCTGATCCACAAATGAAGACAGACTTCTAATATCCATCGCTACACCTGTGTACTGAACCACCCAAATGTCTAGGGGAAAAAAAAGACAAAACACAAAGCCAAGAAAAAAAAATGGTCTCAGAACTTCTTTTTTCCCTCTATTGAGAATCATTAGTACTTTGGGCTTCCTGTACTGTTATGAAAGGCAATTCAGTATCACAATGGACATGGAGGTCAGAGCACATACAGTGATCTGACAATAACCCAAAATAATAGAACGAGCTCTGAGACGTGGGAACTCTGCAGACCGCAATCCCTGATCCTCTCCAAACACAACTAGAGGCAGCCGTGGATTGCGCCTAACGCTCCCTATGCAACTCGGCACAGCCTGAGAATCTAACTAGCCTGAAGATAGAAAAAATAAGCCTACCTTGCCTCAGAGAAATACCCCAAAGGAAAAGGCAGCCCCCCACATATAATGACTGTGAGTAAGATGAAAAGACAAATGTAGGGATGAAATAGATTCAGCAAAGTGAGGCCCGATATTCTAGACAGAACGAGGATAGGAAAGATAACTTTGCGGTCTACACAAAACCCTAAAGAAAACCACGCAAAGGGGCAAAAAGACCCTCCGTACCGAACTAACGGCACGGAGGTACACCCTTTGCGTCCCAGAGCTTCCAGCAAAACAAATAGACAAGCTGGACAGAAAAAATAGCAACAAATAGCAAAGAAGCACTTAGCTATGCAGAGCAGCAGGCCACAGGAATGATCCAGAGAAACACAAGTCCAACACTGGAACATTGACAGGAAGCATGAATCAAAGCATTAGGTGGGGCTAAGTAGAGAAGCACCCAACGACCTCACCAGATCACCTGAGGGAGGAAACTCAGAAGCAGCAGTACCAGTTTCCTCCACAAACGGAAGCTCCCAGAGAGAATCAGCCGAAGTACCACTTGTGACCACAGGAGGGAGCTCTGCCACAGAATTCACAACACACAGAGACCGTGCAGACAGCCGTAAACGGCGTTGCAAGGCCCAATAAACACCCTCTAGGTTATCCTATGTAGTGTTTTTCCACAATTTAGCTGGAGACGGGTGGAAAAACACTAATAGGAAATTTTTTTTTTAAAGTTTAAACAGGCTGCACTATTTGAAAAAAAGTAAATTTTTTTTCAAGGTATGAGGCAGTAACGCACCCTGAGCTGAATCCAACCAGCTATGGCTGCACACAGACTACAGGGCGAGCTGCGCTCACACAGAGACCGTGCAGACAGCCGTAAACGGCGCTGCAAGGCCCAAAAAAAACCCTCTAGGTTATCCTATGTAGTGTTTTTCCACAATTTAGCTGGAGACGGGTGGAAAAACACTAATAGGAATTTTTTTTTTTAAATTTTAAACAGGCTGCACTATTTGAAAAAAAGGAAAATTTTTCTCAAGGTATGAGGCAGTAACTAACCCTGAGCTGAATCCAACCGGCTATGGCTGCACACAGATTATCCTATGTAGTGTTTTTCCACAATTTAGCTGGAGACGGGTGGAAAAACACTAATAGGAAATTTGAGAAAAAATGTGCAGCAGGCTGCACTATGAGCAAAAAAGGACAACTGTGTGAGGCAGTGTGAACCCCCCCTGAGCTGAATACAACCAGGTGTATGGCTACACACAGACTACAGAGTGAGCTGCACACACACACACACAGAGACCTTGCAGAACGCTGTTAAAACAGCGCTGCAAGGCAAGAGCAAGGTGAACAGTGAAGAACACACAGCGTTTTGCTAAATTAGCCTTTGGAAAGGAAAATAAAGCAATTAGCTAACTCAACTGGCCCTCAGTTAGAACACAGCATCCTGTCCCTAACTGAAATCACAGCAGAGTGAGCGCAAAATGGCGGCAGCGTTTTTTATAGTGCAGAGTGACATCATTTCAGCAGCCAATCACAGCCTTGCCAGTACTTACATGCCCACCATGCTAAACAGGATGTGCCCACACTTCCAATCATTCCTCATTGGCTGCTGCGTTCAGTTTGAATTCTGGGAACTTCCGATTCCGGTATCCGATACGCGGGAAGTATCGGAATTCGGCATCGGAATTCCGATACCGCAAATATCGGCCGATACCCGATACTTGCGGTATCGGAATGCTCAACACTAGTTAAGACCCCTGTAGTCTATGCATGGACGTAGTTCCCCATTCTTCTTCTGCACAAAGAAGAACCCAGCCCCTGCAGGTGACACTGACTTCCTAATGAATCCTCTTGCCAGATTTTCCTGGATATACTGTGACATTGCCTCCGTCTCCGGGAGAGGTAATGGATAAACTCAACCCCGGGGAGGCTCAGCACCAGGTAAGAGGTCAATAGGACAGTCATGGGGCGGTGAGGTGGAAGGGTCTCCACAGCCCTTTTGGAGAACACGTCCACATAGAGCCAATATTGCTTGGGGAGAGAGGATAGATCTGCGGGTACCTCCGTAGTAGCAACATGAACGCATTCCCTCTGACAACTACCCCCACAAGATTCACCCCATCCCAAAATTCTGCCTGTGGACCACTCAATATGAGGAGAGTGGTACCGTAGCCAAGGTATCCCTAACAGGACCTCATCAATTCCCTCAGGAATGACAAGCAGAGCTGTAATCTCCTGATGAGATGGTGACATGGACAAAGTAAAAGGGATGGTCTGGTGTGTTATCTGTGAGGGCAGTGTCGACCCATTCACCACTCGTACGGTTACTAGTTGAGCAAGCATCACCAGGGGTATTGCGTGACGTTGGGCGAAGGCAGAAGACATAAAATTGCCCTCCGCCCCAGAATTCACGCAGAGCTCTACCGAATGAGTGGATGAGCCTATTGTAATTGCCCCCTTAAATGACAATTTGGAGGCAAACGTCGCCGTGTCTAGTGTACCTCCACCTACTTCCACTGGATGCTGACGTTTCCTCGACCACTGGGAACATCTGGTGACAAGATGTCTTGACTACTGGCAAGCATGACAGACCTTGAGTGCACGAGGTCTGGGACTTTGATCCCGCTTGAGACACTTCCATGGCCTCATGTGACTCAGGGGCCTGGAACAGAGATTCCAAAGGTTTGGCGAAGGTGGGAGCCAGCCGAATCCTCTGCCTACACTGGGCTCGCTCTAACTTCCGCTCGTTAAAACGGAGGTCAATACAAGTGGACACAGCTATTAGCTCCTCCAGTGTGGCGCGAATCTCCCTAGTGACCAAAGCATCCTTCACATGGTCAGCCAGCCCACTCCAGAATATAGGGATAAGGGCTTTATCCGACCACTCCAGCTCAGATGCTAAGATGTGGAAGTGGACGGCAAAATGGCTGACCAAGGATGAGCCCTGAGTCAATGCCAACAGTTGGAGCGCCGTATTATGGGTGACTCGAGGTTCTAAAAAGATCTGTTTCAGAGTGCTCAGGAACAGCAGAGCACTCTGCACCACATGATCACCACGCTCCGACAGCGGCGTAGCCCATTCCAATGCCCTGTCCGACAGGAGAGACAAAATGAATCCCACCTTTGCCCGCTCTGTAGGGAAACGTGCAGCCAGGAGCTCGAGGTGAATAGAGCACTGGCTTATGAAACCCCTACAAGATTTGCTATCACCAGAAAATTTATCTGGCAGTGGGAGGCGAGATAGGGTCAGAACAGGGGTGGAAGTGGACAAAGTTGCTGCAGCCACGCTAGCAGCCTGAACAGCTACTGCAGTAACATCCACAGCTGAGATTTTCCGTTTGAGAGCTGCCAACCTACCCTCCAGCTGCTGGATGTACTGCAAGGATTGCTGTTTGTCCATCATTACTAGCCAGACCCTGGCACTAGTGTAATGTTAGGGCTATTGGAATGCACCAAATAATTAGAGAGAAGGTATGAGGTGTGTTAGCAGCTCGGGGTCCACCGTGTAGAGATGAAACCTGCTGCTGAGTAAAGATGGACTATATGGCGGTACAATGTGAATACACACATGGGTTAACTTCACCCAGTATGATGGAAGTGAACCCTGTTGCGTCACAGGGCCGTGGTACCGCACAAAGAGCACAAGCAAGGAATCACAGAACTCTATCCCAGGACACAGGATTAGAGTTCGTGTAGACTAGGGTTGAGCGACCTTTACTTTTATAGGATCGGGTCGGGTTTCACGAAACCCGACTTTTTCAAAAGTTGGGTCGAGTGAAATCGGCCGATCCTATAAAAAAGTCGGGGTCAGGGTCGGCCGAAACTCGAAACCCAATGCAGTGCATTGGGTTTCCAATGGTTCCCAGGGTCTGAAGGAGCGGAAACTCTCCTTCAGGCCCTGGGATTCATATTTAAGTGTAAAATAAAGAATAAAAATAAAAAATATCGCTATACTTACCCTCTGACGCACCCTGGTACTAACCGGGAACCTTCCTTCCTTCGAATCAGCGCTTTCAGGACCTTGCGGTGACGTCGCGGCTTGTGATTGGCCGCGCGACCGCCCATGTGACCGCCGCGCGACCAATCAGAAGCCGTGACGTCACCGCGACGTCACCGAAGGTCCTGGAAGCGCTGATTCTTAGGAAGGAAGGCTGCCGGAAAGAAGCAGGGCGCGTCCGAGGGTGAGTATATACCTAATAGAAATATACTCACCCTCGGACGCGCCCTGCTTCTTTCCGGCAGCCTTCCTTCCTAAGAATCAGCGCTTCCAGGACCTTCGGTGACGTCGCGGTGACGTCACGGCTTCTGATTGGTCGCGCGGCGGTCACATGGGCGGTCGCGCGGCCAATCACAAGCCGCGACGTCACCGCAAGGTCCTGAAAGCGCTGATTCGAAGGAAGGAAGGTTCCCGGTTAGTACCAGGGCGCGTCAGAGGGTAAGTATAGCGATATTTTTTATTTTTATTCTTTATTTTACACTTAAATCTGAATTCCGATACCAATTCCCGATATCTTAAACATATCCGGAATCGGTATCGGAATTCCGATTCCAGATTCAGAAGATCGCCGACTTCATGGCCGACCCCACACAGGGGTCGGGTCGGGTTTCATGAAACCCGACTTTGCCAAAAGTCGGCGACTTCTGAAAGTGGCCGACCCATTTCGCTCAACCCTAGTGTAGACCTCTTGCACGCGACACCACAATTGAGGTATCAGAGTAACTGAAAAAGTAACTTTATACACAAGAGTGTGTGCTGTGCCACTTTGGTGGACGCCACTAACCACCCAGACTTGGGTTAGTAACGAGCCCTAATGTTTCGTGTGTTTTTGTGCTGATAGCTCAGCCTGGCGCTAGATAGCAGACATCCACCTTACGCGAGCAGTCATACACAAGGGAGGGGATGATTAAAGAAATACTTGCACTCATCAACACACACACACACGTTTTCAAATGTACACTAGCGCATAGCCGAGCGGCCATGCAAACCTTTTCTAGTGGCAGTGCTACAAGACCTTCCAGATGGTCGAATAGGATCCGCAACAGGAACTGAGCATGTGACCCTCGACTTCCAATGGAAGGTCATTTCGTGGGCATGCTCAGTATGAGAAAATCAGGACTTAGTCCCAGAAAGATCTGCTCGCTGCTGATCAGTGCTGCTACAAAGGCAGAGCCTGGAAGGACAGTAGTAACCAGTCACCCAGTATCTTCCTGAGCTAGATGCTGGGACCAATGTCTCCACTGAGCAGGCTCCACTGCGGCTGGAGAAGAACGGAAGACCGCAGCGGAGCTGGATCTGTGCAGAGGTGGGAACTCGACACCTAACATTAGTATCCACAGATTGAGACTATCAATACAATTTTCTATCTGTTTCATCAGCACTAAAGTAGTACACCAGAGTCACATTGAGAGTTGTTCTATGCGGTGTGCTCTTTTGGCACCCCAAAGACCGGTTGCCACGATGACGTTGCCTCCCTCTGAGGGGTGTCATGCCTGGAAGAAGGAAGAGGTCCCCATGCCAGGTAATACATAGCATGCATCACAATTCCAGCTCCAGGCCAGAAGGAGGAGCTCTAGACCTGATTTCAGGGGAGCTGCTCTCTCTAGTCGAGAGGAGTCAGTTTTGAGGCTGTTAGGAAGTTAGTCGGAGGAAAGGAGAGAGAGGAACAGAGACAAGGGCTCTGGGGAATTGCAGCTCCATCAGAGCTGACAAGAGGAACGCCAGAGTCCTTGGCTGTAGGGGTGCTGTATGCCCCGACAGCCGAAACTGGAGGGCAGAGCATTGCATGCTCCCTGGCCACACCAAACACCCAGACAAACCACAGCAGACTAAGATCCCGGGGCTGCTAGTGAACAGGCAGTGCCCATGATAGGCTAACGCTGTCTGCCATACAGGTAAAAGCCAACATGCAGGAGAGGGCCGCATCTATCTACAGGCTGCAGGGACCCAAAAATAGAACGCAGCAGGAGGGCCTCCAACCCCACCTGGCAAAGTGGACCCCCTGAATGCTTCCAGGCTAGCTGGACTCCTGCTGTCATCTGTAACTGGTACCCCAGGCTGCATGTTCATCCACCAAGAAGATAAAGAAAACTGCACTTTTCTGCGTCCCTTGCTTATTCGCTGCACCCCAATGTTCATCATCACCTGAACCGACTGTTATATCTGCCCTGGGGCCCCACTCTATCCGTGGGGAGCTGTACCATATTTGCTGCATCACCATCAGCCCCAGTGGACCTGAACCGCAGCATCGGCCATCCCTTGCCGAACACCACGGGTGGCGTCACGAATCAATCCCATATAACTTTTCCCCTTATATTTTTATTGCATGCACAGGGTCACAGAGTCGGGTCATGACCCCGTGACTTCCCCAAAGAACTGCCCGACCCGGAGCACCCCACGGCCTTGGTGGGCGTCGCACTCTGAGCAAAAATTCCTCCATCGTCAGCATAACTATCTTCTATACTGGATATGACCCCACTCACCCTCCCACCCATGATTAGATGGGCTAGACTATTTGATATGATTGCTGCAGGGCATGCTCATTGAATCTTCAGCATTGTGTGAAATGGTGTTTGTTTTTTATGATCCTTGTGAATTGAATTGCAGTTTGTTCGAAGTTGCTTGGAATTGCGAATTTCAGGATATTTGACTCAAAGTTGATTCTCTGCAAAACAATTCACTCATCTCTACCACCAACCCATCATGGTATTTTATGGTTTCCCTAAATCTCCTGCACCAAATGACGGTGGCTCTTTCTTACCCACTCACACAATTTACCATTAGGCTTACATTAAGAATTGGAATTATTAGAACCTCATTTTGAGTCTGATAGACGTGCATTGAGAAAGTGACCTTAGCCCATATAGATAATGCTATGTCACAATTGCAGTCACATGATGTACTGTTCGACAGGATCAGAGCAGTAATGGAAACAGCAGAAGACCGCAATGGGTAAGTATTTTAACCCCTTCATGACCCAGCCTATTTTGACCTTAAAGACCTTGCCGTTTTTTGCAATTCTGACCAGTGTCCCTTTATGAGGTAATAACTCAGGAACGCTTCAATGGATCCTAGCGGTTCTGAGACTGTTTTTTCGTGACATATTGGGCTTCATGTTAGTGGTAAATTTAGGTCAATAAATTCTGTGTTTATTTGTGATAAAAACGGAAATTTGGCGAAAATTTTGAAAATTTCGCAATTTTCACATTTTGAATGTTTATTCTGTTAAACCAGAGAGTTATGTGACACAAAAGAGTTAATAAATAACATTTCCCACACGTCTACTTTACATCAGCACAATTTTGGAAACAAAATTTGCTAGGAAGTTATAAGGGTTAAAATTTGACCAGCGATTTCTCATTTTTACAACGAAATTTACAAAACCATTTTTTTTAGGGACCACCTCACATTTGAAGTCAGTTTGAGGGGTCTATATGGCTGAAAATACCCAAAAGTGACACCATTCTAAAAACTGCACCCCTCAAGGTGCACAAAACCACATTCCAGAAGTTTATTAACCCTTCAGGTGCTTCACAGCAGCAGAAGCAACATGGAAGGAAAAAATGAACATTTAACTTTTTAGTCACAAAAATGATTTTTCAGCAACAATTTTTTTATTTTTCCAATGGTAAAAGGAGAAACTGAACAACGAAAGTTGTTGTCCAATTTGTCCTGAGTACGCTGATACCTCATATGTGGGGGTAAACCACTGTTTGGGCGCACGGCAGGGCTTGGAAGGGAAGGAGCGCCATTTGACTTTTTGAATGAAAAATTGGCTGCACTCTTTAGCGGACACCATGTCACGTTTGGAGAGCCCCCGTGTGCCTAAAAATTGGAGCTCCCCCACAACTGACCCCATTTTGGAAACTAGACGCCCCAAGGAACTTATCTAGATGCATAGTGAGCCCTTTAAACCCCCAGGTGCTTCACAAATTGATCCGTAAAAATGAAAAAGTACTTTTTTTTCACAAAAAATTTCTTTTCGCCTCAATTTTTTCATTTTCACATGGGCAATAGGATAAAATGGATCCTAAAATTTGTTGAGCAATTTCTCTCGAGTACGCCGATACCTCATATGTGGGGGTAAACTACTGTTTGGGCACACGGCAGGGCTCGGAAGGGGAGGCGCGCCTTTTGACTTTTTGAATGGAAAATTAGCTCCAATTGTTAGCGGACACCATGTCGCGTTTGGAGAGCCCCTGTGTGCCTATGCATTGGAGCTCCCCCACACGTGACCCCATTTTGGAAACTAGATCCCCCAAGGAACTTATCTAGATGCATACTGAGCACTTTAAACCCCCAGGTGCTTCACAGAAGTTTATAATGCAGAGCCATGAAAATAAAAAATAATTTTTCTTTTCTCAAAAATGATTTTTTAGCCTGGAATTTCCTTTTTTGCCAATGGTAATAGGAGAAATTGGACCACAAATGTTGTTGTCCAGTTTGTCCTGAGTACGCAGATACCCCATATGTGGGGGTAAACCACTATAAACCAAAAAACAAACAGATAGATGCCGCGCTAGCAAATGTGGAAAACAATATCACTTATGGGTTATAGCACACGATAACCGACTAAAAGCAATAAACAAAGACAGAAAGCAAACAGACAAAACTCCCCGTGGATTCACGTCAGTGGAACCCCCTGACCCAGAAACAGATACTCCCCCCACCACTATAGTACCGCACCAGCAGCACAGTCTATCCTGCAATGAGTTAAGTGCCAATATCTCTAACTTACCAATGGTATGACTGACACAGCTAAGTGCGGGTCCGCGTTGCGTGAGGGTAGATGTGCCTCTGTCCAATGTAAACCGCCAAGGGTTCCGGCGTGGTGCGCGTCAGATGACGCTATGCAGCGTACCTCAGGGATGCCCCGGCCGGTAGCATTCCCCGGATACCGCACACAAAAACAACAATGGCCGATAGGCTCCTCCTACCTAGTGACGTCACCTGCAGTAAGGAGCGCTGGATCGCTCAAAAAAGGGAGGGGAGAGGGTTTAAACCAACGCGTTTCAAAGAGCAGCGCTCTTCTTCCTCAGGGTTACCGCTCCCCCAGCTCACCCCATCTTATATATTGTCTGGCCATTACTGCGCACCGCCCCCTTCTTAACCCCAGGTTTACCGGCTTTCATAGAAACAGCCACACCAATGTTATACCCACAGCATATGGCACAGTATATTTGAACCCCTTTGCCTGTATTAATATGGGCTACGAATGACTACCCCTATATGCTGCATGACCAAAAAAAAAAAAACCAGATTACCTTTTTTTTTTTTTTTTTTCCTTTTTTTATATATAACTTTATTAATAAACACAAAATATCTAAAAAACCACATTAAAGCGTATTTAAAATTATTGCAGTGACACTAACATACATAAAACCAATTAAAAAAACTCTCAGTGGTACCTGAGTAATAAATATACTACAATAAATACACTACATTAAAAATACCATATATTAAAATGTCCCACAATATATATAAAAAATCCCATCTAAGGAGGAACCTTCTCTTAGAGTCTATGTTATTAGCCATTGTGTGAGGCTACCAGTAATATCTACTGGCGTCACCCCGATACCCTATTTTCCAGTATTCCATCTGGTTAACAGTCCACTAAAAGGCAAATATTTCCACCTCATGATTCAAACCCTTCGGGGCCAGGCTGTCCAACGTGAATATCCATTGTGTTTCCACCCTGGACATGCTCCTAATGTAGTCACCACCCCTAGGATTCTGATGGACACGTTGAATGCCAGCAAAGGATATTCCCTTAGTGGATTTATTATGTTTAATTAAAAAATGCCGGGATAGGGGATGTCCAACGTGACCTTTCTGAATATTCTTCATGTGCTCTTTCAGTCGGGTCATGAGGCTCCTTTTGGTACGCCCTACATACAATTTATCACACGGGCATCAGATCACATAAATGACCCCTTTAGAGAAACAAGAAATCCTATCCTTAATCATAAATTCCTTTTTTCCAGTGGCATCTTTAAATGAAGTCTGCAATACTTTCTTGAAATTAGTGTTAATACAACTAAAACAGCTTCCACAAGGTGCAAAACCCGCATTCGGTGGTACAGAGGTCTTGGATTTCTTGTTCCCATCAGTGATTGCTAGTTTAGTAGTTGGAGCTATGATATGGCCTAAAGATTGGGCTTTTTTATAGATGAATCTTGGGGCACTGGGCAAATATTCCCCCACTATTTTATCCCCTTGTAATACTGCCCAATGTTTGGCTATTATTCTCCTAAACTGTTTGTGGCCTGTATGGAATTGAGATATGAGTGGAAGTTTATTAATTTGTTCCCTAATGTTGTTTTCATGAGTGTTAATTATTCTTCCGGGATGTACTAGCTCATCTCTTGATATATGCTCCATATCACGTCTTGCTTGATCCACCAAATGTTTCGGGTAGCCTTTATCCAGAAACTGTTGTGACAAAAATTCTGCCTCCGCATGGTAATCCTCCTCCTTAGTGCAATTGCGCCTGATCCGTGTGAATTGGCTCCTAGGGATATTAGTGAGCCATACGGGAAGATGGCAACTCGTTATGTGGATAAAACTATTAGCATCTACTTCTTTACGATGGCACCTTGTACACAATTGATTGCCATCTATATAGATGTTAAGGTCCAAAAAGTTTACATTCGTGGTGCTTGTAGTTGGAGTAAACTCAAGACCATATTCATTTACGTTTAAACCAGATAAAAATACTTCAAGGTCATATTGTGATCCTTCCCAGATAAATAAAACATCATCGATAAATCGACGCCAGATTACCAACTTATCATGGAGTTTTCCAGTTACAAAAATTTTAGACTCCTCCCACTTGGCCACATACAAGTTCGCATAACTAGGGGCAAACCGTGTCCCCATAGCGGTGCCCCACTTTTGTAAAAAGAACTGTTCTTCGTATAAAAAATAATTGTGCTTAAGAATGAATTGTATGCACTCCTGAATGAACTCCACCTGAGTGGAAGAGTACAGACCCAACAGTTGAAGATAGTGGCCTGCTGTTTGGCAGCCCCTATCTTGATCAATTACTGTGTACAAGGACTTAATGTCCAATGTACCTAAAATAAAGCTGGGTTTCCATGTAACCGTTTCCAAAATTTGTAGCACGTGGCCTGTATCTTTAAGATATGCCGGTATCAAGGACATACACTTCTGTAGATGGACGTCCACATACCTAGACAGATTTGCTGTCAGGCTATTAATGCCAGAAATAATGGGCCTTCCAGGTGGGCACTTTTGATCTTTGTGGAGTTTTGGGATATGATAAAACAGTGCTACGCTTGGGGTGCGGTTCATTACAAATTCAAACTCCTTTTTGTTTAGAATGCCCATCGATTTCCCCTTAGCGCAAAGGATGTTCAATTTCTTTACAAAAAATGATGTAGGGTCATTTTTTAATTTTTGATACGTAATTGTATCGCTAAGGATTCTCCTTGACTCTTCCCGGTACATAGACCGTGTTAGTACCACTATCCCTCCCCCCTTGTCTGCTGGACGGACTATAATGTCGTTATTTTCCTGCAGTTCCTTTATTGCTGTTCTTTCCTGTATAGATAGATTATGGGGCATGAATTTTGGTCTGTGGCTACTCATTCTTCTAATGTCCGCTGTGACCAATGAGTCAAAAGTGCAAAACGCATTCGAATATTCCTGTGCAGGAGTAAATCTAGAAGGGTTAGATAGCGCAGTATGAATATATTCATTTGTTGTTTGGTTCGTACTTGAAATAGATGTTGTCTCCTTCTTTAGGAAATACTTTTTTAGAGCCAAGTTACGTAAAAAATTTTTCATACAAATGTATAATTTAAACGGATTAGTTGCCGATGTAGGAGCAAATTTTAACCCTTTTTGCAGTAACGATACTTCACTAGTTGATAACACATGCTCACTTAAATTGAATATTTTTGGGGTGTTACTGTTCCCATAATAATTTTTTGTTATTTTAACTTTGGAGCGTTTCCCACCCCTTTTACCTCTTTTTGTTTTGTGGAACGGGCCTGAAAAAAATCCCGATTGATGGAGGGGCGAAATAGGGGAGGTCTAGATCCCCTTAAGCCCCTCCCAGATGGCTTATTGGAAGATATACCCGCCATTGCTCTACTTCTTACATTGGTTCCAGGTGGACGAGGGGTACTTACCGCAGAATTTGTCTCTTTACCCCAGTCCCTCCTGCCGGGGGGACCCTTAATCATCTCGATGATCGTTTTACTCCCACTTTGCTTACTCGCCCTACAATCTCCTGGGCCATAGGGTTCAATGTCCTCAATATCCCCATGAGCCCCTTCCTCCAAGGAAAGAGGTAAAAATTTATTTGATGTACTCAACGGAAACCTAGACACCCCACTGGGTCCCGCTTGAGGGCTAGACTCCTCAGGTGATGGGGTAGTTGGATGCAAAGTAATATCCACCAGGTCATTATACTTGGTAGTGAACGGGGAGTTTAGCTCTATGGGCAGATTCTCCCGCCGAGCAGACACAGGGGTATACTGTGTTGAGTTCGAATTGTCATGGACGGAAAATTCCACAGAAATGTCACTGCCCTTATGTGTTGGTGTACCCTCGCATTCATCCAGTACCACTAACCCACTGGATTCATATAGTGAGTTCCTGGGAGACATATTGGTGGTATCCAAGCAATTTGTGCTCTTCATGTACAGCTCGTCAGGTATACAATCTCTTTGAAATTTCTTTATCTTTCTTGCAATTATATCTTTCTCTTTCTCTTTAAGTCTGTACAAAATGCTGTCCACCAACTCCCCAAATTCATTAGTATTAGTGCATGTTCTCAACTGTTCAAATATCCCAACAATAGACTCACTTGTTTTCTTCATATTAAATGATCTTTTATCAATAATAAATTGAACCTGTTGTGAATTCTGTGGCTGAATTCACTTCTGTGGTCACAAGTGGTATTGCAGTCTCTGGGCTTCCTCCCTCAGGTGTTTTGGTGAGCTCGTTGGCTGCCTTGCTATTTAGCTCCACCTGAGTCTGTCTTCCTTGCTCCTTGTCAATGTTCCAGTGTTGGATCTGAGCTACTGCATCTTTCCTTGGGCCTGCTGCTCTGCTAGATAAGTGCTTCTAGTTTGTTTTCTGTTTTTTCTGTCCAGCTTGCTATTAACTTTTGCTGGAAGCTCTGAGAAGCAAAGGGGTGCACCGCCGTGCTGTTAGTTCGGCACGGTGGGTCTTTTTGCCCCTTTGCGTGGTTTTCGTTTTAGGGTTTTTTGTGGACTGCATAGTTCTCCTTGCTATCCTCGCTCTGTCTAGAATATCGGGCCTCACTTTGCTGAATCTATTTCATTCCTACGTTTGTCTTTTCATCTTGCTAACAGTCATTATATGTGGGGGGCTGCCTATTCCTTTGGGGTATTTCTCTGAGGTAAGTCAGGCTTGTATTTCTATCTTCAGGCTAGTCAGCTCCTCAGGCAGTGCCGAGTTGCATAGGTAGTGATAGGCGCAATCCACTGCTGCTTATAGTTGTGTGAGGATAGATCAGGTACTGCAGTCTACAGAGATTCCACGTCTCAGAGCTCGTCCTATTGTTTTTGGTTATTGCCAGATCTCTGTATGTGCGCTGATTACTGCACGCTGTGTTGCCTGATTGCCAGCCATAACAGTACAAGGAGCCACACCAATGATTCCCAATAGAGGGAAAAAAGAAATCCTGACAGCATTTTTTTTTCTTAGCTCTGTCTTCAGTCTTTTTTTTCCCCTAGACATTAGAGTGCTTCAGGACACAGCTGTGGACATGGATATTCAGGCTCTGTGCTCCTCAATGGATAATCTCGTTGTAAATGTACAAAAGATTCAAGATACTATTGATCAGAAATCGATGCTAGAACCAAGAATTCCGATTCCTGATTTGTTTTTTGGTGACAGAACTAAATTCCTGAGCTTCAGAAATAATTGTAAGCTATTTTTGGCCTTGAAACCTCATTCTTCTGGTAATCCTATTCAACAGGTTTTGATTATTATTTCTTTTTTGCGCAGCGACCCACAGGACTGGGCGTTTTCTCTTGCACCAGGAGATTCTGCATTGAGTAATGTTGATGCATTTTTCCAGGCGCTGGGATTGCTTTACGATGAGCCTAATTCAGTGGATCAGGCTGAGAAAAATCTGCTGGCTTTATGCCAGGGTCAGGATGATGTAGAAGTATATTGTCAGAAATTTAGGAAGTGGTCAGTACTCACTCTGTGGAATGAATCTGCACTAGCGGCTTTGTTCAGAAAGGGTCTCTCTGAAGCTCTTAAGGATGTAATGGTGGGATTTCCTATGCCTGCTGGTTTGAATGAGTCTATGTCCTTGGCCATTCAGATCGGTCGTCGCTTGCGCGAGCGTAAATCTGTGCACCATCTGGCGGTATTGTCTGAGAGTAAACCTGAGCCTATGCAGTGCGACAGGACTATGACTAAAGTAGAACGGCAAGAACACAGACGTCTGAACAGACTGTGTTTCTATTGTGGTGATTCTACTCATGCTATTTCTAATTGTCCTAAACGCACTAGGCGGTTCGATAGCTCTGCCGTTATTGGTACTGTACAGTCCAAATTCCTATTGTCCATTACCTTAATGTGCTCTTTGTCATCGTATTCTGTCATGGCGTTTGTGGATTCAGGCGCTGCCCTGAATCTGATGGATTTGGATTATGCTAAACGTTGTGGATTTTTCTTGGAGCCTTTGCGGTGTCCTATTCCGTTGAGAGGAATTGATGCTACACCTTTGGCCAAGAATAAGCCTCAGTACTGGGCCCAGCTGACCATGTGCATTGCTCCTGCACATCAGGAAGTTATTCGCTTTCTGGTACTGCATAATTTGCATGATGTGGTCGTGTTGGGGTTGCCATGGCTACAAACCCATAATCCAGTATTGGATTGGAACTCTATGTCGGTAACCAGCTGGGGTTGTCAGGGAGTACATGGTGATGTTCCATTTTTGTCTATTTCGTCATCCATTCCTTCTGACATCCCAGAGTTCTTGTCGGACTTTCAGGATGTATTTGAAGAGTCCAAGTCTGATGCCCTACCTCCGCATAGGAATTGTGATTGTGCTATCGATTTGATTCCTGGTAGTAAATTCCCTAAGGGTCGTTTATTTAATTTGTCCGTACCTGAACACACCGCTATGCGCAGTTATGTGAAGGAGTCCCTGGAGAAGGGACATATTCGCCCATCGTCGTCACCATTGGGAGCAGGGTTCTTTTTTGTAGCCAAGAAGGATGGTTCGCTAAGACCGTGTATTGATTACCGCCTTCTTAATAAGATCACTGTTAAGTTTCAGTATCCCTTGCCATTGATTTCTGACTTGTTTGCTCGGATTAAGGGGGCTAGTTGGTTTACTAATATTGATCTTCGTGGTGCGTATAATCTGGTGAGAATCAGGCAGGGAGATGAATGGAAAACGGCATTTAATACGCCCGAGGGTCATTTTGAGTATCTGGTGATGCCGTTCGGACTTGCCAATGCTCCATCTGTTTTTCAGTCTTTTATGCATGACATTTTCCGTGAGTATCTGGATAAATTCTTGATTGTTTACTTGGATGACATTTTGATCTTCTCAGATGATTGGGAGTCTCATGTGAAGCAAGTCAGAATGGTTTTCCAGGTACTGCGTGCTAATTCCTTGTTCGTGAAGGGATCAAAGTGTCTCTTCGGTGTGCAGAAAGTTTCATTTTTGGGGTTCATCTTTTCCCCTTCTACTATCGAGATGGATCCGGTTAAGGTTCAGGCCATCCAGGATTGGACTCAGCCGACATCTCTAAAAAGTCTGCAGAAATTCCTGGGCTTTGCTAATTTTTATCGTCGCTTCATCTGTAATTTTTCTAGCATTGCCAGACCATTGACCGATTTGACCAAGAAGGGTGCTGATTTGGTTAATTGGTCTTCTGCTGCCGTGGAAGCTTTTCAGGAGTTGAAGCGTCGTTTTTGCTGTGCCCCTGTGTTGTGTCAACCTGATGTTTCTCTTCCGTTCCAGGTCGAGGTTGATGCTTCTGAGATTGGTGCAGGGGCGGTTTTGTCACAGAGAGGTTCTGGTTGCTCAGTGTTCAAACCATGTGCTTTCTTTTCCAGGAAATTTTCTGCTGCTGAGCGTAATTATGATGTGGGCAACCGAGAGTTGCTGGCCATGAAGTGGGCATTCGAGGAGTGGCGTCATTGGCTTGAGGGTGCTAAGCATCGCGTGGTGGTTTTGACTGATCATAAGAACCTTACTTATCTTGAGTCTGCCAAGCGCTTGAATGCTAGACAGGCCCGTTGGTCGTTATTTTTTGCTCGTTTTGATTTTGTGATTTCATACCTTCCGGGCTCTAAAAATGTGAAGGCGGATGCTCTGTCTAGGAGTTTTGTGCCCGACTCTCCGGGGTTATCTGAGCCGGCGAGTATCCTCAAGGAAGGAGTCATTGTGTCTGCCATCTCCCCTGATTTGCGGAGAGTGTTGCAGAAATTTCAGGCTAATAAACCTGATCGTTGTCCGGCCGAGAAACTGTTCGTCCCTGATAGGTGGACTAGTAAAGTTATCTCTGAACTTCATTGTTCGGTGCTGGCCGGTCATCCAGGAATCTTTGGTACCAGGGAGTTGGTTGCTAGATCCTTCTGGTGGCCATCTCTGTCGCGGGATGTGCGTGCTTTTGTGCAGTCCTGTGGAATTTGTGCTAGGGCTAAGCCCTGCTGTTCACGTGCCAGTGGGTTGCTTTTGCCCTTGCCGGTCCCGAAGAGGCCTTGGACACATATTTCGATGGATTTCATTTCTGACCTTCCCGTTTCTCAAAAAATGTCGGTCATTTGGGTGGTCTGTGATCGCTTTTCTAAAATGGTCCATCTGGTGCCTTTGGTTAAATTGCCTTCCTCCTCTGATTTGGTGCCTTTGTTCTTCCAGCATGTGGTTCGTTTACATGGCATTCCTGAGAATATTGTTTCTGACAGAGGTTCCCAGTTTGTCTCGAGGTTCTGGCGAGCCTTTTGTGGTAGGATGGGCATTGACCTATCTTTCTCCTCGGCCTTCCATCCTCAGACTAATGGCCAGACCGAACGAACCAATCAGACCTTGGAAACATATCTGAGATGTTTTGTTTCCGCTGACCAGGATGATTGGGTGTCATTTTTGCCGTTGGCTGAGTTCGCCCTTAATAATCGGGCCAGCTCGGCTACCTTGGTCTCTCCATTTTTCTGCAATTCTGGGTTCCATCCTCGTTTCTCTTCAGGACAGGTTGAGTCTTCGGACTGTCCTGGTGTGGATTCTGTGGTGGACAGGTTGCAGCAGATCTGGACTCAGGTAGTGGACAATTTGACCTTGTCCCAGGAGAAGGCTCAGCTTTTCGCTAATCGCAGACGCCGTGTGGGACCCCGACTTCGTGTTGGGGATCTGGTTTGGTTATCTTCTCGTCATATTCCTATGAAGGTTTCCTCTCCTAAATTTAAACCTCGTTTTATTGGTCCGTATAGGATTTCTGAGATTCTCAATCCGGTGTCTTTTCGTCTGATCCTCCCAGACTCCTTTTCCATACATAATGTATTCCATAGGTCGTTGTTGAGGAGATACGTGGCACCTATGGTTCCATCTGTGGAGCCTCCTGCCCCTGTTTTGGTGGAGGGGGAATTGGAGTATATTGTGGAGAAGATTTTGGATTCTCGTGTCTCTAGACGGAAACTCCAGTATCTGGTCAAATGGAAGGGTTATGCTCAGGAAGATCATTCCTGGGTTTTTGCCTCTGATGTCCATGCCCCAGATCTTGTTCGTGCCTTTCATGTGGCTCATCCTGGTCGGCCTGGGGGTTCTGGTGAGGGTTCGGTGACCCCTCCTCAAGGGGGGGGTACTGTTGTGAATTCTGTGGCTGAATTCACTTCTGTGGTCACAAGTGGTATTGCAGTCTCTGGGCTTCCTCCCTCAGGTGTTTTGGTGAGCTCGTTGGCTGCCTTGCTATTTAGCTCCACCTGAGTCTGTCTTCCTTGCTCCTTGTCAATGTTCCAGTGTTGGATCTGAGCTACTGCATCTTTCCTTGGGCCTGCTGCTCTGCTAGATAAGTGCTTCTAGTTTGTTTTCTGTTTTTTCTGTCCAGCTTGCTATTAACTTTTGCTGGAAGCTCTGAGAAGCAAAGGGGTGCACCGCCGTGCTGTTAGTTCGGCACGGTGAGTCTTTTTGCCCCTTTGCGTGGTTTTCGTTTTAGGGTTTTTTGTGGACTGCATAGTTCTCCTTGCTATCCTCGCTCTGTCTAGAATATCGGGCCTCACTTTGCTGAATCTATTTCATTCCTACGTTTGTCTTTTCATCTTGCTAACAGTCATTATATGTGGGGGGCTGCCTATTCCTTTGGGGTATTTCTCTGAGGTAAGTCAGGCTTGTATTTCTATCTTCAGGCTAGTCAGCTCCTCAGGCAGTGCCGAGTTGCATAGGTAGTGATAGGCGCAATCCACTGCTGCTTATAGTTGTGTGAGGATAGATCAGGTACTGCAGTCTACAGAGATTCCACGTCTCAGAGCTCGTCCTATTGTTTTTGGTTATTGCCAGATCTCTGTATGTGCGCTGATTACTGCACGCTGTGTTGCCTGATTGCCAGCCATAACATGAACCGCCCTCAATGAAAAATCCCTAAACATGTAGTCCCATTCCTCCTGAATGCTTGGGTCACCGAAATCACCAGCAAGTGACTTATAAATAGTCAAACCTTTAGGAGCCTTTTGTGTTTGAATATATTTTTCCAATGCCGCTATCTCCCACATATCTCTCATTTCGATAACTAGCAACTTCTCCAGGGTCTTAAATAATTCCCTAGCCCTATCCACTTTAACTGGCAACGGTCCATTTTGTGAGAAGCGTTCTTTAATAAAGGATATACAATGGTCCCTATCCTGCCACAATACGTTAATAGCCATAGGAAGATATATACTTAGTAAATCTTAAACCTTATGGGGGCTGCCCAAGTGTGTAGGCACTTAATGAAATATTACTATATTATAAACACTGGCGCTCACCCAGAGAAACTGCCTAGTGATATTGCAGCTGCTGGCATCAGTCAGGGTAGTGCCCCCCTATGTAACAATATAAACCAAAAAACAAACAGATAGATGCCGCGCTAGCAAATGTGGAAAACAATATCACTTATGGGTTATAGCACACGATAACCGACTAAAAGCAATAAACAAAGACAGAAAGCAAACAGACAAAACTCCCCGTGGATTCACGTCAGTGGAACCCCCTGACCCAGAAACAGATACTCCCCCCACCACTATAGTACCGCACCAGCAGCACAGTCTATCCTGCAATGAGTTAAGTGCCAATATCTCTAACTTACCAATGGTATGACTGACACAGCTAAGTGCGGGTCCGCGTTGCGTGAGGGTAGATGTGCCTCTGTCCAATGTAAACCGCCAAGGGTTCCGGCGTGGTGCGCGTCAGATGACGCTATGCAGCGTACCTCAGGGATGCCCCGGCCGGTAGCATTCCCCGGATACCGCACACAAAAACAACAATGGCCGATAGGCTCCTCCTACCTAGTGACGTCACCTGCAGTAAGGAGCGCTGGATCGCTCAAAAAAGGGAGGGGAGAGGGTTTAAACCAACGCGTTTCAAAGAGCAGCGCTCTTCTTCCTCAGGGTTACCGCTCCCCCAGCTCACCCCATCTTATATATTGTCTGGCCATTACTGCGCACCGCCCCCTTCTTAACCCCAGGTTTACCGGCTTTCATAGAAGCAGCCACACCAATGTTATACCCACAGCATATGGCACAGTATATTTGAACCCCTTTGCCTGTATTAATATGGGCTACGAATGACTACCCCTATATGTTGCATGACCAAAAAAAAAAAAAAAAAAAAAAACGATCCAGCGCTCCTTACTGCAGGTGACGTCACTAGGTAGGAGGAGCCTATCGGCCATTGTTGTTTTTGTGTGCGGTATCCGGGGAATGCTACCGGCCGGGGCATCCCTGAGGTACGCTGCATAGCGTCATCTGACGCGCACCACGCCGGAACCCTTGGCGGTTTACATTGGACAGAGGCACATCTACCCTCACGCAACGCGGACCCGCACTTAGCTGTGTCAGTCATACCATTGGTAAGTTAGAGATATTGGCACTTAACTCATTGCAGGATAGACTGTGCTGCTGGTGCGGTACTATAGTGGTGGGGGGAGTATCTGTTTCTGGGTCAGGGGGTTCCACTGACGTGAATCCACGGGGAGTTTTGTCTGTTTGCTTTCTGTCTTTGTTTATTGCTTTTAGTCGGTTATCGTGTGCTATAACCCATAAGTGATATTGTTTTCCACATTTGCTAGCGCGGCATCTATCTGTTTGTTTTTTGGTTTATATTGTTACACAGGGGGGCACTACCCTGACTGATGCCAGCAGCTGCAATATCACTAGGCAGTTTCTCTGGGTGAGCGCCAGTGTTTATAATATGGGGTAAACCACTGTTTGGGCACACGGCAGGGCTCAGAAGGGAAGGTACGCCATTTGGCTTTTTAAATGGAAAATTAGCTCCAATCATTAGCGGACACCATGTTGCGTTTGGAGAACCCGTGTGCCTAAACATTGGAGATCCCCCACAAATGACCCCATTTTGGAAACTAGACCCCCAAAGGAACTAATCTAGATGTATGGTGAGCACTTTGACCCCTCAAGTGCTTCACATATGTTTATAACGCAGAGCCATGAAAAAAAAAAAATTTCTTTTCTCAAAAATGATTTTTTAGCCCGCAATTTTTTATTTTCCCAAGGGTAACAGGAGAAATTTGACCCCAAAAGTTGTTGCCAGTTTCTCCTGAGTACGCTGATACCCCATATGTGGGGGTAAACCACTGTTTAGGCACATGCTGGGGCTTGGAAGTGAAGTAGTGACGTTTTGAAATGCAGACTTTGATGGAATGCTCTGCGGGCGTCACGTTGCGTTTGCAGAGCCCCTGATGTGGCTAAACAGTAGAAACCCCCCACAAGTGACCCCATTTTGGAAACTAGACCCCGAAAGGAACTTATCTAGATATGTAGTGAACACATTCAACCCCCAAGTGCTTTACAGAAGTTTATAACGCAGAGCCGTGAAAATAATAAATAAGTTTTCTTTCCTCAAAAATAATTTTTTAGCCCAGAATTTTTTATTTTCCCAAGGGTAACAGGAGAAATTGGACCCTAAAAGTTGTTGTCCAGTTTCTCTTGAGTAAGCTGATACCCCATGTGTGGGGGTAAACCACTGTTTGGGCACACGTCGGGGCTCAGAAGGGAAGTAGTGACGTTTTGAAATGCAGACTTTGATGGAATGGTCTGCGGGCGTCACGTTGCGTTTGCAGAGCCCCTGGTGTGCCTAAACAGTAGAAACCCCCCACAAGTGACCCCATTTTGGAAACTAGACCCCCAAAGGAACTTATCTAGATATGTAGTGAACACATTCAACCCCCAAGTGCTTTACAGAAGTTTATAACGCAGAGCCGTGAAAATAATAAATACATTTTCTTTCCTCAAAAATAATTTTTTATCCCAAAATTTTTTATTTTCCCAAGGGTTACAGGAGAAATTGGACCCCAAAAGTTGTTGTCCAGTTTCTCCTGAGTACGCTGATACCCCATGTGTGGGGGTAAACCACTGTTTGCGCACACGTCGGGGCTCAGAAGGGAAGTAGTGACTTTTGAAATGCAGACTTTGATGGAAAGGTCTGCGGACGTCACGTTGCGTTTGCAGAGCCCCTGGTGTGCCTAAACAGTAGAAACTCCCCACAAGTGACCCCATTTTGGAAACTAGACCCCCCAGGGAACTTATCTAGATATGTGGTGAGCACTTTGAACCCCCAAGTGCTTCACAGACGTTTACAACGCAGAGCCGTGAAAATAAAAAATCATTTTTCTTTCCTCAAAAATGATGTTTTAGCAAGCAATTTTTTATTTTCTCAAGGGTAACAGGAAAAATTGGACCCCAGTAATTGTTGCGCAGTTTGTCCTGAGTATGCTGGTACCCCATATGTGGGGGTAAACCACTGTTTGGGCACACGTCGGGGCTCGGAGTTGAGGGAGCACCATTTGACTTTTTGAATACAAGATTGGCTGGAATCAATGGTGGCGCCATGTTGCGTTTGGAGACCCCCTGATGTGCCTAAACAGTGGAAACCCCTCAATTCTACCTCCAACACACCCCTAACCCTTATCCCAACTGTAGCCGTAACCCTAATCACAACCCTAACCCCAACACACCTCTAACCACAACCCTAACCCCAACACACCCCTAACCCTAACCACAACCCTAATTCCAACCCAACCCTAACCCTAAGGCTATGTGCCAACGTTGCGGATTCGTATGAGATTTTTCAGCATCATTTTTGAAAAATCCTCGGGTAAAAGGCACTGCGTTTTACCTGCGGATTTACCGCGGATTGCCAGTGTTTTTTGTGCGGATTTCACCTGTGGATTCCTATTGAGGAACAGGTGTAAAACGCTGCAGAATCCGCACAAAGAATTGACATGCTGCGGAAAATACAACGCAGCATTTCCGCGCGGTATTTTCCGCACCATGGGCACAGCGGATTTGGTTTTCCATATGTTTACATGGTACTGAAAACCTGATGGAACACTGCAGCGAATCCGCAGCCAAATCCGCACCGTGTGCACATAGCCTAATTCTAAAGGTATGTGCACACGCTGCGGAAAACGCTGCGGATCCGCACCAGTTTCCCATGAGTTTACAGTTCAATGTAAACCTATGGGAAAAAAAATCGCTGTACACATGCTGCAGAAAAAGCGGTTTACATTCCGCAGCATGTCACTTCTTTCTGCGGATTCCGCAGCGGTTTTACAACTGCTCCAATAGAAAATCGCAGTTGTAAAACCGCAGTGAAATGCGCAGAAAAACCGCGGTAAATCCACAGCGGTTTAGCCCTGCGGATTTATCAAATCCTCTGCGGAAAAATCCGCAGAGGACCAGAATACGTGTGCACATCCCGAACCCTACCCCTAACCCTACCCCTAACCCTAACCTTAGTTCTTACCCCAACATTAGTGGGGAAAAAAAATTCTTTATTTTTTTTATTGTCCCTACCTATGGGGGTGACAAAGGGGGGGGGGGGGGGTCATTTACTATTTTTTTTATTTTGATCACTGAGATATAACCTATCTCAGTGATCAAAACTCACTTTGGAACGAATCTGCCGGCCGGCAGATTCGGCGGGCGCACTGCACATGCACCCGCCATTTTGGAAGATGGCGGCGCCCAGGAAAGAAGACGGACGGACCCCGGAAGGCTAGGTAAGTATAAGGGGGGGAGATCAGGGCACGGGGGGGGCGTCGGAGCACGGGGGGTGGATCGGAGCATGAGGGGGTGGATCGGAACACGGGGGGGTGGATTGGAGCACGGGGTGGGGGATCGCTGTGCGGGGGGGTGGATCGGAGCACGGGGGGGATCGCTGTGCGGGGGGGATCGCTGTGCGGGGGGGTTGGATTGGAGTGCGGGGGGTGGGATTGGAGCACGGGGGGAGCGGACAAGAGGACGGGGGAGCGGAGCACAGGACGGAGGGGAGCGGACCACAGATCGGAGGGCTGGGGGGGGCGATCGGTGGGGTGGGGTGGGGGCACATAAGTGTTTCCAGCCATGGCTGATGATATTGCAGCATCGGCCATGGCTGGATTGTAATATTTCACCAGTTTTTTAGGTGAAATATTACAAATCGCTCTGATTGGCAGTTTCACTTTCAACAGCCAATCAGAGCGATCGTAGCCACGGGGGGGTGAAGCCACCACCCCTGGGCTAAACTACCACTCCCCCTGTCCCTGCAGATCGGGTGAAATGGGAGTTAACCCTTTCACTGGATCTGCAGGGACGCTATCTTTCCATGATGCATATGCTGCGTCATGGGTCGGAATGGCACCGACTTTCATGACGCAGCGTATGCGTCAAAGGTCGGGGAGGGGTTAATGCGCACAGTGTACACACATTACTAATGGTTATCAAAGAGGGTAGGGAAAAACAAAACAGTGATATTGTGATTAAAAGTAACTACTAACATGTAAAAAAACATCTTTTCCATATTAGAGGAGTTCAAAGTCATTCAAACTAAATTCCTGTATCTGATTCTATAACATTTACTGTATGTCTTGATTCCATTTTTCTGGAATGTTCAGAAAAATATTCCAGTATCATGTACAGTAATATGTATGTGATTCTAGTTCATTTTAATTATCAGCATGCCATTTAATGTTTATTTATTTAGAACTGCAGAAGTAGAAAATCAACTCTTATGGCATACATATATATTCTTTTTCTTTAGCCAATATTTCATCAAAATTGCACAGAGAACTGGAGGGCTGTCATAATGAAAATGCAAATAGCTAACTGTTTCTGCATATGGATGCCCTGCCGTTTTCGCTAACATAACAGATGGTCTTTGACGTATTTCAAGCCAAAGAATTCGAGGTGACAGAAACAATAATTTTGAGGCAATCATAAACTATCCATTTAATTAACAACCTAAGCAACTTTAGCCTGGTTGGTACTTTAACTAATGTTTTGAATTTGTATTGCTTTTTTGATGTCAAATTATTATGGTCAGGGTTAACTTATATTACATATTTTAAACGTGGATTTAAATTATCTTAATACTACAGAATGAGTGTGTTTTATGTTTTCCTAGGAGCTATAAATAGTTGTAAATTAGAACTAGTGTGAAACATGTAACTAACCAAGAATAGTAGGACTGAACTTTGTTTTCTTGCAAACACATTTTTTGCAGCTGTTTGAGTTCTGCTGTACTTCAACCCTGTTTGCTGTGAGATGGAAGCTGCAGAAGTGTCAGCTAGGGCATGTACCCATATGCCAGAAAAAAAAAGTTCCAATATCTGGACCGAAAAAACGGGCGAGTGTCATGCGAATACATTGCGATTTTCACACCCAGCATCCGATTTACATCCTTGTGCATTGCGATTGCAATGCGATTTTAACATGAGCTTTTACATACAGCAGTTCTCTGTCATTTACACATTGTTTTCAAACGAAATATTCATCAAAACACACACATATAGATAGATAGATAGATAGATAGATATAGTCATTTGTCATTTTCCCATGGTCCAGAGTTTACCTTAGTTCAGGCTTTGAGGGAGCGCAGCTTCAGTGACGTCATCGCTATTCATTGAAGCTCCTCTCTCAGCAGCTCATTCACCAGTGGTTTTCAGCCGGGACAGTCACATCTTGGCACAGTCCAGGTTGAAAACTGTACATTATGGATTACTGCGTGGGACACAATGGACAGGTATGGTATATTATTGGTTTGTTATTTTACTTTTATTACAGGAGATCGAGGGCTTCGGTGGAATTAGGTGTGATTATAAGTATTATTTATTTCAATTAAAGGATTTTTGACTGGGTGTCTGAGTTTTCTTAACAATTTTAACAATATGGGGTTAGTAATAGGGGCATCTTATTGATGCCTCTCTGTCACTAACCTCGGGGCTTGATGTGACTTGATGGTGACATCAACCCTCACAACTATTACCCCACTTGCCACCACTACAGGGCAAGAGGGAAGAGCGAGGCTAATTGCTGGAATTTGCGCATCTTAGAGATGCTTCTTTTCTGGGGTGGCTGAGTGCTGATGTTTTTAGCCAGGGGGCAATATCCATGGTCCCTTCCTAGGCTATTAATATCAGCCTGCAGTTGTCTGCATAGCCTTTGCTGGTTATTAATTATGGGGGGACCCCAAGTCATTTTTTTGAGGGGCTTCCCTATTTTAATAGCCAGTAAAGGCTAAGTATACAGCTGTGAGCTGATATTAATAGCCTGGGAAGCTCCATAGGAATTACCCCTTACCCAGGCTATAAACATCTGCCCCCAGTTGTTTTCTTTCCCCCTGCTGGTTGCGAAAATAGCACCAGCCCTTTTTTTCCATAAAATAATCTTTTATTAATTAAATACATGTCCAGTAATTTGTACACACACTGCACTAATTGCATTTGTCACTGACATCTATATATCTACCTATTCTATTTGTATTTACTGTATGTAATCAATCTCTTCTATCCTGTTGGTTCCTGCAGTGATTTTACAGAAGGCGGCAGATGAATTACCAGATTTTCTTCTATCTTTCTATGCAATATAAATACATGTATATATATACATATACAGTGGGGCAAAAAAGTATTTAGTCAGTCAGCAATAGTGCAAGTTCCACCACTTAAAAAGATGAGAGGCGTCTGTAATTTACATCATAGGTAGACCTCAACTATGGGAGACAAACTGAGAAAAAAAAATATCCAGAAAATCACATTGTCTGTTTTTTTAACATTTTATTTGCATATTATGGTGGAAAATAAGTATTTGGTCAGAAACAAAATTTCATCTCAATACTTTGTAATATATCCTTTGTTGGCAATGACAGAGGTCAAACGTTTTCTGTAAGTCTTCACAAGGTTGCCACACACTGTTGTTGGTATGTTGGCCCATTCCTCCCTGCAGATCTCCTCTAGAGCAGTGATGTTTTTGGCTTTTCGCTTGGCAACACGGACTTTCAACTCCCTCCAAAGGTTTTCTATAGGGTTGAGATATGGAGACTGGCTAGGCCACTCCAGAACCTTGAAATGCTTCTTACGAAGCCACTCCTTCGTTGCCCTGGCGGTGTGCTTTGGATCATTGTCATGTTGAAAGACCCAGCCACGTTTCATCTTCAATGCCCTTGCTGATGGAAGGAGGTTTGCACTCAAAATCTCACGATACATGGCCCCATTCATTCTTTCATGTACCCGGATCAGTCGTCCTGGCCCCTTTGCAGAGAAACAGCCCCAAAGCATGATGTTTCCACCACCATGCTTTACAGTAGGTATGGTGTTTGATGGATGCAACTCAGTATTCTTTTTCCTCCAAACACGACAAGTTGTGTTTCTACCAAACAGTTCCAGTTTGGTTTCATCAGACCATAGGACATTCTCCCAAAACTCCTCTGGATCATCCAAATGCTCTCTAGCAAACTTCAGACGGGCTCGGACATGTACTGGCTTAAGCAGTGGGACACGTCTGGCACTGCAGGATCTGAGTCCATGGTGGCGTAGTGTGTTACTTATGGTAGGCCTTGTTACATTGGTCCCAGCTCTCTGCAGTTCATTCACTAGGTCCCCCCGCGTGGTTCTGGGATTTTTGCTCACCGTTCTTGTGATCATTCTGACCCCACGGGGTGGGATTTTGCGTGGAGCCCCAGATCGAGGGAGATTATCAGTGGTCTTGTATGTCTTCCATTTTCTAATTATTGCTCCCACTGTTGATTTCTTCACTCCAAGCTGGTTGGCTATTGCAGATTCAGTCTTCCCAGCCTGGTGCAGGGCTACAATTTTGTTTCTGGTGTCCTTTGACAGCTCTTTGGTCTTCACCATAGTGGAGTTTGGAGTCAGACTGTTTGAGGGTGTGCACAGGTGTCTTTTTATACTGATAACAAGTTTAAACAGGTGCCATTACTACAGGTAATGAGTGGAGGAAAGAGGAGACTCTTAAAGAAGAAGTTACAGGTCTGTGAGAGCCAGAAATCTTGATTGTTTGTTTCTGACCAAATACTTATTTTCCACCATAAAATGCAAAAAAATGATAAAAAAACAGACAATGTGATTTTCTGGATTTTTTTTTCTCAGTTTGTCTCCAATAGTTGAGGTCTACCTATGATGTAAATTACAGACGCCTCTCATCTTTTTAAGTGGTGGAACTTGCACTATTGCTGACTGACTAAATACTTTTTTGCCCCACTGTATATATATGTGTGTGTGTTACTGACATGTATATATATATATGTACTCTATGTGTATATTTCTATTCTATCTATTCTATTCTAACCTGTTAATGTTATTTTACTGTATGCAGCACATGAATTACCGGCTTTTCAAAGGACATTGGTGCGTAAAAAATGGACAGCACTCGCATGTTTTTTTCTCGCATCCATTGGCTTACATTGCCGAGTCTCATTTGAGATATGTTGCAAACCGCAGCATGTTGCGTTTTTTTCTCAGACCGATTTTAGCTGAGAAAAATATCGCAGATGATATGTAACTCATTGAATAACATTGATCAGAGTGCAATCTGATTTTTTTAGATCAAAAGAGCTGAGAGTGGCCATCACACATCACACTGGTAACTCCCCCTTTTATTCCATATAAACCATGAGCTACAGATGCTCATGAAGATAAATCATTACACTGCTCAAAAAAATAAAGAGAACACTTAAACAACACAATGTAAGTTCAAGTAAAACAAAAGTGAATTTACCAGGACTAGAAGGATTTATTCTAGTGAAAAGGGCTTCTGCATATAGGTAACCATGATCAGTAGTAGATTGATGGACAGGGGATACAATGAATCAAATATTAAACGTGCTTTCAATCTTGCAAAAATTGGGTTCAGGTCTGGTGACTGTGGAGGCGAGGTCATCTGGCGTAGCACCCCATCACTCTCCTTCTTGGTCAAATAGCCCTTACACAGCCTGGAGGTGTGTTTGGGGTCATTGCCTGTTGAAAAATAAATGATGGTACAACTAAACGCAAACCGGATGGAATAATATACCGCTGCAAGATGCTGTGGTAGCCATGTTGGTTCAGTATGCCTTCAATTTTGAATAAATCCCCAACAGTGTCACCAGCAAAGCACACCTTCCCACCTCCTCCTCCATGCTTCACAGTGGGAACCAGGCATGTAGAGTTCATCCGTTCACCTTTTCTGCATCGCACAAACACACGGTGGTTGGAACTAAAGATCTCAAATTTTGACTCATCAGACCAAAGCGCAGATTTCCACTGGTCTAATGTCCATTCCTTGTGTTCTTTAGCCCAAACAAGTCTCTTCTGCTTGTTGCCTGTCCTTAGCAGTGGTTTCCTAGCAGCTATTTTACCATGAAGGCCTGCTGCTCAAAGTCTCCTCTTAACAGTTGTTGTAGAGATGTGTCTGCTGCAAGAACTCTGTGTGGCATTGACCTGGTCTCTAATCTGACCTGCTGTTAACCTGCGATTTCTGAGGCTGGTGACTCGGATAAACTTATCCTCAGAAGCAGAGGTAACTCTTGGTCTTCCTTTCCTGGGGCGGTCCTCATGTGAGCCAGTTTCTTTGACTGCTCTATTATGGGTATACCTTGGCGATTGGTGGAGCAGCTTAACATACTTTTTTTTGCAAAAAAAACGTGTTAACTAAATACCCTGTATTTTTTCATTTTTTGACTAGCACTTGCTTATTTACTGTGACTTTTTTACAACAGAGTATTTTTTTACCTCTCTGTGCGCTTTTGTGTTTTCAAGTTCTTTGGTGGTGTGAACAAGTTCCTACAGACTTGTTTGCTATGCAGGTGACCCATGTGTTTTTGGTTTTATAATTGTTCTCTTGTTTCTACAAGACTGGGGAGTTCACCACTCCTCTGTGGGTCATTTGCATTGTAGCTGTTCCATTTCGCATGTTCAACGTGGATATTTTCTCTCTGAGCTCTGTTCATACAGGTACTATACAGATGATCAGGTTTTTAAATGCATCAGATAGGGATTATATACATTAGACAGGACTGCTCTATTATGGGTATACCTTGGCGATTGGTGGAGCAGCTTAACATACTTTTTTTGCAAAAAAACGTATTAACTAAATACCCTGTATTTTTTCATTTTTTGACTAGCACTTGCTTATTTACTGTAACTTTTTTAAAACAGAGTATTTTTTGACCTCTCTGTGCACTTTTGTGCTTTCTTTTCCCACATATCATGCTTCAAACATAAAGATACCCAATGTAAATTTTGATGAAGAATCAACAACAAGTGGAAGACAGTTGTGAAGTTGAACAAAATGTATTGGTTATTTTAAATTTTTGTGGAAATTCAAAAGCTGAAAAGTGGGGCGTGCAATATTATTCGGCCCCTTTACTTTCAGTGCAGCAAACTCGCTCAAGAAGTTCATTGTGGATCTCTGAATGATCCAATGTTGTCCTAAATGCCTAATGATGATAAATATAACCCACCTGTCTGTTATCAATTCTCCATATAAATGCACCTGCTCTGTGATAGTCTCAGGGTTCTGTTTGAAGCACAGAGAGCATCATGAAGACCAAGAAACACAACAGGCGCGTCTGTGATACTGTTGTGGAGTAGCTTAAAGCCGATTTGGATACAAAATGATTTCCAAAACATTAAACATCCCAAGGAGCACTGTGCAAGCGATCATATTGAAATGGAAGGAGCATCATACCATTGCAAATTTACCAAGACCCTGACGTTCCTCTAAACTTTCATCTCAAACATGGAGAAGACTGATCAGAGATGCAGCCAAGAGGCACATGATCACTCTGGATGAACTGCAGAGACCTACAGCTGAGGTTGGACAGTCTGTCCATAGAACAACAATCAGTTGTACACTGCACAAATCTGGCCTTCATGGAAGAGTGGCAAGAAGAAAGCCATTTCTCAAAGATTTCCATAAAAAGTGTCGTTTAAAGTTTGGAACAAGCCTGGGAGACACACCACACATGTGGAACAAGGTGCTCTGGTCAGATGAAACCAAAATCGAACTTATTTGGCAACAACGCCAATTGATATGTTTGGCGTAAAGGCAACACAGCTCATCACTCTAAACACACCATCCTCACTGTCAAACATGGTGGTGGCAGCATCATGGTTTGGGCCTGCTTTTCTTCAGCAGGGTCAGGGAAGATGGTTAAAATTGATGGGAAGATGGATGGAGCCAAATACAGGACCATTCTTAAAGAAAACCTGTTGGAGTCTGCAAAAGACCTGAGACTGGGACAGAGATTTGTCTTCCAACAAGACAATGATCCCAAACATAAAGTAAAATTTACAATGGAATGGTTCAAAAATAAACGTATCCAGGTGTTAGAATGGCCAAGTCAAAGTCCAGACCTCAATCCAATTGAGAATCTGTGGAAAGAGCTGAAAACTGCTGTTCACAAACGATCTCCATCAAACCTCACTGAGCTCGAGCTGTTTGCCAAGGAAGAATGGGCAAG
Organism: Ranitomeya imitator; assembly: GCF_032444005.1. NCBI lineage: Eukaryota > Metazoa > Chordata > Amphibia > Anura > Dendrobatidae > Ranitomeya > Ranitomeya imitator. The sequence goes on from NC_091282.1 coordinate 241,364,318, forward strand.
AATTTCAGTCTCTCGATGTATAAAACTAATAGAGACATACCCCAAGCGACTTGCAGCTGTAATCACAGCAAAAGGTGGTTCAACAAAGTATTAAGTGAAAGGGAACGAATAATATTGCACGCCCCACTTTTCAGCTTTTGAATTCCCACAAAAATTTAAAATAACCAATAAATGTCATTCAACTTCACAATTGTGTTCCAATTGTTGTTGATTCTAAACCAAAAATTTACATTTGGTATCTTTATGTTTGAAGCATGATATGTGGGAAAAGGTTGAAAAGTTCCAGGGGCCAAATACTTTCGCAAGGCACTGTGTATATATATATATATATATATATATATATATATATATATATGTGTATATACACACGCACACACACATACTGTGTGTATACTATATATATATTATATATATATATATATATATATAATGTATGTGTCAGCCAGATATCCTCATTAATAAAAAGGTACATAAAGAGTTAAATAAAAGACGCACACACATAAAATTTGCATGAAACGCAATATGTTAAAAAAAATTTGTGGGCTACTTCAGAATTTCCATAACCAGCAGAGGGAAAGCCGATGCCTGAGGGCTGATGTTAATATTCTGGGAAGGAGCTATTAGCCTTAAAGGTTCCCAGGCTATCAATATTAGCTCACAGATGTTTGCTTAGCCTTTACTGGCTAGTTTACAGGGGAGCCCCAGAAAAAACTGACATGGGGTCCCCCTATAAAATCGGACCAGCAAAGGCTAGGCAGACAGCTGCGGGCTGATATTAATAGCCTGGGGAGGGGACATGTATATTGGCACCCCCAGGCAAAAAAAATCAACTCTCAGCTGCCCCAGAAATGGTGCGTCTTATAGATGCACCAATTCTAGCACTTAGCCTTGCTCTTCCCACTGTAGTGGTGGCAAGTGGGGTAATATTTGTGGGGTTGATGTCACCTGTGTATTGTCCGGTGATATCAAGCCCACGGATTAGTAATGAAGAAGTGTCAATAAGACACATATTTATTACTAATCCTATAGTTACATGGTAAGTAAACACACAGCCAGAATAAAGTCCTTTATTTGAAAAAATAACACAGATTCCTTTATTAATCTTAATTAACCATACTTATTGCATCACCTAAATCCCTCATCTCCTGCAACAAAAATAAAATAAACCAACATAAATACTCCCTGTCCACCGTAGTCCAATTGCCGAGTGTCCCACAATGATCTCACATGTAGAACAGTCATATTGGGAGATGTGACTTCTCTAACTGGCCTCCGTTGATGCACTGAGAGTTCACCGGAGCTCACGCTCTCACTTACGGCACTACCGCTGTGTGAGAATTTTCTCACGCAGCAGTGCCGCAAGTGGCAGCATTAACTCCAGTCACCTCTGATGGCGGCGCAGTGATACACTGTGGGAGGATCACTTCCTGACACTGTATCACCGGCAGTCAGGTAGAGCTGTCACATCTCCCGATGTGACTGTTCTACATGCTAGATCGCCGTGGGACACTTGTTATTAAATGGACTACAGCGGAAAGATAAGCATACATTGGGTTGTTATTTTATTTTTATTGCAGGAGGTCGAGGACATCGGGGAATTAGCTGTTTGGTGAGTATGAATGTGTTTTTTTGTTTTACAATTGAACACAGTCGCCGTATGATGGGACTACTATTGTCCCATCATCGGCTCATGCTGTCACTGTTATATGTGACACCAGACGTAGCCGAATGGGAGTAGTAGTCCCATCAGACCATGCCTGGCTACACACAAAGACACCTGCAGACAGACACAGACACAAACAGACACACACGGACAGACACGCACATATTCTCTGCTCAGACACAGTCTCCACCCACACACTCTTCCTCCTTCCTTTCTGCAGCATTTTTGGCATGCAAAACCACAGCTAATCCATAAACCTTTTTACACTTTTGGTTTAGCTGCGGATTTGACTTCCTCAATGTAAGTCAATGGGTGCAGAAATGCTGCAGATCCCCAAAAGGAATTGACATGCTGCGGAAAATAAGCAGCAAGGGCAGAGGCAGGCGTGCAGTGTACTCCGTGGTGTGAGAGACAGCGCGGGGCAGAACTGTGGCAAAGTTTTCGCATATGGGCCACTTATCCAGTGAGAGCACCGAGCACCCAGATAAGCAGACTGCAGCGCTCTTGCTGCATGCAGTGCTCAGAACCCTGAGGTGCGTCCCCCATTGCTGACAGACACACGTCGGCACGCATGTGTGACTACTACAGAGATCCTCACTTTGGCACATAGAGGAGGGCTGTTTTGTTCACTTTTGCATTTTTTCATTTCTCTCTCCCATGCAGGTACTGTATAGTGGCAAGAGTCATGGTCTACAACCCACAGAAGTTGCTCAGGTAGCGCAGCTTAACGAGTATGGCACATCAATGTGAGCTGTAGCAAGAAGGATAGCTTTGTCTGTCAGCACAGTGTCTAGAGCAGGGCTCCCCAACCTGTAGCTCGGGAACAACATGTGGCTCGCGGCCCCATGAATTGTGGCTCACGACTGTCTGCCAGCTTGATGCATTAGGTCCAGGTCTAGCAAACAGGTATAAAAGCACATCTCAAAATGGTGAATTTTGTGAGTAGCCCTGCACAGAATTGCAGATCTGGATGCACATTTACTGGTCTTAGGGGTTTAGAGATGTTTTAGGTATGGTAAGCTGGAGGTTTGTACTACCTGTTAGAAGAGGTGCTCAAAGCTGGATGTGACAGTGTGTTGGGAGAATACCCCTGGATCTCAGTGTGCTGCTCTGGAGTGATTTCTGTGGAAAAGCTTTGGTTATCATTATACCTGTAATGGCGGCTTTGGTTGACACTACTTTGAAGGAGGTGGGAGCTGGATGTGGCTTGCGACCCTCTCTCTAAGCTGAATGTGGCTCTCAAGGTCAGAAAGGTTGGGGACCACTGGTCTAGAGCATAGAGCAGAATGCTAGAGCCATGCAAAATGACTTCCAGCAGGCCACTAAAATCCATGTGTCTGCTCAAACTGTCAGAAGCAGAATCCATGAGGGTGGTAGGAGGGCGCGAAATCCACAAGTGGGTGTTGCGCTTACAGCCCAACACCGTTCAGGGTGATTTGCATTTGCCAGAGAACACCAAGATTAGTAGATTCAATATTGGTGCCCTGTTCTCTTCACGGATGAGAGCAGGTTCACATTGACCACATGTGACAGACGTGACAGTCTGGTGATGCTGCAGAGAACAGTCTGCTGCCTTCAACATCCTCCAGCATGACAGGTTTGGCAGTGATTCAGTAATGGTGTGGGGAGGCATTTCTTTAGAGGACCTCACAGCCCTCCATGTGCTAGCCAGAGGTACACCAACTGCCATTAGGCAAGAGGATGAGATCCTCAGACCCATTAAAGACCATATGCAGGTGCAGCGAGCCCTGGGTTCCTTCTGATGCATGGCAATGCTAGACCTCATGTTGCAAAAGTGTGTCAGCAGTTCCTGAATGATAAAGGAATTGATGATATGGTCTGGCCTGCCCATTCTCCAGACTTGAATCCAATCAAGCACATCTGGGACATCGCGTCTTGTTCCATTCATCAACACCACGTCGCACCACAGATTATCCAGGAGATGACTGATGCTTTAATCCAGGCCTGAGAAGAGATCCCTCAGGAGAACATCCACTGCTTTATCAGGAGCATGCCCAGACATTGTAGGGAGGACATACAGATACATGAAGGCCCCACACACTTCTGAGCATCATTTCTTTGTCTTGAGGCATTTCCACTGAACTTGGATTAGCCTGTAATTTAATTTACCACTTTGATTTTGACTATCACTCCAAATCCAGACCTCCATGGATTAATTTTGATTTACAGTGACTATTTTTATGTTTTACTGTTCTCAGCGCATTCCGCTATGTAGTGAATAAAGATTTACAACTGGAAAATTTGATTCAGTGATATAAAGTATGTGGTATTTTAGTGTTCCCTTTATTTCTTGAGCAGCGTCTGCATTGAATACTTGCAGTAACATGACCGTCCCCTCCCGGCACCGGAGAATCCTGACAGTGCGTGATGTGCATGATGTGAGAATTCAAAAGTCTGCAGTCACAGAATTACTCAAGACTTTCATGCAAAACCTGGACAAACTCTTTGATGATATGTAAATGAAAATTTGAAACAAGATTTTCAATACATATTTATTTATTCAGTTTTGGGTATGAGCTTGATAGGAGTTAAGTCAAGGGAAACTGCAGGCCAAGACAACATATTTGGGCTACGGTCAAACTTTCAGTGTTTGGTCAGTATTTCACATCAGTATTTGTAAGCCAAAACTAGGAGTAGGTGAAAAATGCAGAAGTGGTGCATGTTTCTTTTATACTTTTACATTGATTGGTTCACTCCCGTTGTTGGCTTACAAATATTAAGGTAAAATACTGACCAAAATACTGCCATGTGAGCGTGGCCTTAGACCATGTTGGTCAAGCTACTGTGAGAGAGGTCTACAATTGGCCTGGCATTGGCACATTGAAAATCTGCTTTAGGGACACTTTGGGGAAATGATAGTACCACTGATTTCACCATAAATCCATTCTGTACTGCAAGTGAAACTGGACATCAAAAACAAAGCCTACGGTGTCAAAGTGTGATTAGGATTGCTACTTTCAATAGGTGGCACTAGAGTTCTAGTCCTCTTCCTCTCTGAATAGACAATTTGCAAACAGTGTCATGAAATATCAGAAGCTATTTGCATGTATTTGAGCTATGAGTGTCGTCCAGCTACAGATGTTCCATTGACCTCTAGCCATCGCTCTCAAAAGATATCATGGTGCAGATCAAGATGGCATTAGCGACTGACAGCACAGACTCTGTAGCATGCACACATGATACACTAAGACGTGATCACAGAGTGGGAGCTACAGGACAGCAGTGCTCTAATTCTGATCTACTATATATTATCACTGGTGCCCAAAGATACTGTATGACTCAGAGCAAAGCAAAGAGAACTTGAATTTTTCTACTCACAGCTAAATGAGATCTCAAAGACAGCAAGGACTTTGTACAGAATGTATATTAGTACTTTCTTTATCTCCTGATATGGCTTGCAACTTTCAGCATTTTGTACGCAATGGCAGCAGTAGCCAGGGAAGCACATGTAGGAGCTAGTGATGAGTAAGTATGTTCGTTGCCCTGGTCTTCCCAAGCATGCTCAGGCAATCTCTGAATATTTGTTAGTGCTCGGAGATTTCGTTTTTGTCAAAGCAGCTCCATGATTTACAGCTGCTAGCCAGCCTGCGTACATATGGGGGTTGCCTGGTTGCTAGGGATTCCCCACATGTATTCAAGCTGTCTAGCAGCTGTAAATCATGCAGCTGCTGTTGTGAATTCTGTTGTCGAGCTCCCTCCTGTGGTCGTGAATGCTACTTCGGTGAGTTCTGTCCGTGGGCTCCCTCTGGTGGCTGTGAGTGGAGCTGCTGCTTCTGAGGTTTCTTACACAGGTGACGGGGTTTATCCTTTGGTTTGCTGCTCTATTTAACTTTACTTAGATCGTTACTCCATGCCAGCTGTCAATGTTTCTGCATTGCTTCAGTTCGCTTTTGGATCTGAGACCTGTCTCTTCCTGCAAGAAGCTAAGTCCCCTGCCTTTTTCCTTTGGGGAATTTCTCTGAGGCAAGGTAGGCTTTACTTTCTATCTCTAGGGCTAGCTAGTTCTTAGGCTGTGACGAGGCGCCTAGGGAGCGTCAGGAGCGCTCCACGGCTATTTCTAGTGTGTGTGATAGGATTAGGGATTGCGGTCAGCAGAGCTCCCACATCCCAGAGCTTGTCCTGTTTGAGGTTTAACCATCAGGTCATTCCTGGTGCTCCTAACCACCAGGTCATAACAAGCTGCATCAACAAAAACTAATTCTCCGAGCAGTTACAAATACTCGGAGACCACCCGAGCAACGAGTATACTTGCTCATCACTAGTAGGAGCTGAAGAGCCACGTTAGTAATGAGGTGTTTGTGAACAATGCATTGCAATATATTATTCAGTTTAGAAAAATGGATGTCTCAGTGGCAATTTAATTTGAAAGCTAAAATACATGTGAGATCAATACAAAGGAATTATATCACTTATTCCATCCAAAGACCTAACAAAGGACCAGGAGGACATTCAAGATATGTGGAGGAAAGGCAATTCTGGCTGATAAATAGGAAAGGGTTCTTTACAGTTAGTGACCAGACTGTGGCGTACTGACTGCAAGAACTAGTAATGGCAGACACTATCAGAATTTAGAAAAGGGCTAGATATTTTTTCTTATAATAAATTCCGTTGTGTGCTATAAATAATTTAGCGATACAAATTATATAATTGGTGAATAAAGGTTAAACTTGATGAATCTTTGTCTTTTTTCAGCCTATGTAACTATATAAACAAACAAATTCAACACATTTACTTGAGTTTTTCTTTATTGGACACATCACATAAGGAAATCAGTGTTATATCTGCATGCAAAGGAAGACAGGTTCTTTTCTAAATTCTTGGTAACATAAGTTAGGTCACTTTTGTGGTAAATTCACATCATGCTCTTTGAAATGCAAACATCAGCATATAAGTGTCTGCGCCATTTCAGTCCATATGTGCATGCGTTATTTACAAAGAAAAAAATTACTTCTGCTCAGCTGATGTGTCTGAAAATGGCGCATCCAATCCAGTGACAAAATATACAGGTGAATATTGAGAAATTATCCTAATCTCAGTTAATCAGAAAACACAAATATTAATCAGTAATTGACTGTTTTTCAGGCAATTAACAACGGCAAACACAAAGTGAAAAGAAACGTTAAACCAGGTTATGCTATTAGTAATCCATTTTTCTTCTGGTAATAGTAGTAGTATAATAAATATAAAGGATCATGTCACTTACAATCACAATGTATGTACCACATAATTATCAGATTATCAGCACGTCTTATCTTCTGCTGTCATAACTTGATATCAGCAAATTGATTCAAAATGAATTGAACTCACTTTGAATTTTGCAAAAAACTTCAGATTTACCTGGTCATGTTTCTGAAATTAAAAAGCTTTTTATTTTCTTAGTCTGTACAATCCTTTTAAAAAATAATGACTAATAAGAGTTGGTTGTAACATTATAACAAACATCACAACCGATAGGATTCTGTTACTTCTGTAAAAAATAGATTTAATTGATTGCTATTAGCGTGGCCAGAAATATCTTGTACATTAGGCCCCTTTATGAAAAAGAGCCTTGCTGGCCATAACAGCCAATCAGAGCTCAGCATTCATTTTTAAGACTACTCTGGATAAATAAAAGTTGCTCTGTGATTGGTTAAATAAGATCTTTTTGCTTTTAATATATAATGTTACATTACTCGTATTTCACTATGTACACATATTACTTTTTACTTATTTTATGGTAATATTGTTTGTACACAAACTGAACCACATCAATTATCTGTCTAGAATGTTATAGGCTGTATTGCTTTATTGCACTGGCTTTAAAACAAATTCTATTATATTTTGTATAGATTTTATAAAAAAATATTACAAATCCAGACAAACAACCTCTTCAGGAGTGATGATTCAGCTGGATGGATCACAAGATACGTTGGTAAGAATATACACGATTGGGCCTCAATTTATTAAGTTTCAAAAGCAGCTAGAAACTCCTTCCAGCCACCACAAAAAGCTCAACTCTCTTAAATTTCTATAAAAAAAAAAGAAATTAAAATAAGTTTAGTGCTTGGTTGTTGTGCAAAAAGGCCCATTTTTCTGCTATAGAGATTTAGTGCATATAGCCGAATAAGTTATTAAAGCTTTGGTGTGGGAAATACAAAACTTATAACTAGATAATATTCTTTGTTCTTATTTCATTGCAATTAATTAAAAAAAAAAAAAAGAGAAAAAGTCCCAGAGTAACTAGAGTCAAGACAGACCGACATGAGCTTTTTTTCATACTACCACCAATAAGCACCGCAACTATACAGAGGTGACACTTTACAGGTTAGATTATCAAGTATACTAAGTATACTAGTAAACTTATCCGGTTAACTAAACAAGAAACATGATATCTTATGGAAAAAAATTCTACAATACATCTACATTTGAACCCATGCAAATGGCACCAATGCTCTAGCACTGAAGTTCTAGTGAGAATTAAGATTCTTTAACAACCGCTAAGAAAAAAGTTACCAGGCGTAAGAAGAAAGCAGGGAACAATTACTTGGGTTTTGTGTTGAGACAGTCCTAGAAAATTCAAGACTTTGAGGATTTCATGCCGAGTTGAAAATGGGAACTAAATTGTGGATACCTACTCAACATTTCTTATTAAGTTCGACAATAAAAAAAAAACATAGCTAATCCTCATATAAAAAAAGTTGCCTAACGGCTGAAAATGGTAAACATTTTTATTAAAAACTATTATTAATTTTAAACTGTTAAATCTCCCACCGTAAAAACAATTGTCACTCTGCTGGTCTCTAACAGTTTTGGAGCAGAAACGCCCTATCCATTGTTCATGTGAACACTGCAGCCAATCACTGATGACAGCAGTGATATTTACATGTACAACAAGTGACCTTTTAGCCCAATAATAGGCCACAGTGGTTATATGGTAGACATGACTCATCACTGCAAAACTGGAAAGGACAACCGGCAGTGCTGGGGCGGCAAGGGATTTACCCTGTAAGTGAAAACTACTTTCAATTTTTATCTCTATTATCTTTCTACCCTTAAGGCCCCTTCACATTAAGCGACGCTGCAGCGATACCGACAACGATCCGGATCGCTGCAGCGTCGCTGTTTGGTCGCTGGAGAGCTGTCACACAGACAGCTCTCCAGCGACCAACGATCCGAAGTCCCCGGGTAACCAGGGTAAACATCGGGTAACTAAGCGCAGGGCCGCGCTTAGTAACCCGATGTTTACCCTGGTTACCAGCGTAAAAGTAAAAAAAACAAACACTACATACTTACCTACCGCTGTCTGTCCCCGGCGCTCTGCTTCTCTGCACTCCTCCTGTACTGGCTGTGAGCACAGCGGCCGGAAAGCAGAGCGGTGACGTCACCGCTCTGCTTTCCGGCTGACCGACGCTCACAGCCAGTACAGGAGGAGTGCAGAGCAGAGCGCCGGAGACAGACAGCGGTAGGTAAGTATGTAGTGTTTGTTTTTTTACTTTTACGCTGGTAACCAGGGTAAACATCAGGTTACTAAGCGCGGCCCTGCGCTTAGTTACCCGATGTTTACCCTGGTTACCAGTGAAGACATCGCTGGATCGGTGTCACACACGCCGATCCAGCGATGTCAGCAGGAAGTCCAGCGACGAAATAAAGTTCTGGACTTTCCTCAGTGACCAACGATCTCCCAGCAGGGGCCTGATCGTTGGTCGCTGTCACACATAGCGATTTCCTTAACGATATCGTTGCTACGTCACAAAAAGCAACGATATCGTTAATGATATCGTTATGTGTGAAGGTACCTTTAGGCAACTTTCTCAAAATCCCGTGCACTCCCATAAATATTGAAAATTCTCCCAGTGGATTAAGTATAAAGTTAGGTACTTATTAGAGTGTTCAGACCAAGTCTCTTACTTATGCGAGAGGAACAGTATACTGAGCCTGAAATCCCATAAAAATAATCTTTCTGTCATTGGTCATTGAGTTTTTAAAGGTGATAAGAGTCAAGGTGACTGCATTGAATATCAGTCTAGTAACCTGTTATCAGACAAGGACTAACTGACTTCTCCATTTCCAAAACTAAAAGTCCAAATGGAGTAAAAAAAAGCAAGAAGGTAAAGTGAATCCGACAATTTCATAGTCACAAATATGAGATCCTCAGTCAATCCACTTTGAATTCAGCTGTCCTTTTCTCTAGCATCATAGCTCATTGTAGCACTAAAGAAGGCATCTATAGAGTCACCTTGATCAAATCTAAAGTTTAAACAAGTACAATATAGTTCATACTAAACGTCTTGTAGTTTATGTAGGGACACCTCTGAGCGAAACCGTTAAAATTTTAGTAAAAAGGGTCATACGGCAATAGAAAAAAAAATTGCCATAGAAAAGAGGTGATTTTTTTAAATATAGATTTCACTTTGTTAAAGAACATCAGACTCTAAAAAGAAGTGTCAGCCTACCACTGTGTATTCCTATTAATATATTGTGTGAAAATCTTAAAGTTTACTTTCCATAAATAAAGCAGAGGAAACTTCCTATCACTATATCCCAATTCTATAAATATTTGACAAACTTAATATTGCATATAATTAATTACCAACATTTACTCTGTTTTTATTTATTATGTGATTAATATTTTATTGCATTCTTCATTACTACTGTATGACATATTATGTGAACTACACCCATGTTTATTGATGCATGAGTTATTGCTAATATGAATTGGCTTGAATATTAAAGGGGTTGTCCGGCCTTAGGATACAAATCCGCAGTCACTCTATCTGACTGCAAACTTGTGAATCTACACTACGTGCTGTGATTATTTTCTAGTGCCGGAGGAGGGAGTGGGCTGTCATGTGACCTCAACTATGCTATTTGCATACTTCCGTCCACATTCCGACTAGACATGTCTGGCCTTGCTCAATACATTTGCATTGGGTCGCACACATATAGACGGCTCGCGATTGAATTTATGCAAATTGCACACTTGCTGTCACCTGACGGCCGCTCACGTCACTGGAGAATCCTCACAGCGTGTAATGTGTACGCGGAGGATTCACAAGTCTGCAATCACATAGGGTGACTGTGGACTTGTATCCGAAAGCCGGACAAACCCTTTTTTTGTGCAAAATATTTAAAGAAGTGTGTTTTTTATTGGCATTATTTGTACAAAGTGTGAAGAAATTAAAAATACAAAAATATAGGATTACGTTATGGGATGAAAACAAAGTATCAAAAGGCAGTATGGAAACTTCTTGAAATATTATCTTCATCACCTACATTTAACTTAATGCTCCATAATGAGATGGAATTACATGGCTTGACTGCTTTTCAGCAGAGATGGACGTGTTACTATAGGTATTTTGAACCCTTAGATGGTAGTGCATGTTTTAGTAACAGTCTGAGGTACGAGAGAACGCAGGCTTAGTAGTATCGAATTCACCAGTCGTAAAAAAGAAAATAATAATAATAATCTCTTGATCATCTGCCTGGAGATACTTAGACCTAATTAAACCTAAAGTGTGACTGGGCAAAAGGTTTCCCAGAAAGCTTTACATATTGGAACATTATAAAGAAGGTTAAGGAGATGCCCCATTGTTCTCTATTCCATTATATGCACCCTATGCCGACTGAGACGACATGACAACAAAGCAGCATTGGCTATAACCTATCAGGTGGCACTGGAAATCCAACTATCAACCACAGCAGGTGACCTCTCTAACCACAGTATTTAGGTAAGGGCATTTTTCCTTATTACTAAATTTCACTACAGCCATATTTAACAATAGAAATTAATGTAACATAGAAAACTGCACTTTACATTGGAATATTTCATTTCTATGGTATCCTTCGAAAATAGCACTGTTAGATGAATTTCACTTTTGATTAAGACAGAGGAGCAGGGCATGGATTCCCCTCTTGAAGACCAGAAGTAGAGATTATAAGTCATATATTTTCTTCTACGATGTTCTAGTTAAATTCATATGGAAAGTAGATGACCTACTGGCAAGTTCAAATACAACTTTAAGAGAATACATTTCAAGAAAAGACTTGAAAATTCCTGCATAAAAGCATTATTATATAGAGTTTAGTTTGATTTACTTAGTAATGAATATATCATAAGACATTAAGAGCAGAAATTATGTGCCCCACATGGAAAATGCTTCTGGGTTATCAATTATTTTCAATAACATTTATCTTTTTTTAGCACCTCCACCAAAAACTTTAATAGCTCTAAGGGCCCTTTCTTCTGTCATTGATCTATCTTGAATGCAAAAAACAGTCTGAGTTTCATAAGTATTTTTCATCAGAGTATTATCAAAGTTTTGGCACAGTTTTATCACTTTTTCTTTGATAAAAAATAATAATGGAGGTTTCTCAACATTCTCATATTAAACAGATGGCATCCCAATACTGTCCAATTTTTTTACGGACTCCGACCTGATCTTTCAATCAATCTTTCCAGTGCAGGTCAAAGTCCTACAATTCTCAGGTTTTTTGGGGAGGATCACCCTGTCAAAAAAAATACATAGATGTGTGAACAGATCCATAGGGCATAATAGGTACAAGTTCTATCTGTGAAAAACACTGATGATCTCGCTAGAGAGACTGGCATCTGAATGAGCCCTAACGCAGAGGACGTTGGTCCCCAACTTCACCAACGAGCACATGGTCAGTCCACCCCACCATGTCATTGTACGTGTACTACAGAATCACCTGGAAAAAAAGAATTATTCATCTTGTGCCATTTATATAAAAAGAGGTTGGTATTGAACTTTTGCAACTATTACAGTTAGGGTTTATGACTACTAGTTATAGTGAAAAAACAGCAATTCCAACAACTAGGTAACAACAAGTGCTGCGGGAGATCAACCTAAACAAGATAAATGGGTTTTACCCCAATTTTTTTTGTACAAACATTTTTGTCAGAAGAATACATTATATCACCAATGGAAAATTGTAGAACTTGTATCCGAATATATAGTTGTTTTGTGCTCTGAAATATCATCTTGTCATTATATTACATAAAGGGGCACAGGAGACCCCGTCAGGTAAGCAATCACTATTCCTACTACAAGACAAAATGTGCACGGTTAGATATGTAAGATTTGTTTGTACAAAGACATTGTGCCTTATTAAAGATTTGAATAAAAATAAAGTTCCATTTTATACAGTATATGTTTCTTTAGAATTTAACAGCAATGGACTTAAAGGTTTGCCATGTAAGGAGGTAATGTAGCACTGGGCAGAACAACAAACACGGGTATCGTTTCTGTCAGCATTTGCCCCAAGGACATACACAAATGCGGCTTTTTTAAAATTGAATAAAGAATATACTAATAGCAACTATCTTATTTCTATCGCTAAAAGCTATAAGTGTGAATGCTTTGGAAGACAAGACAGAAAAAGTTTACAGTGACTTGGTATTGAGCATAAATGCTTGTGAAATACTGCATCTGTCTCTTAATCGCTTGCTACGTGATTTTCATTCTGTAGAACATGCCAGCGTTCAATCTTCTTATCTTTGTTCTTCAGGCACTCATACCAGTGTTTCAAGCGTTCCCCTTTGGCATTGATGCCCAGCTGACAACCACCTGCAGGGAGACAATAAAGAACAGACCTTTCTTTAAAATAGGAATAATATCTTCTCAAATATTTTAGAATGCTAATTCTTACAGCACACACGGAGGTCAGAGACTGTGACCCATTTTTATTTTTACATTTTTTAATTTTATTTTCGATTCTTAAACCAACGATTGTTTAACTGCTTATACAATACACTGCCATGCTTGTAATTCATATTTCGGTTTACAGCGCACATCTACCATACACTAACTTGTCAAAAAATATTTTGTAATTAAAACAAACTTTAGTTATTGTTTGTATTGGTAATGATAATTTGCAATATAGGTGATAATTTCCATAAACATGTTTTTTATATATACTTATTGTGGTTACTTTTTAAAGTAATGATTCACTTATTTGTGTATTTTGAATAGTACTTATACCTACTACACTAGATGGTGGCCTGATTCTAACGAATCGGGTATTCTAGAATATGTATGTATGTATGTATGTATGTCTGTACGCACTGTATGTATATACAGTGGGGCAAAAAAGTATTTAGTCAGTCAGCAATAGTGCAAGTTCCACCACTTAAAAAGATGAGAGGCGTCTGTAATTTACATCATAGGTAGACCTCAACTATGGGAGACAAACTGAGAAAAAAAATCCAGAAAATCACATTGTCTGTTTTTTTAACATTTTATTTGCATATTATGGTGGAAAATAAGTATTTGGTCAGAAACAAACTATCAAGATTTCTGGCTCTCACAGACCTGTAACTTCTTCTTTAAGAATCTCCTCTTTCCTCCACTCATTACCTGTAGTAATGGCACCTGTTTAAACTTGTTATCAGTATAAAAAGACACCTGTGCACACCCTCAAACAGTCTGACTCCAAACTCCACTATGGTGAAGACCAAAGAGCTGTCAAAGGACACCAGAAACAAAATTGTAGCCCTGCACCAGGCTGGGAAGACTGAATCTGCAATAGCCAACCAGCTTGGAGAGAAGAAATCAACAGTGGGAGCAATAATTAGAAAATGGAAGACATAAAAGACCACTGATAATCTCCCTCGATCTGGGGCTCCACGCAAAATCCCACCCCGTATTGTCAGAATGATCACAAGAACGGTGAGCAAAAATCCTAGAACCACGCGGGGGGACCTAGTGAATGAACTGCAGAGAGCTGGGACCAATGTAACAAGGCCTACCATAAGTAACACACTACGCCACCATGGACTCAGATCCTGCAGTGCCAGACGTGTCCCACTGCTTAAGCCAGTACATGTCCGGGCCCGTCTGAAGTTTGCTAGAGAGCATTTGGATGATCCAGAGGAGTTTTGGGAGAATGTCCTATGGTCTGATGAAACCAAACTGGAACTGTTTGGTAGAAACACAACTTGTCGTGTTTGGAGGAAAAAGAATACTGAGTTGCATCCATCAAACACCATACCTACTGTAAAGCATGGTGGTGGAAACATCATGCTTTGGGGCTGTTTCTCTGCAAAGGGGCCAGGACGACTGATCCGGGTACATGAAAGAATGAATGGGGCCATGTATCGTGAGATTTTGAGTGCAAACCTCCTTCCATCAGCAAGGGCATTGAAGATGAAACGTGGCTGGGTCTTTCAACATGACAATGATCCAAAACACACCGCCAGGGCAACGAAGGAGTGGCTTCGTAAGAAGCATTTCAAGGTCCTGGAGTGGCCTAGCCAGTCTCCAGATCTCAACCCTATAGAAAACCTTTGGAGGGAGTTGAAAGTCCGTGTTGCCAAGCGGAAAGCCAAAAACATCACTGCTCTAGAGGAGATCTGCATGGAGGAATGGGCCAACATACCAACAACAGTGTGTGGCAACCTTGTGAAGACTTACAGAAAACGTTTGACCTCTGTCATTGCCAACAAAGGATATATTACAAAGTATTGAGATGAAATTTTCTTTCTGACCAAATACTTATTTTCCACCATAATATGCAAATAAAATGTTAAAAAAACAGACAATGTGATTTTCTGGATTTTTTTTTCTCAGTTTGTCTCCCATAGTTGAGGTCTACCTATGATGTAAATTACAGACGCCTCTCATCTTTTTAAGTGGTGGAACTTGCACTATTGCTGACTGACTAAATACTTTTTTGCCCCACTGTAGCAGCCACATAGAAAATAGCACAGCCCACGTAACACAGACTGCCACATAGTATATAGCACAGCCACATAGCATATAGCAGCCATGTAATATATAACACAGCCCACATAATATATAACAGCCCACGTAATATATAACACAGCCCACGTAATATATAACAGCCCATGTAATATATAACACTGCCCACGTAGTATATAACACTGCCCACATAGCATATAACACTGCCCACATAGTATATAACACTACCCACATAGTATATAACACTGCCCACATAGTATATAACACTGCCCACATAGTATATAACACTGCCCACATAGTATATAACACTGCCCACGCAGTATATAACACTGCCCACATAGCATATAACACTGCCCACATAGTATATAACACTGCCCACATAGTATATAACACTGCCTACATAGTATATAACACTGCCCACATAGTATATAACACTGCCCACATAGTATATAACACTGCCCACACAGTATATAACACTGCCCACGTAATATATAGCACAGCCCACGTAGTATATAACACTGCCCATGTAGTATATAGCAGCCATGCAGTATATAACACAGCCCAAGTACTATATAGCAGTGTGGGCACCATATCCCCGTTAAAAAATAAATAAATAAATAAATAAAAAATAGTTATATACTCACCCTCCGGTGGCCCCCGGATCCAGGCGAGGCGTTTAGCGATGCTCCTCGCGACACTCCGGTCCCAAGAATGCATTGCGGTCTCACGATGACGTAGTGGTCTCGCGAGAGCGTACGTCATCATCTTGCGAGACCTCAATGCATGGCCCGGAGCGTCGCGAAGAACAGGAAAGGCGCCGGAAGGTGAGAATAGCACGATTTTGATTTTTTAGTTTTTTTTAATTATTTTTAACATTAGATCTTTTTACTATTGATGCTGCATAAGCAGCATCAATAGTAAAAAGTTTGTCACACAGGGTTAATAGTAGCGTTAACAGACTGCTTAACGGACTGCTACAACGCTATGTGGGTGGCGGGTGCTGACTGGGGTGGTGGAGTATGGAGGGGGCACTGAGTGCAGGGGAGTAGGGAGTGGCCATTTCGTGGCCGGACTGCGCCCGTCGCTGATTGGTCACAGCCAGCTGCCCGCGACCAATCAGCGACTTGGGATTTCCATGACAGACAGAAAGATGGAAGTGACCCTTAGACAATTATATAGTAGATGGTAATTACGTTTTTATTAGGCATTCTTTAAAACTGAACAGTATCTGCCACACAATCATGATGCATTCATGCTTGGGCAACCAATAATTAACTTGTCTCATTATAGATACAGTATCTAAGCTCCACATCAAATTCAAGTAAGTTGGAGGATTCATTCATTAAATTTGATTGGTAATTAAGTTTATATGGCTTACTGCCAGAGCAGTTGTCACTTTTTTTTATCTCCCTAACCCATCCTCACATTAGACAGTAAGTATTTGTTAAAGTTAAAAACTTTAGAATAGTCAAGATTCATGAGTCTCTTTGCTCTGGCTGATGGGAAAGATGAGAAAACCTAATTAATTTCACTACAACATAATTGAAACTTTCCGTAGTAGTTTTGGGCCAGCGGTGGACATGGCATTGGTGCAGCCGCACATGGGCCCACTACCATCTCAGCAGCAGGTAGAATTGTACATTATAATGAGATATTGGACTGCAAAAAGCCCATATATTGTTCTTGCCCAGGGGTCCTTTCCATCTGTGTCGGTCAGTGTTGTGGGTTATCCACCAAAAAGTTAGTAGGCATTTTTTTTTTCTTTTTTTACAGAGCTCAAAGTTTTCTTCATATTTCTAGGAAAGGACATGTTATCCCATTAATTAAGAGTCAGCAGTTAGATAGATAAAATGATCAGATTCATCCATGGAAGTGTTCTCGACCAAAAATTTTCAGCAACCTTGGACACTGCTTACTATTTGGTGTTCTACTGTAAAGGAGGCTCACTAGAAATGTGGACTATTGGGTTACTAATGGATAAGATTGGGGATAAATTAGGAAGAAGTGTTCTAAGAGATATCTAGGAGAGGATTGTAAGAAGCCTGAGAAAACGGATGTGAAAACTATCTCAACAGTCAAAAATAAGAAGAACAACCTGTTAACATTGTCAGTTTATGCAAGCCTTAGAGAATAGAGATAAATATAAATGTGTGGTATCTTGCAATTGGCTACTGTATATAATTGTAGACAGCCATTTAGATCCATAGTGGTGCATCATGTTCGATAATGTACGATTCCATCTAGACTGCACAAACACATCAGGATCTAAAAATTACAGTTTAATGAGCAGTTACTCGAATTGTGCATGCAATAATCTGATGAAAATGTGAGCACAGCCATGTAGAAGGTACCCACTTGATCACTTTTGAATGGTATTCTGATTGTCACATAGTTAATGCTACCTGGGTAACACGCAAGTAACTGATCTAATTATTCAGCATATTTGACCATCTTACCTATGTAATCATTCGATTTTCCGATATCATAGTCCCAGACTGATATATCTAGCTGTTTCTTTGCCAGATCATTGTGTTTTACATCAAAGAAGAATTCCTATTAAGAAGAAATAGAAAACAAAATATGAGAAAAGGTCAGTTTAGCCATCGGTTATTTACTTTTAATAAATGGTTTAGTGTTCTGCTTTAGACTAAAATAAAATCTATTGCAATTTTTAGCCATTTTTATCCAAATATAGAATGTAGCAACACAAAATTCGAATATAAATTTATAATAAATTAAACAATCATACAATCAACTAATATATGCTACCCTGATGTATTATGCCAATAGAGGAAGCTTACTGAGTACAGCTCTTCTTGTGCTGTGTTCACAGGTCAGTCTATAATTAGAGACCTTTTGTCTAAAGAACAAGCCTCCCCCATATCCTGACAGCTTAGAGTAATCTTAGGGTACCGTCACACTATACGATTTACCAACGATCACGACCAGCGATACGACCTGGCCGTGATCGTTGGTAAGTCGTAGTGTGGTCGCTGGAGAGCTGTCACACAGACAGCTCTCCAGCGACCAACGATGCCGAGGTCCCCGGGTAACCAGGGTAAACATCGGGTTACTAAGCGCAGGACCGCGCTTAGTAACCCGATGTTTACCTGGTTACCAGCGTAAAAAAAAACAAACAGTACATACTTACATTCCGGTGTCTGTCCCTTGCCGTCTGCTTCCCGCACTCACTGACTGCCGGCCGTAAAGTGAAAGCACAGCACAGCGGTGACTTCACCGCTGTGCTCTGCTTTCACTTTACGGCCGGCAGTCAGTGAGTGCGGGAAGCAGATGGCAAGGGACAGACACCGGTATGTAAGTATGTAGTGTTTGGTTTTTTTTACATTTACGCTAGTAACCAGGGTAAACATCGGGTTACTAAGCACGGCCCTGCGCTTAGTAACCCGATGTTTACCCTGGTTACAAGCGAACGCATCGCTAGATCGGTGTCACACACATCGATCTAGCGATGACAGCGGGAGATCCAGCGACGAAAGAATGTTCCAAACGATCTGCTACGACGTACGATTCTCAGCAGGATCCCTGATCGCTGCTGTGTGTCAGACACAGCGATATTGTATGGATATCGCTGGAATGTCACGAATCATACCGTCGTAGCGACAAAAGTGCCACTGTGTGACGGTACCCTAAGGCACAACAGGTTTAATATAGTTTAAGGTACCTTCACACTAAACGATATCGCTAGCGATCCGTGACGTTGCAGCGTCCTCGCTAGCGATATCGTTCAGTTTGACATGCAGCAGCGATCAGAATCCTGCTGTGATGTCGTTGGTCGGAGCTAGAAGGCCAGAACTTTATTTGGTCGCTGGCTCTCCCGCTGACATCGCTGAATCGGCGTGTGTGACACCGATTCAGCGATGTCTTCGCTGGTAACCAGGGTAAACATCGGGTTACTAAGCGCAGGGCCACGCTTAGTAACCCGATGTTTACCCTGGTTACCATCGTAAAAGTAAAAAAAAACAAACACTACATACTTACCTTCAGCTGTCTGTCCTCGGTGCTCTGCTTCCTGCACTGGCTGTGAGCGCCGGTCAGCCGGAAAGCAGAGCGGTGACATCACCGCTCTGCTTTCCGGCTGCTGTGCCCCCAGTCAGTGCAGGAAGCAGAGCGCCGAGGACAGACAGCGGAAGGTAAGTATGAAGCGTTTGTTTTTTTTACTTTTAGGATGGTAACCAGGGTAAACATCAGGTTACTAAGCGCGGCCCTGCGCTTAATAACCCAATGTTTACCCTGGTTACCGGCATCGTTGGTCGCTGGAGAGCTGTCTGTGTGACAGCTCTCCAGCGACCAAACAGCGACGCTGCAGCGATCCGGATCGTTGTCTGGATCGCTGCAGCGTCGTTTAGTGTGAAGGTACCTTTAAAGTCACAAAAGAGAATCAAGCTGTCATCTTTCTAGAACTTAAAATATAATGAAAGAAGAGAGACAATGATAGCATTGTAACTCACATAAATCCTGCATTAAGATATTCACAGTTTTAAAACTTATTAAAAAAAATCATAACTAAAGCAATCCATTTTCTAAAAGTATGTAAGTATGTTTGAATTGCCTTTATGACAAATTATGAATACAGTTATGCCTGGGTGATCATATGCAAGACAAAAGAAATGAGCCGGAACACATGTTGGTAAAAGTGCAATGTGTAGCTGCATGTTCACACTGTGGACATATAAAACAAATATGTCAGCAGGATTTTGCTCAATAAGCTGCAGACCCTGTCAGGTTGGTGCTGTTATACTGATTAAAATGATACCTTGGTTGATGAAATCCATTTTGTGGTTGTTGTTCAATCTTTATTTTTAGTTTTCAGTTAATGATATTCTCGTGCTCCGGGACGGCCTGTGGGGGGGCTTTGTGTAGTGGTCTGCTTACATATTCATCTATATTGGCATATGACAGGGCACTGATCCACAGGCATCCACAGGCCACCCCAAAGCACCAGAATCTCATTAACTGAAAACTACAAATACAGATTAAACAACAACCACAAGACGGATTTCATCAACCCCGGTATCATTTTAATCAGTATACCAGCACCAACCTGATAACAGGATCCTTATTAAACAACAGACACTGACAGACTCGCTTTAACAGATCGAATTTAAGATAAATGTAAAATGAGTAAATACCCTGCAATAAGTAAATAAATTAATAGTAATAGTACATGTACAGTAAGTAATGTAGAGTACTTAGTTGACACCATTTTGATAAAATGAGCATAAAAGTGACCCCACCGCGACAAGGTGTACTCAATCAGGATGGACCCTAACTCTTGTAGGTTACCTCGCTTTGTGTTAGCAGACTTCAAAATAGATGGGGACAGAGTAGGACTCAGGCCAGACTGTTTTACACCTGTCCCTGGAAAATTCACAGCTCAAAAAAGGGGGGCCACAAATCTGTATGTATTAAGTGCAAAAAACGAAAGCAAAACCAAAGAAATGTGCCAAAACACCTTGATATAAGTGCAATGCGTAGGAGCACATTTACAATGTGGCCACTGGGTGATCATATGGACACATTAATTGTGTCCGCATAATTAGTGGGAGAATCACTGTACTTCTGCTGCAATGGCTAGTTTCTTGGACCCCAGAAGAACTTCTTTGAGGCAAAAAATATTGCTTGCCCCATTTAAGATTTGAGAAGAAATGGATGTGGTTTGTTTTACCTTCGGAATGATCGTTTGAAACTGGAAGCCCAAGTCTGTCTAATAGTATTTCCTGTTAAGGGATACTTTAGCAGTCTTCGGTCTTATGGCCACTTCTGAATAGAGGTCTTAAACTAATGTTTGTCTATTCAAAGGCTATTGTTTCAAACTTCCAAGCACTAAGCACATTTGAAAATGACTGCCTTCAAAACTATATTGTTTGACTTTTCGCTCTCTCTTTTTTTAGCGCCATATAGCAAAAGTCAGAAAGGTTCCCTCATAATGAAAAAGGTTTACCCTTTCCCATAGTGTTTGTACACGCATTGATTCTAAATACACCAATTTCTAAATGTCATCTCACCTCATTGAATTCTGGATTAAGAGTCTTTTTTTTAATTTGAGTCTTTTGCTTGGACTTCTTGCCACCGTCCGGTTTTAGCCAACTGTAATAAAAAAAAGTTAACATTTTTACATGCAGGCCTACATGCAGCATGTGAATGTAATATTCAAAAATATTTTCATTTTTTAGATCCAAAAGAGTACATGTGTATTTCCTATTTAAATTTTATTCAACTGTAGAATGCACAACTTCAATCCAAAAAATTATCCTACCGGACGACTTGGAGAGAGACAAAACTGAATAATTTTGCACAAGACTGGCATAAAATATCTACCCAGACCTTGAAGACAATTTAATCACCTCCAACAATTTGAACAAAAACCTCCTGTAGCTGCAAGCCTCCCTAAATGAACACATTCCACAAATACCATCTTACCTATTCCCATATATCCTTAATTGGTACTGGTACTTAATTGTACTGACCTAGAAAATCATATTTCCAGGTATTTTTTACCGCACAATTGATACTATTGTAGGGCTTCACTCCCTCATGTAGGCATTAGGCAGTGTTTACACAGGCAATTGAGTTTGGTCCAAACATGTGCAGTTTTATCCAAGATTCAAAACCAAAACAGAGTCTTCTGGGCATAAAGTTATAACAGCAAATAAACAGTTCATTCAGTAGGCACATACGGTATATGTCAGTGCAGGCTCACGTGAACAGATTACAATCCTTTCTTCTGTATATACACAGAAAAGGTAAGGTCCTACCAATCTCAGTATCACCTCCAGCCTAAGCTCCAGCAGCTTCCAGCACCAGACAGAAGTGTTCAACTCCATGCACAGTTCACATTGAACAGGCTGCAGCTACCACATGTTTCTCTGCAGCTGAAACACACACAGACTGCTCAGCTTTCCTAGCTGATCCATGAAATTTCCATTCAGAGAGAAATCCGGGCTCTCCTAGCTACAGCTCACAATTTGGTTGGTCACTCACAAGCTTCAACACACTTGATTCTGCTCAACATCCAGTGGACTGAAACAAGGTGAAGCCATTTCCTGGTTCTTTGTCAAAGCTAGTCAGGTGCATCTAATCAAGACCTGCAGTGCTAGTATTTAACACAGTCCTACCCGGCTTTGCTACACTATTAAATGGAAACCTTAAAAAGAATGGTGGTATTTTTCCCATGATTTCATCCCTCTTAGGATTTTTTTTTTTACCGTTTTTCAGTACATTTTATGGTGAAATGAATGGGTCTGTGCCAAAATAAGCATAGCTGGGGTGGATGGGACGAGGTAATGCCTGCCTGACAGATCAAAAAATATTGGCATATATGACACCAGAAATGTTATTCTAGTCCCTGACTGGAGTAATTTCTGGTGAAGTGTTCAAAGGTATATGCCACTGATCAGATGCCCCAAATTAATTTAGTGGTTAGTGTCTCTGAGTGAATTCAGCACATCTTAATTCATTCACGCCCATCATAAGACTGGCATAAGAGATGTCATTTCTAATGAATCGGGGCCAAAATATTTTTGAAGACCTTACACTTGGTTGCCACAGAGTATGTGCACATGAGGAATGACACTACTTCTGGCCATATATGACTTTTATAATCTATTTTCACCAGTTTTTGGCTCTGCAAGCTCTCTAGTTTTCAATTAATTCCAAGCTTCCAGCAAGAGACTAGCTGCTACGAAGGTCTGCCATATTTGGCACACAGAAACAGAGTGATTCCTACACTTTAGTCCTTAATTCACATAGAAACAGAAGCAGCAGAGGCATGGATGAAATTATACAGCTTTACGGAGTAGGGTAGATGTGACTCCAGCTCACAGGGGAGTCAAAAGACTTGTTAGAAATCTCAGAATGAGCTTTCTATAACTTCTTTTGCTTGCTTTCTCACTCTATTCCTCACTCTTCCTGTATCCATAATGTATGATATGAGGTGTAGCCTTACATCTAAGGCTTCTTTCACACTTCCATTTTTACAATCTGCACAGGATCCGTCAAAATGTTGAAATGACAGATCCTGTGCAGATTGTAAAAAAAGGGTGCACTGGGCCCGTTTTTCTGACGGACCTGTCGAGGTTATGTGCACCTATTGTGTATGTGTCTTTGCAGCGGTTTTCCACTGAGAAAATGCATACACAACACAACCCAGGTTTAAAAATAATTAAAAAAAAAAAAAAAAAAAAAAAAAAAAAATCGCAATATTCTTACCTTCCGGCATCCCGCGCAATGTTACCAATGCTCCCGGCAGCTGGCATTCACAGTAATGCCTTGCGTGCAATGACCTCTAATGATGTAGCGTTCTCATGAGATGGTGACATCCTCGGGTCATTTCTCAATGCATTACTGGGAACGCTAGCTGCTGGGAACATCGGTAACGCTGCGCGGGACGCCGGAAGGTAAGAATATTGCAATTTTTTATTTGTTTTATTATTTTTAACATTATATCTTGTTACTATTGATGCTGCATAGGCAGCATCAATAGTAAAAAGAGAGAGAGAACAAGCGAGAGAGAATTTCCCTGAATGGAAATTCTTCCACGCATGCTGAGTTTCAAAAAACGGAACCAGTCGCTGGATTCCTGCTTTTGACAGTCAGTGACGGATCCTGTGCCCATAGGTTTCCATTATAGCCAACAATGGGCAGGGCAGGATCCGTCACGGAGCGATTTTCTGACGTGCAGAAAAAACGTTCCTCTGTACGTTTTCTCCGCCCGATGGACAGAGATTTTCTGACTGATCCAGTGCACAACGCATGAAACAGATAGATTACAAGTTCAGAAGATGAGGAGGGCAAAGAAGTGACTCAAAAGTGGAGAAAGAAGCTGAAATCTCATGACATTTATTACAAAGTTTCTCTTATAGTACCATGATATTGATGTATGCAGTTGGTTGAGAGTACAGTTACCATTCAATTGCAGTTTATAGGGTATGTGCACACGTTGCGGATTTGCCACTGGAATTTTTTGTGCGGATTCTGCATCTCTTGGCAGAAAAACGCAGGTTCTTTTTTGATGCGTTTTTTGCGCGTTTTTGATGTGCTTTTTGTGCATTTTTGGTGTGTTTTTTGATGCCTCCTCTCCTTTGAATTGGGACTACATCTATTATCCTACATTTTAGATCCTTTTCTTGGTGATTACACTCTACAAAGTGTTTGGGGACTGGGAGATCCATTCTTTTCTTTTTAATGGTATGCATTTTTGAAAGCTAAATAAAGATGTTTTAAAAAAATTGTGATGTCATTTTTTGTCCAACCTCCTCTTTTACATTTGACCAAGCCACAATCTATTACACACACAGATAGATAGATAGATAGATAGATAGATAGATAGATAGATATAAATATAGATAAATATATAGAATATATAGATATATGAATAGATAGATCTATGTATCTATCTATAGAAATATGTATGGATAGATATATCTATGGATAGATGTAGATAGATATATGGATAATTAGGCTACTTTCACACATCAGTTATTTTTCCGTCAGGCAGGATCCGTTGCAAATAGTGAAAAACTGATGCAACAGATCCATTTTTTATGAGAGTGAACGGAAAATGTGCATGATTTGAATGGAAAAATACATGAAAAACCGGATTCGGAGGCCGGATTCATCATTTCACATCTCAGTTTCATACGTTTTTTGCCGGATCAGTCGCTGGGCATTTTTTCGCCAGACAGAAAAAACGTTCCTCTGTAAGTTTTCTCAGTCTGCTGGAAACAGCTTTTTGATGGATCTGGCAAAAAATGGATGAAACGTGTGCCCATCAGGCGCAATCCGGCGCTAATACAACTCTATGAGAGAAAAACGGATCCGGCAGAAAAACGGATCCGTTTTTTTCAAAACTCAATGGACTGTGCCTGACGGTAAAAACCTGATGTGTGAAAGTAGCCAAATAGATATATGGATAGATACATCTATGTATCTATAGCTATATCTAGTAGTAGAAAAGGAACAGCACCACACTTATACTTATCTTCAGGTGCAGGGCCTCAGGCAACCAGTCCAACGATTGCACCAGATTCACAGAGATTCAAAAAAGAGGCAGCACTCCATTATTAAAGTGAAAGAATGTGGAAGGTTTTAATCAACCCACATAGCCGGGCGACTTTTCAGCTCCATCTGAGCCTTTTTCAAGCAGTGAGTGACCATACCTGGTGTCCATTTATATGTGTCTCAACAAGTATTAAATTGAATCCAATTACATTTACAGTTAATCAGTATTTACATAACATGTACATTTTTTCATATTTGCATCCAGTGCCTAAACATAGTAAAGTGACCTGTGCTTCTGTGCATTAAAAACCGATTCTTCAATCCACCCCTGATTCATCTGCTCTATTACTTATAGTCATTGTTACAATTAATATCCCAATATTCATTTCATTTTATATACATTATAAACCACCTACCCCCGTTTCACATGTGGGCCAATGGAGGACAATTTGATTGTAAGTCGGCGTTCCCCGCCGCCTACTGCGCATGACTGAGCCGCATCATAACCTGGTAACGCTGTTTTGACCAATAGAGCGCTCTGTGTGGCGTTCTTTACTCGGCGCATGCGCAGTGGCGCTGAAATCCGCCATATTAGTTGTGGCACATTAAGGTATTGCAACCAGTGTAACTAGCGCTTGCGCAATAGCGCTATGCAGCCCTTTAGACTTCATATCATTGGCTCTAGCACTTTAGTGCAGAGCCACAAACAAGATAGGAGAATTTATAATTCCACCGCAAACACACAATGCGGCACTTAATTAGGCTGCACACCTACATACAGCTCGCCCACCAGTCTTACCGAGTTGCCCATAGAGTCCATGTTAGGTGGATCACACATCAGAGTCAAAGAATGTTTGACAATATATTTCTCATTTTACTTTGGACCTTAAAAGGACTACTACGAATGCACAAACGTATCTTGACTTCATGGATGGCTGCATTTTAAAACAGCCCCCATGAGTCGATGGAGCCATTCTGCCCCTCAGTTATCCCTCCGGACAAACGTGTTGCAGCCATGACTTCCATATGATACCTGCACTATTGTCCTAGCTCTCTTCGCTTATTGCATAAGGCTAAGTCCGTGGTCCAAAGTTATTTATTTATATAGATACAGAAAGGAGGGGCATATAGGATGCATAAATGTATCCTGGCTCCACGAGTAGCCACTTTTTTAAAGCAACTCTCGTGGGTCAGTAGTGCCACTCTGCTCCTCAATAGTCCCTCCAGACCAGAGTATTGCAGTCATGACCACTATGAGATACTAGCTTCCATATCACCATCCATTCATTAATCAGACATTAGACAACTCAATTTTTTTGCTATCGTTTATTTA
Source organism: Ranitomeya imitator (assembly GCF_032444005.1). NCBI lineage: Eukaryota > Metazoa > Chordata > Amphibia > Anura > Dendrobatidae > Ranitomeya > Ranitomeya imitator. The sequence goes on from NC_091282.1 coordinate 241,391,055, forward strand.
GACCTGATGTACGATCCACTCCACATGAAATCACTCCATAACTTAAACTCGGCAGCTGCGTAGCGAAGTGCATATAGTGATAATTATACAAATTTGTAAGTGATAAAAGTGGCATACAATAATTATTGGATAACCAATATTGTCATAGAGTCTTTGTCCTCCATAGTACCACAGTCCTTCAGGGGGAGGTTTCCTTTCAAGAATAGGCATCTAAGGGGTGAAAAATAAAATAAAATAAAATTACAGATATAAAGTATCCATAAAATATAAACATCAGAGTTCCAATTATACAGAGATAAGAAGAGAAGTTGCATACCCCCTATAACACCGTATGAATGTTAAAGTCTGCATTTAATCCCTTTGGTTTCAGGGTTTTCAACTCATAGATCCATTTAAGCTCCTTTTTCTTAAGGATCTGTTCCTTATTGCCTCCTCTCCTTTGAATTGGGACTACATCTATTATCCTACATTTTAGATCCTTTTCTTGGTGATTACATTCTACAAAGTGTTTGGGGACTGGGAGATCCATTCTTTTCTTTTTAATGGTATATCTATGCTGATTCATCCGAACCTTAAATGCACATATTGTCTCCCCAATATACCATAGATTACATGGGCAACTTAAAAGGTATATTACATGATCTGTGTCACATGTCAGGAATTCTTTTATTTGGTAAACTTTACCTGTTACCGGATGTTCAAAATTGGAGCCCTTCAACATGTGGACACAGTTAACACAGGACAGACACGGATAACAACCCATCTTCTTCTTGCCCGTTAATGTCAATTGTTGATTTCTTATCAGTGACCCAATGTCTGATTTTATCAGATAATCCCCTAAATTTTTACTCCATTTATATGAATATAACGGTGGCATTGAAAATTCATTTATTTCTGGATGGCATCTACCAAGCGTACCCCAGTGTTTAGAGATAATTTTACTTACTTCTCTACTTTCCTCTACATATGTACTGACAAAGGGAACTCGATTAATTCGTTTTTTGTTATTGATATCTTTCATGATCAGCGTCTTTCTATCCTTTTTTACATCCTCCTTAACTGACCTCAAAAGTTTTCTGGGATACCCTCTATCTGTAAATTTTCTTATCAGTGTCTCCAGTGCCCCGTCTACATCTTCCTCTTTCTGGACAATTCGTCGTACTCTCAGTAACTGACTCAGTGGTATCGACTCAATCATTTTGCGCGGATGCTGACTGTCATATACTAACAAATTATTTCTATCTGTATTTTTGACATAGAGCTTGGTGATCAACTCATTGTTTTTTCGTACAACCAATACGTCTAGAAACTGCATTTCCTCAGTTGAAGACACTAATGTAAACTTAATAGTTTCATCTATGGTATTGAGATACTGGTGAAATTCATTTAATTTGTCTTCTGTACCGGTCCATAGGAGGAAGACATCATCTATGTATCTCCACCACACCTTGACATACTGGAAGTGGTGGGACACATAGATGAAGTCTTCCTCCAGGACTTCCATAACCAGATTCGCGTACGAGGGGGCCATATTAGCCCCCATTGCTGTACCTCTTCTTTGTGTATAAAATGTATCCCCAAATAGGAAGTAATTTCTTTTCAGAATTATCTCCAATAGTCTAAGTACGAAAGTATTTCCCTCCCCCGTATATCCGGCTAACTCCAATTTTCTCTTTATTGCACATAGACCTCGGCCGTGATCAATAGACGTGTATAGAGAGACCATGTCAAATGACGCCATAATAATCTCTCCATCCAATTCTATCGCCTCTAGTTTTCTAAGAAAATCCGTAGTGTCTTTAATATGTGATTTTCCTAATTTCACAATGGGGTTGAAAATTTTGTCCAAAAAGATCCCCATTTTGTTAAATATTGAGCCCACCCCTGAGATTATGGGGTGCCCCGGTGGGTTATCTAACCTCTTGTGTATTTTAGGGATTACATATAGCATTGGTGTCGTTGGACTTTCTACCCATAAAAATTCATATAATACCTGATCTATGATATATAGTCCCAATGCCTCTTTGAGACAACTCTCAATTTCTTTGCGGATACTGAATTTTGGATCTCCATCCATTTTTTGATATACTTCTGTATCCGCCAATTGTCTGCTTACCTCTGACAAGTACATGGACCTGTTCATGACGACGACAGCACCCCCTTTATCAGCGGGTTTAATGATGATGTCGCCATCATGGACAAGCTCCTGCAGAGCCAAAAATTCATCCTTCAGGATATTTGGGTGTCTATATGTACCCTCATTGTTATTCCTTAATTTTTTTATATATATAGATATATATCTATCTATAAATATATCTATAGATATATCTATAGATATAACTATGGATATATCTATCTATACATATATCCATAGATATCCATCTATAGGTATATAGATTTATCCATAGATATATCCATACTGTAGATATATAATAGCAAGGCCAGTGTTGATTAATGAACATGTTTAGTTAAAAAAAATGGAAAAAAATGGTGTGGGCCAAAATTTGTAGCCTGGGAAGGAGGTAATACCCATGGTCCATTCCCAGGCTGTGAATATCAGTACGCAGCTGTCTGCGTAGCCTTTACTGGCTATTAAAATAGGAGGACCCCTTAAAAAAAAATGGTGTGGGGTCCCCCTATATGTTATAGCTAGAAAGGCTACGCAGACAGCTGCGTGCTGATAATCATAGCCTAGAGAGGGGCCATGGATATTTGCCTACAAATTTGGCTACAAATACCAGCCCCCACAGAAATGGCGCATATGTAAGATGCGACAATTCCAGCACTTAGCCCCTCTCTTCCCACCCCCCTGTAGTGATGGGATATGGGGTAATAAGGGGTTAATGTCACCTTGCTATAGTAAGGTGACATTAAGCCCGGTTAATAATGGAGAGGCGTCAATAAGACACCTATCCATTATTAATCCTATTGCAGTGAAAGAGTTAAAAAAAAGACACCACAAGAAAAAAGTATTTTAATATTCTTAATTTCACCATACTCTTCCGCCTGCAAAAAGTGTAAAATAAACCAACCGTAACTCACTTTCCGCCGTAGTCCAATTAATAACGAGTGTCCCACGACGATCTCCCCTATAGAACAGTGACATCGGGTGATGTCACTGCTCTATAGGGCCTCCAGTGACACACTGACAGGAGACAATGGCTCCTGAAGTGCATCACTGAAGAGGTTACCTGAGTTCATTGGTCTCACTATATGGCAAAGCTGCATGGGAATTTTCCCACACAGCAGTGCCACAAGTGAGAGTAGGGACTATTTCTCACAGAGGCGGAGGGATACAGCGTGACAGGATACCTTCCTTCATTGTATCATCGGAGCCCCTGGAGAGTGGTTGCATCAGCTGATGTGGCTGCTCTCTACGGGAGATCGTCGTGGGACACTCGTATTAATTGGATTTCTGTGGATCAGGGAGTATATTGTTTGTTTATTATTTTAATATTTTTTACAGGTGAACAAGGGCTTTGGGGATCAATGTGATGGTGAGTATGAACTCTATGTTGTATGTACTGTATGTGTTGTGTATATGTATGTGTTGTATGTACTGCATGTTGTATGTACTGTTTTATGTTGTATGTCATGTTGTATGTACTGTTGTATGTTGTATGTACTATTGTATGTCATATGTTGCATGTACTGTGGTATGTTGTATGTACTGTATGTCACATGTTGTATGTACTGTATGTCATGTTGTATGTGCTGAATGTCATATGTTGTATGTATTGTTGTATGTTGTATGTACTGTATGTCATATGTTGCATGTACTGTTGTATGTTGTATATACTGTTGTATGTTGTATGCACTTTTGTATGTTGTATGCACTGTATGTTGTATGCACTGTATGCCATATGTTGTATGTACTGTTGTATGTGCTGTATGTCATGTGTTGTATGTACTGTTGTATGTACTGTGTGTCATATGTTGTATGTACTGTTGTATGTTGCATATACTGTTGTATGTTGTATGCACTTTTGTATGTTGTATGCACTGTATGTTGTATGTACTGTATGCCATATGTTGTATGTACTGTTGTATGTGCTGTATGCCATGTGTTGTATGTACTGTATGTCATATGTTGTATGTACTGTATGTCATATGTTGTATGTACTGTTGTATGTTGTATATACTGTTGTATGTTGTATGCACTTTTGTATGTTGTTTGCACTGTATGTTGTATGTACTGTATGCCATATGTTGTATGTACTGTTGTATGTGCTGTATGTCATGTGTTGTATGTACTGTTGTATGTACTGTATGTCATATGTTGTATGTTCTGTTGTATGTTGTACGTACAGTATGTCATATGATGTATGTACTGTTGACCCCCGGCAGCCCTGGTAGACACACGGGCAGCCCCGCCCAGACCCCCGACAGCCCCACACATGCACCGGCAGACCCCACCCACACACACATACACACATACCGTCACCGCCCACACACTCCCTCCTACCGATCTGCAGCTTTTCATCCACAGCTAAACCGCAGATCTTTTTTATATTTGCAGTTTTGCAGTGGATGTGCCTGACTCAATGCAAGTCAATGGGTGCAGAAACACTGCAGATCTGCACAAAGAATTGACATGCTGCAGAAAAAACAACACTGTGTTTCCTCGCGTTTTTTCCCCTCATTATGTTCACAGCGGATGGGGTTTTCCATAGGTTTACATGGTACTGTAAACCACACGGAAACTGCTGCAGATCCGCAGCGTCAAAAACGCTGCGGATCCACAGTAAAATCCGCAACGTGTGAACATGGCCTTGCTCTTTGACTCGAGCGTTATTGACATGTGATGTGATTTCCAGCTATAATGCATTTGATTTGACACAGTAAAGAACAAGTTATGGGAAGACATTTTCAATAAGTTAAATGATACAGTCAGTTACTTACAGTTTAACAAATGGATCAGAATAGCCATTAGCATCCATTGCTGCCAAGTGAACACAGCGTATAACCCCAATAATTAGCCCTCCTTGTTGAGTGTTGTACATGAGAGAAAGTAGAATCTTTCCCCTGTCTTCTACATCGCCTCCACGATCAGTCTGCAAAATTAGAAGTTGATGAGACGTCTTGCACATACATGCCAAAGTTACATGAAAAAAGGAGACTGTTATCCATTATATTATATTAACCCCTTAGTGACAGAGCCAATTTGGTACTTAATGTCCGAGCCAATTTTTACAATTCTGACCACTGTCACTTTATGAGATTATAACTGTGGAACGCTTTAACAGATCCTGCTGGTTCAGAGAAAGTTTTTTTCGAGGCATATTGTACATCATGGTAGTGGTAACATTTCTTCGATATTACTTGCGATTATTTATGAAAAAAATGGAAATATGGCGAACAATTTTAAAATTTTGCAATTTTCAAACTTTGTATTTTTATGCCCTGAAATCAGAGAGATATGTCACACAAAATAGTTAATAAATAACATTTCCCACAAATCTGGTTTACATCAGCACAATTTTGGAAACAACATTTTTTTTTGTTAGGGAGTTATAAGGGTTAAAAGTTGACCAGCAATTTCTCATTTTTACACCATTTTTTTTTTTAGGGACCACATCACATTTGAAGTCATTTTGAGGGGTCTATATGATAGAAAATAACCAAGTGTGACACCATTCTAAAAACTGCACCCCTCAAGGCGCTCACAACCACATTCAAAAAGTTTATTAACCCTTTACGTGCTTCACAGGAACTGAAACAATGTGGAAGCAAAAAATGGTCATTTAACTTTTTTTGCAAACATTTTACTTCAGAACCATTTTTTTTATTTTCACAAGTATAAAAACAGAAAATTAACCATAAATTCTGTTGCGCAATTTCTCCTGAATACGCTGATACCCCATATGTGAGGGTAAACCACTGATTGGGCGCACCGCAGAGCTTGGAAGAGAAGGAGTGCCGTTTTACTTTTTCAATGTAGAATTGGCTGGAATTGAGATCGGACGCCATGTCATGTTTGGAGAGCCCCTGATGTGCCTAAACAGTAGACACCCCCCACAAGTGACCCCATTTTGGAAACTAGACCCCTTAAGGAACTTATCTAGATGTGTAATGAGCACTTTAAACCCCCAAGTGCTTCACAGAAATTTATAAAGTAGAGCCGTGAAAATAATAAATCTTTTATTTCCTCAAAAATGATTTTTAGCCTGCAATTTTTTATTTTCTCAAGGGTAACAGGAGATATTGGACCCTAAAATCTGTTGACCAGTTTGTCCTGAGTATGCTAATACCCCATATGTGGGGGGCACTGTTTGGGTGCCCATCGGGGCTCGGAAGGGAAGGAGCGCCGCTTGGAATGCAGACTTTGATGGGATGGTCTGCGGGCGTCATGTTGCATTTGCAGAGCTCCTGATGTACCTAAACAGTAGAAACCCCCACAAGTAACCCCATTTTGGAAACTAGACCCCACAAAGAGCTTATCTAGATGTGTGGTGAGCACTATGAACCACCAACTGCTTCACAGAAGTTTATAATGCAGAGTCGTGAAAATAAAAAATATTTTTTTTCCACAAAAAAGATTTTTTAGCCCCCAAGTTTTTATTTTAACAAGTGTAACAGGAGACATTGGACACCAAAAGATGTTGTCCAATTTATCCCGAGTACGCTGATGCCCCATATGTGGGGGTAAACCACTGTTTGGGCACACAGCAGAGCTCAGAAGGGAGGGAGCACCATTTAACTTTTTGAGCGCAAAATTGGCTGTCGTGTTTGGAGACCCCCTGATATACCTAAAAATAGTGGAAACCCCCCAATTCTAACTCCAAACCTAACCCCAACACACCCCTAACCCTAATCCCTACCTGATCCATAATACTAATCACAACCCTAACGATAATCACAACCCTAACCCCAAAACAACCCTAACCTCAACCCTAACCATAACCCTAATCAAAACCCTAAATCCAACACACCCCTCATCCTAATCTCAACCCTAACCTCAAACCTAACCCTAATCCCAATACACCCCTAACCCCAACCCTAACCTTAACCCTAATCCCAAACCTAACCCTAATCCCAAATGTAACCCTAATGCCAACCCTAACCCTAATACCAACCCTAATCCAAACCCTAACCCCAATCCCAACTCTAACCCTAACTTTAGCCACAACCTAAGGCCAACTTTAGCCCCAACCCTAGCCCTAACCCTAAATTTAGCCCCAACCCTAACCCTAGCCCTAACTTTAGCCCCAACCCTATACCTAACCCTAGCCCTGTTAGGGCTAGCGGAACGCACCGAGAAAATAGAGATGTTTATTATAAATGGTGCGTTCGCAGGCCGGGGTCCACCGTGCAGGAGGAACCTGCTGCTAGCGAATGGCGGCACTGTTTGGTGGTATAGACTAGCTCTGTTACTCCACAGAGTAGCCGTGAAAGGGAAGCACTGCACCCTGTTAGCCTCACAGGAGCACAAGCTTACTGCCAAGCTGATAGCAGTCAGTGGTTATGCAACATGCAATCTCCTCACCGGAGAAGCCAGTATTCTAGGGGCTTATTTCAGCTGGGTCCCTGAACACACTCATACAATCTCCTCACCGGAGGTGCCAGTATTTTAGGGGCTTATTTCAGCCAGGTCCCTGAACACACTCATGCATAACCCCACTGGCGCAAAGCACATATATGAATTGACACTAGCGCATGGCCATGCGGCCATGCGAGCCTTATATAGCTGCAGCAAGTAAAAGACCTTCCTAGAAGGACCAATGAGAGACTGCCATACCTGAGCATGTGACCCTAAATCTCCACTGAGAGATCTTGCCCTGGGCATGCTCAGTGTGTGCAAAGCAGGACTTAGTCCTAGCACTTAAAGGACCTTCCTGAAAGGACCAATGGACTTAGCTGCAGTATCTGACCATGTGACCCTTGATCTCCACTGAGAGATCTTACTCAGGGCATGCTCAGAACGAGAAAAGCAGGACTTAGTCCAGAAGCGTCTGCTCGCCGCTGCCCAGCACTGACTTCAATGGCAGAAGCAGGAAAAACAGCAGTAACTCTTTGTACAGAGTGGGACTGAGCAAGACGATGGGACCGACGTCTCCGCTGAGCAGGCTCCACTGCGGCAGGAGAAGAATGGGAGACCGCAGCGGAGATGGCCCAAGATTCCCCCTGTGCAGAGGCGGGAACTCGACCCCTAACAAGCCCTAAGGCTACTTTCACACTTGCGTCGTGTGGCAGCCGTCGCAATCTGTCATTTTGGACAAAAAATGGATCCTGCAAATGTGCCCGCAGGATGCGGTTTGCCCATAGACTTGTATTGCCGATGGATCGCGACGGATGGCCACACAACACGTCCGTCATGCACTGGATCTGATGTGTTTTGGCGGACCGTCGTCACAAAAAAGTTCAATGTAACTCCCCCTCCTCCCCAGGACATAGACTGGGCAGCGGATGCGTTGAAAAACTGCATCTGCTGCCCACGTTGTGCACAATTTTCACAACATGCATCGGTACGTCGGGTCGACGCATTGCGACGCCCCCGTACCGACGCAAGTGTGAAAGATGCCTAACCCTAAATTTAGCCCCAACCCTAACCCTAAATTTAGCCCCAACTCCTCTAGCTGCCGGCCGGCAGATAATGGCGGGCGCACTGCACATGCGACTGCCAGTTTCTTACTGGACGAAGAAGCCAGCGAGCAGGAGGACCCAGGGACACCGGTAAGTATGATAGGGTCCCCGAATCCCCCTATTTCTCTGTCCTCTGATGTGCGATCATATCAGAGGACAGAGAATGACACATAGCTTTTTTTTTGCGGCCGCCAGTAAACAGTTAATTACCGGCGATCCCAAAACAGGGGTCGGTAAAAACCAACGCCGATCATTTTCTTTGGGGTCTCGGCTACCCCCGGCAGCCGAGACCCCAAAGATCTTCCGGAGGCCATTTTTGGCTGGAACAAGATGGCGGCGACCATCGGGAGCCACGAGGAGCGCCAGGGGAGACAGGTGAGTATCGGGGGGCTATGGGGCACCCCATTTCTCTGTTCTCTGATGTGCAATCACATCGGAGGACAGAGAAATTAAATGGGAAATTGCGGGGGTTTTTTGCGACCGCCGGTGAACGGTTAATTATCGGCGATCGCAACCCGGGGGTTGGTAAAAAAAAAAACCCGAATCATGTTCTCTGGGGTCTCGGCTACCCCCGGCAACAGAGACCCCAGAGAAAATACGACTCTGGGGGGCGCTATTCACTTTTTCCACAGCGCCGTTAATTAACGGCGCTGTGGTTTAAGTACCCTTAACTGCCGCCGTTAAAAGGCGTATCGGCGGTCGTTAAGGGGTTAAAAAAACAAAAACAAACAACTCAATACAGTATGACAAACCAAATTAGTTAGATCGGTGTTTCTCAACATCAGCAAAGCAAATTCTGTACTTCCTTCTACAGTTCTCTATTAGATCACATACAGTGTAACAAATTTTCAATCAAAATAGTTTTTCAAAATATGTTCCTATGGCTATATATTGCTGTTACATACTGGTTGTAGTGTGAGCTGTGTTTTTTTTTTTTTTTTTATTATTATTATTTATAAACTCTTACTCAGAACATCCATTATTGTAATGTTTCCAATGCTGGAGGTGAAAAATGCACAACATCGCTGTCAGACCTCCTGTAGACAGGCAGATGAGTGATTTCCACTATTTTGCAGACTGGACAATAAAAAGGCAAGCAAAGAAGCAACTGTTTCTTACTATTCATTTTGACTGACTCAAAATAACAGCAGGGGGCAGTATAATAGGCATCTAACAAGAGAGGAGACATAGGAGGATTTTACTTATTTGTAAATTAAGCCATTTGAAATCTTATGCTTGATGTAATCTAACAGAGAAAATGTAAATTTAAAGGGGACCTGTCAGTAAATACATGACGCACGATTGCAGCCAGGTATGCTTTTCTTTGAAACGTTTTGGCATTTCAGAGAAGACAAATTTAAAGATCTGGCCAGGAACCCTAGGCAGAGACGAGGCTAGTCCAGCGCTGTCCCCAGCCAGCTTCTCTCTACACCACTCTAATAGTTTAACAGGTCTTCTTCCCCATGTGTGCCGTCGTCCTGCCAGAAATCTGATAACCAGTTAGTATAGCTCATGTGTCCATTAATTAGAATAGGACGCATGCATGGTGTGTGACCGTGGTCTCAGCAGCTGTCCCACCTGGGCTGCAGCAGCATGTTACAATGCCTCATGCATCATAGTAACACATTAGCTGGAAAATACAGAAAAGTCAAATACAAATTTACCTCCAATTATTATAAACTGAACCTCTCAGGTCATTTATGCTGCCCAAACCACCATGATTGTTGCCAGGATTAATACACTTTGAAACACTCCAGCGTTACTTTGAACATCCGACCAGGAGCAGAGGAAGACTCCCAGTCGGCTCTTACCAGCATTGAGTGACAGGACTTTCTCACGCGTGTACGTAGGGAGAGACCTGTCAATCACCTCTATACCTGCACTCGACTGTTACCCTTAGTTCCTGCCTGGACCAGCGATTGCGGCACTGACCATGCTGGAGCCCAAGGAGGAGAATGAGTCGATCAGTGGAAAAAAAATTCAAGAAAAGTTTCCATTTCATTAACCCATTTATTACCAAAAATCCAAATTTATGTGAATTTATACTATGGTGTGGTGAATGGACAGCACAATTTACCTGATTTGCCTAAGGCACCAGGATGCTTTGTCCTGTCCCTGACTAGGAAACTATAAATCTGACCTGACAGGAAGTGATCAATTATATATTGCTGTTGGCAAGATTTTCTCATGTTGTTCTTGGACTGTTAAAAATGGCATAGAAACTGGATGCTAAAATCCTGAATTCTTCTTAGTAGAAAGCAGTGAAGGATCATTATGCTATTGCACATTATGCCATTATTTTTACCGATCAAGGAGTGTAGCAGAAGGTCATTGAAGCTTATATATCAACCAGAGGGTCAATTTAACCAAGGAATGTAAATGACCCGGTTATCTGACACCTATTATAACACAGGACCTTTGACATTCAAAGATGAGAGTCATTTAATTAGAACTTTCTCACAGATGTTATCCTGCTAAATTATATATTAAATGGAGACTGTTAAGTTTCTAGTACACATACCATGGAAGATCAAAGCCTTTAGAGAAGTTTCAATAGACTGTTTTAACACGTAAAAAGAGGACTGAACTCTTGGGAGGGACACACATGAGGCAGGGATTGGAGATCACAGACAAACAGGTGAGATTGGAGATGGACATACAGAGACACAGAGGCTTGATGGACTTCTACATTGTAATGTAAGAATGATGCTTGTTTTGAGGCACATGTATTTATTTTACTTTGTTGCTTTTAGTGACTGTTTATTTTTTATCATTTCCATTTAGTGGCGGACACTGAGCACGCTACTAAAGAGCAATGAATGAATGAATGAATGAATACTCACTGCCCTCAACGCACATAGTCCCGGCATGGAGAGCAGTGTGTAATCTGGCAGCTGTCCTTCAGCTTGTAAGCAGTGCATGATGCCCCTGCCATGCTCTGCCTACAAGCATAAAGTAGCTGCTGGCATCGGAACAAGATGCTGCGAGAGAGCGGATGAAGGCAACTGTAATGGTTTGGGTCTTTTTAAAATGTTTTTCTGATGGGGCCCTGCATACCAGGATCGGGATGAGGGCCAATCATACCAGGATAAGAATGGGGCCATGCACACCAGAACAGGGATGGCGACCAATCACACCAGGATAAGGATGGGGCCATGCATACCAGGATGCTATTAAACAGAAATGAATATTCATGGCCATGGTCAAGGAATGCAGTAAATATTCATTTCTCTTTAGTAGGAAGCATGAAAGTAAGCTGCAGCCGCCTTCTCCTGTCTCCCTTGACCCGCTGCTTCACTGCTGCCACTCCCCCACCTCCCCACCGCAGCCAAAGCAAGTACATGCGGACTATAAGATGCACCTCCCATTTTCCTCCACATTTTTGGAGGAGAAAAGTGCATCTTATAGTCCGAAAAATACTGTAGTCAGGTATGTGTTCTAATATAGTAAGCCTTAGACATTTTTTACGAGGAGAACACAAAAAAGACAGAACAAATCTAACTAAACTACGGTTCAAAATCCCATGTTTTATATTATATCTATGTTTGTTTATTCTGCAATGAAGAGGTTGTGTAGGCCTTCCCACATACTGTTTATTACAATCACATTCAAGCAGATAAATCACAAATGATATTCCAAAATTAAAAACTGAGTACTGTATTTTCTGGTGTATAAGACTACTTTTTAACTCTTGAAAATCTTCTCAAAAGTCGGGTATCATCTTATACGCCAGGTGTCTTCTTATAGGACAGATGCGGAGTAATCTGCGGTCGCGGCATATTGTGGGGGGGGGGGGCAACCCCAATGACAAGGAGAGGGGGCACCTCACCAGGAAGGTGTAAGTGAAGCAGAGGCAGAGAAGGAGATAATAGGATACAAAGGTGAGCCAGATTAGTGAAAGAGGAGTGTTTTTCTAGGCACAGCACCGCTCTCTCTCTTATTTGCATAACCCTGGCATCCCAGACGCTAACAGTTTGCTTCACTTACACCTTCCTGGTGAGGCGCTCCCTCACCTCGTCATCGGGACCACTCCCCCCCACTATATACTTTGACCGCAGATTGCTTCGCATCCACCCTATAAGACGACACCCGGCATATAAGACAACCCCGACTTTTGAGAAGATTTTATATTTTAACTGGAAAAGTTGGGGGTCGTCTTATACGCCCAGTCGTCTTATACGCCGGAAAATACGGTAATAATATAAGTCTCTCTGGTTGTCATGTATGTAAATGTTGATCACCCACATCAGCTACATGATGTTTAAGGGTCATATTCCTCTTCCAAAATGATCCCTGGATTTAGGGGTAGAACCTTTGATAGTCAAGGGTCACTTTGAATAATGGACCAATGCAGTTCTGATTGATTTGAAGGACTGGTTGAAGGTTCTTATAAAGCTATATTTTAATTTTATATTATCAGGTTCAGATTTGATCTTCTTTTCGTTTCCCACTTTACTGATGTTTTTGATTGGATTTTTAATTTTGTAGTTTTTTAGTAAGGATTTTCTGTGTGATTAGAAGTATTTAAAGAATATTTTAGGGTATCGTTTTTCAAGGAATCTTCTTTTCAATATCCTTGATTTACTTAAAAAAATATGTGGATGTAGATTACAGTTCTTCCTATTCCTCCAATATTGTCCATATGGAATATGTTTCATCCATTTGGGAAGATAGTGGTCGCTTGAAACTTCAAGATACCTGTTGACATCGACATTTTTGAAATGTGTCGAAGTTACAATATTCCCCTGTCTTTTGATATTTTGGAGGTCTAAAAATATCGATACCATGTTGCAAAAAATGATGGATACATTTTGTTCCCCAGTGATTTTTATTATCCTGGCATTACTCGCTGGTGCATTTTGGCTCCTATGGGACATTTTACTGTGAACAATGCAATTTGCAGAAATTCAGAAAGTTTTGGACAGCATTGCCCTAAACAGGTGATCTCATGTGTAAAAGCCCTGACAAGGCCAAACTTGATAATTATAGCTAATTACCAAGTAAAGAAAAGCTGGACCAGATGGGACTTCACTTTACAATTATAATCAGGGTCAGCTTTTGAGATGTAACAAGGGTAATAGGAAATGGGGCCATGACTGAGCTGCAAAAAAAAGATGATCTCAAACATATATTTTAGCATTTTAGAGAAATGACTTTGTTCCACGATGGAGTCTAAATTAACTCCATTTATTATCTATGCAAAGGTATCTTGATTGACGCCTTAATGTGCAATCATAGACATAGGAAATTATGCAGATGGCACTTAGAGCAGGTGCTTCCAGCTGCTGTAGAATGGTAATGGTGTTACAATATCATCCCAGTATAGGCAATGATTTTTGTAACTATAGTGTATGCTATGTCGACAAAAATAGCAAAATAACACTACAAAAAATGGTACATGCATATACATCATAACTGAACTGAAGATTGTCCAAAAAATTAATGTTACATTTAACAAGTTGTTAAGAATTCTTCTATTTAATAAATACTGAATAGAAATCTTTATATAAATTAAGAGTAGTGATGAGCGAATATACTCGTTACTCAAGATTTCCTGAGCACGCTCGGGTGTCCTCTGAGTATTTTTTAAGTGCTCGGAGATTTAGTTTTCTTCACCGCAGCTGAATGATTTACATCTCTTAGCCAGCAGGATTACATGTGGGGATTCCCTCGCAACCAGGCAACCCCCACATGTACTTATGCTGGCTAACAGATGTAAATCATTCAGCTGCGGCAACAAAAACTAAATACTAAAAAATACTGGGAGGACCCCTGAGCTTGCTCGAGAAATCTCGAGTAACGAGTATATTCACTCATCACTAATTAAGAGTTGATCCATAATTGAATATGCCCTTTTTTGAGGGGAGGGGGAGGATTATTTAATCCTTTTTTTAGTTTTTGTTTTTTTTCAGCCAAATTCATTATCTATCCAGAACCTATTTATTGACCCTTAAAAGGAAATCTGTCACCTGGTTTCTGCTACTCCATCTGAGAATAGCATGATGTAGGGGCAGAGACTGCAGCGAAGTGTCACTTACTCGGCTGCATGCTGCAGTTTTGGTAAAATCACTTATCTGCTGCAGATCTAGCAGTTCTCTGAATGCTGAGCTATGTATAATGCCACCCACATCACTAATTGACGGATTTCTGTGCATACTGTGCATAGGCAACAAAATGCCAATCGGATGTGAGGGCGGAGTTATACAGAGAGCATTAATATGGAAGACTACAAACAACAGGTTAACAAGTTCTCTGGTGATGATCTTCTGCTAATAAACAGTGATTTTTTTCAAAACTACAGCAAGTATCCCACTGCTGGAATTAGGGTCTCCGTCTCTAATGCTTAATGCGCGCCGCCCTCTGACTGACCAGTCACAGCCAGAGGAGCCGGAAGATGGCGGCGTGCAGCGGTGGAACGGGGCCAGGTGAACATAGCAAGTGCTGGGGGGCCTGAACTAGCGGCGACTCCGGCACCTTACCCCAACAGCGCGCCGGTGTCCCCGCCTGCTCAGGCCCCCCCAGCACTCAGCGCCCAGCGACGATAGGCGAGTATGGTATTTTTTTTTTCATATATTGCAGCAGCATACAGGGCATATACCATGGAGCATGTTATGGGGCCATAAACCATAATGGAGCAGTGTACGGGGGCATATACAATGGAGCATCTTATGGGGCCATAAACCATAATGGAGCAGTGTACGGGGGCATGTACCATGGAGCATCTTATGGGGCCATAGACCATAAAGGAACAGTGTACAGGGGCATATACCATGGAGCATCTTATGGGGGCCATAAACCTTTATGGAGCAGTGTACGGGGGCATATAATATGGAGCATCTTATGGGGCCATAAACCATAATGGAGCAGTGTACGGGGGCATATACAATGGAGCATCTTATGGGGCCATAAACCATAATGGAGCAGTGTACGGGGGCATATACCATGGAGCATCTTATGGGGCCATAAACCATAATGGAGCAGTGTACGGGGGCATATACCATGGAGCATCTTATGGGGGCCATAAACCATAATGGAGCAGTGTACGGGGGCATATACCATGGTTCATCTTATGGGGCCATAAACCATAATGGAGAAGTGTACAGGGGCATATACCATGGAACATCTTATGGGGGTTATAAACCTTTATGGAGCAGTGTACGGAGGCATATAATATGGAACATCTTATGGGGCCATAAACCATAATGGAGCAGTGTATTGGGGCATATACAATGGAGCATATTATGGGGCCATAAACTATAATGAAGCAGTGTACAGGGGCATATACAATGGAGCATCTTATGGGGCCATAAACCATAATGGAGCAGTGTATGGGGGCATATACCATGGAGCATCTTATGGGGCCATAAACCATAATGGAGCAGTGTATGGGGGCATATACCATGGAGCATCTTATGGGGGCCATAAACCTTTATGGAGCAGTGTACGGGGCATATACTATGGAGCATCTTATAGGGGCCATAAACCTTTATGGAGCAGCGTATGGGGCATATGGATGGGAGCAGCAAATTAAAGAACGGTGGCGCAGGATGGGAGCAGCACATGTCAGAATGGAGGCGCAGGATGGGTGCAGCACATGTCAGAATGGAGGCACAGGATGGGAGCAGCACATGACAGGATGGGGACGCAGGATGGGTGCAGCACATGACAGGATGGGGGCGCAGGATGGGAGCAGCACATGACAGGATGGGGGCGAAGGATGGGTGCAGCACATGACAGGATGGGGGCGCAGGATGGGTGCAGCACATGACAGAATGGGGGTGCAGGATGGGAGCAGCACATGACAGGATGGGGATGCAGGATGAAGCAGCACATGACAGGATGGGGGCGCAGGATGGAGCAGCACATGACAGCATGGGGGTGCAGGATGGGTGCAGCACATGACAGGATGGGTGCAGCACATGACAGGATGGGAACGCAGGATGGAGCAGCACATGACAGGATGGGGACGCAGGATGGAGCAGCACATACCAGGATGGAGACCATATACCAATATAAATGCTCGCCACCCGGGCATAGAACGGGTTCAATAGCTAGTATATATATATTATTATATATCAGTGTAGGCATGGTTTTCTGACTCATGATGTTTTTTTCTTAAGTCATCTGCCACTTTTTTGGGACAAATTTACTCATCTATCACCCTGGTATATTTTTCAAGGTTTTGTCTTTTTCTCACTTGAATACTAACCTGGAATTTTTTTTCAGTATTCTGTGACTTAAGCCTATATTCCCACGATGAGCTTTTGGTGAGTTTTTGAAGCTGCAGAATTTCTGCACCTATTATTGAAATTAGGTTACCTGTGGTTTTTCATTGCATTCTTGTGTGTGGTATTTTAACATGTGTTTTATCGCACTTTTGACACTATATATATATTTGTCTCTTGTTGGTTTGTCATGCTTTAAATAAAGTCGCTTTGTTTTTGATACTTCCTGGTATTTGGCTTTCATAAAACTTCATTGATATACTTAGGTGCGGAATATAACCTTTTTTTTATGTATTTCTGCCACGGAAACACACTAAAAGCGCATGTGCGTTTTTTACCTGCATCTAATGCAAGTTTATGAATTAATTCCGCACAGAAAAACTCAGAAGTGTTGTAAGAGAAAAAAAAAAAAAAGCACAGTGGGCACCAGATTTCTATAAATCCATCTACGTTGCTGGAATTGTAAGATGCTGGGTTTTTGCTGCAGGAAAAATGTGCAGCATCGAAAATGCACAAAAAGCTCATAGTGATAATGTAGCCTAAACCGTAGCAGCACGAGTAAAAGAGCTTTAATTATTATTGAATTCATCCAAAATTCATTAAGTATTGTGTTGAATTTTGCCCTGAGGGGGAAAAAAAAAAAAGATATGACAAAGGAAAACAAAAACATAATAGATCGGACCCTAACTGTTTAAAAAAGCTATACTGAACTAATTCTTCTTGTGGCAGAGTTAGGCTACTTTCTCACTGGCGTTTTTTTCAATACATCGCAATGTGTCGTTTAGGGGAAAAAACGCATCCTGCAAAGTTGTTTGCAGGATGCGTTTTTGCCCCATAGAGTAACATTACCGACGCATTGCGACGTATTGACACACGTCGCAACCATCGTGCGACGGTTGCGCCGTGTTGTGGTGGACCGCCGGGAGCAAAAAACATTAAATGTAATGTTTTTTGCTGCCGACGGACCGCTTTTTCCGACCGCGCATGCGCGGCCGGAACTCCGCCCCCACCTCCCCGCACCTCACAATGGGGCAGTGGATGCGCTGGAGAAATGCATCCGCTGCACCTGTTGTGCGGCGCATCAAACGCTAGCATCAGAATCTCGGCCCGACGCAATGCGACGGGCCGAATCCGACGCTAGTGTGAAAGTAGCCTTATGGGTACAATTGTTTCAAGACTAAGCAACACATTTCCAGGAAAATACATTTCTCTTAGGCTGGTTTCACATTTGCATCTGAGCGCGCAGTGTTTCATCTGCATAGATCCGCATGTGTCATGCCTACATATATTTAACCCCTTCGTGACAGAGCCAATTTGATACTTAATGACCGAACCAATTTTTACAATTCTACAAGAGAAAAAAGGGAACTACTCAAAAAAATTCACACCCACTGTATAAATATATATAAAAGGCAAACTTTTATTGATCAACAATTATAAAAACATTTAAAAGATGTATATCACCAAAATCCCCAAGATGATCCCGCCAGAGTAAAAGAGGTCAAAGAAGGTGCACGTATTTCATAGATATTTACACAATACTCAAAATACGATAACAATAAATCAGAAAGAACTTGTGCATTAATATATAAATTGCCCATGAGACCCTACGGGCGTAAATTCAACAAAATTGAGAACACTCATTGATAGAGCCTTGGAACTGGGTATTATTAACACTAGTGAGCGGGATTTCATCTAGGTCAAACATCCTGTGGTGTCAACTTTTTACATGTTGCCAAAAATCCACAAGGACATCCACAAGCCACCTGGACATCCTATTGTTTCAAGTATAGGAAGTCTATGTGAGAAGGCTTGCACATACATTGATTTCTTCCTGCAGCCTTTGGTATTGGAACTCCCCTCATACATTAGGGACTCATCACATTTTATTGCATCCCTGGATCACTCTTTCCCCGAGTGAAATTATGGTCACATGTGACGTTGAGTCGCTTTATTCGAACATCGACCATTACCATGGCCTACGGGCGGTACCGTTTTTCTTGGATTTACAACAGAACTCTGACAGGATGCATGACTCATTCATTGTGGACCTCATTGATTTCATTCTCAAGCATAACTTTTTTGTATTCGATAGGACCTTTTTCCTCCAAGTTTCTGGCGTGGCAATGGGGGCTCGCTGTGCCCTGGCCCTGGTGAATCTTTTCTTGGGGTGGTGGGAACCCACCATTGTCTACAACACCATGTGGTACAAAACGAAGGTACGATACTGGTTGAGATATATCAACGACATTTTCTTCATCTGGTCAGGATCCTAGGAGGAAGTTGGGACCTTTATAGATTCTCTAAATGACAATTTGTTCAACATTTTTTTGACGTTTTCGTGCTCTTCCTCGGCAGTGAGTTTCCTGGACCTCAATGTTATATCTCGGGATGGTGCCCCGTCTACCCGTCTATATCGCAAGCCTACTGCTACAAATAATCTGTTAAAATAACGCAGTTTCCATCCATTACATACCAAGAGGGGCGTTCCCGTAGGACAATTCTTGAGAACCAGGAGGAATTGTACGCTGGACGAGGATTTTCATAAAGAAGCTCAGGACCTTACTTTAAGGTTCAATAAGAGGACATACAGTATCCCAAGAAATACATCTCCAAAGCATATCAGAGAGCTAGTCTGCAATCACAAGTGTCCATATTGGAACCCAGAAAGAAGCCCCCTGACAAATATGTCCGTTTCATCACAGGATAGCATACTCATTGGTCCCTGGTAAGACAAATCCTACAAAAGCACTGGGGGGTCCTCACAACCGATTTACTAACTTTCCAGATTGTTAGTGAACGGCCGCTCATAACTGCCAGGAGAGCACCCAATTTAAGAGACATCCTTACAAGAAGCCATTATACTAGGCCCACCACAAGATTGAATTGGGGCATTTCACTGAAGGGGTCCTTCCCTTGTGGTGACTGCAATATCTGTCCATGCATTCATCCTGTTAGGGACAGTTTTTTGCAATCCAGTTGATCAGACTGAACTTAATTTAAAGGCCTATAACAATTGCAAGACCACAAATGTAATCTATGCAATTATCTGTCCCTGCCCGCTGGTGTATGTGGGACAGACGTCCCAGGAGTTGCGCCAACGCATTCAAAAACATTTCTCTACCATCAATACTGCGTCTGCGGACTCTCGTAAGGGCAAGGATCTTACCACAGTGGCATCACATTATTTATCACATCATGCGGGCAGGTGCTCAGGTACCAGGATAGTCAGCCTTAAGCATGTCAGAGGCTCAATCAGGGGTGGATCGCTTGAGAACAAACTTCTACAAGTACAGGCTCATTGGATTTTCTTGCTCCACTCCACAGCTCCATCAGTTATCAATGAGGATCTTCTCTTCACTGGCTTCTTGGGCTAACCTTCTGGTTATTAATGCCTTTTATATGTCCCTTCTAGGTTACGTTCAAGACTTACCTTTGTATCCATCGGTTCCTGACCGGCGTGTATATCTCTACGTATAGTGGAAATCTTAACTAAGGACATACACACATTTTGCAGGATATATCTATGGAACCCTAGAAAAGCGCTACCAAGTGAAAATATACCAACATTCATGTGGGCTCCTGGATCTCAACCCGGCTATTGCTGTATGCCTTATGCATCTTAAATCAACCTATGGTGGATTAGCTTTTGATTGTTATATTTTTGGGCTTGTTTTTCTCCAAACAGTTTGTTGTTGCTTGGTGATCATGGCTGCAATTGGCATTTTGTAGCTGTCCCTATTCTTATTTCTGGTTGTTCTAAACCTGGGAGTTTATTTGCCCTCTACCTGTATGCCATAGGTTGAAGTAGTTACTTCACCTGCCAAGTGCACTTTATGAATGGCAATTCATTCTTCTTCTAGTATGTTGTGAATTTCCTGCCCTAGCATAATTTTTACTATTGCCATGCCTTGTCTATATGTTTTTTTTTTCCATCGAACAGCCAACAGTACCATGGGGAATATTCAACAGCCTCTGATTGCGGCATGGGATTTCACCCATGTGTCTTAGGAAACATTGACACTGTAGGTATCTACAATTTTCTCTGGATGGTCACATATATTTATGAATTTTTGAGCCCGTTTTTTCATGTCCAGCGTCTCTCTTCAACACACATTGCTGTGAGGTTCTATGTCACACGTTCTTACCATTTTTGGTCGTTTCCAGTATTCAAGTTTTTGTCAGTACACAATTCTACGGGTTTTTATGTATGTCATATTTGTCTAGACGCGACTTTCTATATATATATCCTATTTATATGTTTTTTTCTACATAATAAACAATTTGCTGTAATAAGTACTTTTTTATTTGATATTTATTTAACTAACTTTTCCCCCCACAGGTATCAGCATTTTTCCATACAAGGACTAGGGTTAACCATAACACTCAGTCTGGCATCTGCCATTCTCGCCCTTTAAGTTGTTTTTATGTTTATTATTTTTCCTCATGTGTCCTGTCTGTTTCCCAATTAACATGTTCGTATATGTATGTTTGCCGCATTCCTTATATACAGTTATATGAAAAAGTTTGGCCATCCCTATTAATCTTAAGCTAAATGTTTTATAAAAATTGTTTTTTTTGCAACAGCTATTTCCGTTTCATAAATCTAATAACTGTTGGACACAGTAATGTTTCTGCCTTGAAATGAGGTTTATTGTACTAACAGAAAATGTGCAATCTGCATTCAAACAAAATTTGACAAGTGCATAAGTAAAAGTGACAATGTTTAGTAGATCCTCCTTTTGCAAAAAATAACAGCCTCTAGTCGCTTCCTGTAGCTTTTAATGAGTACCTGGATCCTGGATGAAGGTATTTTTGACCATTCCTCTTTACAAAACAATGTAAACAGGATGTCAACAAATGCCTTGACCACCTGGAAGCCGACGTTGAGAGACTGGCGCAACATTTTTTTCTTCAATAGAGCAGGAAGTGTCGGAAAACCTTAAGCCTCAATTCCAGATCAACATCATGCAGGCCTGCCAGGCTGCTTACAGCCACGCATTGCAGCAGCAGCAGTCCCAAAGCTACAATCTACAGCAAGGCACAAAAGAAACCGCTGACCGCACCGCTGAGCCTCCTGACCTGTGACTGCTGTAAGCTGTTACCACCCTGCTGGTCCGCTGATGTCGGGTGCTTGAGCCGAGAAAAAACACAATCGTAGATAAGCAAGCAAGAAGTATGCGGCAGCACTCACCAATCTTCAGAACTGGGTCCTTTATTGAAACATTATCTTCACGGCACGGGGGAGTATAAACAAGGAATGGGCAGCTGAACGACGGCCGTTTCGCGCCCACCTGGCGCTTCAACGGAACCCGTTGAAGCGCCAGGTGGGCGCGAAACGGCCGTCGTTCAGCTGCCCATTCCTTGTTTATACTCCCCCGTGCCGTGAAGATAATGTTTCAATAAAGGACCCAGTTCTGAAGATTGGTGAGTGCTGCCGCATACTTCTTGCTTGCTTATCTACAATCTACAGGCCGGAGGATATTACCAGCAGCTGGACATCTGCTTTCAAACTCCCACAGCACCGAACTATCTACCACCACCACCGCCTCCAGTTCACAGATCCACCACGCTGCCGACTTCATCATCCCTGCAGCCAGCAGCATCCACGAAGCTCCCAAGTTCAGCACTCCTGCAGCCAGCAGCATACACCATGCTGCCCAGTTCAGCCCCATGCCAGAAGACAGCTACAGAGGCCGCCACTCCCACTCGGGCAAGAAAGCAAAGGTCCAAAACTAAAAACATTCCCACCAGGACGAAGACCCGGAGTCAAAAAACCCTTCTAAAATTGGACCCACCATATCCACACTCACCTACCAATGTGTATGTGTTGTCAAATGTGTCACTACCTTCCTTGTGTCTGTCCCTTCCAGTTTGTCTATCCATTCCCATGATTCCACTGTGTTGTCTACTCCCAATGTGTTCAGTCTCATCCATGATCCAATCCTTCAACTTGTTGCCCCTTCCTCTGTAACCCCTTCATCAACTACCACCCAATCTTCACAGCCCCACACCCCCCAAGGTCCACCACATGTCATCCTCAGATAGACCCCGATCCTAAACACAGTTATTTTTTTTGTTAAATAAATGTTTATATTCTGTGCACAATATCTGTGTTTTCTTTGTCTCTTTAAGGGCCACAGCCGCAAACACACACACACACACTTGTGTATTGTATTGTTGAGGGAATTTATAACGGGTGTTTTACTACAGGTATTTTATTATTTAATTCAATAAGCATTGCAGGTACATTTTTACATTACAGGTACATCTTTACATTGCAGGTACATACTTAACAGCTTAAACCATTCCGTCTTGCCATGCATCATGTCCATTATCAGAAATAAAGTATGCAGCAAACGTATCCCTCACCTGGGCAACTTCCACTGTAGTCCTCAGAGGGTGATCTTGGTAATCATGCAATGTAACAGGTTCCTCAGGTTCCAAGTTGGGTTGCTCTTTTGCCAGGATATAATTGTGCATAACACACGCTTGTACAACTTCACCAATTTTCTCAATTTTTAGATTGATTGGTGTTCCCAAAATGCACCATTTAGATACCAGCGAGCCAAAGGCACACTCCACAGTTCTTCGTGCCCTTGTTAGTCGGTAGTTGAAAATCTGTTTAGTGTGCTTCAAGTCCCTACTTGAGTAAGGTTTTAGGAGGTTGGCAAACATTTGAAAGGCCTCACCCCAACCACAACAAATGGCATTGGTGGGCCTTCAGTGTTGGAAGAATTTGTGGCTGTGGAAAATTGAAGATATTATGATACAAACATTGGCTCATGTCAGAGTCTGAGAACCATTTCCTCGTCTAAATGAGCCAAAGACCACAGTGGCAAATGGACATTCAGCATCTGCAATCGCCAATAGAAAAAAATGGAAAAGTATTTTTTGTAGTTAAAATACTCAGTTCCACTTCCAGCAGCTGTCATAATCCGAATGTGTTTGCCATCCACAGCCCCCACACAGTTCGGAAAATTGCAAATGTCCTGGAATTTTTCCACATTTTTAAGCCAGAGTTCATTTGTCGGTTGGTGGAGGAATTCTTGACGCAGAACATCACATGAGGCCCTGCAGGTGTCTCCAACAATCCCAGAAAGGGTGGACACTCTAATCCGAAACTGGAAATTGAGAGATGATAAGGTCTCTCCGGTAGTCAGGAATCTGTCGAACAGAAAATGGAAATAAAAAAATTAATACATGGGTTTTCTAACAATAATAATATGAACATGTGTTTGTTTTTCACAATTATGTACCTCAGGGTCACCAACAGATGTTCCTCTGCAGGAATTGCTCTATGGAGTTGTGTGTCATGCCTGGTAATTGATCCTTGGACACGTTGCAGCAAGTCATTGAAACTCCGTTCAGACATCCTCGTGCAGTCAAATAACTTGAGGGTTTGCACATGTATAACGAGTGGCAGGCTCCATGGCCCTCTCGGAGTTCAAGGAAGGGGTGTTGTCAGTAGCGACGATGACTTATCAGTCTTTGTCTTCTTTCTTCTTGACAAGCAAAAGCAAAGGCAACAGCCAATCTCAATTGTAAATCCAGATTAGCATAGAAACTCTCCATGTCAAGATCCATCTTGCAGCAGGATACAGCAGCAAAAGATGACGATTTCCTCAGTGCAGTACATATGTATGTGTGTGTATATATATATATATATATATATATATATATATATATCCATATCCCATGAGACACCCATTGGGTGTCTGATGTCAAGGAAAGCTACTGAAAAGCATTGGAAATATCGAAAGCAGGCGCATAAACAACGCAAACGCATGCAAAAATGCATGCAAACACAGCAGTTTTTGCCATCATGAGTAAGATGATGCGGATAAAAAACTATGCGTAAGCCCAATCTCCATACCTAAACCCCATTGAAAACCTCTGGAATGTAATCAAGAGGATGATGTATAGTCACAAGCCATCAAACAGGGCCGGCATCAGCACCCGGGCAAGTGCCAGGGACCTGAGCAGGCAGGGAGCCCACTTGCCTTCAGGGAAACTGGCGTGCTATAGTGCCGGCCCCCGTGAGTGGACCCCCCGTCTGCTCCGGGCCCCGGCACTTGCGATACTTACCTCTCCCGGTTCCAGCGCTGCAGCGTCTTCCATCCTCTGACTGTGACGTTCAGGTCAGAGGGCGCGATGACGTCACCAGTGCGCGCCCTCTGCCTGAGCAGTCGCAGCACAGAGAGCAGGAAGACGCTGATGGTGAGGAGTCAAGAGCAGAGCAGCGTCAAGCAACGAGAGGTGAGTATTTCATTTTTTTTTTATATTTGGTGTAATATATGGGGACCATCAGTAGGGGCCCTTATATGGAGCATTATATGGGGCTTATTCTATATGGAGTATCTTATGGGGCCAATAGTATAGGGAGCATCTTATGAAGCCAATTATATAGGGAGCATTATATGGGGCCAATTCAATATGGAGCAGTATATCGGCCCAACTTAATATGGAGCATCTTATGGGGCCAATAATATATGAAGCATCTTATGGGACTAATTATATATGGAGCATTTTATATGGCCAATTATATATGGAGCATTATATGGGGCCCATTAGACATGGAGCATCTTATGGGGCCAATTATTTTTGGAGCATTATATGGGACCCATTCTGTAAGGAGTATTATATGGGGCCCATTCTGTATGAAGCAATATATGGGACTCAGTATACTGTATGGGGCCGATCATATACTGTATGGAGCATTATATGAGGCCCATCATATACTGTATCGAGAATTATATGTGGCTCACTATACTGTATGGAGCATTATATGGGGTCAATTCCGTATGGATCAATATATGTGGCTCATTCTGTATGGAGCACTCTGTGGTGCCATTATTCTGTATGTAGCATTATATGAGGCTCATTATTCTGTTTGGAGCAATATATGGGGCTCATTATTCTGTATAGAGAACTATGTGGTGCCAATTATACTGTATGGAGCACTATATGGGGTCACTATACTGTATGGGGCAATATATGGGGCTCATTATTCTGTTTAGAGAAATATATGGGGCTCATTATTCTGTATAATGGACTACACTGTCCAGTTTCTGAGCTAATGTAGAATGTACAATAGATATCACTCATGTAATGTAAGAAGTAAGTGAAATCTTTGGCACTCTACTATAAACTATATTTTTCTGCCGTATCTGTGCATTATGAATAGTGGTATGTGTTAAAGGGGCCCACCGGGACTCTTTCGCCCAGGGCCCATGAAAACCTGGAGCCGGCCCAGCCATCAAACAAAGAAGAACAGCTTTAATTTTTGCACCAGAAGCAGTGTAAAAGACTGGTGGCAAGCATGCCAAGACGCATGAAAGCTGTGATTAAAAAGCATGGTCATTCCACAAAATATTGATTTCTGAACTCTTCCTGAGTTAAAACATTAGTATTGTTGTTTCAATTTCAAATGTTGTTGACAATTCAATTGTTGTTGACCATTTCTCCTTTTCAGAAAAAAATACAAAATTTATTGCTTGGAAATTCGGAGATATGTTGTCAGAAGTTTATAGACTAAAAAAACAATATATATTTTACTAAAAAATATACCTATAAAGAGAAAAATCAGACAAACTGGACATTTTGCAGTGGTCTCTTCAATTTTGCCAGAGCTGTATGTAGCATTTTATTAAATTTGGGCAATTTAAGTAATTTTCACACCATGTGAAAAGATGCATCTTTAAAAAAAGCATTGATAAGTCCCCCTCGTTGCTTTTTAATGCTGGTCCAAAAAACTCCGACTAGATATAATTTTTGGGCACCATTTGATCATCATTTCGTAAAAACATTAATTTGCTTTTATAAACTTACACTAACAGATGTTTATGAAGTAAGTGATTAGACTGCAATATTGATATACTACAGCAAGGAGAGCTAGTCAATATGGGATGATATTTTTTAGCAACTATACAAAAAGTCCTAAGGAACCAGTTTCCTAGCTTTAGATTTAACCCCTTAGTGACAGAGCCAATTTGGTACTTAATGACCAGGCCAATTTTTGCAATTCTGACCACTGTCACTTTATGAGGTTATAACTCTGGAACGCTTCAACGGATCCCGCTGATTCTGAGACTGTTTTTTCGTGACATATTGTACTTCATGTTAGTGGTAACATTTCTTCGATATTACTTGCGATTATTTATGAAAAAAACGGAAATATGGCGAAAATTTTTAAAATTTTGCAATTTTCAAACTTTGTATTTTTATGCCCTTAAATCAGAGAGATATGTCATGAAAAATAGTTAATAAATAACATTTCCCACATGTCTACTTTACATCAGCACAATTTTGGAAACAAAATTTTTTTTTGTTAGGGAGTTATAAGGGTTAAAAGTTGACCAGCAATTTCTCATTTTTACAACACCATTTTTTTTTAGGGACCACATCACATTTGAAGTCATTTTGAGGGGTCTATATGATAGAAAATAATGAAGTGTGACACCATTCTAAAAACTACACCCCTCAAGGTTCTCAAAACCACATTCAAGAAGTTTATTAACCCTTTACGTGCTTCACAGGAACTGAAACAATGTGGAAGGAAAAAATGAACATTTAACTTTTTTTTGCAAACATCTTAATTCAGAACCATTTTTTTTATTTTCACAAGTGTAAAAACAGAAATGTAACCATAAATTTTGTTATGCAATTTCTCCTGAATATGCCAATACCCCATATGTGGGGGTAAACCACTGTTAGGGTGCACCGCAGAACTTAGAAGTGAAGGAGCGCCGTTTGACTTTTTCAATGCAGAATTGGCTAGAATTGAGATCGGACGCCATGTCACGTTTAGAGAGCCCCTGATGTGCCTAAACAGTGGAAACTCCCCACAAGTGACACCATTTTGGAAACTAGACCCCTTAAGGAACTTATCTAGATGTGTGGTGAGCACTTTGAACCCCTAAGTGCTTCACAGAAGTTTATAACATAGAGCCGTGAAAATAAAAAATCGCTTTTGTTTACACAAAAATGATCTTTTCGCCCACAAATTCTTATTTTCACAAGGGTAACAGGAGAAATTAGACCACAAAAGTTGTTGTGCAATTTCTCCTGAGTACGCTGATACCCAATATGTGGGGGTAAACCACTGTTAGGGCGCACCGCAGAGCTTGGAAGAGAAGGAGTGCCGTTTTACTTTTTCAATGTAGAATTGGCTGGAATTGAGATTGGACGCCATGTCGCGTTTGGAGAGCCCCTGATGTGCCTAAACAGTGGAAACCCCCCACTAGTTACACCATTTTGGAAACTAGACCCCTTAAGGAACTTATCTAGATGTGTGGCGAGCACTTTGAACCCCCATGTGCTTCACAGAAGTTTATAACGTAGAGCCGTGAAAAAAACAATTTGCATTTTTTCTACAAAAATGATCTTTTTGCCCACAAATTTTTATTTTCACAAGGGTAACAGGAGAAATTAGACCACTAAAGTTGTTGTGCAATTTCTCCTGAGTACGTCGATACCCAATATGTGGGGGTAAACCACTGTTTGGGCGCACCGCAGAGCTTGGAAGAGAAAGAGTGCCGTTTAACTTTTTCAATGCAGAATTGGCTGGAATTGAGATCGGACGCCATGTCGCGTTTGGAGAGCCCCTGATGTGCCTAAACAGTAGAAATCCCCCACAAGTGACCCCATTTTGGAAACTAGACCCCCCCAAGGAACTTATCTAGATGTGTGGTAATAACTTTGAATGCCCAAGTGCTTCACAGAAGTTTAGAATGCAGAGTCGTGAAAATAATAAATATTTTTTTTCCACAAAAAAGATATTGTAGCCCCCAAGTTTTTATTTTCACAAGGGTAACAGGAGAAATTGGACAGCAATAGTTGTTGTCCAATTTATCCCGAGTACGCTGATGCGCCATATGTGGGGGTAAACCACTGTTTGGGCGCACGGCAGAGCTCGGAAGGGAAGGAGCGCCTTTTTGGAATGCAGACTTTGATAGAATAGTCTGTGGGCATTATGTTGCGATTGCAGAGCCCCTGATATACCTAAACTGTAGTAACCCCCCACAAGTGACCCCATTTTGGAAACTAGACCCCCCAAGGAACTTATCTAGATGTGTGGTGAGAACTTTGAATGCCCAAGTGCTTCACAGAAGTTTAGAATGCAGAGTCGTGAAAATAAAAAATATTTTTTTTTCACAAAAAAGATATTGTAGCCCCCAAGTTTTTATTTTCACAAGGGTAACAAGAGAAATTGGACCCCAGACGTTGTTGTCCAATTTATCCCGAGTACGCTGATGCCCCATATGTGGGGGTAACCCACTGTTTGGGCGCACGGCAGAGCTCAGAAGGGAGGGAGCACCATTTGACTTTTGATTTTGAGCGCAAAATTGGCTGTCGTGTTTGGAGACCCCCTGATGTACCTAAACAGTGGAAACCCCCCAATTCTAGCTCCAACCCTAACCCCAACACACCCCTAACCCTAATCCCAACCTGATCCATAATCCTAATCACTAACCCTAACCATAATCACAACCCTTACCCCAAAACAACCCTAATGTCAACTGTAACCATAACCCTAATCAAAACCCTAAATCCAACACACCCCTAATCCTAATCTCAACCTCAAACCTAACCCTAATCCCAATACACCCCTAATCACAACCCTAACCTTAACCCTAATCCCAAACCTAACCTTAATCCAAAGCGTAACCCTAATGCCAACCCTAACCCTAATACCAACCCTAATCCAAACCCTAACCCTAATCCCAGCTCTAACCCTAACTTTAGCCCCAACCCTAGCCCTAACTTTAGCCCCAACCCTAATCCTAGCCCTAAGGCTACTTTCACACTTGCGTCGTTTGGCATTCCGTCGCAATCCGTCGTTTTGGACAAGAAACGGATCCTGCAAATGTGCCCGCAGGATGCGTTTTTTGCCCATAGACTTGTATTGCCGACGGATCGTGACGGATGGCCACACGTCGTGTCCGTCGTGCACTGGATCAGTTGTGTTTTGGCGGAGCGTCGGCACAAAAAAACGTTCAATGAAACGTTTTTTTGTCCGTCGCATCCGCCATTTCTGACCGTGCATGCGTGGCCGTAACTCCGCCCCCTCCTCCCCAGGACATAGATTGGGCAGCGGATGCGTTGAAAAACTACAGCTGCTGCCCATGTTGTGCACAATTTTCACAATGTGCGTCGGTATGTCGGGCCGACGCATTGCGACGGCCCCGTACCGACGTAAGTGTGAAAGAAGCCTAACCCTAAATTTAGCCCCAACCCTAACCCTACCCCTACCCCTAATTTTAGCCCCAACTGCTGTTCTCCTGCCGGCCGGCAGATGGAGACAGATGGCGGGCGCACTGGGCATGCGCCCGCCATTTTCTTCTGCCGGTGGCCAGGAGGAGCAGCAAGAGGATCCAGGGACCTAGGTGAGTATGCTAGGGTCCCCGAATCCCCCTATTTCTCTGTCCTCTGATGTGCGATCACATCAGAGGACAGAGAATTACACTTTACTTTTTTTTTTTTTTTGCGGTCGCCGGTAAACAAAGATCCTCCCGTTGCCGGCCGGCGGGCGCACTGCGCATGCGTCCGCCATTTTGAAGATGGCGGCGCCCACCGGGAGACACGAGGAGCATCGGGGGAGCTAGGTGAGTATTGGGGGGCCACCTGGGACCCCTTTTCTCTGTCCTCCGCTGTGCGATCACATCGGAGGACAGAGAAATTAAAAAGAGATCGCTTTTTTTTTTTTTTTTTTTTTTGCGATCGCCGGTAAACGGTTAATTACCGGCGATCGCAAATGCGGGGTGGGTTAAACCCCCCCCGAATCATGTTCTCTGGGGTCTCGGCTACCCCCGGCAGCCGAGACCCCGGAGAAAATCAGCCTCTGGGGGGCGCTATTGACTTTTTCCACAGCGCCGTTAATTAACGGCGCTGTGGTTTAAGTACCCTTAGCGGCCGCCGTTAAAAGGCGTATCGGCGGTCGCTAAGGGGTTAAGGCACCTACAGGCAGAATTATAAGAGGTCAAACTAACACGGCCATCCAGTCTGAGTCATATGATGCGACAGTGACCTTCTAACTTATTTCAAGAAAAGCACATCCAGCCCATGAATGGCAGCGCTTCCCAGGACTCACATTCAAAGATGATATTTCATATTTTTTTATTTCATAACTTAAAATAGAAGAGATACAACGCGTTTCGGATACAGTATATATCCTTCTTCAGGTATCATAAAAACACAGTACAAATCCTACTAGTATAAAATTCAATTACACTTATATATAGTATCACACCTTTTATCCCAGTCTCAGAAACTTGATTTGGGGTGTGGACCAAGTTCAGGAAAACACCCACTGATTGATACAGCCTTGTTAACATTGATGCAAGAGAGAGAGAGAAAAAAAATAATAAAAATAAATAAAAAAATATATATATATCAAAGGGAAAAAAAAAAAAAAAAAAACAAGAAGAAAAAAAAAATCACAAGAAAAAAAAAAAAAAAAAATCCTCTAAACTCTCTCTATGATATCATTCAATCCATTTGGAAATAATGTTCCCAAACGATATATCCAAAACGTTTCTTTCCTGTTTAAAAGAGCATTCCTGTTTGCAACTCCAGAGGGTATCTGCTCCACTGTTACTGAGACACCGCAGTGTCTGTACAGTGCGTCCCACATACTGCAAACCACAACTGCATGTATGTGGGACGCACTGTACAGACACTGCGGTCCCGCATTAATGGCCACAGAAATAGAGCAAAAAATGGCTTTTTAAAACATAGTCTCTCAAGGCATCTACTACTTAAACATAATAAAATTTTTAACATAAAAGTAACTCCAGTGGAGCACATACCCTCTGGAGTTGCAAACAGGAATGCTCTTTTAAACAGGAAAGAAACGTTTTGGATATATCGTTTGGGAACATTATTTCCAAATGGATTGAATGATATCATAGAGAGAGTTTAGAGGATTTTTTTTTTTTTTTTTTTTTTCTTGTGATTTTTTTTTTTCTTCTTGTGTTTTTTTTTTTTTCCCCTTTGATATATTTTTTTATTTTTTTATTTATTTTTATTATTTTTTTTCTCTCTCTCTCTTGCATCAATGTTAACAAGGCTGTATCAATCAGTGGGTGTTTTCCTGAACTTGGTCCACACCCCAAATCAAGTTTCTGAGACTGGGATAAAAGGTGTGATACTATATATAAGTGTAATTGAATTTAATACTAGTAGGATTTGTACTGTGTTTTTATGATACCTGAAGAAGGATATATACTGTATCCGAAACGCGTTGTATCTCTTCTATTTTAAGTTATGAAATAAAAAAATATGAAATATCATCTTTGAATGTGAGTCCTGGGAAGCGCTGCCATTCATGGGCTGGATGTGCTTTTCTTGAACTACCGTATATACTCGAGTATAAGCCGAGATTTTCAGCCCAAATTTTTGGGCTGAAAGTGCCCCTCTCGGCTTATACTCAAGTCAATGTGGGTGGCAGGGTCGGCGGGTGAGGGGGTTAGGGCGCTGAGGTATACTTACCTAGTCCCAGCAATCCTTGCGCTGTCCCTGCCGTCCCACGGGCTTCTGTGCTGCAGCTTCTTCCCCTCTTCAGCGGTCACGTGGGACCGCTCATTAGAGATATGAATAAGCGGCTCCACCTCCCATAGGGGCGGAGCCGCCTATTCATTCCTCTAATCAGCGGTGCCGGTGACCGCTGATAGAGAAAGAAGCTGCGGCACCGAAGACCAGGCAGAGGGACAGCGCGAGGATCGCCAGGACTAGGTAAGTATAGCATATTCACCTGTCCTCGTTCCAGCCGCCGGGCGCCGCTCCATCTTCCCGGCCGGCGCCTCCATCTTCCCGGCGTCTGCGCTCTGACTGTTCAGGCAGAGGGCGCGATGACGCATACAGGGTGCGCGGCGCCCTCTGCCTGATCAGTCAGAGCAGAGACGCCGGGAAGATGGAGGCGCCGGAACGAGACGCCGGGAGCTGCAATCAAGGGAGGTGAGTATGTGGTTTTTTTTTTTATTGCAGCAGCGGCGGCAGAGATTTCTATGGGGCACAATGAACGGTGCAGAGCACCGTATATGGCACAGCAATGGGGCACAATGAACGGTGCAGAGCACCGTATATGGCACAGCAATGGGGCACAATGAACGGTGCAGAGCACCGTATATGGGCACAGATATGGGGCACAATGAACGGTGCAGAGCACTGTATATGGCACAGCAATGGGGCACAATGAACGGTGCAGAGCACCGTATATGGCACAGCAATGGGGCACAATGAACGGTGCAGAGCACCGTATATGGCACAGCAATGGGGCACAATGAACGGTGCAGAGCACTGTATATGGCACAGCAATGGGGCACAATGAACGGTGCAGAGCACCGTATATGGCACAGCAATGGGGCACAATGAACGGTGCAGAGCACCGTATATGGCACAGCAATGGGGCACAATGAACGGTGCAGAGCACCGTATATGGCACAGCAATGGGGCACAATGAACGGTGCAGAGCACTATATGGGGCACAGCTATGGGGAAATAATGAACGGTGTAGAGCACTATATGGCACAGCTATGGGGAAATAATTATCTATTTTTATTTTTGAAATTCACCGGTAAATGCTGCATTTCCACCCTAGGCTTATACTCGAGTCAATAAGTTTTCCCAGTTTTTGTGGCAAAATTAGGGGGGTCGGCTTATACTCGGGTCGGCTTATACTCGAGTATATACGGTACTCATCCTGTGTGAGCCTTACTCTGGCTCTCTCACTTGGATCCACCCGAGGCAAGCTGCAAGCCCTGTATATTGAAAAGTATCTCAGAGGGAATTTGGAGGATACACGATCTAAAGCCATTTTAGTCTTTTATCAGGTGAGTGCATAAAATTGTGCACCCTTTAAAGACTATAATATTGTGTTTACGCACTTAGGGCGCCGCGATTTGTCTGTTCTTCTCTCCCAAACAGGGTTTTTTTGTATACTTCTAACTTATTTGGTACACAGACTTCTAATGATTCATTAAACTGGTACATAATCCAATTTAGTATATTTTAAGCAATAAGAAATGATGGCCCTGCTAACTTTAGCTCCAGGGCTTTTTGTGCTTCTCATTCTCATGTTCAGCATTGCTCTTCTCAGTGACTGGAACCAAGCATGATGAGCAATCATTCCTCTGGGTAGGACATAATGTATAACACTGGCAATATTTTTATTCTATCATTATTAATTCATAATGATAACAATAACAAAAAGATTGTTTATGTTTAGACCAGTACAATATGTTAACACAAAATAAAAAATACATAAACACAATTTACAGAAAAAAACTAAATTGAAAAACAACAGTAAAGAAAAGTTTGTAAAGTATGCTTTCAGAGGCTGCCGGCAGTTGACTCTAGTGGGGTGTTTTTCAGCTACAGGGACAGGACTACTGGTTGTCATTGAAGGAAGAATGAATTCGGCCAAGTACAGAGAGATCCTGAATGAAAACCTCTTCCAGAGTGCTCTGGACCTCAGACATGGCAGAAGGTTCACCTATGACCCTAAGCACACAGCTAAAATAACAAAGGAGTGGCTTTAGAACAACCCTGTGACCATTCTTGACTGGCCCAGCCAGAGCCCTGACCTAAACCCAATTGTCATCTCTGGAGAGACCTGAAAATGGCTGTCCACCAACGTTCACCATCCAACCTGACGGAACTGGAGAGGATATGCAAGGAAGAATGGCAGAGGATCCCCAAATTTAAGTGTAAAAAACTTGTTGCATCATTCCCAAGAAGACTCATGATTGTACAAGCTCAAAAGGGTCCTTCTGCTATATATATATATATATATATATATATATATATATATATATATATATATATATAATATGTGATTGCCTAGAATACTACTTCCTGCAATTTGTGCCAACTTCCGTGGCTTTGTCCGGAGCTAATGTCCGGAGCTAATGTCCGGAGATAAGTGACGTCAACAGTGTCCAGTGTCTGATTGGTTGCCGCCTGCTGCGAGCGACCAATCAGAAACGTGCCGTACTGTGACACACTCCGCCCGCCATTTTGGTGTGATTTTTGAATTTTTACCTCACAGCAAGTTTCTACTGCGTGGAGGCGGGCCCAGTGACGTTGCTCTTCAAGCTCCTGCCGAATTTCGTCAAAAAAATGATAATACCATTTACCAAAACTATATATATTTAGTTGTGAAGTGGTTCAGTGACATTTTCACACCAATTTTGAACTTTTGTTTGGTGTTTTCTCCATATACTGCCTATTATTTTTGTTCTTTCTTACTATTATTTATTAATTGTATTATTCTTACATTTGAATAAATAAAGTATATATGGATTCTAGACTCCCGATTCTTTAGAATCGGGCTGCCATCTAGTATATATATATATATATATATATATATATATATATATATATATATATATATATACGCACCGTATTTTCTGGTGTATAAGACGACTGGGCGTATAAGACGACCCCCAACTTTTCCATATAAAATATGGAATATGGGATATGCCTGCCGTATAAGACGGGGGTCATCTTATACACCCAGTCATCTTATACGGCGTGTGGTTCCCAGGGTCTGGAGGAGAGGAGACTCTCCTTCAGGCCCTGGGATCCATATTCATGTAAGAAATAAAGAATAAAAATAAAAAACATGGATATACTCACCCTCGGACGGCCCCTGGCTCACAGCACTGCTAGCGTCTCCCTCCGTTCCTAAGAATGCAGTGAGTGAGTGAAGGACCTTCAATGACGTCGCGGTCAGGTGACCGCTTGCTTGTTTTTTCACTGGTTCATGGCCACTCCACCAATGAATTTATTATTTTCTCTGAAATTCTTGGTGCAAGTTCTCACAGATAGATAGTAAATAGAAATTGTAAGGCTGTACTAGGTCCCATTTGGCATCTGCCTTTGAGGCCTCAGGAGGTGTTAAATGTTTCCAATTCTGTCTTTCCAGGAAGGCCCCCCTGTGGTCGGAGAACAGGAAAACTGCCTTTTTTGAGGATAACACATCACCTTGGTGAGACCTGCAGCCTTCAGGACAGATGTTAAATTACTGCTAGTTACACATATATACCTATACATATTTCACTACACAGCCCTTGTTCATTTTGATAAGAGTCAGCGTGTCAGCATTTTCAGTTGACAGGCAGATGCACCTATCAGTTATAATATCACCGGCAGCACTAAAAACCCGCACGGACAAAACACTAGCGGCAGAGCATGCCATGACCTCCAAGGCACGGAGAGACAGTTCATGCCACATGTCTAGCTTGGATACCCAATAGTTGTAAGGCACAAAGAAATAACAGAGGATATTGATACTGTCAGCAAGGTACTCCTTCAGCATTTTCCAAAACTTTTCCCTCCTTGCCATTGTACTTTACACATCGATGCCTGGGCGTTGGGAGAGTCTGAGAAAATGGTCCTAGACCTTTGAGAGTGTTCCCTTGCCTCTGCTGCATCTGGTGTGTGTCTCACTAGTCTCCACTCCTTGGCTGCACAAGGAACTGAGACCTCTGTCGCCAGTGTTGTCAGATGGGAATTTTTTTAAATAATTCTCCAACTAGGGCTATCTGGGATTGTAACATTTTAATAGACCGTTCCACCATGGGAAGGAAAGATGCAAAGTACTCCTTGTAGAGTGTGTCTAGAAGGGTAACTAATCAGTAATTAGTGATGGCCAAAATGCATACAATGGGAAAGGCAGTGAAACAAACTGTGTGCCAGACTGCCAACAGCAAAGATTTCCCTGTCCCCACAAAGACGGTGACAGTCCATGCTGTCCTCTTCCACATCTTCCCTCATCACCACTCACCATCTTGGTGGAGTCCTCAAAGAGAACTGCACAGATGTCAGACAGCCATGTCCACTCATCAGATCTTATGTGCGGAGGCTGACCGGAATACTGACATGAATGGTGTAGCTGGTATTCAACTACTGCCTTCTGCTGCTCACAAAGTCTTACCAACATATGTAACATTGAGTTCCAACATGTGGTGACATCGCACACCTGTCAGTGAGCTGGAAGTTGCAAACGCTGCTTTAGCACTGCCAGGGCAGTGGCAGATGTGGACAACTTGCAGAAATGGGCACAGACGCGATGTACTTTCACACATGGCTCTGGCACATCTGGGTAGGTTTTGAGAAACCGCTGAACTACTAAGTTAAGCATGTCGGCCAGACATGGTACGTGTGCGAGGTTACCAAGCTTCAGAGCTACCACCAGTTTACAGTTAATGCCACACACGACCATGCCTGGTTGCAGGTGGAGGGGCGATAGCCACAGATCAGTCTGGTCTGTTAGACCAGAGGTCCCCAACTCCAGTCCTCAAGGCCCACCAACATGTCATGTTTTCAGGATTTCCTTAGTCTTGCCCAGGTAATAATTGCATCACCTGTGCAATGCAAAGGAAATCCTGAAAACATGACCTGTTGGTGGGCCTTGAGGACTGGAGTTGGGGACCTCTGTGTTAGACCTTGGAACAGTCCTCAGTGTGCAGTTTGTTAC
Source organism: Ranitomeya imitator (assembly GCF_032444005.1). Classification (NCBI taxonomy): domain Eukaryota; kingdom Metazoa; phylum Chordata; class Amphibia; order Anura; family Dendrobatidae; genus Ranitomeya; species Ranitomeya imitator. The sequence continues at coordinate 241,428,345 of NC_091282.1, forward strand.
CTAAGCAGTTTACTTTCAACACAACTTGTTGTCGCTTGGCCAAGGCTGTGCTGCAGTGCTTCTAGCTTGCAACTGATGTTGAACTTTGTGAGATGGAGGTTGAGCAGGAGGAGCAGAAGGAGGAAGAGGATGTGGTGCGGGAACTGCTGTAGAAGGAGGAGGCAACCTTGTTTGAACAAGGGCCCGCAATTCTCAGTGTTGGTAGCATGTGCACCATCCCTGGGTCTGACTGTATCCCAGCTTCCACAGTATTTACCCAGTGTGCAGTGAGGGAAATGTAGCATCCTTGGCCACAAGCATTTGTCCACGTGTCCATGATTAAGTGGACTTTACCAGTCACAGCATTGGTCAGGGCATGTCTGATGTTATGGGACAGGTGTTTGTGTAAGGTGGGATGGCACACTGGGAGAAATAATGGTGGCTTGGGATCGAGCATCGAAGTACAGCCGCAATCATGAGGTTGCGGAAAGGTTCTGTCTCCATAAGCCTAAATGGCAATATTTCCAGAGCAAGCAGTCTGGAAATGTGGCTATTTAGCATTGCAGCTTGTGGCCACCCGGCTGCATGTTTACGCTTGTGTTCCAAGGACTGGAGAAGGGACAACTAAATGCTGCACTGGGACAAGGTCATGGACATGGTTTCTGACGGTGGTCACAAATGTGCAACAACAGGTTCAGGGTGGGAGGCATCTTTGCATATGTCTTGGACACGTGATTGGCGTGCCCGTAGAGCAATGGAAGAGGCAGTGGTGTCACCCACAGACACTGTTTCTGGACCATAGCGTTCATCCCAAGTAGTCTGGTGCTTTGCTTGCATGTGCCTGAGCATGCTGGTGGTGGTCAGGATGGTACCAGTGCAGCCCCTGCTAATGCTAGCATGGCAGGTATAGCAAATTGCAATTTTTGGGTTAACTGAACTGTCTTTAAAAAGTGCCAGACTCGTGAACACCTAAAACTTGGCTTGGCATCTTCACCCGCGTTGGTGCTCTGAGGATCAGTTCCTCACTTTGTGCCTCTGTCCACCACACTGCCTCCTCTTGCCTGCTGTTGTGCTGTGGCTCCCTCCTTCTGTGTGCTGCTGTCCTCGCTCTGCATGTCACCTTCCCGGGTTGGGTCAGTGACTTTATCTTCCACCACCTCGTTTTCCACTTCCGCACCTTGGTCCTCCTCCTGACTGGCTGACATAACACCATTTGTTGACAAATGTGTCATCATCATCCAGCTCTTGTGACAGTAATTGCATTTTTCTACTGTCGCCTTCTTGTAAGCGTGGCTGCTGAAATATTTTAGCATCGCTACATGAGATCTCCTCAAGTCCCAGTTGTAACAGGCAGGGCGAGAGTCCAGAATCTATAAAAGGAAATGTGAACAGTTTTTTCGAGTGTCCAAGTTTGGGATCACTTGTCTCCGGGTACTCAGCATGGTGGGAGGAAAGAGGATCAGGGAGAGGATCATGTGGTCCAGATTGAATCACAGATACTAAGACTGGACCGGGTGGCAGATTAATGCTGGCAAAGTGACTGGAAGCATTATATGCTATCCATCCAAGAACTATATGCTATCCATCCAACAACCTTTTCACACTGGTCTGGCTTCAAGAGTGGTGTTCAGCACACCCCTACATAGAGGGACAGGAAGTTAGATAGACATGATGTGCATGTTTGTTGTTCTCCCGCAGCAGACACAGTTTCACCTTGTCCACATCCTCAGCCTCTTCGTTCACCATCAACAACACGTTTACTGTCCCTTAGCATAAGCCTTGCCTATTTTAAATTATGTAAGATATATCCCTGTTGAGAAAATGTTGCAGACAGTATTACAATGCCAGCAAAATTTGCTCACTATAGGTGGACATATAAGACTGTAGTATCAATAAGCAATGCTATTTTGAACCAATTTTTTTGGTGTCTTTTTTGAGACTTAACTCTTTTACAACAAATGCTGTATAAAATGTCACTGATGAAAAAAATTGTGTAACACCCCAGGTTCCTGATTGTTACAGCGGCATTGCTGTCCTCAAGGGGAGAGTAATGTCATGCTTGGAAGTGAGGAAGGATCCTTTTATCAGGCAATCAGCACATACAACACTGTTCTGACTCCAGGACAGAAGGGGGAGCTCTGAACCCAGTTTCAGGGGAGCTTCCCTAGATATGGATATATTCTGGTCTGGAGGAGGAGTTAGGCAGTCTGTCGGAGGGAGAGACAGAGAGAGGAGTTCGTGAGAGAAGAGTGAGGAGTGAGGAAGGAGTTCTAGGGCCATGCAGCCACGTGAGGTGCTGCAGCTCCTGGGAAGAGCAAAGAGCACAGCAGTCTGTAAAGAGACTGAGAGGTGAAGTGGAGCTAGGGAGAGTGAAGAGCTGGAGAGAGAAGCTGCGACTGAACTTCCTACACGCTGAGCGCAGATACCGGTAGCCGGAAGACCGACAGCAGAAACCAGCGGATGGCTGGACTTCACGTCACCTGTACACCATCAACACCCGAGGACACAGTAGCAGATAGAGCCCGGGTCATGATAGAGATCCTGTAAAAAGCCTCGAGTTACCTGTCATTCGGGTAGTGTCCTACCAACAAGGAGGACAGAGAGAAAACGTGAGGACCTTATGTGAGGCCTAAGGCAGCAAGGGACTACAACGCAGCGCTAGAAGGAAGGCATCCAACCCCACCTGGTAAAGGGGATTCCAGATTCGCTTCCAAGCTGGCCGGACCTGTACCTGTGATCCGGCACCCTGGACTGTGGCTGCCTGAATTCATCAGTAAAGAGGTAAAGAGACTACAACCCTGTGTCCTCCGTTTCTTTCTACACCACCAACCTCCTGACCCCAACTGCACCAGGAGCCCTGGGGATCCAGCTTCATCTGTGGGAAGCCATACCATCCCAGCGTTAGTAACCCCTGACTGAGTACCACAGGTGGCGTCACAAACTTGTATTACTTTACAAACCCCTTTAAAGACCTTTCCTTTAACATGGGCACCCAGGGCCATAGACCAGGCCGCCACTGCAGTGACATCCCTTTATGTACCGGATCCAATACCGAGTACCCAACGGCCCTGGTGGGCGTTCTAATTGCAGTATTTCAATGCTAGCAAAATGTGCCGACTTCAAATGGATGTATACGACTGCAGTATCAATACAGCAATGTGATTTTTTTAGCAAAGGTTTTTTTATGGGGTGGGGCTTTTGAAGCCCAATTTAGCACGATAAATGCAGTATAAAATGTCAGAGCTAAATAAAAAAGCAGTATTACAATGCCAGGCAAATTTGCACCCCCAATTTCTTTTGGGGGGGGTTTGAGGCACAAATGTAGCACGCCTAATGCCATGCAAAATTTCACTGCTCATAAAAATTGCAGTATTACCATCGCAGGCAGATTTGTACAGTTGAGGTGGACGAATGAGACTGCAGTGTCAATATAGCAATGCCTATGAGCTCTAAACAAGTCCGGCTGTATGCTTTTGACACACACAACTGCCGCAGTAAAAATGGCATAACATTTCCCTGCTCAGAACAATTTGCAGGATTGAGAAGAGAAAGAATATTATTAGCCCTGAAAAGAGGTTTTGTATCAGTTGCAGGCTGCAGAATAAAGGACTTGCAATTCATCCAATCCTGTCCTGCATGATCAATTCAGCACAATCTCTGCCTACGTGCTGCTAACAGAAGTATTTATATGTAATATAATTAGCCTTCACTTTTGTACTTCACAGAAATATAAATGTGTTTGAATTCCTAGCTAATACACAGCTACAATTCTGTCCCTCTCTCCCTACGCTGCCTGTGCTAGGGGTATAGTGTGCAGAACATGGAGACACGGGTCTTATATAGACCGGGTGACACAATGTAGTAAGCCAATCACAGTAATGCCACAACCAAGATGGCTACGGCATTACAGTGACTGTCAGGCAATCCCCACATGCTAATTGACTGTCTAAAAAGTGCCAAACATATGAGGCAGAGACTCGAGCTCCCGCTCAAGCATTAAAAAAAGTATTCGCTGAGTAGCGAGTATCCTGAGCGAGTAACCAGTAGTGATTAGCACGCTAGCTCATCACTGATTGGACCTAGGAATCTGTCTCCTGATAAACCCTGAATAATCCTTAGGGGGAAATGCAATGTTTTGTATTTTTGTGCCATATATCATCTATATGTTTTGTAGGTATAGACTTAGGAATATTTGAGGGTCAGTCCTCGTTGAGTGAGAGCGCAATATTGATACCTATCAGGGTGCCAAACCCTATGTTAAGGTTGATTCTGTAGGGATTTTTAGAGTCTAGACCAGTGTTTCCCAAACCTTGTCCTTACGGACCCCAACACAACATGTTGCACAGATGATGGAATTATAATTATAGCATCAGAAACAGGTTCTCATCTGTGCAACACTAAGAAAATCCTGAAAACATGTTGTGGGCAGTGAGGATGAGGTTTGGGAAACACTGTTCTTGACAAATTGTGTGACACCTGTACCCTTTTTCCCTATGCTGAGCACCTCGCATGTTTCATAGATATTTATCATGTGTCCCTTTAAAGCTGAAGTGGAGAATTCTCAAGATTAGGGATGAGCGGACCTGTGGAAATTCGGATTCATCCGAACTTTAGTCCAAGTTTGGGTACAGATCTGATACCTGAATCAAACTTTGAAATTGAATCCGAACCCCATTTAAATCAATTGGAACTTTGGAGCTGGAAAATCTCTCTCTCTCTCTCTCTCCTGCCTTAACTACCAAAGTGTAAAACGGACTTCCAGGAAAAGTCAGTATTCGTAGTTCAGTACCGGACACTAGGTGTTTGGTATGAACCATGAACTTTACAGTTTGAAATCACGCATCCCTACCTAAGATATCAATTTATCAATGTTTTTAAAAGACTACATTCCTTTTGCCATCCTCATCTTAGATAAGAGTACATACCATGTGGGCTTTGATTTTCTCCATGTATTTCAATGTGTTCTGGTGCACAGAGAAATTATATACAGTAAACACTAAATGTGGATGCAAGTTTTGTATGGAATCCAACAAAATGTCACTTACTTCATCTTCATAAAGAGCCATGCCTCTAACTGATCCTGTAGTTCCAGCACGTTTCATCTGACATTAAAGCAAAAAGAAATGTTAATTAGCTAACATATTGAGAAATCATAACCAATAAATGTAGAAATTCCAAAAGAAGCAGAAAGAATACCAGAGTTGGCCTCCAAGCAATTGGTTCTATGAGATGATAGCATATTGCATGGAGCAATGTCCATCTGGCCAGAAGTAGAACTACTGACAGCATAATGTATAGAATACCAGTCTAGTATAGTACAGCGTGGGCCATTTATATGGATACACCTAAATAAAATGGGAATGGTTGGTGATATCAACTTCCTGTTTGTGGCACATTAGTATATGAGAGGGGTGAAAACTTTTCAAGATGGGTGGTGACCATGGGGACTATTTTGAAGTCGGTCATTTTGGACCCAACTTTATTTTTTTCCAATGGGAAGAGGGTCATGTGACACAAGTTTATGATCACTTATAAAATGTGTTCAAACTGCTGCCCATTGTGTTGAATTGTCAATGTAAACTTCTCTCACTCTTGACACGCTTTTAGCAACACCGCAGAAGAAATGTTAGCACAGGCTTCCAATATCCGTTGTTTCAGATGCTGCACATCTCGTATCTTCATAGCACATACAATTGCCTTTAGATGATCCCAGCATCTGAAACAACGGATACTGGAAGCATGTGCTAGCATTTCTTCTGCGGTGTTGCCATTAGTGTGTCAAGAGTGGGAGAAGAGGGTTGCACTGACAATCCAAGACAATGGACAGCACTTTGAACACATTTAATAAGTGGTCATAAACTTGTAAATAACTCATGAACGAATAAAGTTACATTAAAACTAAGCACAACATTGGTTTTCTTGTGAAATTCTCAATAAGTTTGATGTGTCTTCCCATTGGAAAAAATAAAGTTGGATCCAAAATGGCTGACTTCAAAATGGCTGTCATGATCACCACCCATCTTGAAAAGTTTTCCCCCTCTTGAAAAGTTTTCTCCCTCCCATATACATACTAATGCGCCACAAATGGGAAGTTGATATTACCAACCATTCCCATTTTATTTAGGTGTATCCATATAAATGGCCCACCCTGTAGATTAAAATCCAATTGCATCCTTTATACATATTTCCTCAATTGTTTTTCTAGCTTATCTTGTGTTCTTGAACAGCTACGTTAATCAAACTGTCCTGAGAGCACTTATACTCAAGAGACTATATTGTTATAAGAGCACTTTATTGGATTTTGTTGCATGTTTTGATTTATATGTTAGGCAGAGAGTTTCTAAGTCATGTGATAGATTTTAGGATGCCTGCACTATGCCTAAAATCTAATCAAGACTTACTATGCTTTATTTATTAGAGAGAAAAAATATCTTTTGAATTTGTCTACTCATCTTTCTATATACTGTAGCACCTCCAAATGCAACTCTGGGGTCACATCTGGTCAACTTTGGTCAGTATTTTGCATTACTATTTGTATCTAAAAAAAAAAAAAAACTGTAGTGGGTAAAGAACAAGAAAGATAAAATATATTCATAATACTTTTTCTGCTTATGTTGCACTCATGATTGTGGTTTACAAATATCTCTGCAGAATGATGATTGAAATACTGATATAAAATACATTGACACAAAATGGTTCTTCAGCATAATGCATAAAACATCAAAACTAACAGTAAAAATAGTAAAAAAAAAAAAACACATACCGGAATTACACGTTCCAGGCAAACATTGAAATTCTTTTTCAGATTTGGTTTTAGCTTCTTCAGGGAAAATCTTGTCTCACCAATAAATTCATTGTGACCAAATTTATCCTCATCACAAACGGAAATTCTGAAAGTAAAGTGGCAAAATTAGCAAAATATATAGAATTATAGAAGAATGCATAGAGATCAATATTCTAGCATTTACTATGACAAAATTATCTGAGGTTTAAATCTCAACACTCTCTGAGCAATAGCATTTCATGTTGGAAAGGGTATATATACCTTATCTAGTTATACTTGTATATAGATAGATAGAACTATAGATTGATAGATGGATCGATAGAAGGATCGATAGAAGGATCGATAGAAGGATCAATATGTCAGTGTTGCACATATGTGTTCTATCCATTTTCTTTTCATGGAACATGTATCCAATATAGTCTCTGGTGCTATTCATGGCTTGGGTGTCTGTGCAAAACTCATGAAAAAATTACCGTTTTTCTCTGGTGTTACAGATGGAAAGTGTCAATACAAGTCTATGGGTCTATGAAAAACACATACACCACTGGGATTGCATGCATGTGCCATCCATGTGATGTCTGTATTTAACATTGTAAAGGATCGGGGAAGTTTTGCAATTTATCCATCCATGAAAAAAACTGATGACACACTGAAAATAAAAACAGACACATGTACCAAACACTTATACCCAGCGATCCAAAAAGCGGATGACACTGGTACCATTTTTATACGTTCATGTTTAAACACAGATGTGTGAATGAGGCCTTAGTGTGATTTTGGAGTGCAGTACATATATTCCTGTATTCCTCTTAAGTACAACCTTATTATAAGCAGGAGACTTATTGAAATGACTTTTCGTCAGGCTCTTCATAGATCTCTAATTATTTACTAAGCATACTAATTTGAATGGATTGCCGCACTCATTACCAACATAATCAATATCTTTGAAGACCTTATATCTTGAGGAGCATTAGGGCAAAGCTTAGTAATGTTTCACTGTATTTGTTACAATCAACCATTCGAGAAACCTTACCTAAGTGTCTTCCTCTGTAGTTCTTCATCTGTGATGCCATGATACACCAGAGTCTCATTCCATGCTGGGTTACGAGTGTTTCTGAGCGTTTTAGTGCGCAGTTTGTTTGCCTGGAATCAGAAAGAATATATAACTTTTCATTAAATGGTTTTACTTAGATATCAAGTGTTCAACATTGATAACATTTTATGTTATAAACCTAATCAGTTGAGCGCTGACTATAGGACACTCAACTGATATGATGAAATGCGCCATCTCACATATCTATGAACAGCAGATAGTGGACAATATAAGGACTTCCTACAAAAATTACTGAATGATACAAAATAGTTAGGGTGCTACTACACTGGTCAAATATCATGAGTTAACATAGGAATTAGATAGTAAAAAAAGGTTGCCAATCACCTGATGAACAAGCCAAACCTTTGCTGAATACAGTTATTTTTAAGCATGCGTAAAAATCATTCTCAACAGGACATTGTCCTGTATAAACAGAACCTGTACTGCTGAATAGTGATGGGCAGACCCAAGGATGTTCAGGTCCGTCGGGTTCCAGCCGAACATTAGAAAAAAAAGACTTGGTTCGGGTACCAGAACAATACCCGAACTCGAACCCGAACCCAGACCCCATTCAAATGAATGGGGGGGCTCAACATCCAGCATTTCCTTGCTGTCATCTTTATGACAGTGGCTCTAATCAATAGGAACATTCCACGTTACCGCCAGTCACAGTGCTGTGGTTCCCACACTGTCGCACAGATGGCATCTTGTGAGCCAGCAGCTGTGGTGGCGGTGAAAAGGTTACAGCTGGTCACCGGCATCAGCTGATGAGAGTACTACTCTCATTATCATACGCCTGGTTTTGCTGATAGCAGCAAGAGCAGGCATACAATCATCAGTGTATTCACCAGCTGGCACCTGTCCATTTAGGTAATAAATAAATTAAAATAATGACGTGGGTTCCCCTTAATTTTCATAACCATCTGAGGGAAAGTCGATGGCTGGGGGCTGATGTTAAGATTTTGGGAAGGGGCCAATAGCTATAAAAGGTTCACACAGTTTCTTTAGCTGGTTATTATATGGGAGACCCTCAAAAATATGACGTTGGGTCCCCCTTTTAATTAATAACCAGCAAAGGCTAAACAAGACAACTGAAGGCCGATTTATTATTAACCTAGTTATGAGCCATGGATATTTGCCCCTCCCAGACTAAGATCAACCCTCAACTGTGCCAGAAATGGCACATCCATGAAATGAGCCAATTCTGGTACTTTGCATTGCTCTTCCCACTTGCCGCGCCAGTGGCAAGTGGGGTAATATTTGGGAAGTCGAAGTCAGCTGTTTTATGGCCACTGACATCAAGGCCAGGGGTTAGTAATAGAGAGGTATCTATACTACACCAACATTATTAACCCAGTCATTTATTTGAAATAAAAACTCCCCGACCCTCTTTTACTCATATATTCAACAAAAACAAAAAAGCAAATTTATACTCACCTTTCCGCCAATAATCCATTAAGCCCATGCTCCACTAAGTTCCGGATGGTTTGGCGAGTGGTCAGATCAGTGATGTGACCTCTCACCACGTTGTTGACCTTAATTACATCACCACTGGTCACAAGCATTCACAGTCAGTTCACTGTATCCTGGAGCCAGGACTGAGCAGTCGCATCATTTCACCACTCAGCTAAGCAGTAGCAGAGTTGGAGAATGTTGTGGGACATATGGATTATAGACAGACAGGCAAGGAATACTGTGATTTTTGTTTTTGTTATTTTTACATGTCTGTTTCTTATTTTTTTTTTTAACATACTGTTTACTGTACATGTATTTTTGGAATAAATACATTAATTGAAAAAAAAAAATGTCTTGGTGTCCCCTTAATTTACATAACGAGCTGAAGGAAATCTGACGGCTGGGGGCTGATGTTAATATTCTGGGAAGGAACCAATAGCCATATAGATTTCCAGGCAATTAATATCAGCTCACAGCTGTTTGCTTAGTCTCCACTGGTTATTATAGGGGAGACCCCACACAAAAAAAATTGATGTGGGGTCCCCCTATACTTATTAACCAGCAAAGACTAAACAAGACAGATGCAGACTAATATTAAAAGTAATTAATTGGATATTGGCTTCCTCCCAGACGAAGAACATTATCCCTCAGCTGCCCCAGAAATAGCATACCCATTAGATGCGTCATTTCTGGTGCTTTGCCTTGCTTTTTCCCACTTGTCCTGGTGTAGTGGCAAGTGGGGTAATAGTACTGGGGTTGGTGTAAGCTTTGTAATGTAAGCTGACATCAAGCCCAGGGGTTAGTAATGGAGAGGCATCTATAAGACACCCCCATTAACCCCATAGTCAAATGTAATAAAGACTGAGTCAAGTCCATTAATTGAAATAAACCCACAAAGTTGTTTATTTTAAATAAAAACTTACCAACCCTCTTTTACCCATTTATTCAACAAAAAATAAAAAAAGCAAATTTATACTCACCCTTTCATTTATAATCCATTAATGGCCTTGAACCACGATGATATGGTTTGTTTGGTGAGCAGTCACATCGGTGATGCAGAGCGTGAGAACTGTGACCGGCAGTGATGTCATTAAGGTTACCGCCGGTAACTTCAGACACTTTCTCATGCTCAGCGTCTACCAGCTGGCGTGGTAAAAGGTTGCATCACGGATAATCATGGGACATGGGCTTAATGGATTATCGGTGGAAAGGTGAGTAACATTGCTTTTTTACTTTTGTTGAATAAATCGGTAAAAGAGGGGGAGGGAGTTTTTATTTCAATTAAAAGACTTTACTTTGTGTGTGTCTTTATTAAATTTGACTATGGGGTTAGTAATAGAAGTGTTTTATGGTTTCTTCTCCATTACTATCTCCTGGGCTGGATGTCAGCGGCCATAAAACAGCTGACATCAACCCCACAACTATTATCAAGTGGTAAGAGCGGAGCCTAAGCACCATAATTGGCGCATTTAATAGATTAATAGATGCGCTTTCTCTTGGGCAGCTGCGGGCTACTATTTTTAGGCTGGCCCTTTCCCAGTCTAGGAATACCAGCCCCCAGCTGTTTGTTTTATCTTGGCTACTTATCAAAAAATAGAGGTACCCAATGCCATTCTTTCTTTTCAATTATTAATTTAAAGAATAAAAAGAACAGCATGGGACCCCACAGCTGCCTCGTTTGTCTGTGCTTATTATCAAAAATAGACAATACCCCACTTTTATTTTTTTTATACACAGTTTGTGCTGACCAATCATAGTCATGCCAATATTTGACATGGATGTACTTGAGCTGAAAGTGCCCACACAGTAAAGCCTGTTGATTGACAGCCTTTCAACAAGCTTTTTTTGGGCTTCCAAACCCAAACAGTAACATAGACTTCTGGGAACGTCCATGTTCAGGGTTCATGCACAGACACTAAGTGCCCAGTACAGACCACATACTTTACCATTCAGGTTTGCCAATCTCTACTGCTGACAATGATTCTCTATGCCCACAGAACAATCTATCACTGATCATTCTGTGCATATAGGAAGTGCCGTCACTCTGTTTAAACAGGATATTAAATGACTGTAGAGCAGCAAACATTAAAGGTACCTTCACACTGAACAACTTAACAACGATAACGATAGCGATCCGTGACGTTGCAGCGTCATGGATAGCGATATCGTTGTGTTTGACACGCAGCAGCGATCTGGATCCTGCTGTGACATTGTTGGTTGGAGCTAGAAGGCCAGCACTTTATTTCATCGCTGGATCACCCGCTGACATCGCTGAATCGGCGTGTGTGACGCCGATTCAGCGATGTCTTCACTGGTAACCAGGGTAAACATCGGGTTACTAAGCACAGGGCCGCGCTTAGTAACCCGATATTTACCCTGGTTACCAGTGTAAATGTAAAAAAAAAAAAAAAACACTACATACTTACATTCCAGTGTCTGTCGCGTCCCCCGGCGTTCTGCTTCCCTTCACTGTGTCAGCGCCGGCTGGCCGTAAATCAGAGCACAGCAGTGACATCACGGCTCTGCTTTACGGTCGGCGCTTACACAGTGCAGGGAAGCGGACACCGGGGAACGCGACAGACACCGGAATGTAAGTAACATAGTAACATAGTAACATAGTTAGTAAGGCCGAAAAAAGACATTTGTCCAACCAGTTCAGCCTATATTCCATCATAATAAATCCCCAGATCTACGTCCTTCTACAGAACCTAATAATTGTATGATACAATATTGTTCTGCTCCAGGAAGACATCCAGGCCTCTCTTGAACCCCTCGACTGAGTTCGCCATCACCACCTCCTCAGGCAAGCAATTCCAGATTCTCACTGCCCTAACAGTAAAGAATCCTCTTCTATGTTGGTGGAAAAACCTTCTCTCCTCCAGACGCAAAGAATGCCCCCTTGTGCCCGTCACCTTCCTTGGTATAAACAGATCCTCAGCGAGATATTTGTATTGTCCCCTTATATACTTATACATGGTTATTAGATCGCCCCTCAGTCGTCTTTTTTCTAGACTAAATAATCCTAATTTCGCTAATCTATCTGGGTATTGTAGTTCTCCCATCCCCTTTATTAATTTTGTTGCCCTCCTTTGTACTCTCTCTAGTTCCATTATATCCTTCCTGAGCACCGGTGCCCAAAACTGGACACAGTACTCCATGTGCGTTCTAACTAGGGATTTGTACAGAGGCAGTATAATGCTCTCATCATGTGTATCCAGACCTCTTTTAATGCACCCCATGATCCTGTTTGCCTTGGCAGCTGCTGCCTGGCACTGGCTGCTCCAGGTAAGTTTATCATTAACTAGGATCCCCAAGTCCTTCTCCCTGTCAGATTTACCCAGTGGTTTCCCGTTCAGTGTGTAATGGTGATATTGATTCCTTCTTCCCATGTGTATAACCTTACATTTATCATTGTTAAACCTCATCTGCCACCTTTCAGCCCAAGTTTCGAACTTATCCAGATCCATCTGTAGCAGAATACTATCTTCTCTTGTATTAACTGCTTTACATAGTTTTGTATCATCTGCAAATATCGATATTTTACTGTGTAAACCTTCTACCAGATCATTAATGAATATGTTGAAGAGAACAGGTCCCAATACCGACCCCTGCGGTACCCCACTGGTCACAGCGACCCAGTTAGAGACTATACCATTTATAACCACCCTCTGCTTTCTATCACTAAGCCAGTTACTAACCCATTTACACACATTTTCCCCCAGACCAAGCATTCTCATTTTGTGTACCAACCTCTTGTGCGGCACGGTATCAAACGCTTTGGAAAAATCGAGATATACCACGTCCAATGACTCACCGTGGTCCAGCCTATAGCTTACCTCTTCATAAAAACTGATTAGATTGGTTTGACAGGAGCGATTTCTCATAAACCCATGCTGATATGGAGTTAAACAGTTATTCTCATTGAGATAATCCAGAATAACATCCCTCAGAAACCCTTCAAATATTTTACCAACAATAGAGGTTAGACTTAAGACTTAAGTATGTAGTTTGTTTTTTTTTTTTACATTTACACTGGTAACCAGGGTAAACATCAGGTTACTAAGCGCGGCCCTGCGCTTAGTAACCCGATGTTTACCCTGGTTACCCGGGGACCTCGGCATCGTTGGTCGCTGGAGAGCTGTCTGTGTGACAGCTCTCCAGCGACCACACAGCGATGCTGCAGCGATCGGCATCGTTGTCTAGATCGCTGCAGCGTCGCTTAATGTGACGGTACCTTTAGCCAATCAAGGCATGAATCATTAAATAAAAACACCCTCTTAAATTTACTGACTGATCTCAGATTTATAGCACGTCAATGCCATAAGGGTTAATCAATGTAAAAGGTACTTAAAGTTCCATATTAATCTAATCTAGTGACGGGCAAACCCGTGGGATTTTCAGTTTTGGTCAAACTTCTAAAAAACAGTTTGGTTCAGGTACCAGAATGGTACCCGAATCCGGACACAAGTCAGATGAATGAGGGGTGCGAACATCTATTTGTACATACTGTCATCTGCATGACAGCGCAGCAAACACGGGCTCTGATCAGTGGTAAGATCATTACCACTGGTCAGAGAGCTGCGGTTCCCATGCTATCAGACGACAGAGTGAGCCAGCAGCTGTGACCAGTGGTAAAAAGGTTACTACCAGTCACAGGCATCGGCTGATGAGAGAGTACTGCTCTCATCAGCCTATGCCTGCTGTCGCTGACAAAAGTGAGAGCAGGAGCTGCTGAGGGGAGTAGTGACTAGCTGGCGCCTGTGCTATAATTACATACCGTAAATAAATTAAAAAAAATGATGTAGGGTCTATTTTTGAACTTCTATTTGCCAAACCCGAACAGTTAGGCTAGGTTCGCATTGCGTTATGTGAACCCGTTAGACTACGTTACACCGCGGCATAACGCGGTGTAATGTAGTCCGTTAACGCCGCCATTGCTTGTAATGGCGAATGCATCGCTAGCACACGCCCACATTGGGCGTGTGCTAGCGATGTGCCGTCATTTGAGTGACGGACCTCGAACGCTGCTTGCAGCGTTCGCGGTCCATTCCTCGCTAGCGCAGATCGGGCATCTGCACTAGCAGGATCGGCAAACGCGATCCCTTTTGGGACATTGCGTTAGTGCAGTCCGTAGCGCTATGCGCTAAACGGACTGCCCTTACGCAATGTGAACCTAGCCTTACAAGCACTTCCTTCAGAAGTTCATGTTCGGAGTTCATGCACGAACACTAGGTATTCGGTACGGACCCAAAACTTTAATGTTCGGGTTTGCCCATCTCTACATGTAACTTTAATATGTTCACCCCTATAACTTCAACAGAGAGTTTTAAAAGAATGAAGTTTACTAATAGTTTTTTTCCATTTTTTGTCCTCTTACATATGCACAATTCTCTCAATCTCATAAAAAAACATGAATACCAGACATTTTTTAGAGTGTGTTTTTTAAAGTGTTGTTCATATTGATTTTGTAAAAAAAAAAACAATCCCATGAATGCTGTATATGTAAACAAAGTTTTAAAAACCTTTCACTGAAATCACTAAATACTGCAAGAAAAATTGCTGCAAAAAGTGGTGTGTTCACTTTGTATAATTTAAATAATATTTTCTAAAATTTTAACATAGTATATTCACCAACTTTTGGTCTCAATTCCAAACATTTGTAGACTACGATACAGGCAATCCTCTGGTAGCAAAAATACACAGAATTAGCAGCACAAAAAAAAAAAATCAACTTTCCTCTTTTCGTAGAATTGTCCATTTTTAGCCTTTATGTGTGCATATTTCACATGAACTAAAGCATTTTGAATATACTTAAAACCCAATGTGCTATTCTTACACGGCACAAGGGAAGACCTCCAGTAAAGTGTTGCACTTAGCAGTGGCTATCTACTGGATAATTAAGATGTGTTTTGCTACATACACGTGACCTAATAAAATCAAACAAAAAGAATACCGGATCAATGATTTTATATAGTAACATGTTTTCACCTTAAACGTTATGCCTGTCTACAAATAATGTCTAAGGTAAAAAAAAAACTACTGCTATTATCCAAAATATCTTGATTTGTCATCAATGGTGAAATGGAGTCAACTTTCTTTTGTGTTTCAATGGCATTCCTTTTACCTTGCTGGCCCCCGGCAGAAGATGCAGCTTCACATATGGGTCAGCTAAACCATTTGAGTCCATTGGTTTTAGTCCCTTGAATAAAACACATTAAAACAGTATTAAAAACTTGCACACATGTCCATCCCTTTTTCATGCCATCATAAGTATTCTTTGATAAGAGCTCCCCTTCTGGATGCAACTAATAGCGAGAACACAGGAGGTTTTGTTTATTTTTCACCACATATCGAAATCTTTCTATCTACAATATCATGTGAGAGCAATTTTTGGGGGTGCGTAATCATACGTTGTATTTGCAGATGAGTGGTATGGAAAAAGATCCAACAATTGCACAACTTATTTTTGCATTTTATTTTTATGCATTCTTAGTGAGGTGTCTGCCAATATAATAAAAGCATATTCTGTGAGTCGTCAAATTCTGAGACAACTTTTTAATTTTTCCTTTCTTATCGCTGGAGCTGTCTGATGACTTGTTCCTTACTTGACAAGTTGTAATATTCTGCGGTTGCAATTGTGCAGATAGAACATATTGATTAGCTTTTATTCTTTTGTATAAGAAAAGTGATGACGTAAAGAAGAATGTTTTTTTACATTGTTCACCATGTAGCACTAATGGATCTTATACCGAATAAGCGCAACGATAAAAAAGCCAGGCCGTCAATAGAATCCAACTATTATTTGGAAACAACTATTGCATGAGAAACAGTTTTAACCCCTTACCGGCATCGGACGTACTATACCGTCCGATGCCGGCTCCCCTGCTTTGATGCAGGGCTCCGCGGTGAGCCCGCATCAAAGCCGGGACATGTCAGCTGTTTTGAACAGCTGACATGTGCCCGTAATAGGCGCGGGCAGAATCGCGATCTGCCCGCACCTATTAACTAGTTAAATGCCGCTGTCAAACGCAGACAGCGGCATTTAACTACCGCTTCCGGTCGGGCGGCCGGAAATGACGTCATCGCCGACCCCCGTCACATGATCGGGGGTCGGCGATGCTTGTATATTGTAACCATAGAGGTCCCAGAGACCTCTATGGTTACTGATCGCCGGTGGCTGTGAGCGCCACCCTGTGGTCAGCGCTCACAGCACACCTCCATTTCAGCTACATAGCAGCGATCAGCAGATCGCTGCTATGTAGCAGAGCCGATCGAGTTGTGCCTGCTTCTAGCCTCCCATGGAGGCTATTGAAGCATGGCAAAAGTTAAAAAAAAAGTTTAAAAAAATGTGAAAAAAATAAAAAAAAACATAAAAGTTTAAATCACCCCCCTTTCGCCCCAATCAAAATAAATCAATAAAAAAAATATCAAATCTACGCATATTTGGTATCGCCGTGCTCAGAATCGCCCGTTCTATCAATTAAAAAAAAGTATTAACCTGATCGCTAAACAGCGTAGCGGGAAAAAAATTCGAAACGCCAGAATTACGTTTTTTTGGTCGCCGCGACATTGCATTAAAATGCAATTACGGGCAATCAAAAGAACGTATCTGCACCGAAATGCTATCATTAAAAACGTCATCTCGGCACGCAAAAAATAAGCCCTTAACCTACCCCAGATCATGAAAAATGGAGACGCTACGAGTATCGGAAAATGGCGCAATTTTTTTTTTTTTTTTTTTTTAGCAAAGTTTGGAATTTTTTTTCACCACCTAGATAAAAAATAACCTAGTCATGTTAGGTGTCTATGAACTCGTACTGACCTGGAGAATCATAATGTCAGGTCAGTTTTAGCATTTAGTGAACCTAGCAAAAAAGCCAAACAAAAAAACCAATGTGGGATTGCACTTTTTTTGCAATTTCACCGTACTTGGAATTTTTTTCCCGTTTTCTAGTACACGACATGCTAAAACCAATGATGTCGTTCAAAAGTACAACTCGTCCCGCAAAAAATAAGCCCTCATATGGCCAAATTGACGGAAAAATAAAAAAGTTATGGCTCTGGGAAGGAGGGGAGTGAAAAACGAACACGGAAAAACGAAAAATCCCAAGGTCATGAAGGGGTTAAAGGTAGCAATGCTGTCCTCAGTGGGCTTATCTTGCACTATATGGATAGTGTCAGTGAATATATATAATTTCATGACCATTCCACTATTTTCTTAGCTAACAAAAAGTCCTAAGCTTGTGTTACGTCATATCAGTCCTCCAGATACAGGGGTAGCAATATCAGTTCTCCAGTAAGGGCACTCATGGAAGGACCATGTAATGGCAATGAAGCTTGTGCCTACTTGGATATTCCAATTATAAAAACACTGGCAAATGGCTAAAATATAAATATGTCTAATATACTCTCCTTTAAATTAAGTGCCTTTCTGGTGAACAGTTATTGAAATCACATTGGTGACGTTGCATAGAATAGTGTGGGAATCTGGTGACTCAGTAGTCAGCAACTTATTTTAAAGGGAATGTATCACAACGTTTTGGTTGGTGTAACAAAACCATTTTCTGTTGGGAAAGATGCAGGCTCAGTTTCTCAACTTGCATCAAATACATTATTATTATTATTTATTTATATAGCACCATTGATTCCATGGTTCTGTACATGAGAAGGGGTTACATACAAGTTACAAATATCACATACAGTAAACAAACTAACAATGACGGACTGATACAGAGGGGCGAGGACCCTGCCCTTGCGGGCTTACATTCTACAGGATTATGGGGAAGGAGACAGTAGGTTGAGGGTTGCAGGAGCTCCGGTGTTGGTGAGGCGGTAGCTCCGGTGTTGGTGAGGCAGTACAGTACATGTGTACAGTACATGTGTCAAAAAACTCGGAACGCCCCTCCACGCTTGATAAATTTACTGACACTGAGTGGAAACCTTGCTCGGGCACCCATTTTTCATTTTTTGAGTGCTTATATGTACTATTATTGCATCAAAGAAAGGGACCCAACATATAACGTAATATTACGTATGTCATGTCTGGATTGGGTACAGTGCATTTTTAAAGGGAACCAGACAACTCATACAAACTGCTCAGCCCATGGACAGCAAGTATCAGATGCTGGCTACATGACTTCAGCCATATATGTTTAATTCTGAAATGCTGAGGTGTTTCAGAGAAGTATATATCTTAATATCTGCTGGGAACTGAGCAGCACAAGAAACTCGGACAGGTGGGTTTTCTCCGTGGCCTTTCCCTGCCCTCTGGCCTAGAGTGACAGGTCACACTTTATACACTCATGAGTGGAAGGAGAAGCTGCCGGGCCCCTATTTGTCTAAAAAGCTTCCCATGTGTCTCCAGTGGCTATTAAACTAGGTTCTTCTCTGAAATGCAGCAGCGTTTCAGAGCTAAACATATGGATGAAGTCATCCTGTTAGTGTCTGATATATGCTGCCTGTGGATTGGGCAGAATGGATCAGAGATTATAATATGTTTATAATATTTTTTTTTTTTTTAAGAAAAATCGAGATATAAAAAAAATATATATAAATTTTTTTAAAAAGCACATGTAACATGAAAACCTAATTTAGACAATAGGTAATTTCCTGATGACAAATTCCCTTTAACTGAAAGTTGGGATATTTTATTTACCTGGACAAACCTTTTAGGCCACTGACACGTTCAATATTTGGTGAGTTTATTACCTCAGTATTTGTAACCAAAACCAGGAGTGGAATGATCAGAGGAAAAGTATAATAGAAACACGTCACCACTTCTGCATTTATCACCCACTCCTGGTTTTGGCTTATAGATACTGATGTTAAATACCGATCAAATACTAAATGTGTGAGCATGATCCTGAAGTGATTACAAAATCTCTTGAAGCAAACCCAACATGATTTTGTAATGTTACTCCATTTTTGTGATTGCTTAACTCCAATGCGACTGGGAAGTGCACCAAGGCTTTAAAGCTAGGTAGTAGTTGTGCTGCGTGGGCAACAGAAAACACTACAAATAATCTATTGGTGCTAAAAAGTTGAGAAATTAAGGGAATGCAATGTTAAAACCTGTTCAACTTTCCAAGTATCTTTTAAGCTTCACTTAAACACTGGTATCTCAGCCAACACAGGTATCTCAGTAGTACCACACTGCAAAGTATTCAGGGAAAAAATCAATGCAGTTAGCTTTTCCTATTTGTTTTATTTTGCTTCCCAACTGTACATTCCGTTTAAGATTCCACCTTCAAGTATTAAATAAATGCAACTTAATGTGTTAAATTTGGAGAACAGAATTAATTTTGTAGGTAATACTTGCAGACATTCTTAGCATACATCACACTATAACATTGTGTCCATGGTGGGTGTTCTGAATACCCAGAGTTAGAGTTGAGCGACCTTGACCTTTTTAGAGTCGAGCCGGGTTTGGCGAAACCCGACTATCTCAAAAGTCGGGTCGAGTGAAATCGGCCGATTATGACGTAAAGTCGGGATCGACCGAAACACGAAACCCAATGCAAGTCAATGGGGCAGCATAGTCGGCAGTGAGTGGGGGCCAGGAAAACACCTAGAGTGCCCATTTTAATGTCAAAACCATCCATTCTTCTTAATGAAGCTTGTCAAGCGTAATTTACCTTATAATAATTGGAAGGCATTTGAAATTGGGGGTCATTTGGCTAAAGTTGTGGTGGGTAGGGCTGGTTCAAGTAATTAGTGGGCCCAGGAAATCTGGACCACGTCACGGCAGTGGAGCAGGGAGAGGTAAGTATTTCAACTTTGCAAGTGCTGTGAACCTGAGCAAGCAGGGGGGGCCCACTCGTTAGCATTGGCACTGGCACAGAGCCCCTCAAAGTACAGCGGTGTGTTTGCACGGCGGGGGCGCCTCCCACCGGCAGCAACACTTTTGCGTACCATGAGAGGCCCTGTGCCAGTGATGTCGCCAACTAGTATTCCTCCCCCCACCTGATGAAGGAACCTGCACTTTCATCTGCACCTTCCTGTTTGTCCCCGTGTAAGGTGGTATGGTATGCGGGAAGGGGGACCTGACTTTCAGCAGGGTCACAATCTTGCAGTGTAGCGTGCACGGGAAATGTTGCGTTATGGGTCAATGTACCAGCAGACTCATCTATCACTGGCTGGGCAATGGGCAGGATGAGGAGGAAACACAGATATAGGCCCAAAGAATAAAGTGGGCTAAATGCAGTTCAAAATTGGTAACACAGGACTAATCAGGGGGCATTGCAGTGGAGGACAACTGGAATGAGAGGCTGACACAGAGAGTAGGCCCAAATCAGTAAGTAGTCGAAATGCAGTTCAAAATTGGCAACAGTAGTAAACAGGCGGCACAGCTTTGTTCAGTGGAGAACAGCAAGGAGTGGCAGACACCGATAGTAGGCCCCAACCCAACTAGTAGGCCAAATGCAGCCTAACATTAACAACTACTTAACGAGCGCCTGAAAACGGAATTTCAGGACAGGAAACCAGGAGAACAGCAAGGAGCGGCAGACACCGATAGTAGGCCCCAAACCAACTAGTACGCCAAATGCAGTTGTTCCATTTAACCACAATTTAATGAGAGCCTGAAGATAGAAGTTCAGGAAAGGCAACCTGGAGAACACCTTGGAGTGGAACACACCATCTCTCTACACCCCATACCCAATTTGTAGGCCTAATGCAGCGTAGTTTCCAACAACTACTAAACGAGAGCCGGAAGATCGAAGCAATGGAGAGGAAACCTGGTGAACACCTTGGAGTGTAACACACCATCTCTCTACACCCCATACCCAATTTGTAGGCCTAATGCAGCGTAGTTTCCAACAACTACTAAACGAGAGCCGGAAGATCGAAGCTCAGGAAAGGCAACCTGGAGAACACCTTGGAGTGGAACACACCATCTCTCTACACCCCATACCCAATTTGTAGGCCCAATGCAGCGTAGTTTCCAACAACTACTAAACGAGAGCCGGAAGATCGAAGCAATGGAGAGGAAACCTGGGGAACACCTTGGAGTGTAACACACCATCTCTCTACACCCCATACCCAATTTGTAGGCCTAATGCAGCGTAGTTTCCAACAACTACTAAACGAGAGCCGGAAGATCGAAGCAATGGAGAGGAAACCTGGGGAACACCTTGGAGTGTAACACACCATCTCTCTACACCCCATACCCAATTTGTAGGCCTAATGCAGCGTAGTTTCCAACAACTACTAAACGAGAGCCGGAAGATCGAAGCAATGGAGAGGAAACCTGGGGAACACCTTGGAGTGGAACACACCATCTCTCTACAGTGGAACACACCATCTCTCTACACCCCATACCCAATTTGTAGGCCTAATGCAGCGTAGTTTCCAACAACTACTAAACGAGAGCCGGAAGATCGAAGCTCAGGAAAGGCAACCTGGGGAACACCTTGGAGTGGAACACACCATCTCTCTACACCCCATACCCAATTTGTAGGCCCAATGCAGCGTAGTTTCCAACAACTAATAAACGAGAGCCGGAAGATCGAAGCTCAGGAAAGGCAACCTGGGGAACACCTTGGAGTGTAACAAACCCTCTCTCTACACCACGGAAGGGCTGATTCTTAGGAAAGAAGGCTGTCGGAAAGAAGCAGGGCGCGTCCGAGGGTGATTATATTCTTATTAGGTATATACTCACCCTCGGACGCGCCCTGCTTCTTTATTTGTAATGAATGTTTATTTGCAATGTGGTTTTGACTTACTCTATTTTTTTGGTAAATAATGATTTTATTATTTTCATTGTTTTGCATCTTCTTGGCAATAATATAAAGAAGACGCGACAGGACAACACTCGGTGGATGCCATAGCTGTGTTTAAAATTGAAAAAACCTTTCAGTTAACTACTTGCAGGAGAAAGTTATTGTAGCTGGTGGCCATTTTTAGTACTGTACCAGATTTTTGTTGTATGTGTTTGTTTTTAATGTTAAAATGTCTGCATTTGATATCTCTCCAGTAGGGTTGAGCGAAACGGGTCGAACATTTTCAAAAGTCGCCGACTTTTGACAAAGTCGGGTTTCATGAAACCCGATCCGACCCCTGTGTGGTGTCGGCCATGCGGTACGCGACTTTCGCGCCAAAGTCGCGTTTCAATGACGCGAAAAGCGCCATTTCTCAGCCAATGAAGGTAAACGCAGAGTGTGGGCAGCGTGATGACATAGGTCCTGGTCCCCACCATCTTAGAGAAGGGCATTGCAGTGATTGGCTTGCTGTCTGCAACGTCACAGGGGCTATAAAGGGGCGTTCCCACCGACCGCCATGTTACTGCTGCTGATCTGAGCTTAGGGAGAGGTTGCTGCCGCTTCGTCAGAAGCAGGGATAGCGTTAGGCAGGGTCCATTAACCACCAAACCGCTTGTGCTGTAGCGATTTCCACTGCCCAACACCACCTTCGGTGTGCAGGGACAGTGGAAGCTACATTTTTTTTTTTTTTTCCCCCTCAGCGCTGTAGCTCATTGGGTTGACCTAGAAGGCTCCCTGATAGCTGCATTGCTGTGTGTACGCCGCTGTGCAAACCAACTGCTTTTTTCAAAGCACAAATCCTCTTGTTCCTTCCTTTCTGCATAGCTATCTTTTTGGTTTGTACACACTTTTTATTTAATTTGTGCATCAGTCCACTCCTTATTGCTGCCTGCCATACCTGGCTGAGATTACTGCAGGGAGATAGTAATTGAAGGACAATCCCTGTTTTTTTTTTTTTTTGTGGGAGATTAAGATTGACATTTCTGCTAGAGTGCCATCCCTGTCTGTGTCATCTCTCACTCAGTGGGCCATAGAAAGCCTATTTATTTTTTTGCTTGATTTGGGTTATAAAATCTACCTGAAAAAATCACTACATCAATCAGTGGGAGAAAAATATTGGCCTCAGGGCTTGTGTGCCACTCTTGACTCCTGTGTGCATCATCACTCACTCAGTGGGCCATAGAAAGCCTATTTATTTTTTTGCTTGATTTTGGTTCTAAAATCTACCTGAAAAAATCACTACATCAATCAGTGGGAGAAAAATATTGGCCTCAGGGCTTGTGTGCCACTCCTGACTCCTGTGTGCATCATCACTCACTCAGTGGGCCATAGAAAGCCCATTTTTTTTTTTTTTTTTGCTTTATTTGGGTTCTAAATTCTACCTGAAAAAATCAATAAATCAATCAGTGGGAGATTAATATTGGCCTTTGGGCTTGTGTGCCAGTCCTAAGCGTGCCATCTCTCTCTCTCAGATAGTGGGCCATAGAAAGCCTATTTATTTATTTTTTTTTTGTTTTATAAATTCTCCCTTAAAAAAAAAAGGGAGATTAATATTGGCCTTTGGGCTTGTGTGCCAGTCCTAAGCGTGCCATCTCTCTCTCTCAGATAGTGGGCCATAGAAAGCCTATTTATTTTTATTTTTTTTTAATGGGTTTATAAATTTTCCCTGGAAAAAAAAAAAAAAGTGGGAGATTAATATTGGCCTCTGGGCTTGTGTGCCAGTCCTGAGCGTGCCATCTCTCTCACAAATAGTGGGCCATAGAAAGCCTATTTATTTATTTTTTTTTGGTTTTATAAATTCTCCCTTAAAAAAAAAGGGAGATTAATATTGGCCTTTGGGCTTGTGTGCCAGTCCTAAGCGTGCAATCTCTCTCTGTCTCTCAGATAGTGGGCCATAGAAAGCCTATTTATTATTTTTTTTATTGGGTTTATAAATTTTCCCTGGAACAAAAAAAAAAAAGTGGGAGATAAATATTGGCCTCTGGGCTTGTGTGCCACTCCTGACTCCTGTGTGCGTCATCTCTCACTCAGTGGGCCATAGAAAGCCTTTTTTTGTTTTATTTGTTTTCTAAATTCTCCCTGAAAAAATCATTTTATTTTATTTGGTTTCTAAATTCTTCCTGAAAAAATCATTTTATTCTATTATTTTTTTTTCCTAAAGTCTCCCTTAAAAAAAAAAAAAAATCAAATCAGTGGGAGATTAATATTTACATTTGTGCTTCAGTGACAGTCCTGCGTGTGTGGCATCTCTCTCATTTGTTGCCACCAACAACAGAGTGTGTAACATTGTGCCTGATTTTCGTTGTGGTCTCACTCACCTGTAAAGGGGTAGCTAAATCATACTGAAGTTATAGCTCACCGTGTAATTTGTGTGACAGCAACAAATACCGTTAGTTTGTTTACGTTTTTAAAACAATGAGGAAGTATGGTGGAAGAGGTCGTGGCCGGGGGCGTTCATTGTCAGCTGGTAATGAGGGTAGTGGTAGTGGTGGAGCATCAGCTGGTCGTGGGAAAAAAAATATTGCACCTAAGTCTGGAGCTGTGGAGCCAGGTTCGTCGTCTGGCTACACAAGGCCTCGAACGCTCCCTTTTCTGGGAGTAGGAAAACCGCTTTTAAAGCCGGAGCAGCAAGAGCAAGTTTTGGCTTATCTTGCTGACTCAGCCTCTAGCTCTTTTGCCTCCTCTCGTGAAACTGGTAAATGTCAAAGCAGCGCGTCGTTAGTGGATGTTCACGGTCAGGGACAAGTCGCTTCCTTGTCCTCTTCAGCAAAAACAACAACAGAGAAGAATGCAGCAGGCGACACAACGGGTTACTCCATGGAGCTCTTTACACATACCGTCCCTGGCTTAGAAAGTGAAGCAGTTAACAGTCCATGCCCATTACAAGTTGAATCTGACATGGAGTGCACTGATGCACAGCCACAGCCAGACTACTATGCTGGTCCTTTGACTCAGACCACAATATTGCCCTCGCAGGGTGCTGATCAAGAATCAGACCCTGATGAGACTATGTTGCCCCATCACGAACGCTATACCACCGACCGACACGGTGACACAGACGAAGTTGCACACGAGCTACAAGAAGAGGTAATAGATGACCCAGTTCTTGACCCCGATTGGCAGCCATTGGGGGAACAGGGTGCAGGCGGCAGCAGTTCTGAAGCGGAGGAGGAGGGGCCGCAGCAGGCATCAACATCGCAACAGGTTCCATCTGCCGGGCCCGTATCTTGCCCAAAACGCGTGGCAAAGCCAAAACCTGTTGGAGGACAGCGTGGCCATCCGGTTAAAGCTCAGTCTGCAATGCCTGAAAAGGTATCCGATGCTAGAAAGAGTGCAGTCTGGCATTTTTTTAAACAACATCCAATTGATCAGCGCAAAGTCATCTGTCAAAAATGTTCAACTACCTTAAGCAGAGGACAGAAACTGAAAAGTCTCAATACAAGTTGCATGCATAGACATTTAACCACCATGCATTTGCAAGCATGGACTAACTACCAAACGTCCCTTAAGGTTGTAGCACCCTCGGCCAATGAAGCTAGTCAGCAACGCAACATCCCTTCCGGCAGTGTAGGGCCACCATTTTCCGCACCACCTGCAGTATCTGTGCAGGTTTCTTAGCCAGGCCAAAGCAGTCAGGGTCAGGGAATCACCAGTTTCGTAGTAGGAAACACTGCATCTAGGGCACCGGTGGCAACAATACCATCTCCCACCGTCTCTCAGTCTGCCATGTCCACCGGCACCCCCGCTAGTTCCACGATCTCCAGCTCACCCTACATGAGACTATGGTTAGAAAAAGGAAGTACTTAGCCTCGCATCCGCGTACACAGGGTTTGAACGCACACATAGCTAGACTAATCTCGTTAGAGATGATGCCCTACCGGTTAGTTGAAAGCGAAGCTTTCAAAGCCCTGATGGACTACGCTGTACCACGCTACGAGCTACCCAGTCGACACTTTTTTTCCAGAAAAGCCATCCCAGCCCTCCACCAGCATGTTAAAGAGCGCATCGTCCATGCACTCAGGCAATCTGTGAGCACAAAGGTGCACCTGACAACAGATGCATGGACCAGTAGGCATGGCCAGGGACGTTACGTGTCCATCACGGCACACTGGGTAAATGTGGTGGATGCAGGGTCCACAGGGGACAGCAAGTTTGGGACAGTTCTGCCTAGCCCACGGTCTAGGAAACAATTGGCTGTAGCCATTCGCACCCCCTCCTCCTCCTCTTCGTCCTCCTGCAGAAGCGAGAGCTCGTCCACAGACCGCAGTCGCACAACCACTCCATCCGCAGCTGCCACTGTTGCACACCAGGTCTCCCATTATGGGGCAGCTACTGGCAAACGTCAGCAGGCTGTATTGGCTATGAAGTGTTTGGGCGACAACAGACACACCGCGGAGGTTCTGTCCGAGTTCTTGCAGAAAGAAACGCAGTCGTGGCTGGGCACTGTAGATCTTGAGGCAGGCAAGGTAGTGAGTGATAACAGAAGGAATTTCATGGCTGCCATCTCCCTTTCCCAACTGAAACACATTCCTTGCCTGGCTCACACCTTAAACCTGGTGGTGCAGTGCTTCCTGAAAAGTTATCCGGGGTTATCCGACCTGCTCCTCAAAGTGCGTGGACTTTGCTCACATATCCGCCGTTCGCCCGTACACTCCAGCCGTATGCAGACCTATCAGCGTTCTTTGAACCTTCCCCAGCATCGCCTAATCATAGACGTTGCAACAAGGTGGAACTCAACACTGCACATGCTTCAGAGACTGTGTGAACAGAGGCGGGCTGTTATGTTTTTGTGGGAGGATACACATACACGGGCAGGCAGTAGGATGGCAGACATGGAGTTGTCAGGTGTGCAGTGGTCGAAGATTCAAGACGTGTCAAGTCCTTCAGTGTTTTGAGGAATGCACACGGCTGGTTAGTGCAGACAACGCCATAATAAGCATGAGCATCCCCCTAATGCGTCTGCTGATGCAAAGTTTGACGCACATAAAGGATCAGGCGTCTGCAGCTGAGGAAGAGGAAAGCCTTGATGACAGTCAGCCATTGTCTGGCCAGGGCAGTGTACAGGACGAGGTAGCGGGCGAAGAGGAGGAGGAGGACGAGGAGGATGATGGGGATGATTATATTTTTAATGAGGAAGCTTTTCCGGGGCCACTGGAAATTGGTGGCGCGGCAAGGCCGGGTTCTGGTTTTTTGAGGGACACAAGTGACGTGGATTTGCCTGAAACTGCCCCTCAACCAAGCACAACCGCAGATTTGAGAACTGGAACTTTGGCCCACATGGCGGATTATGCCTTACGTATCCTCAAAAGGGACACACGCATAACTAAAATGATGAATGATGACGATTACTGGTTGGCCTGCCTCCTTGATCCTCGCTATAAAGGCAAATTGCAAAATATAATGCCACATGAGAACTTGGAACTAATATTAGCAACCAAACAATCAACTCTTGTTGACCGTTTGCTTCTGGCATTCCCTGCACACAGCGCCCGTGATCGTTCTCACACGAGCTGCAGGGGCCAGCAGACCAGAGGAGTTAGAGGGGCAGAAATCAGAAGTGGCGTTGGCCAGAGGGGTTTTCTGACCAGGTTGTGGAGTGATTTTGCTATGACCGCAGACAGGACAGGTACTGCAGCATCAATTCAAAGTGACAGGAGACAACATTTGTCCAGTATGGTTACAAACTATTTTTCATCCCTTATCGATGTTCTCCCTCAACCGTCATTCCCATTTGATTACTGGGCATCAAAATTAGACACCTGGCCAGAATTGGCAGAATATGCATTGCAGGAGCTTGCTTGCCCGGCAGCTAGTGTCCTATCAGAAAGAGTATTCAGTGCTGCAGGTTCAATACTAACAGAAAAAAGGACTCGTCTGGCTACCCAAAATGTAGATGATCTAACCTTCATTAAAATGAACCACAACTGGATTTCGAAATCTTTTGCCCCACCTTGCCCGGCTGACACCTAGCTTTCCTATGAAAAGGTCTTGCCTGTGGACTATACTGAATGCCTTTTCCAATCTCGTAATTTTCTGCACCTGATTGTCCAGCATACGACATGTTTACACCTCACTAAATGGCCAAACTCCCCACACGGGGCCGTGGTATCGACACTTGGCGACAGCACCCGTGAGAGTGCAGTTTGTCTGAAGGGGTGGGTGAGCCCGCTTTTGGTCGACGGCACTGCCACTGGGTCCCTCCTAGTACAATAAAGTGTCTCTGGCGGTGGTGGTGCGCACCCAACGTCAGACACACCGTTGTAATATGAGGGGCCCTGGGCCTGTACCGCCGGCCACAAGACAGTTTCCCCCCACCCCAGCTCAAACAGTGCTCTACCACTTGCAAAATCATCTCACAGCTCCACCAATGTTTAGTCTATGCGCTGACATCCTTCAATGCCTGCCACTGACAATACCATTGTATTGACATTTTTGTTATGTTAGGCCTTCGATGCCTGTCTGTGGTCACTCCTTCCACTAGGCCTCCACTGACCACACCACTGCTGCCCGTGTACCCCTGGAACCAATTTAAAATTGCCTACAGCCATGTGTTATTATTTTAGGCCTTCGATGCCTGTCTGCGGTCACTCCTTCCACTAGGCCTCCACTGACCACACCACTGCTGCCCGTGTACCCCTGGAACCAATTTAAAATTGCCTACAGCCATGTGTTATTATTTTAGGCCTTCGATGCCTGTCTGCGGTCACTCCTTCCACTAGGCCTCCACTGACCACACCACTGCTGCCCGTGGACCCCTGGAACCAATTTAAAATTGCCTACAGCCATGTGTTATTATTTTAGGCCTTCGATGCCTGTCTGCGGTCACTCCTTCCACTAGGCCTCCACTGACCACACCACTGCTGCCCGTGTACCCCTGGAACCAATTTAAAATTGCCTACAGCCAGCCCAATTTTTTTACTTTAGGCCTTCGATGCCTGTCTGCGGTCACTCCTTCCACTAGGCCTCCACTGACCACACCACTGCTGCCCGTGTACCCCTGGAACCAATTTAAAATTGCCTACAGCCATGTGTTATTATTTTAGGCCTTCGATGCCTGTCTGCGGTCACTCCTTCCACTAGGCCTCCACTGACCACACCACTGCTGCCCGTGTACCCCTGGAACCAATTTAAAATTGCCTACAGCCATGTGTTATTATTTTAGGCCTTCGATGCCTGTCTGCGGTCACTCCTTCCACTAGGCCTCCACTGACCACACCACTGCTGCCCGTGTACCCCTGGAACCAATTTAAAATTGCCTACAGCCATGTGTTATTATTTTAGGCCTTCGATGCCTGTCTGCGGTGACTCCTTCCACTAGGCCTCCACTGACCACACCACTGCTGCCCGTGTACCCCTGGAACCAATTTAAAATTGCCTACAGCCATGTGTTATTATTTTAGGCCTTCGATGCCTGTCTGCGGTCACTCCTTCCACTAGGCCTCCACTGACCACACCACTGCTGCCCGTGTACCCCTGGAACCAACATCAGAAAATATAAAAATAAGTATTTTGCTTATAAAAAAGAAAATACTGGAGAGATATCAAATGCAGACATTTTAACATCAAAAACAAACACATACAACAAAAATCTGGTACAGTACTAAAAATGGCCACCAGCTACAATAACTTTCTCCTGCAAGTAGTTAACTGAAAGGTTTTTTAAATTTTAAACACAGATATGGCATCCACCGAGTGTTGTCCTGTCGCGTCTTCTTTATATTATTGCCAAGAAGATGCAAAACAATAAAAATAATAAAATCATTATTTACCAAAAAAATAGAGTAAGTCAAAACCACATTGCAAATAAACATTCATTACAAATAAAGAAGCAGGGCGCGTCCGAGGGTGAGTATATACCTAATAAGAATATAATCACCCTCGGACGCGCCCTGCTTCTTTCCGACAGCCTTCCTTCCTAAGAATCAGCCCTTCCGTGGTGTAGAGAGAGGGTTTGTTACACTCCAAGGTGTTCCCCAGGTTGCCTTTCCTGAGCTTCGATCTTCCGGCTCTCGTTTAGTAGTTGTTGGAAACTACGCTGCATTAGGCCTACAAATTGGGTATGGGGTGTAGAGAGATGGTGTGTTCCACTCCAAGGTGTTCACCAGGTTGCCTTTCCTGAGCTTCGATCTTCCGGCTCTCGTTTAGTAGTTGTTGGAAACTACGCTGCATTAGGCCTACAAATTGGGTATGGGGTGTAGAGAGATGGTGTGTTCCACTGTAGAGAGATGGTGTGTTCCACTCCAAGGTGTTCCCCAGGTTTCCTCGCCAATGCTTCGATCATCATGCTCTCGTTTAGTAGTTGTTGGAAACTACGCTGCATTAGGCCTACAAATTGGGTATGGGGTGTAGAGAGATGGTGTGTTCCACTCCAAGGTGTTCCCCAGGTTTCCTCTCCATTGCTTCGATCTTCATGCTCTCGTTTAGTAGTTGTTGGAAACTACGCTGCATTAGGCCTACAAATTGGGTATGGGGTGTAGAGAGATGGTGTGTTACACTCCAAGGTGTTCCCCAGGTTTCCTCTCCATTGCTTCGATCTTCCGGCTCTCGTTTAGTAGTTGTTGGAAACTACGCTGCATTGGGCCTACAAATTGGGTATGGGGTGTAGAGAGATGGTGTGTTCCACTCCAAGGTGTTCTCCAGGTTGCCTTTCCTGAGCTTCGATCTTCCGGCTCTCGTTTAGTAGTTGTTGGAAACTACGCTGCATTAGGCCTACAAATTGGGTATGGGGTGTAGAGAGATGGTGTGTTCCACTCCAAGGTGTTCCCCAGGTTTCCTCGCCAATGCTTCGATCATCATGCTCTCGTTTAGTAGTTGTTGGAAACTACGCTGCATTAGACCTACAAATTGGGTATGGGGTGTAGAGAGATGGTGTGTTCCACTCCAAGGTGTTCTCCAGGTTGCCTTTCCTGAACTTCTATCTTCAGGCTCTCATTAAATTGTGGTTAAACGGAACAACTGCATTTGGCGTACTAGTTGGTTTGGGGCCTACTATCGGTGTCTGCCGCTCCTTGCTGTTCTCCTGGTTTCCTGTCCTGAAATTCCGTTTTCAGGCGCTCGTTAAGTAGTTGTTAATGTTAGACTGCATTTGGCCTACTAGTTGGGTTGGGGCCTACTATCGGTGTCTGCCACTCCTTGCTGTTCTCCTCCACTGAACAAAGCTGTGCCGCCTGTTTACTACTGTTGCCAATTTTGAACTGCATTTCGACTACTTACTGATTTGGGCCTACTCTCTGTGTCAGCCTCTCATTCCAGTTGTCCTCCACTGCAATGCCCCCTGATTAGTCCTGTGTTACCAATTTTGAACTGCATTTAGCCCACTTTATTCTTTGGGCCTATATCTGTGTTTCCTCCTCATCCTGCCCATTGCCCAGCCAGTGATAGATGAGTCTGCTGGTACATTGACCCATAACGCAACATTTCCCGTGCACGCTACACTGCAAGATTGTGACCCTGCTGAAAGTCAGGTCCCCCTTCCCGCATACCATACCACCTTACACGGGGACAAACAGGAAGGTGCAGATGAAAGTGCAGGTTCCTTCATCAGGTGGGGGGAGGAATACTAGTTGGCGACGTCACTGGCACAGGGCCTCTCATGGTACGCAAAAGTGTTGCTGCCGGTGGGAGGCGCCCCCGCCGTGCAAACACACCGCTGTACTTTGAGGGGCCCTGTGCCAGTGCCAATGCCAACGAGTGGGCCCCCCCTGCATGCTCAGGTTCACAGCACTTGCAAAGTTGAAATACTTACCTCTCCCTGCTCCACTGCCGTGACGTGGTCCAGATTTCCTGGGCCCACTAATTACTTGAACCAGCCCTACCCACCACAACTTTAGCCAAATGACCCCCAATTTCAAATGCCTTCCAATTATTATAAGGTAAATTACGCTTGACAAGCTTCATTAAGAAGAATGGATGGTTTTGACATTAAAATGGGCACTCTAGGTGTTTTCCTGGCCCCCACTCACTGCCGACTATGCTGCCCCATTGACTTGCATTGGGTTTCGTGTTTCGGTCGATCCCGACTTTACGTCATAATCGGCCGATTTCACTCGACCCGACTTTTGAGATAGTCGGGTTTCGCGAAACCCGGCTCGACTCTAAAAAGGTCAAGGTCGCTCAACTCTACTCTCCAGTATTTTCTTTTTTATAAGCAAAATACTTATTTTTATATTTTCTGATGTTGGTTCCAGGGGTACACGGGCAGCAGTGGTGTGGTCAGTGGAGGCCTAGTGGAAGGAGTGACCGCAGACAGGCATCGAAGGCCTAAAATAATAACACATGGCTGTAGGCAATTTTAAATTGGTTCCAGGGGTACACGGGCAGCAGTGGTGTGGTCAGTGGAGGCCTAGTGGAAGGAGTGACCGCAGACAGGCATCGAAGGCCTAAAATAATAACACATGGCTGTAGGCAATTTTAAATTGGTTCCAGGGGTACACGGGCAGCAGTGGTGTGGTCAGTGGAGGCCTAGTGGAAGGAGTCACCGCAGACAGGCATCGAAGGCCTAAAATAATAACACATGGCTGTAGGCAATTTTAAATTGGTTCCAGGGGTACACGGGCAGCAGTGGTGTGGTCAGTGGAGGCCTAGTGGAAGGAGTGACCGCAGACAGGCATCGAAGGCCTAAAATAATAACACATGGCTGTAGGCAATTTTAAATTGGTTCCAGGGGTACACGGGCAGCAGTGGTGTGGTCAGTGGAGGCCTAGTGGAAGGAGTCACCGCAGACAGGCATCGAAGGCCTAAAATAATAACACATGGCTGTAGGCAATTTTAAATTGGTTCCAGGGGTACACGGGCAGCAGTGGTGTGGTCAGTGGAGGCCTAGTGGAAGGAGTGACCGCAGACAGGCATCGAAGGCCTAAAATAATAACACATGGCTGTAGGCAATTTTAAATTGGTTCCAGGGGTACACGGGCAGCAGTGGTGTGGTCAGTGGAGGCCTAGTGGAAGGAGTCACCGCAGACAGGCATCGAAGGCCTAAAATAATAACACATGGCTGTAGGCAATTTTAAATTGATTCCAGGGGTACACGGGCAGCAGTGGTGTGGTCAGTGGAGGCCTAGTGGAAGGAGTGACCGCAGACAGGCATCG
Organism: Ranitomeya imitator; assembly: GCF_032444005.1. Lineage (NCBI taxonomy): Eukaryota > Metazoa > Chordata > Amphibia > Anura > Dendrobatidae > Ranitomeya > Ranitomeya imitator. The sequence continues at coordinate 241,461,502 of NC_091282.1, forward strand.
AAGGCCTAAAATAATAACACATGGCTGTAGGCAATTTTAAATTGGTTACAGGGGTACACGGGCAGCAGTGGTGTGGTCAGTGGAGGCCTAGTGGAAGGAGTGACCGCAGACAGGCATCGAAGGCCTAAAATAATAACACATGGCTGTAGGCAATTTTAAATTGGTTCCAGGGGTACACGGGCAGCAGTGGTGTGGTCAGTGGAGGCCTAGTGGAAGGAGTGACCGCAGACAGGCATCGAAGGCCTAAAATAATAACACATGGCTGTAGGCAATTTTAAATTGGTTCCAGGGGTACACGGGCAGCAGTGGTGTGGTCAGTGGAGGCCTAGTGGAAGGAGTGACCGCAGACAGGCATCGAAGGCCTAAAATAATAACACATGGCTGTAGGCAATTTTAAATTGGTTACAGGGGTACACGGGCAGCAGTGGTGTGGTCAGTGGAGGCCTAGTGGAAGGAGTGACCGCAGACAGGCATCGAAGGCCTAAAATAATAACACATGGCTGTAGGCAATTTTAAATTGGTTACAGGGGTACACGGGCAGCAGTGGTGTGGTCAGTGGAGGCCTAGTGGAAGGAGTGACCGCAGACAGGCATCGAAGGCCTAAAATAATAACACATGGCTGTAGGCAATTTTAAATTGGTTCCAGGGGTACACGGGCAGCAGTGGTGTGGTCAGTGGAGGCCTAGTGGAAGGAGTGACCGCAGACAGGCATCGAAGGCCTAAAATAATAACACATGGCTGTAGGCAATTTTAAATTGGTTACAGGGGTACACGGGCAGCAGTGGTGTGGTCAGTGGAGGCCTAGTGGAAGGAGTGACCGCAGACAGGCATCGAAGGCCTAAAATAATAACACATGGCTGTAGGCAATTTTAAATTGGTTCCAGGGGTACACGGGCAGCAGTGGTGTGGTCAGTGGAGGCCTAGTGGAAGGAGTGACCGCAGACAGGCATCGAAGGCCTAAAATAATAACACATGGCTGTAGGCAATTTTAAATTGGTTCCAGGGGTACACGGGCAGCAGTGGTGTGGTCAGTGGAGGCCTAGTGGAAGGATTGACCACAGACAGGCATCGAAGGCCTAACATAACAAAAATGTCAATACAATGGTATTGTCAGTGGCAGGCATTGAAGGATGTCAGCGCATAGACTAAACATTGGTGGAGCTGTGAGATAATTTTGCAAGTGGTAGAGCACTGTTTGAGCTGGGGTGGGGGGAAACTGTCTTGTGGCCGGCGGTACAGGCCCAGGGCCCCTCATATTACAACGGTGTGTCTGACGTTGGGTGCGCACCACCACCGCCAGAGACACTTTATTGTACTAGGAGGGACCCAGTGGCAGTGCCGTCGACCAAAAGCGGGCTCACCCACCTCTTCAGACAAACTGCACTCTCACGGGTGCTGTCGCCAAGTGTCGATACCACGGCCCCGTGTGGGGAGTTTGGCCATTTAGTGAGGTGTTATGACCCCAATGGCGAGGGTCTCAGAGGAACGTGGAAGTCTGCAAGATACAAAAATCCAGCTCATAGGGCAGTGGTAACTGGGTTGACCATATATCTACTCCTAACGCCAACACTAGAAGTAGCCGGGGGTCATACCTACGTTGATCCTAGATGACTCGCGCCAGCCGGAGAATCTAAATACCCCTAGTAGAGGAAAACAAAGACCTCTCTTGCCTCCAGAGAAAGGGACCCCAAAGCAGGATAGAAGCCCCCCACAAATAATAACGGTGAGGTAAGAGGAAATGACAAACACAGAAATGAACCAGGTTTAGCACAGAGAGGCCCGCTAACTAATAGCAGAATATAGAAAGGTAACTTATATGGTCAACAAAAAAACCCTATCAAAAATCCACACTGGAAATTCAAGAACCCCCGAACCGTCTAACGGTCCGGGGGGAGAACACCAGCGCCCTAGAGCTTCCAGCAAAAGTCAGGATACAGATTAGGAACAAGCTGGACAAAAATACTAAACCAAAAACAAATAGCAAAAAGCAAAGTAAATGACTTAGCTGAATAACCGGACCAGGATCAGTAGACAAGAGCACAGCAGATTAGCTCTGATAACTACGTTGCCAGGCATAGAACTGAGTGTCCAGGGAGCTTATAAAGCAACGCCCCTAACTAACGACCCAGGTGCGGATAAAAGGAAAGACAGAAAAACCAGAGTCAAAAAACTAGTAACCACTAGAGGGAGCCAAAAAGCAAATTCACAACAGTACCCCCCCCTTAGTGAGGGGTCACCGAACCCTCACCACGACCACCAGGGCGATCAGGATGAGCGGCATGAAAGGCACGAACTAAATCGGCCGCATGAACATCAGAGGCGACCACCCAGGAATTATCCTCCTGACCATAGCCCTTCCACTTGACCAGGTACTGAAGTCTTCGCCTGGAGAGGCGAGAATCCAAGATCTTCTCCACCACGTACTCCAACTCGCCCTCAACCAACACCGGAGCAGGAGGCTCAGCAGAAGGAACTACAGGCACAACGTACCGCCGCAACAAGGACCTATGAAATACATTGTGAATAGCAAACGACACAGGAAGATCCAGACGAAAAGATACAGGATTAAGGATTTCCAATATCTTGTAAGGACCAATAAAACGAGGTTTAAATTTGGGAGAGGAGACCTTCATAGGAACAAAGCGGGAAGAAAGCCATACCAAATCCCCAACGCGTAGTCGGGGACCCACACCGCGGCGGCGGTTGGCAAAGCGCTGAGCCCTCTCCTGTGACAACTTCAAGTTGTCCACCACATGATTCCAGATCCGCTGCAACCTATCCACCACAGAATCCACCCCAGGACAGTCAGAAGACTCCACATGACCTGAAGAAAAGCGAGGATGGAAACCAGTGTTGCAGAAAAAAGGCGAAACCAAGGTGGCGGAACTAGCCCGATTATTAAGGGCAAACTCAGCCAACGGCAAGAATGTCACCCAATCGTCCTGATCAGCAGAGACAAAACACCTCAAATAAGCCTCCAAAGTCTGATTGGTTCGCTCCGTCTGTCCATTAGTCTGAGGATGGAAAGCAGAGGAAAACGACAAATCAATGCCCATCCTACTACAAAAGGATCGCCAGAACCTGGAAACGAACTGGGATCCTCTATCTGACACAATATTCTCAGGGATGCCGTGCAAACGAACCACGTTCTGGAAAAACACAGGAACCAGATCGGAAGAGGAAGGCAGCTTAGGCAAAGGAACCAAATGGACCATCTTGGAGAAGCGATCACATATCACCCAGATAACAGACATGCCCTGAGATAGCGGAAGATCAGAAATGAAATCCATGGAGATATGTGTCCAAGGTCTCTTCGGGACAGGCAAGGGCAAGAGCAACCCGCTGGCACGAGAACAGCAAGGCTTAGCTCTAGCACAAGTCCCACAGGACTGCACAAATGACCGCACATCCCTTGACAAAGAAGGCCACCAAAAGGACCTGGCCACCAGATCTCTGGTGCCAAAAATTCCCGGGTGACCTGCCAACACCGAGGAATGAACCTCGGAAATGACTCTGCTGGTCCACTTATCCGGAACAAACAGTCTGTCAGGTGGACAAGACTCAGGCCTATCAGCTTGAAATCTCTGCAACACACGTCGCAGATCCGGAGAAATAGCTGATAAGATAACTCCATCCTTAAGAATACCAACAGGATCAGCGACTCCAGGAGCATCAGGCACAAAGCTCCTAGAAAGAGCATCGGCCTTCACATTCTTTGAACCTGGTAAATACGAGACAACAAAATCAAAGCGGGAGAAAAACAATGACCAGCGGGCCTGTCTCGGATTAAGGCGTTTAGCAGACTCGAGATACATCAGATTTTTGTGATCAGTCAAGACCACCACACGATGCTTAGCACCCTCGAGCCAATGACGCCACTCCTCAAATGCCCACTTCATGGCCAACAACTCCCGATTGCCCACATCATAATTTCGCTCGGCAGGCGAAAACTTCCTAGAGAAAAAGGCACAAGGTTTCATAACAGAGCAACCAGGGCCTCTCTGCGACAAAACGGCCCCTGCTCCAATCTCCGAAGCATCCACCTCAACCTGAAAGGGAAGTGAGACATCGGGCTGGCACAAAACAGGCGCCGAAGTAAACCGGCGTTTCAACTCCTGGAAAGCCTCCACGGCAGCAGGAGCCCAGTTAGCAACATCGGAGCCCTTCTTGGTCATATCCGTCAAAGGTTTCACAACGCTAGAAAAATTAGCGATAAAACGACGGTAGAAGTTAGCGAAACCCAAGAACTTCTGAAGACTCTTAAGTGACGAGGGCTGAGTCCAATCAAGAATAGCTCGGACCTTGACCGGGTCCATCTCCACAGCAGAAGGGGAAAAAATAAACCCCAAAAAGGGAACCTTCTGTACACCAAAGAGACACTTTGAGCCTTTGACAAACAAAGAATTTTCACGCAAAATTTTAAAGACCAACCTGACCTGCTCCACATGCGAGTCCCAATCATCAGAAAAAACCAAAATATCATCCAGATAAACGATCAAAAATTTATCCAGATACTTCCGGAAAATGTCATGCATAAAGGACTGAAAAACTGAAGGCGCATTGGAGAGCCCAAAAGGCATCACCAAGTACTCAAAATGACCTTCGGGCGTATTGAATGCGGTTTTCCATTCATCACCTTGCTTAATGCGCACAAGGTTGTACGCACCACGAAGGTCTATCTTGGTGAACCACTTGGCACCTTTAATTCGGGCAAACAAGTCAGACAACAGCGGCAGAGGATACTGAAATTTGACAGTGATCTTATTTAAAAGCCGATAATCAATACAAGGCCTCAAAGATCCGTCCTTTTTAGCCACAAAAAAGAATCCTGCACCAAGAGGGGAAGAAGACGGACGAATATGTCCTTTCTCCAAAGACTCCTTGATATACGAACGCATAGCGGTATGTTCAGGTACCGACAGATTAAAGAGTCTTCCCTTAGGAAATTTACTGCCTGGAATCAAATCTATAGCACAGTCACAGTCCCTATGAGGAGGCAATGCACTGGACCTGGACTCGCTAAAGACATCCTGATAATCAGACAAATACTCCGGAACTTCCGAAGGCGTAGAAGAAGCAATAGACACAGGCAGGATATCCCCATGAATACCACGACAGCCCCAACTAGAAACTGACATAGCCTTCCAGTCCAGGACGGGATTATGGGTCTGTAACCATGGCAGCCCTAAAACAACCAAATCATGCATTTTATGTAAAACAAGAAAACGTATCACCTCGCGGTGTTCAGGAGTCATGCACATGGTAACCTGTGTCCAATACTGCGGTTTATTTGCTGCCAATGGCGTAGCATCAATACCCCTAAGAGGAATAGGATTTTCTAATGGTTCAAGAGTAAAACCACAGCGCTTAGCAAATGACAGATCCATAAGACTCAGGGCAGCACCTGAATCTACAAACGCCATGACAGGATAAGACGACAGTGAGCAAATCAAAGTTACAGACAGAATAAATTTAGGTTGCAAATTTCCAGCGGTGACCGGACCAACAACCTTAGCTATACGTTTAGAGCATGCTGAGATAACATGTGTAGAATCACCACAGTAGTAGCACAAGCCATTCCGGCGTCTATGAATTTTCCGCTCATTTCTGGTCAGGATTCTATCACATTGCATTAAATCAGGTGTCTGTTCAGACAACACCATGAGGGAATTTGCGGTTTTTCTATCACATTGCACCGAATTAGGTGTCTGTTCAGACAACACCATGAGGGAATTTGCGGTCTTGCGCTCCCGCAATCGCCGGTCAATTTGAATAGCCAGTGCCATAGCATCATTCAGACCTGTGGGAATGGGAAAACCCACCATAACATCTTTAATGGCATCAGAAAGACCATTTCTAAAATTAGCGGCCAGTGCACAGTCGTTCCAATGTGTCAGCACGGACCATTTCCGAAATTTTTGGCAATACACTTCAGCCTCGTCCTGCCCCTGAGACATAGCCAGCAGGGCCTTTTCTGCCTGAATCTCAAGATTGGGTTCCTCATAAAGTAAACCGAGCGCCAGAAAAAACGCATCAATATCAGCCAATGCCGGATCTCCTGGCGCCAGCGAAAAAGCCCAATCTTGAGGGTCACCCCGTAAGAACGAAATAACAATTTTTACTTGCTGAGCGGAGTCTCCAGATGAACAGGGTCTCAGGGACAAAAACAATTTACAATTATTCTTGAAATTCCTAAACTTAAACCTGTCTCCGGAAAACAGTTCAGGAATCGGTATCTTAGGTTCTGACCCAGGACTTCTGATAACATAATCTTGTATGCCCTGCACACGAGTAGCCAGCTGGTCCACACTTGTAATCAAGGTCTGGACATTCATGTCTGCAGCAAGCATAAGCCACTCTGAGGTAAAGGGGATGAAGAAAAAAAAAAAAAAAAAAAATGAGAGAGGAGAAAAAAAAAAACTCAGAATCTTCTTTCTTATAATCCCTCTTTTGCAATGCATTAAACATTTAATATAGGCCTGGCAAACTGTTATGACCCCAATGGCGAGGGTCTCAGAGGAACGTGGAAGTCTGCAAGATACAAAAATCCAGCTCATAGGGCAGTGGTAACTGGGTTGACCATATATCTACTCCTAACGCCAACACTAGAAGTAGCCGGGGGTCATACCTACGTTGATCCTAGATGACTCGCGCCAGCCGGAGAATCTAAATACCCCTAGTAGAGGAAAACAAAGACCTCTCTTGCCTCCAGAGAAAGGGACCCCAAAGCAGGATAGAAGCCCCCCACAAATAATAACGGTGAGGTAAGAGGAAATGACAAACACAGAAATGAACCAGGTTTAGCACAGAGAGGCCCGCTAACTAATAGCAGAATATAGAAAGGTAACTTATATGGTCAACAAAAAAACCCTATCAAAAATCCACACTGGAAATTCAAGAACCCCCGAACCGTCTAACGGTCCGGGGGGAGAACACCAGCGCCCTAGAGCTTCCAGCAAAAGTCAGGATACAGATTAGGAACAAGCTGGACAAAAATACTAAACCAAAAACAAATAGCAAAAAGCAAAGTAAATGACTTAGCTGAATAACCGGACCAGGATCAGTAGACAAGAGCACAGCAGATTAGCTCTGATAACTACGTTGCCAGGCATAGAACTGAGTGTCCAGGGAGCTTATAAAGCAACGCCCCTAACTAACGACCCAGGTGCGGATAAAAGGAAAGACAGAAAAACCAGAGTCAAAAAACTAGTAACCACTAGAGGGAGCCAAAAAGCAAATTCACAACAGTGAGGTGTAAACATGTCGTATGCTGGACAATCAGGTGCAGAAAATTACGAGATTGGAAAAGGCATTCAGAATAGTCCACAGGCAAGACCTTTTCATAGGAAAGCTAGGTGTCAGCCGGGCAAGGTGGGGCAAAAGATTTCGAAATCCAGTTGTGGTTCATTTTAATGAAGGTTAGATCATCTACATTTTGGGTAGCCAGACGAGTCCTTTTTTCTGTTAGTATTGAACCTGCAGCACTGAATACTCTTTCTGATAGGACACTAGCTGCCGGGCAAGCAAGCTCCTGCAATGCATATTCTGCCAATTCTGGCCAGGTGTCTAATTTTGATGCCCAGTAATCAAATGGGAATGACGGTTGAGGGAGAACATCGATAAGGGATGAAAAATAGTTTGTAACCATACTGGACAAATGTTGTCTCCTGTCACTTTGAATTGATGCTGCAGTACCTGTCCTGTCTGCGGTCATAGCAAAATCACTCCACAACCTGGTCAGAAAACCCCTCTGGCCAACGCCACTTCTGATTTCTGCCCCTCTAACACCTCTGGTCTGCTGGCCCCTGCAGCTCGTGTGAGAACGATCACGGGCGCTGTGTGCAGGGAATGCCAGAAGCAAACGGTCAACAAGAGTTGATTGTTTGGTTGCTAATATTAGTTCCAAGTTCTCATGTGGCATTATATTTTGCAATTTGCCTTTATAGCGAGGATCAAGGAGGCAGGCCAACCAGTAATCGTCATCATTCATCATTTTAGTTATGCGTGTGTCCCTTTTGAGGATACGTAAGGCATAATCCGCCATGTGGGCCAAAGTTCCAGTTCTCAAATCTGCGGTTGTGCTTGGTTGAGGGGCAGTTTCAGGCAAATCCACGTCACTTGTGTCCCTCAAAAAACCAGAACCCGGCCTTGCCGCGCCACCAATTTCCAGTGGCCCCGGAAAAGCTTCCTCATTAAAAATATAATCATCCCCATCATCCTCCTCGTCCTCCTCCTCATCTTCGCCCGCTACCTCGTCCTGTACACTGCCCTGGCCAGACAATGGCTGACTGTCATCAAGGCTTTCCTCTTCCTCAGCTGCAGACGCCTGATCCTTTATGTGCGTCAAACTTTGCATCAGCAGACGCATTAGGGGGATGCTCATGCTTATTATGGCGTTGTCTGCACTAACCAGCCGTGTGCATTCCTCAAAACACTGAAGGACTTGACACGTCTTGAATCTTCGACCACTGCACACCTGACAACTCCATGTCTGCCATCCTACTGCCTGCCCGTGTATGTGTATCCTCCCACAAAAACATAACAGCCCGCCTCTGTTCACACAGTCTCTGAAGCATGTGCAGTGTTGAGTTCCACCTTGTTGCAACGTCTATGATTAGGCGATGCTGGGGAAGGTTCAAAGAACGCTGATAGGTCTGCATACGGCTGGAGTGTACGGGCGAACGGCGGATATGTGAGCAAAGTCCACGCACTTTGAGGAGCAGGTCGGATAACCCCGGATAACTTTTCAGGAAGCACTGCACCACCAGGTTTAAGGTGTGAGCCAGGCAAGGAATGTGTTTCAGTTGGGAAAGGGAGATGGCAGCCATGAAATTCCTTCCGTTATCACTCACTACCTTGCCTGCCTCAAGATCTACAGTGCCCAGCCACGACTGCGTTTCTTTCTGCAAGAACTCGGACAGAACTTCCGCGGTGTGTCTGTTGTCGCCCAAACACTTCATAGCCAATACAGCCTGCTGACGTTTGCCAGTAGCTGCCCCATAATGGGAGACCTGGTGTGCAACAGTGGCAGCTGCGGATGGAGTGGTTGTGCGACTGCGGTCTGTGGACGAGCTCTCGCTTCTGCAGGAGGACGAAGAGGAGGAGGAGGGGGTGCGAATGGCTACAGCCAATTGTTTCCTAGACCGTGGGCTAGGCAGAACTGTCCCAAACTTGCTGTCCCCTGTGGACCCTGCATCCACCACATTTACCCAGTGTGCCGTGATGGACACGTAACGTCCCTGGCCATGCCTACTGGTCCATGCATCTGTTGTCAGGTGCACCTTTGTGCTCACAGATTGCCTGAGTGCATGGACGATGCGCTCTTTAACATGCTGGTGGAGGGCTGGGATGGCTTTTCTGGAAAAAAAGTGTCGACTGGGTAGCTCGTAGCGTGGTACAGCGTAGTCCATCAGGGCTTTGAAAGCTTCGCTTTCAACTAACCGGTAGGGCATCATCTCTAACGAGATTAGTCTAGCTATGTGTGCGTTCAAACCCTGTGTACGCGGATGCGAGGCTAAGTACTTCCTTTTTCTAACCATAGTCTCATGTAGGGTGAGCTGGAGATCGTGGAACTAGCGGGGGTGCCGGTGGACATGGCAGACTGAGAGACGGTGGGAGATGGTATTGTTGCCACCGGTGCCCTAGATGCAGTGTTTCCTACTACGAAACTGGTGATTCCCTGACCCTGACTGCTTTGGCCTGGCAAAGAAACCTGCACAGATACTGCAGGTGGTGCGGAAAATGGTGGCCCTACACTGCCGGAAGGGATGTTGCGTTGCTGACTAGCTTCATTGGCCGAGGGTGCTACAACCTTAAAGGACGTTTGGTAGTTAGTCCAGGCTTGCAAATGCATGGTGGTTAAATGTCTATGCATGCAACTTGTATTGAGACTTTTCAGATTCTGTCCTCTGCTTAAGGTAGTTGAACATTTTTGACAGATGACTTTGCGCTGATCAATTGGATGTTGTTTAAAAAGATGCCAGACTGCACTCTTTCTAGCATCGGATACCTTTTCAGGCATTGCAGACTGAGCTTTAACCGGATGGCCACGCTGTCCTCCAAAAGGTTTTGGCTTTGCCACGCGTTTTGGGCAAGATACGGGCCTGGCAGATGGAACCTGTTGCGATGTTGATGCCTGCTGCGGCCCCTCCTCCTCCGCTTCAGAACTGCTGCCGCCTGCACCCTGTTCCCCCAATGGCTGCCAATCAGGGTCAAGAACTGGGTCATCTATCACCTCTTCTTGTAGCTCGTGTGCAACTTCGTCTGTGTCACCATGTCGGTCAGTGGTATAGCGTTCATGATGGGGCAACATAGTCTCATCAGGGTCTGATTCTTGATCAGCACCCTGCGAGGGCAATGTTGTGGTCTGAGTCAAAGGACCAGCATAGTAGTCTGGCTGTGGCTGTGCATCAGTGCACTCCATGTCAGATTCAACTTGCAATGGACATGGACTGTTAACTGCTTCACTTTCTAAGCCAGGGACGGTATGTGTAAAGAGCTCCATGGAGTAACCCGTTGTGTCGCCTGCTGCATTCTTCTCTGTTGTTGTTTTTGCTGAAGAGGACAAGGAAGCGACTTGTCCCTGACCGTGAACATCCACTAACGACGCGCTGCTTTGACATTTACCAGTTTCACGAGAGGAGGCAAAAGAGCTAGAGGCTGAGTCAGCAAGATAAGCCAAAACTTGCTCTTGCTGCTCCGGCTTTAAAAGCGGTTTTCCTACTCCCAGAAAAGGGAGCGTTCGAGGCCTTGTGTAGCCAGACGACGAACCTGGCTCCACAGCTCCAGACTTAGGTGCAATATTTTTTTTCCCACGACCAGCTGATGCTCCACCACTACCACTACCCTCATTACCAGCTGACAATGAACGCCCCCGGCCACGACCTCTTCCACCATACTTCCTCATTGTTTTAAAAACGTAAACAAACTAACGGTATTTGTTGCTGTCACACAAATTACACGGTGAGCTATAACTTCAGTATGATTTAGCTACCCCTTTACAGGTGAGTGAGACCACAACGAAAATCAGGCACAATGTTACACACTCTGTTGTTGGTGGCAACAAATGATAGAGATGCCACACACGCAGGACTGTCACTGAAGCACAAATGTAAATATTAATCTCCCACTGATTTGATTTTTTTTTTTTTTAAGGGAGACTTTAGGAAAAAAAAATAATAGAATAAAATGATTTTTTCAGGAAGAATTTAGAAACCAAATAAAATAAAATGATTTTTTCAGGGAGAATTTAGAAAACAAATAAAACAAAAAAAGGCTTTCTATGGCCCACTGAGTGAGAGATGACGCACACAGGAGTCAGGAGTGGCACACAAGCCCAGAGGCCAATATTTATCTCCCACTGATTGATGTAGTGATTTTTTCAGGTAGATTTTGGAACCCAAATCAAGCTAAAAAAAATAATAGGCTTTCTATGGCCCACAATTGGAGAGAGAGAGAGAGATGGCACACCCAGGAGTCAAGACTGGCACACAAGCAGAAAGGGCAATATTAATCTCCCACTGATTTGTTTTTTTTTTTTTTTCAGGGAGACTTTAGGAAAAAAAAAAATAGAATAAAATGATTTTTTCAGGAAGAATTTAGAAACCAAATAAAATAAAATGATTTTTTTTAGGGAGAATTTAGAAAACAAATAAAACAAAAAAAGGCTTTCTATGGTCACTGAGTGAGAGATGACGCACACAGGAGTCAGGAGTGGCACACAAGCCCAGAGGCCAATATTTATCTCGCACTTTTTTTTTTTTGTTCCAGGGAAAATTTATAAACCCAATAAAAAAAATAATAAATAGGCTTTCTATGGCCCACTATCTGAGAGACAGAGAGAGATGGCACGCTTAGGACTGGCACACAAGCCCAAAGGCCAATATTAATCTCCCACTGATTGATTTATTGATTTTTTCAGGTAGAATTTAGAACCCAAATAAAGCAAAAAAAAAAAAAAATGGGCTTTCTATGGCCCACTGAGTGAGTGATGATGCACACAGGAGTCAGGAGTGGCACACAAGCCCTGAGGCCAATATTTTTCTCCCACTGATTGATGTAGTGATTTTTTCAGGTAGATTTTATAACCCAAATGAAGCAAAAAAATAAATAGGCTTTCTATGGCCCACTGAGTGAGAGATGACACAGACAGGGATGGCACTCTAGCAGAAATGCCAATCTTAATCTCCCACAAAAAAAAAAAAAAAAACAGGGAGTGTCCTTCAATTACTATCTCCCTGCATTAATCTCAGCCAGGTATGGCAGGCAGCAATAAGGAGTGGACTGATGCACAAATTAAATAAAAAGTGTGTACAAACCAAAAAGATAGCTGTGCAGAAAGGAAGGAACAAGAGGATTTGTGCTTTGAAAAAAGCAGTTGGTTTGCACAGCGGCGTACACACAGCAATGCAGCTATCAGGGAGCCTTCTAGGGCAGCCCAATGAGCTACAGCGCTGAGGGGAAAAAAAAAAAAATGTAGCTTCCACTGTCCCTGCACACCGAAGGTGGTGTTGGGCAGTGGAAATCGCTACAGCACAAGCGGTTTGGTGGTTAATGGACCCTGCCTAACGCTATCCCTGCTTCTGACGAAGCGGCAGCAACCTCTCCCTAAGCTCAGATCAGCAGCAGTAACATGGCGGTCGGCGGGAACTCCCCTTTATAGCCCCTGTGACGCCGCAGACAGCAAGCCAATCACTGCAATGCCCTTCTCTAAGATGGTGGGGACCAGGACCTATGTCATCACGCTGCCCACACTCTGCGTTTACCTTCATTGGCTGAGAAATGGCGCTTTTCGCGTCATTGAAGCGCGACTTTGGCGCGAAAGTCGCGTACCGCATGGCCGACCCCGCACAGGGGTCGGATCGGGTTTCATGAAACCCGACTTTACCAAAAGTCGGCGACTTTTGAAAATGAACGACCCGTTTCGCTCAACCCTACCCAGAGTCAGTTGTGTGAAATTGATACTATGCCAAATTAAGGTCTCTAATTTAATCTTAACAACATACTAAAAATATAATGTGAGAAGTCGGAACATTTTAATTACTTTAGTGTGATTACAAGACAGATTGTCATAATCTAACGGTAAACTGTGAAATGGTGTTACAAATAGATACAAAATAAAAAATATTATAATTAAGTGCACTGAGAAAAATCTTGCAAGAAAAAGAACATACTAAAGATGATGGTATATTGTAATAATATTAGCCTTTTTAAGTCAATGGCTACATGTAAAGTTTTGTATTACAAGCAATTAGAATATTTTATATACAGTATGTCTGAATTCAAGCAGATTATGGGCCGCTTTTCTACAGCAGAAGCTGCTTAACCCATTTACCACCGAGGGTGGTTTGCATGTTAATGACTGGGCCAATATTTAGAATTCTGACCACTGTCCCTTTATGAGGTAAGAGCGTTGGAATGCTTTAATGGATCTCGATGATTCTGAGATTGTTTTCTCATGACATATTGTACTTCATGATAGTGGTAAAATTTTGGTGATACGACTTGAGTTTATTTGTGAAAAAAACGGAAATTTGGTGAAAATTTTGAAAATGTTTCAATTTTCCAACTTTGAATTTTCATTCCCTTAAATCACAGCGATACAGTGGGTACGGAAAGTATTCATACCCCTTTACATTTTTCACTGTTAGTTTCATTGCAGCCATTTGGTAAATTCAAAAAAGTTCATTTTTTTCTCATTAAATGTACTCTATGCACCCCATCTTTACTGATAAAAAACAGAAATGTAGTAATTTTTGCAAACTTATTAAAAAAGAAAAACTGAAATATCACATGGTCATAAGTATTCAGACCCTTTGCTCAGTATTGAGTAGAAGAACCCTTTTGAGCTAGTACAGCCATGAGTCTTCTTGGAAATGATGCAACAAGTTTTTCACACCTGGATTTGGGGATCCTCTACCATTCTTCCTTGCAGATCCTCTCCAGTTCCGTCAGGTTGGATGGTGAACGTTGGTGGACAGCCATTTTCAGGTCTCTCAAGAGACCTCTCAATTGGGTTTAGGTCAAGGCTTCGGCTGGGCCAGTCAAGAATGATTACAGAGTTGTTCTGAAGCCACTCCTTTGTTATTTTAGCTGTGTTTTTAGGGTCATTGTCTTGTTGGAACATGAACCTTCGGTCAAGTCTGAGGTCCAGAGCACTCTGGAAAAGGTTTTCATCCAGGATCTCTATGTACTTGACCGCATTCATGTTTCCTTCAACGACAACCAGTCGTCCTGTCCCTGCAGCTGAAAGACACCCCCCTAGCATGATGCTGCCACTGTAAGGAGGAAGATCAGGCCACGGGTACCTGTACTGAGCCGGGTCTGGAACTGTTGATGCTGCCTCCCTTGTTGCTTGGGGGAAAGAATGAGGAGCTGGACCGACCTCATGACCCAGGTAGGAGGTGCAGCTTAAAAAGCAAAGCGTGTGCAGTCGTGGGCAGTTTGGTGAGAATCAGCAGCAACGCACAGCCGGGTGAGCAGCGTGCTGCATCCTCTGAGCACTGATGCTGCATCGGGCTGCGTTGTTTGGTCCCCGCCACCTCCAGCGGGACTGCTGCAGAGGGAAGTGCCGTGCACTCAGTAGCTGCCAGAGACAGAAGTTCCATGTGCTCAGTGACTGAGTACCGCGTACGTGCAGAGGAGAGAAGGCCAAGTATAGGACAGACTTTTGCCACTCACTTCCCGCCCGTTTACGAATGATGATGAGAGTGCCGCGGCCTTGTTTGCTTCAGCTGCATTTGCTCATAGACTAGGGGCTCAGCAGAAGGTACTGGATACTGACCGCTGACATGAGAAGACAGATCATCACTTAAAGGAGTCCATCTGAGGACATCGCCCGGCCGCTGCCGGTTCTACAACTCCCCTGCGGGATCAACTGCTGCAGAGGACAATACAGGACATAAGTTTTTTTTCATTGGACTGCTATTGTTTTACAGTTGCTACCCCTATTATCCCTCCTTTAAGCTCCCTGCAAGAAGTGTATACTTTGTTTTAATAAATTGTTACAACTTGTTAACCCTTGCTCTGCCTCCTGTTTGTCACTGTATCCCGCAACCTGCTTACACCACCACTATGTTTTTCTGTTTGGATTGTATTGGACAGGTGATAAACAGTGCCTGGTTTTCTCCACACATACCACTTAGAAATATCACTGAAAAGGTCTATCTTCATCTCATCAGACCAGAATCTTATTTCTCACAGTCTGGGAGTCCTTCATGTGTTTTTAGCAAATTCTATGCGGGCTTTTATATGTCTTGCACTGAGAAGAGGCTTCCATCAGGCCACTCTGCCATAAAGGCCCGACTAGTGGAGGGCTGTAGTGGTAGTAGGCTTTGTAGAACTTTCTCTCATCTCCCTACTGCATCTCTGGAGCTCAGCCACAGAAATCTTTGAGTTCTTCTTTACTTCTCTCACCAGGCTCTTCTCCCATGATTGTTCAGTTTGGCTGGACAGCCAGGTCTAGGAAGACTTCTGCTGGTCCCAAACTTCTTCCATTTAAGGATTATGGAGGCCACTGTGCTCTTAGGAACCTTGAGTACTGTAGAAATTCTGTTGTAACCTTGGCCAGATCTGTGCTTTGCCACAATTCTGTATCTGAGCTCTTTGACCAGTTCCTTTGCCTTTCCAAATCAAGTCCTATCAGTTTAAATAAACACAGCTGGACACCAATGAAGGAGTAGAACCATCTCAAGGAGGATCACAAGGAAATGAACAGCATGTGACTTAAATATGAGTGTCTGAGCAAAGAGCCTGAATACTTATGACCATGTGATATTTCAGGTTTTTTTTTATTAAAGCTCAGAAGGGAAGGAGCACCGTTTGACTTTTTCAACACAAAATTGGCGGAATTGAGATCAGACACCATGTCGCATTTGGAGAGCCCCTGATGTGCCTAAACAGTGGAAACACCACACAAGTGACACCATTTTGGAAATTAGACCCCCCAAGGAATATATCTAGATGTGTGATGAGCACTTTGAATGCTGATACCCCATATGTAAGGGGATACTACTTTTGAGGCACAGTGCAAAGCTCAGAAGGGAAGAGCTGCCATATTGACGTTCAGATTTTGCTGGAATGGTTTGAGGGTGCCATGTCACATTGGCAAAGCCCCTGAGGTGCGAGAACAATAGAAACCCCTTATATGTGAACTAATTTTACAAACTATACTCCCCAATGAATTCATCTAGAGGTGCAGTGATCATATTGATACCACATGTGCCTCAGAGAATTTTATACCAATGAGTGGTGAAGAAAGAATTACATTTTATTTTCCAAGTTTTTAATTTTTCTTAGGGCTAAGAGGAATTTTTTTTTTACAACAAACTGAGGTACATTTTTTCCTGCATGCGCCAATACCCTATATGTAATCAGGAAATATTTTTTAGGCACAATGCAAAGCTCAGAAGGCAAGGAGCGCCAGATTTTAATGTTATGGTTTGCAGGTGCCATGACCCACTAGGAGAGCCCACGAGGTGCCAGAACAGCAGAACCCCCATAAGTGACCCCATTTTATGAAGTACACCTCTCAATGAATTCATCTAGGGGTGCAGTGATCATATTGACGCCATGGGTGTGTCAAAGAATTTTATACCATTGGGCAGTGAAGACAAAATAACTACACTTGATTTTACATTTTCACACAAGAAGTGCATAAAACTGGCACCTAAATTTGTCCCACAATTTCTACTGAACGTGGCAATACCCTATATGTGGCTGTACAGTACTACTTAGCCATATGCAGAGACTATGAAGGAATGGAGCGCTATTTGCCTATTCAGGTGAATGGGTCCATGGACAAAACAAGCTGAAATGTCCGTTTTTAATGTCAGCATGGGCCACAAAACTTCCCCCATACGTGCACATGCATAACAAACATGGATGTCATCTGTGTGACACACATCGGCACTGGGTAAGAAGCATTACATTAAGCACTGTTCCCCAGCGCCAGGTGCGGAACACGGCTCTCATCATTCTCTCATGCTATGCTGGCAATTGGCGCAAGCAGAGGAGAATCTTGAGACTTACATTTAAGTAATAAAAGACCACAGGGGCGGCTGATGGGACAATTACTCCCATCAGCCTACCCCTGCTAATAACAGTGACAGCAGGAGCAGGGTCTCAGATCCAAAGGCAGAGCGGCTGTCAGCCCTCTGCTGGCTTCCGGAATGCTACGATAATGTTCTATCACAGCATTCCGGGGGTTAAAGTGCAGGGAGCAGTCTGTGATCGCTCCTGGCACCTAGTGCTGGGTGTCAGCTGACACCTGGCAGCGATCGCCCACACATCCCCCGTGTGCGCGGGCGATCATGATGACGTAATGATCCATCCCTGGTCAAATAGGCCAAGGTCACATGGACAGATCATTATGTCCATTGTCAGAAAGCGTTAAAGCTAATGTGTCAATAGGATTTCAGAAGCCCCCCAACACCCTCACTCACAAGAAAGAGTAAAAAAAAAGAAAAACAAACACATTTTATATTTAGTCATACAGCTCTTTCTAGGACAAGTCCAGCAACACCATTACATAGCAAGTACGTTCCAGAGTTGCTGAGAAATCAGCATTTGCATTTAGATGCAAATGAGGCTGAAAAGCTACAGTGGATCTGTCACTCCAGCTCTATTCTTTGCTCAACTTTGACTCCTACTGCTGCTTCATTGACAATCTCTTTGCTCTATGACTTCAGGAAGAAGAGTCGTCAATCAAGCAAGTGGAGGCAGCTCTGGGCAGGGAATAGAACTGAAATGACAGAGGCTTCAAATCTACAGTACAATCGTGGCTGAAAGGGTTGGCACCCTCAACAAAATATTTTGCTGCACACCTTTTGGAACAAATAACTGAAATCAATCCTTTTGTATAACCATTAACAAGCTTCTTACAATTCTCAAATGAAATTTTGGACAAATCTTGTTTTGCAAACTGCTCCAGGTCTCTTATATTTGAAGGGCATCTTCTCCCACCAGCAGTTTTCAAATCTCTCCACAAGTATTTAATGGGATTTAGATCCAGACTCCTTGCTAGCCACTTCAGAACTCTACAGCACTTTGTTTGCATCCAATTCTGTGTGCTGCTAGAAATATGTTTTGGATCAATGTCCTGCTGGAAGACCCATAATCTAGGACGCAAACCCACCTTTCTCACACTGGGCACTACATTGCTACTCAAAAACTGTTGGTAATTTTCAGATTTTATGAGGTCTTGCCAGTTAAGCTGCCCAATGGCAGAGGCAGCAAAACCACACCAAAACATTTTTGAATCTCTGTCATTTTTGACTGTAGGTATTGTGCTCTATCACATTTTCAGAATTACGTGCTTTACCAAAAATCTCTATCTTGGTCTCATCTGTCCACAAGATGACAAGATGCTTTCCCAAAAGGATTTTGGCTGACTCATGTACATTTTGGTAAACTGCAGTCTAGCTTTTTTTTATGTCTCTGTGTCAGCAATGAGGTCCTCCAGGGTCTCCTGCCATAGTGTTTCATTTTATTCAAATGTCAACTGATAGTTCATTCTGACACTGATGCACCTTGAGCCTGCCTGCGAGGTTGAATTTCTTTGAAACTTGATTGGGGCTGCTTATCCACCATCTTAACTATCCTGCGTTGCAACCTTTCATCAATTTTTCTCTGCCGTCCACATTCAGGGGGATTAGCTACAGTGCGAAGGGTTGTAAACATCATGATTATGTTGCGCACCAGATTGACTTCTAACCTTTAAGATTATTGATATTTTTCACAAATTTTGGTTCTCAAGTCCTCAAACAGTTTTCCTCTTTTTTTCTTTTCTCCATGCTTAGCATGATACACACAGGCACACAGTGCAAAGATTGAGTCAACTTCTCCCCTTTTTATCTGGTTTCAGGTGTGATTTTCATATTGCCCACACCTGTTACTTGCCACAGGCGAGCCTCAATAAGCATCACATACTTGAAAACAAAGTTGTTTATCCACAATTTTGGAAAGGTGCCAACAATTTTGTCTGACCTATTTTGGGGGTTTAGTGTGAAATTATGTCCAATTTCCCTTTTTATCTGTTTTTATGTGTTGCTCCAATATACAAAAAGGATATAAACATGTGTATAGCAAATCATGTGTAATTGCAATAATTTTCTGGAAGAAATACTTAATTTTGTGGAACAATTTCAAGTGTGCCAATACTTTCAGCCAGGACTGTATCTCTTCAGCTTTATTTCCATATCAATTAAAATGCTGATTTCTCACTAACAGATGGATGGACTGCTATGTAAAGGTATTGCTGGACTTGTCAGTGAAATCTTTAACTGTAAATAGTTTGGGAGGTGAAATCCAGCCGACTTATTCCCTTTAATATGGAAATTCATCTGTAGGATTCATATATGAGTTTTCAGTTTGAACATAAGATGTTTGACTCCTTAAGTCAATTTAAAGCAATGCAAAAAAAAAAAACAGACAGACCCCATGTTGTTATCTATATATATAATTGTCTAAGGGGTACTTCCGTCTTTCTGTCCTCAACTTCCGTAACGGAAATCCCGCATCGCTGATTGGTCTCGGCAGCTGCCTGTCATGGCTGACGCGACCAATCAGCGATGGTCACAGTCCGATTAGTCCCTCCCCTACAGTCACAGTGCCTGCCCACTCCATACTCCCCACAGTCAGTGTCCCCGGCGCCCGCTCCATACTCCCCGCAGTCAGTGTCCCCGGTGCTCCGCTCCATACTCCCCGCAGTAAGTGTTCCCGGCGCTCCGCACTATACTCCCCACAGTCAGTGTCCCCAGCGCTCCGCTCCATACTCCCCGCAGTCAGTGTCCCCGGCGCTCCGCTCCATACTCCCCGCAGTCAGTGTTCCCGGCAATCCGCTCCCTACTCCCCGCAGTCAGTGCCCGCTCCATAATCCCCTCCAGTAACCGCTCACACAGGGTTAATGCCAGCGGTAACGGACCGCGTTATGCCACGGGTAACGCATTCCGTTACTGCTGCTATTAACCCTGTGTGACCAAGTTTTTACTATTGATGCTGCATAGGCAGCATCAATAGTAAAAAGATGCAATGTTAAAAATAATAAAAAAACAAAAAACCTGCTATACTCACGGGCCGGCCGCCATCTTCCATTCCCAGAGATGCATTGCGAACTTACCCAGAAGACGTAGCGGTCTCGCGAGACCACTAAGTCATCTGGGTAATTTTGCAATGCATCTTGGGAACAGAAGATGGCGGCCGCATCACACAGCTTCGCTGGATCCCAGGGGTGAGTATATAACTATTTTTTATTTTAATTACTTTTTTTTAACAGGGATATGGTGCACACACTGCTAAATACTGCATGGGCTGTGTTATACGTGACTGGGCAATATACTACGTGACTGGGCAATATACTATGTGACTGGGCAATATACTACGTGACTGGGCAATATACTATGCGACTGAGCAATATACTACGTGACTGGGCAATATACTACATCGCTGGGCAATATACTACGTGACTGGGCAATATACTACGTGACTGGGCAATATACTACGTGACTGGGCAATATACTACGTGACTGGGCAATATACTATGTGACTGGGCAATATACTACGTGACTGGGCAATCTACTACATGACTGGGCAATATACTGCGTGACTGGGCAATATACTACGTGGCTGGGCAATATATTACGTGGCTCTGTGCTGAATACTATGTCGCTGGGCAATATACTATGTGACTGGGCAATATACTACATGACTGGGCAATATACTACGTGACTGGGCAATATACTACGTGACTGGGCAATATACTACGTGACTGGGCAATATACTACGTGACTGGGCAATATACTACGTGACTGGGCAATATACTATGTAGCTGGGCAATATACTTCGTGGCTGGCCAATATACTACGTGACTGGGCAATATACTACATCGCTGGGCAATATACTACGTGACTGGGCAATATACTACGTGACTGGGCAATATACTACGTGACTGGGCAATATACTACGTGACTGGGCAATATACTACGTGACTGGGCAATATACTATGTGACTGGGCAATATACTACGTGACTGGGCAATATACTACATGACTGGGCAATATACTGCGTGACTGGGCAATATACTACGTGGCTGGGCAATATATTACGTGGCTCTGTGCTGAATACTATGTCGCTGGGCAATATACTACGTGACTGGGCAATATACTACATGACTGGGCAATATACTACGTGACTGGGCAATATACTACGTGACTGGGCAATATACTACGTGACTGGGCAATATACTACGTGACTGGGCAATATACTACGTGACTGGGCAATATACTATGTAGCTGGGCAATATACTTCGTGGCTGGCCAATATACTACGTGGCTGGCCAATATACTACGTGGGCTGTGCAATATACTACGTGACTGGGCAATATACTATGTAGCTGGGCAATATACTACGTGGCTAGCCAATATACTACGTGGCTAGCCAATATACTACGTGGCTGGGCAATATACTACTTGACTGGGCAATATACTGTGTAGCTGGGCAATATACTACGTGGCTGGGCAATATACTACGTGACTGGGCAATATACTACGTGGACATGCATATTCTAGAATACCCGATGCGTTAGAATCGGGCCACCATCTAGTTAAATATATATTACTATTAATAATGAAATGGCATGAACTGAAAACAGCAAACAGGAATAAAACTTAACCATGTCCAAAAAAGAAATACTAATCTGGAACTATTGGCCACACTAATGTTCTTTTGTAATATCAGTTTGTACACACCAACACAAAGTCAATTATATGCTTGCACACTATGCTATGAATATCAATATATACATGACTTCACAATTTAATTAATAAAATGGTATAAAAAGGGGTTTATAAAAATGTAGGTGATAAAGCAGATACAGGTAATGTAATCGGAATACATATTGGTCAATGCCCTAAAATGGACCGATCAACTCCTTTGATTTCTCTTTGTGCCATTCCTCTTATTCCTCCTAAAACTTGTTGGTGCAACTTGTTGTATATTTGCATTTTTATGTTAAACCCTATAATTATATATCATGGCCAAAGCAAAGGAGCTAGTCCCAATCCATTAGCAGCAGGTATCAGCTTTATTTTTCCACTCAGATTATAGCGACTCAATGGAGCCATAGTATATAGTTTATATTAATGCTGTCTCTATGGTTGAAAAGATTTCTTCTAACTATAGCTGCCTATAGGGAAACATTTCCCTAGAGACTACACATCCAATGCTGTATTAGTTACATAAATCAATGCAGGAAAGCCATTTAGGTGTATCTTGCTGCTGAATTATAGTAGAGACATTCTGTAATGCCATCTACAAAGATCAAGGCTTCCTATATTCAGATTTGTTAACTTAGATAATAGAATTGATATATACATATATATTTATATCTTGATTTATTTAATCATGGATTTATAGGGCAAATTAGTCCCTATATGGACTAAGTCAGCCTGGATTCAGGTGACACAATCTGTTAATTGTTTCCTAAGAAGGTAGATAAAAGTTATAATAATGTCAGGAGAGTTTTCAGATTTTAATATATTTAATATCTAAAATGAATAAGTGACTGCAGCATAGTTGGTTTATACTCCAATATGTTATCCACAGGTTACGTTGGCCAAATATATCATCTGGCATGTACAAAAAATGTGAACTTTTTTTATTTTTAAGAACGAAAAATAGAAACGTTTTAGTGACTCTACTCCACATAATTCACAACACCAATAACCATAAATATTATTTTTTTTGGCCTAGTATAGAGGGTTCAACTGTTGTGAATTCTGTGGCAGAGCTCCCTCCTGTGGTCACAAGTGGTACTTCGGCTGATTCTCTCTGGGAGCTTCCGTTTGTGGAGGAAACTGGTACTGCTGCGTCTGAGTTTCCTTCCTCAGGTGATCTGGTGAGGTCGTTAGGTGCTTCTCTACTTAACCCCACCTAATGCTTTGATTCATGCTTCCTGTCAATGTTCCAGTGTTGGACTTGTGTTTCTCTGGATCATTCCTGTGGCCTGCTGCTCTACATAGCTAAGTGCTTCTTTGCTATTTGTTGCTATTTTTTCTGTCCAGCTTGTCTATTTGTTCTGCTGGAAGCTCTGGGACGCAAAGGGTGTACCTCCGTGCCGTTAGTTCGGTACGGAGGGTCTTTTTGCCCCTTTGCGTGGTTTTCTTTAGGGTTTTGTGTAGACCGCAAAGTTATCTTTCCTATCCTCGTTCTGTCTAGAATATCGGGCCTCACTTTGCTGAATCTATTTCATCCCTACGTTTGTCTTTTCATCTTACTCACAGTCATTATATGTGGGGGGCTGCCTTTTCCTTTGGGGTATTTCTCTGAGGCAAGGTAGGCTTATTTTTTCTATCTTCAGGCTAGTTAGTTTCTCAAGCTGTGCCGAGTTGCATAGGGAGCTTTAGGCGCAATCCACGGCTGCCTCTAGTTGTGTTTGGAGAGGATCAGGGATTGCGGTCTGCAGAGTTCCCACGTCTCAGAGCTCGTTCTATTATTTTGGGTTATTGTCAGATCACTGTATGTGCTCTGACCTCCATGTCCATTGTGATACTGAATTGCCTTTCATAACATTCAACATCATTAGTGTCCATATACTTACAGGGTTAGTCGGGTGCTACTTCATTTCGCATTGGGATGAAATGATAACAGTGCACATTTGGCAAGAATCATGCACCTTTCCTGAATAGATACCGGCCAATTGATACTGCTGACTTGAAAAGTGACATAACGTCTATAGATACATATATAGTTATCTAACACTTATCCTATTCATTAAAATTGCATAGGTGCGTGATACCTGCCGATTGGCAAGGATCTCCTTAAGTGCAGCATGTGATGACATCAATAATGTCGCTTAACTCATGATGTGGAAGTGAGCAGCACAAAAATAACCCCTTAACTGTCGTTCTGTAAGTACTTACCTTAGCTTTTATGATGGTACACTGAAGAGAGTTATTGGCTTGGTCATATAAAAGACTGAACTCCAAAGCTCCCAATGTAGCTATACAAATGACAAGGAAAATGACTTGTTATTTTGTGCATTTTAAATCACACATGTAATATATATATTGTATACACACACACACACTCTTCCGGGCCTAGACCAAATGGAAGACTTACAAGACCAGTGATAATCTCACTCGATCTGGGGCTCCACGCAAGATCTCACCCCGTGGGGTCAAATTGATCACAAGAACAGTGAGCAAAAATTCCAGAACCACATGGGGGACCTAGTGAATGACTTGCATAGAGCTGGGACCACCGTAACAAAGGCCACCATCAGTAACACACTACGCTGCCAGTGACTCAGATCCTGCAGTGCCAGACTTGTCCCCGTGCTTAAGCCAGTACATGTCCGGGCCCATCTGAAGTTTGCTAGAGAGCATTTGGATTATCCAGAAGAGTATTGGAAGAATGTCATATGGTCTGATGAAACCAAAGTAGAACTGCTTGGTAGAAACAAAACTCGTCGTGTGCCAACCTTGTGAAGACTTAGAGAAAACGTTTGACCTCTGTCACTGCCAACAAAGGATATATAACAAAATTTTAAGATGAACTTTTGTTAGTTAAAGACCAAATACTTTTTTTCCACCATAATTTGCTAAATAAATCTTGCCAAATCAGACAAGGTGATTTTTCTGGATTTGTTTACTCATTTTGACTCTCATAATTGTGATCTACCTATGATGTCAATTACAGGTCTCTCATCTTTTTAAGTGAGGGAACTTGCAATAGCTTGCACAACTGGTGGCTGACTAAATATTTTTTTCCCCACTGCATATACACACACACACACACAGAGTGGGGAAAATAAGTATTTGATACACTGCCGATTTTGCAAGTTTTCCCACCTATAAAGAATGCAGAGGTCTGTAATTTTTATCGTAGATACACTTCAACTCTGAGATACAAAATCTTTTTAAAAAAAATAACAGAAATTCACATTGTATGATTTTTAAATAATTAAATTGCACTTTATTGCATGAAATAAGTATATGATAAACTACCAACTAGCAAGAATTCTGGCTCTCACAGACCTGTTTTATTTCAAAAAGCTTTCCTACTCTGCACTCATTATCTGAATAAAAGACACCTGTCCACACACAACCAATCACACTTCAGTCTTTTCATCATGGCTAAGATCAAAGAGCTGTCTAAGGACACCAGGGACAAAGTTGTGGACCTGCACAAAGCTGGGATGGGCTACAGGACAATAGGCAAGCAGCTTGGTTAGAAGGCAACTGTTGGCACAATTATTAGAGAATGGAAGGAACACAAGATGACCATCAATCTTCCTCACTCTTGGGCTCCATGCAAAATCTCGCCTTGTGGAGTAAGGATGATTCTGAGAAAGGTCAGAAATCAGCAAAGAACTACACTGGAGAAGCTGGTCAATGACCTGAAGAGAGCTGGAACCACGGTCTCAACCATTACCGTTTGTAACACACTGTCGTCATGTATTACAATCCTGCATAGCACTAAGGTCCCCCTGCTCACGCCAGCACATGTCCAATCCCATTTGAAGTTCACCAATGACCATCTGGATGATCTAGAGGAGGCAATGGAGAAGGTCATGTGGTCAGATGAGACCAAAATAGAACTTTTTGGAACCAACTCCACTCGCCTTATACAACCCCAAGAAAAGCCCCAACCGTGAAACATGGTGGAAGAAACATCATACTTTTGGGGTTTTTTTCTACAAAGGTGACAGGACCATTGCACAATATTGAAGAGACGATGAATGGGGTCATGTTTCTCAAGATTTTGGCCAACAACCTCCTTTGCTCCAAAGAGCATTGCAGATGTTCTTTTTTTTCTATTGTATCAATTACTTATTTCATGTAATAAAATGCAAATAAAATTATGTAAAAATCAAAATTCTGTTTCTCACACTTGATATATTTATATTAGAGAGAGAAACAGATGGGAATTGGGATTTGCATCAGTTTACACATATGGAAACGGATTTCAGAAATCTGCTTTTCTTTTATTCCTCAAATGCTACAGAGCTCTTTGTGAATGAGTGGAAAATGAGCCAAATTCTTTCTGGCCCATTAACAAACAGTTTGTCATCTTCAGCACCTGTTTTCAGGAAGAAGAAGAAAATCAATGAAACATCTGATTCTTAAAGTAGCTCTAGAAAACACTAAGTATGGTGCTTCCCTACAAAACACAGATTACGCTGCTCCGGCTATTGTAAAAAACAATGTTTAGCATATGTTTTTTTCTTCTGCGGTTTCCATTCCATGTAATAAAAACAAAGATCATTAGAACTCATTGTTCATCTCTCTAGCAATTTGTTGATCTTTCCATAATGACACTAAATTAAATGGAAATAGCTCCCCCCCCAAAAAATGTGAAGAAATTCTAACAATATTATACATTTATATATTTCTACAATTATATGTCAAGGACAAAAAAACTTTAAAAAAATAGAAGAGAATTTAGTTTAAGATTCGTTGTTATAACAAACTGGGCAACATAATGAAAAGGTTTTTTTTGCCAGGGCACAGGGTATGAAGTAATACGTGTAGCTTGACAAAAGAGCAGTATTCCTTATAATATATACTGTACTTTATAATATTATGATCATTTTATTCAAAACTTAACACAGTGATTATCGGTAATGCCCGTCTTCTCTATAGATCCTCAAAGTGGTTAAACTTTTTAGCTGTTATTACTGTAATATGAATCTCTTTGATTAGTATGGTCCATATGTATTTACTTTCATTGTTATTCTCGATCTTCAGTATCTCAAACCCTTCCTCAAAACTCACTTGCTTCATCAGAATCATAGCTGTTAGCTTCCTCCTCTTCTTCTTCCTGTGGTTGCGTCTGCCGGGCAGGAGCCGCTGTGACTGCTGACGGCACAGCAGCAGAATATGATAAAGTTTGACGAAGGGGTCTGTCCTCTCTAACACCTTGTGCTGTGAATCCACTGGGTTTATCTTCCCTAGATGCTGCAGATGGATATGATTGTTCAGGCGGTTGAGAGGCAGGAGGACCACCTATGGAGAGAGTAAAGTGCAGTATATTCATAATCATTATTGTTACCTAGTTGTAAGTCATATGAAAAACTTTAAAAGCACCACTCCAGTGTTTTTGTATCTTAGCGCTGGAGTGGTGCAACTAATCTAAGCTCCCTGACTCCAGTATTATTCTTACCAGCCACCGTCTTCAGTTGTTTCCACCACTCTGGTCCCATGATGTCATCTTGTGACCACAACTTTTGCGGCAACGGCCACAAGCTCTCTTGTAAATCTATGAGAGGCTCATTCTGGCTCTCACCGACTTACATTAAGTAGTGACTTCCGGATCACCAAGCAACCCACTTGAGCAATCTGGCAGGTCACAAATCACTGGAAACCGTCACGAGTAGTGATGGCCAAACTCTCCGATGTTCGGGATCGGCGGGTTTACCAGACTTCTTTTGTAAAGTTTGAGTTCAGGGCCAGATATGACACGAACTTGCGTCCGAACCCCGAACTCGGACTTTACATATATGGGATGGGAACGGGGAGCTGTAAAAAAAAAAAAGTAGAAAATTAATAATAAATATTATAATTATACTTACCTGTCCAGCGACGCGTCTTCCCATCCTGCTGTCTTTCAACCACATCTGCTTCAAGGGCCACTAATTAACTGCTGGCAGTATTCACTGTACTCTGCAGTCTTTGGGTTTTTCTGGCAGTGTTCGTGTGGTGACGTCACCGCACGAACACTGCCAGAAAAGGCCGAAGACTGCCGAGTGCAATGAATACTGGCTGAAGGTAATGAGCGGCCCCGGAAGCAGATGCGGCCGGAAGACAGCGGGACGGGAGGACGAGTCGCTGGACAGGTAAGTATAATTATAATGTTTATTATTAATTTTCTTCTCTTTTTTTTTCACAGCCCAAACTGGACCCAAACTGTAACACTGGTTTCCCATGGAAACCAGTGTTCGGGACTGTGTGATGGAACACTTTGTGCTCGGTGCAGTCCCGAACTTTATAGTTCAGGTTCGCCCATCCCTAGTCACGAGCAGTGCCAAAAACAGGTAAAGATGGAAGCGGGTAAGTATAAGACTGGAGGCAGGGCACTTAGATTAGTAGCACCACTCCAGCGCTGAAATAAAAAAAATACTGGAGTACTGCTTTAAGCAATTGAGAGGCTTCAGTAACATCCGCCACATGCATTAATAGAATACATTGAAATTAATTATAGAAAAACTCTATTTGAGTGTATTTATGTATTGAGCATTTAAAGAGGAACTTTATTAAAACCCGACATGTTGAACTGGACGCACCATGTAATAACGGCTACAGAATGGAATAACATTTTTGGTTTTTTGGAGGGGGGGAGTTGTTTTACCTCTGAATTGCATAGAAATTTGCAATCAATGTAGAGGCACTTATTGAATTAACTTTAGTTATGTCCAAGTAGGTGTTAATAGATACATTTCGCTGGGGGTGTACTCCTTCTCCCTGAATGAGTTGCTATCGGATAACACCCACTCGGCTTAACAAGAGTTACCGCAACTCATTATTATGGCAAATACTTTGATTATTAATGGAGAGGCGAAATTTTAAAAAAATATATATTTTATTCACCTCTGCCGCCATTATTGCACCTTGTTTCCAGTTCAACATGTAAAATTTGTTAAAAGGTCGTCTTAAAGAGTAACTGTATTTTTAATTTATATTACATAATTCAATAGTACAAATGAAAATAAGCAACTTTGTAATAGATCTCATCAGAAAAGTCTGCTTCTTTCGCTGCCAGGATTCATCATTCATTAACGAAAGTCTGAATTCTGAGGTAAAATCTGTATTCAGTGAAGACATTACTGAAATAGGAGATGACGGTTGCTATGGATACAATTGCATGTAAATGGAGGAGGGAGGAGCTAGAGACAGCTCCTCCCACTTTCCATCTACATAGAATCTCATCAGCACCAACTGCGCTATCTCAGTAATGGGAAAGGGTCTTCATTGAATACAGATTTTACCTCAGAATTGAGAATTTCATGATAAATTATGAATTTTGGCAGAAAAAAAGAAGCAGATTTTTCTGATGAGATCTATTAAAAAGTTGCTTATTTTTATGTGTTCTAAAATGACGGTTACAGTTTAAGTTTAGTGTATATTACATATTTAGCCAATAAATACGGTAACTTTCAATGCCCTTATTATAATTATACAAAAAGCTAGTTAACATTTCCTATGATGACTGAATGTGCAGAAATAATAAATCAATACCTTGCCCGTCAGGAAATCTGTTGGCTGGAGCTGGCCTTGGTGCTGATCTGCCACTTGCTGGAGGAGCTGTTAATCAAAATATGTAAGCAATTTTAAAGTATGCTTTTTGCCATGTAGTCTGAGAGCATATAATGTAGGGACAGAGACCCCGATTCCAGAGATATGTCACTTACTGGGCTGCTTGATGCAGTTTTCGTAGAAATTCTGTTCTGCTGTAGATCTAGCAGTGGTCTGAATGCTGAGCTCTGTATAACCTGCCCACAACACCGATTACAGCATCTTATGTACACTGTACAATGTCAGCAAGCTGCCAATCAGTGGTGGGAGATGAGTTACAAAGATTAGCTGGACTGGCTTGCTCAAGACCTAGTCAACCAGTGATAATCTCCTGCAGCTAAAACACTTATTGTATTGAAACTACACCACACAGCCTAATAAGTGACAACCCTGGAATCAGGGTCTCAGGTCCTATATTATGCTTCTTTCAAATTAAATAGCACAAATCTGCTGACAAATTGAAGATTTGAACTGATGATATTTACATTGCAATTAGTAAGCAATGATACACATGGAGGAAATATAGTAAAGATATCAAGCAAACCCTTTGCAAATGTTCTTTTAGAGCAGGGTCACACAACTGTTTTGGTTCAAGAGTCAAATTTGTCATACTGAAACAATCCCAAGGGCCACACCCAAACTTAAATTTTTACCTTCTGTGACTTTTATTACACATCAAAAAGTTATCTAGTTATAGAATTGCCTTGTAATGTTTTCATTTCCTGTTCTGTCCAGATGTTACCATATCCCAGAATTCCAAGCGGAGGAATTAAACCAACCGCCATATTGAGACACCCAAGTGATGCGTGTCTCAATATGGAAACTGCTGCTGGTACCAACCTATTGCGCGGTACCACCAGCGGAACACCGTCGCACCACACACACTCTATATGCCGTATGCACCTCACACTCCCACAGCCTCATGCGCGGTACCACCAGTGGAACAGTCATGACCACACTGTCGGGATCAGCCGAATGATTCACTGACCGCCACCATCTTTGTACAGGAGGAGTGCATACGCAGTTTTAATGTGACCGTTGCTATCTGTCTACACAGAGATGGTGGCGGTATGATGTACTGTGCCAATTAAGTTCAGGTGCAGTGAATCATTCGGCAGATCCCGGCGTCAGATTCGTGACGTGTCTACAGGCAGAGGAAGCCGGTCACATTAAAGGGGTTTTCCCACAAATGAAAGTTCATTTTAAAAATTGTCTGTCTGAAAGTGTACGGAATATACCACATCTCCTGGACAGGGGAGGAAGCAAAAGACAATACGGACATTACAGCAGGGGATCACAGTGGATTCATTTTGTGAGGTAAAATATTTCACTGACTGTTTTTTAAAAAATATTTTACCTCACAAAATGTATCCACTGCGATCTCCTGCTGTAATGTCAGTATTGTCTTTTGCTTCCTCCCCTGCCAAGGAGCTGTGGTATGTTCTGTACACTGTCAGACACAGACAATTTTTAAAATGAACTTTTGTTCATGGGAAAACCCCTTTAAAAAGCAAATATCAATGCCAACATGGCTCCTCCTAAAAAGTACACCAATGACAACGAAAGCAAAGCAGCAAAGACACAACGTGGAAGACAACAAAGGGCAAATGAGACGTCTTGAAGAGCAACAGCATCGTTGGGACAAAAACAATGCATATAAGCGTAGGCGTCAAGCACATGAGTCCCCTGATGCAAAAGTCATTAGATTATCACAGGATGCCATTAGTCAACTAACAGTGCCGCATGCCTGCCCCCTTCATGACATTACCGCCCTCCTGATGCAATAGCATTAGGCCTCCATCTAGTATTACCATAAATGTCTGATAAACGTAAATTCTACTTACCAACAACTGTAATAGTATGAGTATTTTTTTTTTTTAAGAAAGGATTTAGAAATAGGTTTTGCTCCTAAATCCATATCTAAAACCACATAAAATACTTCGAATTAGGTGTCCAATTGATTAAAATGGTAAAAAACTCCTACAGAGCACACATTCCTTTTTTTTTTATTCCATGGCAGCCGCTATTCAGCTGAATCTGCATGGAAACAAATTACAAAAAATCTTGGCAATATTTGTTGTAATATTTGAATAGAGTTCATTCTCACTTGAGTATAATCACACATCTTTACTACTCACATATAAATTATCCTGTCAGATAAGCATTTTTGGTGTCTTTATCTTTGGGGTCCACACAGGATGACATTGCAGGCCACATTGGCCTCCCGGTTGTGCGTTCCAATTTTAGAGTGCTTTAACTGATATACTATAAATAATCTCACATTAACTCTTCAATATGGGCTATAACTAGAGGGATATTCCAGTTGGAAGCATTGTCCATGCCCAGTAAATATGGTCTTCAGCTCTATGCACTTCACCAGATGAAGCTCATTCATGGACAGACACATTTTTGTATGATTTCAGTCTGTTATGTGAAGGCAATATATCTGGAGAGTATATACCTTGCTGAGCAGACTGTACACTCTGACTTGCAGGCTGAGCAGGTCTAGCATTTGGGCCCATGTTGGCACGTCTGGCACCTACAAAAACAAACAGGAAAGTTTTATTGTGGCAGACAAGCACAATTAAACATACCGTACATTTCTTGAGCTGTAGTATGTGCAAAGCAAATAATATCTTAAGTCAACCACTGATAGATAAAAGCTATTCCTACATGACCGTGCTAATCAAATGCACAATAAAATAGGGCAACATTGAATTAATAGTGTATCACCCACAATTGAAAACTTCCATGTGCAAATAAATGTGTTTTTGGACTTTAATTTCTTGCTACCAAAATGCTGGTTGCATTGATGGGTGTTAGGTCAACCGTTTAAAGTCTTATTTTGACTTATACTCAAAATATATCCAAGCTCTCTTTCCATCTTTTTTTTTCTGTTCGACAGTATTCACGTATGGTGTTTGTGGCTCCATATTATGGAGCACCAGGCATTTGATGTATGAACAGTGACATACTGTATTGCAGAGCACTGCCTTTAACCCCTTTCTGACATATGACGTACTATCCCGTCGAGGTGGGGTGGGCCCGTATGACCACCGACGGGATAGTACGTCATACGCGATCGGCCGCGCTCCCCCCTGCCTATCGCAGCTGACATCCGGCACTATGTGCCAGGAGCGGTCACGGACCGCCCCTGGCACATTAACCCCTGGCACACTGCGATCAAACATGATTGCGGTGTGCCGGCGGTACAGGGAAGCATCGCGCAGGGAGGGGGCTCCCTGCGGGCTTCCCTGAGACCCCCACAGCAACGCAATATGATCGCGTTGCTGCGAGGGTCTCCTACCTCCTTCCTCGCTGCAGGCCCGGATTAGTGATGTGTCGTTCGTGAACGAGCCGACACGAAGAAAAGTGGAATAACACGCGATCAAAAAGACAGATATAAATAACCATGGTACCGCTGAAAACGTCATCTTACCCCGAAAAAAACGAGCCACCACACAGCATCATCAGCAAAAAAATTAAAAAGTTATAGTCCTGAGAATAAAGCGATGTCAAAATAATTATTTTTTCTATAAAATAGTTTTTATCGTATAAAAGCGCCAAAACATAAAAAAATTATATAAATGAGATATCGCTGTAATTGTACTGATCCGAAGAATAAAACTGCTTTATCAATTTTACCAAAGGCGGAATGGTATAAACGCCTCCCTCAAAAGAAATTCATGAATAGCTGGTTTTTGATCATTCTGCTTCACAAAAATCGAAATAAAAAGCGATCAAAAAAAGTCACGTGCCCGAAAACATTACCAATAAAAACATCAACTCGTTGCGCAAAAAACAAGACCTCACATGACTCTGTGGACTCAAATATGGAAAAATTATAGCTCTCAAAATGTGGTAACACAAAAAATATTTTTTGCAATAAAAAGCATCTTTCAGTGTGTGACGGCTGCCAAAGATAAAAATCCGCTAAATAACCCGCTATAAAAGTTACTCAAACCCTTAGTGAGGGAAAAATTAAAAAATTTAAAAAATGTATTTATTTCCATTTTCCCATTAGGGTTAGAGCTATGGTTAGGGCTAGGGTTAGGGTTGGGGCTAGGGTTAAGGCTACAGTTAGGGTTGGGGCTAGGGTTAAGGCTACAGTTAGGGTTGGGGCTAAAGTTAGGGTTTGGATTACATTTATGGTTGGGAATAGGGTTGGGATTAGGGCTAGGGGTGTGTCTGGGTTAGAGGTGTGGTTAGGGTTACCATTGGGATTAGGGTTAGGGGTGTGTTTGGATTAGGGTTTCAGTTATAATTGGGGGGTTTCCACTGTTTAGGCACATCAGGGGCTCTCCAAACGCGACATGGCGTCCGATCTCAATTCCAGCCAATTCTGCGTTGAAAAAGTAAAACAGTGCTCCTTCCCTTCCGAGCTCTGCATTATAAACTGTAGTGAAACACTTGGGGGTTCAAAGTTCTCACAACACATCTAAATAAGTTTCTTGGGGGGTCTAGGTTCCAATATGGGGTCACTTGGGGGTTTCTACTGTTTAGGTACATCAAGGGCTCTGCAAATGCAACGTGACGCCTGCAGACCAATCCATCTAAGTCTGCATTCCAAACGGCGCTCCTTCCCTTCCGAGCTCCGCCATGCACCCAAACGGTGGTTCCCCCCACATATGGGGTATCAGCGTACTCAGGACAAATTGGACAACAACTTTTGAGGTCCAATTTCTTCTCTTACCCTTGGGAAAATAAAAAATTGGGGGCGAAAATATCATTTTTGTGAAAAAATATGATTTTTTATTTTTACGGCTCTGCATTATAAACTTCTGTGAAGCACTTGGTGGGTCAAAGTGCTCACCACACCTCTAGATAAGTTCCTTAGGGGGTCTACTTTCCAAAATGGTGTCACTTGTGGGGGGTTTAAATGTTTAGGCACATCAGTGGCTCTCCAAACGCAACATGGCGTCCCATCTCAATTCCTGTCAATTTTGCATTGAAAAGTCAAATGGCGCTCCTTCGCTTCCGAGCTCTGTCATGCGCCCAAACAGTGGTTTACCCCCACATATTGGGTATTGGCGTACTCAGGAAAAATTGTACAACAACTTCTGGGGTCCATTTTCTCCTGTTACCCTTGGTAAAATAAAACAAATTGGAGCTGAAGTAAATTTTTTGTGAAAAAAAGTTAAATGTTCATTTTTATTTAAACATTCCAAAAATTCCTGTGAAACACCTGAAGGGTTAATAAACTTCTTGAATGTGGTTTTGAGCACCTTGAGGGGTGCAGTTTTTAGAATGTTGTCACACTTGGGTATTTTCTATTATATAGACCCCTCAAAATGACTTCAAATGAGATGTGGTCCCTAAAAAAAATGGTGTTGTAAAAACGAGAAATTGCTGGTCAACTTTTAACCCTTATAACTCCCTAACAAAAAAAAATGTTGGTTCCAAAAGTGTGCTGATGTAAAGTAGACATGTGGAAAATGTTACTTATTAAGTATTTTGTGTGACATATCTCTGTGATTTAATTGCATAAAAATTCAATGTTGGAAAATTGCGAAATTTTCAAAATTTTCACCAAATCTCCATTTCTTTCACAAAAAACACAGGTAATATCAAATAAATTTTACCACTATCATGAATTACAATATGATTACAATATGTTACAAGAAAACATTGTCAGAATCACCAGGATCCGCTGAAGCGTTCCAGAGTTATAACCTCATAAAAGTACAGTGGTCAGAATTGTAAAAATTGGCCTGGTCATTAACATGCAAACCACCCTTGGGGGTAAAGGGGTTAGGAGAAGAACAAATCTTTAATACTGTAAGTTATGTAACGGAATATACATTTTTTCATATTTAAAAGAAAAACAAGAAATTTGTTGGTTGACTTGTTAGTTGAAATCAGAGGTCAGCACCTACAACAGGGCCCCAAACACTTATAAGGATGTAAAGAGTTTGTGAGTCGCCCTGCCAGGGCTGTGGGGTACTCAGTAACGGGTCCTGCGTTTTACAGGGGGATGTCACAGTGGAGACCCGGTCCGTGGCCCTGGGCACCCATGTAAAAGGGGAAAGGTCTTTAAAGGGAATAAAGTTTATGTTTGTGATGCCATCTGTGGTATTCGGTCAGTGGGGACAGACACTGCTTTAAGGGGTCCACTGGGGTGATTTTATGGCAGCTAGATGTTATAACTTCCCACAGGTGAAGTATATCCCCAGGGCTCCTGGTGTGTAGATGGTAGATGGTGAATGGCGCAGTAAAGAATGAGGACACAGGGTTGCAGTCTCTTTGTTTACTGTCGACTTCAGGCAGCCACAGTCCAGGGCACCAGATCACAGGGCAGGCAGGGTCCGGGCAGCTTAGAGGAAAGTTAGGAGTCTCCTTTTCCAGGTGGAAATCAAAGCCTTCCCTCTAGCGCCGTGGTGTTGTAGTCCCTTACTGCCTATGGCTTCAGATAAGGTCCTCACAGATGTTCTCTCTCTCTGTCTCCCATATAGAATAGGACATAACCCGTATGACTGGTGACTTGAGTTTGTTTATAGGGACTCTAGCACGCCCCGGGCTCTAAGGTTGTCACCGTGTCTCCTTGGTATTAGGGCGGACAGGTAACGTGAAGTTCAGCTGTCCTGCCGGTCTCTGCTGTAAGTTGTGGAGGGCCTTACAACCTCGGTGTTCCAGCTACCGGTCTCTGCGCCTCAGAAGTAGGCAGCCTGCTCGTGGCTGGTCTCACACTGGTATCCTCTCCTGAGATTTGCTCTTTTGCACGTTCACTGCAATATATTCAGCTGTCTGAATGTCTCTTTCCAGGAGCTGCTGCTCTGCGGCTACACAGCTCAGTAAACCCTCTTCTGCCTCAGACTGATCCAGTCTGTTTCCTGGCAAGAACTGTTCTGACCTTTCCCTCCTAAACTAGCAATCATAGTAAATAGGATCAAAAGCTCCCCCTGGTGGCCTGGAGTGTGAATGTGTTGCATGCTTGTGTTACCTGGTTACAGTTATCCCTTCTTGCCTCCAAACGTAACATCACCCTCCCCGTAAGGAAAGCAATGCTACTGTGACGACCAGAACCCTGGGGCGCCACATTTGTACAGAATCATAAGAGCATAGCATGCATGGAGTCTCATATACATAATCATGACCCAATGCCTTGCATTTCTATTTGGAAGTAATGGCATACCACTAGGAACCTCATAAATCCTTAGTATGTAGGCATCACTCTGCTAATTTTGAGTTTTCTTGTACGTTTTCTATGACAGGGCAAGGAAATGCAGCATCACCCTATATATTGCTTTTCTGAACATAGCCTAAGTCAACACATCAAATTACCTGTAAACTTAACTTTAAAGTAAACATACTGAGATTGTCCCTAAATAAAAAATATATACATTTACATTCATCTGCCTTTAGAATCATCAGAGTAGATTGCCTAAATACCCGCCATCACTATCTGAAGTTGTGGCAAAGTAATGCAGAAAAGCAGAAACATGAATACATTCTTTGTAGAAATGAGCAGATCTTTTGAAAATAGAGTTTAATGGCTCCATCCAATTTTGACAACATTTTTTATCTTAAAGGGACACTGTCACCTGAATTTGGAGGGAACAATCTTCAGCCATGGAGGCGGGGTTTTTGGGTGTTTGATTCACCCTTTCCTTACCCGCTGGCTGCATGCTCGCTGCAATATTGGATTGAAGTTCATTCTCTGTCCTCCATAGTACACGCCTGCGCAAGGCAAGATTACCTTATGCAGGCATGTACTACGGAGGACAGAGAATGAACTTCAATCCAATATTGCAGCCAGCATGCAGCCAGTGGGTAAGGAAAGGGTGAATCAAACACCCAAAAACCCCGCCTCCATGGCTGAAGATTGTTCCCTCCAAATTCAGGTGACAGAGTCCCTTTAAAAACATTAACTAAATAAATAAGTAAAAATCAGCATATACTGCAAACAGATAATCACAATGGCCTGGCAATACTGTACTTTTCCTTGCAATAGATACTTTAACGGAATTAAGGACTCAATTTACTGTATCTAGTGTCACGTTAATGAGTAAATCTGATAACAGAAATTACATTTTTAGGTTTTAGTCTTTTTTACCCACTCCTTGTCCTGTGTGGTAGTCTTATAGACGAATAATTATAATGATCATTGAAATGTTTGTGAGATGTCAGAAGCAATAAACAATTTGATTCTCAGAAGATTATTCTGTGAGCTCCAGACAGGTTATTAAATAAGTCTCCTGTAATCAAGAATGTTATTTCTTCAGAAAATCTTCGTTTGTTTTATCTCTCAGCAAGCATTACATTGCAGAATTACCTAAGGCCATGTGCACACGTACAGTATTTAAAAATGCAAAAAAAGCGAAAAAACGCTTACATATGCCTCCTATTATTTACAATGTATTCCGCATTTCTTGTGCAAATGTTGCTTTTTTTTTCCGCGAAAAAAATCGCATCGCGGAAAAAAAAGCAACATGTTCATTAAATTTGCGGAATTGCGGTGACTCCGCACACCTAGGAGTGCATTGATCTGCTTACTTTCCGCATGGGGCTGTGCACACCATGCGGGAAGTAAGCAGATTATGTGCGGTTGGTACCCAGGGTGGAGGAGAGGAGACTCTCCTCCACGGACTGGGCACCATATAATTGGTTAAAGAAAAGAATTAAAATAAAAAACAGTGATATACTCACCTTCGATGTCTTCCTGCCTCTCAGCGGTGCACGCTGCCACTTCCATTCCTATAGATGCTCTGTGTGAAGGACCTGCGATGTCGTCGCCGTCTTGTGATTGGTCGCGCGACCGCTCATGTGACCGCGACGTCATGGAAGGTCCTGCACACACACACCATCCATAGGAACGGACGCCGCTGAGGAGATCGGCTGTCTGCGGGTGAGTATAACCATTTTTTTAATTTTTCTTATTATTTTTAAACATTCTATCTTTTACTATAGATGCTGCTTAGGCAACATCTATAGTAAAAAGTTGGTCACACTTGTCAAACACCATGTTTGACAAGTGTGACCAACCTGTCAGTCAGTTTTCCAAGCGATGCTACAGATCGCTTGGAAAACTTTAGCATTCTGCAAGCTAATTACGCTTGCAAAATGCTAAGAAAACCGGGAAAAAAACGCGGATTTCTTGCAGAAAATTTCTGGTTTTCTTCAGTAAATTTCTGCAAGAAATCCATACGTGTGCACATACCCTAAATGTATGTGACAGGGATGTATTAGTATGGCTGTTGTGAATTCTGTGGCAGAGCTCCCTCCTGTGGTCACAAGTGGTACTTCGGCTGGTTCTCTCTGTGAGCTTCCGTTGGTGGAGGAAAGTGGTACTGCGGCTTCTGAGTTTCCTTCCTCAGGTGATGTGGTGAAGTCGTTAGCTGCTGCTCTATTTAACTCCACCTAGTGCTTTGATCCTGGCCTCCAGTCAATGTTCTAGTATTGGACCTGTTTCCTCCTGGATAGTTCCTGTGGCCTGCTGCTCTGCATAGCTAAGTTCCTCTTTGCTATTTGTTTGCTGTTTTTTTCTGTCCAGCTTGTCAATTTGTTTTTTACTGCTTGCTGGAAGCTCTGGGACGCAGAGGGTGTACCTCCGTGCCATTAGTTCGGTACGGAGGGTCTTTTTGCCCCCTTTGCGTGGTTTTTGTAGGGTTTTGTGTTGACCGCAAAGTTACCTTTCCTATCCTCGCTCTGTTCAGAAAGTTGGGCCTCACTTTGCTAAATCTATTTCATCTCTACGTTTGTCTTTTCATCTTAACTCACAGTCATTATATGTGGGGGCTGCCTTTTCCTTTGGGGTATTTCTCTGAGGCAAGGTAGGCTTATTTTCTATCTTCAGGCTAGCTAGTTTCTCAGGCCGTGCCGAGTTGCATAGGGAGCGTTAGGCGCAATCCACGGCTGCCTTTAGTGTGGTTGGAGAGGATTAGGGATTGCGGTCAACAGAGTTCCCACGTCTCAGAGCTCGTTCTTGTTTTTTGGGTTATTGCCAGGTCACTGTATGTGCGCTGACCTCTATGTCCATTGTGGTACTGAATTACCTTTCATAACAGTACTGAAGGCCAAAAGTACTAATGATTCCCAATAGAGGGAAAAAAAAGTTCTGAGACCATTTTTTTTTCTTTGCACTGTGTTTTGCCTTTTTTTTCCCCTAGACATTTGGGTGGTTCAGGACACAGGTGTAGCAATGGACATTAAAGGTCTGTCTTCATGTGTGGATCAGCTCACGGCAAGAGTACAAACTATTCAAGACTTTGTGGTTCGGAATTCTATGTTAGAACCGAGAATTCCTATTCCTGATTTGTTTTTTGGAGATAGAACTAAATTTCTGAGTTTCAAAAATAATTGTAAACTATTTCTGGCTTTGAAACCTCGCTCCTCTGGTGACCCAGTTCAACAAGTTAGGATCGTTATTTCTTTTTTGCGTGGCGACCCTCAGGACTGGGCATTTTCTCTTGCGTCAGGAGATCCTGCATTAAGAAATATTGATGCGTTTTTCCTGGCGCTCGGATTGCTGTACGATGAGCCTAATTCTGTGGATCAGGCAGAGAAGAATTTGCTGGCTCTGTGTCAGGGTCAGGATGAAATAGAGGTATATTGTCAGAAATTTAGAAAGTGGTCCGTACTCACTCAGTGGAATGAAGGTGCGCTCGCAGCTATTTTCAGAAAAGGTCTCTCTGAAGCCCTTAAGGATGTCATGGTGGGATTTCCTATGCCTGATGGTCTGAATGAGTCTATGTCTTTGGCCATTCAGATCGGTCGACGCTTGCGCGAGCGTAAATCTGTGCACCATTTGGCGGTATTACCTGAGCTTAAACCTGAGCCTATGCAGTGCGATAGGACTTTGACCAGAGTTGAACGGCAAGAACACAGACGTCTGAATGGGCTGTGTTTCTACTGTGGTGATTCCACTCATGCTATCTCTGATTGTCCTAAGCGCACTAAGCGGTTCGCTAGGTCTGCCACCATTGGTACGGTACAGTCAAAATTTCTTCTGTCTGTTACCTTGATCTGCTCTTTGTCATCGTATTCTGTCATGGCATTTGTGGACTCAGGCGCTGCCCTGAATTTGATGGACTTGGAGTATGCTAGGCGTTGTGGGTTTTTCTTGGAGCCCTTGCAGTGTCCTATTCCGTTGAGAGGAATTGATGCTACGCCTTTGGCCAAGAATAAGCCTCAGTACTGGACCCAGCTGACCATGTGCATGGCTCCTGCACATCAGGAGGTTATTCGCTTTCTGGTGTTGCATAATCTGCATGATGTGGTCGTGTTGGGGTTGCCATGGCTACAAGTCCATAATCCAGTATTAGATTGGAAATCCATGTCTGTGTCCAGCTGGGGTTGTCAGGGGGTGCATGGTGATGTCCCATTTCTGACTATTTCGTCATCCACCTCTTCTGAGGTTCCTGAGTTCTTGTCTGATTACAGGGATTTATTTGATGAGCCCAAGTCCGATACCCTACCTCCGCATAGGGATTGTGATTGTGCTATCGATTTGATTCCTGGTAGTAAATTCCCAAAAGGTCGACTGTTTAATTTATCTGTGCCTGAGCACGCCTCGATGCGGAGTTATGTGAAGGAGTCTTTGGAGAAGGGGCATATTCGCCCGTCATCGTCGCCATTAGGAGCAGGGTTCTTTTTTGTAGCCAAGAAGGATGGTTCACTGAGATCTTGTATAGATTACTGCCTTCTAAATAAGATCACGGTTAAATTTCAGTACCCCTTGCCATTGTTATCTGATTTGTTTGTTCGGATTAAGGGGGCTAGTTGGTTCACCAAGATAGATCTTCGAGGTGCGTATAATCTTGTGCGTATTAAGCGAGGCGATGAGTGGAAAACTGCATT
Organism: Ranitomeya imitator; assembly: GCF_032444005.1. Lineage (NCBI taxonomy): Eukaryota > Metazoa > Chordata > Amphibia > Anura > Dendrobatidae > Ranitomeya > Ranitomeya imitator. The sequence continues at coordinate 241,502,585 of NC_091282.1, forward strand.
TAATACGCCCGAGGGCCATTTTGAGTATCCAGTAATGCCATTCGGACTTGCCGTTGCTCCATCAGTGTTTCAGTCCTTTATGCATGACATCTTCCGAGAGTACCTGGATAAATTCCTGATTGTGTACTTGGATGACATTTTGATCTTCTCGGATGATTGGGAGTCTCATGTGAAGCAGGTCAGAACGGTGTTTCAGGTCCTGCGTGCTAATTCTTTGTTTGTGAAGGGATCAAAGTGTCTCTTTGGTGTTCAGAAGGTTTCATTTTTGGGGTTCATCTTTTCCCCTTCTACTATCGAGATGGACCCTGTTAAGGTCCAAGCCATTCATAATTGGACTCAGCCGACATCTCTGAAAAGTCTGCAAAAGTTCCTGGGCTTTGCTAATTCTTATTGTCGCTTCATCTGCAATTTTTCTAGTATTGCTAAACCATTGACCGATTTGACCAAGAAAGGTGCTGATTTGGTCAATTGGTCTTCTGCTGCGGTGGAAGCTTTTCAAGAGTTGAAGCGTCGTTTTTCTTCTGCCCCTGTGTTGTGTCAACCAGATGTTTCGCTTCCGTTCCAGGTCGAGGTTGATGCTTCTGAGATTGGAGCAGGGGCTGTTTTGTCGCAGAGAAGTTCTGATTGCTCGGTGATGAAACCATGTGCCTTCTTTTCCAGGAAGCTTTCGCCTGCTGAGCGAAATTATGATGTGGGCAATCGAGAGTTGCTGGCCATGAAGTGGGCATTCGAGGAGTGGCGTCATTGGCTTGAAGGAGCTAAGCATCGCGTGGTGGTCTTGACTGATCATAAGAACTTGACTTATCTCGAGTCCGCCAAGCGGTTGAATCCTAGACAAGCTCGTTGGTCGTTGTTTTTTGCCCGTTTTGACTTTGTGAATTCATACCTTCCGGGCTCTAAAAATGTGAAGGCGGATGCTCTGTCTAGGAGTTTTGTGCCCGACTCTCCGGGTGTATCTGAGCCGGCGGGTATTCTAAAAGAGGGAGTAATTGTGTCTGCCATCTCCCCTGATTTGCGGCGGGTGCTGCAAAAATTTCAGGCTAATAAACCTGATCGTTGCCCAGCGGAGAAACTGTTTGTCCCTGATAGGTGGACGAATAAAGTTATCTCTGAGGTTCATTGTTCGGTGTTGGCTGGTCATCCTGGAATCTTTGGTACCAGAGAGTTAGTGGCTAGATCCTTTTGGTGGCCATCTCTGTCGCGGGATGTGCGTACTTTTGTGAAGTCCTGTGGGATTTGTGCTCGGGCTAAGCCCTGCTGTTCTCGTGCCAGTGGGTTGCTTTTGCCCTTGCCGGTCCCGAAGAGGCCTTGGACACATATCTCTATGGATTTTATTTCAGATCTTCCCGTCTCTCAAAAGATGTCAGTCATTTGGGTAGTCTGTGATCGCTTCTCTAAGATGGTCCATTTGGTACCCTTGTCTAAATTGCCTTCCTCCTCTGATTTGGTGCCATTGTTTTTCCAGCATGTGGTTCGTTTACATGGCATTCCAGAGAATATCGTTTCTGACAGAGGTTCCCAGTTTGTTTCGAGGTTTTGGCGAGCCTTTTGTGGTAGGATGGGCATTGACTTGTCTTTTTCCTCGGCTTTCCATCCTCAGACTAATGGCCAGACCGAACGAACCAATCAGACCTTGGAAACATATCTGAGATGCTTTGTTTCTGCTGATCAGGATGACTGGGTGTCCTTTCTGCCTTTGGCTGAGTTCGCCCTTAATAATCGGGCCAGCTCGGCTACCTTGGTTTCACCGTTTTTCTGCAACTCTGGGTTCCATCCTCGTTTTTCTTCAGGGCAGGTTGAGTCTTCGGACTGTCCTGGTGTGGATACTGTGGTGGACAGGTTGCAGCAGATTTGGACTCATGTAGTGGACAATTTGACTTTGTCCCAGGAGAAGGCTCAACGTTTCGCTAATCGCAGATGCTGTGTGGGTCCCCGACTTCGGGTTGGGGACTTGGTTTGGTTATCTTCTCGTCATATTCCTATGAAGGTTTCCTCTCCTAAGTTTAAACCTCGTTTTATTGGTCCGTATAGGATTTCTGAGGTTCTTAATCCTGTGTCTTTTCGTCTGACCCTTCCAGATTCTTTTTCCATACATAACGTATTCCATAGGTCATTGTTGCGGAGATACGTGGCACCTATGGTTCCATCTGTTGATCCTCCTGCCCCGGTTTTGGTGGAGGGGGAGTTGGAGTATATTGTGGAGAAGATTTTGGATTCTCGTGTTTTAAGGCGGAAACTCCAGTATCTGGTTAAGTGGAAGGGTTATGCTCAGGAAGATAATTCCTGGGTCTTTGCCTCTGATGTCCATGCTCCCGATCTTGTTCGTGCCTTTCATATGGCTCATCCTGGTCGTCCTGGGAGCTCTGGTGAGGGTTTGGTGACCCCTCCTCAAGGGGGGGGGTACTGTTGTGAATTCTGTGGCAGAGCTCCCTCCTGTGGTCACAAGTGGTACTTCGGCTGGTTCTCTCTGTGAGCTTCCGTTGGTGGAGGAAAGTGGTACTGCGGCTTCTGAGTTTCCTTCCTCAGGTGATGTGGTGAAGTCGTTAGGTGCTGCTCTATTTAACTCCACCTAGTGCTTTGATCCTGGCCTCCAGTCAATGTTCTAGTATTGGACCTGTTTCCTCCTGGATCGTTCCTGTGGCCTGCTGCTCTGCATAGCTAAGTTCCTCTTTGCTATTTGTTTGCTGTTTTTTTCTGTCCAGCTTGTCAATTTGTTTTTTACTGCTTGCTGGAAGCTCTGGGACGCAGAGGGTGTACCTCCGTGCCGTTAGTTCGGTACGGAGGGTCTTTTTGCCCCCTTTGCGTGGTTTTTGTAGGGTTTTGTGTTGACCGCAAAGTTACCTTTCCTATCCTCGCTCTGTTCAGAAAGTTGGGCCTCACTTTGCTAATTCTATTTCATCTCTACATTTGTTTTTTCATCTTAACTCACAGTCATTATATGTGGGGGCTGCCTTTTCCTTTGGGGTATTTCTCTGAGGCAAGGTAGGCTTATTTTCTATATTCAGGCTAGCTAGTTTCTCAGGCCGTGCCGAGTTGCATAGGGAGCGTTAGGCGCAATCCACGGCTGCCTTTAGTGTGGTTGGAGAGGATTAGGGATTGCAGTCAACAGAGTTCCCACGTCTCAGAGCTCGTTCTTGTTTTTTGGGTTATTGCCAGTTCACTGTATGTGCGCTGACCTCTATGTCCATTGTGGTACTGAATTACCTTTCATAACAAATGGCATACATAAAATGCAGAGTTTGGTTAGGTTTAGTTTACATAGGTGACAACACCACAAAAATACATACAACATTTTATTTTAACCTCTGATAACAGCTTCTCTTCATCAAGGTCATCTGGTCAATAGGTTACACAGGAGTAAACTGGCAAATGGCTTGTCTTTAGATCATACTTATCTATAGCCTTACTAAATACTACACCGTACTACATGTATGGCTCCCATACTCTCACAAGATTTCTAGCCCACTAATTAATAATTTTCTAGCATTTTTTAGTGATGGATAGGGGTAAGCATGGGCCTTCTGACCAGATTGCAGCTATACAGCTCCATAGGTAGCAAGCTTTGATGCACAGTGTTTTCTGACACATTTCAATCATAGCTAACATTAAAGAGAATCTGTAATCACAGAATGACTGTTCAAACCAAGTATAGGCACTTGGAACACCCTTGGCAAGCCAAACAGTTCAATAGATCTTCCAACTTACTCGTTTTCCATTTTTCTCCATCCATCTGTGTCTTCATAAAACCAGAGCTGTGAATCAAAATCAAGGGGGTGAAGATAGAGGGAAAACAAGTACGTGGGAAATTGCACTGAATTGTTTGACCACACCAAGGGTGCACCAAGCACCTGTACTTGTTGTCTTGTTGTCTCAGACTGACTGTCCAAACCAAGTACAGGCTCCCTGTTAGAGATGGGCGAACCCGAACAGCAAAGTTCGGCGTCCATATCGAACACCAACTGTTCGGGCATGGACAACGAACACGCACTTCATCAGGAAGTCCGTGTTACTGTTCGGGTTCGGCTGCTCAAATACCGGGTGTTTGTCATGCTGAAAAGAAAAACTCTTACGATGCTAGAGGGGATCTCACTGACATTATGGCACTTCAGCCCGGCTGGGATTGCAGCCTGTGTGACCGGAGGTAACCTAGACGATGTCACTGCCGGTCACTGAGGCTGCACTTGCAGCAGTTCAGTCACCAGTGGTTCTCAGCCTGGATTGTTGCATTTTGGCACCGTCAAGGTTGAAAAATATTTTTCGCCCAGACACGGATTACGGCGTGGGACAGAACGACTGACAGGTGAGGAATATTGTTGTTATTTTATTTTTGTTTAATTACAGGAGAATGAGGGCTTTGGTGGAATAGGCGTTTGGTGAGTATAACGGTGTTTGCTATTTTTAAATAAAAAAGGAAAAGTGTAGTTTGTTTTATTTCTAATAAAGGGCTTTATTTTTGCTGTGTCCTTATTTACCATATAACTATAGGATTAGTAATAGATATGTGACTTATAGACACCTCTCCATTGCTAAGTTTTGTTTTCTAAAAACTAGCAAGCCACAGCCATCAATCAAAGGAGGGGAGGGGTGGAGATAGAGAAATAAGTAAGTGGGAAGATGCACTTAATTGTTGGCCATGTCATGATGCACCAAGCGCCTGTACTTGGTTTGAAAAGTCATACTATGCCGACAGAGTATCTTTAACTTTTAAGTAGTCTATGTTACAGTTAACTTTCTGTGAGATTGGGCCAGATTGACTAAACTAGTTACATCCAACTACTTCGTCTCCTAACCGGAGCCAATTGCTTCTTAGGTGGACAAGCCATGTCTTCTGATCAGAGCATTTTCTGTTTTTCAGGGATGTGTGAAACCAGTCTAGCCTTCATCTCCAGTACAGATCAATGAGTCTTGAGTACCCATGATCTTGTATCCAGTTTATTTTTTGCTGTTGCTCAACTCACTTTTAGTAGATACTAACTGCATATTGGGTATAGCCCACTAGATGTTTTGGGAATAATCTGAATAATCTGAACCAGTTGTCTGGCCATGATAGTATGGCCCTCTTCTGTCACCCAGATTCTTATGCTTGCCAATGTTTTCTTGGGTCCTAATAAATCTTACTGCTTTACAGGTGCCATTGTTATGAGATACTAAATGATATTCACTTGACTTCTCAGTGGTTTAAAGGGAATATGTCAGCAGGTTTTTACTATGCAATCTGAGAGCAGCCTAATGCATGAAAAGAGAGCATGATTACAGGGATGTATCATTCACTGGACTGCTTGGTATAGTTTTGACAAACTCCCTATTCTATCTGTAGTACAGTGGGTACGGAAAGTATTCAGACCCCTTTAATTTTTTTTTCACTTTCATTACGGCCATTTGGTAAATTCAAAAAAGTTCATTTTTTTCTCATTAATGTACACTCTGTACCCCATCTTGACTGAAAAAAAAATGAAATTTTGTAATTTTTGCAAATTTATTATTATTACCAAAATGGCTGCAATGAAACAAAATGTGAAAAATTTAATGGGATATGAATACTTTCAATACCCACTGTAGATGTAGCAGTGGTCAAAATGGTGAGCGTTGTATAACCCCACCCACTCTCCTGACTAGCAGCTTCTGGTGTACCTTGTCAGCAAGCTGCTAATCAGTGGTGGGGGTGGTGTTGCCCAGATTAGATGGACTGCTGTGCAAGTGACACCTAGTCAGGAGTGTTAATATCTTACTGATAAAACACTGACTGAATTGAAACTACAACACAGTCTAATAAGGTATGGAAAGTATTCATACCCCTTTAAATTTTTCACGCTTTCATTGCAGCCATTTGGTAAATTCAAAAAAGTTCATTTTTTCACATTAATGTACACTCTGCACCCCACGTTGACTGAAAAAAAAAACAAATGTAGAAACTTTTGCAAATTTAATAAAAAAGAAAAACTGAAGTATCACATGGTCATACGTATTCAGACTAGTAATGAGCGAGTATACACGTTGCTCGGGTTTTCCCGAGCATGCTCGGGTGGTCTCCCAGTATTTGTTAGTGCTTGGAGATTTAGTTTTCATCGCCACAGCTGAATGATTTACAGCTACGAGCCAGGCTGAGTACATGTGGGGGTTGCCTGGTTGCTAGGGAATCCCCACATGTAATCAGGCTGGGTAGTAGCTGTAAATTATACAGCTGCGCAATGAAAACTAAATCTCCGAACACAAACAAATACTCGGAGACCACCCAAGCGTGCTCCGGAAAACCCGAGCAACGAGTACACTCGCTCATCACCAATTCAGACCCTTTGCTCAAACACTCATTTAAGTCACATGCCGTCGATTTCCTTGTGATCCTCCTTGAGATGGTTCTACTCCTTCATTGGAGTCCAGCTGTGTTTAATTAAACTGATAGGACTTGATTTGGAAAGGCACACACCTGTCTTTATAATGATGAGGTCAAAGGAACTGGCCAAGGAGCTCAGAGACAGAATTGCAGCAAGGCACAGATCTGGTCAAGGTTACAACAGAATTTGTGCTGTACTCAAGGCTCCTAAGAGCACAGTGGCCTCCATAATCCTTAAATGGAAGAAGTTTGGAAACCCCAGAAGTCTTCCTAGACCTGGCTGTCCAGCCAAACTAAGCAATCGTAGGAGAAGAGCTTTGGTGAGAGAGGTAAAAAAAAGAACCCCAAGATCACTGTGGCTGAGCTACAGAGATGCAGTAAGGAGATGGGAGAAAGTTGCACAAAGTCAACTATCACTGCAGCCCCCCACCAGTCAGGCCTTTATGGCAGAGTGGCCAGATGGAAGCCTCTCCTCAGTGCAAGACATATGAAAGCCTGTATAGAGTTTGCTAAAAAAAAATACATGAAGGACTCACAGACTATGAGAAATAAGATTCTCTGGTCTGATGATACAAAGATATACCTTTTTGGTGATAATTCTAAGCGGTATGTGTGGAGAAAACCAGGCACTGCTCATCACCTGCCCAATACAATCATAACAGTGAAACATGGTGGTGGCAGCATCATGCTATGGGGGTGTTTTTCAGTTGCAGGGACAGGATAACTGGTTGCCATTGAAGGAAACATGAATGCGGCCAAGTACAGAGATATCCTGGATGAAAACCTCTTCCAGAGTGCTCTGGACCTCAGACAATGGCCCTAAGCACACAGCTAAAATGACAAAGGAGTGGCTTCAGAACAGCTCTGTGACCATTTTTGACTGGCCCAGCCAGAGCCCTGACCTAAACCCAATTGAGTATCTCTGGAGAGACCTGAAAATGGCTGTCCACCATCATTCACCATCCAACCTGACGGAACTGGAGAGGATCTGCAAGGAAGAATGGCAGAGGATCCCCAAATCCAAGTGTGAAAAACTTGTTGCATCGTTCCCAAGACGACTCATGGCTGTACTAGCTCAAAAGGTGCTTCTACTCAATTCCGAGCAAAGGGTCTGAATACTTAAGACCATGTGATATTTCAGTTTTTCTTTTTTAACAAATTTGCAAAAATTACTACATTTGTTTTTTTTTCAGTCAAGATAGGGTGCAGAATGTACATTAATGAGAAAAAAAATTTCTTTTTTGAATTCACCAAATGGCTGCAGTGAAACAAAGAGTGAAACATTAAAAAGGGTCTGAATACTTACCGTACCCACTGTATATAGCACAGAGGACATACAGGGAGTTTGCAATATTTTAGTGGGAGGCTAGAGATAGTTAATATTTCTATAAATAGAAAACTTTATAAAGCAACTAAAATTATTTCTTTGATGTGTTTTCATAAGAATTTTCCAATTTTCCATAAGCTTTTCCTTGATCTTTAAAACTTGTCTGAAAGTCTGCCAATTAACCTACACAACCTCCTATCGTCTGTGCTGTACATAATTTCATTCATCAGCTCCCATCACAAAAATGGACCAAGAGGGAACATTGCTGTTTTTTGAGACAATGAGGACATGTTGGGAAATCAGTTCCAATTTTTTTGTTCTCATAAAATACCTCAGGGATATATTCAGCATCCTGAGCAGTGCACTCTTATTAATGGACTTTATATACACATGCCATTTCTCCTAGACAGCAGGAAACAAAGCCTTGCTAGCCATTGTTTTATCAAACCCGTGTAGAGATTATGAGGAAGTGAAATAACTAATATGTCCATTTGCAAAAGTCTATATAGGAACACATCACACATTGGTTGAATGAGATTTTGCAATGCTTTAGCACCTTGTGGCATGATATGTCTGATAGCAAAAGTGATCAACAGAAACAACGGTTGAGTGCAAAAACTGTAAGAGGATTTGCAATATATACCAAATGTAGATGATTATTTTGTCAAATAAAGATTATTTTTGTCTGTGTTTATTTCTTTTGACTGCTGGGTTAGTTAAGGGGGTGTCTGACAGTCGTCTCTCAATTACCAACCCGTGAGCTTGATGTCAGCGTCAGCTGCCGCCATTAACCCAACAATCCCATTACCCAATTGCCACTGCTTCAGGGCAATCGGGAAGAGATGAGGCTAAGGCCAGAATTGGCACATCTTACAGATGCACCGTTCCTGGGGCAGCTAAGGGCTGGTCTTATTAGGCTGGGCAGGGGACAATATCCATGGCCCTTCCCAGACTTCTAATATCAGCCCCTAGCTGTCTGTGTTGCCTTCACTAGTTATTAAAAATAAGAGGGACCCCAAGTCTAGTTTTTCATTTATTTACTGCTCCACTCAGACCTCCGCCTTCTTGTTCAAGATTATATAATTTTTATTCTATACTATTTTAAGTGTTTTCTTATTCATTCATTTTGCAGGGCAATTGTCCTTCTCTTACCCCCGTTTTGCATCCTTTTTCAGCCTCCTAGCCCTTACATCACCATTTTACAGTACCAAAGTTCAAGTCTCCATTGACATATATAGGATTATGGTCCAGGGTCAAGTTCTGGTACCAGAACCGAACGCTGAACTAAAGTTCGATTAAACCCAGATTTCCACAGGTCCACTCATCCCTACTTATTTTCTATTATGTGGACAGATATTTCTTTATTGAGAATTGTATAAAACAGGCAGACCACGTCTAGAAACAATTGGAGAGTACAACAAAGTACGAATAATGTTTATCGTAATGCCAACCACCCTGTGTAATAATTCCCCTTAATATAGTGATGATACGTGTGGGATCTCTTTGCTGATTTGACACCCCCTCTCATGGGGCTCAACCCTTTACCAGACATGACACTTAACCCCTTTACCCCCAAGGGTTGTTTGCACATTAATTACTGGGCCAATTTTTACAATTCTGACCACTGTCCCTTTATGAGGTGATAACTCTGGAACGTTTCAACGGATCTTGATGATTCTGACAAAGTTTTCGCTTGACATATTGTACTTCATGATAGTAGTAAAACTTCTTTGACATTATCTGCATTTATTTGTGAAAAAAAATGGAAATTTGGCAAAAATTATGAAATTTTGCAATTTTCCAACTTTTAATTTTTATGCCCTTAAATCACAGAGATATGTCATGCACAATACTTAATAATTAACATTTCCCTCATGTATACTTTACATCAGCACAATTTTGGAACCAAGATTTTTATTTGTTGGGGAGTTATAAGGGTTAAAAGTTAACCAACAATTTCTCATTTTTACAACATCATTTTTTTTTTTAGGGACCACATCACATTTGAAGCCACTTTGAAGGGTCTATATGATAGAAAATAACCAAGTATGACACCATTCTAAAAACTGTACCCCTCAAGGTGATCAAAACCACATTCAAGGAGTTTATTAACCCTTCAGGTGTTTCACAGGAATTTTTGAAATATTTAAATAAAAACAAACATTTAACTTTTTTTCACAAAAAAATTACTTCAGCTCCAATTTGTTTTATTTCACCAAGGGTAACAGAAGAAAATGGAGACCAAAAGTCATTGTACAATTTGTCCTGTGTACGACGATACCCCATATGTGGGTTTAAACCACTGTTTGGGCACATGGCCGAGCTCGGAAGGGAAAGAGCGCTATTTGACTTTTCAATGCAAAATTGACTGGAGTATAGATGGGACGCCATGTATGGGGTATCAGCGTACTCCGGAAAAATTGGACAACAACTTTTGGGGTCCAATTTTTCCTGTTACTCTTTGGAAAATAAAAATTTGGAGGCCTAAAAACCATTTTTGTGGGAATTTTTCTATTTTATTTTCACGGCTCTGCGTTAAACTGTAGTGAAACACTTGGGGGTTCAAAGTTCTCACAACACATCTAGATAAGTTTCTTGGAGGGTCTAGTTTCCAATATGGGGGGTTTCTACTGTTTAGGTACATTAGGGGCTCTGCAAATGCAAAGTGACGCCTGCAGACTAATCCATCTAAGTCTGCATTCCAAATGACCCTCCTTCCCTTCCGAGCTCTGCCAAATGGTGGTTCCCCACATATGGGGCATTGGTGTACTCAGGACATATTGAACAACAACTTTTGGTGCCCAATTTCTCCTGTTACCCTTGGAAAAATACAAAACTGGGCGCTACAAAAGAATTTTTGTGAAAAAGAAAAAAAAATTATTTTCACGGCTCTGCGTTATAAACTGTAGTGAAACACTTGGGGGTTCAAAGCTCTCAACACACATTTAGATAAGTTCCTTAGGGGGTCTACTTTCCAAAATGGTGTCACTTGTTGGGGGTTTCAATGTTTAGGCACATCAGGGGCTCTCCAAACGCGACATGGTGTCCCATATCAATTCCAGTCAATTTTGCATTGAAAAGTCAAACGGTGCTCCTTCCCTTCCAAGCTCTGCCATACGCCCAAACAGTGGTTCCCCCCACATATGGGGTATCAGCGTACTCAGGACACATTGTACAACAACTTTTGGGGTCCAATTTCTCCTGTTACTCTTGGGAAAAAACAAAACTGGGGGGCTAAAAAACACTTTTGTGGGAAAAAAATGATTTTTTTATTTTCATGGCTCTGCGTTATAAACTGTAGTGAAACACTTGGGGGTTCAAAGTTCACACAACACATCTAGATAAGTTCCTTAGGGGATCTAGTTTCTAATATGTGGTCACTTGTGGGGGGTTTCAATGTTTAGGCACATCAGTGGCTCTCCAAACGCAATATAGCTTCCCATCTCAAATCCAGTCAATTTTGCATTGAAAAGTCAAATGGCGCTCCTTCCCTTCTGAGATCTGCCATGCGCCCAAACAGTGGTTTACCCCCACATATGGGGTATCAGATTACTCAAGACAAATTGCACAACAACTTTTAGGGTCCAATTTCTTCTCTTACCCTTGGGAAAATAAAAAATTGGAGGTGAAAATATCATTTTTGTGAAAAAATATGATTTTTGTATTTTTACGGCTCTGCATTATAAACTTCAGTGAAGCACTTGGTGGGTCAAAGTGCTCACCACACATCTAGATAAGTTCCATAGGGGGTCTACTTTCCAAAATGGTGTCACTTGTGGGGTGTTTCAATGTCTAGGCACATCAGGGGCTCTCCAAACGCAACATGGCGTTCCATCTCAGTTCCAGTAAATTTTGCATTGAAAAGTCAAAAGTCAAATAGCGCTCCTTCCCTTCCAAGCTCTGCCATGCGCCCAAACAGTGGTTTACCCCTACATATGGGGTATCGCCGTACTCAGAACAAATTGTACAACTACTTTTTTGGTCCACTTTCTCCTGTTACCCTTGGTAAAATAAATCAAATTGGAGCTGAATTAAAGTTTGTATGAAAAAAAGTTAAATGATCATTTTTATTTAAAAATTTCAAAAATTCCTGTGAAACACCTGAAGGGTTAATAAACTTCTTGAATGTGGTTTTGAGCACCTTGAGGGGTGCAGTTTTTAGACTGGTGTCACACTTTGTTATTTTCGCTCATATGTACCCCTCAAAATGACTTCAAATGAGATGTGGTCCTTAAAAACAAATGGTGTTGTAAAAATGAGAAATTGCTGGTCAACTTTTAACCCTTATATCTCCCTAACAAAACATTTTTTTTACGGTGCCATCGAAGAAATAAAGGAATCCACACAAGCTATAAACAGTGAGATGGTGAGGTAACATTTTGCTAATTTAAATTAATCTCCTGGTCCAGATGAATTGCATCCTAGGGTGTTGAATAAGTTAGCATAAAAAAATTGGAGAATCACTAAAAAGAATCTTTAGTTGCAGAGCTGTTTGAGAAATGAGTTCAACATAGAGTCTTATCCGAGGAGTATGGCAGGCGATAAAATCAAAATTACACTCACCTTTTATGAGTATCTATAAAGCATGTAATAAAGCACATCAGCTGCAGCAGATCCACGGGTCAGTAAATGACCAAACAATAGATATCAAGGAAAGAAAGGAGAGCTTTGTAGATGATTTCCTTGCTTGCTAGTCAATGATGAGATGTATATCCCAGATTGTCAAATGGATAGTGGTTTATTCTACATGTTTCAAAGTACAAAAGACTTCTTCATCAGGAAAGATCACAAACATCTAATACTTGTGGTCTTTTGTACTTTGAAACGCATAGAATAAAACACTATCCATTTGATAATTTGGGATATACGTCTCAAAATTGATCAGCAAGGGCGGAAGTCATCCACAAACCTCTCCTTTCTTTCCTAGAAAGAATCTTTTAAAAATCCTGGAGAAAACGGGAAGTACTAAAAGACTGGAGAAGGGCACATGTCACTATCTTCAAAAAAAGGAAAGAAGATGAAGCCAGGAAGTTACAAGCCAGTGAGCCTTACTTCTCTGTCAGGAGTGATCTTTGAGCAAATTAATAAACAAAATGTGTACAAGTACTTGGATTAGAATACAGTAATTAACCAGTGCTAACATGGGTTTGTAGCAAACAAGTCATGCCAGACTAATCAAATTTCCTTATATGATGGAATCACTGAGTGGGTAGATCAGGGAAACGCAGTAGGTATAGTATATCTGGACTACAGCAAAGCATTTGATAAAGTATCATGTACTATCCTTATGGAAAAAGTGACCAAGTATGGGATTAACAAGGCTGCGGTTAGGTGGATTCATAACTGGGTCAGTGATTGTACTCAAAGAAAGGTAATAAATGGCTTCCAATTGGAAGAGTGTTTCAAATTAGGTACATCAATGTTCTGTCCTGGCCCCAGTGGTATTCAACATTTTTATAAATTATCTAGATAAGAGAACTGAAGGTAAACTAATCAAATTTGCAGACAATGCAAAGCTATGAGGGATAGCCAACACTAGAGAAGACTGAGAAAGGATTCAGAAGGATTTAGATAAGCTTGAACATTAGGCAGCGACTAATAGAATGGTATTTAACAGGGAGAAATACAAGATTCTACAACTGGGCAAGAAAAATGAAAATTACATCTACAGAATGGGAGGGATAGAAGTTAGCAACAGCACATGTGAAAAAGACTTGAGTATACTAAGAGAACACAGACTGAAGCAGAAGCAGAAGCAGAAATATCTACAGGTAACTTTGACATAGTGGGAATAACCGAGACATGGTTAGATGAAAGCTATGACTGGGCAGTTAACTTACAGGGTTACAGTCTGTTTAGAAAGGATCGTAAAAATCGGAGAGGAGGAGGGGTTTGTCTCTATGTAAAGTCTTGTCTAAAGTCCACTTTAAGGGAGGATATTAGCGAAGGGAATGAGGATGTCGAGTCCATATGGGTTGAAATTCATGGAGGGAAAAATGGTAACAAAATTCTCATTGGGGTCTGTTACAAACCCCCAAATATAACAGAAAGCATGGAAAGTCTACTTCTAAAGCAGATAGATGAAGCTGCAACCCATAATGAGGTCCTGGTTATGGGGGACTTTAACTACCCGGATATTAACTGGGAAACAGAAACCTGTGAAACCCATAAAGGCAACAGGTTTCTGCTAATAACCAAGAAAAATTATCTTTCACAATTGGTGCAGAATCCAACCAGAGGAGCAGCACTTTTAGACCTAATACTATCTAATAGACCTGACAGAATAACAAATCTGCAGGTGGTTGGGCATTTAGGAAATAGCGACCACAATATTGTGCAGTTTCACCTGTCTTTCACTAGGGGGACTTGTCAGGGAGTCACAAAAACATTGAACTTTAGGAAGGCAAAGTTTGAACAGCTTAGAGATGCCCTTAATCTGGTAGACTGGGACAATATCCTCAGAAATGAGAATACAGATAATAAATGGGAAATGTTTAAGAACATCCTAAATAGGCAGTGTAAGCGGTTTATACCTTGTGGGAATAAAAGGACTAGAAATAGGAAAAACCCAATGTGGCTAAACAAAGAAGTAAGACAGGCAATTAACAGTAAAAAGAAAGCATTTGCACTACTAAAGCAGGATGGCACCATTGAAGCTCTAAAAAACTATAGGGAGAAAAATACTTTATCTAAAAAACTAATTAAAGCTGCCAAAAAGGCAACAGAGAAGCACATTGCTAAGGAGAGTAAAACTAATCCCAAACTGTTCTTCAACTATATCAATAGTAAAAGAATAAAAACTGAAAATGTAGGCCCCTTAAAAAATAGTGAGGAAAGAATGGTTGTAGATGACGAGGAAAAAGCTAACATATTAAACACCTTCTTCTCCACGGTATTCACGGTGGAAAATGAAATGCTAGGTGAAATCCCAAGAAACAATGAAAACCCTATATTAAGGGTCACCAATCTAACCCAAGAAGAGGTGCGAAACCGGCTAAATAAGATTAAAATAGATAAATCTCCGGGTCCGGACGGCATACACCCACGAGTACTAAGAGAACTAAGTAATGTAATAGATAAACCATTATTTCTTATTTTTAGTGACTCTATAGCGACAGGGTCTGTTCCGCAGGACTGGCGCATAGCAAATGTGGTGCCAATATTCAAAAAGGGCTCTAAAAGTGAACCTGGAAATTATAGGCCAGTAAGTCTAACCTCTATTGTTGGTAAAATATTTGAAGGGTTTCTGAGGGATGTTATTCTGGATTATCTCAATGAGAATAACTGTTTAACTCCATATCAGCATGGGTTTATGAGAAATCGCTCCTGTCAAACCAATCTAATCAGTTTTTATGAAGAGGTAAGCTATAGACTGGACCACGGTGAGTCATTGGACGTGGTATATCTCGATTTTTCCAAAGCGTTTGATACCGTGCCGCACAAGAGGTTGGTACACAAAATGAGAATGCTTGGTCTGGGGGAAAATGTGTGTAAATGGGTTAGTAACTGGCTTAGTGATAGAAAGCAGAGGGTGGTTATAAATGGTATAGTCTCTAACTGGGTCGCTGTGACCAGTGGGGTACCGCAGGGGTCAGTATTGGGACCTGTTCTCTTCAACATATTCATTAATGATCTGGTAGAAGGTTTACACAGTAAAATATCGATATTTGCAGATGATACAAAACTATGTAAAGCAGTTAATACAAGAGAAGATAGTATTCTGCTACAGATGGATCTGGATAAGTTGGAAACTTGGGCTGAAAGGTGGCAGATGAGGTTTAACAATGATAAATGTAAGGTTATACACATGGGAAGAGGGAATCAATATCACCATTACACACTGAACGGGAAACCACTGGGTAAATCTGACAGGGAGAAGGACTTGGGGATCCTAGTTAATGATAAACTTACCTGGAGCAGCCAGTGCCAGGCAGCAGCTGCCAAGGCAAACAGGATCATGGGGTGCATTAAAAGAGGTCTGGATACACATGATGAGAGCATTATACTGCCTCTGTACAAATCCCTAGTTAGACCGCACATGGAGTACTGTGTCCAGTTTTGGGCACCGGTGCTCAGGAAGGATATAATGGAACTAGAGAGAGTACAAAGGAGGGCAACAAAATTAATAAAGGGGATGGGAGAACTACAATACCCAGATAGATTAGCGAAATTAGGATTATTTAGTCTAGAAAAAAGACGACTGAGGGGCGATCTAATAACCATGTATAAGTATATAAGGGGACAATACAAATATCTCGCTGAGGATCTGTTTATACCAAGGAAGGTGACGGGCACAAGGGGGCATTCTTTGCGTCTGGAGGGGAGAAGGTTTTTCCACCAACATAGAAGAGGATTCTTTACTGTTAGAGCAGTGAGAATCTGGAATTGCTTGCCTGAGGAGGTGGTGATGGCGAACTCAGTCGAGGGGTTCAAGAGAGGCCTGGATGTCTTCCTGGAGCAGAACAATATTGTATCATACAATTATTAGGTTCTGTAGAAGGACGTAGATCTGGGTATTTATTATGATGGAATATAGGCTGAACTGGATGGACAAATGTCTTTTTTCGGCCTTACTAACTATGTTACTATGTTACTATGTTACTGCACATGAGTCAACAGTGTGATGCAGCAGCAAAAAAAGGCACACATTTCTAGGATGCATTAAGAGAAGCATAGAATCTAGATCATGTGAATTAATTATTCCCGTATTCTCCTCCTTGGTCAGGCCTCATCTGAAATAATATGTCCAGCTCTGGGCGCTACATTTTTTAAAAAGACATTGAAAAACTGGAACAGGTTCATAGAAGAGCTACCAGGATGTTGAGCAGACTGCAAAATATGCCCTACAAGGAACGATTAACAGATCTGAGAATATTTAGCTGACAAAAAAGAAGGCTAAGAGGAGACTTAACAGTGTAGAGGGATCATCATTATTCTCATTTAGACATAGAAACACGAGAAGCAATGGAATGAAAATGAAAGGGAGAAGGTACAGATTAGGTAATAGAAAAAACGTTTTGACAGCGAGGGTGACCAATGAGTGGAACAGCCTGCCACAAGAGGTGGCGAGTTCTCCTTCATTGAAAGTCTTCAAACAAGCTGGACAGACATCTGTCAGAGATGTTTTAGTGAATCCTGTGCTGCACTGAGCAGGGAGTTGGACCTAATGACCCTTGAAGTCCTTTCCAACTCGAACATTCTATGATTCTACTGCAGATTTACCCATATTTATTTTAATAGGGGCATATGTGCAGTACCTGGCCACGGCCACTGTGGACTTTATGGAGCCATGCTACACAGCCAGGCAGCTGATCACATCTGGTCGCCACTAGCACTGGGATCAACTTATCAGTGGCATTGTGGAGTGTTGCATTCTCACTGATCTGGTATCTATGACCTATCCTCGGGATAGGCAATTAATTTTAAAGCACTTGACAACCCCTTTAAATGAATTAATTTCCAGTTTTACTTAACAAGTTATTCCCATCTTAGCTTATCATAGTTAGCTTGAGAATAATTCTTTGCAAGTTGTCACCATTAGAGTTAGAGAAATATCTAAGAGTGTATATGCTACAATGTTTTTCCTCTTAAAATGAATTAAAGTGATGTAAACAATAGTGTACTACAGCAAGCTACACAGTTAACATAACTCACATTTATGTTGACTCTCTTTGCAAGTTGATGAGGCATCAATTAACATCCAGAAGAGTATTTAGAAATCTGCAAACTCTCCTGCAGACACTGCCGATAGCTACGGTATTTTTAATAGAGCAGACAAACCGATTCAAGTAATATAAATATATTTTTTTAATTTGTTCTCCACAACTGTTCTGCATTGCGGATAGTGCAATGGATCACTATCTTATTAGCAAACTCTGACCCGTGTTTCGAATGTGTATCTGGACTACTTCCCTACTGGACATTTCTCTCTCTGAATGCCTGTCTGCCAAGTACAGAAGTTAAACCATTTATATTACAATTTGTGAGGGAGATTTTATGCTAGAATTACATATAATCATACAAGTAAATCATATTAAAGGTTGGGAGAGATCAATTTAAATGCAATTATAGTGTTTAGTTGCTTCAGAGATAAGACTATATTAGTCATTCTGCTCATTTAAATGCACTAGGCCATTTATATTATTTTTGCGCATTGGAAAATGGATTTTGATAAACGAGGCATAGAAATATGTATATGACTAATGCTGAAACAAGAATAGAACATCCTCTTACTATTAAAGTCTTGTTTAAGAGGAATGACTTTACATCACAGACAGGAGTAAAATAAACGCACAGCAGACAAGGTTATGATGTACCGACATGCCTAGGGACCACACACAGCATGTAAATGATCTCTAATTAGTGCGCCAACTGTTCTGGCGAGCAACTTTAATAAATAAATACTGCAGTGCCTCGCCATTCTGCAAATTATTTATTGACACAGGTACCGAGAATGTAATAATGTCCTCCATAAATAAGTTCAAAGTAAAAGGTACTGTTCTTCAAAAAAATGTTAGAAATTTCTTCTAGGGTTAAAGGGAACTTGTCATGGAAAATAGCGCTATTAATTAAAGATGTGGGGTTAATCTGCAGGTTAATAGCATTCTGGCACTGTGCGGCACCTGCATTGAGAGCCCCGGTGCCGGGATTAAATGAGTTTTGTAACCCCAGCATTCGGCTTACAGTCATAGGGGTGGGCCATCACAGTTTGAATCACTGCTTTGTGTATAGAGAACGTTGGCTGTAACTGCACCACCGGCATTGACTGACAGCAATTTCAGCATTAGAGACAGTTGTCAGTCAGTGCCGGGGTGCAGTTACAGCTGACGTTCTCTATACTCACAGCGGTTTTTGAAATCGTGATGGTCCACCCCCATGACTGGATGCAAACGCTGCCGAGGGAATAAAGTTCACTCCTCCCAGCTTCGGGGTTCTCAATGCAGGTGTCGCACAGTGTCAGAATGCTATTAACTTAAAGATTACCCCAATATCTACAGGTTAATAGCAATATTTTACATGACAGATTACTTTTAATGCTTGTTGTAGTGAGAATAAATTTTCATATTTAGCTGGGAGGATCCTGCAATCAAGTGGGTTCACTTTCTGGTGTTCAAAATTTCCAAATAGGTTACCAGCTCTTTCACGTGGTGAAGTTCTCATAAGGCGATAGATCATCCTTGGCTTCTCTTTCTTCTCTTGTCTTGTTCTCTTTCTCCACAATGGTGAAGTACTATGGTGGTGTAATTAAAATGTAATTTTGAAAATATTCTCATGTTTGTATTTAATTTTTTTACTGACGTCGATGTTTGGTATAAATGATCGTTGTCAAGATAAGTTAGCATCAGGTCAAGCCAAAGTTAGTGAGTCAGGCTTCAAGTATTATATATATTTTAAAGCAGTTTTTCACAAATCTATTGCAAGTTGAATAAATATAGACCATTTACAGAATAGAGTTTGAAAAATTATCTGAGTGGCATCAAGAAAACTCAGGCGATTTTCAAGTACGGTAATTTTTATCCGTATGTCCATTTTTTTTTACATACACGTGACATCCATGTGTGATCCGTTTTCATACATCTAGATTAAAAAAATGTACAGTTTCCTAAATTAAAAGAAATGTATCCATAAAAATCAGGTGCCACATGGATGTTCTGTGTGGGATAAGATTTTCCTTTTTTTGCTACACACCCAAAAACAAATTGGTGATTCTCATCCGTTATAGACATGAAAGTAGTGTATGCTACAATTTTCTTTTCTTATGGAGAGTCAGACTAAGAAAAAATTGTTCATCTGACAGTCCTTTTGATTAAAATGGGTCAATGTGCTGTCCGTATAAGCTTGTCTGCATGAGCCCTTGTTGTAAGCATTTTTAACCTCACTAACTATTGAAATGGTCTTTGGGGTATACTATTAACTTGACTCTTTTGTTGTGAATTCTGTTGTTAAGCTCCCTCCTGTGGTCGTGAATGGTACTTCGGCTGGTTCTGTCCATGGGCTTCCTCTGGTGGTTGTGAGTGGGGCTACGGCTTCTGAGGTTCCTTCCACAGGTGACGAGGTTAATTCGTTAGCTGGCTGCTCTATTTAACTCCACCTAGTTCTTTGCTCCATGCCACCTGTCAATGTTCCAGTATTGGTCTAGTTCGCTCCTGGATCGTTCTTGTGACCTGTCTTCCCAGCAGAAGCTAAGTTCCTGCTTGTTTTTCTCTGTTTGCTATTTTTCTGTCCAGCTTGCTATTTTGATTTTTGTCTTGCTTGCTGGAAGCTCTGGGACGCAGAGGGAGCGCCTCCGCACCGTGAGTCGGTGCGGAGGGTCTTTTTGCGCCATCTGCGTGGTCTTTTTGTAGTTTTTTGTGCTGACCGCAAAGTTACCTTTCCTATCCTCTGTCTGTTCAGTAAGTCGGGCCTCACTTTGCTAAATCTATTTCATCTCTGTGTTTGTATTTTCATCTTTACTCACAGTCATTATATGTGGGGGGCTGCCTGTTCCTTTGGGGAATTTCTCTGAGGCAAGGTAGGCTTTATTTTTCAATATTTAGGGCTAGCTAGTTCCTTAGGCTGTGACGAGGCGCCTAGGGAGCATCAGGAACGCTCCACGGCTATTTCTAGTGTGTGTGTGATAGGATTAGGGTTTGCGGTCAGCAGAGTTCCCACGTCTCAGAGCTTGTCCTGTATTACTAGTAACTATCAGGTCATTCCGTGTGCTCTTAACCACCAGGTCCATTATTGTCCTCACCACCAGGTCATAACAGTACAGGTGGCCCTAAAAGTATTAATGCATCTCAATAGAGGGATAAGAGAAGTTTTGAGACCATTTTTTGTTTCTTTGCAGTGTGTTTTGTCTCTTTTCCCCTTTACCTCTGGGTGGCTCAGGATATAGGTGTAGATATGGACATTCAAGGTCTGTCCTCTTGTATGGATAATCTCACTGCAAGGGTACAAAACATTCAAGATTTTGTGGTTCAGAATCCGATGTTAGAGCCTAGGATTCCAATTCCTGATTTGTTTTTTGGGGATAGATCTAAGTTTCTGAATTTCAAAAATAATTGTAAATTGTTTCTTGCTTTGAAACCTCGCTCCTCAGGTGACCCTGTTCAACAAGTGAAAATCATTATTTCTTTGTTACGTGGCGACCCTCAAGACTGGGCATTTTCCCTTGCGCCAGGAGATCCGGCATTGCGTGATGTTGATGCTTTTTTTCTGGCGCTTGGATTGCTTTATGATGAACCGAATTCAGTGGATCAGGCAGAGAAAATCTTACTGGCTCTGTGTCAGGGTCAGGATGAGGTAGAGATATATTGTCAGAAGTTTAGGAAGTGGTCTGTACTCACTCAGTGGAATGAATGTGCGCTGGCAGCAATTTTCAGAAAGGGTCTCTCTGAAGCCCTTAAGGATGTCATGGTGGGATTTCCCATGCCTGCTGGTCTGAATGAGTCTATGTCTTTGGCCATTCAGATCGATCGATGCTTGCGTTAGCGTAAAGTTGTGCACCACTTGGTGGTATTATCTGAGCATAGACCTGAGCCTATGCAATGTGATAGGACTTTGACCAGAGCTGAACGGCAAGAACACAGACGTCGAAATGGGCTGTGTTTTTACTGTGGTGATTCCACTCATGCCATCTCCGATTGTCCTAAGTGCACTAAGCGGTTTGCTAGGTCTGCCACCATTGGTACGGTACAGTCGAAATTTCTTTTGTCCGTTACTCTGATTTGCTCTTTGTCATCCTATTCTGTTATGGCATTTGTGGATTCAGGCGCTGCCCTGAATTTGATGGACTTGGAGTTTGCTAGGCGCTGTGGTTTTTTCTTGGAGCCCTTGCAGTATCCTATTCCATTGAGAGGAATTGATGCTACGCCTTTGGCCAAGAATAAGCCCCAGTACTGGACCCAATTGACCATGTGCATGGCTCCTGCACATCAGGAGGATATTCGCTTTTTGGTGTTGCATAATCTGCATGATGTGGTCGTTTTGGGGTTGCCATGGCTACAGGTCCATAATCCAGTGTTGGATTGGAAATCTATGTCTGTGTCCAGCTGGGGTTGTCAGGGGGTACATGGTGATGTTCCATTTTTGGCTATTTCATCATCCACCCATTCTGAAGTCCCGGAGTTTTTGTCGGATTACCGGGATGTATTTGATGAGCCCAAATCCAGTGCCCTACCTCCTCATAGGGATTGTGATTGTGCTATCAATTTGATTCCTGGTAGTAAGTTTCCTAAGGGCCGATTGTTCAATTTATCTGTGCCAGAACACGCCGCTATGCGGAGTTATATAAAGGAATCCTTGGAGAAGGGTCATATTCGCCCGTCGTCGTCGTCACCATTGAGAGCAGGGTTCTTTTTTGTGGCCAAGAAGGATGGTTCTTTGAGACCTTGTATTGATTACCACCTTCTTAATAAGATCACAGTCAAATTTCAGTACCCTTTGCCGCTGCTGTCTGATTTATTTGCTCGGATTAAAGGGGCTAGTTGGTTCACCAAGAGAGATCTTCGTGGTGCGTATAATCTTGTGCGTATTAAACAGGGCGATGAATGGAAAACAGCATTTAATACGCCCGAGGGCCATTTTGAGTACCTGGTTATGCCCTTCAGGCTTTCCAATGCTCCATCAGTATTTCAGTCCTTTATGCATGACATCTTCCGAGAGTACCTGGATAAATTCCTGATTGTATATTTGGATGATATTTTGGTCTTCTCGGATGATTGGGAGTCTCACGTGAAGCAGGTCAGAATGGTGTTCCAGGTCCTTCGTGCTAATTCTTTGTTTGTGAAGGGGTCTAAGTGTCTCTTTGGTGTTCAGAAGGTTTCATTTTTGGGTTTCATTTTTTCCCCTTCTACTATCGAGATGGACCCTGTTAAAGTTCAGGCCATTTATGATTGGACTCAGCCGACATCTGTGAAGAGTCTGCAAAAGTTCCTGGGCTTTGCTAATTTTTATCGTCGCTTCATCAGTAATTTTTCTAGTGTTGCTAAACCGTTGACTGATTTGACCAAGAAGGGTGCTGATGTGGTCAATTGGTCTTCTGCGGCTGTGGAAGCTTTTCAGGAGTTGAAGCGTCGTTTTTCTTCTGCCCCTGTGTTGTGCCAGCCAGATGTTTCGCTCCCGTTTCAGGTCGAGGTTGATGCTTCTGAGATTGGAGCAGGAGCTGTTTTGTCGCAAAGAAGTTCTGATGGCTCGGTGATGAAACCATGTGCCTTCTTTTCTAGAAAGTTTTCGCCTGCTGAGCGCAATTATGATGTTGGCAATCGAGAGTTGTTGGCCATGAAGTGGGCATTCGAGGAGTGGCGTCATTGGCTTGAAGGAGCCAAGCATCACGTGGTGGTCTTGACGGATCACAAGAATTTGACTTATCTCGAGTCTGCTAAACGGTTGAATCCTAGACAGGCTTGTTGGTCGCTATTTTTCTCCCGTTTTGATTTTGTGGTTTCGTACCTTCCGGGCTCTAAGAATGTGAAGGCTGATGCCCTGTCAAAGAGTTTTGTGCCCGACTCTCCGGGTGTTCCTTTGGGGTTGCGGAGATACGTGGCGCCTGTGGTTCCATCCGTTGATCCTCCGGCCCCGGTGTTGGTTGAGGGGGAGTTGGAGTATGTGGTGGAGAAGATTTTGGATTCTCGTATTTCGAGACGGAAACTCCAGTACCTGGTCAAGTGGAAGGGTTATGGTCAGGAAGATAATTCCTGGGTCTTTGCCTCTGATGTTCATGCTGCCGATCTGGTTCGTGCCTTTCATTTGGCTCGGCCTGGTCGGCCTGGGGGCTCTGGTGAGGGTTCGGTGACCCCTCCTCAAGGGGGGGGTACTGTTGTGAATTCTGTTGTTAAGCTCCCTCCTGTGGTCGTGAATGGTACTTCAGCTGGTTCTGTCCATCGGCTTCCTCTGGTGGTTGTGAGTGGGGCTGCGTCTTCTGAGGTTCCTTCCACAGGTGACGAGGTTAATTCGTTAGCTGGCTGCTCTATTTAACTCCACCTAGTTCTTTGCTCCATGCCACCTGTCAATGTTCCAATATTGGTCTAGTTCGCTCCTGGATCGTTCTTGTGACCTGTCTTCCAAGCAGAAGCTAAGTTCCTGCTTGATTTTCTCTGTTTGCTATTTTTCTGTCCAGCTTGCTATTTTGATTTTTGTCTTGCTTGCTGGAAGCTCTGGGACGCAGAGGGAGCGCCTCCGCACCATGAGTCTGTGCGGAGGGTCTTTTTGCGCCCTCTGCGTGGTCTTTTTGTAGTTTTTTGTGCTGACCGCAAAGTTACGTTTCCTATCCTCTGTCTGTTCAGTAAGTCGGGCCTCACTTTGCTAAATCTATTTCATCTCTGTGTTTGTAATTTTCATCTTTACTCACAGTCATTATTATATGGGGGGCTGCCTGTTCCTTTGGGGAATTTCTCTGAGGCAAGGTAGGCTTTATTTTTCTATCTTTAGGGCTAGCTAGTTCCTTAGGCTGTGACGAGGCGCCTAGGGAGCGTCAGGAGCGCTCCACGGCTATTTCTAGTGTGTGTGATAGGATTAGGGATTGCGGTCAGCAGAGTTCCCACGTCTGAGAGCTTGTCCTGTATTATTTGTAACTATCAGGTCATTCCGTGTGCTCTTAACCACCAGGTCCATTATTGTCCTCACCACCAGGTCATAACACTCTTTACTGGATTTGTTTTTATTAAGCTCCATTGTTCTGTTTTTATTTTTGAAATATTTTTCTGTTTCTTAAAAAATATTTTTGAAACTAAGGAAAAAATGTTTTGGCATACTAACTCCTTTTTGTGTTTTTGTGTGTGTGTGTGTGTGTTTATGTGTGTGTGTGTGTGGGTGTGGGTGTAGGGTAGTGGTGGTGGGGTGGGGGTTGTAAGCTAATTTGAGTTGCTAATACTTAAGGTACTGTCACACTAGACGATATCGCTAGCGATCCGTGACGTTGCAGCGTCCTCGCTAGCGATATCGTCCAGTGTGACAGGCAGCAGCGATCAGGCCCCTGCTGGGAGATCGCTGGTCGGGGAAGAAAGTCCAGAACTTTATTTCGTCGCTGGACTCCCCGTAGACATCGCTGAATCGGCGTGTGTGACACCGATTCAGCGATGTCTTCGCTGGTAACCAGGGTAAACATCGGGTAACTAAGCGCAGGGCCGCGCTTAGTAACCCGATGTTTACCCTGGTTACCATCCTAAAAGTAAAAAAACAAACACTACATACTTACCTACAGCCGTCTGTCCTCCAGCGCTGTGCTCTGCACTCCTCCTGCTCTGGCTGTGACGTCACCGCTCTGCTTTCTGGCTGCCCGGCGCTCACAGCCAGACCAGAGAAGCAGAGCGCCGAGGACAGACGGCTGTAGGTAAGTATGTAGCGTTTGTTTTTTTACTTTTTAGGATGGTAACCAGGGTAAACATCGGGTTACTAAGCGCAGCCCTGCGCTTAGTTACCCGATGTTTACCCTGGTTACCGGGGACCTCGGGATCGTTGGTCGCTGGAGAGCTGTCTGTGTGACAGCTCTCCAGCGACCAAACAGCGACGCTGCAGCGATCCGGATCGTTGTCGGTATCGCTGCAGCGTCGCTATGTGTGACGGTACCTTAACTGGTAAATCAATTGCTGAGTGTCATGTGGGTAGGTGTGCATCTCCTGACAATTACATTTTCCATTCGAAGTATAACATATTCTACATTATCAAGTGCCATTGTTTTGCCTTATATGATTATTCATTAAAAAAAACTTACAGGCCTTCATTATAAGTAAAACCAATGGACACATTTACTTAATTTTATTTTCAATGAGAAGTCATTGGAAATTTGGTATTAAGAACCTCAATAAAGGATTACTTGTACATAAAAGAACATTAAAAGGCTTTTTTTAGTACGACGAGAATATCATACTTCAAACATAAGTAAAACTGCATTGAGAGTGTCAAAGAAAATTAAAATGAAGTAATTTAACCTTTGTCAGGCTGCATAATTTTACCTTAACAGGCTGCAGAGGTACAATTGTTCCTTCATATATATTTTATTGAAATTTGGCCAATATATTCTGGACCAAAACTGCAGAGATGTCACGAAATTTCAGCCCTCTACGGCTTTTCGAAAACAAAAGTTATTGCAATTTTAAAACGGAATAGTTACAATTGTACCTACTTGCCGGACGAAGGTTAAAAAAATCCACAAGATCAAAAAATATGAACCATACGATATATGTAAAATTCGATTTTCTTTTTTAGTTCTATATTGTCATGGCACTGTTGTGTCACTAATCTGCAGCACACACACACACGGAAAAATAAGTTAAAAAAAAACCACATTCAGTGACCATTATCAGTTAAACTATTATATTTTAGAACATGTCCACAATTACTCATCCATGAAAGAAGGCAGGGAAGTGGTTATCCTATCAATACTATCAAGGTGCATGAAAGTCTAACGAGCGAGTATAGAAGTGAGGCATGCTTAGGTTTCCTTTGGAATAATAAATGCTGATGTTGATTAATTTATTATTAATTTATATGTCAGGAGTCAATCTAAAAGGAAGGTATAAAGTATAAAATGAATGAGTTTTCCCATTTTCCTATTCTTTGAAATTATCTCCTTTGATTAGTGCATACAAAAATTGCATATCAAGTATTTTTAAAAATAAAGAAAGAAAATAAAGAAAATGGCAAACCTCCAGGACTTCTGTTGCTGTCATTTTCTGCAGTGTTGTAACTGTAGTCCTTTCCATCTTGGTCAGTTCCACCATAATCTCCATCATTCACGGTCATTCGTGACTCGGGTTGCTTACGACTTGAAGGAGGGCAATTTCCCCTGCCGGATTGTGCAGTAGTTGAATCATTGCCTAAAAGGAGATCAATATGATTTAACAATATTTAAAGGGCTTGTTCCAAAGGGCACAGTTGATAAAGAGGAAGTGTATTGTGCTGGAGAGGCTGGCACACTAATGTCTTACATAAACTGCCTAATAGAGTTGAGCAAAAAGACTTGCCAGCAGACATGGCAGTGGTTCATGGTCGTGGGAGCAGAACACTGAGGACCTCCTACTACTTGCGACATCTCTACAAACCCTTGTGATTAGCAGGCCCCATAAAAATTATTATAATGCGTTGAAACACATGCATGAAATTGAAGGGCCTGCTAAACCTAAGATGCAGCAGTTATGCTACAACTTATAGGAGGCTCACAGTGATCTTGTATGGTGGACGTGGACTACCAATTTGGTTAATGAATCAGGGTCCTGTAAATCTTTTTGCTCAGCTCTATTGCTCATTAGTTTAAAAAAAATGGAGGATAATTGAACAGCTTCTACCAGGTTTCACAGCAGCAGGATAACCAATGATTAATTTTCACCAGGGCCAAAAATTGAATGTCCTAAGTTGTCTTTCCTCTAAAAATGTGTGACAACTTGTTGAATAGTCAGACTACAAAAGAGAATGTAGCCAATACAAATGACAGTTCTTTTTCTAAAGCTAAAAAATTGGTTATGCAGTGAAACAGATGTCTCATCCTCTGGAGAAAAAATGTATGAAAAAAAAATTAGTATTCAGCCAGGCAGGCTTACTTTACATAGGAGATGTAATGTGAGCTAATTCACTTGCATTGTAGTTAATAAGGTATAAATTATATTAACCAATGGTTAATGTTCAAAGGACATTTGAAATTCAGTGGAAATTTCATTTATCTATTATAGCAGTACTGGGATGTCATATTCAGTTCCTTTAGCGTAAAAATGACACCTACTGTTATCCAACTGATCTATCTTTCCTGTGAAGGTGTCTTTCTAGTCTTCCTTTTGCTTTAATAAGATTTAATTGCTCATGGAAGTCAGCTTTACAGCCCACGGAATATGAACTTGCTAGAGAATTAACTGAATACTCCTTTATTCTCCAACTGAACCCAGGCATCAGTAATATGATTGCAAAATTCTGCAAAGGTTCCTATCCAAAAGGGATTTAGAAGGTGAATCAGAGTACTATGGAGGAGGGGCGTGCTTAAAAAAAAAATAAAAAAATCACACATGTCCCACCACCTAAAGGTTCTGCGTGGAAATTCTCCGGAAAAATGTGATAAATTACAAGAGCATTAAAAATAGCTAGAGTATGAAAAACAATTCTAATTGTCTTAAGAAGACTGATTCCTATACAAAAATGTCATGTATTCCTAGGTAATTGATAAAAGTAGGGTTCAATATCTTTAAAATACATCTTAGAAAACAGAACACCCTCGTCCATATAATGCTCTATAGACTTGCTTTGTAAAAATGAATTCCAGCTGTTCAGAATTCAACATGAGTTAGAAGACGACCAGAACAGCGCTAAAAAACAGGGAAGTTGGGATTGGGAAGTATTTTAATGTACCATACTATACACATTTAGAAAGGTTTAATGATTCAAAGTTTTGTCAGGAGTGCTTCTTTAATCATTCAGTTTTTAAATAAATGTTCTGCTAAGTCATACTGTAAATGGAATAAATGAGTAGCCTGATTTAGGAAAAATCACCTATTAGGGTATATGGAAGTCAGAGGCACTTCCAGAATAGAGAGAAAAAAAATCATCTAAATGGGCACCATGCATTGTATGCCTGCTTAACCACAATTTACACCAATAAAATCAACTGTTTGTCAGGAGTGTTGGGAACCAGGTGACGGTGATCAGTTCAGGACTGCAATAGGTGCCATATGGACCATGTTGTCAAGGCGGAGACAACCTCTAAAAGCCCCTGCACACATTTTAACCTCTTCACCCCGCAGCCCTTTTTCGTTTTTGCATTTTTGTTTTTCGCTCCCCTCCTTCCCAGAGCCATAACTTTTTTATTTTTCCATCAATATGGCCATGCGAGGGCTTATTTTTTGTGGGACGAGTTGTACTTTTGAAAGACACCATTGTTTTTACCATGTCTTGTACTATGAAACAGGAAAAAACGTCCAAGTGTGGTGAAATTGCAAAAAAAATACAATCCGACACTTGTTTTTTGTTTAGCTTTTTTGCTAGTGTGGCACCCCTAGGGGTATTTGCCACAAAAATAGTTACTGACACTAAATACAAGTACTAAGATAGCAAAACTGCACTACCACCTCCGGCCAGAAGGGGGAGCTCCAGAGACTCCCCTTGATCCATTCTGGTCTGAGAGAAAAACTGGCAGTTGGGCTAAGGAGCTGAAAGTGAGAGGTCATACAGCTGAATTTCTAACAGCCCTATGACGGTTTCCAGGCCCAAATCACCGGCCTGAGGAGAAGAGGGACAGAGAAAAAGGACATTGTGAGAACCGGGTAGCATTAACCACTACCCAGAACAGGCGCAAAGACGGATACCGGATCCGTGGCTGTATATAATACAGCAACCGGAAAACGTGAGGTGAAATCAGCTTCACTAGGGCCGGACGCAGCAACAGATACAGAGTTCAGTGGTACTCCCGGAGGGGGTAAGCCGATAAAAGGACTCGGGTTGCCCGTCGAACCAGGACCCGGAGGGGACAGATTGGGCCGGCAGCCAGTTCACATACAGCAGCAGGGCCACACAGAAATTGCGCATAATAAGAGGCGAAGACCCCGGCAGGGTCAAAGTAACTCAGAGTTCCCATACAGACTCCGGTGACAGGACTTGTTGTAAATCCTTTTATGTTAAAGTAAACTGGTTAAACGTTTCAGTGCCTCAGTCTTTCATTTGGACAATAGCCATCTATCCAGGATCGGGATCATCGCCGCTGGGAGAACCTGCTGCTGATCAAGTAAGTGCCTGTCCCCTCACGATACCCCTTACACTGTGCATTGCCTGAGGCCACAGCACCGGGTCAAGCCACCCGTGACATCCCCCTCAAGAGACAGACCCCATTGGTCCGGTGCTGGGTATCCCGGTCTCTTGGGCATCACAATTGGCGTCACGAACAGGATCTAGCCAGCCCGTATACCGGGTATTGTGTGCCGTGATTGGAGCCCAAAACTGTGAAAACTTGGATGAAAAATCTTGAAAATTGACTTTATTAAAGAAAAATCCATTCCCCATTGAAAACTATTGAAATTGACTTTTCCCCATTGGTTATAATGGAGTAAAGATGTCCGCCATCCCCTGAGGTAATCACTTCATAACCGTTAGGCACGAGACTGTTAATTGAGCTACGCCATCACCTGAGCCCCAGTCTAACTGAAAAACTTCAGAATCCGCCATTACAGAGCGCGGTGGGTGAGAGCAGCAGGGGGCGTGTCATTGTGGGTGGCACCAAGCTGAGCGCTCTGACATCAGAGCAAGGGGAAAATCGATCCTGCTGCACAGCGGAACGAATCTACACTATCCCAACAGAAGCGGAGGACCGGAAGGGTCCGGATTAACTAAGGGGGCACAGTATGTCGCAGCACGGAGATGCCGCAGCACCCGGCGACGCTAATGCAGCTGAAAGACAGAGTGTCGATAGAGAGTCCGGTAGCACAGCGGTGCAAGGAGTGGCGCCCATCATGCCGGTGCTGATGCCATATACCCCGGGTGGCCCATGGCTTCCAATGTATGAAGGTGAGCCTAATACCCTTGACGATTTCAGAGAAAAGATGCTGGCCCATTTTGACATGTTCCCTGTGGGTGAAGTCCAGCGTGTTAGTCTCCTGATGATGCAGTTAAGTGGCCATGCTAAGCGAGAAGTCACAGCATGGGCAGCTGATTTAAAAGGCACTGTTGAACGCATATTTGCTGGATTAAAAGCTACATTTGAAACCACTGCCAGCAGCAAAGCTAAAGTACGATTCTTTAATTGCAAATAAAAAGTTAATGAGGGCGTGAGAGACTTTGCCTTAAACCTGCAGGAAGCCCTTAAATCACTTACACTGGCTGAACCCATTTTTAACACCGGAGCGGATAAACTGCTAAGAGATCAATTTATTGAGGGACTCTACACCCCTTCTCACCGGGGGCATGTGAGCATGCTTGTTTTTAAGAACCCTGAATTGACATTTGCCCAATTAAAGGAGAGCGTTATACGTCTCCAGCTGGCAGAGGCACCTCGGGATCAGGAGCCTGCGCAACTCATGGCAGAGGCTCCTCAACAACATGGAGTACCAGTGACATCAGCTATGTCCGGGGCCATTGCTAAGCCCCTGGGGCCCAGTACTAATGAGGCTCTTCAACAAAAGCTTGACTCTTTAACTGATGTTGTTGCCTCAATGGCTAAAACCATGCAGGAGATGAGAGGACCCAAGATGGAGTTGTCAAACCGTAGAGAAGGTGTTCCATGGATGAGACCCCGGAGATACCCGACATGGAGAGGACGACCCCGCGACCGCTACGAACCGGATGGACAGCCCATTTGCCGCCGTTGCCAGCAGCCAGGCCACTTTGCACGAGATTGTGATTTAAACGGGAATCCCCTGGGAATGCGGGCCGCTTCGCAGGAATGAACTTTCAAGGCCCAACACCCTGGCACGACAGGTACATCGGAGGACGACCCATTATCCCTATCGTGCTGGACGGAATGCCCCTCAACGCTTTGCTGGACACAGGTTCCCAGATTTCATCTATACCATATATCCTTTATAAGAGGTACTGGGCTGATGCAGATATTGATAAAGGGCCCTCTGATGTTGAACTAGATATATGGGCAAGTAATGGTAAGTTGGTACCGAAACTAGGATTCAGGGAGATGACCATAAAGATTGGTAAAGTAGAATTGAAGAAACAGGGTATAATTGTTGTTGATGTTGACCGGCGGAACTGTGAACCAACTGTATTGATAGGAATGAATGTGTTAGAGAACTGCTTTTCCGAAGTCATTTCGGTCTTACAGCAAATTGCTGAAACTGCCCAATCCTGCCAGCAGAGAGTTCTCCGGAGGGAAATAAAAGTCTTGATGTTAAGGCAACAGGTAGAAGTTGCAGGTGGAGAAATCGGCAGTGTGAGGGTAAGTGATTCAACGTCTATTGTAATCCCACCAAAAACAGAAATGCTGGTATGGTGTAGAGCAGCCATTGGTACTAAGGGACGAGATTATCAAGCCTTAATAGAACCAGTGTACAGAGACAGCAGGCCCACTATACTCACAGCACGAGGGATAGTCGAGGTACACCGGGGACGAGTGCCGGTACGACTTTTGAACTGTGGAGAGGAAGAGGTCACTTTGCCAAGGTATGCTACAATGGCAAAGCTATATACTGTTGACAACAATGCCATCACAACCATTGAGCCCTTAGAACCAACCTGTCAGGTGGAAGGCAATGGCTCAGATGGAGAAATGGAGGATTGGTGCCAACAGCTACACGTGGGCATAAATTCAACACCTACCCATCAAAAACAAGGGGTGTATAGGCTAGTGATGGAATATGAACAAGTCTTCAGTAAACACCCATTGGACTTCGGACGGATAGAAGGGGTAGAACACACAATCCCCACCGGTGACCATCCCCCAATAAAAGAAAGATATAGACCCATACCGCCCGCTCACTATCAGTGTGCAAAAGATATGCTGAGGGAGATGAAACAGGCCGGGGTAATAAGAGACAGCTGTAGCCCCTGGGCGGCCCCTCTAGTGATTGTCAAAAAAAAGGACGGAACCATGAGAATGTGCGTAGACTACCGGCGGATTAATAACATCACCCATAAAGACGCCTACCCATTGCCTAGGATAGAAGAGTCCTTAACTGCTTTGAAATCTGCTAATTATTTTTCCACCTTAGACTTAACAAGCGGGTATTGGCAAGTCCCTGTGGCTGAGAGAGATAAGGAAAAGACGGCATTCACCACACCAATGGGTCTATGTGAATTTAATCGCATGCTGTTCGGACTCTGCAACGCATCCGGTACCTTCCAGCGGCTGATGGAATGCTGCCTTGGACACAAGAACTTCGAGACCGTCCTCCTGTACCTAGATGATGTGATCGTCTACTCAAAGACTTACGAACAACACTTAATAGACCTGGCAGAAGTGTTCGAAGCCTTATCCAGGTATGGCATGAAAGTCAAGCCATCCAAATGTCACCTTCTCAAGCCAAAGGTACAGTACCTGGGACACATCGTGAGTTCGGAGGGAGTAGCACCAGATCCCGAGAAAATAAGCGCCATAAGGGATTGGCCAAGACCTACCAGCGCAAAAGAAGTGAGACAATTCCTGGGATTGGTGGGTTACTATCGCAGATTTATAAAAGGATTTACCAAGTTGGCAGCACCCTTGCAAGACAGCTTGGTAAGGCAGACGAAGAAACCTTCAAACCGAAACCCTCCTTTTCAGTGGAACGACGAAAGGGAAGACTCCTTTGAACAACTAAAGAAGGCACTAACCGGAGAAGAGGTTCTGGCATACCCAGATTAGCATCAACATTTCATCCTCTACACCGATGCCAGTAATGTGGGACTAGGAGCGGTGCTGTCACAAAAGCAAGAAGGTCGGGAGAAAGTCATCGCCTTTGCAAGTAGAAAGCTCCGGCCTACTGAAAGAAATTCAGAAAATTACAGCTCCTTCAAATTGGAACTACTGGCAGTAGTTTGGGCTGTGACTGAACGTTTCAAACACTATCTGGCCGCTGCAGAATTTATTGTCTATACTGACAACAATCCGTTGACCCACCTGGACACAGCCAAATTAGGTGCGTTAGAACAGCGATGGATAGCCCGGTTATCTAATTACAACTTCATAATCAAGTATCGAGCAGGTCGCAAGAATGGAAATGCCGATGCCCTATCCCGGATGCCACACTTGAGAGATGTAGAAGAAGAAACGGGGGAGCTTGAAGAAATTGAACTACCAGCCTTCCATCATCCCAAGGCAAAACATCATCAGTCAAGTACCTATCAGAAACAACAAGAGGTGAATTTTAATCCGTTAGCACACCATAGATGGGCTGACACCCAAGACAGCAATCCGGCTGTGAAGTTGGTGAAGGAACTGCTGACTGAGCAAAGTGCATATCCCGATGAGGATGCTCCAGAAGAGACGCATCAACTCTGGAAAGAGAGAGGCAAAATGTTCCTGTATCAAGGGAAGCTCTGTAGAAGGTACACCAATCCGAAAACACATGAATTGGTTTGGCAGATTATCGTGCCTAAACAAGATGTGAAGATGGTCCTCGAAGCTTACCATAATGGTGCTGGTCACTTCGGTTGGAAAAAGTTAGAAGTACTTCTAAGAGAAAGATTTTATTGGGTCGGGATGAGAAAATCAATCGAACAGTGGTGCAGAAATTGTGGCCCGTGCAACCTCAGAAGAAACGATCAAAAGAACCAAAGAGCACCACTGCAGCCCATAATCACCAAACAACCACTTGAACTTGTAGCCATGGACCACGTGAAGTTGACACCAAGCCGGTCCGGCTATGTCTATGCCTTGACCATCGTGGACCATTATTCACGCTTCTTGGTAGTAGTACCCGTAAAAGATCTGACAGCAAAAACAGCAGCCAAAGCGTTCCAAACGTACTTTTGTAGACCCCATGGATATCCAGAACAGGTTCTCACCGACCAAGGTACAGCCTTTGAATCAGAGATCTTAAGAGAATTCTGTAATATGTATGGTTGCAAAAAGATCCGGACGACGGCCTATCATCCACAAACAAACTGCTTATGCGAGAAGATGAACCATATTGTAATAGACCTATTAAAGACTTTACCTGAGACAGAAAGGAATCAATGGCCAGAGAAACTGCCCGACTTGGTGGATCTGTATAATCATGTCCCGGTGAGCTCCAACAACTGCACCCCAGCTTACCTTATGCGTGCAAGACCCGGCCAATTACCAATCGATCTAGAAATGGGAATTCTGAAACCAGATGCAGAAGTTCAAGACTCCAATTGGGATATCATACGGCAAAAGCAGTATCGCCAAGTGCAAGAGAGTGTGGAAAAAAGCCTTCAGCAAACTAGAGAAAGACAAGAGCGAACTTTCAACCAGAATGCTCTGGGTTGACCAAGTGCTCAAGAGAAATCGTCGAACCAATAAACTAGACAATCAGTGGGAAGCCGTACCCTACACAGTTTTACCAACAAGAATGGATAATCCTAAAATGTGTCTCATTAGCAAAAACGGAGGCTTAACATCTGTACTAGTGTCAAGAGACAATCTTAAATTATGTCCGGAAGCACTGAAAGAGCCAGAAGTTGTCCAGCCAGAGCCAGAAGTTATTCAACCCATACTGGTTCAACCAGTGAAGGAAAAAGAAGAGGAAATGTATCACACCTGTATAGGAGACTTTCCCAAAACCCTACTAACATACCATGGTGCAGTAGTGGTTCCCATGGTGGCCTTTTACCCAACACCGAACCCAATACCAGAAGTCCCAAGACAGGAAGAGGCTGACCCCGTACTACGGGAGGTTCCAGGCCAGGAAGAACAGATTCCTGATCAGAGTAATCCCATTCACGGTGGGCTTGCCAACTCCATAGTCGTGGAATTATCTTTAGCAGAGCGGGCAGATACTACATCCACAGTAGACAGTAGTACACCACATGAAGAGACACCGCTATTACGTAGATCACAGCGTAGTACCCAGGGTAAATTACCGGCCGGGTATGCAGATTACCAATTATAAAACTATAGTCATTGTTATCATTCTGCAACGTTTAAGCCCAGTACCTACAGAGACTTGTCTGTATGAACTTCTTGCATATTCTTGAACTTGTTATCAGCCCGGAGGCACTAAATCAAAGCTCCGGAAAGACTGCTTTTTGAACTTTGCTTTTTGCTCTTTTTGAACTTTCTTTAGACTTTATATTGGTAACTCCGTTGGAAAAATGGAACTAAATTCCTGGACACAAAGTGCAGTGCCTTTCCTAGTACCTTCAAGGATAGAACTGTATTAATGGACGCTATTTGAAGTGACTTTTTACAGAACTCTATTGTTGTTTCCTTGAGTGGTTTTTGTAACTTTTCATTTTTAAGACTCTGTACATATTAATTGTTATTTCAAAATGTTATCGTCCCACAGTCCCGGAGTACTGTTCTTAACTAAGGGGGAATGTGGCACCCCTAGGGGTATTTGCCACAAAAATAGTTACTGACACTAAATACAAATACTAAGATAGCAAAACTGCACTACCACCTCCGGCCAGAAGGGGGAGCTCCAGAGACTCCCCTTGATCCATTCTGGTCTGAGAGAAAAACTGGCAGTTGGGCTAAGGAGCTGAAAGTGAGAGGTCATACAGCTGAATTTCTAACAGCCCTATGACGGTTTCCAGGCCCAAATCACCGGCCTGAGGAGAAGAGGGACAGAGAAAAAGGACATTGTGAGAACCGGGTAGCATTAACCACTACCCAGAACAGGCGCAAAGACGGATACCGGATCCGTGGCTGTATATAATACAGCAACCGGAAAACGTGAGGTGAAATCAGCTTCACTAGGGCCGGACGCAGCAACAGATACAGAGTTCAGTGGTACTCCCGGAGGGGGTAAGCCGATAAAAGGACTCGGGTTGCCCGTCGAACCAGGACCCGGAGGGGACAGATTGGGCCGGCAGCCAGTTCACATACAGCAGCAGGGCCACACAGAAATTGCGCATAATAAGAGGCGAAGACCCCGGCAGGGTCAAAGTAACTCAGAGTTCCCATACAGACTCCGGTGACAGGACTGGTTGTAAATCCTTTTATGTTAAAGTAAACTGGTTAAACGTTTCAGTGCCTCAGTCTTTCATTTGGACAATAGCCATCTATCCAGGATCGGGATCATCGCCGCTGGGAGAACCTGCTGCTGATCAAGTAAGTGCCTGTCCCCTCACGATACCCCTTACACTGTGCATTGCCTGAGGCCACAGCACCGGGTCAAGCCACCCGTGACATCCCCCTCAAGAGACAGACCCCATTGGTCCGGTGCTGGGTATCCCGGTCTCTTGGGCGTCACACTAGGTTCACTAAATGCTAATCCAAGTAAAAGAGAAAAATGTTCCAGCCTCTTGATAAAATGTAAAACTTTAATCCATCATATAAAATAGTAGAAGACACACTCCTGGGACAATGCCATATCACAAGTGAAGAAAGCTACGCGTTTCGACCATACGGTCACAAAGACCGTATGGTCGAAACGCGTAGCTTTCTTCACTTGTGATATGGCATTGTCCCAGGAGTGTGTCTTTTACTATTTTATATGATGGATTAAAGTTTTACATTTTATCAAGAAGCTGGAACATTTTTCTCTTTTACTTGGATTTGCACTACGTCGAGTCAGGACAAAGTTCCGTGCTCCTTGCACATATCGGTGAGCTGGCTTTTTTCTTTCTTTGTACTTAATCACTAAATGCTAAAACTGACCTGCGATTTTTGAATCTCCAAGTCATTACGAGTTCATAGACACCAAACATGTCTAGGTTATTTTTTTATCTAAGTGGTGAAAAAAATTCCAAACTTTGCTTAAAAAAACAAAACAAAAAAACAATTGCGCCATTTTCTGATACCCGTAGCGTCTCCATTTTTCGGGATCTCGGGTCGGGTGAGGGCTTATTATGTGTGCGCAAAGCTGGTGTTTTTAATGATAACACTTTTGTGCAGTTATGTTCTTTTGATCGCCCGTTATTGAATTTTACTGCAATGTTGCGGTGACCAAAAAATGTAAATCTGGCGTTTTGTATTTTTTTTATCGCTACGCTGTTTAGCGATCAGGTTAATCCTTTTATTTTATTGATAGATCGGGCGATTCTGAACGCGGTGATACCAAATATGTATATGTTTGATTTTTTTTTATTGTTTTATTTTGGATAGGGTGAAAAGGGGGTGATTTAAACTTTTATATATATTTTTTTTTTATTTAATTTTTTTTACTTTTGCAATGCTTCAATAGCCTCCATGGGAGGCTAGAAGCTGGCACAACTGGATTGGCTCAGCTACATAGCAGCGATCAGCAGATTGCTGCTATGTAGCTGAATTTCAGGCTTGCTATGAGCGCCGACCACAAGGTGGCGCTCACAGCAGGCCGGCATCAGTAACCATAGAGGTCTCAAGGACCTCTATGGTTACTATCCTGACGCATCGCTGACCCCTGATCATATGACAGGGGTCGGCGATGCTAGCGTTTCCGGTTGTGCGGCCGGAAGCACCGGTTAAATGCCGATGTCAGCGTTTGACTGCGGCATTTAACTGGTTAATAGTGGCGGGTGAAAGGCGATTTCACCCGCCGCTATTGCGCGCACACGTCAGCTGTACAAAACAGCTGACATGTCGCGACTTTGATGTGGGCTCACCGCCGGGCCCACATCAAAGAGGGAGACACGACATGTGCCGTACTAGTATGGGGCATGTCGTGAAGGGGTTAATAATGTTGGCCAAATCAGCCCATTTTGACCGGTTTGACAGTCTAATGTGTATGGCAGCCCTGGACAACTGATCATCAGAGAAGATGCCAATCGGGCATGTCTAATTTTGGATTACCAGTCACTTTGTTCTTCTGAAGAAAAGCCAAAGCCTTTTTTATATGGCTCGTTCACACCACCAAATTTCTGACCCCAGTTAGATCCAATAAATCATTGGATCACACTCGGGCCAATGTCAATCTATTGGGTCTCCAACATGTTGGATTTTTTCCTTGGACAGTGTCAGTCTGAGAAAGAAATTGCAGGTTGTTTAAGTTTGACCTGATTGGATCACACTTGGCCATGCAAGTCAATGAGTCTGTGGAAAACATTGGACTTTACTAGGATGACATCTGAGTGCAGTCTGATTTCACAATAGAGAAGATGGAGAAATTTTGTTAGTCGTCATCGAAGAGAATTTTATCACACTACGTTGACTGATGAAATTCTGATCAGAGTTCATCAGAGTGTCATTTGCATAATTGGCCTGATTCTCTTAGGGTACTGTTGTGAATTCTGTGGCTGAATTCACTCCTGTGGTCACAAGTGGTACTGCAGCTTCTGGGCTTCCTCCCTCAGGTGTTCTGGTGAGCTCGTTGGCTGCCTTGTTATTTAACTCCACCGGATTCTGTCTTCCTTGCTCCTTGTCAATGTTCCAGCGTTGGACCTGAGCTTGTGGATCTTTCCTGTGGCCTGCTGCTCTGCTTAGATAAGTGCTTCTTTGCTTTTGTTGCTGTTTTTTCTGTCCAGCTTGTCTATTCGTTTTTGCTGGAAGCTCTGAGACGCAAAGGGTGTACCGCCGTGCTGTTAGTTCGGCACGGTGGGTCTTTTTGCCCCCTTTGCGTGTTTTTTTTGCTTTAGGGTTTTTTGTAGACTGCAAAGTTCTGTT
The DNA here is from genome assembly GCF_032444005.1 of Ranitomeya imitator. Lineage (NCBI taxonomy): Eukaryota > Metazoa > Chordata > Amphibia > Anura > Dendrobatidae > Ranitomeya > Ranitomeya imitator. The sequence goes on from NC_091282.1 coordinate 241,541,330, forward strand.
TGCTATCCTCGCTCTATCTAGAATATCGGGCCTCACTTTGCTGAATCTATTTCATCCCTACGTTTTGTCTTTTCATCTTGCTAACAGTCATTATATGTGGGGGGCTGCCTTTTCCTTTGGGGTATTTCTCTGAGAAAAGTCAGGCTTGTATTTCTATCTTCAGGCTAGTCAGTTCCTCAGGCTGTGCCGAGTTGCATAGGTAGTGTCAGGCGCAATCCACAGCTGCCTTTAGTTGTGTTTAGGATAGGTTCAGGTATTGCGGTCTACAGAGATTCCACGTCTCAGAGCTCGTTCTATTGTTTTTGGGTTATTGTCAGATCACTGTATGTGCTCTGATTACTGCACACTGTGTTACTGGATTGCCTACATAACAGGGTACCATCACACTCATCAACTTTGCAAAGAGAACGACAACAATCCGTGACGTTGCAGCGTCCTGGATAGCGATCTCGTTGTGTTTGACACGCAGCAGCGATTTGGATCCCGCTGTGCCATCGCTGGTCGGAGCTAGAAGTCCAGAACTTTATTTCATCGCCAGGTCGGCGTGTATCGTCATGTTTGACATCAAAAGCAACGACGCCTGCAACAAGCATAGGGCCCCTAGATGTGTGTCGGGTCGGTACACTCCGGCTGTTTGACATGGAGCTAACAACCAGCGAGAACGATAAGTGTTATGAAAGGTAATTCAGTACCACAATGGACATAGAGGTCAGCGCACATACAGTGACCTGGCAATAACCCAAAAAACAAGAACGAGCTCTGAGACGTGGGAACTCTGTTGACCGCAATCCCTAATCCTCTCCAACCACACTAAAGGCAGCCGTGGATTGCGCCTAACGCTCCCTATGCAACTCGGCACGGCCTGAGAAACTAGCTAGCCTGAAGATAGAAAATAAGCCTACCTTGCCTCAGAGAAATACCCCAAAGGAAAAGGCAGCCCCCACATATAATGACTGAGTTAAGATGAAAAGACAAACGTAGAGATGAAATAGATTTAGCAAAGTGAGGCCCAACTTTCTGAACAGAGCGAGGATAGGAAATGTAACTTTGCGGTCAACACAAAACCCTACAAAAACCATGCAAAGGGGGCAAAAAGACCCTCCGTACCGAACTAACGGCACGGAGGTACACCCTCTGCATCCCAGAGCTTCCAGCAAGCAGTAAAAAACAAATTGACAAGCTGGACAGAAAAAAACAGCAAACAAATAGCAAAGAGGAACTTAGCTATGCAGAGCAGCAGGCCACAGGAACGATCCAGGAGTAAACAGGTCCAATACTAGAACATTGACTGGAGGCCAGGATCAAAGCACTAGGTGGAGTTAAATAGAGCAGCACCTAACGACTTCACCACATCACCTGAGGAAGGAAACTCAGAAGCCGCAGTACCACTTTCCTCCACCAACGGAAGCTCACAGAGAGAACCAGCCGAAGTACCACTTGTGACCACAGGAGGGAGCTCTGCCACAGAATTCACAACAGATAAGTGAGTCGCAGTTACGTCACTGGATCGCTGCTGCATCATTCTGGAGTTGCTGTGTTTGACGTCTCTACAGCGACCTAAACAGCGATGCTCCAGCGATCTAGTTTAGGTGGGCTCATTGCCTATATCGCTGCAGCGTCGCTGAGTGTGACGGTACCTTTAGACGAGAGAATCTACAGCCATCTGACTCTAGCCTAAAGAAAATTGAAGCTCTCAGCCTAACAAGCGCTCCTGATTATCGGAGAACCGGCTGAAGTGACTGTTGGGTGAATAAAGCTTCTGTCGATCATTAGACTGACAGCCATCTAATATGAATGGCCAGTTTTAGTCTATTCTTTTAATTTTATTCACTACTTTTGAGTTAGACTGGTCAAGAAGAAAGTCCTCTATCGAGTTGATACACATTAGATAAAAATGGACTTATCAGATTTGTTTGGAAGCTCTCTGACTTGGGGGGATAGATGTATCTTGCCATTGGAATTTCAACAGCTGATTATTTTGTTCAGTGGTGAGATAAGCCACTGCCAGAGTAGTGTGATGTAACTATCTCAGAAAACTCCAAAACTCTCTGCCAAGCCAAGCACTCCTGTGTGTTATTATGTGTCGGGACATTAAAGGTACCGTCACACTAAGCGACGCTGCAGCGATACCGACAACGATGTCGATCGCTGCAGCGTCGCTGTTTGGTCACTGGAGAGCTGTCACACAGACAGCTCTCCAGCGACCAACGATCCTGAGGTCCCCGGTAACCAGGGTAAACATCGGGTTACTAAGCGCAGGGCCGCGCTTAGTAACCGAATGTTTACCCTGGTTACCAGCGTAAACGTTAAAAAAACAAACACTACATACTTACCTTCAGCTGTCTGTCCTCCGGCGCTCTGCTTTCCTCTGCACTGTCAGCGCCGGTCAGCCGGAAAGCAGAGCGGTGACGTCACCGCTGTGCTTTCCGGCTGGCTGGCGCTGACACAGGATGCAGGAGGAGTGCAGAGAAGCACAGCGCCGGGGACAGACAGCTGAAGGTAAGTATGTAGTGTTTGTTTTTTTAACGTTTACGCTGGTAACCAGGGTAAACATCGGGTTACTAAACGCGGCCCTGCGCTTAATAACCCGATGTTTACCCTGGTTACCAGTGAAGACATCGCTGGATCGGGGTCACACACGCCGATCCAGCGATGTCAGCGGGAAGTCCAGCGACGAAATAAAGTTCTGGACTTTCCTCAGCGACCAACGATCTCCCAGCAGGGGCCTGATCGTTGGTCGCTGTCACACAATGATTTCCTTAACGATATCGTTGCTACGTCACAAAAAGCAACGATATCGTTAATGATATCGTTATGTGTGACGGTACCTTAAGAGCTACCTTAGCTAATCCTGTGTCTTTAAAAAGGTTTGCTCACTGCTTACTAGTTCTCCTTAGGCCACGTTCAGTATTTGATCAGTACTTTACATTAGTATTTGTAAGTAGACATGATCAAACATGTTCGGAAAACTTTCGCCAATCTCAAGTTCAACACAAACGTAGCAAATTCGGATTCATGTTCGCTTTAACGTCACGTTGCATAATATAGTGGTGCAGCCACTAGGCGCAATTAGCTACTAAGAAATCGTTTGTGCTAAAACGGTGTTTCAGTCGCAAATAAAAAGGCCAAATTTACACAAACAAATCATTAGGCCAACTATATTAGTGCAGCCACGAGGCCCAATTAGCTACTCCAAATCGCTAACGCTAAAACGGTTTCAGTGGCAAATCAGAAGGCTATATTTCCACTTAAACTCATTAAGCATAACAGTGTTGCTCAGACACACTAGCTAAGAAAATAAATAGTGATTGTTAATTTAGGGACAGGTGACCGACAGCTGTGGGCCAAAGGTTGTGAAACAGCAGGGTACGAGAGGGGAAGGTTATTTACAACATGAGTAGGAAAAAGCGATGTTGTGGTGGAAGGGGGAATAGGCTTGGTGTTAGACGTGTATGTGGATTAGGTGTTCATGTGAATGAAAGCTCAACTAAACAAACACCATCTTGTCCTATCCAAAGACCACTGACAACACCTGTTACTGTCCGGCCTGCTCGACTTCCTTTCTTTGGCAGATGCACAGTAGTACGCCTTGTAGATGAGGCTCAGAAAGAGCCTGTGCTCCAGTGGATGGCAAGCCCTGCATCAAGCGGCCTCTCCTCCTCTTCCTCAACGTCACACAGTAGAATTCTCAAAGGTGACACCCCAATCACCCTGGTTTCACCCAGCATCAAAAATTTCCAAAGGCCCAACTGACTGCGGGGAACCTCAGATGGGCCATCCTGAAGAGCTGTTCACACACTGTATTCCATGGGCATCAGATATCTGCTTAGAAGAATCACAGAATCCAGAGGAAAGCATCTGCACCGATGCCCAAAATGTTTTCATGTTGGTTCTGAGGTTGGACGAATTAGGGTCCGAGCAGAATCCAGACCCTTGTCACTAGACGTTAACCACCAAGGGTGGAGGTGATCCTGATGAGACTTAGATACCAGAGGTGCATGTGGACTGTACTGTGGTGTCAGGGCAGGAAGAGGGAGGGCAACTCAGGGTGAAGAGTGTGAGAACAGAGAGGTTGACAATGATGTGGTAGATCCCACTTGGTGTGAACCCAGAGGTACAGTTAGGGCCAGAAATATTTGGACAGTGACACAATTTTCGCGATTTGGGCTCTGCATGCCACCACATTGGATTTGAAATGAAACCGCTACAACAGAATTCAAGTGCAGATTGTAACGTTTAATTTGAAGGGTTGAACAAAAATATTTGATAGAAAATGTAGGAATTGTACACATTTCTTTACAAACACTCCACATTTTAGGAGGTCAAAAGTAATTGGACAAATAAACATAACCCAAACAAAATATTTTTATTTTCAATATTTTGTTGCAAATCCTTTGGAGGCAATCACTGCCTTAAGTCTGGAACCCATGGACATCACCAAACGCTGGGTTTCCTCCTTCTTAATGCTTTGCCAGGCCTTTACAGCCGCAGCCTTCAGGTCTTGCTTGTTTGTGGGTCTTTCCGTCGTAAGTCTGGATTTGAGCAAGTGAAATGCATGCTCAATTGGGTTTAGATCTGGAGATTGACTTGGCCATTGCAGAATGTTCCACTTTTTGGCACTCATGAACTCCTGGGTAGCTTTGGATGTATGCTTGGGGTCATTGTCCATCTGTACTATGAAGCGCCGTCCAATCAACTTTGCAGCATTTGGCTGAATCTGGGCTGAAAGTATATCCCGGTACACTTCAGAATTCATCCGGCTACTCTTGTCTGCTCTTATGTCATCAATAAACACAAGTGACCCAGTGCCATTGAAAGCCATGCATGCCCATGCCATCACGTTGCCTCTACCATGTTTTACAGAGGATGTGGTGTGCCTTGGATCATGTGCCGTTCCCTTTCTTCTCCAAACTTTTTTCTTCCCATCATTCTGGTACAGGTTGATCTTTGTCTCATCTGTCCATAGAATACTTTTCCAGAACTGAGCTGGCTTCTTGAGGTGTTTTTCTGCAAATTTAACTCTGGCCTGTCTATTTTTGGTATTGATGAATGGTTTGCATCTAGATGTGAACCCTTTGTATTTACTGTCATGGAGTCTTCTCTTTACTGTTGACTTAGAGACAGATACACCTACTTCACTGAGAGTGTTCTGGACTTCAGTTGATGTTGTGAACGGGTTCTTCTTCACCAAATTAAGTATGCGGCGATCATCCACCACTGTTGTCATCCGTGGACGCCCAGGCCTTTTTGAGTTCCCAAGCTCACCAGTCAATTCCTTTTTTCTCAGAATGTACCCAACTGTTGATTTTGCTACTCCAAGCATGTCTGCTATCTCTCTGATGGATTTTTTCTTTTTTTTCAGCCTCAGGATGTTCTGCTTCACCTCAATTGAGAGTTCCTTTGACCGCATGTTGTCTGCTCACAGCAACAGCTTCCAAATGCAAAACCCCACACCTGGAATCCACCCCTGACCTTTTAACTACTTCATTGATTACAGGTTAACGAGGGAGATGCCTTCAGAGTTAATTGCAGCCCTTAGAGTCCATTGTCCAATTACTTTTGGTCCCTTGAAAAAGAGGACGCTATGCATTACAGAGCTATGATTCCTAAACCCTTTCTCCGATTTGGATGTGGAAACTATCATATTGCAGCTGGGAGTGTGCACTTTCAGCCCATATTATATATATAATTGTATTTCTGAACATGTTTTTGTAAACAGCTAAAATAACAAAACTTGTGTCACTGTCCAAATATTTCTGGCCCTAACTGTATGCACCTTAGTATCTCAGTAGAGGAGGTGGGGGAGGAGGAAGATGAAGAGGTTATATTGGGGCTTCCCACAAAGACACAAAGTGATGCAACCATGACAAGCACTACATCCTCAGCTCCAACCCTGCCTCTGGCCACCACCGGTCGTGAGTGTACAGTTTGCAGGGGTGGCAAAGGTTGCCTAGACTTGGCCTTTTTTGAGATGGCAAAGTATGTCCCAACATGTTATCTGTCAAATTTGCAAAAAGAAAACATACTCAGTACAGGCAAAAATTGCAATAATAATTTGACAACTGCATGCATGAACCTACAATTGCACAATCAACATGCCTTACTGTAGGAATCTCAATTCGCTAAAAAGTTGACTAGCAGGCATTGACAACCACTGGCTGTCCAATTAACCCCATCTGCTGCTGCTTCCTCCTCCGTCACCATTCTAAGTGTTCACACACAGATCTCCGGCCGCAGAAACTACACTTGTTTACCTACCATAGTTTGGGTGAGTGAGTGCCGGTCAGCTATTAACGGAGTAGACATGACTGCTGCTATTGTGTCACCTAGCACAATGCAACTTTCTCAATCCACCATAGCATCTCCGCCTGCACCTCACTCACAATCCAGCAGTTTGTTCTGTACTCCGCCCTCTCTCAGCAGAGCAGCCAGTTCTCGATCCCGCAGTTGCGGTCACATAAAAGAATGTTATCTCCTACACATGGAAAAACTAAGAGCTTAAACTCAGCCATCTCCAATCTGTTGATAGCAGTCCCCCAGTACCAGTTGTCCTGTCTCCATTACTTCTCTAAGAAAGCTGTGACTGCGCTACATCAGCATGTCGCTGACAACATTACCCGGTCCCTGAAAAAAATCTAAGTCTGCCAGGGTGAATTTTACCATTGACACCTGGACGAGCAAACATGGGTAGGGGCTTCACATCTCACTGACTGGGCACTGGGTGACTCTGGTGGCTGTGGGGGCAGGCGATCATGGGGCTGCTCCACAAGTGCTTGTATCCCCCCAAGGCTTGCAGGAGAAACCTCGGTATCTAACAGTTCCACCACAGCTTCTGCCTCCTCCACCTACTCTAGGGCCTCCACCTGTGCCCTCAACCTCTCCCTTAACCAGACATGCGTTCCAACAGTACAGATAGAATCTTCCCCATCTCCGTACTGCGCAGCCAAGGCTTACCGCAATCAGGCAGTGTTTAAATTAAGAGTTGTGGACCAGTGTCCAGGCCGAGTTAGAGAAATGGCTGTCTCAACTAAACCTGGAGCCAGGGAAGACCGTGTGGGATAACAGTGCAAACCTGGCGGCAGCCCTATGTCGTGGCAACCTCGCACATGTGCCTTGTATGCAGCCCTATACTGCATGCAAGGCTCTATGAGGGGGCTACATTATACTGTTTGTGGTGGGCTGCATTATACTCTATGAGAGGAGCTGCATTATACTGTATGAGGCTGGCTGCTGTGAATTATATGAGGGGGGCTTCAGTATACTCTGAAGGAGGCTGCATCATACTATATCAAGGACCTTGGGGAGTGCATTATATTGTATTGATGACTATCTGTCCCCATCATTCTTCCTCAGCCGGTGTAAAGAAACTTGGGAACAAGTGTTGAATAACTTCAATATTGTCGATCATGCTCGCTTAACGGCCTGAACTCAGCACATGTAAACACAACTGAAATTGTTCTGTGTGATGGTGCAACATGTGAGTATTTGGGGCCCCGCTTTAAACTTTTGCCCAGGGCCCCACTTTGTCTAAAACCGGCCCTGCCCATACCAGTAGTATATGGGTGCATGTGAAACATCAGATTGCACTTAGATGTCATCCAAATGCAGTCCGATGTACCCACACAGAGACAATGGAGAAGATTGAGAAATTAAGTTCCCCATCTTCTCCGCACCTGTGCTGGATGTCAGCTGCGATAGTCATGAGTCAGGACGTACTATCCCGTCGGTGGTCACACGGGCCCACCCCACCTCGACAGGATAGTACGTCACATGTCAGAAAGGGGTTAACCCTTCATTACCCCATATCCCACCGCTACACGGGAGTGGGAAGAGTGTGGCCAAGTGCCAGAATAGGCGCATCTTCCAGATGTGCCTTTTCTGGGGTGGCTGGGGGCAGATGATTTTAGCCAGGGGGGGCCAATAACCATGGCCCTCTCTAGGCTATTAATATCAGCCCTCAGTCACTGGCTTTACCATTCTGGCGGAGAAAATTGCGTGGGAGCCCACGCCAATTTTTTCTGCGATTTAACCCTTTAATTTAATAGCTAGAGCCTCCACATTTGACACAAAGACACTTCTTACATTACTAAAGAGGAATACGTAATAAAAGAAGGGATATGAGATGGTTTACTGTATGTAAACCATGTCTCATATCATGTTGGGTTTGTGAAGGAGAAAGGAAAAGCCGGCAATTGAATTACCGGCTTTACTGATTTCTAGCACTGTATGAAGTATGAAGTATGAAATATATATATATATATATATATATATATATATATATACATAAACTATGTGTACACATTTATTCTACCTATTCTATTCTGTCAGTGTGATTTTACTGTACACCGCGCTGAATTGCCGGCTTTTCTATAGAACACCGCTGCGTATTTCTCGCAAGTCACACGCATGGTCTGTGTGTAATCCATATTTTTTGCACTCCCATAGAATTTCATTGGCGTTTTTTTGTGCAATACGGTGACAAACGCAGCATGACGCGTTTTTCTGTGGCCGTACAAGACCGTATAATACGGATCCATAAAATACGGCAGATAGGAGCTGGGCCCTACAGAATCAGTGTACCATGTGCAATCCGTATTTTCTGCGCCTCTCGTATGTCTGTAAAACTCGCTAGTGTGACGCCGGCCTGAGTGAACCAAATAGTTATAAAGGTTGAATAAAAGCCCCAGGTCCACCAAATTCAACCTTCCTCCATCAGTTATACATTCTCCATCGCTAGATTATTTATAACCCATAATGCCATTTGTTGTGAGGAATGCATCCAGTCCTTTTTAAAAAGATGTTACAGAACCTGCCATTACTACTTCTTGTGATAGGGCCTTCCATTGTCTGACTACTCTAACTGTAAAGAACCCTTTCTCATTTAACTGCCTTTCAACCACCCATAATGAATGCCCCCTGGTCCTTTGCAAGGCAGATTTCCTGCCGAACTGCAGCTTTTTTTTCCACTCAGAAATGCTGCAGATCTGCAAGTGATTTTACAGTACAATGTAAATCAATGGCAAAAAGAAAATGCTGTGCTAATGGTGTGGAAAAATCCGTACGGAAAACGCAGAAGATTCAAAAAAGGACCATGTTAATTCTTTGTGCAGATCTGCTGCGTTTCTGCACCCATTCCATAATAGAAGTCTGCAGGGGTAAATAAAAAAAGAAGAAATCTGCACACAAATGCACACACCAAAAAAAGGTGCAGATTCTGACCTGCGTTTTCTGCCAAGAAATGCAGAATCTGCACAGTAAATTCCCCTGTCAAATCCGCAACGTGTGCACATAGCCATAAGGTATGTGCACACGTTGCCGATTCTCTGCGGATCCGCAGCATTTTTTGCAGTGCAGAAACGCTGCAGTTCCGCAATTGATTTACAGTACAATGTAAATCAATGAGAAAAAAAAATAATGCTGTGCACACTTTGCGGAAAATCCGTTGCAGAAACGCTGCGGTTTAAAAGAAGTAGCATGTCACTTCTTTTTTGTGAATCTGCAGCGTTTTTGTACCAATTCCATTATAGTAAAACCGCAGGGGTAAAAAACGCAGCAAATCCGCAAGAAAACCGCAGCAAAAACGCACAAAAAACGCGACAAATCCGCAGGTGCGTTTTCTGCCAGGAGAGGCAGAATCCGCACCAGAAACTCCTAAGCCTAATCCGCAACGTGTGCACATAGCCTTAGAAGGAATAAGTCATGTGCCCTCGGGTCTTAGTATTTTGGCTACAGTAGTTAATTCATGTGGACAGTGCTCATCACTTCTGAAGCTAATCAAGGATCCCAGCAGCTGGGCGAGGTAGACACACAGACCACTGAGTTCAGGGATTGACTACAGCAGTGTTGTATTTAGTCTCATCTGTTCCCTGCCAAGATCCATGTAAAATATCACATTTTTCATTGATGTATTGAGAATGAATAAAGAACTTTCTATAAATGTATTGTTCAAAAATTGCGACAAAGAAAAAAAATCTAAAACTCCAGCTGAAAATGGGTCATTGCTGGGTCACAATCGCTAGACAATCACGTTTATCTAGGACCGGACATGGATGCTGAAAAAACGTATCTCCAAAACTAAAATGCACTTACTCCGACAAGTCACAAAACTCATTTCCTACTTTGCCTTGCAAATGTTGAATTTGATTAAAAAACCTGAATAAAGCCTCTGATTGGCATGGAAATTTCACAAGCTCATTTCCTCAATTGTTTCTCATTACTGACAAATTATGCACATGAAAACCAAATGTGTCTTACTATGAATAAGTAGCACGGGAGAAAAACATTGCTTTCTAAAATGTAAAGTTTCACAAAGAAGTAACAATCTTCTGCAAAGACATGAGATTTCAGGTGGTTCATTTTCAACTGAAGGCTAATCCCTTGCTAGACCACTGGAAGAATTGCATCTAACCTTGGTTGCCATAGCAATAATCACAACTGGAAGATAATTCTGAATTAATCATCTGCCATACAAGTGAGACACATTACCCATAATGTATCTGTCTTCATCTTCAGTTTCTCTTACCGTAGGACTCCTGGTCTGGTTGAGCAGTGATCTCTGCTTGACCTTAAAAACAAACAAGTATAAATTCAGTATACCTGCAGAAAAAAATGAAATACAATGTAATATTGATAAAAAGGCAAAATGTTTTTCAATTTAATGGGATACACTGATTAAATAAGCAGTTTGGAATATATTAAAATGTTTTCCTGAGCAAGAGAAAAGATTAAGAAGAAACATTCAATGGGCGATTAACACATAGGAATAATCCATTCTATCGTTTACAATTATATATATTATACATTCGGACTATTCATTACTCGGCAAGTAATTTGGTATTCACCTCTGTATATTCGAGTGACCCGCCAAGCATGTTTGGCGCTTTATTTGCAGTCAATGAACATGCTGGGCTGGCTTGCAAATCACAGTAATGACGATGCCATCTTTAGCGTGGTGTAACTGTGATTGGCTGGCCTTCCAGCATCATAGAGGCTATTTAAAGGCTGCCGGCTCCATCTCGCGCACATTGCAGCCAGAAACAGCGTAGTTTCAGCATAGGGGCAATGAAAGGAGTGTAAAGGAAGTGATAGGAGGTTGAAGTGAACGTTATTTATTCCAAAAAGCTTTTTTTAAGAGCTGAAGATCATCAAGATTAGTTGTTAGGTGGGGATTTAGTAGGGAGAGATTAAAGGTACCGTCACATTAAGCGACGCTGCAGCGATCCAGACAACGATCCCGATAGCTGCAGCGTCGCTGTTTGGTCGCTGGAGAGCTGTCACACAGACAGCTCTCCAGCGACCAACGATGCCGGTCCCCTGGTAACCAGGGTAAACATCGGGTTCCTAAGCGCAGGGCCGCGCTTAGTAACCCGATGTTTACCCTGGTTACCAGCGTAAATGTAAAAAAAAAAAAAACACTACATACTTACCTTCCGCTGTCTGTCCTCCGGCGCAGATATTAATAGCCTAGAGAGGGACCATGTTTATTGCCCCCTCCCTGGCTAAAAACCTCTGCCCCCCCAGCCACCCCAGAAAAGGCACATCTGTAAGATGCACCTATTCTGGCACTTAGCCTCTCTCTTCCCACTCCCGAGTAGTGGTGGGATATGGGGTAATAAAGAGTTAATGCCACCTTGCTATTGTAAGAGGACATTAAGCCTGGTTAATAATGGAGAGATGTCAATAAGACAACTATCCATTATTAATCCAATAGTAGTAAATGGTTAATAAAACACATACACATTAGGAATAAAGTATGTTAATGAAATAAAGACACAGGGTGTTGTAATAGTTTATTATACTCTTAATCCAAATGACGACCCTCATTCTGTAAAAAAGGAAAAATAAAAAAACAGCCTTGTGCAGGCATGTACTACGGAGGACAGAGAATGAACTTCAATCCAATATTGCAGCCAGCATGCTGCCAGCGGGTAAGGAAAGGGTGCATCAAAAACCCAAAAACCCCACCTCCATGGCTGAAGATTGTTCCCTCCAAATTCAGGTGACAGTGTCCCTTTAATTAAAAAAAAAAATTGTGTGGCTCCCGTGCAATTTTCCAAACCAGAGAGGGAAAGCCAACGACTGGGGGCTGATGTTTATAGCCTGGAAAGGGGGTAATACCCTTGTATCTTTCCAGGCTATTAATATCAGCTCACAACTGTATATTTAACCTTTACTGGCCATTAAATTAGGGGAGCCCCCTCAAAAATGACGTGGTGTCCCCTTATACTTAATAACCAGAAAAGGCTGGTACATTGCCGGAGGCCCTGTAGAACAGTGACATCTCCTGATGTCACGGTTCTCCACTTGAGATCGTGGGACACTCGTTATCAAATGGATTACTTCGGAAGAGGGAGTATACTGTTGGTTTATTATTTTATTTTTGATACAGGAGAATGAAGGCGTCGAGGACTAGGTGTTTGGCAAGTATGTGTACTATATGTTGTATGTTTCTTTTTGTTACAATTCAAAACAGGCATCGTCTGATGGGACGGCTGCCCCCTCATTGGCTAATGCTGTTACTGTTACATGTGACAGCAGACACAGCCAGATGGGAGCAGTAGTCTCATAAGACGATACCTGCCTACACAGACCCACACACACACACACACACACACACAGATACATGCAGACCTCCGAAGACACCCACATATATACACAGATACACAGACACCCACAGACAGAGACGCATATCTTCTCCGCCCACACACTCTTCCTCCTCCCTTTCTGCAGTGTTTTTGGCATGCAACTCTACAGCAAAACCACAAACCTTTTAACACCTGCTGTTTTGCTGCAGATTTGATGACTCAATTTTAGTCAATAGGTGCAGAAATGCTGCAGATCCGCAAAAAGAATTGACATACTGCAGAAAATAAAAGGTTGCAAATCCATAAGAATTTTTCCGCAGCATGTGCACACCAGTTCTGTAATTCCTATTGATTAACATTGGTTGTGCACTACATTGTGGATTGGGTGCAATTCTGTGTGTCCAAAAATGCTGCGGATCCGCAACAAAATCTGCAACGTGTGCACATTGCCTTAACAGGAGGGAGGAAGGGTATGTGAAAGGCAGGCACCTGGGTGCTCTCATCATTTCAAGTACATGCTGCAGCTCTCTGCTATTTTCCACTTAACTTACTAGGCCCCCTACTCTTCTCGTTGTATACTGCCCCTATTGGACAAACAATCAGTAGATTTGGTTTCCAGTACCATCTCTATGCTGACGACACCCAATTATACACTTCTGCTCCCGATATCACACCGACCTTTTTAGAAAACACCAGTGATTGTCTTACCGCTGTCTCTAACATCATGTCCTCCCTCTATCTGAAACTAAACCTGTCAAAAACTGAACTTCTCGTGTTCTCTCCCTCTACTAACCTACCTTTGCCTGACATTGCCATCTCCGTGTGCGGTTCCACCATTACTCCAAAGCAACATGCCCGCTGCCTTGGGGTCATCCTTGATTCTGACCTTTCATTCACCCCCTACATCCGATCACTGGCTCGCTCTTCTTACCTGCATCTCAAAAACATTTCTAGAATTCGCCCTTTTCTTAATTTCGACTCTGCAAAAACTCTGACTGTTTCACTTATTCATTCTCGTCTGGACTATTGTAACTCTCTACTAATCGGTCTCCCTCTTGCAAAACTCTCCCCGCTCCAATCTGTCCTGAATGCTGCAGCCAGGATCATATTCCTCACCAACCGTTACACCGATGCCTCTACCCTGTGCCAGTCATTACACTGGCTACCCATCCACTCCAGAATCCAGTACAAAACTACTACCCTCATCCACAAAGCACTCCATGGCTCAGCACCACCCTACATCTCCTCCCTGGTATCAGTCTACCACCCTACCCGTGCCCTCCGCTCCGCTAATGACCTCAGGTTAGCATCCTCAATAATCAGAACCTCCCACTCCCGTCTCCAAGACTTTACACGTGCTGCGCCGATTCTTTGGAATGCACTACCTAGGTTAATACGATTAATCCCCAATCCCCACAGTTTTAAGCGTGCCCTAAAAACTCATTTGTTCAGACTGGCCTACCGCCTCAATGCATTAACCTAACGATCCCTGTGTGGCCTATTTATAATAAAAAAAAAAAAAAAAAAAAGGTTCCTCGCATCATGTTCTCATACACTTTATGCAGTATTAGCCCTCTGTGTCTGTACTGCTACATACTTAGGCAGGTAACTGGTTCATGCAGCTTTACATGAACACCTGAGCCTTACACTATAGCTGGTCCGAATAACTAAAGCAATTGTTACCATCCACCTCTCGTGTCTCCCCTTTTCCCCATAGTTTGTAAGCTTGCGAGCAGGGCCCTCACTCCTCCTGGTATCTGTTTTGAACTGTATTTCTGTTATGCTGTAATGTTTATTGTCTGTACAAGTCCCCTCTATAATTTGTAAAGCGCTGCGGAATATGTTGGCGCTATATAAATAAAATTATTATTATTATTATTATATTAACTTACCTAATATTTGTCTAGCAGTTGTGCGACTGGTGCAATCTGGGTAGAGATAATCTTACGTCACAATTTAGCAGGGACATTACTCCACATTTGGAGTATGTCAGCTAGACGATTGAAAAAAAAAATCATAATTTTCTATTGTTTTAAAAAAAATAGCGTGTCTGTATCTGGCAGTTGTGCAACTGGCACTATCAGGGTACAGATGATCTTACGTGACAATTTAGCAGGGGCAATAATCTTCATTACTCCCCATTTGGAGTGTGTCTGTAAGACAATTTTTTTTCAATCATTATTTTCTATTGGTTTAGAAAATAGCTTATCTTTATCTAGCAACTAGCTGAAGAGCCCGGCGTTGCCTGGGCATAGTAAATATCTGTGGTTAGTTATAGCACCTCACTTCTCTTATTTTCCCATCATACCTCTCATTTTCCCCATCACATCTTACATTTTCCCCCTCACATCTCTCATTTTCTCCCTCACTCCTCTTATTTTCCCCCTCACTCCTCTAATTCCCCCCTAACACTTGTCATTTCGACCTCACATCTGTAATTTTCCGATCACTCCACTATTTTCCCTCACTCCTCTGATTTTGCACTCACACCTCTCATTTTCACCTCAGAATATACATGTTTGTCATTTCCCTTATATATAGTATACACCTGTATGTCATCTCCTGTATATAGTATATACCTGTATGTCATCTCCCCTGTATATAGTATATACCTGTGTGTCATCTCCCCTGTATATAGTATATATCTGTGTGTCATCTCCTCCTGTATATATTATATACCTGTTTGTCATCTCCTCCTATATATAGCATATACCTGTATGTCATCTCCTCCTGTATATAGTATATACCTGTATGTCATCTCCTCCTATATATAGCATATACCTGTATGTCATCTCCTCCTGTATATAGTATATACCTGTAGGTCATCTGCTCCTGTATATAGTATATACCTGTGTGTCATCTCCTCCTGAATATAGTATATACCTGTATGTCATCTCCTCCTGTATATAGTATGTACCTGTATGTCATCTCCTCCTGTATATAGTATATACCTGTGTGTCATCTCTCCTGTATATAGTATATACCTGTGTGTCATCTCACCGTACATAGTATATATCTGAATGTCTTCTCCTCCTGTATTAGACCTCGTTCACACGTTATTTGGTCAGTATTTTTACCTCAGTATTTGTAAGCTAAATTGGCAGCCTGATAAATCCCCAGCCAACATGAACCCCTCCCCCCGGCAGTACATATTAGCTCACACATACACATAATAGGCAGATCATGTGACTGACAGCTGCCGTATTTCCTATATGGTACATTTGTTGCTCTTGTAGTTTGTCTGCTTATTAATCAGATTTTTATTTTAGAAGGATAATACCAGACTTGTGTGTGTTTTAGAGCGAGTTTCGTATGTCAAGTTGTGTGTGTTGAGTTGCATGTGGCTACATACATGTAGCGACTTTTGTGAGATGAGTTTTGTGTGGCGACATGCATGTAGCAACTTTTTGTGCGTCGAGTTGCATGTGACAGGTTAGTGTAGCAAGTTGTGTGCAGCAAGTTTTGCGCATGGCGAGTTTTGTGCATGGCGAGTTTTATGTGTGGTGCCTTTTGAGTATGTGCAAATTTTGTGTGAGGCAACTTTTGCATGTGTTGCAACTTTTGTGCATGTGGCAATTTTTCCGTGTGTGGCGAGTTTTCCATGAGGTGAGTTTTGCACATGTGGCGAGTTTTGCGTGAGCCTAGTTTTGCATGTGGTGAGTTTTGAGCGGCGAGTTTTGTTTCGACTTTTATGTGGCGAGGTTGGTGTATGTGTGGTGAAATGTGTGCTGAGGGTGGTATATGTGTTCAAGCACGTGGTAGTGTGTGGCGCATTTTGTGTGTGTGTTCATATCCCCGTGTGTGGTGAGTATCCAATGTCGGGGCCCCACCTTAGTAACTGTACGGTATATACTCTTTGGCGCCATCGCTCTCACTCTTTAAGTCCCCCTTGTTCACATCTGGCAGCTGTCAATTTGCCTCCAACACTTTTCCTTTCACTTTTCCCCATTATGTAGATAGGGGAAAAATAGTTTGGTGAATTGGAAAGCGCGGAGTTAAAATTTCACCTCACAACATAGCCTATGACGCTCTCAGGGTCCAGACGTGTGACTGTGCAAAATTTTGTTTCTGTAGCTGTGACGCCTCCAACACTTTTCCTTTCACTTTTTTCCCCATTATGTAGATAGGGGCAAAATTGTTTGAATTGGAAAGCGTGGGGTTAAAATTTCACCTCACAACGTAGCCTATGACGCTCTCAGGGTCCAGACGTGTGACTGTGCAAAATTTTGTTTCTGTAGCTGCGACGCCTCCAACACTTTTCCTTTCACTTTTTTCCCCATTATATAGATAGGGGCAAAATTGTTTGGTGAATTGGAAAGCGCGGGGTTAAAATTTCACCTCACAACGTAGCCTATGACGCTCTCAGGGTCCAGACGTGTGACTGTGCAAAATTTTGTTTCTGTAGCTGCGACGCCTCCAACACTTTTCCTTTCACTTTTTTCCCCATTATGTAGATAGGGGCAAAATTGTTTGGTGAATTGGAACGCGCGGGGTTAAAATTTCACCTCACAACATAGCCTATGACGCTCTCGGGGTCCAGACGTGTGACTGTGCAAAATTTTGTGGCTGTAGCTGCGACGGTGCAGATGCCAATCCCGGACATACACACATACACACACACACACACACATTCAGCTTTATATAGTAGATTGTGTAACTGGTGCAATCTAGGTAGAGATAATCTTATCTGACAATTTAGCAGGAGCAATAATCTTGATTACTCCGCTGTTGGAGTGTGTCAGCAAGGGAATTGATAGGAAGTACAAGTTTCACCATTGCACAATGTGCCAAGTTTTCACAAAGTACAAAACATTAGCCACGTGGGGTATACATACATTATCACTAAGTACTTGTTGCAGCAGCAGGAGGAGATGGTGATTTCATGAACAAAACGGGTTTGGATGGTATGGATGGATGTTAAGACAACTTCCCAAACAAAACATTTGGGCTGCTTTTACATTACATTGCGGTCATCCGTAGAACTTACAAAGTCGACGGAAATCCAGCCCTTGTTCAATTTTAGAAGAGTCAACCTGTCTGCATTTTCCATTGACAGGCATGTGCGCCTATGAGTTATGATTACACCAGCCAAACTAAAAACCAGCTCAGACAACACACTTGCAGTAGGGCATGGCAGCATCTCCAAGGTATAAGGAAATGTCAGGCCAAATGTGGAGCTTGGACAACCAATAGTTAAAGGGCACTGAAGCATAAGGAAGGGCACTGGTATGTTCACTTAAGTAGTCCTTCACCATCTTGATCAACTTCTCCCTCCTCATCATAGTTACACCCACAGATCGCCCTTGCTGATGTGACGATCTCATGAAAATGCAAGAACAAGCAAGATCTCATGAAAATGTGTCAGTTGGTGGACATTTCACCCCCCTGAGTTGCACCTGGTGTGCATGGCCCAACCCTGTAATCCTTGTGGGTGAAAAAAACGGTACCTCTTTCAGCAGCGTTGTCTGGTGCACAGCCAGTATTTCATGCTGGAAAAAAATATGTTTCACGCAAGGGTCTTGGGAAAGGCATCTGGACATGAACTCTGCCGTGTGTGGCAGATTACAAAGAGTCAGACGTTCAGTGTCCTCACCAGGAAGAACACTGACCATCCTCTCCTCACGATGCATAGCCTCCTCTTACTTCTCTTCTTCAGGCCTTCTATGCTGGACAGACATGAAGCTGATATTGGGAGTCCCCTCTGTAGCACTGACCAAAAACTCCTGTTCCGCTGCCTTCTCCTGTTCCTCATCATTGCCCAGTGGTATCAGCCACTGTAAAATCTTGCTCCATAGCCACCTGCTCAGCATTCAAAGCTCCATCTTTGAGATTCTCCAGCAAACATTAATAGACAGAGCAGCAAGATGGTTACGCTGACAATAGCATCATCAGCGCTCACCATCTTGGTGCAGTACTCAAAGCTTTGAAGCACCCCAGAAATGTCATCGATCCACACCCACTCAGCAGTTGTTACATGTGGGGGCTGAGTGTTACGCTGATGGGTATTGAGAAGCTGAAATTCAGACACTGTCCTCTGCTGCTCACTAAGTCTTGCCAACATATGAACCACCTTACTCCTCAACACATTTATCTAACTATCCATGTGTTGCCCATTCAAAATTTTCTTCATAACTTTTTATCTTGTTCTCATACGCTTTATACATTTAATAGCCCTGTGTTTCTGTACTTTTGCACATACTGGTTGGTAACCGGTTTATGCAGCATTACATGAACACCAGATTTCTTATATTATGGCTGGTCAGAACAATGAAAACAATTGTTACCATCCACCTTTCATGTCTCCCCTATTTCCTCAGATTGTAAGTTTGCGAGCAAGACCTCATTCCTCTTGGTATTGGTTTATGTGATTATTGTTATTTTGTATTGTCTTATTGTCTGTACAAGTCTGTTGTGAATTCTGTTGTCGAACTCCCTCCTGTGGTCGTGAATGGTACTTCGGCGAGTTCTGTCCATGGACTCCCTCTGGTGGCTGTGAGTGAAGCTGCTGCTTCTGAGGTTCCTTACACAGGTGACGTGGTTTATCCTTTGGTTGGCTGCTCTATTTAACTCCACTCAGATCGTTACTCCATGCCAGCTGTCAATGTTCCTGCATTGGTCCAGTTCGCTCTTGGATCTTTCTGGTGACCTGTCTTCTCCAGCAGAAGCTAAGTTCCTGATAGTTATTATTTGTTCATTGTTTCCTTGTCCAGCTGGTTATCATGATTTTGTCTTGCTAGCTGGAAGCTCTGGGATGCAGAGTGGCACCTCCGCACCGTGAGTCGGTGCGGAGGTCTTTTTGCACACTCTGCGTGGTCTTTTGTAGTTTTTGTGCTGACCGCAAAGATACCTTTCCTATCCTTTGTCTGTTTAGTAAGTCTGGCCTCCCGTTGCTGAAACCTGTTTCATTTCTGCGTTTGTGACTTTCATCTTTACTCACAGTCAATATATGTGGGGGGCTGCCTTTTCCTTTGGGGAATTTCTCTGAGGCAAGGCTGTGAAGAGGCGTCTAGGGAGTGTCAGGAACGCTCAACGGCTATTTCTAGTTGTGTGATAGGATTAGGGGTTGTGGTCAGCAGAGCTCCCACATCCCAGAGCTTGTCCTGTGTGAGTTTAACTATCAGGTTGTGCCGGGTGCTCCTAACCACCCAGTCCATAACAGTACAGCTGGCCCAAAGTATTAATGCATCTCAATAGAGGGATAAGAGAAGTTCTGAGACCATTTTTTTTTCTTTGCACTGTGTTTTGTCTTTCTTTTCCCCTAAACCTTTGGGTGGTTCAGGACACAGGTGTAGATATGGACATTCAAGGTCTGTCCTCTTGTATGGATCATCTCACTGCAAGGGTACAAAACATTCAAGATTTTGTGGTTCAGAATCCCATGTTAGAGCCTAGAATTCCTATTCCTGATTTATTTTCTGGGGATAGATCTAAGTTCTTGAATTTCAAAAATAATTGTAAACTGTTTCTAGCTTTGAAACCCTGCTCCTCTGGTGACCCCGTTCAACAAGTAAAAATCATTATTTCTTTGTTGTGTGGTGACCCTCAAGACTGGGCATTTTCCCTTGCGCCAGGAGATCCTGCATTGCATGATGTTGATGCGTTTTTTCTGGCGCTTGGATTGCTTGATGATGAACCAAATTCAGTGGATCAGGCAGAGAAAATCTTGCTGGCTTTTTGTCAGGGTCAGGATGAAGCGGAGGTGTACTGTCAGAAGATTAGAAAGTGGTCTGTGCTTACTCAGTAGAATGAGTGTGCCCTGGCGGCAATTTTCAGAAAGGGTCTTTCTGAAGCCCTTAAGGATGTCATGGTGGGATTTCCCAACCCTGCTGGTCTGAATAAGTCTATGTCCTTGGCCATTCAGATCGATCGGCGCTTGCGTGAGCGCAAAGCTGTGCACCATCTGGCGGTATTCTCTGAGCTTAGGCCTGAGCCTATGCAGTGTGATAGGACTTTGACCAGAGCTGAACGGCAAGAACACAGACGTCGGAATGGGCTGTGTTATTACTGTGGTGAATCCACTCATGCTATCTCCGATTGTCCTAAGCGCACTAAGCGGTTCGCTAGGTCTGCCACCATTGGTACGGTACAGTCGAAATTTATTTTGTCCGTTACTCTGATTTGCTCTCTGTCGTCCTATTCTGTTATGGCATTTGTGGATTCAAGCGCTGCCCTGAATTTGATGGACTTGGAGTTTGCCAGGCGCTGTGGTTTTTTCTTGGAGCCCTTGCAGTATCCTATTCCATTGAGAGGAATTGATGCTACGCCTTTGGCCAAGAATAAGCCTCAGTACTGGACTCAATTGACCATGTGCATGGCTCCTGCACATCAGGAGGATATTCGCTTTTTGGTGTTACATAATCTGCATGATGTGGTCGTTTTTGGGTTGCCATGGCTACAGGTCCATAATCCAGTATTGGATTGGAAATCTATGTCTGTGTCCGGCTGGGGTTGTCAGGGGGTACATGGTGATGTTCCATTGTTGTCAATTTCGCCTTCCACTCCTTCTGAAGTCCCTGAGTTTTTATCAGATTACCGGGATGTATTTGAAGAGCCCAAATCCGGTGCCCTACCTCCTCATAGGGATTGCGATTGTGCTATTAATTTGATTCCTGGTAGTAAGTTTCCTAAGGGCCGTCTGTTTAATTTATCTGTGCCAGAGCACGCCGCTATGCGGAGTTATGTAAAGGAATCCTTGGAGTAGGGTCATATTTCCCCGTCGTCGTCACCATTGGGAGCAGGGTTCTTTTTTGTGGCCAAGAAGGATGGCTCTTTGAGACCTTGTATTGATTACCACCTTCTTAATAAGATCACAGTCAAATTTCAGTATCCTTTGCCGCTGCTGTCTGATTTGTTTGCTCAGATTAAGGGGGCTAGTTGGTTCACCAAGATAGATCTTCGAGGGGCGTATAATCTTGTGCGAATTAAACAGGGCGATGAATGGAAAACAGCATTTAATACGCCCGAGAGCCATTTTGAGTACCTGGTTATGCCATTCGGGCTTTCTAATGCTCCATCTGTGTTTCAGTCCTTTATGCATGACATCTTCCGAGAGTACCTGGATAGATTCATGATTGTATATTTGGATGACATTTTGGTCTTTTCGGATGATTGGGAGTCTCATGTGAAGCAGGTCAGAATGGTGTTCCAGGTCCTTCGTGCGAATTCCTTGTTTGTGAAGGGGTCTAAGTGTCTCTTTGGAGTTCAGATGGTTTCATTTTTGGGTTACATTTTTTCCCCTTCTACTATCGAGATGGACCCTGTTAAAGTTCAGGCCATTTATGATTGGACTCACCCGACATCTGTGAAGAGCCTGCAGAAGTTCCTGGGCTTTGCTAATTTTTACCGTCGCTTCATCGCTAATTTTTCGAGTATTGCTAAACCGTTGACTGATTTGACCAAGAAAGGTGCTGATGTGGTCAATTGGTCCTCTGCGGCTGTAGAGGCTTTTCAGGAGTTGAAGCGTCGTTTTTCTTATGCCCCTGTGTTGTGCCAGCCAGATGTTTCGCTCCTGTTTCAGGTCGAGGTTGATGCTTCTGAGATTGGAGCAGGAGCTGTTTTGTCGCAAAGAAGTTCTGATGGCTCGGTGATGAAACCATGTGCCTTCTTTTCTAGAAAATTCTCGCCTGCTGAGCGCAATTATGATGTTGGCAATCGAGAGTTGTTGGCCATGAAGTGGGCATTCGAGGAGTGGCAACATTGGCTTGAAGGAGCTAAACATCGCGTGGTGGTCTTGACGGATCACAAGAATTTGACTTATCTCGAGTCTGCCAAACGGTTGAATCCTAGACAGGCTCGATGGTCGCTCTTTTTCTCCTGTTTTGATTTTGTGGTTTCATACCTTCCGGGATCTAAGAATGTGAAGGTTGATGCCTTGTCAAGGAGTTTTGTGCCTGATTCTCCGGGTGTTCCGGAGCCGACGGGTATTCTTAAAGAGGAGGTAATTTTGTCTGCCATCTCCCCTGATTTGCGGCACGTGCTGCAGAAGTTTCAGGCTGATAGACCTGACCGTTGTCCTATGGAGAAACTGTTTGTCCCTGATAGATGGACTAGTAGAGTTATCTCTGAGGTTCATTGTTCGGTGTTGGCTGGTCATCCTGGAATCTCTGGTACCAGAGATTTGGTGGCTAGATCCTTTTGGTAGCCTTCTTTGTCACGGGATGTGCGTTCTTTTGTGCAGTCCTGTGGGACTTGTGCTCGGGCTAAGCCCTGCTGTTCTCGTGCCAGTGGGTTGCTTTTGCCCTTGCCGGTCCCGAAGAAGCCCTGGACGCATATTTCCATGGATTTTATTTCTGATCTCCCGGTTTCTCAAAGGATGTCGGTCATTTGGGTGGTTTGTGATCGTTTCTCTAAGATGGTCCATTTGGTACCCTTGTCTAAATTGCCTTCCTCCTCTGATTTGGTGCCATTGTTTTTCCAGCATGTGGTTCGTTTGCATGGCATTCCAGAGAACATCGTCTCGGACAGAGGTTCCCAGTTTGTTTCGAGGTTTTGGCGGTCCTTTTGTGCTAAGATGGGCATTGATTTGTCTTTTTCTTCGGCTTTCCATCCTCAGACTAATGGCCAAACCGAACGAACTAATCAGACCTTGGAAACATATCTGAGATGCTTTGTTTCTGCTGATCAGGATGGTTGGGTGTCCTTCTTGCCTTTGGCTGAGTTCGCCCTTAATAATCGGGCCAGCTCGGCTACTTTAGTTTCTCTTTTTTTCTGTAATTCTGGTTTCCATCCTCGTTTCTCTTCAGGGCAGGTTGAGCCTTCGGACTGTCCTGGTGTGGATACGGTGGTGGACAGGTTGCAGCAGATTTGGACTCATGTGGTGGACAATTTGACATTGTCCCAGGAGAAGGCTCAACGTTTCGCTAACCCCCGGTGCTGTGTTGGTCCCCGACTTCGTGTTGGGGATTTGGTTTGGTTGTCATCTCGTCATGTTCCTCTGAAGGTTTCCTCTCCTAAGTTTAAGCCTCGTTTCATTGGGCCATATAAGATTTCTGAAGTTCTTAATCCTGTGTCATTTCGTTTGGACCTTCCAGCTTCTTTTGCCATCCATAATGTGTTCCATAGGTCGTTGTTGCGGAGATACGTGGAGCCTATGGTTCCCTCCGTTGATCCTCCTGCCCCGGTGTTGGTCGAGGGGGAGTTGGAGTATGTGGTGGAGAAGATTTTGGATTCTCATGTTTCGAGACGGAAACTCCAGTACCTGGTCAAGTGGAAGGGTTATGGTCAGGAAGATAATTCCTGGGTTTTTGCCTCTGATGTTCATGCTGCCGATCTAGTTCGTGCCTTTCATTTGGCTCATCCTGATCGGCCTGGGGGCTCTGGTGAGGGTTCAGTGACCCCTCCTCAAGGGGGGGTACTGTTGTGAATTCTGTTGTCGAACTCCCTCCTGTGGTCGTGAATGGTACTTCGGCGAGTTCTGTCCATGGACTCCCTCTGGTGGCTGTAAGTGAAGCTGCTGCTTCTGAGGTTCCTTACACAGGTGACGTGGTTTTTCCTTTGGTTGGCTGCTCTATTTAACTCCACTCAGATCGTTACTCCATGCCAGCTGTCAATGATCCTGCATTGGTTCAGTTCGCTCTTGGATCTTTCTGGTGACCTGTCTTCTCCAGCAGAAGCTAAGTTACTGATAGTTATTATTTGTTCATTGTTTCCTTGTCCAGCTGGTTATCATGATTTTGTCTTGCTAGCTGGAAGCTCTGGGATGCAGAGTGGCACCTCCGCACCGTGAGTCAGTGCGGAGGTCTTTTTGCACACTCTGCGTGGTCTTTTGTAGTTTTTGTGCTGACCGCAAAGATACCTTTCCTATCCTCTGTCTGTTTAGTAAGTCTGGCCTCCCTTTGCTGAAACCTGTTTCATTTCTGCGTTTGTGACTTTCATCTTTACTCACAGTCAATATATGTGGGGGGCTGCCTTTTCCTTTGGGGAATTTCTCTGAGGCAAGGTAGGCTATATTTTCTATCTCTAGGGCTAGCTAGCTCTTAGGCTGTGAAGAGACATCTAGGGAGTGTCAGGAACGCTCCACGGCTATTTCTAGTTGTGTGATAGGATAAGGGGTTGCGGTCAGCAGAGCTCCCACATCCCAGAGCTTGTCCTGTGTGAGTTTAACTATCAGGTCGTGCCGGGTGCTCCTAACCACCAGGTCCATAACACAAGTCCCCTCTAAAATGTAAAGTGCTACAGAATAGGTTGACACTATAGAATTAAAATTATTATTATTTATTATTATTAAAGGTTGAATTATAGTACATGGGCAGGTCACAAATCAGTCAGTAACAAGGCAAATTAAAGCACTGCTGCAGCAAAGCTAGTCCACAAAGCCCGAGATGATTTTCGGAAATGTGCGCTGACACGCCGTACCTTAGCAAGTAGGTCCAGCAAGTCAGGGTATGTTTTAAAAAAATGCTGTACAACCAAGTTTAGCACATGGGCCATGCATGGAATGTGTTTACCAGCTTGCCGATCTTTAAAGCCTCCACCAAGTTACACCCATTATGAACACAACCAGACCTGGTTGTGAGCTTTATCACCTAAACAGATGAGTTTCAGCAGAGCGTGCTGCCGCTTTGCTGAGGACTGATGGGGAGGCTACTTTTGGTGAGGAGCAGGAGGATGAGGAGGAGAGACAGGAACTGCAATACAAGGAGACTGAATCCTTGATGGAAGTAGAGACCGCTATTCTTGGTGTGGGTAACATGTGTGATGTTCCAGCCTCTGAGTCCCAGACTCCACCAGGTTCAGCCAGTGTGCCATAAGGGAAATGTAGCATTCCTGTCCACATGAACTTGTCCACGTGTCTGTGGTAAAGTAGACATTCCCTTTGACTGCTTTTCCAGAGCATTGCTGATATTGTGTAACACGTGCTTATGCCGTTGACGGCACACCAGGAAAAATAGTGTTGGATGCTAATAGAGTACCGTGGTGCTGCCACCACCAAGAGGTCATGGAGAGTCTTCATTCCCACAAGTTGAAACTGCACCATTTCCAGGGCTACCAATCTGGCTGTGTGGGTGTTTAGCATTTGGCCTGCGAGTGGGTGGTTGATATTTCTGCTTTCTGTTAAATGTCTAGGGCAGGGACAAGTGAACGCTGTGTGGGACAATGAACTGGATGAGGTTGCTGACTGTTGTCTCTGTAAAGCTGCAAGTTGTGGGCAGGAGGTATCAGCACCTGCTTCATGGACAGCAGAATGAGAAGGCCGTAGCACAGGGGAAGAGGCAGTGGTTTCACTATCAGACACAGATTTTGTACCCAGGCGTTCCACCGACCTACTGAGTTGCTTGGCTGCCATGTGTTTCTGCATGCTGGTGATGCTTAGGTTGGCAGTGTTCTTGCTTCTTAGCTTCGTTTGGTAGATGATGCAAATTACAGTTGTTTTGTCTGAAGGAATTTTAGAAAAATACTGCCAAACAGAGGAACAACGCACCCTTGGCCTCCTGTTGCCTAATTGAGTGTGGGGGGCTCTGTGGAACAGTTGACCAAGTTCTCCCTCTGGTCAAACCACTACCTCTTCTTGCCTGTTTTTGTGCTACAGACCATTCTCTGTCTGCACTGTTTTGCTCACTAGGCATGCCACCGTGCCAGGTTGGATCAGTGGCCTCATCATCAACCATGTCATATTCCAATTTCTCAATCTGATCCTCCAGAGTTGCAATATTAGGCTGACCTGATGGCAACTGTGCATCATGATTATCCTCCACCACTTCAGACATGAATTGACCTTCCCCAATGTGGCTTTCTTCTGGCCGTGGGTGCTCAAATGTTTGGGCATCACTGCACTCAGCCTCATGACCCACTTTAATGCTGCAAGTTGAGAGGCCTGACAAATTACAAGGGAACATAAACAGTTCCTCAGAGTGGCCAGCGTTGGGGTCATATATCTCCTGGGACTCTTGATGGTGGGAGGAAGGAGGACCAGGTTGAGGATTCAGAGGTCCAACTTCTTGGCTACAGAGACTGTTCTACCCTGTATGCACACATGGATTTTTCCTCTCTGAACCCTGTTCACACAAGTTATATACAGATGATCAGGTTTTTAAATACATCAGATAAGGATTGCATACATTAGTTAGGACTGCTCTGATAAGGGTATACCGTGAAGATTGGTAGAGCAGCTTAGTATACATTTTTTGCAAAAAACGTATCAACCAAATACCCTGTTTTTTACATCTTTTACTAGCGCTTGCGGATTACTGCAACATTTTTTCAAACTGAGTGTTTTTGGTTTTACTATTCTCTTTTGTGTCTTCAGGTTTCTTGGTAGTGTGTGAACATGATCATACAGACTTGTTCACTGTGCAAGTAGCCCATGTGTTCCTGTTTCCATAATTGTTCTCTTGTGTCTACAAGACTGGGGAGTTCCACCACTCCTCTTGGGCTATCTGCACAAAAGCTGTTCTACCCTGTATGCACACATGGATTTTTCCTCTCTGAACCCTGTTCACACAAGTTATATACAGATGATCAGGTTTTTAAATACATCAGATAGGGATTGCATACATTAGTTAGGACTGCTCTGATAAGGGTATACCGTGAAGATTGGTAGAGCAGCTTAGTATACATTTTTTGCAAAAAACGTATCAACCAAATACCCTGTTTTTTACATCTTTTACTAGCACTTGCGGATTACTGCAACATTTTTTCAAACTGAGTGTTTTTGGTTTTACTATTCTCTTTTGTGTCTTCAGGTTTCTTGGTGGTGTGTGAACATGATCATACAGACTTGTTCACTGTGCAAGTAGCCCATGTGTTCCCGTTTCCATAATTGTTCTCTTGTGTCTACAAGACTGGGGAGTTCCACCACTCCTCTTGGGCTATCTGCACAAAAGCTGTTCTACCCTGTATGCACACATGGATTTTTCCTCTCTGAACCCTGTTCACACAAGTTATATACAGATGATCAGGTTTTTAAATACATCAGATAGGGATTGCATACATTAGTTAGGACTGCTCTGATAAGGGTATACCGTGAAGATTGGTAGAGCAGCTTAGTATACATTTTTTGCAAAAAACGTATCAACCAAATACCCTGTTTTTTACATCTTTTACTAGCACTTGCGGATTACTGCAACATTTTTTCAAACTGAGTGTTTTTGGTTTTACTATTCTCTTTTGTGTCTTCAGGTTTCTTGGTGGTGTGTGAACATGATCATACAGACTTGTTCACTGTGCAAGTAGCCCATGTGTTCCTGTTTCCATAATTGTTCTCTTGTGTCTACAAGACTGGGGAGTTCCACCACTCCTCTTGGGCTATCTGCACAAAAGCTGTTCTACCCTGTATGCACACATGGATTTTTCCTCTCTGAACCCTGTTCACACAAGTTATATACAGATGATCAGGTTTTTAAATACATCAGATAGGGATTGCATACATTAGTTAGGACTGCTCTGATAAGGGTATACCGTGAAGATTGGTAGAGCAGCTTAGCATACATTTTTTGCAAAAAACGTATCAACCAAATACCCTGTTTTTTACATCTTTTACTAGCACTTGCGGATTACTGCAACATTTTTTCAAACTGAGTGTTTTTGGTTTTACTAGTCTCTTTTGTGTCTTCAAGAGACTGGACCATGTATAAGACTTCATGGTGCTGCTTGTCAACACACTGAAACCTGTGTCTGCCATCCAACCCACAAGATCGTGGCAATTGTCTGGGTTCGTCCGTGGTTTACCGCACTGACCACATTTTGACAGGAAGCTATAATGAGATTCAGTCATCTTCTGAGCTGTAACACGGCCTTGGCGGGAAGCATCACATCCACATCCCTTAACGTCACCCTTTCTCATATTGAATGCTTTATGCTTATAAAAAATATTCTGTCTTTATTTATAACAAGTACCCTCAAAGAGGTGTTATGCACAAATTCAATATATCTAGCAAAGTGTGGCAATTTTTATTTTTAAGATATCAGCTTTATTACACACAACAGCAGACTCATGAAAATTAGAGCTAAAAAGTCACGTTTGCATATCTCTGCAGGCTTTGTGCTAGTCACACAACTGCTAAATAAAGATAAGCTATTTCTTAAACCAATGGAAAATGTGTAGGCTTGTGCAGATTGGTCAATGGCACTCCGGTCTCTTTGCTTTGAGGAGGCTGCTTCCAAGAAAAATGAGGCTTGTATACTGTATGTTTCTGACATGGGTTTCAGCCATGAAAGACTGACCAAAATACAGGCCCTCACTTGCATACACTGTATTCAGAATTTAATTCTAATGCTTTTGGTGTCTGGTAGAAACCAATTTACTGATATTGATCATGCATATCCCCCAACTCCTGTATTATTTTCACCTTATAGTGGCTTCACCCACTATGACAGTTGTTCCATTGGAATTTGGGGCAAAAAATAACTTACAAACGCAGGTTTCACATCATCTGCTGGGACTCTGCTAATTGTCAGCAAGGGCCGCATGATGACATGGCAGTGAACATGATGGTGGTGGTGGGCAAAGCCCAAAATTCAAATGGCCATGTTTTAGCAGGCATTGTAAAGTGATGAGGAATATGTATTCCACTATCTGGCTAACTATTTGGCATGAGGGAGGGACCTCCCGAATGTAGGAGTGAGAGCTCTCCAAAATGTATAATACAGGGTCACCTGAGGGCCCTTACCAAACTCATGTTTCATGGCACCTGCTGACACTCTGCTAATTGTCAGCGTGGGATATATAATAACATGGCGGTGGATGTGGTGGGTGTGGTGGCGGGCAAAGCCCAAAATCAAATGGGCATGTCTTAACTGGCATTGAAAAGTAATGGGGAATATGTATTACACTATCTGGCTAACTATTTGGTATGAAGTAGGGACCTCCCGAATGTAGGAGTGAGATCTATGCCCAAATGTATGATACCTGAGGGCCCTTACCAAACTCCGGTTTCACGGCACCTGCTGCCACTCTGCTAATTTACAGCGAGGGCCGCATAATGACATGGCGGCGGACATGTTTGTGGTGGCGAGCGATGCCCAAAAGTCAAATGGGCATGTCTGAAATGGCATTGCAAAATGCAAAAGGATGGAGAATATTACATATACAGTGGGGCAAAAAAGTATTTAGTCAGTCAGCAATAGTGCAAGTTCCACCACTTAAAAAGATGAGAGGCGTCTGTAATTTACATCATAGGTAGACCTCAACTATGGGAGACAAACTGAGAAAAAAAAATCCAGAAAATCACATTGTCTGTTTTTTTAACATTTTATTTGCATATTATGGTGGAAAATAAGTATTTGGTCAGAAACAAACAATCAAGATTTCTGGCTCTCACAGACCTGTAACTTCTTCTTTAAGAGTCTCCTCTTTCCTCCACTCATTACCTGTAGTAATGGCACCTGTGTAAACTTGTTATCAGTATAAAAAGACACCTGTGCACACCCTCAAACAGTCTGACTCCAAACTCCACTATGGTGAAGACCAAAGAGCTATCAAAGGACACCAGAAACAAAATTGTAGCCCTGCACCAGGCTGGGAAGACTGAATCTGCAATAGCCAACCAGCTTGGAGTGAAGAAATCAACAGTGGGAGCAATAATTAGAAAATGGAAGACATACAAGACCACTGATAATCTCCCTCGATCTGGGGCTCCACGCAATATCCCACCCCGTGGGGTCAGAATGATCACAAGAACGGTGAGCAAAAATCCCAGAACCACGCGGGGGGACCTAGTGAATGAACTGCAGAAAGCTGGGACCAATGTAACAAGGCCTACCATAAGTAACACACTACTCCACCATGGACTCAGATCCTGCAGTACCAGATGTGTTCCACTGCTTAAGCCAGTACATGTCCAGGCCTGTCTGAAGTCTGCTAGAGAGCATTTGGATGATCCAGAGGAGTTTTGGGAGAATGTCCTATGGTCTGATGAAACCAAACTGGAACTGTTTGGTAGAAACACAACTTGTCGTGTTTGGAGGAAAAAGAATACTGAGTTGCATCCATCAAACACCATACCTACTGTAAAGCATGGTGGTGGAAACATCATGCTTTGGGGCTGTTTCTCTGCAAAGGGGCCAGGACGACTGATCCGGGTACATGAAAGAATGAATGGGGCCATGTATCGTGAGATTTTGAGTGCAAACCTCCTTCCATCAGCAAGGGCATTGAAGATGAAACGTGGCTGGGTCTTTCAACATGACAATGATCCAAAGCACACCGCCAGGGCAACGAAGGAGTGGCTTCGTAAGAAGCATTTCAAGGTCCTGGAGTGGCCTAGCCAGTCTCCAGATCTCAACCCTATAGAAAACCTTTGGAGGGAGTTGAAAGTCCGTATTGCCAAGCCAAAAACATCACTGCTCTAGAGGAGATCTGCATGGAGGAATGGGCCAACATACCAACAACAGTGTGTGGCAACCTTGTGAAGACTTACAGAAAACTTTTGACCTCTGTCATTGCCAACAAAGGATATATTACAAAGTATTGAGATGAAATTTTGTTTCTGACCAAATACTTATTTCCCACCATAATATGCAAATAAAATGTTAAAAAAACAGACAATATGATTTTCTGGATTTTTTTTTCTCAGTTTGTCTCCCATAGTTGAGGTCTACCTATGATGTAAATTACAGACGCCTCTCATCTTTTTAAGTGGTGGAACTTGCACTATTGCTGACTGACTAAATACTTTTTTGCCCCACTGTATATACACATATACATTATAAATATAAATATATATATATATATATATATATATATATATACACATTTTTTTTTTCATTATATATATGTACTTGTGAAGGAAATAATGTTTCTTAGCATTTTTCCCTTTGAAAAAAAAATGTTGGTTTGGTAGGTCTTTTTAAAAATCTGTAAAACTGGCTCAATAGTCTGACAACATTATTCCCAGATATCATATGTGAGTCAGAAAGGCATGCAGGCATCTTCTCTATGCTGTTCCCATTTAGTTTTAGCACTTTCCCATCCATTTTAGCTTTTTTATCAGGCCTCCAGACCTTGTTTGTTGGGTCCAGCAGAAAAATATTCGGCTTTCCCATTGACTTGCATTGGATTCGTTATTTGGTACGAATACACTGATATTAAAATTTATTCATGCCGATTTTCCCGAATCCAAATATTTCACTATTTGATCATCACCATTTACAAGCTTTATACTGATTTATAATTAAAACCTCGTTACTTCATCTTCTAATGAAGCTATTCATGTAGAGAACGATATGTGGCTTGAAAAAGGTGACACATATGTGACTGCAATGTCAGACTGGGGTGCCAGGGGCCACCCAGTAAGGGTACGGTGTTCATTTTAGGACATGGTCACAAATCAAAGTCAAACATCAGAAATACTCTGTCTGATACCTGACTCTGATACCTGACTCTGATACCTGACTCTGATACCTGAGTCTGATACTTGACTCTGATACATGAAATTAGTAAAATTAGTAAAATTAGCTAAAATTAGCTAAAATTAGTACCTGGGATCACTTGAGCTTGTGGTGCAATGGTAAGGCTCACGGCTGTAGTCTCTAGACGCCGGATCCGTTTTTTTTCCACCGGATCTGTTTTTCTTCTGCCGGATGCATTTTTTTTGCGCCGTCTCCGTTTTTCTTTTGCCGAATCCATTTTTTTTTACGTCGGATCCGTTTTTTTCTGCCGGATCCATTTTTTTTCGCTGAATCCGGTTTTTTTAATGCCGGATCCGTTTTTTTTTACGCTGGATCCGTTTTTTTCTGCCGGATCCGATTTTTTCGCCATATCCGTTTTTTCTGCCGGATCCGTTTATTTTACGCCAGATCCGTTTTTTTACGCCGGATCCGATTTTTTTCGCCGGGTCCGTTTTTTTTACGCCGGATCCGTTTTTTTTTCTGCCGGATCCGTTTTTTTTGCCATATCTGTTTTTTTCTGCCGGATCCGTTTATTTTACGCCGGATCCGTTTTTTTTTACGCCGGATCCGTTTTTTTTACGCCGGATCCGTTTTTTTTACGCCGGATCCGTTTTTTTACCCCGATTCCGTTTTTTTTCGCCATATCATTTTTTTTCTGCCGGATCCATTTTTTTTCGCCGTGTCCGTTTTTCTTACGCCGGATCCGTTTTTTTCGCCGGATCCATTTTTTTCCCCATATCCGTTTTTTTTTGCCGGATCCGTTTTTTTTTCTGCCGGATATGGCGAAAAAAACCGGAATCGGCATAAAAAAACGGATCCGGCAGAAAAAAAACGGATCCGGCGTAAAAAAAACGGATCCAGCGTAAAAAAAACGGATCTGGCGTAAAATAAATGGATCCAGCAGAAAATAACGGATATAGCAAAAAAACGGATCCGGCAGAAAAAAACGGACCCAGCCTAAAAAAAACGGATCCGGCAGAAAAAAACGTATACGACGTAAAAAAAATGGATTCGGCAGAAGAAAAACGGAGATGGCGTAAAAAAATGGATCCGGCAGAAGAAAAACGGATCCGGAGGAAAAAAAACGGATCCGGCGTCTAGAGACTACAGCCGTCGGCCTTACCATTGCACCACAAGCTCAAGTGATCCCAGGTACTAATTTTAGCTAATTTTACTAATTTCGGGTATCAGAGTCGGGTATCAGAGTCGGGTATCAGAGTCGGGTATCAGAGTCGGGTATCAGAGTCGGGTATCAGACTCGGGTATCAGACTCGGGTATCAGACTCGGGTATCAGACTCGGGTATCAGACTCGGGTATCAGACTCGGGTATCAGACAGAGTATTTCTGATGTTTGACTTTGATTTGTGACCATGTCCTAAAATGAACACCGTATGCAGGCATTATGTTACAGAGCTAGGGGAGGAGAGTATATTAATAGTTTTGTGAGAAAAGATGCAGTATAATCTGCACTTTCATGATTTAACCCTCTGCCCTTTATGGGGATTTGTCTGTCCAGTGTGTGACTGAAAGATTTCTTTGTATAAATGTGCATACAGATGTAGCTGTCAATCACTGATAGGACCGCTCACCACACAGAAGAACAGAGGTTTAAATGATGAAAACACAAGTTATGCTGAGTCTTTTCTCATGAAACTTTTTATTAATCCATTCAGCTCTCCCTGCTCTATGCTATGGTACATTCAGAGTGTACTGCATTTTCATGCTGATACAGTGGGTATGGAAAGTATTCAGACCCCTTTAAATTTTTCACTTTGTTTCATTGCAGCCATTTGGTAAATTCAAAAAACTTCATTGTTTTCCCATTAATGTACACTCTGTACCCCATCTTGACTGAAAAAAAAATAGAAATGTAGAAATTTTTGCAAATGTAATAAAAAAGAAAAACTGAAATACAACATGTCATAAGTATTCAGACTCTTTGCTCAGACACTCATATTTAGGTCACATGCTGCCCATTTCCTTGTGATCCTCCTTGAGATGGTTCTACTCCTTCATTGGAGTACAGCTGTGTTTAATTAAACTGATTTGGAAAGGCACACAACTGTCTATATAAGACCTCACAGCGCATGTCAGACCAAATGAGAATCATGACTGGCCAAGGAGCTCAAAGACAGAATTGTAGCAGGCACAGATCTGGTCAAGGTTACACCAGAATTTCTGCAGTACTCAAGGTTCCTAAGAGCACATTGGCCTCCATAATTTCTTAAAAGGAAGAAGTTTTCGACAACAAGAATTCTTCCTAGACCTGGCCATCCAGCCAAACTAAGCAATCGTGGGAGAAGTGCCTTGATGAGAGAGGGAAAGAAGAACCCCAAGATCCTGTGGCTGAGCTCCAGAGATGCAGTAGGGAGATGGGAGAAAGTTCCACAAAGTTAACTATCACTGCAGCCCTCCATTAGTCAGGCCTTTATGTCAGAGTGGCCTGACGGAAGCCACTCTTCAGAGCAAGACATATGAAAGCCTGCATAGAGTTTGCTAAAAAAAAACACATGAAGGACTCCCATACTTTGTGAAATAAGATTCTCTTGTGTGATGAGATGAAGATAGACCTTTTTGGTGTTAATTCTAAGTGGTATGTGTGGAGAAAACCAGGCACTGCTCATCACCTGCCCAATACAATCCCAACAGTGAAACATAGTGGTGGCAGCATCATGCTATGGGAGTGTTTTTCAGCTGCAGGGACAGGACGACTGGTTGCCATTGAAGGAAACATGAATGCAGCCAAATACAGAGATATCCTGGATGAAAACCTCTTCCAGAGTGCTCTGGACCTCAGACTTGGACGAAGATTCACCTTCCAACAAGACAATGACCCAAAGTACACAGCTAAAATAACAAAGGAGTGGCTTCAGAACAACTCTGTGACCATTCTTGACTGGCCCAGGCAGAGACCTGACCTAAACCCAATTGAGCATCTCTGGAGAGACCTGAAAATGGCTGTCCACCAACGTTCACCATCCAACCTGATGGAACTGGAGAGGATCTGCAAGGAAGAATGACAGAGGATCCCCAAATCCAGCTGTGAAAAACTTCCCAAGAAGACTCAGGGATATACTGGCTCAAAAGGGTGCTTCTACTCAATACTGAGCAAAGGGTCTGAATGCTTATGACCATGTGATATTTCAGTTTTTCTTTTTAATAAATTTGCAAAAATTACTACATTTGTTTTTTTTTCAGTCAAGACGGGGTGCAGAGTGTACATTAATGAGAAAAAAAATGAACTTTTTTGAATTTATCAAATGGCTGCAATGAAACAAATTGAAAAATTTAAAGGGGTATGAATACTTTCCGCACCCACTGTATCTTTTCTTTAAATGAATAATGAGATGCTGCTTTTATCTGTAAATATTTCATTAAGTGTACTATGCTAAGCACTGTTCATGTGAGACACCCACTCGTACACAGAGGCCCACCAGGAAATTCACCTGTTCCCCAATGGGCCAGTCCGAGCCAATGTGGCTAAATGACATGTACTAAGATCTCCTATGACAAAATTTGATTTTAAAGACCAGTGCCACCATATGGTGCCTCATTATAGCACCGTATCCCACCCTTTGGCTGGAAACAGACTAGCATATGGCATCCAATGTGAGAGCATTGGATGCGATAAGCCAATGCCTCTCAGCTCCAGCTTTGCTGCGTGTCATGCTACTGTGCTCCGATTCTCTCACATGGAAGGATTGCAACACAAGTGCAGAGAAAATAATTTCTCCATCTCCTCCATTGCCTGTTTCCGCATATATATATATCGGGCTGCACTGGGATGGCATCCGAGTGCAGTCCGATGTTTCACACACACCCATAGACTTTCATGAGTGCGTGTGAGCAGTCTCAATGCCAAACGCAGCATGCTGCGATTGTTCCCCTCATGCCAAATCAGCATGAGAAAATAATGGCAAAATTTGTAAGCAGCCCCACAGAATAAGACTGGGTCAAATACTATCAGATGTTTTTTTGCATAGCACTTGGCCGTGTTAGATGCTGGTATAACCCCAGCTTTAAAATGTTTTGCAAAGGAATTTTACAGTAATATGACATATAATGAAACACACTGATTCTATATGGACTATTATCAAATAGAAGACCAAACTAATTGTGCAGAAAAAAAAAAAAAGTGTCAAGATTTTATTACAAGTTGAATCAACCCCTTCATGACATCGCCATACATGAATGGCACTGTGGCAGGTGTGTTCCCGCAAACCGCCATAAATGTACAGTGTGACAATCTCACTCCATGCACCAGCACAATCAAAAGCGGTTGTCAGCACTATATGAGAGCTGACACCCTGCAGCAATGCCCAGGATCGGTGTTGGCGCCAATCGCAGGTGTTTAACCCCAGAGGGAGGGTGTTCCCTCTCTGCTCTGATTGGCACAATGCGATTGCAATTATCCATGGTGACCGCGAATCAAAAAGATGGTCGTGGAGTTTCCCCAAGTACGGTGGCCTGTAAGCTCCTGCCTGAGCCAATGCCCTGCAATGCTAAAGGATTTCAGAGTATTAGATCAGCGATAGGGGCAGGGAAAGTTGATGTACCATCCTGCTACAAGGTATAAAAAAAAAACCCAAATTACTAAATTGTAAACATTTTTTTTTTAATCACAAAATAAAGAGCGAAAAAAATGAAAAGAATATTAATTTAATAAATATGTTCATGTAAAAAATAAAGTAGATAAATAAAAATGTTAATAGAAAGCGATCAAAAACTGACTATATGTCTGAAAATGGTACCAATAAAAACATCAACTTGTCCCACAAAAATAAGCCCTCAGATGACAGTCTACAGATGTATAGAAAAATTATAGCTCTGAAAATACTGTATGGTGATAGAAAAACTGTTTTGAAAAACAAAAGCGTTTTTAGTTTGTGATAGCAGCCAAACAAAAAAAAAACTGTTTAAATTCGGTATTGCTGTAATCGCACCAACCCGGAGAATAAAATCGTATAATCACTTATACCACATAAGAAACAAAGTAAAAAATAAATTAAACCAATTCTTCGCCTGCTGTTAATTTGTTCACTCTGCCTCACAAAGATGGCAGTAAGGCTCGGCTCATATTTTTCATGCACTCTATGCTGAGCGCTTACATTGGGGTGTCGGTGTAAATCTCTGAAATAAGTGATTTAGGCAGAACCCCATCAAAAGATTCCCAATAATGAGGTAGTTTGAGAAACTGGGCACCATCTGGTCTATGATCCAGAGCCATCAGTCTTTTTAAGCGTGCATAAAAGTGCAATTCGTCAGTTTTGTGCACCTCCGAAAAAAAGTACACAGCTGAAAAAAGGTCAGACTGAGTAAAGAGACACTCTACTGCCTCATTATAGTGATTGGATACCTTGGGGTTTCATCTAAGTCATGCCATTCAGAGATTTAGATAGAAACCCTGATGTTAGTGCTCAGCGTACAGCACAGGATAAAGGTGATCCAAAATGTTATGTAAAATTCTCCCAATAGTAACATAGTAACATAGTTAGTAAGGCCGAAAAAAGACATTTGTCCATCCAGTTCAGCCTATATTCCATCATAATACAGTTAGGTCCATATATATTTGGACAGAGACAACATTTTTCTAATTTTGGTTATAGACATTACCACATTGAATTTTAAACAAAACAATTCAGATGCAGTTGAAGTTCAAACTTTCAGCTTTCATTTGAGGGTATCCACAATAAAATTGGATGAAGGGTTTAGGAGTTTCGGCTCCTTAACATGTGCC
The DNA here is from genome assembly GCF_032444005.1 of Ranitomeya imitator. Classification (NCBI taxonomy): domain Eukaryota; kingdom Metazoa; phylum Chordata; class Amphibia; order Anura; family Dendrobatidae; genus Ranitomeya; species Ranitomeya imitator. Next base: position 241,578,978 of record NC_091282.1, read on the forward strand.
ACCCTGTTTTTAGAGGGGCCAAAAGTAATTGGACAGATTCAATAATTTTAAATAAAATGTTCATTTTTAGTACTTGGTTGAAAACCCTTTGTTGGCAATGACTGCCTGAAGTCTTGAACTCATGGACATCACTAGACGCTGTGTTTCCTCCTTTTTGATGCTCTGCCAGGCCTTCACTGCGGTGGTTTTCAGTTGCTGTTTGTTTGTGGGCCTTTCTGTCTGAAGTTTAGTCTTTAACAAGTGAAATGCTGCTCAATGGGGCTGAGATCAGGTGACTGACTTGGCCATTCAAGAATATTCCACTTCTTTGCTTTAATAAATTCCTGGGATGCTTTGGCTTTATGTTTTGGGTCATTGTCCATCTGTAGTATGAAACAACGACCAATCAGTTTTGCTGCATATGGCTGGATCTGAGCTCACAGTATGTCTCTGAATACCTCAGAATTCATTCGGCTGCTTCTGTCCTGTGTCACATCATCAATAAACACTAGTGACCCAGTGCCACTGGCAGCCATGCATGCCCAAACCATCACACTGACTCCGCCGTGTATTACAGATGATGTGGTATGCTTTGGATCATGAGCTGTACCAAGCCTTCGCCATCCTTTTCTCTTTCCGTGATTCTGGTAGAGGTTGATCTTGGTTTCCTCTGTCCAAAGAATGTTCTTCCAGAACTGTGCTGGCTTTTTTACATGTTTTTTAGCAAAGTCCAGTCTAGCCTTTTTATTCTTGATGCTTATGAGTGGCTTGCACCGTGCACTGAACCCTCTGTATTTACTTTTATGCAGTCTTCTCTTTATGGTAGATTTGGATATTGATATGCCTACCTCCTGGAGAGTGTTGTTCACTTGGTTGGCTGTTGTGAAGGGGTTTCTCTTCACCATGGAGATTATTCTGCGATCATCCACCACTGTTGTCTTCCGTGGGCGCCCAGGTCTTTTTGTATTGATGAGTTCACCAGTGCTTTCTTTCTTTCTCAGGATGTACCAAACCGTAGATTTTGCCACTCCAAATATTGTAGCAGTTTCTCGGATGGGTATTTTCTGTTTTCGCAGCTTAAGGATGGCTTGTTTCACCTGCATGGAGAGCTCCTTTGACCGCATGTTTACTTCACAGCAAAACCTTCCAAATGCAAGCACCACACCTCAAATCATCTCCAGGCCTTTTATCTGCTTAATTGAGAATGACATAACGAAGGGATTGCCCACACCTGTCCATGAAATAGCCTTGAAGTCAATTGTCCAATTACTTTTGGTCCCTTTAAAAACAGGGTGGCACATGTTAAGGAGCTGAAACTCCTAAACCCTTCATCCAATTTTAATGTGGATACCCTCAAATGAAAGCTGAAAGTCTGATCTTCAACTGCATCTGAATTGTTTTGTTTAAAATTCATTGTGGTAATGTCTATAACCAAAATTAGAAAAATGTTGTCTCTGTCCAAATATATATGGACCTAACTGTAAATCCCCAGATCTACGTCCTTCTACAGAACCTAATAATTGTATGATACAATATTGTTCTGCTCCAGGAAGACATCCAGGCCTCTCTTGAACTCCTCGACTGAGTTCGCCATCACCACCTCCTCAGGCAAGCAATTCCAGATTCTCACTGCCCTAACAGTAAAGAATCCTCTTCTATGTTGGTGCAAAAACCTTCTCTCCTCCAGACGCAAAGAATGCCCCCTTGTGCCCGTCACCTTCCTTGGTATAAACAGATCCTCAGCGAGATATTTGTATTGTCCCCTTATATACTTATACATGGCTATTAGATCGCCCCTCAGTCGTCTTTTTTCTAGACTAAATAATCCTAATTTCGCTAATCTATCTGGGTATTGTAGTTCTCCCATCCCCTTTATTAATTTTGTTGCCCTCCTTTGTACTCTCTCTAGTTCCATTATATCCTTCCTGAGCATCGGTGCCCAAAACTGGACACAGTACTCCATGTGCGGTCTAACTAGGGATTTGTACAGAGGCAGTATAATGCTCTCATCATGTGTATCCAGACCTCTTTTAATGCACCCCATGATCCTGTTTGCCTTGGCAGCTGCTGCCTGGCACTGGCTGCTCCAGGTAAGTTTATCAGGTAAGTTTATCATTAACTAGGATCCCCAAGTCCTAGTCCAATAAAAGCTTCAACTGAATCCACACAAAAAGAAAGCTCTTACGCAGGTCCATCATACGTCAATGGAAAAATAGGAGGCTTCCATGTTACTGGTAGCCCAAAAGGCTCTGAAAAAGTGCTATAGCTCCTTTCAAAAGAAATCCAGTGAATTCTGCACTCCAAAATCCAAATACTCCCCTCCTTTCTGAGTTCCACAGTGTACGTAAAACACAGTTAGCATCCACATTTGACATTCCTGTAGTGATGAGAACCTGCTTAATTTACGGGGTGCAAGTCTCCATAAACATGAGTTAAGGATAATGTACTGGGCACAAGGGGTGCAACGATTGCAGTCATAGAGGTAGAGACAGAAAACAAGCCAGTGTGGATGAATGGACAGCCATCACGAGCGCAAACCTCATCTGAATATGAATCCTCGGATGCACATTTAGCTGAAGTGTATTGTGGTGCAGTGACCCACCAGGGACATATTTATTAGGATGGGTGAGATATATACCAGGATGGGACCCAGGATAAAGGATATATATAGCAGGATGGGGGATATATACAGTAAGATGGGGCTAGAATGGGGAACATATATATCAGATACACCAGGATGAGGGCATATATACTAGTATAGAGCACAGGATGAGGGGCATACTTTATATACCAGAAAGAAGACTTAGATGGGGACATTACTACATAATGGGGGAGGAGGTGCAACTCGTTGTCCTTTGAGGATTTAGAATGCGACAGGGGCCCATACATCTGACCAAGATGTGAGGGGGCCTAGGTCCAAATTTTACACCGGGGCCCATTGGTCTCTAGTTACAGCATTGCTGGGCACTATGATGTGCAGGCACTACACTGGCAGATTTGCAATTTAAACTCAGCAACATTCACTGTTGCTTGTTTATGGCAAACACACATGAAGTCAAAATAGGGGTGTAATTTCCTAAATAGGGTCACTTGAAGGGAGATTCTGCTCTTCTAGCATTTAGGGGCTTTGTTTTAGGAGTCCTCAAACTATTCTACGATAATTTGTTCTCCAAGACTAAGGATATAAAAAAATTGAAGTTTTAAAATTGTGACATTTTCACCAAAATTCTGATATTTTCACAAATAAAAGGCAAAAAATGTTTACTTAACTATACGACTAACAAAGTACAACGTGTCACCAAATAAAACAGTCTCAGAATCACTGATTCATTGAAGCGTTTCAGAGTTATTCCCACATAAAGAGACAATGTTCAGTATTGTAACATGGTCAGGAAGGTGAAATAGACTTTGGGGAAAAGGGGTTAAAGAAACACTGGCTAATTCATTCATACGAATAGTTTAAGAACTTCCATATTTTCCATAATGTATGCACCAAAAAATTCATTTAAGTTATCCAACGGTTTTGTTACCTCGACTTTGGCCACGGGGGTAGCGTTTTTGATCTGGAGCTTGAGCTTCTGTTGTGGTTGAGTCATTTGGCGGATTCTGGGTTTTTTGCTTGCTCACTGGCATTGGTTGTGGAAGTACATGTTTTGGAAAGCCTTTAAAGAACCATGCTCCAGATCTTTTCCATACCTGAAGATATTAGGAAAAATGTAAATGTGTACTCATTATATTTGGGGAATGGCATTTCATTCCCTTCAGCACACAGTGACAATCCAGTCTGAGCCTAAAGTCATACATGGCTGGCGAAAAGATAAGACACGTAATTCCTCATAATGATAACACACATGACACATTTATGTTGATATGCCATAAATACTTATTATGGGAATATCATATTATGATAGATATTTAGACTACAGAAAGCCTAAAGTTTTAGCTCTATAGCATTCAAACATAAACTGGTTTTATGCGATGCCAGACATCCCAAGGAAATTCTGCTATAAAGGGAATCGTTCATGTCCAGAAATGCTGTGTACCTGCAGGCTTAGAGATAAAATGCTGGGAAATGGCGCTAAAATCATGGAGTACTTCTAGAGTTTTACTTGATCAGTGACTGCAGGGAGAAAATGAACTTATATTCTCCCTATAGCCACTTGCTTCTGGTCATTGGTGTGGCACAGAGAGCTGGTACAGTCACAACTTACTGCAGAATGAGTGTACAGTAATCACTCCCTGGCACAGTGGTAAGCAGTCTGCTCGGCAGCGTATGTCTAACAGATCCAATGAATGATCAGTTTGTGAACCAAAAAACTGTTACCTAAATGCAACCTCAGAGTATTTGCTGCCTCTTTTAAGGCCTGATCCGGTTCTTGCCTGAAAATAACCGTTGTGGTGATCCGAGATCAAAAACTTTCTCAACATAACCTTTCACATGTGTAGCTATCTAACATGCATCACCTCCATACTTGTTATTACTATTCAATTAACATTTTTGAAAGCAGCTATTAAATGTAAGCTTTAAGAGCCCTCCTCTGCTCCCCCCACCCCAAAAAAGTCTGATGGAAAATGCTTAAATTCAGTATAAAGATAATATTGCCGTAAGACTTGAAAATGTGAAATGTAAGCTTGTACAACCTAATTTAGACTATGAACAACATTTGTGTAAGTTCTGATCTGTAAGGAGTAGAAGGATTAGCGTGGAAAATATTGCTTTTCAAATGGAGAATATTTAAGATATTTATAATTTACCAATTTGCTATTATTTGTAAGTCAATTTCAACTAAACTTAAATTTGAGTTTTTCATTGTTTACCATTGGAAAATGACAACATAACAAAAATGCTGCTGCAGTCAGTATTGGGATGTGGAGCATATTCTTTAAGGGTATGTTTCCACGTTCAGGAAACCTTCAGTATTTGCTTCGGATTGGACGCTGCGTACAGCCGCAGCGTCCAATCCGCAGCATTCCAATGTAACAGCATGGTGGAGGGGATTTTATGAAATCCTGTCTCCACTATGTGTGCAGGGCCACATTCAGCGGCCCTGCGTAACCAGACATGTGGCGTGTCTTTATAGACCGCAGCATGTCTATCTTGCGGAGACGCTCTGTATTCGCAAGATAACTAACACAGTCTATGTATACCATGCGGTGATTCCGGAACACAATGAACACATCCGGAATCACCGCGCGTACAACAGGGGATGGCACTTTGGGCTGAGCGGGGTATCCACTGCGTCCAAATCACTGGGATTCCGGAATGTGGAAACATACCCTAAGTGTACAATTCAGGACTTGTATATATTCCACTTACCTCACGCTGCTCACTACATATTTTGCAAAGCCAGATAGAATGGGGGCGACTGTTGGTCTGGACTCCACACTTTGTGCAAACATTCTGTTAAAATCAAGTACAATATCCTAAATTAGCATTAGAAGTAGTAGGAAGAGTAGCAGTGACATAAGCTAGATCGTAAAACCCTGTAATAGACAGATATTGCTTTTAAGTTTTCTAAACAAATTTAAAAAAAACGCACATTATTTATTTATCCTTAAATTCTCCAGGTTTCTGTTGCTAATAGCTAATATTTACTCCTGAAAGTGACCCATAAACTCATTATTGGAGCTATACATCTCTGCTTTTATTTCCCCACACACATTGTACTAGCCATGTTCCTGCCTGTACATGAAATTACAGAGAACATTCTTTAAGAAACATTGTATAAAATAACTTTCAAAAATATTGAAATTTTGAAAAGGCTTTAATCAGAAAATCTTATGCTGCTGATAATGACAATAATGATAATGACCTTTTTGCAGTCTTCACAGACAACACACTTTGATCCAGGCAAGCCCAACTGCTCTCCACAAAGAATGCAACGATTAACACCATCACCCGTCACAGTCTTCCTCATATCCTCTAGTCGGTCCACCAACCGCCTGAGGAAAAACAAATGCAGTTCTTTGACTTTTTCTCTGTACAAATCCATGTCTTTTTTCGATTATATCTCTTAGGTAATGTCTTATCAAGGTAAGGAAGCAAATAGCTTCTATTTCACACTGAAACGGAATGAACAAATTAAGAAGCTTTTAAAACCTGATTCATTAAAAGAACTGAAATCAAATTGGTTAAAACTGCGTTGCCATCGAAAGAATGATTATGACAATGGAATCCAATAATTGTGCTTTATTGGTCAACGCGTTTCAAAGTATCAAGCCTCTTCATCAGGACAGGCTACATCGCACAGGGTTACCCTGATGAAGAATTCTTTGAAACGCGTTGACCAATAAACCACAGTTCTTGGATTCCAGTCTGCTCACCATCCTTCCAACAGCATCGCAGTTTTAACCCATTTGATTACATTTTCGTTTTGCTTCTATTACTGTGGGTCTTCAGCAGCCTATGCCTTTTTAATGGTTGTGAGCACACAACCCGACCTGAATTGTGTTTGCCCATATTTTCCCAACACATTATCTGGCTAAGACTCTAATGCACTTTTTGTTCTTTCAACTCTTTAGTTTAAAACCTTATTAATGACATCTCATCTAACCTTTTAGATTTGGATTTTAGTTTAGTTTTATCCACTGTCCGTAACAGTAGGCTGCGTGAGGGAAGTACTAGTTCTCTGTGAAGCATAGTCTTAGGGTACGTTCACAACTCGTACATTTGGAGTTTTTGCTGCATTTTTTCATGTGGATAAAATGCAGCATTTTACAGTAGCACAAAATGAACGAGATTTCTAAACCCTTATTCAAATGATGCGAATTTCTTTTTCCATTCATTTAACTGCGGTGCATATTTTAAAGATCCACAGTATGTCAATTATTTTAGCAGTTTTTCTGTGTTTTTTACCCATTCAATTGAATGCATGACAAAGGCAACAAAATGCATAAATAAATACATGTATTATGTATCAAAAACATGCATAATGTACATAGGGGTTTTACTGCCAACGCAATACAATTTTTATGCTGAAAAACATGTGTGAATATACACTTAGGCCAGGGTCACACCTGTGAGACCAATGCGAGAAACTCACACGAGTCTCTCGCATCAATACCCGGCACTCGGGAATGGAACGGTCAGCTGCAAAGAAATACATGCAGCCGCACGCTCCAGTCCCGAGTGCCGGCAGCAGTGCCGGGTATTGATGAGAGAGACTCATGCGAGTTTCTCACATTACACTCGCAAGTGTGACCCCGGCCTTACAGTTAATGTTTCATGGAAAAAGTCTAGGTCCTAATCAAGTATTTTTAACGGGTTCGAAAAAAATGCTTGAGTCACCGCTGACGCATGTCTCACGGCTGTTCCACAGCCTCAACACATGCAGAGATTGCCTAACAAACATCCCTTCATGTGTTGCAGCTGTTGAACAGTTGTGAGATATGCAGAGGCGGAAACTGAAGCATTTTTTTTTAAGCAAGCCAAAAATACTCGATTAGGACACAATGAGTGCTCACTCATCACTAATTGAGTGTAAGTTATTTTTTTCTGTGAGAGCCAATTAGTAAAAAACAAAAATCAATTAACACATAAAACAATCTAATTTTCAGTGTCATGGTGCATCAATACAGACAAACTTCAACTTTCACTGTTACAGAATCCTGTGCACTTTGTAGAACGGTTATTCTAAACTCCTCTACCACAAAACAAGCTAAATTACGTATCTGTTGGACGTGGCCTTGATGTTGAAGCTGAGTGCACAAACCACCATCACTAAAAATAGAACAACCATGACTAGATAATTTAGTCACTCCGAAGACAAGCCTCAGGAGATGAAATTAGGAATCCTAGATTCAGGGACGCTTCATGCGCTCTACTTGTGTGGTGACCTACATCCAGCACAGAGTACACAAAAGAAATGAAGCACTGCCTGTACTGCGTGTGTTCTCTCCCTGGTGTGTAGCGATACCGCCCGTGTTTGATGTAGATTTCATTTATTGTACAAATTGTCTTTTGGGAAAACAGAAAATAAGCACAGAACTAGAATGAATATACAAACCTGAAAACATTCGCCAGTAAAAAACACTATCTAATTCTACATTTTATTGAATTTTAGAATTAATAATTTGAAACAAAACTCAGGAAAACCCAATATACGTTGCTCCTATGGCTGCAAGTACCAACAACAGCAAAGATATAGTTAGTTCCCAAATTTAAAGGGAATTTGTCAGCACAATATAGGGTTAAAAAGCCTGATCTGAGGGAGCTCTCACGGTTTGGTGTAGTTTACAAAGAATACCGGTTTTGTCTAAATGTGGATTTAACAGAGCTAGTGCTTCTAACAAAATTAGAATATCAAAAAGCTAATTTCAGTTCTTAAATACATAAAGTGAAACTCATATTATATAGAGTCATTACAAACAGATGATCTATTTCAAGTGTTTATTTCTGTTAATGTTGATGATTATGGCTTACAGCCAATGAAAACCCAAAAGTCATTATCTCAGTAAATTAGAATGCTTTATTACACCAGCTTGAAAAAGGATTTTAAAATGTGAAATCTTGGCCTACTGAAATGTATGTTCAGTAAATGCACTCAGTACTTGGTTGGTGCTCCTTTTGTATCAATTATGGCATCAATGCAGCGTGGCATGGAGGCGATCAGCCTGTAGCACTTTTGAGGTGTAATGGAAGCCTAGGTTTCATCCTAGATTAAAACCTCTTCCAGAGTGCTCTGGACCTCAGACTTGGACGAAGGTTCACCTTCCAACAAGACAATGACCCTAAGCACACTGCTAAAATATCAAATTAGTGGCTTCAGAATAACTCTGTGACCATTCTTTACTGGCCCAGCCAGAGCCCTGACCTAAACCCAATTGAGCATTTCTGGAGAGACCTGAAAATGGCTGTCCACCAACGTTCACCATTCAACCTGACGGAGCTGGAGAGGATCTGCAAGGAAGAATGTCAGAGGAGCCCCAAATTCAGGTGTGAAAAACTTGTTGCATCATTCCCAAGAAGACTCATGGCTGTATTACCTCAAAAGGTGCTTCTACTCAATACTGAGCAAAGGGGCTGAATACTTATGACTGTGTGATATTACAGTTTTTCTTTTTTTAATAAATATGCAAAAATTTCTACATTTCTGGTTTTTTCAGTCAAGATGGGGTGCAGAGTGTACATCAATGAGAAAAAATGAACTTTTTTTAATTTATCAAAAGGCTGCAATGAAACAAAGAGTGAAAAATTTAAAGGGGTCTGAATAGTTTCCGTACCCACTGTAAATCACTCTGTTTGTAAGGACTATATAATAAAGGAGTTTCCCTTTTTGGATTGAAGAACTGAAATAAATTACCGTATTTTCTGGTGTATAAGACGACTGGGCGTATAAGACGACCCCCAACTTTTCCATATAAAATATGGAATTTGGGATATGCCCACTGTATAAGACAGGGGTCATCTTATACGCCCAGTCATCTTATACGGCGTGTGGTTCCCAGGGTCTGGAGGAGAGGATACTCTCTTTCAGGCCCTGGGATCCATACTCATGTAAAAAATAAAGAATAAAAATAAAAAACATGGATATACTTACCCTCGGACGGCCCCTGGCTCACAGCGCTGCTAGCGTCTCCCTCCGTTCCTGAGAATGCATAGAGTGAAGGACCTTCGATGACGTCGCGGTCACATGAGCAGTCAGGTGACCGGTCACCTGACCGCAACGTCATCGAAGGTCCTTCACTCTCTGCATTCTCAGGAACGGAGGGAGACGCTAGCAGCGCCGTGAGCCAGGGGCCGTCCGAGGGTGAGTATATCCATGTTTTTTATTTTTATTATTTATTTTTTACATGAATATGGATCCCAGGGCCTGAAGGAGAGTATCCTCTCCTCCAGACCCTGGGAACCACACGCCGACATCCAGGATCACTCCCTGCACACGCCGTACCCGGCGTATAATACGACCCCCGACTTTTGGGACAATTTTTAGGGGTCAAAAGTCGTCTTATACGCCGAACAATATGGAAACTTCATTCTACATTTGTGAGAAGCACCTGTAATTCTTCTGCTCTGTGTATAAACCAGTCCAGACCCCTGACTGGCAGCTTCCTGTGTACACTGTACATTGTGAACAAGCTACCAATCCGTGTTGAGGGCGGGGATAGACGGATTAGCTGGACTGCTGGTCCTATGAGCTGTAGTCATCTTCTGATGATAAAGTACTCTTTGCATTGAAACTATAGCATACAGCCTAATAAGTGACACATCCCTGGAATCAAGGTCTTGTGCCCTATAATATGCTACACTCAGAATAAACCGCAAAATCCAGTATTCAACTATTTGAAAAATAAAATGGGTAAAATTGAACTTTTGTAGTGATGAGTAAAGATGAGCGAATACTTCAATGTTCAGTTTGCATTACAATCGCCGATATTGCAAGATTCGCAGATTAATTTGTCGAATATTCGCCGAACATAACCTAACCTTTTTTGACACTGCAAAGGATGAGTCAACTCACGTAATCTGCCAACTTTGCAAAAAAAAAAACCTGAGTAGAGGTAAAAAGTGCAATAATTTGACTACTACATGTATGAACCTTCACAAGTGCAATCAACATGCGTTACTCTGGGAATCTCACAGCACAAAAATGCAGACCAGCGGACCTCAACCATCAGTTGCCCCATCATTTGCATCTGCTGCTTCTTCCTCCTCCTCTGATACCATACCAACTTTTGAGACACAGGTCTTCTACCGCAGAACCTCTGTTTCTTTACACACTCCAGTCACTCAGAGCCTGCTGTCAGCTGTATCGGATGTGGATATGGCTGCTGTTTTAGACTCACATCAGAACGAGCGTACAACAACTTTCGCAATCTACCATAACATCTCCGCCTGCACCTCTCTCACTGTCCAGCAGTTTGTCCAGTTCACCATGCTCTGCCCTCTCTCAGCACTGCAGCCAGCTCGTGGTACCACAGTTGTGGTCACGTAAAAGATTGTTTCCTCTTACGCATGACAAAGCTTAAAGATTGGACTCCACCATCTCCAATCTGTTGGCCATGGAAATGCTGCCATTCCACCTGGTAGATACAAATGGTTTATAAAAAAGCTGATAGCAGTCACAGTCCCCCAGTACCAATTGCCCAGGCCCCATTAGTTTTCGAACAAAACTGTGCCCTCACTATACCAGTATGTCACAGACAACATCACCCATTCCTTGACTAAGTCTATGTCTGCCAGGGTGCATTTCACCACAGACACTTGGAGGAGAATGCATGGCCAAGGGCATTGCATCTCACAGACTGGGCACTGTGTGATTATTGGCTGTGGGGGCAGGCACTGCTCTACAAGTCTTGGAATCCCCAAGGCTTGTAGGACAAACCTCTACATTGAACACTTCATCCACTGCTTCTGCCTCCTATCTCCTCTAGGGCCTCCACCTGCACCCTAAAACTTTGCCTTAACAAGGCATGCATTCCAACAGTGCAAAGCAAATCCCCACCATTTCCATACTGCGCAGTCAAGGCTCACCGCAATCAGGCAGTGTTAAAATAGATATGCTGTCTCCACTGTAGCTGCATCCAGGGAAGGCTGGGTCCAATAATGGTGCGAACCTGGTGGCGGCTTTATGGCGAGGCAAGCTCACACATGTGCTTTGCATGGCTCATGTTCTCAACCTGGTGGTACAGCTCTTTATCCACCAATATCCTGGCTGTTTGCTCTTTTCTCCATTCACACCCCTCAGGTCATTGACTTGCATCGATACAGAGGTCTTTATCCATGCCACTTAATTGGCCGATATGCCATGTGCCGACATGGTGGAATTGCATTCTGCACATGTTGCAGCGATTGTGGCAGCAGCAATGAGCCCTGACGCAGTATGTCATGTCGTATAGCTTGGGCCAATGCAGTACGGACGTGGTGCATATCACGTTTATGGAGTGAGCACAGATTAAGGACCTCTGCACCCTTCTGCAAAGTTTAAAAATGGCTACTAAAATGGGTAGCGCTGATGACACCATCATATATGCTGGAGCAGACTTTGAATAGACTGTGGGAGGAGATAGTGGTTCCAGAAGAAGAGGAGGAAGCGGGGGAGGATGCGGAAGGGATAACATTGTCTCTATGTTCCAAATTGTCGTCACACATTTGGGTACCAAGGGAGGGTAGATTACTGCAATCGATGGGGATGGTAATAAGTCAAACTGTCAGAGGAAGAAGATAATTATCCCCTCTCTGCTGTTTGTGGTTGGTGGGAGGGGATGGAGGAAACAAGCATCATTATTACCCAGCCACCAACACAGAATGGGTTTGGACCTCATGGTAGAGCCCGACATATGACTGCCTTCTTGCTGCACTATCTGCAACATGATCCCCATATACTTATGATTAGGAAGAATACTGCTGACTACTGGGTTGCCACTCTGTTAGATCCACATTATAAAATCAAATTTTGCCAGATGCTTCCTGCCCTGGAAAGGGACCTGTGAATGCTGTAGTATGGAAACACGCTTTCACACAATCTTAAGAGAGCTTTCCCCAAGACAACAGTGAAGCACACAGTTCGCATCGTAGCTCTAGATTTCCAACTTCCAGCACATCAATTCAACAATGCCAAAACAGTAGCCGCAGCAGCAGTGGTTTAAGTGGCAGTTTTTTAGACCAGCTTGTGCACCAGCACAACAGAGTCCAAGTCTTACGCATGGTGAAATTAAGAGGCTGGTGCAGAAGTATCTAGATCTGAATATCAATACCATCAGGAAGAGTTTGGACACAATCACATTTTGGTCTTCCAAAATGGATGAGTGGCCTGAGTTCGCCTAGCATGCCTTGGAAGTTTTATCTTGCCCGGCAGCCAGCATTCTCTCAGAATATGTCTTCAGTGCTGCTGGTGGTATCCTGATGGATAAGCGCAGCCGGCTGTCCCCTGAAAATGTTTACCACCTAACTTTCATCAAGATGAACAAGTTATCGATCTCCAAGGACTTTTGGACCTTAATCGCAGACTGTGCAGACTAGACGATATTGCATTTTTAGTATGCTGCATTAATGTTGCGCAACTACTCTGTGATATCTTTAGAGCGGCTTCTGTGCCTGCTGTTGCTGCTGCTACTGCTGATGTTAACACAAATTTGTGGAAATATGAACAGTCATGGTTGGTCTACATCAGCTGAGTTAGCTGTAGTGGAAGACATGTCGGTACCAATTATACTATTTCTACTCTCGTGAAATGTATGCTGGTGGTGTAAGGCCCTCATTTGTTTACATGTGAACACTCCTGGTTGGGTGTCCATCTGCTGGATTGGGTGTAGTGGAAGACCTGTCAGTCCCTGTTATTCTATTTCTACTGTGGTGAAATTCATGCCACTTTGGTACGGTCTGCCAATAATTTTTGGAAATGTGAACACTCCTGGTTGATTCTTCTTCATGCATGTTGCCTGTAGCAGTAGGCCTCCAACACAGTCAGGCTTCCACTTCCTTGGACTCAACTACCCAGGTTACTATCCTTACAATTTTCTGAAAATTGTAGTCTACAAATCTGATATTTGTGCCACCTGAAAGCAGGTAGAGTTGTTGCATGTGGTATCAGGCCTCCCAGCAAAGGAAACATACACCGATCCCTCACCCACCTCGTTCAGTTGAAAGCTGTAAATGCTGTCCCAGACCCGATACCTCATGCCTGGCTGATTGCTGCAGTGCCATGCTAAATTTTCTACTGCGGGTGAATTGAGGCCACTTTCCTGGTGTCTGTCCCTCATTTGATGTGTTTTGGTAGCATTTGTGGCCACTATCAAGTGTTGTGCATGTGTTTGTTTTTGCCTCCCATTGACATGATTGCCATCCCTGCGAGCTGAAGACCCAATGATGCTGCTGGTCACAGGCACAGTTGTGGCTGAGAATGCATTGCTCGTCATGGCTGCATTACTACGTGTCTGTGACGTACGGCGCAAAGCAACCTCGTCTTCCTCCTCAGATGAACTACTCAGCTGTGTGCCTCTATGTTCACACCAATTGGGATCTACCACCTCATGATCATCATCCTGAGTTATCACATTCCTCACCCTTGGAGTCATCCTCCTCATCTTTCTGCCCTAATAGCATAGAATAGTCTGCGTGAGCCTCAGATATCTGAGTCTCATCAGGATCACCTCCTCCCAGGGGTCAACATCTGATGACAAGGGTCAGGATGCTGCTCGGACCCTACTTATTCCTGCCCTGAATCTAAGCTAAAAAAATGTTGGGCATCGGTGCAGTTTTCCTCCTCTTGAACTCTTTTGAGTACACTTCTGATGATCATGGCATAGAATGTGTGAACAGCTCTTGAGACTCACCCATCTTTGGATCCGTACAGTCTGTTGTGCGGTTGGAGAGTTGGGACTTGGAAGGAAGCAAGGGGAATTTGGTTGCTATCTCAGGACTGCACATGCTCTTTCTGGCCTTATCAACAAGGCGTACCACTGTGTGTCTGCCAAACAAAGATAGTGGAGTAGCCAGTCCAGTAACAAAAGTTTTCAGATGTCTTTGCATAGGACATAACGTTGTTAAGTCAGTAGTGCTTTCACTAACCTTACCACCTACCCCACATACTGTACACCTTGAACATCAAGCCTAATTCTCCTTCCACCACAGCCTCGCTTTTTCCCAGGCATGTTGCTCAGATAGTGTGGTAGGACCACAGTATTAGCAACAAAATTAGATTTTAAACTCTGCATCACCTCTGCAAACAGCTGAATTTCAGCGGCAGTAAATTTCAAGGTGAAATATGGCGTGTTGTATTGTGTTAGCCACAGAAGAAAGGATTGTTTCAGTGTGGAAGAGGCCTGTATGAGAAAGAAGATATGCTACAAACAATTTGAAAGTCAGATGTCCCCTACTGTATGACATTAGGAAAACAGGAATTTTTGGGTGGCCTCTGGATCAGGTCTCTATAACACTAGATGCTACAAAGTATTTAATAGTTAGGTCCCCTACTGTATGACGTTTACAAACAGAAAAATGTTTTTGGTTATGTGCATGAGATCTGCAAACAGCTTAATTTCAACCCAACAAAATGACAAAGTGTGATACGGCGGGCTGTCTAACTTTTTGCAACTAAATTATTATAATTATTTTTAATGTGCCTTAGGTCTGCAGACAGTTTCACGTCACCACAGCACTAAATGACAATTTGGGATACAGCAGGCTGTTTCACACTTCGCTAGTGAAAAAATATTATTTAGAATGCTATGCTCGTGCATGGAGCACAATACAAGCAGTGCACAACACACTTGTAGGACATGTGTCCTGCTGGCTTTGTCTGTGCCCCCCAAAAAGAAAAAAAGTGCTGGAAGGTAAATTTAACAACCACACTGGACACTAGCTAGCTAAACTATCTGACTGACATAAAACAGCCCAGCTAACTAGCTAAACACTTACAGAGTGTCTTTGGCATGCTCAAAAAATATGTTTGAGTGCCCACGGCTGCATATCTCGGCTGTTCAACAGACAACACAGGCAGGGATTGCCTGTTTTGCAGCTGTTGAACAGCCATGAGACATGCAGGTACAGTGACTCAAACATATTATTCAAGCATGCCAAAGACACCTTGTTAACACACGAGCGTGCTCTGATAACCCCTTATCCAAGCATGTTCGCTCATCACTAAACTTTAGTAATACAGTATATAGAGGCAGTTTTAGACATCATGGTAATAATTGATGTATGACACAACCTAACTCAAAATATATACGGAAACCTAGACCAACTCAAAAAACCCAAAAGTAACAAGGATACCTAAAATATAACCTTTATTAATACTCACTAAAAAAGTACTCTTTCCATAAACTACAAAAATAAAACAAACATATAATTATGTTCCTGTAGGGCCCTAGGGAGTACCTACACTGAGACCTACCTAGCAGTGGAGGTTGGCACCCTAAGTTACTGCGGTAGGCGCCCCCACTCAATGTCGACTCACCCTAGGGAATCCCTAGAAGACCCTAAATAGGGAACCCTAGAAAAAAACCTAGAAAATCCCTGACGGAAGTCCTGCCTGGCAGTGGGGGTAGGCGCCCCCACTCAACGTCGACTGACCCTAGAAGCCCTAAAAAGTCCCTAAATAGGGATAGAATAAAGAAAATGTCCCAAAAACAAAGCCAAACACCCCAAAAAAAAAAGGAAAAAAGGGAAAAATACCTTAAACAAATAACAAATATCACGAGAAAAAATATATATATCGGAAAAATATAGAAAAAAGAAAAATATATACAATAAGATAAAGAATATGCAATGAGTCTTTTGCTATTGCATAAATATGCATATATTTTGTATAAAAGACAATTGTGTCTATAGCAGTGTCTGCCTGCAAAAGATTCAAAAAATAGGGTGAATGAGAAGATACTAGTATTGTCCAGAATCAATAAATAAATGCGATTTTACTGGGTTAAGGAGTACGATAATTGAGGTTAGTCAAATGCTAAATAATTGATGTATGATTATGTAAAAATAAACCTTGATTCAATAATAAGATAATATACGGTACTAGGATTTATTCAGGCTTGACAGTCTTCTAGGATTGTGTTCTCCAAAGATATACATTTTTTCCTGTGTATACAAGTTTTTAGATACAAATTTGTCTGAAATTTAAAGTTGCTTTTTATCCAGAAGTACCACAGCTTTACGAGCAAAACTGGGACATCCAAAACATAAATAAATGGACACAGTAAGCATTCAGGTAGCCAAATATTATTATCAGAAAATATATTCAGTACACTCTAAAAAGCTGATTTGGGATTTTTCCATCCTTGGCTGTGCCTTCTAAATAGTACAAAAGCAGAATTGGTATTCTTTCAAATACTTAAGACTCTGGGCTGGCTTATCTGTGCAGCAGTGTCTTCCATCTATACCCAAGACACAATCCAATGATGTCCCAATGCTATATGGCAGTCTATTTAAAGTATATGATCCCAGGGTAGAAATCCAATTAGGCAAAAGGTGTAATGGCACAGTTTTGTAGGATTATGATACATACCCTTTTTCACAAGAGAGCAACACTATTGTAGAATACTTTATGTAGCGACGAGGTTTGCGGCTTCCTAAATCATTTCATTTAAACCCTTCCAGCTGTTTTTTTTTGTTTTAAATGGATTTATGTGAATGAAGCCAATTTATTGTGCTATAATGCATAACACAGCTTTCTAACATACTAATTGCTTACTTTTTTCATCTTATAGATCTGTGTGCAGTTATTGGAGGTGTTCCTACTTTTATTAAGCAGCAATGAAT
Source organism: Ranitomeya imitator (assembly GCF_032444005.1). Lineage (NCBI taxonomy): Eukaryota > Metazoa > Chordata > Amphibia > Anura > Dendrobatidae > Ranitomeya > Ranitomeya imitator. Next base: position 241,596,163 of record NC_091282.1, read on the forward strand.
GTATGCTGAAAATGTTTTACTTCCAAAAGGTATGAGGATTGTTAGAAGAGAACCATATACACTGTTTGTATATGAGCAAGATTCAGTCAAGATTAGTTTTCAGCATGTGTATATTAACCCCTCACAGACATTGGGCATAACCGTACGCCGATGTCGGTATCCCTACCTCTGATGTGGGCTCCGGCGGTGAGCCCACATCTTTCCAGGGACGTCAGCTGTTTTGAACAGCTGAAATGTGCCCGCAATAGCCACAGGTGGAATCACCATCCACCCTCGGCTATTAACTAGTTAAATGCCTTTGTCAAACACTGACAGTGGCATTTAAATGGCGCTTCCGTCAATCACATTGGAAATATGCACACCGGTGACCTGCATCATGTGATCGCGGGTCACCGGTGTGTCAGCATGACAACCTGAGGTCTCCTGGAGACCTCTTTGGTCGTCAATGCCGGATTGCTGTGAGCGCCACCCAGTGGTCGGCAGTAATAGCAAGTCAGCAACTCTACGACAGAGGCGATCTGACTATCGCCTCTATGTAAAATCTCCCCCCTTTTGCCCCATTTAAAACAAAACAATAAAAATAAAATCAAACTTATACATATTTGGTATTGCTGCGTTCACAATCACCCGATCTATCAATAAGACAAAGGATTAACCTGATTACTAAATGGCGTAGCAAGAAAAAAAAAAGTCAAAACGCCAGAATTATATTATTTTGGTCGCCACAATATTGCATTAAAATGAAATAACAGGCGATCAAAAGATCATATCCACACCAAGATAGAATCATTAAAAATGTCAGCTTGGTGTGCAAAAAATAAGGCTTCAACCAACCAGAGATCACGAAAAATGGAGACGCTACAGGTATTGGAATATTGGACAATTTTTTTTATTTATTTTTTTTTAGCAAAGTTTGGATTTTTTTTCACCACTTAGATGAAAAAAGAACCATACCATGTTTGGAATCCATGAATTCGTAATGACCTGGAAAATCATAATGGCAGGTCAGTTTTAGCATTTAGTGAACCTAACAAAAAAGCCAAACCAAAAATAAAGTGTGGGATTGCACTTTTTTGCAATTTCACCACACTTGGAAGGACACCGGGGGTGAACGAACCCTCATCCGACCCGAACTCGCGGCCCCTGAAGAGATTATTCTGGGGAAAACCCTGACTGTCTCCAGGATTGGGGGCATCCACTGTCCCCTGCCAATAGCTTGGGTGTATATAGATTAGGGTGCCGGAAGCAGGGTGAAGGAAGTGGGGCTTTCCGATAACTTGCCCACTGATATTTTATTGGGTACTGATTTGGGGATTTGAAGGCTCATCATGATCCTGAAGCCTACATCCTACAGGTCTGCTGCCTGCCCGAACACTGGGAGGAAGGCCCCCTCCTGGACATGCTGGAAACCAGGGATTCAAGCTTGAGGAGGCTAATTTGCATATTCCAGGTGCCTTCTGGGAAAAGCGAAGTCTCCCTAAGCTAGAAGATCGTTGGGTACAGCCGGGACCAGCTGCTTGGAAAGCATCACCAAACCAGGGATTCAAGCTTGAGGAGGCTAATTTGCATATTCCAGGTGCCTTCTGGGAAAAGCGAAGTCTCCCTAAGCTAGAAGATCGTTGGGTACAGCCGGGACCAGCTGCTTGGAAAGCATCGCCAAACCAGGGATTCAAGCTTGAGGAGGCTAATTTGCATATTCCAGGTGCCTTCTGGGAAAAGCGAAGTCTCCCTAAGCTAGAAGATCGTTGGGTACAGCCGGGACCAGCTGCTTGGAAAGCATCGCCAAACCAGGGATTCAAGCTTGAGGAGGCTAATTTGCATATTCTAGGTGCCTTCTGGGAAAAGCGAAGTCTCCCTAAGCTAGAAGATTGTTGGGTACAGCCGGGACCAGCTGCTTGGAAAGCATCACCAAACCACGCGCCGAATTTTTGCCTGTAGGATATTATTGCAAGAGAGCTTGGCTGAGTAGATTACACAAGAAGGAAAACACACAGCAAGTCAGCAGGATCTAGGAGCAACATGGCAGATGTGACAACCTACATGGTGAGCTGCAGCATGTGCTACATGTTCACAGACCGACCAGAAGAAGAATCAAATTTCACCTGTCAGAAGTGTAAACTAGTGGCCCTTTTAGAAGAAAAGGTGCGGGGTCTGGAAGAAAGAATAGCAACTTTGAAACTCATCAAAGAGAATGAAGACTTTCTAGACAGAACAGAAGCATCTCTACTGGTCACAGAAGGTGAAAAAAGTGTCAGAGAACCTCCAAAAGCAGATGAGTGGAAGCATGTGACCAAAAGAAGCAAGAAGACCATGGAGAAATCACCAACCACACAACTGAAGAACCAATATCAAATCTTTGTAGAGGATGAAGATGGCACACCTAAGGATGAAGCAATACCAGCAAGCAAAAAAGAAAAGGGCACACAGCAACAAGTGACAGCAAAAAGTACAGCCAAGAAGCAACGAAGAGTGGTGGTGGTGGGAGACTCACTACTGAGAGGCACAGAAGCAGCCATCTGCAGACCGGACATAACTGCAAGAGAAGTATGCTGCCTTCCAGGTGCGATGATCAAGGATGTGACCGATAGGATACCAAAGCTCTTCAGCTCCAAGGACGTCCACCCATTTCTTCTGATACATGTTGGCACCAATGACACGGCAAGTTAGGACCTACCGACAATCTGCAAAGACTTTGAAGAGTTGGGGAAGAAAGTAAAGGAACTGGATGCACAGGTAGTTTTTTCTTCTATCCTTCCAGTAGACGGGCATGGCACCAGGAGATGGAACAGGATCCTTGATGCAAACAACTGGCTAAGACGATGGTGCAGACAACAAGGATTCGGATTCCTGGACCACGGTGTGAATTACTGGTACGATGGACTCCTCGCCAGAGATGGACTACACCTCAACAAATCTGGGAAACACACATTCGCCAGAAGACTCGCTACACTCATCAGGAGGGCGTTAAACTAGAAGAAGAGGGGACGGGAAGAAAAACATTAGACTTGAACAAAGAAGACCCAGGAAAACGTACTCAGATGGGAGGTAAGAACATTTCTAAAACAATCCACAGCGAGGAGATTGGAACAAAACAAAATCCTCTAAACTGCATGCTCGCAAACGCCAGAAGCCTGACAAACAAGATGGAAGAACTAGAAGCAGAAATATCTGCAGGTAACTATGACATAGTGGGAATAACCGAGACATGGTTAGATGAAAGCTATGACTGGGCAGTTAACTTACAGGGTTACAGTCTGTTTAGAAAGGATCGTAAAAATCGGAGAGGAGGAGGGGTTTGTCTCTATGTAAAGTCTTGTCTAAAGTCCACTTTAAGGGAGGATATTAGCGAAGGAAATGAGGATGTCGAGTCCATATGGGTCGAAATTCATGGAGGGAAAAATGGTGACAAAATTCTCATTGGGGTCTGTTACAAACCCCCAAATATAACAGAAACCATGGAAAGTCTACTTCTAAAGCAGATAGATGAAGCTGCAACCCATAATGAGGTCCTGGTTATGGGGGACTTTAACTACCCGGATATTAACTGGGAAACAGAAACCTGTGAAACCCATAAAGGCAACAGGTTTCTGCTAATAACCAAGAAAAATTATCTTTCACAATTGGTGCAGAATCCAACCAGAGGAGCAGCACTTTTAGACCTAATACTATCTAATAGACCTGACAGAATAACAAATCTGCAGGTGGTTGGGCATCTAGGAAATAGCGACCACAATATTGTACAGTTTCACCTGTCTTTCACTAGGGGGACTTGTCAGGGAGTCACAAAAACACTGAACTTTAGGAAGGCAAAGTTTGACCAGCTTAGAGATGCCCTTAATCTGGTAGACTGGGACAATATCGTCAGAAATAAGAATACAGATAATAAATGGGAAATGTTTAAGAACATCCTAAATAGGCAGTGTAAGCGGTTTATACCTTGTGGGAATAAAAGGACTAGAAATAGGAAAAACCCAATGTGGCTAAACAAAGAAGTAAGACAGGCAATTAACAGTAAAAAGAAAGCATTTGCACTACTAAAGCAGGATGGCACCATTGAAGCTCTAAAAAACTATAGGGAGAAAAATACTTTATCTAAAAAACTAATTAAAGCTGCCAAAAAGGAAACAGAGAAGCACATTGCTAAGGAGAGTAAAACTAATCCCAAACTGTTCTTCAACTATATCAATAGTAAAAGAATAAAAACTGAAAATGTAGGCCCCTTAAAAAATAGTGAGGAAAGAATGGTTGTAGATGACGAGGAAAAAGCTAACATATTAAACACCTTCTTCTCCACGGTATTCACGGTGGAAAATGAAATGCTAGGTGAAATCCCAAGAAACAATGAAAACCCTATATTAAGGGTCACCAATCTAACCCAAGAAGAGGTGCGAAATCGGCTAAATAAGATTAAAATAGATAAATCTCCGGGTCCGGATGGCATACACCCACGAGTACTAAGGGAACTAAGTAATGTAATAGATAAACCATTATTTCTTATTTTTAGGGACTCTATAGCGACAGGATCTGTTCCGCAGGACTGGCGCATAGCAAATGTGGTGCCAATATTCAAAAAGGGCTCTAAAAGTGAACCTGGAAATTATAGGCCAGTAAGTCTAACCTCTATTGTTGGTAAAATATTTGAAGGGTTTCTGAAGGATGTTATTCTGGATTATCTCAATGAGAATAACTGTTTAACTCCATATCAGCATGGGTTTATGAGAAATCGCTCCTGTCAAACCAATCTAATCAGTTTTTATGAAGAGGTAAGCTATAGGCTGGACCACGGTGAGTCATTGGACGTGGTATATCTCGATTTTTCCAAAGCGTTTGATACCGTGCCGCACAAGAGGTTGGTACACAAAATGAGAATGCTTGGTCTGTGGGGAAAATGTGTGTAAATGGGTTAGTAACTGGCTTAGTGATAGAAAGCAGAGGGTGGTTATAAATGGTATAGTCTCTAACTGGGTCGCTGTGACCAGTGGGGTACCGCAGGGGTCAGTATTGGGACCTGTTCTCTTCAACATATTCATTAATGATCTGGTAGGAGGTTTACACAGCAAAATATCGATATTTGCAGATGATACAAAACTATGTAAAGCAGTTAATACAAGAGAAGATAGTATTCTGCTACAGATGGATCTGGATAAGTTGGAAACTTGGGCTGAAAGGTGGCAGATGAGGTTTAACAATGATAAATGTAAGGTTATACACATGGGAAGAAGGAATCAATATCACCATTACACACTGAATGGGAAACCACTGGGTAAATCTGACAGGGAGAAGGACTTGGGGATCCTAGTTAATGATAAACTTACCTGGAGCAGCCAGTGCCAGGCAGCAGCTGCCAAGGCAAACAGGATCATGGGGTGCATTAAAAGAGGTCTGGATACACATGATGAGAGCATTATACTGCCTCTGTACAAATCCCTAGTTAGACCGCACATGGAGTACTGTGTCCAGTTTTGGGCACCGGTGCTCATGAAGGATATAATGGAACTAGAGAGAGTACAAAGGAGGGCAACAAAATTAATAAAGGGGATGGGAGAACTACAATACCCAGATAGATTAGCGAAATTAGGATTATTTAGTCTCGAAAAAAGACGACTGAGGGGCGATCTAATAACCATGTATAAGTATATAAGGGGACAATACAAATATCTCGCTGAGGATCTGTTTATACCAAGGAAGGTGACGGGCACAAGGGGGCATTCTTTGCGTCTGGAGGAGAGAAGGTTTTTCCACCAACATAGAAGAGGATTCTTTACTGTTAGGGCAGTGAGAATCTGGAATTGCTTGCCTGAGGAGGTGGTGATGGCGAACTCAGTCGAGAGGTTCAAGAGAGGCCTGGATGTCTTCCTGGAGCAGAACAATATTGTATCATACAATTATTAGGTTCTGTAGAAGGACGTAGATCTGGGGATTTATTATGATGGAATATAGGCTGAACTGGATGGACAAATGTCTTTTTTCGGCCTTACTAACTATGTTACTATGTTACTATGTTACTATGGCTGGAGGATCCATCGAGGACGTGGAGGTAAGTGCCTTGTTAACCGAACTCCAGTGATTGCAGTTGCAGACCATGCTGGAACCCTTCTGCGCTGTGTTCTCCAACCGACCTGGAAGGACCCATTTATCGGTCCATGAGGTGGACAACGGGAATCACGCCCCACTATGGCGAACACCCTATTGGATCTTCAAAGAGGTGCAGCAGGTTATGCACCAGGAGATCGATGAAATGTTACAGCTGGGGGTGATTCAACATTCAAAGAGCATGTGGGCCTCACCTGTAGTTCTCGTACCAAAGTAGGATCTGATCACCCGGTTCTGTGTTCACTACAGGGGGCAGATTCCCCTGAGCCCTGAGGCGCAGGAGAAGTTCACCTTTATCACACCTTTTGGACTGTACGAGTCGACGGTCATGCCTTTCGGCATGAAGAAAGACCCTGCCACTTTCCCACGGATTGTCAGCCACCTGCTTCGGGGACTGGAGAAGCATGCAGTGGCATACTTTGATTACATTGCCATCTTCAGTTCCTCCTGGGATGAACCCCTGCAGCATCTTCAGAAGGTGCTCAGGCGAATTCACTAGGCATGTCTGATGATCAGGCTGGGAAAGTGACAGAGGGGCATGAGAGAAGTTCACTACCTGGGGCACGGGGTAGGAGGGAACTCCATAAGGCCAGAGCATGGCAATGCAGATGGGTTGTCCCACCAGAGCAAACCTGCCGAGGTGCGCATGGAGGAGTACTGTGAGGTTCTGCCTCCGTAACGCAGTCCAAATGAGGAGGTGTCAGGAAATAGAAAGAAGTTCTGATTAATTCAATTGCACATACAGGGCTCTCGCCTGCAGTTTCCTATGCCTGCCAGCACAAGGCTGGAATTCTAAGCCCCTCTTCTTCTCTCAACATGCTATATAGCTGTAAATGTGAGACCAGCATGCCAGCAACACTCACTGAAATCGCAGAGAAATATTTATGGCTTTGTGTTGGGAAAGCCAGTTTCCTGTCTAAACCCCTAATTCCCCCTTCCGCCTGATACCAGCTATAACAGGCACAGCAACTTTCAATACGCAAACTTGTTCTTGAAAAGTTATGTATAATGGCACCGATCAGGGATAGAGAGATAAGGGTTACATATTCCGAAAGTCCACAGAGAGATCTATAACTCAGTGAAATCGCTAGGATCTAAACCCACAAAATGCATCAAATGGATTTCTCCATAAGTGGGTCATATATCTACACTGTGTTCATACTTAAAAGAACCCCCTGATGTGGTGAGCATCATGAGCTTTGTGTCGTTCTTCTATGAGGTTCATACAGCGAGTTATGTAGAGAAATGGCCTGTCATAACTCTAAGAAAGGGGAGTATTCAGCCTCTGAGTGAGGTCACCACAGGGGGAGTGCCTTGCTTTTGGGCATGGAGATAAGTGAGTGAGACATCAGTCTTCATGAGTCTTGTCCAGGGTCTAGCTGCCAGACAGATCTGTAATGCATCTGATTGAGTGCCCTTCCGCCACAGCACATGGTCTGCCATGAGATAAAATGAGATAACGAACTGTAAGTGTTTTTCAACTTTAATCCCATTTTATTTATAATTGTACTGTACATACAATATTTGTCCACTTTTATAATATCTTTTTATACTTCTGTAAACATTGCCTGCCTTTATGGAGTAAAATATATAAAAATTAATAGCTTCCTTTCTCCTTGCTCTATAACCTACTGTCACATCCTTTGAAGTGAATTATGCTACTAATTTGGGTTGGCTCTGGACCCGTTATTAAAAAATTGGAGCTGGTGGCAGTGGATTTGTCCTGTGTGTTTGGGAGACTTTGTAGCGACGGATGTTGTTGATAATTATTGTTCCCGCCTGAATGGGAGTAGTTATATCGCCCTCGCTGCAGCATGCCCATTAGCCAATACAAAGTAAGGTAGTCTTTCTGGCGATTATCCTAGGTGCAGTACCCTGTCAGATCTGAGGGTAAGGGGGGAGCCAGAGAGCTGCAAGTTCCAAACCGGAACTGGGAAGTGGGATATAGATAAATCCCCTTCAGAAAGGAACCAGGGGCAACCAAACAACCCTGGTTCATGACAAATTGATGTTGTGAGCAGTGGGGATGATAAAGTATCTTCCCTGGGATCTGTGACAACTTGAAAATACCCAGCAGCTGTAAGGTCATCTTGATAATAATACAAGTATAAGCTGGTTCCAAAATATTTAGTCAACTCAACACATTTGAAAGACATTTATTTACCGATGATTTTGAAGCATTTTCATTAAAAGGAACTTATTTTTCGACACTGTTCCAGGATCATCTTCCCTGCTCAAGTTAATCGACAAGTCTCACACATATACTGTATGTACAGTATATAGGGAGAGACCTGTCAATCAACTGGAGTTGGATTAAAGCTTGGGGCAACATTGGATTAATGCTCTCTCCCTGTAGTCCACAGTTGGCTTTTTACAGTAAAATACGACCGGCTGCAATCATGCACCCAGACATTGATTCAGACTTTCCGTGGTATGCGCAGCATGAATCTGATGACAGATCTCCTTTAAATCCTAAAGGTCTGCAGTCAGAAATGCTACATACATCTATTCCATTAAATGCAAGCAATTACAAGCATTTGCACTGGAAGGAATATTTTCATTAAGCATATTATATGCTGCATCAGTCGACTGTCAGGTACAATATGAACAGCACACCAGATTTTCTATTTAATTATTTATACAGCTTAGGAGCAGAATGCCTAGAATAGCTAATAAACAGAAAAGGTCTTGGCAATATGACTAGCAATAAGCATGATGCATAATTACAATGTATACCAATAGAAGGATAAATAGCAAATTATTCAATCATAAGTTGAAACATTTATAGATATACACATGAAAAAGGGGGATAGGCTGTAACGAATTTTCACAACAAGGGCTCATTCAAACATCCACACATCGTTCTAAGCACAGAATGCAAGGCATGGACTGGCCACAGGTCTCCCTACCAGAGTATAACAGCTTCATATACCCCACAATAAAGATCAGTTTGGATCCTTTATACCGTGACCCCAATAAGCTTTACTTCCCTTTTATTGTGGGGTATTGTATGGAGAAAAAAGTGCCTCCTTCACGTTTAGGATATCAGAATTTGTGGTCCCTGAAGGATTTGAGGAACAAAAGGATATGAGGAGAGACCATTCCTTTATTGATTGATTGGACAAATTACTGGTCTGTTTTGAGTTTTTTTTTCTTTACTAGTTCATAGAGCATATTGTCCTCTCTTTGTGAATCCACTCCTTGGTCTGTCCTTGTACAGGGACATATTGTGGATTAGCTTTTTTGGTGTCAGCCTGTCGCTGAGTGTTATTTGTGACTTTGTTTGTTATGTGTATTTAACACTATTTTAATCAAAATTAATTATTAAAAGTTATTTTTTAACTTATTAGTAGTACCTTGCTATTCATATCGTTATGCTAGATTGGTGGTCATAGCTATCTACAATATTTTTCAGGTTGTGAACTAGCAAAACATGAACAATGCCAAGGGAGGGGTGGGGATGTGTGTGAATACTTTTGCAAGCTACTGTGTATACATAGCTCCAACCATGTAGGAAATGAATTTCAGATAATAGTGAACAACTCTATTGCTTTCTTCCAAAGTACAGGGTGTGCCATTTATATGGATACACCCAAATAAAATGGGAATGGTTGGTGATATCTTCCTGTTTGTGGCACATTAGTATATGGGAGGGGAAAAACTTTTCAAGATGGGTGGTGACCATGGCGGCCATTTTGAAGTTGGCCATTTTGGATCCAACTTTTTTTTTCTTCAATGGAAAGAGGGTCATGTGACATCAAACTTATTGAAAATTTCACAAGAAAAACAATGGTGTGCTTGGTTTTAATGTAACTTTATTATTTCATGAGTTATTTACAAGTTTATTATCACTTATAAAATGAGTTCAAAGTGCTGCCCATTGTGTTGGATTGTCAATGCAACCCTCTTCTCCCACTCTTGACACACTAATAGCAACACTGCAGAAAAAATGCTAGCACAGGCTTCCTGTATCCATTGTTTCAGATGCTGCACATCTCGTATCTTCACAGCATAGACAATTGCCTTCAGATGACCCCCAAAGATAAAAGTCTAAGGGGTTCAGATCAGACCTTGGTGGCCAATCAACTGGCCCACGACGACCAATCCACTTTCCAGGAAACTGTTCATGTAGGAATGCTCAGACCTGACACCCAAGATGGTGCACTACCACATTATGAGATATGCAGCTTCTGAAACAATGGATACTGGAAGCCTGTGCTAGCATTTCTTCTGTGGTGTTGCTATTAGTGTGTCAAGAGTGGGAGAAGAGGGTTGCATTGACAATCCAACACAATGGGCAGCACTTTGAACACTTTGGATGCAGCACACGTCCGCTGTGCACAAAGCACTACTGTCTATTGAATGCAAGTGAATCCGAATGTGTTCACAGAACTGTGCGGATTCACCACATCCAATACATTGCACATGTGAAATTTATCTTGCTGAGGCTAGAGTCTGCTCAAGATAAATAGACATGCTGTGGTTTGGAAAGACACGCCACATGTCGGTCTCTGCGGATGACCCGCAGGCGTCTGTGGACGCATAGTGGGCATGGGATTTATTGCAATCCTATCCACTATGCTGTAGCATCTGGATGCAATTGGTTGGATGCTGCACATGTACGCAGCATCCAACCCACGGAGCTTACAAGTTGTGTGCACCTACCCTAAAACTGGAAGCAAGACAATACTGTCAGGTCTCTGTTCTGACATTTGCGTAGGTGTTTCACAGACTCCTAATCTATTGGTCTGAGATAACATTGACTGTTATAGATGATACAACAAAAATAGCTTGTATTAATGTAGCATCCAGAGGAGGCATGCAAGGGTCTCTCCGAGACCAATTTATAACTGGAAGTCTCCTGTTCCCTAGAGGAGCAAACTTCCTCCTGTACAGGGCGTCTCTGGGAATACATAATACAACATGCTCTTGAAAAGACAAACCTATATAAAGTAGTTCTTCCAGCAGATTATCATATTCTGCTAAAAGTCATACAGAAACACTTTCTCGTTAATATTGTAGGCGGAAACTCACAAACTGGCCACAGTATTACCTAAACAATCACAAGATTAAGCTGATTTAGCGATATGGAGATAGTAAATCCTTCCTTACATATTTGTCAATTTGAGGGGAAAAGTGAATGATCTTGTCCCAAAGGTGAATAAATTATAGTAAATTATCAAGCTGTTGACGAATTTCATGCCACAGTTGCGCGCTATGCCTGTCTCAACATGTCATTTCATTAACATATTCATTGTAAAAATGTATAAAAATAATGAGTGTTCGGATTATTAAACGCTTTATGAAAGTCATAAGGATGGACTGATCACTCAAGTGCTAAGTTTACAGGAGGGTATAAACCATCCTCCGAGTTTCATCCAGAAAGAACGGGCAATTTTCATCTGAATTGTCATCCATGTGCAATCCAATTTTATATATCAGCAGTTATTAAAATTTACAAGACCAAATACTGGTCCTATGTTAATAATGGCAACCCATCATAAAAGTTTACATGCTATTGGATCCGATTTTCTATCCGCACCTATAGACTGAACCGAGTCTCATTCATACATAACCTAATTTTTTTTTTTTTTAAACGGCAGACTTGATCCATGAAAAATACATGCGTTTAGCCCAATTGTATATCATTGGTCTGAGTGCTGTCTGTGCTTTCATGGCCAGCATTTGAACCCAAAATTAACCTCCTGTACAGTGATGTGAACCAGTGATGTCCTCAGATAGCCACTTGCCTGTGGTGCAGGTTGGCAGGAAGAAATGTCAGGAAGCTGGGTCAGAACCAGGAGGTACAAGTAGGAAGATATTTCACAACAACTTCTTACAGTTTGTGTGTTGAATGAGGTTGGGCAACAAATGTCATGTTGGATGGCTTCCTGACAACTGCAATGTCCAGAACATTGTGGCTGCCCTACATTTGGGCAAAGTAACACATGATCCATGCATAGTGTATATAAAAAAATTTGATTGTGCAAATTAAAAAGAAAAATATCTGGTTAAAGAAACGGGTGCCCAGGAGAGCATTTGGACATTTCAACTGTGCTTATGAGGCAATGGACATCCTCCAGGCTTTGCTAAAACAATAGTATGCCTGAGCACCACCTGATTTGCAAAGTTGCAACATGATGGAATTCAACACTGCATATGTTGGAATGTCTGCACAAGCTGCATAAAGCAGATACTGATAATATTATACAGCAAGTCAATTGGAGCTCAGGTTACTTTGAAATTTGCACTTGGCAGCTGATGCGTGTTGCTTTCTGAGATCCTTTGAACAGACTACTAAATTTGTCAGTATGGACAGATATGGCATCAATGACTATTCTCAGATTTCCATTAGTAAAAATACTCACAAAGATGCAACAATGGATGAAGGAAGAACAGCAACTTTTTCATGTTCATCCCCCCCTCCCCGTGTGGCTTTTGTGGACCCTCGATGAAAAGGTCACATGCAGCAGGGTAAGAAATAGGAGTAGCAGCATGTGAATGAGGAGGTGCAGATCTAGTCATCACAGGCAGAAAACCATGCCCACAATCAGTGTGATATTGATGGCGATAAAGATGCTGGCTATGATGAACAACTGTCGCTGAGAGGTGCAAAAAGGGAACGAACAGAGACCTCAGTCACGCTGGTGAACATGGCAAGCTACATGTGGTAATTATTCTGGCTTCTGAAAGGAGTCAAAATTAGCATATTAGCAGAGTAAGCTGTGTACTATGGTTTTAATTTTTTACTAAGCAGATGCCTGTTGACTGCATGCTTGACCTGGAGTCTTGTCTTTGCTTCCCACAGAGTCAACGCTCTCCCACCTGTGTAAGCACTAAAGCTACAACAAGCAGCTGAAGTAGCTGTATAATTACAGTATGTATAACATGATGGACCTCATGTTTTGTCTGTCATTGCACCAAAATGATGCACATTAACACAGATGCACCACAGAAACAACCACATTCAGTTGTGTCCTTTATCTGATAGATCACCTAACTCTGACCCCATGCACTTCTGTGCCAGCAGACTGGAAAAGTGGCAAGAATTTGCCCAGTTTGGTATAGGCACAGGCTTTTCCAGCCTCCAGCCTACTGTCAGACGTTATTCAGAATGGCAGGTATCTGCCACGCTCAGGCAGACCGGAATGTCCTACAGAAGTGTGGAAAATCTTACATTTGTGAAAATAAATCAGGCATTGATCAGTACATATTTTCATTCACCTACAGTAGATGCCAATGATTAACCAACCATTGTATCTGCCTATTATGTTCTATGCTCTTTTGCTACTCAATATCACCATTACACACTGAACGGGAAACCACTGGGTAAATCTGACAGGGAGAAGGACTTGGGGATCCTAGTTAATGATAAACTTACCTGGAGCAGCCAGTGCCAGGCAGCAGCTGCCAAGGCAAACAGGATCATGGGGTGCATTAAAAGAGGTCTGGATACACATGATGAGAGCATTATACTGCCTCTGTACAAATCCCTAGTTAGACCGCACATGGAGTACTGTGTCCAGTTTTGGGCACCGGTGCTCAGGAAGGATATAATGGAACTAGAGAGAGTACAAAGGAGGGCAACAAAATTAATAAAGGGGATGGGAGAACTACAATACCCAGATAGATTAGCGAAATTAGGATTATTTAGTCTAGAAAAAAGACGACTGAGGGGCGATCTAATAACCATGTATAAGTATATAAGGGGACAATACAAATATCTCGCTGAGGATCTGTTTATGCCAAGGAAGGTGAAGGGCACAAGGGGGCATTCTTTGCGTCTGGAGGAGAGAAGGTTTTTCCACCAACATAGAAGAGGACTCTTTACTGTTAGGGCAGTGAGAATCTGGAATTGCTTGCCTGAGGAGGTGGTGATGGCGAACTCAGTCGAGGGGTTTAAGAGAGGCCTGGATGTCTTCCTGGAGCAGAACAATATTGTATCATACAATTATTAGGTTCTGTAGAAGGACGTAGATCTGGGGATTTATTATGATGGAATATAGGCTGAACTGGATGGACAAATGTCTTTTTTCGGCCTTACTAACTATGTTACTATGTTACTATGTTACTTCCAGTTCCTATGACGCTATGCAGTCATCTCCTTACTGCCTGTTCATCATGTTATTTTAATACTCTGTTGCTGCTGCTGCCAGTACTGGCCATACAGAGCTGCACTTTTTCCTCATGTTGTATACTGTGCTATTGCTGCCACCAATGCTGCTAGGCAGCTGCACATACAGGTGCTTCTCAAAAAGTTAATTTATTTCAGTTCTTGAATACAAAAAGTGAAACTCATTATACAGTGGGGCAAAAAAGTATTTAGTCAGTCAGCAATAGTGCAAGTTCCACCACTTAAAAAGATGAGAGGCGTCTGTAATTTACATCATAGGTAGACCTCAACTATGGGAGACAAACTGAGAAAAAAAAATCCAGAAAATCACATTGTCTGTTTTTTTATCATTTTTTTTTGCATATTATGGTGGAAAATAAGTGTTTGGTCAGAAACAAACAATCAAGATTTCTGGCTCTCACAGACCTGTAACTTCTTCTTTAAGAGTCTCCTCTTTCCTCCACTCATTACCTGTAGTAATGGCACCTGTTTAAACTTGTTATCAGTATAAAAAGACACCTGTGCACACCCTCAAACAGTCTGACTGCAAACTCCACTATGGTGAAGACCAAAGAGCTGTCAAAGGACACCAGAAACAAAATTGTAGCCCTGCCCCAGGCTGGGAAGACTGAATCTGCAATAGCCAACCAGCTTGGAGTGAAGAAATCAACAGTGGGAGCAATAATTAGAAAATGGAAGACATACAAGACCACTGATAATCTCCCTCGATCTGGGGCTCCATGCAAAATCCCACCCCGTGGGGTCAGAATGATCACAAGAACGGTGAGCAAAAATCCCAGAACCACGCGGGGGGACCTAGTGAATGAACTGCAGAGAGCTGGGACCAATGTAACAAGGCCTACCATAAGTAACACACTACGCCACCATGGACTCAGATCCTGTAGTGCCAGACGTGTCCCACTGCTTAAGCCAGTACATGTCCGGGCCCGTCTGAAGTTTGCTAGAGAGCATTTGGATGATCCAGAGGAGTTTTGGGAGAATGTTCTATGGTCTGATGAAACCAAACTGGAACTGTTTGGTAGAAACACAACTTGTCGTGTTTGGAGGAAAAAGAATACTGAGTTGCATCCATCAAACACCATACCTACTGTAAAGCATGGTGGTGGAAACATCATGCTTTGGGGCTGTTTCTCTGCAAAGGGGCCAGGACTACTGATCCGGGTACATGAAAGAATGAATGGGGCCATGTATCATGAGATTTTGAGTGCAAACCTCCTTCCATCAGCAAGGGCATTGAAGATGAAACGTGGCTGGGTCTTTCAACATGACAATGATCCAAAGCACACCGCCAGGGCAACGAAGGAGTGGCTTCGTAAGAAGCATTTCAAGGTCCTGGAGTGACCTAGCCAGTCTCCAGATCTCAATCCTATAGAAAACCTTTGGAGGGAGTTGAAAGTCCGTGTTGCCAAGCGAAAAGCCAACAACATCACTGCTCTAGAGGAGATCTGCATGGAGGAATGGGCCAACATACCAACAACAGTGTGTGGCAACCTTGTGAAGACTTACAGAAAACGTTTGACCTCTGTCATTGCCAACAAAGGATATATTACAAAGTATTGAGATGAAATTTTGTTTCTGACCAAATACTTATTTTCCACCATAATATGCAAATAAAATGTTAAAAAAACAGACAATGTGATTTTCTGGATTTTTTTTTCTCAGTTTGTCTCCCATAGTTGAGGTCTACCTATGATGTAAATTACAGACGCCTCTCATCTTTTTAAGTGGTGGAACTTGCACTATTGCTGACTGACTAAATACTTTTTTGCCCCACTGTATATAGAGTCATTTCAAACAGAGTGAACTATTTCAAATGATTATTTCTGTTAATGTTGATGATTATGGCTTACAGCCAATGAGAACCCAAAAGTCATTATCTCAGTCAATTAAAATACTTTATAACACCAGCTTGAAATAATGATTTTAAAATCTGAAATGTTGGCCTAATGAAATATATATGTTCAGTAAATGCACTTAATACTTGGTCGGTGCTCCTTTTGAATCAATTACTGCATCAATGCTGCATGGAGGTGATCAGCCTGTGGCACTGCTGAGGTATTATGGAAGCCCAAGTTGCTTTGGTGGCAGCCTTCAGCTCATCTGCGTTGTTGGGTCTGGTGTCTCATCGTCTTGACAATACCCCATAGATTCTCTATAGGGTTCAGGTCAGGCGGGTTTGCTGGCCAATCAAGCACATTGATACGGGTGTTGGTACTTTTAGCAGTGTGAACAGGTGCCAAGTCCTGCTGGAGAATTAAACTTCCATCTCCAAAAAGCTTGTCGGCAGAGGGAATCATGAAGTGCTCTAAAATTTCCTGGTAGATGGCTGTGCGGACTTTGGTCTTGATAAAACACAGTGGACCTACACCCGCAGATGACATGGCTCCCCATCACTGATTGTGGAAACTTCACACTAGACCTCAAGCAGGTTGGATTGAGTGCCTATCCACTCTTCCTCCAGACTCAGACCTTGATTTCCAAAATGAAATGCAAAATTTACTTTCATCTGAAAACAATACCTTGGAACACAGAGCAACAGTCCAGTTATTTTTCTCCTTGGCCCTGGCAAGACACTTCTGGCACTGTCTATTTGTCATGAGTGGCTTGACACAAGGAATGCAACTTTTGTAGCCCATATCCTGGATATGTTTGTGTGTGGTGGCTCTTAAAGCAATGACTCCAGCAGCAGTCCATTCCTTGTGTATCTCCCCCAAATTTTTGAATGGCCTTTTCTTAACAATCCTTTCAAGGCTGCGGTTATCCCGGTTGCTTGTGCACCTTTTTCTACCACACTTTTTCCTTCCACTCAAATGTCCATTAAAATGCTTGGATACAGCACTCTGAACAGCCAGCTTCTTTAGCAATGACCTTTTGTGGCTTAGCCTCCTTGTGGAGTGTGTCAATGACTGCCTTCTGGACATCTCTCAAGTCAGCAGTCTTCCCCTATGATTGTGGAGACTACTGAAACAGATTAACCCCTTTCTGACATTGGATGTACTATTCCGTCCATGTGGGGTGGGCCCTAATTCCCAAGGACGGAATAGTATGTCCAGCGCGATCGGCCGTGCTCAAGGGGGGAGCGCGGCCGATCGCAGCCGAGTATCAGCTGCCTATCACAGCTGACATCCGGCACTATGTGCCAGGAGTGGTCACGGACCGCCCCCGGCACATTAACCCCGGCACACCGTGATCAAACATGATTGCGGTGTGCCGGCAGTATAGGGAAGCATCGCGCAGGGAGGGGGCTCGCTGCGGGCTTCCCTGAGACCCCCGCAGCAACGCGAAGTGATCGTGTTGCTGCGATGGTCTCTTACCTCTTCCTCCTCCTTGCAGGCCCGGATCCAAGATGGCCACGGCATCCTGGTCCTGCAGGGAGGTGGCTTCACTGCACCTGCTCAGAGCAGGCGCCGGGAAGCAAAAGAAAAGTGCACGTCAGATCGCTGATCTGACACAGTGCACAGCAAAGTGTCAGATCAGCGATCTTACAATATAACATAATGCCCCCCACCCCCCCGGGGCAATGTTATAGTGTAAAAAAAAATATTCCAATGTGTATATATATATAGTTCCTATAAATACATTTCTTTATCTAAATAAAAAAACAATAAAAGTACACATATTTAGTAGCGCCGCGTCCGTAACGACCCCACCTATAAAACTATGTCACTAGTTAACCCCTTCAGTGAACACCGTAAAAAAAAAAACGAGGCTTTATTCTCATACCGCCAAACAAAAAGTGGAATAACACGCGATCAAAAAGACGGATATAAATAACCATGGTATCGCTGAAAACGTCATCTTGTCCTTCAAAAAACAAGCCACCATACAGCATAATCAGCGAAAAAATTAAAAAGTTATAGTCCTCAGAATAAAGCGATGCAAAAATAATTATTTTTTCTATAAAATAGTTTTTATCATATAAAAGTGCCAAAACATAAAAAAATGATATAAATGAGGTATCGCTGTAATCGTACTGACCCAAAGAATAAAATTGTTTTATCTATTTTACCAAACGCAGAACGGTATAAACGCCTCCCCAAAAATAAATTCATGAATAGCTGGTTTTTGGTCATTCTGCCTCACAAAAATCAGAATAAAAAGCGATCAAAAAATGTCACATGCCCAAAAATGTTACCAATAAAAACAACAACTCATCCCGCAAAAAACAAGACCTTACATGACTCTGTAGACTCAAATATGGAAAAATTATAGCTCTCAAAATATGGTAAAGCAAAAAATATTTTTTGCAATAAAAAGCATCTTTCAGTGTGTGACGGCTGCCAATCATAAAAATCAGCTAAAAAACCCACTATAAAAGTAAATCAAACCCCCCTTCATCACTCCCTTAGTTATGGAAAAATAAAAAAATATTTTTTTTTATTTATTTCCATTTTCCCATTAGGGTTAGAGCTAGGGCTAGGGCTAGGGTTAGGGTTAGGGCTAGCATTAGGGCTAGGGCTAGGGTTAGGGTTGGGGCTACAGTTAGGGTTGGGGCTAAAGTTAGGGTTAGGGTTTGGATTACATTTACAGTTGGGATTAGGGGTTTCAGTTATAATTGGGGGGTTTCCACTGTTTAGGCACATCAGGGGCTCTCCAAACGCGACATGGCATCCGATCTCAATTGCAGCCAATTCTGCGTTGAAAAAGTAAAACCGTGCTCCTTCCCTTCCAAGCTCTCCCGTGTGCCCAAACAAGGATTTACCCCAACATATGGGGTATCAGCGTACTCAGGAAAAATTGCACCCCAAAAGTTTTTGTCCAATTTGTCCTGTTACCCTTGGAAAAAATACAAAACTGGGGGCTAAAAAATAATATTGGGGGGAAAAATTTTTATTTTATTTTCACGGCTCTGCGTTATAAACTGTCGTGAAACACTTGGGGATTCAAAGTTCTCACAACACATCTAGATAAGTTCCTTGGGGGCTCTAGTTTCCAAAATGGTGTCACTTGTGGGGGGTTTCTACTGTTTAGGTACATTAGGGGCTCTGCAAACGCAATGTGACGCCTGCAGACCAATCCATCTAAGTCTGCATTCCAAATGATGCTCCTTCCCTTCCGAGCTCTGCCATGCGCTCAAACGGTGGTTCACCCACATATCAGGTATCAGCGTACTCAGGACAAATTGGACAACAATATTTAGGGTCCAATTTCTCCTGTTACCCTTGGAAAAATACAAAACTGGGGGCTAAAATTAATTTTTGTGGGAAAAAATTTGTTTTATTTTTACGGCTCTGCATTATAAACTTCTGTGAAGCCCTTGGTAGATCAAAGTGCTCACCACACATCTAGATAAGTTCCTTAGGGGGTCTACTTTCCAAAATGGTGTCACTTGTGGGGGGTTTCAATGTTTAGGCACATCAGTGGCTCTCCAAACGCAACATGGCGTCCCATCTTCCTGTCAATTTTGCATTGAAAAGTCAAACAGCGCTCCTTCCCTTCCGAGCTCTCCCATGCGCCTAAACAGTGGTTTACCCCCACATGTGAGGTATCAGCATACTCAAGACAAATTGTACAACAACTTTTGGGGTCCATTTTCTCCTGTTACCTTTGGTAAAATAAAACAAATTGGAGCTGAAATAAATTTTTTGTGAAAAAAAGTTAAATGTTCATTTTTATTTAAACATTCCAAAAATTCCTGTGAAACACCTGAAGGGTTAATAATTTTCTTGAATGTGGTTTTGAGCACCTTGAGGGGTGCAATTTTTAGAATGGTTTCACCCTTGGGTATTTTCTATCATATAGACCCCTCAAAATTACTTCAAATGAGATGTTGTCCCTAAAAAAAAAATAGTGTTGTAAAAATGAGAAATTGCTGGTCAAATTTTAACCCTTATAACTCCCTAACAAAATAAAATTTTGGTTCCAAAATTGTGCTGATGTAAAGTAGACATGTGGGAATGTTCCTTATTAAGTATTTTTTGTGAGATATCTCTGTGATTTAATTGCATAAAAATTCAAAGTTGGAAAATTGCAAAATTTCAAAGAAATTTTACCACTATCATGAAGTAAAATATGTCACTAGAAAACAATGTCAGAGAATCACTGGGATCCGTTGAAGTGTTCCAGAGTTATAACCTCATAAAGGACAGTGGTCAGAATTGTAAAAATTGGCCCGGTCATTAACGTGCAAAAGGTTTAACCCCTTCATGACCTTGGGATTTTTCGTTTTTCCGTGTTCGTTTTTCACTCCCCTCCTTCCCAGAGCCATAATTTTTTTATTTTTCCGTCAATTTGGCCATGTGAGGGCTTATTTTTTGCGGGACGAGTTGTACTTTTGAATGACATCATTGGTTTTAGCATGTCGTGTACTAGAAAACAGGAAAAGAATTCCAAGTGCGGTGAAATTGCAAAAAAAGTGCAATCCCACACTTGTTTTTTGTTTGGCATTTTTGCTATGTTCACTAAATGCTAAAACTGACCTGGCATTATGATTCTCCAGGTCAGTACGAGTTCATAGACACCTAACATGAGTAGGTTATGTTTTACCTAAGTGGTGAAAAAAAATTCCAAACTTTGCTAAAAAAAAAACAAAACAAAAATTGCGCCATTTTCCGATACTTGTAGCGTCTCCATTTTTCGTGATCTGGGGTCGGTTGAGGGCTTATTTTTTGCGTGCCAAGATGGCGTTTTTAATGATAGCATTTTGGTGCAGATATGTTCTTTTGATCGCCCGTTATTGCATTTTAATGCAATGTCGCGGCGACCTAAAAAACGTAATTCTGGCGTTTTGAATTTTTTTATCGCTACGCCGTTTAGCGATCAGGTTAATGCTTTTTTTTAATTGATAGATCGGGCGATTCGGAGCGCGGCGATACCAAATATGTGTAGATTTGATTTTTTTTTATTGATTTATTTTGATTGGGGCGAAAGGGGGGGGTGATTTAAACTTTTATATTTTTTTTATTTTTTTCACATTTATTTTAACTTTTTTTTTTTTACTTTTGCCATGCTTCAATAGCCTCCATGGAAGGCTAGAAGCAGGCACAACGCGATCGGCTCTGCTACATAGGAGCGATCTGCTGATCGCTGCTATGTAGCAGAAATGGAGGTGTGCTGTGAGCGCCGACCACAGGGTGGCGCTCACAGCCACCGGTGATCAGTAACCATAGAGGTCTCTAGGACCTCTATGGTTACCATCCTGATGCATCGCCGACCCCCGATCATGTGACGGGGGTCGGCGATGACGTCTTTTCCGGCCGCCCAGCCGGAAGCGGTAGTTAAATGCCGCTGTCTGCGTTTGACAGCGGCATTTAACTAGTTAATAGGTGCGGGCAGAATCGCGATCTGCCCGCACCTATTAACTAGTTAAATGCGCCTATTACGGGCACATGTCAGCTGTTCAAAACAGCTGACATGTCCCGGCTTTGATGCGGGCTCACCGCGGAGCCCTGCATCAAAGCAGGGGATCTGACCTCGGACGTACTATCCCGTCTGAGGTCAGAAAGGGGTTAAGGGACCTTTTTATATGCTTAGGAAGCCTTTGCAGGTGTTTTTGTTAATTATTCTAATTAACTGAGATAATGACTTTGGGGTTTTCATTGGCTGTAAGCCATAATCATCAACATTAACAGAAATAAACACTTGAAATAGATCACTCTGTTTGTAATGACTCTACATAATTTATTTCAGATCTTGAATACAAAAAGTGAAACTCATTAACTTTTTGATATTCTAATTTTGTGAGAAGCACCTTTATCTTGCACTCCATGTTCTATAGTTATGCTGCACTGCTGTTGGAATCCTCACATTGTACATGATAAATAATAAGTAACTTCAAACTTTTTGACAGCTTGTCAAAGCAAAATGCTTTTTCACTTTTCAGACAACAAATCCGTTGCTTTTCCCAAAGAGGGATTATTTTTGGATGACTTGTTAAAATGTTATGGTTTCTTTAATTTCTAAACAAACCTGTTTCTCACTCAAGAAAAAGGAACATTTTTGGATAGTTTGTTTAGATCAATCTACAAGGAACACTCTGTCTTTGTGCACTAGTCAAGAAGATTTACAATTTTTACAAGAAAAATGTATTGCTGCCAATACAATTTTCAAGTTTGTTGTCATGGTGAAATAAGCTTTCGCTTTTTCATCTTTTTGTTTCACCCACAGAAATACAAGTTTTCTTTCAATATTTTTGTGATCTGCCAAAAAAATCTTATCCTGCAGACAGCTGCTTAAACCTCTTGTCTCCACAGTCAATTTCCACAGTCAATTTTCATTTTTGTACTTTTGGTTTTTTCTTTTACTCTCCTTCCAAAAGCCATGCCATTTTAATTTTTCTGTATACATAGCTGCTTGTTTTTTTTTTTTGCAAGACTAATTTGAATTACATGTAAATGTACTGAAAACTAAAGACAAATGAAAAAATGCAATTCTATCACTGCTTTTTGGTTTTGGATTTATGATGTTCTTCGCATGGCGAAATGACCTGACATTATGATTCTCTACGGCAGTATGATTACGTCATTACCAAACTTGCATAATTTTTTGTATGTTGGGGTTCGGGGTTGTGTAAAGATTTCACTAGACCATTGACTATTTTTTATTTTTGTCAATGGACCACAAGGGTTTTTTGCATTGAAGGCACACAATGTTTTGATTTTTTTTTTTTTTTTAAAGGGAGGAGTAACACCATTCTGAAGTTTAATTTTTTTTTTTCTCGTTACAGAATCTGACATTTTGGTTGATTAACTTCATATTTTTCTAAACCAGACCTTTTTTTTTTTAGTTTTTCTATTTCTATTTGAAAAAGATGGAGAAGGGGAAGAAGATTAAAATTTTTTGATTTTTGAGTTGTTTTTTTTTAGTTACCTTAAGGGATCTACATTGATCACTAGTACTGTACTCTGCAATACCTCATTAAAAATCATAGTCTCCTACTAAGTTCAGAATGTTGCTAGGCTTCACAGGGATACCAAGATGTCAGTAATAGGGGCCCTTCAGCAAGTCCCCAGCAGCAGATATCAATTTTGCTTACTTGTGCAGTTAATACACGAGATCTAAAGTTCACACATTCCGTTTTGGTTTTGTTCGGTTTTGTTTTTTAACATGTGTTTCTTTATTCCTTGTTTCCATGTGTGCTCCTTTGTTGTTTTGCCGCCTTCAGTCTGAATTTAAAATGAACACATTCCAATAACAAGGAAAAACGCTGCATGAATCAGTGTGTCCATATTCTAGATTAGTTTCTCAGATAAGATACAGTAAAATATAACGATTGCTATTGCGTTCTCTATACCAGCGTAAAACTACAATTCGGCAGGAAGTTTTAGTTTCCAAACACTAGAGAACAGCATGTTGGGGGTTAATGAGTATATAGTAAAGCACATAAATTAGCTTGCAGAGAATCGTTCCTGGTTTTAAGGTAGACCATCCTAGTTTTGCGCAGTACCCTGGTATGAAATAATGCTCAGATGAGGTCCGCAGATGTAGACGGCGCAGCGCCATGCAGCAGTCACTAAAGAGTGTGAGGGAGTGGGGGTGTTCTACATCTGGCAGATGCAGTTGGTAATGTCTGATCATTGGGAGTGGTGGGTGTCAAACACCCAAAAACTTGACATTGATTGATTATGCTAGTGAAATGTCATCAATATAAAGCTAATGGAAAACCCATTTAAGCATCTCCATATGGTTCAAAAAAGTATTATGATGGAAAGTCAGCACAGGAATAGGACAGTCATATAATAGCTATTTGTTACTTTGTCAAAATAAGAAAGCTGCCTAGGGTGTTTGAGAAATTGTGTCTAATGTGATGGAAAAAGTAATAGATTGTGACTGATGAGCAATGAGTGATGAGGACTGATCAGCAAATTATAAGTGACAAACTGAGTGATTAGTGATGATTGCAAAATGATGATTTTAATACTGAATAGCAGGGGGCAGGAGTGGAGTTAGCAGCAGGAATGATGAGTTGTGAAAGATCATCACTCTGACACTTGGAACTATCTTCTTGGCATTGTAAGCAGAAGCAAAGACCGGTGAAGTCATTGAATGCCAAAGAACATTATACGGTATGTAAATATATGCAAAGTATTTACAGTATGTGACACTTCTAATGACATCAACAACTAGGGACTACTAAAAGGTAAATCTTAACTTGGGCTAGGATATCAAATGAAAAAGCAAACATCTTTATTATATAAACATTATTTATGATTTTGATTAATTTTGTGTGTTTTTCAACTATTTTAGACAACTTTACACAAATTCCCAAATGATCTATGTACAGCATCGACTGATGTAAATTCAGGATGTGGCAGTTAACACGTCAGTATCTTTAGCATATAATTGCACACAATTTAGATTTGAAACCTGTATTTATAAGAAAAGCTCCATGAAACATTAAGAACCATTCATAGTTTATTTTCATATTTTAAGCGGAGCACTCCTCTAATTCCCGCTGCTCTACCGATTATGGAACAGTTTTTAATTTTATTTTGCGCCTCTCTATGCCAAAGTTATGCCCTCTGCTTATAATGGTGCAAATTCTCCCTTCAACCAAGTAAGTGTATACCACAGAACGTCTCTGTGGGCACATTTTGATTGCCCAGCATCAGAAGAAATAGCAATTGTCTACAGAGAAGTTCAGTGATATACTCCCAGTTTGTTGAAGGGAAAGTTTGCAGTTATAACCAAGGGGTATAACTTTGGGGGGGAAAAAAAGTGTATGAAAGAAAAAAATTACTGTTCCAGAATAAATGAAGCAGCACCAATTTTAAGTGGTACTCCGTTTAAATGAAAAATCCCACTGAAAGGTTCTGTTTAAAATAGGTAAGGACCTTTTCTGTAGGTAAGGACCTGATGTAAGTGATATCAGTATAAAGAAAATAACACTATGGTGAAAACGATTGACACCTACTAGTACAGACACAATGCATTTACATTGGTCAATTATATTGTATGAGATGTACCAGCTAATTTGCAGATAATCAGCCAGTATAAACTGGATGCCAATCAGCCAATGAATCAGCAAACCGCTCATTCGTAGGGTGAAATTATCTTTTGGTATGCTTAAAAATCATCATTCTTGGTAGCACATCTTGTGTAAACAGGACATATGCTGCAGATAACAATGATATTCAATGCGTACAGAACCATCCAATAATGTTTGTTCTTCTCACTTGGAAAGTCAGCCATTTAAACCAGACCAAATGACAAACATGTAGCCAATAATAACATAAGATTGTATGATGTCACTATATAACATCCTATAGACGCCTCTCCATTACTAATCCACGGGCTTGATGAAAGTTGAATAAAATGATGCCTTGATAGCTGCGATTCGATGTCTTATTCCAGAGAAATCTATGTTTTTTTAAAGGGGTTGTGCCACGAACAAAAGTATATTTTAATCAATAGATCATGGAATAAAAATAAGTTCCACAACTGGAGGTGTTCAAAAAAAAAATGTTCTTGTCCCAAGAAACTTATAAAAGTGCCCCAGAGTAATGTCTGTGCCTGTGACAGTCCAACAACAGGTCGCATACACTACAGCTACTGGCAAAATGAGGAAGCAAGCGATACAGATATTACATTACTTTTTGCGAGTAAAACATTTCAATGGCTGTTTTTAAACAATATTTTAGCTCAAATAAAGAATTGGCAGCGATCCCCTGCTGTAATACTTGTATAGTCGTTTGCTTCCTCACCAAGCTAGTAGCTGTAGTTTATCTGACGTGCTCTTGCAGATACAGCCCGGGCACATTTATAAATTTTATCTTGGGACAAGAACAATTTATTTTAAAACACATTCAAGTGTGGAAATTATTTTTATTCCAAGATCTGTAGATAAAAATACAGTGGTAAAAATCCTAGAACCACACTGGGGACCAAGTGAATGACCTGCATAGAGCTGGGACCACCATAACAAAGGCTACCATCAGTAACACTGCGCCGCCAGGGACTCAGATCCTGCAGTGCCACGTGTCCCACTGCTTAAGCCAGTGCATGTACTGGCCCATCTTAAGATTGCTAGAGAGCATTTAGATTATCCAGAAGAGTATTGGGAAAATGTCATATGGTCTGATGTAACCAAAGTAGAACTGTTTGGTAGAAACAAAACTCATTGTGCTTGGAGGAGACAGAATGCGGAGTTGCATCCAAAGAACACCATGCCTACTGAGAAGCATGGGGGTGGCAACATCATGCTTTGGGGCTATTTCTCTGCAAAGGAACCAGGACGACTGGTCCATGAACATGAAAGAATGAATGGAGCCATGTAACGTGAGATTTTGGGTGCAAATCTCCTTCCGTCAGCAAGGGCATTAAAGATGAAATGTGGATGGGTCTTTCAGCATGATAATGATCCCGAGCACACCGCCAGGGCAACGAAGGAGTGGCTTTGTAAGAAGCATATAAGGTCCTGGAGTGGCCTAGCCAGTCTCCAGATCTCAATCCCATAAAAAAAAAAAAAACTTTGGAGAGAGTTGAAAGTCCTTGTTGCCCATTGACAGGTCCAAAACATCACTGCTCTAGAGGAGATCTGCATGGAGGAATGGGCCAACATACCACCAACAGTGTGAGTCAACCTTGTGAAGTTCTTAAAGAAAACGTTTGACCTCTGTCATTGCCAACAAAGGATATATAACAAAATATTGAGATGAAGTTTTGTTATTTACCAAGTACTTATTTTCCAACATAATTTGCAAAATAAATCTTTCAAAATCAGACAAGGTGATTTTCCCCTTACTAAATACTTTTTTTCCCCACTGTATACTTTAGTTCATGTTACAATCCCTTTAACCCCGTTACCCCCCCAAGCATGTTTTCACCTTCACGACCAAGCCAAATTTTACAATTCTGACCAGTGTCACCTAGTGTGGTAATAAATCTGGAAAACTTCATAGTATCTCACAGATTCTGAGACTTTTTTTGCGACATATCGCACGTCATGATAGTGGTAAAATGTCTTCAATATCACTTGCGTTTAATTGTCAAAAAAAAAACTGAAAATTTGGTGAAAATTTGGCAATTTTCTAACTTTTCAAGTACTGTATTTTCTGGCGTATAAGACTACTTTTTAACCCTTGAAAATCTTCTCAAATGTCGGGTATCGTCTTATACGCCAGGTGTCGTCTAATAGGGCAGGTGCGGAGTAATCTGCGGTCGCCGCATATTGTGGGGGGAGCAACCCCAATGACGAGGTGAGGGGGCACCTCACCGGGAAGGTGTAAGTGAAGCAGAGGCAGAGAAGGAGATAATAGGATACAAGGGCGAGCCAGATGAGTGAAAGAGGAGTGCTTTTCTAGGCACAGCATCGCTCTCTCTCTTTTTTGCATAACCCTGACATCCCAGACGCTGACAGTTTGCTTCACTTACACCTTCCCAGTGAGGCGCTCCCTCACCTCGTCATCGGGACCACGCCCCCCCCACTATATACTTCGACCGCAGATTGCTCCGCACCCACCCTATAAGATGACACCCGGCATATAAGACAACCCCCGACTTTTGAGAAGATTTTATATTTTAATTGGAAAAGTTGGGGGTCGTCTTAGACGCCGGAAAATATGGGAATTTGCTATGAACAGTTGGATAAAAATGACTGAGTTCTTAAGAGATATGTATTCCTAGTTATAGACCGCTGGGGAAAAAAAAAATTACAGTCTAATTTCGCCTCTGGGTGAGATTTCACAAAGCCAAAGCCTTTGTGTATCACTATATGTCCAGCTTGTTAACAGTTTAGAAGAAACATTAAATTGCCAGTTTGCTGACTTTTCATTCTACGTAATGCACTCTTAGTTAATTTTTATCATAACGTGTAAAAGCTGATGCACAGTATATACATATACAGCTCTGGCAAAAATTAAGAGACCACTGCAAAATGTTCAGTTTGTCTGATTTTTCTCTTTAAAGGTAGAGTAAAATGTAAATTGTTCATTTATAATGTTTTAACTCAAGAAGAGTACAGAAATCATTTTTTTGTGGAATAACCATGATTTTTAATCACAGCTTTCATGCGCCTTGGCATGATTTACACAAGTCTTTCACATTGCTTTTGGGTGACGTTATGCCACTCCTGGTACAAAAATTGAAGCAGTTCTTCTTTGTTTGATCAAGATAAGTAAAAGCAGTCAGAGGGGAGCGCAGAGGAATTGACCCAGGGAAGGGGAGATGAAAGGGAGTTGTCAAGCACCACCGCAGCTCCAGCTGAATACCTCCAAAGGAGGATAAGAGCGTGTGTCAAACAGAAATCAGTCCCAGGAGCGCTGAAGGAAACTCAGACAACATATGTCGTTTACCACAACGCGTTTCAACGGTAAACACCTACCTGAAGAAGACGGTGTTTACCGTTGAAACGCGTTGTGGTAAACGACATATGTTGTCTGAGTTTCCTTCAGCGCTCCTGGGACTGATTTCTGTTTGACACACTTCTTTGTTTGATGGCTTGTAACTATCCATCTTCCTCTTGATTACATTCCAGAGGCTTTCAATGGGGTTCAGGTCTGGAAATTAAGCTGGCCATGACAGGAATTTGATGTGGTGGTCCTTCATCCACACCTTGATTGACCTAGCTGTGTAGCATGGCACACTGTCCAATATATATATATATATATATATATATATATATATATATATATATATATATATATATATATACACACAAATACATACACACACGCACATCTACTATATAAAGCTGAATGTGTGTGTGTGTGTGTGTGTGTGTATGTGTGTATGTCCGGGATTGGCATCTGCACCGTCGCAGCTACAGCCACAAAATTTTGCACAGTCACACGTCTGGACCCCGAGAGCGTCATAGGCTATGTTGTGATGCGAAATTTTAACCCCGCGCGTTCCAATTCACCAAACAATTTTGCCCCTATCTACATAATGGGAAAAAAAGTGAAAGGAAAAGTGTTGGAGGCAAATTGACAGCTGCCAGATGTGAACAAGGGGGACTTAAAGAATGAGAGCGATGGCGCAAAAGAGTATATACCGATCAGTTGCTAAGGTGGGGCCACGACATGGGATACTCACCACACACGGGGATATGAACACACACACAAAATGCGCCACACACTACCACGTGCTTGAACACATAGACCACCCTCAGCACACATTTCACCACAAATACACCAACCTCGCCACATAAAAGTCGAAACACAAAAGTCGCCGCTCAAAACTCGCCACGTGCAAAACTCGCCACATGCAAAAACTAGGCTCACGCAAAACTCGCCACAAGTGCAAAACTCACCTCATGGAAAACTCACCACACGCAAAACTTGCACACGCGGAAAAATTGCCACATGCACAAAATTTGCAACACATGCAAAAGTTGCCTCACACAAAACTTGCACATACTCAAAAGGCACCAGATATAAAACTCACCACGTGCAAAACTCGCCATGCGCAAAACTTGCTGCACACAACTTGCTACACTAACCTGTCACATGCAACTCGACACACAAAAAGTTGCTACACGCATGTTGCCACACAAAACTCAGCTCACAAAAGTCGCTACATGCATGTCGCCACACACAACTCAACACACACAACTTGACAAACGAAACTCGCCCTAAAACACACACAAGTCTGGTATAAGCCTTCAAAAATAAAAATCTGATTAATAAGCAGACAAACTACAAGAGCAACAAATGTACCATATAGGAAATACGCAGCTGTCAGTCACATGACCTGTCTATTATGTGTATGTGTGAGCTAATATATACTGCCAGGGGGAGGGCTTCCTGTTGGCTGGGGATTTATCAGGCTGCCAATTTATCTTACAAATACTGAGGTAAAAATACTGAGCAAATAACGTGTTAACGAGGTCTAATACAGGAGATCACACAGGTATATACTATATACAGGGGAGAAGACACAGATATATACTATATACAGGAGAGATGACACACAGGTATATACTATATAGAGGAGGAGATGACATACAGGTACATACTATATACAGGAGGAGATGACACACAGGTATATACAGGAGCAGATTACCTACAGCTATATACTATATACAGGAGGAGATGACATACAGGTATATGCTATATATAGAAGATGACATACAGGTATATACTATATACAGGAGGAGATGACACACAGATATATACTATATGCAGGGGAGATGACACAGGTATATACTATATACAGGAGGAGATGACATACAGGTATATACTATATATAGAAGGAGATGACATACAGGTATATACTATATATAGGAGGAGATGACATACAGGTATATACTATATATAGGAGGAGATGACATACAGGTATATACTATATACAGGGGAGATGACACACAGCAGGTATATACTACATACAGGGGAGATGACATACAGGTATATACTATATACAGGAGATGACATACAGGTGTTTACTATATATAAGGGAGATGACAAACATGTATATACTGAGGTGAAAATGAGAGGTGTGAGGTGAAAATGAAAAGGTGTGAGTGCAAAATGAGAGGAGTGAGGGAAAATAGTGTAGTGATCGGAAAATGACAGATGTGAGGTCGAAATGATGTGTTAGGGGGGAATGAGAGGAGTGAGGGAGAAAATGAGAGGTGTGAGGGAGAAAATGAGAGATGTGAGGGGGAAAATTAAAGATGTGATTGGGAAAATGAGAGGCGTGATGGGAAAATAAGAGAAGTGACGTGCTATAACTAACCACAGATATTTACTATGCCCAGGCAACGCCGGGCTCTTCAGCTAGTACATATACATATATACATATATATATATATATATATATATATATATATATATACACACATATTTAAGTCCATATATATTTGGACAGAGACAACATTTTTCTTATTTTGGTTATATACATTACCACAATGAATTTTAAACAAAACAATTCAGATGCAGTTGAAGTTCAGACTTTCAGCTTTCATTTGAGGGTATCCACATTAAAATTGGATGAAGGGTTTAGGAGTTTCAGCTCCCTAACATGTGCCACCCTGTTTTTAAAGGGACCAAACGTAATTGGACAGGACAGATTACATAATTTTAAATAAAATGTTCATTTTTAGTACTTGGTTGAAAACCCTTTGTTGGCAATGACTGCCTGAAGTCTTGAACTCATGGACATCACAAGACACTGTGTTTCCCCCTTTTTGATGCTCTGCCAGGCCTTCACTACGGTGTTTTTCAGTTGCTGTTTGCTTGTGGGACTTTGAGATGAGGTGGCTGACTTGGCCATTCAAGAATATTCCACTTCTTTGCTTTAATAAACTCCTGGGTTGCTTTGGCTTTATGTTTTGGGTCATTGTCCATCTGTAGTATGAAACGATGACCAATCAGTTTGGCTGCATTTGGCTGGATCTGCGCACACAGTATGGCTCTGAATACTTCAGAATTCATTCGGCTGCTTCTGTAATTATGTCACATCATCAAACACTAGTGACCCAGTGCCACTGTCAGCCATGCATGCCCAAGCCATCACACTGCCTCCGCCGTGTTTTACAGATGATGTGGTATGCTTTGGATCATGAGCTGTACCACGCCTTCGCCATACTTTTCTCTTTCCATCATTCTGGTAGAGGTTGATCTTGGTTTCATCTGTCCAAAGAATGTTCTTCAAGAACTGTGCTGGCTTTTTTAGATGTTTTTTTTTTTAGCAAAGTCCAGTCTAGCCTTTTTATTCTTGATGCTTATGAGTGGCTTGCACCATGCAGTGAACCCTCTGTATTTACTTTCATGCAGTCTTCTCTTTATGGTAGATTTGGATATTGATACGCCGATCTCCTGGAGAGTGTTGGTCATTTGGTTGGCTGTTGTGAAGGGGTTTCTCTTCACCATGGAGATTATTCTGCAATCATCCACCACTGTTGTCTTCTGTGGGCGCCCAGGTCATTTTGCATTGATCAGTTCACCAGTGCTTTCTTTCTTTCTCAGGATGTACCAAACTGTAGATTTTGCCACTCCTAATATTGTAGCAATTTCCTGGATGGGTTTTTTCTGTTTTTGCAGCTTAAGAATGGGTTATTTCACCTTCATGGAGAGCTCCTTTGACCGTTTGCTTACTTCACAGGAAAACCTTCCAAATGCAAGCACCACACCTCAAATCAACTCCAGGCCTTTTATCTGCTTGAGAATGACTTAAAGGGATTGCCCACACCTGTCCATGAAATAGCCTTGGAGTCAATTGTCCAATTACTTTTGCCAAGAGTGTGCAAAGCAGTCATCAAAGCAAAAGGTGGCTACTTTGAAGAACCTAGAGTGTAAGACGCAATTTCAGTTGTTTCACACTTTTTTGTTAAGTATATAATTCCATATGTGTTAATTCATAGTATTGATGCCTTCAGTGTGAATGTACAATTTTCATAGCCATGAAAATACAGATAAATCTTTAAATGAGAAGGTGTGTCCAAACTTTACTTTTGGTCTGTACTTATTGTAGGGATTGTACTCGCTCAGGTGCGGCAGATGACACTCTGGAGGCACGTTTCATTAAAAGTTCACAGGTTTATTGCTCCATAAACCACATAGCAACAGGAACAACAGGTAAACAGTCTTACTTCAGACAGTTGAATCCTCAATGTCCATATTAGAGCTCTGCTCTCTCTCAGACCTGTAGGCATACAGGCTGTGCCATGTCCAGCACGTAGGCTCTCCAGCCTAAATATGGTCTCTGTGTGCTGTTCAGGACGTCTGTCCCCACTTGGAACCGTCCAACACACAGGCCACTCTGCAGTGTCCAGCCAGGACACATGGAAGTCTGTCCACACTTGCAGACTCCCAAACACTCTCCACATGGGCTACACACACCTCTTTACATAAGTGTAACCACACCCAGATACCGGTCACATGGCCAGTCAGGTGAGTGTGACATCACCACAGGTCCTTCAACACAAAACCATCTTAGGTATTCAAACACGCCTCTTAGGGTGGGTTTGTAGGTGACTGAACCCACCCATCTCTCCAATCACCTGGAAGCCTTCCCAATGTAAACAAATCCCTCAGCAGTAGATCTGCTTGAGCAAAACATACCCAGGCTTCCATCACAGGGCCACCCACCTCTGCGATACATACCGTCCATTAATCACATGACCTTTAGCCACGCTACAATATAATATATATATATATATATATATATATATATATATACACATATACACACACACACAATATATACATATACACAATATATATATATATATTATGTGTTTATATGTATATATGTGTGTATATGTATATATGTGTGTATATGTATATATGTGTGTATGTATATATATATATATATATATATATATATATATATATATATATAAATATATATATATATATATATATATATATATATATATATATGTACATACATACATACACACACATTATACATATATATTATACACTGCTCAAAAAAATAAAGGGAACACTTAAACAGAATATAACTCAAGGTAAATCAAACTGTCCACTTAGGAAGCAACACTGTTTGCACAACAGCATGTGAAATGGATTGTCAAATGGAATAGACAACAGATGGAAATTATTGGCAATTATCAGAACACACTCAATAAAGGAGTGGTTCTACAGATGGGGACCACAGACTGTCTCAGTACCAATGCTTTCTGGCTGATGTTTTGGTCACTTTTGAACGTTGGTTATGCTTTCACACTCGTGGTAGCATGAGACGGACTCTACAACCCACACAAGTGGCTCAGGCAGTGCAGCTCATCCAGGATGGCACATCAATGCAAGATGTGGCAATAAGGTTTGCTGTGTCTGTCAGCGTAGTGTCCAGAGGCACTACCAGGAGACAGGCCAGTACACCAGAAGACGAACCCATGGATGGGGCCGTAGGAGGGCAACAACCCAGCAGCAGGACCGCTACCTCTGCCTTTGTGCAAGGAGGAACAGGAGGAGCACTGCCAGAACCCCGCAAAATGACTTCCAGCAAGCCACAAATGTGCATGTATCTGCACAAACGGTTAGATCATCCTCATGGAGTCAGTGTCTGAGTGCCCGACATCCACAGATGGGGGTTGTCCTCACAGCCCAACACCATGCAGGAAACTTGGCATTTGCCACAGAACACCAGGATTGGCAAATTCGCCACTGGCACCCTGTGCTCTTCACAGATGAAAGCAGGTTCACACTGAGCACATGTGACAGACGTGACAGAGTCTGGAGACGCCGTGGAGAGATCTGCTACCTGCAACATCCTTCAGCATGACCGGTATGGCATTGGGTCAGTAATGTGCCCTCCATGTGCTCGCCAGAGGTAGCCTTACTGCCATTAGGTACAGAGAGGAGATCCTCAGACCCCTTGTGAGACCATATGCTGGTGCGGTTGGCCCCGGGTTCCTTCTAATGCAGGAGAATGCCAGACCTCATGTGGCTTGAGTGTGCCAGCAGTTCGCAAAATGAAGGCATTGAAGCTATGGACTCGCCTACCAGTTCCCCAGACCTGAATCCGATTGAACACATCTGGGACATCATGTCTCGCACCATCCACCAACGCCACGTTGCACCGTAGACTGTCCAGGAGTTGGCGGATGCTTTAGTCCAGGTCTGGGAGAAGGTCCCTCAGAATACCATCTGCCGCCTCACCAGGAGCATGCCCAGGCATTGTAGGGAGGTCATACAGGCACGTGGAGGCCACACACACTACTGAGCATCATTTCCTTGTCTTGAGGCATTTTGACTGAAGTTGGATCAGCCTGTAACTTCATTTTCCACTTTGATTTTGAGCATCATTCCAACTCAAGACCTCCGTGGGATATTAGTTGTGATTTACGTTGATAATTTTTTTTGTTTTATTGTTCTCAACACATTCCACTATGTAATGAATAAAGATTTCCAACTGGACAATTTCAGTGATATCTAGGATGTGGGATTTTAGTGTTCCCTTTATTTTTTTGAGTAGTGTAAAAAAAAAAAAAAAAAAACTAATATATACAGTATATTTATATTATATGTATTTTTTTTATTATTTATGTCACGATGGAGGCAGGCTTTGCAGCATTGAGAATCTCTCCCCCCCCCCCCCCATGTGCTCACCCACCTATCCGCTCACCCACCTATCAGCTCTCTCTTTCCCCATGTGCTGACTTCTCCCATCTGTGCTCTCTTCTTTGCCCTATCTACCCCATGTGCTATCCCCCTTGTCTGCTGTCTCTCTCCTTCCTGTGCTGTGTTCTCCCCTCAAAGACAATACTGACATTACAGCAGAACATCACAGTGGATACATTTTGTGAGGTAAAATATTGTTTAAAAACAGTCAGTGAAATATTTTACCTGACAAAAGAAATCCTCTGTGATCCCCTGCTGTAATGTCAGTATTGTCTTTTGCTTGCTCCCCTGCCCAGAAGCTGTGTCATGCTCCGTACATGGTCAGACAGTCAATTTTTAAAATGAACTTTCTTTTGTGGGAAAACCCCTTTAATGTGACCGACTTCCTCTGCTTGTAGTCACGTCGCACATCTGCAGCCGTGATCAACCAAATGATTCACTGCGCCTGCTTGGAATTTGCTCAGGCACTCAGACCATTGCCATCTTTGTGCAGACAGATAGCGTTAGTCACATTAAAACTACGAATGTGCGCCTCCTGTACGATAATGGCGGCGGTCAGTGAATCATTCGGCTGATCCTGGCGTCGGCGTGTTCGCGATGGTGGTAAGGTGCAAGAGGCTGCGTATGGCGTATACAGTGTGTGTGTGTGTATGCGTGTGTGTGTATGGGTGTGTATGGGTGTGTATGTATGCGTGTGTGTATGCGTGTGTGTGTATGGGTGTGTATGTATGTGTGTGGTGCATACGCCGTATACAGTGTGTGTGTGGCGTATACATTGTGTGTGGTGCATACAGTGTGCGTGTGCATGTGTATGCATTGCGTACGGCATATAAAGTGTGTGTGTGTGTGTGAGTGTGTGTGTGTGTGTGGTGCGACGGTGTTCTGCTTGTGGTACTGCGCAAGAGGCTGGTACCACCAGCAGTTTCCATATTGAGACACCCATCACTTGGGTGTCCCAATATGGGGGTCGGTGAACTTCCGCCGCTTAGAATTCTGGGATCCGGACACATCTGGATGGTCCAGGATGTGAAGACATTACATGGCAAGTATGCATGTGTAAAATATACATATATATAATTGTCTAAGGGTCACTTCTGTCTGTCTGTCTGTAACAGAAATCCCAAGTCATTAATTGGTCGCGGCAAAACAGCCACGACCAATCAGCGACGAGCACAGTCCGACGGCAAAGTGGCTGCTCCTTACTCCCCGCAGTACATACTCCTCTCCAGTCAGCGCTCACACAGGGTTAATGGCAGCGTTAAGGGACCGCATTATGCCGCGGTGTAACGCACTCCGTTAACGCTGATATTAACCCTGTGTGACCAACTTTTTACTATTGATGCTGCCTATGCAGCATCAATAGTAAAAAGATCTAATGTTAAAAATAATAAAAAAAAAAAAAATAGTTATATACTCACCGACCTTTGGCCCTTCGGATCCAGAACAGGCCTTTCCCGCTCCTCGCGACGATCTGATGACCGCTCCATGAATTGCGATCTCGCGAAATGATGACGTACGTCATCATCTCACGAGACCGCAATGCATTCTTGGGAACGGAGCACGCGAGGAGCATCAGTAAACGCTTCGACTGGATCCGGGGGCCAACGGAAGGAGAGTATATAACCAATTTTTATTTTAATTTTTTTTTTTTTTTTTTTTTTTTTTTAACAGGGATATGATGCCCACATTGTTATATACTATGTGGGCCGTGTAACATACTACGTGGGCTGTGCAGTATACTACGTGGGCTGTGCAATATACTACGTAGGCTGTGCAATATACTACGTGGGCTGTGCAATATACTACATGGCTGTGCAATATACTACGTGGGCTGTGTTATACACTACATGGGCTGTGTTATATACTGCGTGCGTGGGCTGTTATAAAATACGTGGCTGTGTTATATGCTATGTGGGCTGTTATACACTCCATGGGCTGTGTTATATACTACCTGGCTGTGCTATATACTCCTTGGGCTGTGTTATATACTCCGTGGGCTGTGCTATATACTCCGTTGTCTCCGTGCTACTCCGTAGTATATTGCCTAGCCACGTAGTATATTGCCTAGTCACGTAGTATATTGCCCACTTACAAAGTATATTGCCCAGTGACGTAGTATACAGCACAGAGCCACGTAGTATATTGCACAGCGCCACGTAGTATATTGCCCAGCCACATAGTATATTGGCTAATCATGCAGTATATTGCCCAGCTACATAGTATATTGCCCAGCCACGTATGTCACAGGTTAAAAAATAAAAAATAAACATATGCTCACCTTCCAAGGGAGCCCTTGTAGTCATGTCACCTGTGTGTGGTGCACTCGGCAGCTTCCGGTCCCAGGGTTGGTAGCGCAGGACCTGTGATGACATTGCGGTCACATGACCGTGACGTCATGGCAGGTCCTTCTCGTGCAGGCACTCAGGATCTGTGATGAGGTCGCAGTCACATGACCGTGACGTCATGGCAGGTCCTTGTCGCATACCATCCTCGCACCGAAACCTGCCGCTTGCATTGAGCAGTTACCGGAGCGTGGCGAGGAGCGGGAAAGGCGGTGGAAGGTGAGTTTATAATGATCCTTTTTCTTTTGACGCTGCATAGGCAGCATCAATAGTAAAAACTTGGTCACACAGGGTTAATAGCGGCGGTAACGGAGTGAGTTACCCACGGCATAACACCGTCCGTTACCGCCGGCATTAATCCTGTGTGAGCGGTGACCGGAGGGGAGTATACGGTCGCCGGGCACTGACTGCGGGGAGTAAGGAGCAGCGATTTTCTTCTGGACTGTGCTCATCGCTGATTGGTCGTGGCTGTTTTGCCGCGACCAATCAGCGACTTGGATTTCCTTGACAGACAGAGGCCGCGACCAATGAATATCCATGACAGAAAGAAGGACAGACAGACAGACAGAAGTGACCCTTAGACAATTATATAGTAGATATATTTCAGGCTGAAGAACAGAACATTACAGTTGGGTTGCTTCAATATGAAGTATTTGGGCTTTTTTTTTTAAATTGTGGAATAGTTGGGAATCCAAAAGTGGCTTAAATGAAACCTGTAATTGTATTGTATTCTTATGGCGAGAAACATGCTAAACCAATGATCCCACACTTGTACCTCTGTGTACCTTTTCACTTTATCTGCTACTTGTGGACAATTCTTACATAGACTATGGCATTTTAGGATAAGGAGGTTGTAATTGGTGAATTATTTATCTTGATGTGTAAGTGTATTATCAGCATTCTGTGTTTTTGTACTAAACGGTTAAGAATATTACTAGTTCATGATTGACAGGATGATGTATTTGCATGGTCATGGCTATTCAATTTACCCTGTGACTACAGAGCGCATGCTTGAGGAAGGGGAATGCCTGAGAAAATGTCAAAACATGACTCCACACCTATGTGCCTCTTCCAAACATCTGGATGCCTCGTGTAATAAGAGTTGGGCATGCTTAAAGAGTATCTTTAAATATTTCCCTGCGACTTGTTTATATCAATAGAAGCTTTTGCATAGGGCACTATCCAGCCTAAAGCCTTCCCTTGCCAAAATCAAACCCATAATACGCCTGCTTGCTCATTTTTTCTTTGTAGAAAAAATAGCAATTTTCCTTAATACACAGGAAAAAAAATTAAGCAAAAGTAAAAACTTACAAAGTTAAATCACAAGCACAATTGATGATTCTATAGATAAGGATAGATAGAAAGATAGATAGCAAATTAAATATTCTATTGTGCGAGGGCAGATATTTGTCCATTTTATGCAATGGATGGGCTATCACCCTACCCATCATTAATTTTAGAATGCATTGTTTGCCTTAGTTGTCATGAAATAATTGGATCTGTCTGTATGATTGGAAAGTCACAGCAGCTATATAATTTCAATTTATTCTGCTTGTCAAAAAGATAAGAAGTAACAAATGCCTTCACAATTATGCTCACACAGACCAATCCGGATCTAAAAAGGTTAAAATCTGCATATGTACCAACCCAGTACAAGATATTCCTAGCAGCTAGACAGACAGATTATGTGCGCCTTGACAATTTTCATAGCCAAGAGAGAAGTTTCCTTTTTCTAGGGTTTGTTTTCCAGCCACAAAACCTAATTTTTACCTTAAAGTGTACTTGTCATTTCAAACTTTTCAGATGAAGCTGTTGTGTGGGTGCACAAAGAATATCACTTTTATTTAAACTTCTATTATGCTTTTTCCTCTCTGCAGGCTACAGTCATAATTTTCAGTTTTCTTTGACCTAATGGGTGGAAACTAGCTGCTATAATGTCTTCTATACATAGTACATAAAGAGATCAATTTCTGCTCTTGTCTTTCTACAAGACACAGAGAAAAAAAAGCAGCATCACAGTCATACAGCAGTACTGAGCTCTGTGGCTGTGAATCCAGCACTGAGGTAAAATATTTGCCAAATGCAACACCACTATCTCCTCATTGTTTCTGCCTGGTTTCACTGTGCTTGGTGCTCTCCACTTTTCTTCTCTCCATTAATAGGCGTTATAAGCTGATACTTCAATTCGTTTTAAATCATGAAAAAAAGAGAAAAATGTGTCAGCTTTCCCTCCTATCAGCCAGCAATCACAGGAAGAATAGTTGAAGTTGAAAATTTGACCTCGCTGATTCTTAGTCATAATATTCAAAACCCGTAACGAATTTGATGTCTAATTTAGACCTCTCGCCTAATCTTTTTATGAAATATACACTAATGAATACACACTAAAGAAGATCCTCTCCCACCTTAAAAGCAAAGCAGACTACTAGCTCACAGAATGACTCAAGACTAGAGTTGAGCGACCTTGACCTTTTTAGAGTCGAGCCGGGTTTCGCGAAACCCGACTATCTCAAAAGTCGGGTCGAGTGAAATCGGCCGATTATGACGTAAAGTCAGGATCGACCGAAACACGAAACCCAATGCAAGTCAATGGGGCAGCATAGTCGGCAGTGAGTGGGGGCCAGGAAAACACCTAGAGTGCCCATTTTAATGTCAAAACCATCCATTCTTCTTAATGAAGCTTGTCAAGCGTAATTTACCTTATAATAATTGGAAGGCATTTGAAATTGGGGGTCATTTGGCTAAAGTTGTGTGGGGTAGGGCTGGTTCAAGTAATTAGTGGGCCCAGGAAATCTGGACCACGTCACGGCAGTGGAGCAGGGAGAGGTAAGTATTTCAACTTTGCAAGTGCTGTGATCCTGAGCAAGCAGGGGGGGCCCACTTGTTGGCATTGGCACTGGCACAGGGCCCCTCAAAGTACAGCGGTGTGTTTGCACGGCGGGGGCGCCTCCCACCGGCAGCAACACTTTTGCGTACTATGAGAGGCCCTGTGCCAGTGACGTCGCCAACTAGTATTCCTCCCCCCACCTGATGAAGGAACCTGCACTTTCATCTGCACCTTCCTCTTTGTCCCCGTGTAAGGTGGTATGGTATGCGGGTAGAGCAACCTGACTTTCAGCAGGGTCACAATGTTGTTGTGTAGCATGCACGGGGAATGTTGCGTTATGGGTCAATGTACCAGCAGACTCATCTATCACTGGCTGGGCAATGGGCACGATGAAGTGGAAACACAGATATAGGCCCAAAGAATAAAGTGGGCTAAATGCAGTTCAAAATTGGTAACACAGGAATAACCAGGGGGCATTGCAGTGGAGGACAACTGGAATGAGAGGCTGACACAGAGAGTAGGGCCAAATCAGTAAGTAGTCGAAATGCAGTTCAAAATTGGCAACCGTAGTAAACAGGCGGCACAGCTTTGTTCAGTGGAGGAGAACAGCAAGGAGTGGCAGACACCGATAGTAGGCCCCAACCCAACTAGTAGGCCAAATGCAGTCTAACATTAACAACTACTTAACGAGAGCCTGAAAATGGAATTTCAGGACAGGAAACCAGGAGAACAGCAAGGAGTGGCAGACACCGATAGTAGGCCCCAAACCAACTAGTACGCCAAATGCAGTTGTTCCATTTAACCACAATTTAATGAGAGCCTGAAGATAGAAGCTCAGGAAAGGCAACCTGGGGAACACCTTGGAGTGTAACACACCATCTCTCTCCACCCCATACCCATTTTGTAGGCCTAATGCAGTGTACTTTTCTACAACTACTAAACGAGAGTCGGAAGACCGAAGCAATGGCAAGGAAACCTGGGGAACACCTTGGAGTGTAACACACCATCTCTCTCCACCCCATACCCAATTTGTAGGCCTAATGCAGTGTAGTTTCCAAGAACTACTAAACGAGAGCCGGAAGATCGAAGCTCAGGAAAGGCAACCTGGGGAACACCTTGGAGTGTAACACAACGTATCTCTACACCACGGAAGGGCTGATTCTTAGGAAGGAAGGCTGTTGGAAATAAGCATTGCGCGTCCGAGGGTGATTATATTCTTATTAGGTATATACTCACCCTCGGACGCGCCCTGCTTCTTTATTTGGAATGAATGTTTATTTGCAATGTGGTGTTGACTTTATCTATTATTTTGGTAATTAATGATTTTATTATTTTCATTGTTTTGCATCTTCTCGGCAATAATATAAAGAAGACGCGACAGGACAACACTCGGCGGATGCCATATGTGTGTTTTCAATTTAAAAAACCTTTCAGTTAACTACTTGCAGGAGAAAGTAATTGTAGCTGGTGGCCATTTTTAGTACTGTACCAGATTTTAGTTGTGTGTTTGTTTTTAATGTTAAAATGTCTGCATTTGATATCTCTCCAGTATTTTCTTTTTTGTAAGCAAAATACTTATTTTTATATTTTCTGATGTTGGTTCCAGGGGTACACGGGCAGCAGTGCCCTGGTCAGTGTAGTAGTAGTTGAAAGAATGGACCGCAGACAGGCATCGAAGGCCTAAAATAAAAAAATTGGGCTGGCTGTAGGCAATTTTAAATTGGTTCCAGGGGTACACGGGCAGCAGTGGTGTGGTCAGTGGAGGCCTAGTGGAAGGAGTGACCGCAGACAGGCATCGAAGGCCTAAAATAATAACACATGGCTGTAGGCAATTTTAAATTGGTTCCAGGGGTACACGGGCAGCAGTGGTGTGGTCAGTGGAGGCCTCCTGGAAGGAGTGACCGCAGACAGGCATCGAAGGCCTAAAATAATAACACATGGCTGTAGGCAATTTTAAATTGGTTCCAGGGGTACACGGGCAGCAGTGGTGTGGTCAGTGGAGGCCTAGTGGAAGGAGTGACCGCAGACAGGCATCGAAGGCCTAAAATAATAACACATGGCTGTAGGCAATTTTAAATTGGTTCCAGGGGTACACGGGCAGCAGTGACCTGGTCAGTGTAGTAGTAGTTGAAAGAATGGACCGCAGACAGGCATCGAAGGCCTAAAATAAAAAAATTGGGCTGGCTGTAGGCAATTTTAAATTGGTTCCAGGGGTACACGGACAGCAGTGGTGTGGTCAGTGGAGGCCTAGTGGAAGGAGTGACCGCAGACAGGCATCGAAGGCCTAAAATAATAACACATGGCTGTAGGCAATTTTAAATTGGTTCCAGGGGTACACGGACAGCAGTGGTGTGGTCAGTGGAGGCCTAGTGGAAGGAGTGACCGCAGACAGGCATCGAAGGCCTAAAATAATAACACATGGCTGTAGGCAATTTTAAATTGGTTCCAGGGGTACACGGGCAGCAGTGCCCTGGTCAGTGTAGTAGTAGTTGAAAGAATGGACCGCAGACAGGCATCGAAGGCCTAAAATAATAACACATGGCTGTAGGCAATTTTAAATTGGTTCCAGGGGTACACGGACAGCAGTGGTGTGGTCAGTGGAGGCCTAGTGGAAGGAGTGACCGCAGACAGGCATCGAAGGCCTAAAATAATAACACATGGCTGTAGGCAATTTTAAATTGG
The DNA here is from genome assembly GCF_032444005.1 of Ranitomeya imitator. Classification (NCBI taxonomy): domain Eukaryota; kingdom Metazoa; phylum Chordata; class Amphibia; order Anura; family Dendrobatidae; genus Ranitomeya; species Ranitomeya imitator. The sequence continues at coordinate 241,639,204 of NC_091282.1, forward strand.
TTCCAGGGGTACACGGGCAGCAGTGGTGTGGTCAGTGGAGGCCTAGTGGAAGGAGTGACCGCAGACAGGCATCGAAGGCCTAAAATAATAACACATGGCTGTAGGCAATTTTAAATTGGTTCCAGGGGTACACGGGCAGCAGTGGTGTGGTCAGTGGAGGCCTACTGGAAGGAGTGACCACAGACAGGCATCGAAGGCCTAACATAACAAAAATGTCAATACAATGGTATTGTCAGTGGCAGGCATTGAAGGATGTCAGCGCATAGACTAAACATTGGTGGAGCTGTGAGATAATTTTGCAAGTGGTAGAGCACTGTTTGAGCTGGGGTGGGGGGAAACTGTCTTGTGGCCGGCGGTACAGGCCCATGGCCCCTCATATTACAACGGTGTGTCTGACGTTGGGTGCGCACCACCACCGCCAGAGACACTTTATTGTACTAGGAGGGACCCAGTGGCAGTGCCGTCGACCAAAAGCGGGCTCACCCACCTCTTCAGACGAACTGCACTCTCACGGGTGCTGTCGCCAAGTGTCGATACCACGGCCCCGTGTGGGGAGTTTGGCCATTTAGTGAGGTGTAAACATGTCGTATGCTGGACAATCAGGTGCTGAAAATTACGAGATTGGAAAAGGCATTCAGAATAGTCCACAGGCAAGACCTTTTCATAGGAAAGCTAGGTGTCAGCCGGGCAAGGTGGGGCAAAAGATTTCGAAATCCAGTTGTGGTTCATTTTAATGAAGGTTAGATCATCTACATTTTGGGTAGCCAGACGAGTCCTTTTTTCTGTTAGTATTGAACCTGCATCACTGAATACTCTTTCTGATAGGACACTAGCTGCCGGGCAAGCAAGCTCCTGCAATGCATATTCTGCCAATTCTGGCCAGGTGTCTAATTTTGATGCCCAGTAATCAAATGGGAATGACGGTTGAGGGAGAACATCGATAAGGGATGAAAAATAGTTTGTAACCATACTGGACAAATGTTGTCTCCTGTCACTTTGAATTGATGCTGCAGTACCTGTCCTGTCTGCGGTCATAGCAAAATCACTCCACAACCTGGTCAGAAAACCCCTCTGGCCAACGCCACTTCTGATTTCTGCCCCTTTAACTCCTCTGGTCTGCTGGCCCCTGCAGCGCGTGTGAGAACGATCACGGGCGCTGTGTGCAGGGAATGCCAGAAGCAAACGGTCAACAAGAGTTGATTGTTTGGTTGCTAATATTAGTTCCAAGTTCTCATGTGGCATTAAATTTTGCAATTTGCCTTTATAGCGAGGCTCAAGGAGGCAGGCCAACCAGTAATCGTCATCGTTCATCATTTTAGTAATGCGTGTGTCCCTTTTGAGGATACGCAAGGCATAATCCGCCATGTGGGCCAAAGTTCCAGTTCTCAAATCTGCGGTTGTGCTTGGTTGAGGGGCAGTTTCAGGCAAATCCACGTCACTTGTGTCCCTCAAAAAACCAGAACCCGGCCTTGCCGCGCCACCAATTTCCAGTGGCCCCGGAAAAGCTTCCTCATTAAAAATATAATCATCCCCATCATCCTCCTCGTCCTCCTCCTCCTCTTCGCCCGCTACCTCGTCCTGTACACTGCCCTGGCCAGACAATGGCTGACTGTCATCAAGGCTTTCCTCTTCCTCAGCTGCAGACGCCTGATCCTTTATGTGCGTCAAACTTTGCATCAGCAGACGCATTAGGGGGATGCTCATGCTTATTATGGCGTTGTCTGCACTAACCAGCCGTGTGCATTCCTCAAAACACTGAAGGACTTGACACATGTCTTGAATCTTCGACCACTGCACACCTGACAACTCCATGTCTGCCATCCTACTGCCTGCCCGTGTATGTGTATCCTCCCACAAAAACATAACAGCCCGCCTCTGTTCACACAGTCTCTGAAGCATGTGCAGTGTTGAGTTCCACCTTGTTGCAACGTCTATGATTAGGCGATGCTGGGGAAGGTTCAAAGAACGCTGATAGGTCTGCATACGGCTGGAGTGTACGGGCGAACGGCGGATATGTGAGCAAAGTCCACGCACTTTGAGGAGCAGGTCGGATAACCCCGGATAACTTTTCAGGAAGCACTGCACCACCAGGTTTAAGGTGTGAGCCAGGCAAGGAATGTGTTTCAGTTGGGAAAGGGAGATGGCAGCCATGAAATTCCTTCCGTTATCACTCACTACCTTGCCTGCCTCAAGATCTACAGTGCCCAGCCACGACTGCGTTTCTTTCTGCAAGAACTCGGACAGAACTTCCGCGGTGTGTCTGTTGTCGCCCAAACACTTCATAGCCAATACAGCCTGCTGACGTTTGCCAGTAGCTGCCCCATAATGGGAAACCTGGTGTGCAACAGTGGCAGCTGCGGATGGAGTGGTTGTGCAACTGCGGTCTGTGGACGAGCTCTCGCTTCTGCAGGAGGACGAAGAGGAGGAGGAGGGGGTGCGAACGGCTACAGCCAATTGTTTCCTAGACCGTGGGCTAGGCAGAACTGTCCCAAACTTGCTGTCCCCTGTGGACCCTGCATTCACCACATTTAACCAGTGTGCCGTGATGGACACGTAACGTCCCTGGCCATGCCTACTGGTCCATGCATCTGTTGTCAGGTGCACCTTTGTGCTCACAGATTGCCTGAGTGCATGGACGATGCGCTCTTTAACATGCTGGTGGAGGGCTGGGATGGCTTTTCTGGAAAAAAAAGTGTCGACTGGGTAGCTCGTAGCGTGGTACAGCGTAGTCCATCAGGGCTTTGAAAGCTTCGCTTTCAACTAACCGGTAGGGCATCATCTCTAACGAGATTAGTCTAGCTATGTGTGCGTTCAAACCCTGTGTACGCGGATGCGAGGCCAAGTACTTCCTTTTTCTAACCATAGTCTCATGTAGGGTGAGCTGGACTGGAGAGCTGGAGATCGTGGAACTAGCGGGGGTGCCGGTGGACATGGCAGACTGAGAGACGGTGGGAGATGGTATTGTTGCCACCGGTGCCCTAGATGCAGTGTTTCCTACTACGAAACTGGTGATTCCCTGACCCTGACGGCTTTGGCCTGGCAAAGAAACCTGCACAGATACTGCAGGTGGTGCGGAAAATGGTGGCCCTACACTGCCGGAAGGGATGTTGCGTTGCTGACTAGCTTCATTGGCCGAGGGTGCTACAACCTTAAGGGACGTTTGGTAGTTAGTCCAGGCTTGCAAATGCATGGTGGTTAAATGTCTATGCATGCAACTTGTATTGAGACTTTTCAGATTCTGTCCTCTGCTTAAGGTAGTTGAACATTTTTGACAGATGACTTTGCGCTGATCAATTGGATGTTGTTTAAAAAAATGCCAGACTGCACTCTTTCTAGCATCGGATACCTTTTCAGGCATTGCAGACTGAGCTTTAACCGGATGGCCACGCTGTCCTCCAACAGGTTTTAGCTTTGCCACGCGTTTTGGGCAAGATACGGGCCCGGCAGATGGAACCTGTTGCGATGTTGATGCCTGCTGCGGCCCCTCCTCCTCCGCTTCAGAACTGCTGCCGCCTGCACCCTGTTCCCCCAATGGCTGCCAATCGGGGTCAAGAACTGGGTCATCTATTACCTCTTCTTGTAGCTCGTGTGCAACTTCGTCTGTGTCACCATGGCGGTCGGTGGTATAGCGTTCGTGATGGGGCAACATAGTCTCATCAGGGTCTGATTCTTGATCAGCACCCTGCGATGGCAATGTTGTGGTCTGAGTCAAAGGACCAGGATAGTAGTCTGGCTGTGGCTGTGCATCAGTGCACTCCATGTCAGATTCAACTTGTAATGGGCATGGACTGTTAACTGCTTCACTTTCTAAGCCAGGGACGGTATGTGTAAAGAGCTCCATGGAGTAACCCGTTGTGTCGCCTGCTGCATTCTTCTCTGTTGTTGTTTTTGCTGAAGAGGACAAGGAAGCGACTTGTCCCTGACCGTGAACATCCACTAACGACGCGCTGCTTTGACATTTACCAGTTTCACGAGAGGAGGCAAAAGAGCTAGAGGCTGAGTCAGCAAGATAAGCCAAAACTTGCTCTTGCTGCTCCGGCTTTAAAAGCGGTTTTCCTACTCCCAGAAAAGGGAGCGTTCGAGGCCTTGTGTAGCCAGACGACGAACCTGGCTCCACAGCTCCAGACTTAGGTGCAATATTTTTTTTCCCACGACCAGCTGATGCTCCACCACTACCACTACCCTCATTACCAGCTGACAATGAACGCCCCCGGCCACGACCTCTTCCACCAGACTTCCTCATTGTTTTAAAAACGTTAACAAACGAACGGTATTTGTTGCTGTCACACAACTTACACGGTGAGCTATAACTTCAGTATGATTTAGCTACCCCTTTACAGGTGGGTGAGACCACAACGAAAATCAGCCACAATGTTACACACTCTGTTGTTGTTGGCAACAAATGAGATGGCACACACGCAGGACTGTCACTGAAGCGCAAATGTAAATATTTATCTCACAATGATTTGTGTTTGTTTTTTTTAAAAGGGAGACTTCAGAAAAAAAAAAAATTAAAAAAAAATTATTTTTTACAGAAGAATTTATAAAACAAATAAAATGAAATGATTGTTTCAGGGAGAATTTAGGAAAAAAAAAAAAAAAAAGGCTTTGTAGGGCCCACTGAGTGAGAGAGGACGCACACAGGAGTCAGGAGTGGCACACAAGCCCAGAGGCCAATATTAATCTCCCACCGATTGATTTAGTTATTTTTTTTGGTAGATTTTGGAACCCAAATCAAGCAAAAAAATTAATAGGCTTTCTATGGCCCACAATTGGGGAGAGAGAGAGAGAGATGGCACACCCAGGAGTCAAGACTGGCACACAAGCAGAAGGGGCAATATGAATCTCCCACAGATTTTTTTATTTTTTTTTTCAGGGAGACTTGAGAGAAAAAAAAATACAAAAAAAATGATTTTTTTTCAGGAATAATTTAGAAACCAAAGAAAATAAAATGATTGTTTCAGGGAGAATTTAGAAAACAAATAAAACAAAAAATAGGCTTTCTAGGGCCCACTGAGTGAGAGATGGCACACACAGGAGTAAGGAGTGGCACACAAGCCCTGAGGCCAATATTTTTCTCCCACTGATTGATGTTGTGATTTTTTCTGGTAGATTTTGGAACCCAAATCAAGCAAAAAAATAAATAGGCTTTCTATGGCCCACTGAGTGAGAGATGACACAGACAGAGATGGCACTCTAGCAGAAATGTCAATCTTAATCTCCCACAAAAAAAAAAAAAAGGAACTGTCCTTCAATTACTATCTCCCTGCAGTAATCTCAGCCAGGTATGGCAGGCAGCAATAAGGAGTGGACTGATGCACAAATTAAATAAAAAGTGTGGACAAACAAACAAGATAGCTGTGCAGAAAGGAAGGAACAAGAGGATTTGTGCTTTGAAAAAAGCAGTTGGTTTGCACAGCGGCGTACACACAGCAATGCAGCTATCAGGGAGCCTTCTAGGGCAGCCCAATGAGCTACAGCGCTGAGGAAAAAAAAAAAAAAAAGGAGCTTCCACTGTCCCTGCACACCGAAGGTGGTGTTGGGCAGTGGAAATCGCTACAGCACAAGCGGTTTTGTGGTTAATGGACCCTGCCTAACGCTATCCCTGCTTCTGACGAAGCGGCAGCAACCTCTCCCTAAGCTCAGATCAGCAGCAGTAACATGGCGGTCGGCGGGAACTCCCCTTTATAGCCCCTGTGACGCCGCAGACAGCAAGCCAATCACTGCAATGCCCTTCTCTAAGATGGTGGGGACCAGGACCTATGTCATCACGCTGCCCACACTCTGCGTTTACCTTCATTGGCTGAGAAATGGCGCTTTTCGCGTCATTGAAACGCGACTTTGGCGCGAAAGTCGCGTACCGCATGGCCGACCACGCACAGGGGTCGGATCGGGTTTCATGAAACTCGACTTCGCCAAAAGTCGGCGACTTTTGAAAATGTTCGACCCATTTCGCTCAACCCTACTCAAGACCATTTGAGCTGCTTTTCAGAGTGGACGATGAGTACAGTAAGCAAAATGTAGCGCCACCTGTTGGAAGCAGCGATCCTACAAGTCACAATCAACCCTTTAACGAGTCATGCAATATGACTTAGGATAAAAGCCAAATCAGTATCTCAATTCGCAGTCAAGGTGTTTCAGACTGTTGTCCCTCATCAGTGCGAAGCATGAGAACTGATTTGGCTAGGTGAGAGGCTCTGGACTGAGGTCTAAGGGGTAAGGTTTCTCCTTGTGAAAAGTGACATACCAGCTCTGGCTTGTCAAGATAAGGAGGCTTATTCGCCATCCAATGCTCCTCTAGAGCTGGTATGTCACTCTCCACAAGGAGAACCCTTATCGCTTAGGCTGGAGTCACACACAACGTATAAAAATACGTTTTCTCACCGGCTTGCAAAATGGACATATAATGGATCCATGTGCACAAATATTCATGAAAACATACACACACACACACACACACACACACACACACACACTCTATATTATATTCATATGAACTCTCTGGGAATTTTTCTGAATATTTTCTTACGATAGAGTTCATATGATTTTATCCCACCAGGGGGCGCAGCAACGCAAGTTACCGAAGCTGCATTCCATTCATTCACCAGTTTTTACAGCCAGGGGCAGCTGCATTAGCAGGCTCCTGGTTGTAATATTATTTCACCTCTTCAGGTGGATTTACATTGTGGGACATGGCTGTATGGCGGACAGATATGGGATATTGATGTTTTTTATTTTTACATTTTTTTCAGAAGATCGAGGGTCGTTAGTTGGATTGAGAGTACAATAAAGATAATAAAACCCCAGGTGTGTATTTATTTCATTAAAATACTTTATTCATAATGTGTATCTGTTTATTTAACCCATTATAACTATTGGATTAATAATGGATAGGTGTCTTATTGACATCTCTCCATTATTAACCTGGCTTAATGTCACCTTACATTAGCAAGGTGATATTAACCCCTTATTACCCCATATCCCACCGCTACTCGGGAGTGGGAAGAGAGAGGCTAAGTGCCAGAAAAGGCGCATCTTACAGATGCGCCTTTTCTGGGGTGGCTGGGGCCAGATGTTTTTAGACGGGGGGGCAATAACCATAGTCCCTCTCTAGGCTATTAATATCTGCCCTCAGTCACTGGCTTTCCCACTCTGGCGGAGAAAATTGAGCGGGAGCCCATGCCAGTTCTTTCTGTGATTTAACCCTTTATTTTAACACAGAGCTCCCAAATTTTACACATAGACACTTCTAATATTATTAGTGAGGAATATGTTAAAACAAAAAAAAGGGATATGAAATGGTTTACTGTGACCATTTTATTACCGGCTTCTCTGCTATCTAGCTCTGCATTAAATATAATATAACATATATATACATACACATATACATACACATCTATATACATATATACACATATACACAGTACAGACCAAAAGTTTGGACACACCTTCTCATTTAAAGATTTTTCTGTATTTTCATGACTATGAACATTGTACATTCACACTGAAGGCATCAAAACTATGGATTAACACATGTGGAATTATATACTTATGAAAATATGTATTATATTCTAGGTTCTTCAAAGTAGCCACCTTTTGCTTTGATGACTACTTTGCACACTCTTGGCATTCTCTTGATGAGCTTCAAGAGGTAGTCACCAGGAATGGTCTTCCAACAATCTTGAAGGAGTTCCCAGAGATGCTTAGCACTTGTTGGCCCTTTTGCCTTCAATCTGCGGCCCAGCTCACCCCAAACCATCTCGATTGGGTTCAATGTCCATTCCTTGTGTTCTTTAGCCCAAACAAGTCTCTTCTGCTTGTTGCCTGTCTTTAGCAGTGGTTTCCTAGCAGCTATTTTACCATGAAGGCCTGCTGCACAAAGTCTCCTCTTAACAGTTATTGTAGAGATGTGTCTATTGCTACAACTATGTGTGGCATTGACCTGGTCTCTAATCTGAGCTGAGTTGACTCTTGGTCTTCCTTTCCTGGGGCGGTCCTCATGTGAGTCAGTTTCTTTGTAGTGCTTGATGGTTTTTGCCACTGCACTTGGGGACACTTTCAAAAAGTTTGCCCAATTTTTTGGACTGACTGACCTTCATTTCTTAAAGTAATGATGGCCACTCTTTTTTTTTTACTTGGCTGCTTTTTTCTTGCCATAATACAAATTCTAACAGTCTATTCAGTAGGACTATCAGCTGTGTATCCACCAGACTTCTGCACAACATAGCTGATGTCCAGCTTTTCTATAGGACACCGGTGCATATTTCTCAAAAGTCACATGCATGGTCTGTGTGTAATCCGTATTTTTCTCGCCCCCATAGACTTTCATTGGCAGATTTTTTGCCCAATATGCTGACAAACGCAGCATGCTGCAATTTTTTCAAACTGTAAAATACGAACGAGAAATATACGGCTGATGGAAGCTGATGGAAGCTGACCCATAGAGAAACATTGGTCCATGTGCAATGCGTTGTTTTTGCGCCTCTCTCCAGTGTGACCTCGGCCTTAGAACTCAGTCCAGAACCTCTCACCTAGCCAAATCAGTTCTCATTTTTTGCACCGACGAGGGCCAACAGCCCGAAACACCATGTCTGCGATTTGAGATACTGATTTGGCTTTCATCCTAAGTTATATTGCAAGACTCGTTAAAAGGGTTGATTGTGACTTGTAGGATCGCTACTTCCAACAGGTGGCGCTATAGAGTTCAAGTCCTCTTTTTCTCTGAAGAGACAATTTGCATATTAAATTTCCCAAAGGAGCATTGCACGGCGAATTAGCCTCCTTACCTTGACAAGCCAGAGCTGGTATGTCACTATCCACAAGGAGAAACCTTACCCCTTAGACCTCAGAATAATGGTTCACACCAAATGGAGAAAGAAGCACATTTCTCAGAAGTGATGTGTTATAAAGTTTTTATATTCATCTCTACTAATAATTTATAAAAAGTATGTTGAAGTGACAGTGACCATTTATGCTTTGTTTGGTTCTCTTTAAGTTAGTTTACTAGACTTCTAATTAAGAATGTTGCAAAAAAAATAAGCATCCACTTTTACATTTTCGTGAATATCTGAAGTATGCAGCAATGCCATCAGATTCCCACCAAAATAGATGGAATATTCTAACAATACGCCATCATTTTTTGTGGTGGAAATAAACCCTTTCATCTTTGACCATCTGCATATGCATTTATGCCAATCATGTCCTTGTATTTGATTTCAGATAATCTGATGTAGCAATAAAGTTATTGCAATGTCTTAAAGTAGTTGTCCACTACTAGGACAACGTCTTCTTGATCTAAATGTTTGGCCTTGATAAAATTAAAAAAAAGCTTATACTCCCCCTTTGAGCCAGCGCTGTTCCAGCTGTGTTGGCACTCACATTCCCAGGTATCCCATGTGGTTGTTATGACATTGAGCCTGGCCCCCAATCTGCGTTGGCATCACTGTCTCCACCTTCATACGAATTGAACATGAAGAGGAAGTCTGAGATCAGCTCCATCCCAGACTACCATTTCATGTTCATGTTCAATTTGTACAAAGGCAGGGACAGTGATTCCAACGCAGATTGGGGGCCAGGCTCACATGTCACAACAACCGCACAGGAGACCGAGCAACGAGAGTGCCAACACCGCTGGAACGGCACCAGTACAAGAGGCAAGTATAGGCTTTTTTATTTTATCGGGCCAAACATTTAGATCAAGAAGGGGTTGTTCTAGCAGTTGACAACCCCTAAAATATTCAGATCCCACATTAGTCTTGTCAGAATAGGTGGTCGAAAAATGACTACTGTCCTCCTATGCAAGCAATGCTAGAAACTTTTAGAAGAATAACAGTTTATATAACATATATATTTGCTTCTTTTATGAACAACAGGGCTCCAGTGAATTTTGACCCTTGAAGTCTTTAGCAGATTACAAATTGTCTGTTTCCAGCAGTTTAGGAATTTACAAGAATTTTGTAAGTTATCACAATTTTAACACAAGCAATTCTGATTAGAAGTAAAATGTACTAGAACTACCTTTCATACAATTTTACAATTCATTAATTAAATGCTTCTAAACAAGAGGCCTAGGTACTGGAAAAAAAACAAACATTGCACCCATGTAAAAAGCAGCAATAGCTGTTCTTACCCAATTCGTTCTTGCTCCATCTCTTCCATTTTGGAAGCTCTTGCTATAACTCTGTTGATAATTTCTTTCTCTTCATCAGTTAAATCTTCATGTTTTCTTTGACGATCACCCTGATTAGCTTGGTGTACAGACCAGTTGGCATCATGTCTACAAAGACAAACAGAATATTTACAAGTCAATATATATTGCAGTGCCTCATGCTTTTACATGAAGAAAACTACATGTAAGAAATACAAACTAAAAGTTTCAATAAAATAATGATTTACATAAAAAAAGCCAAATTCATAGAAACTTTTTGTGGTTTGTTCAATTGATGTCTATTGGAGTTGAAAAAAATTAATTCCATTCAAATCAAATACATGTCGAATTTTTAGGAATTTGATGAACCTGGTAAAGTGGAACAGTGTGAAATTTGTTTAGCATTGATCGAAAAAAATTGTCCAGAGAAGGATCACCTCAAAAGTGATCAAGTTTGCTTCCCCATAAGGCTATGCAGCTTTCATATCGCTTAGTATAGCACATCCAATCACAAGAGACCATGATAACCTGTATAAAAGCAGAAGCAGGAAATGCAGCAGCCCTTTTGTGTTGAATCTGAGTAGTGAGAAGACATTACAGCTCTGCAGCTTATATACACAGATAGTGAGCGAAAACTGTAATACACTGCAGAAACCGTACAAATAGTGTATGACTACACAGCAGTGAAGATTAGTGTGTGAAGAAAAGAGAATAGTACATATTTAATTGATAGGAAATGAAAGAGTCACTGTTTCTGTCAGGTAGGGCAAGGGCGTGATTAATAGATGGCAGCTACTACTTGCTTGTTCAGCATAGATATAGTGCTGCTGCAACTCAGTCACATACTTTTTTCAGAGCATTGGAGGCTTTGAAGTACTTTCGACTCGTTGCCAATCGATTCACTGCTAAATGAATTTCCTAGTAAAATTTATCAAAGCTAGAAAAGCTATCAAATTAAACTTTTAAAAGATTTATTCATCACTAATGTCTCTACTACTTTATTGCTCTCTGTACCGTTAAAGGTTTCAAAAATCTTTGGTCTTTTGTAAGAAACCATGATAAAACGACCACTTTAGATTATCTAACTTTGTATTTAATATTCAGTTACAAAAGGAAAATAGCTAAAATAAAAACTAAAATAAATTCTATTTATGTAAAGATTGAACTTCAGGGGGTTTCCAGTTGCTTAAAATTAAAATGTTGTGTCTTTTGTAAAATAAAGTAGCACTCAACATATGGAGAAACTTTATTAACCCCTCTCTGCCAGCTGACGGAATAGTACGTCAGCTGGCAGATCCCCTGCTTTGAGGTGGGCTCCGGCGGTGAGCCCACCTCAAAGCCGCGACATGTCAGCTGTTTTGTACAGCTGACATGTGCGCGCAATGAGCGCGAGTGGAATCGCGATCCGCCCGCGCCCATTAACTAGCTAAATGCCGCCGTCAAGCGCTGACAGCGGCATTTAACTAGCGCTCTCGGCCGCGCTGCCGGATGTGTTCGCACTGCTGACCCCCGTCACATGATTGGGGGTCAGCAGTGCATTGCCATAACAAACAGAGGTCTCCTTGAGACCTCTATGGTTGTTGATGGCCGATTGCTTTGAGCACCACCCTGTGGTCCGCGTTCAAAGCAACCCTGCATTTCTGCTACATAGAGGTGATCTGTGCATCGGCGCTCACAGCACACCTCCATTTCTGCTACATAGCAGCGATCAGCAGATCGCTGCTATGTAGCAGAGCCGATCGAGTTGTGCATGCTTCTAGCCTCCTATGGAGGCTATTGAAGCATGCCAAAATTAAAAAAAAGTGATTAAAAATATAAAAAAAAATAAAAAATATGTAAAAGTTCAAATAACCCCCCTTTTGCCCCAATCAAAATAAAACAATTAAAAAAAAAATCAAACATACACATATTTGGTATCGCCGCATTCAGAATCACCCAATCTATCAATAAAAACAAAGGATTAACCTGACCGCTAAATGGCATAGCGAGAAAAAAAATCAAAACGCCAAAATTAAGTTTTTTGGTCGCCGCGACATTGCATTAAAATGCAATAACGGGCGATCAAAAGAAAGTATCTACACCAAAACGGTATCATTAAAAACGCCAGCTCGACTCGCAAAAAATAAGCCCTCACCTGACCCCAGATCACGAAAATTGGAGACGATACAGGTATCGGAAAATCGCGCAATTTATTTTTTTTTTTTTTAAGCAAACTTTGGAATTTTTCTTCACCACTTAGATAAAAAATAACCTAGACATGTTAGGTGTCTATGAACTCGTAATGACCTGGAGAATCATAATGGCAGGTTAGTTTTAGCATTTGGTGAACCTAGCAAAAAAGCCAAACAAAAAACAAGTGTGAGATTGCACTTTTTTTGCAATTTCATCACACTTGGAATTTTTTTCCCGTTTTCTGTTACATGGCATGGTAAAACCAATGGTATCATTCAAAAGTACATCTCGTCCCGCAAAAAATAAGCCCTCACATGGCCATATTGACGGAACAATAAAAAAGTTATGGCTCTGGGAAGGAGGGGAGCAAAAAACGAAAACGAAAAAGCGGAAAAAGCTCTGGAGGTGAAGGGGTTAAAATCTTCTGGAGCTACAGTAGGTTGTTGCTCTTCTACTCATCGAGTCTGCACAATAGGCATTCCCGTTTCTTTCCTGGTCAGCTCACTACCACCTTTTGTACATGCTCGGATTCTCATAGACTTATTGTCAAGTGAAGCCTATAAGTCTATGAGAAGTTGAGCATGCATTGTAACAAGCAGCATTCACTTTGCATGGCCAGTACTGTCCGCAGACTTCTATGAGCTCCATTGGCTTCAACAGAAATCAGAATGGTCAGACTACGCAAATCATTATAGACCAATTCATTGTATTTGTTTTTACACATGCAATGGGTAGCATACAACTGCCAACTAGTAACTATACATTTTACAAGAAAATCAGGAGCGCTTGCATTTTAGAATTACCCCAGGCCAATATTTTGTATAATTGTATAATATGTACTTAATATTATACATTTTCTTATCAATAATACCTACAGTTGCCATGACCCATGATCTCAACTCTATTCAATTCTCCAAATGCTTTCATAGTACCTTGTATTGAATAAAGCAAAGGTATAACAATATTTTTCAACCTGACCTGAAACATTAGCTTGCCCTCAGCATCTATTATTTCCACTCCATAAGTTAGATCTACAAGCATGAAAATGGTTGTTGACATTTGAAAAAAAAAGAAAATCTAGAGGATTCTGTGCAATAATGCATTTCTTTATCCATGCCAGGCCTTATCTGCTTATTTATATTTAATCGCTTCAATTACAGACAATTATTGTCCCACCTATGACCTTACTTTGATTCAGTCCATTTTGCTGTTTTAAAGCTCTATCAATATACTTGTCCAAAGGTACAAAGCAATTATAGCAATACAGAATAACATTGATCTTATTTACAATAGCAGGAGCAGTAGAAAAAAAAAGCTTTATTTATAGTAGCTGCTGCTCAAGGCACAAAGGTTGCATACGACCCAAATTAGAGAGCTCGAATGACATTGTGACTACAATTATATGGCTTTAAAATCGTGGAGCATGCTACATGTTCCCTCAGCTTGACTAAAGGAAATCAATGAATAGAAAGGAAAAAAGGACATCACATTTTATTAGCAGATGTATACTTCCAAAGTTTGAAAAAAAGAAAGAGGGACACATACTGTACTAGAGCAATTTTTATTTTTTGCTAAAGTAGAACCCTAGCCTAAGTCCTTCATCTTTGACCACATAGAAATATTGCTTAAAGCAAAGCCCACACATGTTCCAACACATTATGGTATCCCTTTCTTAGCCTCCCACACATAATATGATGCCTCACACAGTGTGAAGCCCACACAGAGTAGGACATCCTGCCAACCCTGCCACACACCATATGATGCCTCCATATCCACTCCACACAGTATGATGCCCCTACATCCACCACACACACACAGTATGATGTCCCACAGAAACCAACACACAATATGAAGTCCCTAAAGCCCCTCGCAGTGCCCCCACACACTTTTATGATGCCTCCTTCAGTGCCTCCAACACAGAATGATGCCCCCTCAGCCCCCACACACCGTATGAGGCATCTCAGCCACCAGAGTCCACTTCACACACCATTATGTCCCCACAGCCTCCCATAAATTATGATGTCTCCGCAAGCAGTTTGATGCTCCCAGTGTCCACTTCACACTGTATAATGCCCCCACCCAAGCACCTCATTTGTCTGTGTTCTACTCTGCTGCCAGTTCTGTGATCTGAGAATGTTATGTGATATGAAGGTCCTTGCAAATCCTTCAGTCTTTACAAAGACAGAACAGTTGGATAGAGATCAGATTTTCTCCTGCTTCCTCATTATATTCAACTGAATCGGTGTTCACAAGGCACAAATACATTTGAAATCCTGACATCCCCCCAACCTTTCAGAACAGCTACCCAAACTTGGGCTGTTCTACCAAAGCTATGTCTATGAGGTGAGTTTCATTTTTGCTTGCACTTTATGGGTTTATCCTGGGTCCTCAATGCCAAAGATCTGGAAAATGTCCATGGGAACTAGACTTTGAGCACTGAGTCGGTGTGGCCTGACTTTTCTGACAGCCTTGGTACGCTAGTCACCAATCCCTCCAATGCTGATATTGAACACTGTGTAGTGAGAGCTTAGCTGTCTTGAGGTTTGCGAGTAGGCCACAAATGTTTAATGCTGTTCTGAAGTAAACTGAGTAGAAAGAGAGGTTGCATCAAATAATAAAGCTGGAAAGACAGAAAGCACAAATAGTATCTTATCTGATAAAAAAAATTGAAATAAAATATTGTAGGCACGCTCACCTGATAAGATTGTGACAGTCACAACTCCTATAAAAGCATCTAAAGGCTGCTGCCGAACCACCAATAAAAGGTCATGCAGTAAATGAGGAATATGAGGGATTCCAGAGTCTGCACTGCTCAAGGTTCAAAAGGTATAGTCACACACAAGGATAAAGCACGAATGCAGTTTATTGTGTCAATGCGTTTCAAGGATTCCAAACCTCTTCATCAAGACCAAACCATTGTGGTTTGGTCCTAATGAAGAGGTTTGGAAACTTCTTGCAGACTGAAGTTGATTAAACTAAACACTTTCTAAAACCCCCAAACATGATCTTACAGTGTAAGAATTCAAAACCTTTATGAGTCCCACAATATTAGTTATTAAAAGAGAACCTGTCACCAGTAAAAACTCTACAAACTGGCAGATTTGTGCTCAATCTGCAGGTTACGAGTGTTACTAAGGCTAGGTTCACATTGCGTTAGGGCAATCCGTTAAGCGCATAGCGCTAGCGGATTGCGCTAACACAATGTATCTCTAGGGTCCGCGTTCGCCGTCCCCGCTAGCTGCTAGCAAGCAGCGTCTGAGGTCCGTCACAAAAGAACGGCACATCGCTAGCGCGTGCCGAAATTGGCATGCGCTAGCGATGTGCTACAGGCACAAATCACATTGCTGTCAATGGGTGCACTAACGGACCCGTTGCATGGCGTTAATTGCGACATTTTCGCCGTGCAACGCAGTCCGTTAGTGTTAACCCATTAACGCAATGTGACCCTAGCCTAAGGCTTCTTTCACATTTTCGTTTATTTTGATCCGTCACAATGCGCCGTTTTGGTAAAAAAAAACACATCCTGCAAATTTGCATGCAGGATGCGTTTATTCCCATAGACTTGTATTGCCGACGGATCATGACATATGGCCACACGTCGCGTCCGTTGTGCACTGGATGAGTCGGGCTTGGCGGCCAGTCTCAGAAAAATGTTCAAGGGAACGTTTTTCCTTACGTCGAGTCCAATATTTCACACTGCGCATGCCCAGCAGGAAATATCGCTCTCACGATCTTTCTTGCTGGGCAATGTAGAAGGAAATGTGAAAGAAAACACTTCCGTTGGTACATCGCGCCGACGCTTCGTGACGGCACCGTACCAACGGAAGTGTGAAAGAAGCCTTACTTGTCCAGCGCATGCACATAGGCGAACGCTGTGGGGAGAAAATTAACTATTTCCCCCAACAGCATTTGGTTTCAGTCAGGAGAGCAGCGCTGGTGCAGATTCAGTCATTGCTCTGATGATACAGAGCAGCCGCCGTAACTGCGCCCTCGACCCTAACCGACACTGGCTCTAGATTGTGGCGGTCAGTCCCGGGGCCGCGGTTCCAGATGTTGCTCTGTATTCTCTGAGCAATGACTGAATTTGAGTCTAGTAGGTAGATGTGGCCACATATACACAAAAGCATCAGTTTAATGTTTATAAGAATGCATATATGAAACAAAGCTGGATTTTTATAGCCCATAATTATTATTATTACTGGTGGATTATTTGAGAGGCAGAAAGCATTGCCTCTGGTCTAAATTACTAAGAGCTTAAGGCCTTTGCAGTGGTCTAGTACATAGCTGTCTCCTGTCAAAATAATATTTATCCAAAAAGTGTATGATTTTCCAGCAGACATGCATACGATGCACTATGTAATTCAGCAGTAACATGATTTTATCTGTAATCACAATTAGACTTCCTGTTCATAAAACAATGAAATGTTGCCACAGAACTTCCCTGTTGTATTAGTAGGCAATTACAAGTTCTGGGGTATCATTATTTGCTCTGCCTCATTACTTGCACAAGAAAAACCATCTGTGTCATGTCATCAAAAATGCCATTCCCTTCTTCATTCCCTGCCTATTTCAAGACATTGTGACTAGGGTCGAGCGAAACGGGTCGTTCATTTTCAAAAGTCGCCGACTTTTGGCAAAGTCGGGTTTCATGAAACCCGACCCGACCCCTGTGCGGGGTCGGCCATGCGGTACGCGACTTTCAGCCAATGAAGGTGAACGCAGAGTGTGGGCAGCGTGATGACATAGGTCCTGGTCCCCACCATCTTAGAGAAGGGCATTGCAGTGATTGGCTTGCTGTCTGCGGCGTCACAGGGGCTATAAAGGGGCGTTCCCGCCGACCGCCATCTTACTGCTGCTGATCTGAGCTTAGGGAGAGGTTGCTGCCGCTTCGTCAGAAACAGGGATAGCGTTAGGCAGGGTCCATTAACCCCCAAACCACTTGTGCTGTAGCGATTTCCACTGTCCAACACCACCTTCGGTGTGCAGGGATAGTGTAAGCTACATTTTTTTTTTTTTCCCCCTCAGCGCTGTAGCTCATTGGGCTGCCCTAGAAGGCTCCCTGATAGCTGCATTGCTGTGTGTACGCCGCTGTGCAAACCAATTGCTTTTTTCAAAGCACAAATCCTCTTGTTCCTTCCTTTCTGCACAGCTATCTTGTTTGTTTGTCCACACTTTTTATTTAATTTGTGCATCAGTCCACTCCTTATTGCTGCCTGCCATACCTGGCTGAGATTACTGCAGGGAGATAGTAATTGTAGGACAGTCCCTTTTATTTATTTATTTTTTTAATTCTCCCTACAAAAAATAAGTTGTGGGAGATTAAGATTGGCATTTCTGCTAGAGTGCCATCCCTGTGTGCCATCTCTCACATAGTGGGCCATAGAAAGCCTATTTATTTTTTTGGTTGATTTGGTTTCTAAATTCTACCTGAAAAAAATCAATAAATCAATCAGTGGGAGATAAATATTGGCCTCTGGGCTTGTGTGCCACTCCTAACTCCTGTGTGTGTGCCATCTCTCACTCAGTGGGCCATAGAAAGCCTATTTATTTTTTTTGTTGATTTGGTTTCTAAATTCTACCTGAAAAAAATCAATAAATCAGTCAGTGGGAGATAAATATTGGCCTGTGGGCTTGTGTGCCACTCCTGACTCCTGTGTGTGCCATCTCTCACTCAGTGGGCCATAGAAAGCCTGTTTATTTTTTTGTTGATTTGGTTTCTAAATTTTACCTGAAAAAAATCAATAAATCAGTCAGTGGGAGATAAATATTGGCCTCTGGGCTTGTGTGCCACTTCTGACTCCTGTGTGTGCCATCTCTCACTCAGTGGGCCATAGAAAGCCTATATATTTTTTTGGTTGATTTGGTTTCTAAATTCTACCTGAAAAAATCAATAAATCAGTCAGTGGGAGATAAATATTGGCCTCTGGGCTTGTGTGCCACTTCTTACTCCTGTGTGTGCCATCTCTCACTCAGTGGGCCATAGAAAGCCTATTTATTTTTTTGGTTGATTTGGTTTCTAAATTCTACCTGAAAAAAATCAATAAATCAGTCAGTGTGAGATAAATATTGGCCTCTGGGCTTGTGTGCCATTTCTGACTCCTGTGTGTGCCATCTCTCACTCAGTGGGCCATAGAAAGCCTATTTATTTTTTTGGTTGATTTGGTTTCTAAATTCTACCTGAAAAAATCAATAAATCAGTCAGTGGGAGATAAATATTGGCCTCTGGGCTTGTATGCCATCTCTCACTCAGTGGGCCATAGAAAGCCTATTTATTTTTTTGGTTGATTTGGTTTCTAAATTCTACCTGAAAAAAATCAATAAATCAGTCAGTGGGAGATAAATATTGGCCTCTGGGCTTGTGTGCCACTCCTGACTCCTGTGTGTGCCATCTCTCACTCAGTGGGCCATAGAAAGCCTTTTTTTTTTGGGGGGGGGGTTTCTAAATTCTCCCGGAAAAAATCATTTTATTTTATTTGGTTTCTAAATTCTTCCTTAAAAAAAAACAAAAAAAAACAAATCAGTGGGAGATTAATATTGCCCTTTCTGCTTGTGTGCCACTCCTGACTCCTGGGTGTGCCATCTCTCTCTCTCTCTTAAATAGTGGGCACTGGGCCATAGAAAGGCAATTTATTTATTTTGTGCTTTCTAAATTCTCCCTGAAAAAAAAAAAAATACAGTGGGAGATTAATATTGACATTTGTGCTTGAGTGACAGTCCTGCGTGTGTGGCATCTCTCTGATTTGGTGCCACAGAAAACAGAGTGTGTAACATTGTGCCTGATTTTCCTTGCGGTCTCACCAACCTGTAAAGGGATATCGAAATCATACTGAAGTTATAGCTCACCGTGTAAGTTGTTTGACAGCAACAAATACCGTTACTTTGGTTAAGTTTTTAAAACAATGAGGAAGTCTGGTGGAAGAGGTCGTGGCCGTGGGCGTTCATTGTCAGCTGGTAATGATGGTAGTGGAGCACCAGGTGGTCGTGGGAAAAGAAATATTGCACCTAACTCTGGAGCTGTGGAGCCAGGTTCATCGTCTGGCTACAGAAGGCCTCGAACGCTCCCTTTTCTGGGAGTAGGAAAACCGCTTTTAAAGCCGGAGCAGCAAGAGCAAGTTTTGGCTTACCTTGCAGACTCACCCTCTAGCTCTTTTGCCTCCTCTTTTGAAACTGGTAAATGTAAAAGCAGCGCGTCGTTAGTGGATGTTCACGGTCAGGGACAAGTCGCTTCCTTGTCCTCTTCAGCAAAAACAACAACAGAGAAGGATGCAGCAGGCGACAAAACGGGTTACTCCATGGAGCTTTTTACACATACCGTCCCTGGCTTAGAAAGTGAAGCAGTTAACAGGCCATGCCCATTACAAGTTGAATCTGACATGGAGTGCACTGATGTACAGCCACAGCCAGACTACTATGCTGGTCCTTTGACTCAGACCACAACATTGCCCTCGCAGGGTACTGATCCAGAATCAGACCCTGATGAGACTATGTTGCCCTGTCACGAACGCTCTACCACCGACTTACACGGTGACACAGACGGCGTTGCGCACGGGCTAGAAGAGGAGGTTATAGATGACCCAGTTGTTGACCCCGATTGGCAGCCATTGGGGGAACAGGGTGCAGGCGGCAGTAGTTCTGAAGCGGAGGAGGAGGGGCCGCAGCAGGCATCAACATCGCAACAGATTCCATCTGCCGGGCCAGTATCTGGCCAAAACGCGTGGCAAAGCCAAAAACTGTTGGAGGACAGCGTGTCCATCCGGTTAAAGCTCAGTCTGCAATGGCTGAAAAGGGATCCGAGGCTCGAAAGAGTGCAGTCTGGCATTTTTTTAAACAACATCCAATTGATCCACACAAAGTCATCTGTCAAAAATGTTCAACTAGCTTAAGCAGAGGTCAGAATCTGAAAAGTTTCAATACAAGTTGCATGCATAGACATTTAACCACCATGCATTTGCAAGCCTGGACTAACTACCAAACGTCCCTTAAGGTTGTAGCACCCTCGGCCAATGAAGCTAGTCAGCAACGCTACATCCCTTCCGTCACTGTAAGGCCACCATTTTCCGCACCACCAGCAGTATCTGTGCAGGTTTCTTTGCCAG
The DNA here is from genome assembly GCF_032444005.1 of Ranitomeya imitator. Lineage (NCBI taxonomy): Eukaryota > Metazoa > Chordata > Amphibia > Anura > Dendrobatidae > Ranitomeya > Ranitomeya imitator. Next base: position 241,659,619 of record NC_091282.1, read on the forward strand.
CCCAAAGCAGTCAGGGTCAGGGAATCACCAGTTTCATAGTAGGAAACACTGCATGTAGGGCACCGGCAAGAATACCGTCTCCAACCGTCTCTCAGTCTGCCATGTCCACCGGCACATCCGCTAGTTCCACGATCTCCAGCTCTCCAGTCCAGCTCACCCTACATGAGACTATGGTTAGGAAAAGGAAGTACTTAGCCTCGCATCCGCGTACACAGGGTTTGAACGCCCACATAGCTAGACTAATCTTGTTAGAGATGATGCCCTACCGGTTAGTTGAAAGCGAAGCTTTCAAAGCCCTGATGGAGTACGCTGAACCACGCTACGAGCTACCCAGTCGACACTTTTTCCAGAAAAGCCATCCCAGCCCTCCACCAGCATGTTAAAGAGCGCATCGTCCATGCACTCAGGCAATCTGTGAGTACAAAGGTGCACCTGACTACAGATGCATGGACCAGTAGGCATGGCCAGGGACGTTACGTGTCCATCACGGCACACTGGGTGAATGTGGTGGATGCAGGGTCCACAGGGGACATCAATTCCGGGACAATTGTGCCTAGCCCACGGTCTAGGAAACAGTTGGCTGTAGGCGTTTGCACCCCCTCCTCCTCCTCCTGCAGAAGGGAGAGCTCTTCCACAGACCGCAGTCGCCCAACCACTCCATCAGCAGCTGTCACTGTTGCACACCAGTTGTCCCATTATGGCCCAGCTACTGGCAAGCGTCAGCAGGCTGTATTGGCTATGAAGTGTTTGGGCGACAACAGACACACCGCGGAAGTTCTGTCCGAGTTCTTGCAGCAAGAAACGCAGTCGTGGCTGGGCACAGTAGATCTTGAGGCAGGCAAGGTAGTGAGTGATAACGGAAGGAATTTCATGGCTGCCATCTCCCTTTCCCAACTGAAACACATTCCTTGCCTGGCTCACACCTTAACCCCTTCGCGCCATGCGCCGTACTAGTACTGCGCTGCCGGCACTGCATTAGTGCCAGCAGCAGTACTAGTACGGCGCATCGATCACCGCGGTCTCGCGCTGAGCGCCGCGGTGATCGGGTGCGGGTGTCAGCTGTATATGACAGCTGACACCCCGCAGCAATGCCCACGATCGGCGCTATCGCCGATCGCGGGCATTTAACCCCTCTGATGCCGCTGTCAGTAGTGACAGCGGCATAGAGGGGGATCGCGCAGGGACGGGGGCTCCCTGCGCTCTCCCACCGGAGCAACGCAATGAGATCGCGTTGCTCCGGTGACCCGGAAGGAGTCCCCGGATCCAAGATGGCCGCCGGACTCCTTCCGGGTCATGAAGTGACCTGGCTAGCCGGCGCCTGCTGAGAGCAGGCGCTGGAAGCCAGCTAAGCTGCCTGTCAGATCGTTGATCTGACAGTGTGCTATGCACAGTGTCAGATCAACGATCTGATCTAATACATTGATGTCCCACCCTGGGACAATGTTAGAAAGTAAAAAAAAAAAAAAATAGAATGTGTAAAAAAAAAAATAAAAAAAAATCCCCAAATAAAAAAAAAAAAACATTTCCCAATAAATCCATTCATTTATGTAAAAAAAAACACAAAACAATAAATGTACACATATTTGGTATCCCCGCGTCCGTAACGACCCGCTCTATAAAACTATCCCACTAGTTAACCCCTTCAGTGAACACCGCAAAAAAAAAAAAAAAAAAAGGCAAAAAACAACGCTTTATTATCATACAGGCGAACAAAAAGTGGAATAACACGCGATCAAAACGACGGATATAAATAACCATGGTACCGCTGAAAACGTCATCTTGTCCCGCAAAAAAAAAGCCGCCATACAACATCATCAGCAGAAAAATAAAAAAGTTATAGCTCTCAGAATAATGCGATGCAAAAAACAATTATTTTTTTATATGAAATAGTTTTTATTGTGTAAAAGCGCCAAAACATAAAAAAAATTACATAAATGAGGTATCGCTGTAATCGTACTGACCCGAAGAATAAAACTGCTTTATCCATTTTACCACACGTGGAACGGTATAAACGCCCCCCCTAAAAGAAATTCAGGAATTGCTGGTTTTTGTTCATTCCGCCTCCCAAAAATCGGAATAAAAAGCGATCAAAAAATGTCATCTGCCTGAAAATGTTACCAATAAAAACGTCAACTCATCCCGCAAAAAACAAGATCTCACATGACTCTGTGGGCCAAAATATGGATAAATTATAGCTCTCAAAATGTGGTGATGCAAAAACTATTTTTTGCAATAAAAAGCGTCTTTTAGTGTGTGACGGCTGCCAATCATAAAAATCCGCCAAAAAAACGCTATAAAAGTAAATCAAACCCCCCTTCATCACCCCCTTAGTTAGGGAATAATAATAAAATGTAAAAAAATGTATTTATTTCCATTTTCCCATTAGTGCTAGGGTTAGTGCTAGGGTTAGTGCTAGGGTTAGGGCTAGGGTTAGGGCTAGGGTTAGGGCTAGGGTTAGGGCTAGGGCTAGGGTTAAGGCTAGGGTTAGGGCTAGGGTTAGGGCTAGGGTTAGGGTTAGGGCTAGGGTTAGGGCTAGGGCTAGGGTTAGGGTTAGGGTTGGGGTTAGGGTTTCAGTTATAATTGGGGGTTTCCACTGTTTAGGCACATCAGGGGCTCTCCAAACGCGACATGGCGTCCGATCTCAATTCCAGCCAATTCTGCTTTGAAAAAGTAAAACAGGGCTCCTTCCCTTCCGAGTTCTCCTGTGTGCCCAAACAGTGGTTCCCCCCAACATATGGGGTATCAGCGTTCTCAGGACAAGTTGGACAACAACCTTTGGGGTCCAATTTGTCCTGATACCCTTGGGAAAATAAAAACATAGGGGATAAAATATCATTTTCGTGGAAAAAAAAAATATTTTTTATTTTCACGGCTCTGCGTTATAAACTGTAGTGAAACACTTGTTGGTTCGAAGCTCTCACAACACATCTAGATAAGTTCCTTTGGGGGTCTAGTTTCCAATATGGGGTCACTTGTGGGGGGTTTCTACTGTTTAGGTACATCAGGGGCTCTGCAAATGCAACATGACGCCTGCAGACCAATCCATCTAAGTCTGCATTTCAAATGGCGCTCCTTCCCTTTCGAGCTCTGCCGTGCACCCAAACAGTGGTTCCCCTGTTGTGGCTGGCAATCAGGCAACACAGCGTGCAGTAATCAGCGCACATACAGAGATCTGGCAATAACCCAAAACAATAGGACGAGCTCTGAGACGTGGAATCTCTGTAGACTGCAGTACCTGATCTATCCTCACACAACTGGAAGCAGCAGTGGATTGCGCCTATCCACTACCTATGCAACTCGGCACTGCCTGAGGAGCTGACTAGCCTGAAGATAGAAATACAAGCCTGACTTACCTCAGAGAAATACCCCAAAGGAATAGGCAGCCCCCACATATAATGACTGTTAGCAAGATGAAAAGACAAACGTAGGAATGAAATAGATTCAGCAAAGTGAGGCCCGATATTCTAGACAGAGCGAGGATAGCAAAGAGAACTATGCAGTCTACAAAAAACCCTAAAACGAAAACCACGCAAAGGGGCAAAAAGACCCACCGTGCCGAACTAACAGCACGGCGGTGCACCCCTTTGCTTCTCAGAGCTTCCAGCAAAAGATAATAACAAGCTGGACAGAAAAAACAGAAAACAAACTAGAAGAACTTATCTAGCAGAGCAGCAGGCCCAAGGAAAGATGCAGTAGCTCAGATCCAACACTGGAACATTGACAAGGAGCAAGGAAGACAGACTCAGGTGGAGCTAAATAGCAAGGCAGCCAACGAGCTCACCAAAACACCTGAGGGAGGAAGCCCAGAGACTGCAATACCACTTGTGACCACAGAAGTGAACTCAGCCACAGAATTCACAACAGTACCCCCCCCTTGAGGAGGGGTCACCGAACCCTCACCAGAACCCCCAGGCCGACCAGGATGAGCCACATGAAAGGCACGAACAAGATCTGGGGCATGGACATCAGAGGCAAAAACCCAGGAATTATCTTCCTGAGCATAACCCTTCCATTTGACCAGATACTGGAGTTTCCGTCTAGAGACACGAGAATCCAAAATCTTCTCCACAATATACTCCAATTCCCCCTCCACCAAAACAGGGGCAGGAGGCTCCACAGATGGAACCATAGGTGCCACGTATCTCCTCAACAACGACCTATGGAATACATTATGTATGGAAAAGGAGTCTGGGAGGGTCAGACGAAAAGACACCGGATTGAGAATCTCAGAAATCCTATACGGACCAATAAAACGAGGTTTAAATTTAGGAGAGGAAACCTTCATAGGTATATGACGAGAAGATAACCAAACCAGATCCCCAACACGAAGTCGGGGTCCCACACGGCGTCTGCGATTAGCGAAAAGCTGAGCCTTCTCCTGGGACAAGGTCAAATTGTCCACTACCTGAGTCCAGATCTGCTGCAACCTGTCCACCACATTATCCACACCAGGACAGTCCGAAGACTCAACCTGTCCTGAAGAGAAACGAGGATGGAACCCAGAATTGCAGAAAAATGGAGAGACCAAGGTAGCCGAGCTGGCCCGATTATTAAGGGCGAACTCAGCCAACGGCAAAAATGACACCCAATCATCCTGGTCAGCGGAAACAAAACATCTCAGATATGTTTCCAAGGTCTGATTGGTTCGTTCGGTCTGGCCATTAGTCTGAGGATGGAAGGCCGAGGAAAAAGATAGGTCAATGCCCATCCTACCACAAAAGGCTCGCCAGAACCTCGAGACAAACTGGGAACCTCTGTCAGAAACAATATTCTCAGGAATGCCATGTAAACGAACCACATGCTGGAAGAACAAAGGCACCAAATCAGAGGAGGAAGGCAATTTAACCAAGGGCACCAGATGGACCATTTTAGAAAAGCGATCACAGACCACCCAAATGACAGACATCTTTTGAGAAACGGGAAGGTCAGAAATGAAATCCATCGAAATATGTGTCCAAGGCCTCTTCGGGACCGGCAAGGGCAAAAGCAACCCACTGGCACGTGAACAGCAGGGCTTAGCCCTAGCACAAATTCCACAGGACTGCACAAAAGCACGCACATCCCGTGACAGAGATGGCCACCAGAAGGATCTAGCAACCAACTCCCTGGTACCAAAGATTCCTGGATGACCGGCCAGCACCGAACAATGAAGTTCAGAGATAACTTTACTAGTCCACCTATCAGGGACGAACAGTTTCTCGGCCGGACAACGATCAGGTTTATTAGCCTGAAATTTCTGCAACACTCTCCGCAAATCAGGGGAGATGGCAGACACAATGACTCCTTCCTTGAGGATACTCGCCGGCTCAGATAACCCCGGAGAGTCGGGCACAAAACTCCTAGACAGAGCATCCGCCTTCACATTTTTAGAGCCCGGAAGGTATGAAATCACAAAATCAAAACGAGCAAAAAACAACGACCAACGGGCCTGTCTAGGATTCAAGCGCTTGGCAGACTCAAGATAAGTAAGGTTCTTATGATCAGTCAAAACCACCACGCGATGCTTAGCACCCTCAAGCCAATGACGCCACTCCTCGAATGCCCACTTCATGGCCAGCAACTCTCGGTTGCCCACATCATAATTACGCTCAGCAGCAGAAAATTTCCTGGAAAAGAAAGCACATGGTTTGAACACTGAGCAACCAGAACCTCTCTGTGACAAAACCGCCCCTGCACCAATCTCAGAAGCATCAACCTCGACCTGGAACGGAAGAGAAACATCAGGTTGACACAACACAGGGGCACAGCAAAAACGACGCTTCAACTCCTGAAAAGCTTCCACGGCAGCAGAAGACCAATTAACCAAATCAGCACCCTTCTTGGTCAAATCGGTCAATGGTCTGGCAATGCTAGAAAAATTACAGATGAAGCGACGATAAAAATTAGCAAAGCCCAGGAATTTCTGCAAACTTTTTAGAGATGTCGGCTGAGTCCAATCCTGGATGGCCTGAACCTTAACCGGATCCATCTCGATAGTAGAAGGGGAAAAGATGAACCCCAAAAATGAAACTTTCTGCACACCGAAGAGACACTTTGATCCCTTCACGAACAAGGAATTAGCACGCAGTACCTGGAAAACCATTCTGACTTGCTTCACATGAGACTCCCAATCATCTGAGAAGATCAAAATGTCATCCAAGTAAACAATCAAGAATTTATCCAGATACTCACGGAAAATGTCATGCATAAAAGACTGAAAAACAGATGGAGCATTGGCAAGTCCGAACGGCATCACCAGATACTCAAAATGACCCTCGGGCGTATTAAATGCCGTTTTCCATTCATCTCCCTGCCTGATTCTCACCAGATTATACGCACCACGAAGATCAATCTTAGTAAACCAACTAGCCCCCTTAATCCAAGCAAACAAGTCAGAAATCAATGGCAAGGGATACTGAAACTTAACAGTGATCTTATTAAGAAGGCGGTAATCAATACACGGTCTTAGCGAACCATCCTTCTTGGCTACAAAAAAGAACCCTGCTCCCAATGGTGACGACGATGGGCGAATATGTCCCTTCTCCAGGGACTCCTTCACATAACTGCGCATAGCGGTGTGTTCAGGTACGGACAAATTAAATAAACGACCCTTAGGGAATTTACTACCAGGAATCAAATCGATAGCACAATCACAATTCCTATGCGGAGGAAGGGCATCAGACTTGGACTCTTCAAATACATCCTGAAAGTCCGACAAGAACTCTGGGATGTCAGAAGGAATGGATGACGAAATAGACAAAAATGGAACATCACCATGTACTCCCTGACAACCCCAGCTGGTTACCGACATAGAGTTCCAATCCAATACTGGATTATGGGTTTGTAGCCATGGCAACCCCAACACGACCACATCATGCAAATTATGCAGTACCAAAAAGCGAATAACTTCCTGATGTGCAGGAGCCATGCACATGGTCAGCTGGGCCCAGTACTGAGGCTTATTCTTGGCCAGAGGTGTAGCATCAATTCCTCTCAACGGAATAGGACACCGCAAAGGCTCCAAGAAAAATCCACAACGTTTAGCATAATCTAAATCCATCAGATTCAGGGCAGCGCCTGAATCCACAAACGCCATGACAGAATATGATGACAAAGAGCACATTAAGGTAATGGACAAAAGGAATTTGGACTGTACAGTACCAATAACGGCAGAGCTATCGAACCGCCTAGTGCGTTTAGGACAATTAGAAATAGCATGAGTAGAATCACCACAATAGAAACACAGTCTGTTCAGACGTCTGTGTTCGTGCCGTTCTACTTTAGTCATAGTCCTGTCGCACTGCATAGGCTCAGGTTTACTCTCAGACAATACCGCCAGATGGTGCACAGATTTACGCTCGCGCAAGCGACGACCGATCTGAATGGCCAAGGACATAGACTCATTCAAACCAGCAGGCATAGGAAATCCCACCATTACATCCTTAAGAGCTTCAGAGAGACCCTTTCTGAACAAAGCCGCTAGTGCAGATTCATTCCACAGAGTGAGTACTGACCATTTTCTAAATTTCTGACAATATACTTCTACATCATCCTGACCCTGGCATAAAGCCAGCAGATTTTTCTCAGCTTGATCCACTGAATTAGGCTCATCGTAAAGCAATCCCAGCGCCTGGAAAAATGCATCAACATTACTCAATGCAGAATCTCCTGGTGCAAGAGAAAACGCCCAGTCCTGTGGGTCGCCGCGCAAAAAAGAAATAATAATCAAAACCTGTTGAATAGGATTACCAGAAGAATGAGGTTTCAAGGCCAAAAATAGCTTACAATTATTTCTGAAGCTCAGGAACTTAGTTCTGTCACCAAAAAACAAATCAGGAATCGGAATTCTTGGTTCTAGCATTGATTTCTGATCAATAGTATCTTGAATCTTTTGTACATTTACAACGAGATTATCCATTGAGGAGCACAGAGCCTGAATATCCATGTCCACAGCTGTGTCCTGAAGCACTCTAATGTCTAGGGGAAAAAAAAGACTGAAGACAGAGCTAAGAAAAAAAAATGATGTCAGGATTTCTTTTTTCCCTCTATTGGAAATCATTGAATGGCTCCTTGTACTGTTGTGGCTGGCAATCAGGCAACACAGCGTGCAGTAATCAGCGCACATACAGAGATCTGGCAATAACCCAAAACAATAGGACGAGCTCTGAGACGTGGAATCTCTGTAGACTGCAGTACCTGATCTATCCTCACACAACTGGAAGCAGCAGTGGATTGCGCCTATCCACTACCTATGCAACTCGGCACTGCCTGAGGAGCTGACTAGCCTGAAGATAGAAATACAAGCCTGACTTACCTCAGAGAAATACCCCAAAGGAATAGGCAGCCCCCACATATAATGACTGTTAGCAAGATGAAAAGACAAACGTAGGAATGAAATAGATTCAGCAAAGTGAGGCCCGATATTCTAGACAGAGCGAGGATAGCAAAGAGAACTATGCAGTCTACAAAAAACCCTAAAACGAAAACCACGCAAAGGGGCAAAAAGACCCACCGTGCCGAACTAACAGCACGGCGGTGCACCCCTTTGCTTCTCAGAGCTTCCAGCAAAAGATAATAACAAGCTGGACAGAAAAAACAGAAAACAAACTAGAAGAACTTATCTAGCAGAGCAGCAGGCCCAAGGAAAGATGCAGTAGCTCAGATCCAACACTGGAACATTGACAAGGAGCAAGGAAGACAGACTCAGGTGGAGCTAAATAGCAAGGCAGCCAACGAGCTCACCAAAACACCTGAGGGAGGAAGCCCAGAGACTGCAATACCACTTGTGACCACAGAAGTGAACTCAGCCACAGAATTCACAACATTCCCCCCAACATATGGGGTATCAGCGTTCTCAGGACAAGTTGGACAACAACTTTTGGGGTCCAATTTGTCCTGTTACCCTTGGGAAAATAAAAACATAGGGGATAAAATATCATTTTCGTGGAAAAAAAAATATTTTTTATTTTCACGGCTCTGCGTTATAAACTGTAGTGAAGCACTTGTTGGTTCAAAGCTCTCACAACACATCTAGATAAGTTCCTTGGGGAGTCTAGTTTCCAATATGGGGTTACTTGTGGTGGGTTTCTACTGTTTAGGTACATCAGGGGCTCTGCAAATGCAACATGACACCTGCAGTCCATTCCATCTAAGTCTGCATTTCAAACGGTGCTCCTTCCCTTCCGAGCTCTGCCATGCACTCAAACGGTGGTTCCCCCCCACATGTGGGGTATCATCGTACTCAGGACAAATTGGACAATAACATTTGTGGTCCAATTTCTCCTGTTACCCTTGGGAAAAAAAAAATTGCGGGCTAAAACATCATTTTGTGGAAAGAAAAAATGATTTTTTAATTTTCACAATGCTACATTCTAAACTTTAGTGAAACAATTGGGGGTTAAAAGTGCTCACCACACATCTAGATAAGTTCATTAGGGGGTCTTCTTTCCAAAATGGGGTCACTTGTGGGGGGTTTCCACTGTTAAGGCACGTCAGGGGCTCTCCAAATGCGACATGGCGTCCGATCTCAATTCCAGCCAATTTTGCATTGAAAAGTCAAATGGCACTCCTTCCCTTCCGAGCTCTGCCATGCGCTCAAACAGTGGTTTATCCCCATATATGAAGTATCGACGTACTCAGGACAAATTGCACAACAACTTTTGGGGTACAATTTATCCTTTTACCCTTGGGAAAATGAAACAAATTGGACCTGAAGTAAAAATTTTGTGAAAAAAAAGTTAAATGTTCAATTTTTTTAAACATTCAAAAAATTCCTGTGAAGCACCTGAAGGGTTAATAAACTTTGAGGGGTGCAGTTTTTAGAATGGTGTCACTTTTGGGCATTTTCTGTCATATAGACCCCTCAAAGTCACTTCAAGTGTGAGGTGGTCCGTAAAAAAATGGTTTTGCAAATTTTGTTGCAAAAATGAGAAATCGCTGGTCAACTTTTAACCCTTATAACGTCCTAACAAAAAAAAATTATGTTTCCAAAATTGTGCTGATGTAAAGCAGACATGTGGGAAATGTTGTTTATTAACTATATTATGTAATATAACTCTCTAATTTAAGGGCATAAAAACTAAGAGTTTGAAAATTGCTAAATTTTCATAATTTCCGACAAATTTTTGTTTTTTTCACAAATAAATGCAAGTCATATCGAAGAAGTTTTACCACTATCATGAAGTACAATATGTCACGAGAAAACAATGTCAGAATCACCAGGATCCGTTGAAGCGTTTCAGAGTTATAACCTCATAAAGTGACAGTGCTCAGAATTGTAAAAATTGGCCCTGTCACTTAGGTGAAAACAGGCTTTGGGGTGAAGGGGTTAAACCTGGTGGTGCAGTGCTTATTGAAAACTTATCCTGGGTTCTCCGACCTGCTCCTCAAAGTGCGTGGACTTTGCTCACATATCCGCCGTTCGCCCGTACACTCCAGCCGTATGCAGACCTATCAGCGGTCTTTGAACCTTCCCCAGCATCGCCTAATCATAGACGTTGCAACAAGGTGGAACTCAACACTGCACATGCTTCAGAGACTGTGCCAACAGAGGCGGGCTGTTCTGTTTTTGTGGGAGGATACACATACACGGGCAGGCAGTAGGATGGCAGACATGGAGTTGTCAGGTGTGCAGTGGTCGAAGATTCAAGACATGTGTCAAGTCCTTCAGTGTTTTGAGGAATGCACACGGCTGGTTAGTGCAGACAACGCCATAATAAGCACGAGCATCCCCCTAATGTGTCTGCTGATGCAAAGTTTGATGCACATAAAGGATCAGGCGTCTGCACCAGAGGAAGAGGAAAGCCTTGTTGACAGTCAGCCATTGTCTGGTCAGGGCAGTGTACAGGACGAGGTAGCGGGCGAAGAGGAGGTGGAGGACGAAAAGAATGATGGGGATGAGTATATTTTTAATGAGGAAGCTTTCCCGGGGGCACTGGAAATTGGTGGCGTGGCAAGGCCGGGTTCTGGTTTTGTGAGGGACACAAGTGACGTAGATTTGCCTGAAACTGCCCCTCAACCAATCACAACCGCAGATTTGACAACTGGAACTTTGGCCCACATGGCGGATTATGCCTCACGTATCCTCAAAAGGGACACACGCATTACTAAAATGATGAACGATGACGATTACTGGTTGGCCTGCCTCCTTGATCCTCGCTATAAAGGCAAATTGCAAAATATTATGCCACATGAGAACTTGGAACTAATATTAGCAACCAAACAATCAACTCTTGTTGACCGTTTGCTTCAGGCATTCCCAGCACACAGCGCCCGTGATCGTTCTCACACGAGCTGCAGGGGGCAGCAGACCAGAGGTGTTAGAGGGGCAGAAATCAGAAGTGGTGTTGGACAGAGGGGTTTTCTGACCAGGTTGTGGAGTGATTTTGCTATGACCGCAGACAGGACAGGTACTGCAGCATCAATTCAAAGTGACAGGAGACAAAATTTGTCCAGTATGGTTACTAACTATTTTTCATCCCTTATCGACGTTCTCCCTCAACCGTCATTCCCATTTGATTACTGGGCATCCAAATTAGACACCTGGCCAGAATTGGCAGAATATGCATTGCAGGAGCTTGCTTGCCCGACAGCTAGTGTCCTATCAGAAAGAGTATTCAGTGCTGCAGGTTCAATATTAACCGAAAAAAGGACTCGTCTGGCTACCCAAAATGTAGATGATCTAACCTTCATTAAAATGAACCACAACTGGATTTCGAAATCTTTTGCCCCACCTTGCCCGGCCGACACCTAGCTTTCCTATGAAAAGGTCTTGCCTGTGGGCTATTCTGAATGACTTTTCCAATCTCGTAATTTGCAGCACCTGATTGTCCAGCATACGACATGTTTACACCTCCCTAAATGGCCAAACTCCCCACACGGGGCCGTGGTATCGCCACTTGGCGCCAGCACCCGTGAGAGTGCTGTTTGTCTGAAGAGGTGGGTGTGCCCGCTTTTGGTCGACGGGACTGCCACTGGGTCCCTCATAGTACAATAAAGTGTCTCTGGCGGTGGTGGTGCGCACCCAACGTCAGACACACTGTTGTAACATGAGGGGCCCTGGGCCTGTACCGCCGGCCACAAGAGAGTTCCCCCACCCCCAGCTCAAACATTGCTAAACCACTTGCACAATTATCTCTCACAGTTCCACCAATGTTTAGTCTATGCGCTGACATCCGTAAATTCCTGCCACTGACAATACCATTGTGTTGACATGTATGATGGTACTTAACATAGTCAGGGGCAGTGTCCTATATTTACCCAAGTAAATACTTTGTGCCAAATTACTAGGTCTGAAACTACGCAGAGGAGCCCACCCCAGTACCGAATGATTGCACCCTTTGGTGGTTTCGTTTTGTTGTCATGCGAGAGATTAACATGTATTTATTGTTTGGGACTACTAACTGGCAGACACTCATTACAATCGGCCTCCGCTGACAACACCAATGTTGCCCGTGTACCCCTGGAACCAATTATAAACTGCCTACAGCCCAATGTTTCTTATGTTAGGCCTTCGAAGCCTGTCTGCGGCCCGTTCTTTCTACTACTCCTACACTGACCAGACCACTGCTGCCCGTGTACCCCTGGAACCTATTTAAAAGTGCCTACAGCCCAATATTTTATTATGTTAGGCCTTCGAAGCCTGTCTGCGACCCGTTCTTTCTACTACTCCTACACTGACCAGACCACTGCTGCCTGTGTACCCCTGGAACCTATTTAAAAGTGCCTACAGCCCAATATTTTTTATGTTAGGCCTTCGAAGCCTGTCTGCGGTCCCTCCTTCCACTAGGCCTCCACTGACCTGTCTACTGCTGCCCGTGTACTTCTGGAACCAATGTTAAAGTGCCTACAGCCCAATATTTTTTTATGTTAGACCTTCGAAGCCTGTCTGCTGCCCGTTCTTTCAACTACTCCTACACTGACCAGACCACTGCTGCCTGTGTACCCCTGGAACCTATTTAAAAGTGCCTACAGCCCAATATTTTTTTATGTTAGGCCTTCGAAGCCTGTCTGCGGCCTGTTCTTTCTACTACTACTACTACTACTACAATGACCAGTCTACTGCTGCCCGTGTACCCCTGGAACCAATGTTAAAGTGCCTACAGCCCAATATTTTTTTATGTTAGGCCTTCGAAGCCTGTCTGCGGCCCATTCTTTCTACTACTCCTACACTGACCAGACCACTGCTGCCTGTGTACCCCTGGAACCTATTTAAAAGTGCCTACAGCCCAATATTTTTTTCTGTTAGGCCTTCAAAGCCTGTCTGCGGCCCGTTCTTTCTACTACTCCTACACTGACCAGACCACTGCTGCCCGTGTACCCCTGGAACCTATTTAAAAGTGCCTACAGCCCAATATTTTATTATGTTAGGCCTTCGAAGCCTGTCTGCGGCCCGTTCTTTCTACTACTCCTCCACTGACCAGACCACTGCTGCCTGTGTACCCCTGGAACCTATTTTTAATTGCATAAAGCATCCTTTTTTTAATAGTAGGCGTACAAAGTCTGTCTGCGGTCCACTATTGAAATTGTCCTCCACTGCCCAGAGCAATGCTGCCTGTGTACCCCTGTAACCTTTTTTAAGCTGCAGTGAGCAACATTTTTGGTTTAAGGCCTACTACCTGTGTCTGTCTGCGCCACTCAATACAGCTGTGTTCCTTTGAAAAAAGCTGAGCGTCAATAGTCTGGTTTTCAGCCTCTAGGAACTTTAAAACTGCATTGGGGCTACAACTTTGGTAGGGCCTACTAACGGTGTCTGCCGCCCCAAGGTGTGCCCCAGGTTTCATCCACATTGCTTCGATCTTCCTACTCTCGTTTAGTAGTTGTTGCAAACTACACTGCATTAGGCCTACAAATTTGGTATGGGGTGTAGAGAGACGGTGTGTTACACTCCAAGGTGTTCCCCAGGTTTCGTCCACATTGCTTCGATCTTCCTACTCTCGTTTAGTAGTTGTTGGAAACTACACTGCATTAGGCCTACAAATTGGGTATGGGGTGTAGAGACGGTGTCTTCCACTCCAAGGTGTTCTCCAGGTTGCCTTTCCTGAGCTTCTATCTTCAGGCTCTTGTTAAATAGTGGTTAAATGGAACAACTGCATTTGGTGTACTAGTTGGTTTGGGGCCTACTAACAGTGTCTGCCGCTCCTTGCTGTTCTCCTGGTTTCCTGTCCTGAAATTCCATTTTCAGGCTCTCGTTAAGTAGTTGTTAATGTTAGACTGCATTTGGCCTACTAGTTGGGTTGGGGCCTACTATCGGTGTCTGCCACTCCTTGCTGTTCTCAACTGAACAAAGCTGTGCCGCCTGTTTACTACGGTTGCCAATTTTGAACTGCATTTCGACTACTTACTGATTTGGGCCTACTCTCTGTGTCAGCCTCTCATTCCAGTTGTCCACCACTGCAATGCCCCCTGGTTAGTCCTGTGTTACCATTTTTGAACTGCATTTAGCCAACTTTATTCTTTGGGCCTATATCTGTGTTTCCTCCTCATCCTGCCCATTGCCCAGCCAGTGATAGATGAGTCTGCTGGTACATTGACCCATAACGCAACATTCCCCGTGCACGCTACACAAAGATTGTGACCCTGCTGAAAGTCAGGTTCCTCTTCCCGCATACCATACCACCTTACACGGGGACAAAGAGGAAGGTGCAGATGAAAGTGCAGGTTCCTTCATCAGGTGGGGGGAGGAATACTAGTTGGTGACGTCACTGGCACAGGGCCTCTCATAGTACGCAAAAGTGTTGCTGCCGGTGGGAGGCGCCCCCGCCGTGCAAACACACCGCTGTACTTTGAGGGGCCCTGTGCCAGTGCCAATGCCAACGAGTGGGCCCCCCCTGCTTGCTCAGGATCACAGCACTTGCAAAGTTGAAATACTTACCTCTCCCTGCTCCACTGCCGTGACGTGGTCCAGATTTACTGGGCCCACTAATTACTTGAACCAGCCCTACCCCCCACAACTTTAGCCAAATGACCCCCAATTTCAAATGCCTTCCAATTATTATAAGCTAAATTACGATTGACAAGCTTCTGTAACAAGAATGGATGTTTTTGCCATTAAAATGGGCAGTGTAGGTGTTTTCCTGGCCTCCACTCACTGCTGACTATGCTCCCCCATTGACTTGCATTGGGTTTCGTGTTTCGGTCAATACCCGACTTTTCGCGATAATCGGCCGATTCCACTCGACTCGACTTCTAAGATAGTCGGGTTTCGCGAAACACGGCTCGACTCTAAAAAAGGTCAAGGTCGCTCAACCCTAATTGTGACCCACTCATTGAGTGGTATTCTTCAAAGATCTTTTAGAAATGCAAACAAATACGAGCGACCCACAATACATACTAAAATAAAGCCAATAATACATTAGGTGGAATATTTTTGAATATGAATAGTAATTTGTGAATGACTAAGTACCTTCATTCTAATTTTACATCAATAAAGGGGTTGTACCAGCAGAGACATTTTTTGACATTTCCAAAATGCAATAAATGTCCAAAATATGCATGTCCAGCAGAAGGGACCCGATGCTTTCACAGAAGCAGGGTTGGCACATGCAAAGCTCTTTGTATTCCTATGGAGTGCTGAAAATTGCCGCAGTGCATTGGGACCTTTAATCGAAAGGGGCTTCTTGGTTTCTGCAAATAAAGTTTATTCATTGCATAATAAGTTAATGGACCCAATTCTTCAAAGCTTTTATTCCAGTATTCTGGTGTAAAAAGCTTTCAAAACTTTCAAAGTTTTGGCGCAAAGCAAGGCTCTGCTAAAATTTGGGGACGTTTGGCATTCTCACACCATTGTCGCCCAAAGTTGGAGGAGATGGTGCAGGATAGGCATGGCAACCCCGACTCCTCAAATTTATAATGAGAGGGTGGTGTTAACTACTCCATAAATATTACTGTAGTCCCAGACCTCTTAATTAGTCAGTAGTGTCTTACTCAAAAATGCCCTAAAACACATGAAAACTGCTGGTCTTGATGACATAGGGCAACTATTTCTTTTCAAGGTTTAAAAGTCTGTTCTTCTCATAATGAATGCATAGATGCTTAGCTTCTTCTAAAAAAAAAAAAATAAAAAAAAAAGTTCTCAATTCTACTGTAATAAACCCATAATCACCAAACGGTACAAAAATCCAATATTATCAGTTTCAGTGTTGGAATTAAAATATGCAAATTTCCACTTCAGAGAGTTAGAGAACTAGAACTCCAGTGCCGCCAAAGTACGTAGCAATCCTAAAACTCAATATGGAACCGTTAATGAGTCTTGCCATATGACTAAGGATAAAAGCCAAAACCGGAATCGCAGTTTGCAGACATGTTGTTTTGGGGTGTTGCCCCTCTTTAGTGCCAAGTATGAAATCGGACTTGGCAGTATGAGATTATTCTGACTGGGGTCTAAGGGGTTACGTTTCTTTTTGAAGAAAGTGAAATGCCAGCGTTGGACTTAGAATTTGGGCTATATGTCACATTTTTGCCTGTGTGTATTTGCTCATCCAAAATAATTGCATTATAGGATATTTTACACTGAAATTTGTAACTTATTTAGTAAGTCAAATTCTGTAAGTAGGTCTGGGAATAGTTTTCAGGTGCACATTTTATGCCTCAACTTCCCATCAAAGCAAGCATGTGCTTTCAATGGAGAGAGAAGAATGAGCCACTGAAAACCACCAGCTTATTTCTCCTGAGAACAAGGACAGTATTTGTAATTTAACATCAGTCCTGCTTCTCGCTGACATCAGCCAGCTTCGAAAAATTAGACGGCCCCAATACAGAAAAAGTCAACTGGTTCTTCAAAAATCCATGGGCTTGAACAGTTTTGTTCTAAAGAGTATGGGCAATGGATACGAACGTGTCTTGTGTTCATTTATTGGAGCCATATGTACAAAGGCTGAGTCTTTGTCCACATTTCATAGTGGAAGTACTGACACAACAGAACAGCCTCCAGTCATGTGTATCTTTAAAAGCAAACATGCTGGGAGGCAATTATTGCTTTATAATGAAATACACAAGCTTTGTCCTAACACATGTACATGTATAATTAGCTTTCCACATAAACTATATCACTACAATGGACTCATAAAAATTCATGGTTCAATAGAAGCTCCTCTAGCAATCCATAATAAGGATATTAATTGGCTATCAACACAATGAAACACTGAATTAATTTAGGAGATCTATTAGAGATTATTGTAATGCGTATATTATCTTGAGTAGCATTTTGATCACTGACTCTTTTCATGACGCTGTGTGTTTCTGTACCGACATCTCATCTAATAATTACATTTGAAGCAAATGGCTGATCTAAATGCTGAAATGTTGGGGCTTGTAATTCCTAAGATCCCGAGGCTGCACTTGCCTCTTTCCATCAGACTCACATGTATGGTTTTAACATGCTGGCAGGAAAGTTGCTGTACATAGAATTGCATTTTATTATTTATTTTCGACAACATACCGTATTTTTCAGATTATAAGACACACTTTTCCCCCCCAAATTTGGGGGGAAAATGGGGGTGTCTGATAATGCGGAAATACCATATCGGTGTGCTGATGCGGGTGTCCCGGTGGCGGTGCTGCGCTGTGTCCCGGTGCTGCCGAGATCTCGATCTGCACATGCGCCGCCTCCTGGCTGCAATTTTCCCGGAGTCCACCGCCGCACAATAAACCATGGAAGAACTTGCGGAGGGCTCTGGCCTTTCACAAATGTTGGCAGAGCCCCCTGCAGCACCGGGGACACAGCGCATCACAACACCGCCACCATGGACAGTGGGCACAGCACAGAACCGCCACTGGGGACAAAGCGCAGCACCTCCACCAGGACACCCGCAGCGGCGTGCGGCACTTTGGAACACCCATTTATCCCAGCCTGCAGCAACACTCCACTTCTGCCTCCTCCACCAGCGACCCTGGGACCCCCGCTTCATCGCAGCCACCACCCCCGGTAAGCAATAAGATGTTCATGCATTATAAGAAGCGCCACCATTTTATAAAAAAAAAGTTTTTTTCCTATTTTTCTCATGAAAATTTGGCGTACGTTTTCTAATCCAGAGAGTTTTATAATCCGAAAAATACGGTATGTGGTATCCCACAAAGTGGCCATTTCTATGGGATACCGGAGAGATATATATATATATAATGTGTTTTCATATAAATGCTGTGAATTTTATGTGGCCTGCACATTTTAAATACATTGTGAGAACTAATGACATGCAGCATAAAAAGGGTTGATCTTCTCCTCACAGGCTTGATCAGGTGACCCAAATCTGAATTAATATGCAGAAGATTCTGGAGAAACGCCTCTGGGCAGTCAGCCAATGACTGCAGCTCTACAGTCACATAAAAGGAGGAGGAGCCAAGTCCTGTGAGATAGTTTTAAATTTGAAGTGGCAGTTGGTGGTTGGACATCATGAGAAGAGGAAGCCATTTTGTAGGTGAAGGAGTTACCTACGTTCTCCCTGCATGCTTTGCTTAAAAAGTGGACTGACACGATAAGGGGAGTTCATATTCTTCATATGAGGAAGACTACCATTGCACCTCAAAGAGGAAAAATTACCCCAGGGCAGAAACAGAGCACAGTGCTGAAGAAATATTCAAACTTAATAAAACCAGAGGTTACTAAGATCTGCCTGTCTGCAGGTACAGAGCCAACAACCATGAGTGTTATCCTGTACTTCAGTTTCCTGCTGTTTGTAAATAATAATTTTCCCCATTACCTTCAGTAAAAAGACTTCTGTTTTAAATTCTTATGGATGCTTCATGACTGGGGTTCAAATGCACCAACTACTACCACCATCATCATCTGCTGCCTAGAAGCAGTTACTGTTATTGTGGAGTGTCTGTATGTGTAATTTGAGAAGGAAAGACTCTTCTGACAGAAAGCTTGGCCACAGTAGGATATTTCATACCCTGTCAGGAGTACAACCCTCAGCTGTACACCACATCAGAAAGCCACACAATCAAGATGTGGTTACTCATGGTTCACGCTGGAAAAAAAAACTTAGCAAGAAACTATGTGTTAGGAGCATACTGCAGACCACAAATCTTTCATATCTACTGAACCTGTACTGTTACATTGAAGATATAGAGGCAACTTTTCAAGGACCCACATCTATCTGGTTCGTTACTTGTATCTACCAATATGCTATGGTTATTAATCTATATACATAATTGTCTAAGGGGTACTTCCGTCTGTCTGTCCTTCTGTCACGGTTATTAGTTCGCTGATTGGTCTCGGCAGCTGCCTGTCATGGCTGCCGCGACCAATCAGCGACGGCCACAGTCCGATTAGTCCCTCCCCTACTCCCCTGCACTCACTGCCCAGCGCCCGCTCCGAAATCCCCTCCACTCACCGCTCACACAGGGTTAATCGCAGCGGTAACGGCCCGCGGTGTAACGCGCTTCGTTCCCGCTGCTATTAACCCTGTGCGTCCCCAACTATTTGCTATTGATGCTGCCTATGCGGCATCAATAGTAAAAATAGGTCATGTTAAAAATAATTTAAAAAAAACAAAAACCTGCTATACTCACTCTCCGCCGTCTTTCTCGCTCCTCTCCACGCTCCCGGGATTGCTCCATTGCAAGCGGCAGGTTCCGCTCCCGTCCCAGGGCTGGTGTGGGACAAGGACCTGCCGTGACGTCACAGTCGGTCATGTGACCGCGACGTCATCATAGGTCCTGCTCACACCAGCGCTGGGAAAGGACCGCAAGCTTGCAATGGAGCGATCCCGGGAGCGTGGAGAGGAGCGAGAAAGGCGGCGGATGGTAAGTATAGCAGGACTTCAACGAGCTATAGGTGAGTATATGTTTTTTTCTTTTTTTTTTAAGTCTCTACTACGTGGCTTTGTGCTGGGCAATATACTACGTGGCTCTGCTATATACTACGTGGCTGGGCAATATACTACGTGGCTGGGCAATATACTACGTGGCTGGGCAATATACTACGTGGCTGGGCAATATACTACGTGGCTCTGTGCTGGGCAATATACTATGTGGCTGGGCAATATACTACGTGACTCTGTGCTGGGCAATATACTACGTGACTGGGCAATATACTACGTGGTTGGGCAATATACTACGTGACTCTGTGCTGGGCAATATACTACGTGGCTGGGCAATATACTACGTGGTTGGGCAATATACTACGTGGACATGCATATTCTAGAATACCCGATGCGTTAGAATCGGGCCACCATCTAGTGGATAATAATAGTAATACATTTTACAGCCATAAATACGAAACATGTAACATTTCCCAACCATTTATGATATGCCCTTAGTTACAACTTCATCAGGTATACCATTCCAGAAAAACTAGAACCTTATTGGTCCTTAGTTAATCATACATACAGTGGATGCAATTAAAAAATGGGAAAAGTTTTTAGATATTCATGCTAACATGGGATCATCCCGTGGCAGATTAATTGGCTGCAGATTTATATCTCATTGCACTACTTGCCAAAGGGACTGTGTATTGAATCTACTTTAAAGCCTGCCAAACAGTGCAAATAGGGACGGGGTCCTGGAGGTGGAGCGCTCATATCATGAATATTACAGACTCGTAACTATGAGTCATTTCTATTTTTTGATCTTTACTATTAGGCACACAGCAAAATATCTTTTTTACCATTTTGGCAAACTTCGTCCTGGTAAAAGTATGACCTTTAAAATGTTACCTTATATAGGAGACAAATCACTTTATAAAAAGTTCAGTTAGTAGTCATTGCTAGGGTTGAGCGAAACGGGTCGAACATTTTCAAAAGTCGCCGACTTTTGGCTAAGTCGGGGTTTCATGAAACCCGATCCGACCCCTGTGCGGGGTCGGCCATGCGGTACGCGACTTTCGCGCCAAAGTCGCGTTTCAATGACGCGAAAAGCGCCATTTCTCAGCCAATGAAGGTAAACGCAGAGTGTGGGCAGCGTGATGACATAGGTCCTGGTCCCCACCATCTTAGAGAAGGGCATTGCAGTGATTGGCTTGCTGTCTGCGACGTCACAGGGGCTATAAAGAGGCGTTCCCGCCGACCGCCATCTTACTGCTGCTGATCTGAGCTTAGGGAGAGGTTGCTGCCGCTTTGTCAGAAGCAGGGATAGCGTTAGGCAGGGTCCATTAACCACAAAACCGCTTGTGCTGCAGCGATTTGCACTGTCCAACACCACCCTCGGTGTGCAGGGACAGTGGAAGTTTTTTTTTTTTTTTTTTTTTTTTTCCCCTCAGCGCTGTAGCTCATTGGGCTGCCCTAGAAGGCTCCCTGATAGCTGCATTGCTGTGTGTACGCCGCTGTGCAAACCAACTGCTTTTTTCAAAGCACAAATCCTCTTGTTCCTTCCTTTCTGCACAGCTATCTTTTTTGTTTGTCCACACTTTTTATTTCATTTGTGCATCAGTCCACTCCTTATTGCTGCCTGCCATACCTGGCTGAGATTACTGCAGGCAGGGAGATAGTAGCTGCCTGCCATACCTGGCTGAGATTACTGCAGGCAGGGAGATAGTAATTGTAGGACATTCCCTGTTTTTTTTTTTTTTGGTGGGAGATTAAGATTGGCAATTTGGCATTTCTGCTAGAGTGCCATCCCTGTGTGTGCCATCTCTCTCACATAGTGGGCCATAGAAAGCCTTTTCATTTTTCTGTATTTTTTTTTGTGGGGTGTATAAATTCTCCCTGATAAAAATACAGTGGGAGATTAATATTGGCCTTTGGGCTTGTGTGCCAGTCCTGAGTGTGCCATCTCTCTCACAAATAGTGGGCCATAGAAAGCCTATTTTATTTTTTTTGGGGTTTTATAAATTCTCCCTGAAAAAAAGGGAGATTAATATTGGCCTCTGGGCTTGTGTGCCAGTCCTGAGCGTGCCATCTGTGCCAGCCCTGAGCGTGCCATCTCTCTCACAAATAGTGGGCCATAGAAAGCCTATTTATTTTTTTTGGTTTTATAAATTCTCCCTGAAAAAAAGGGAGATTAATATTGGCCTCTGGGCTTGTGTGCCAGTCCTGAGCGTGCCATCTGTGCCAGCCCTGAGCGTGCCATCTCTCTCACAAATAGTGGGCCATAGAAAGCCTATTTAATTTTTTTTTTTGTTTTATAAATTTTCCCTGAAAAAAGGGAGATTAATATTGGCCTCTGGGCTTGTGTGCCAGTCCTGAGCGTGCCATCTGTGCCAGCCCTGAGCGTGCCATCTCTCTCACAAATAGTGGGCCATAGAAAGCCTATTTAATTTTTTTTTTTGTTTTATAAATTTTCCCTGAAAAAAGGGAGATTAATATTGGCCTCTGGGCTTGTGTGCCAGTTGTGAGCGTGCCATCTGTGCCAGTCCTGAGCGTGCCATCTCTCTCACAAATAGTGGGCCATAGAAAGCCTATTTAAATTTTTTTTTGGTTTTATAAATTCTCCCAGAAAAAAAGGGAGATTAATATTGGCCTCTGGGCTTCTGTGCCAGTCCTGAGCGTGCCATCTGTGCCAGTCCTGAGCGTCCCATCTCTCTCACAAATAGTGGGCCATAGAAAGCCTATTTTATTTTTTTTGGGGGTTTTATAAATTCTCCCTGAAAAAAAGGGAGATTAATATTGGCCTCTGGGCTTGTGTGCCAGTCCTGAGCGTGCCATCTGTGCCAGCCCTGAGCGTGCCATCTCTCTCACAAATAGTGGGCCATAGAAAGCCTATTTATTTTTTTTTTTTGTTTTATAAATTTTCCCTGAAAAAAGGGAGATTAATATTGGCCTCTGGGCTTGTGTGCCAGTTGTGAGCGTGCCATCTGTGCCAGTCCTGAGCGTGCCATCTCTCTCACAAATAGTGGGCCATAGAAAGCCTATTTAAATTTTTTTTTGGTTTTATAAATTCTCCCAGAAAAAAAGGGAGATTAATATTGGCCTCTGGGCTTCTGTGCCAGTCCTGAGCGTGCCATCTGTGCCAGTCCTGAGCGTCCCATCTCTCTCACAAATAGTGGGCCATAGAAAGCCTATTTTATTTTTTTTGGGGGTTTTATAAATTCTCCCTGAAAAAAAGGGAGATTAATATTGGCCTCTGGGCTTGTGTGCCAGTCCTGAGCGTGCCATCTGTGCCAGCCCTGAGCGTGCCATCTCTCTCACAAATAGTGGGCCATAGAAAGCCTATTTATTTTTTTTTTTTGTTTTATAAATTTTCCCTGAAAAAAGGGAGATTAATATTGGCCTCTGGGCTTGTGTGCCAGTTGTGAGCGTGCCATCTGTGCCAGTCCTGAGCGTGCCATCTCTCTCACAAATAGTGGGCCATAGAAAGCCTATTTAAATTTTTTTTTGGTTTTATAAATTCTACCAGAAAAAAAGGGAGATTAATATTGGCCTCTGGGCTTCTGTGCCAGTCCTGAGCGTGCCATCTGTGCCAGTCCTGAGCGTCCCATCTCTCTCACAAATAGTGGGCCATAGAAAGCCTATTTTTTTTTTTTTTTGGGTTTTAGAAATTCTCCCTGGAAAAAAAAAGGGAGATTAATATTGCCCTTTGGGCTTGTGTGCCAGTACTAAGCGTTCCATCTCTCTCTCTCTCTCTCTCTCTCAGTCAGTGGGCCATAGAACGCCTATTTTTGGTTTTATTTGTTTTCTAAATTCTCCCTGAAAAAATCATTTTATTTTATTTGGTTTCTAAATTCTTCCTGATAAAATCACATTTTTTTTATTATTTTTTTTTCTAAAGTCTCCCTGAAAAAAAAAAAAAAAACAGTGGGAGATTAATATTGGCCTTTCTGCTTGTGTGCCAGTCTTGACTCCTGGGTGCGTCATCTCTCAGTCAGTGGGCCATAGAACGCCTATTTTTGGTTTTATTTGTTTTCTAAATTCTCCCTGAAAAAATCATTTTATTTTATTTGGTTTCTAAATTCTTCCTGATAAAATCACATTTTTTTTATTATTTTTTTTTCTAAAGTCTCCCTGAAAAAAAAAAAAAAAAACAGTGGGAGATTAATATTGGCCTTTCTGCTTGTGTGCCAGTCTTGACTCCTGGGTGCGTCATCTCTCAGTCAGTGGGCCATAGAACGCCTATTTTTGGTTTTATTTGTTTTCTAAATTCTCCCTGAAAAAATCATTTTATTTTATTTGGTTTCTAAATTCTTCCTGATAAAATCACATTTTTTTTATTATTTTTTTTTCTAAAGTCTCCCTGAAAAAAAAAAAAAAAAACAGTGGGAGATTAATATTGGCCTTTCTGCTTGTGTGCCAGTCTTGACTCCTGGGTGCGTCATCTCTCAGTCAGTGGGCCATAGAACGCCTATTTTTGGTTTTATTTGTTTTATAAATTCTCCCAGAAAAAATCATTTTATTTTATTTGGTTTCTAAATTCTTCCTGATAAAATCATATTTTTTTTATTATTTTTTTTTCTAAAGTCTCCCTGAAAAAAAAAAAAAAAAAACAACCAAAAAAAACAGTGGGAGATTAATATTGGCCTTTCTGCTTGTGTGCCAGTCTTGACTCCTGGGTGTGCCATCTCTCTCTCTCTCTCTCTCTCTCTCTCTCTCTCTCTCCAATTGTGGTCCATAGAAAGCCTATATTTTTTTTTCCTTGATTTGGGTTCTAAAATCTACCAGAGAAAATAACTACATCAATCATTGGTAGAAAAATATTGGCCTCTGGGTTTGTGTGCCACTCCTGACTCCTGTGTGCGTCATCTCTCAGTCAGTGGGCCATAGAACGCCTATTTTTGTTTTTATTTGTTTTATAAATTCTCCCTGAAAAAATCATTTTATTTTATTTGGTTTCTAAATTCTTCCTGATAAAATCATATTTTTTTTATTATTTTTTTTTCTAAAGTCTCCCTGAAAAAAAAAAAAAAAAAAAAAAAAAAACAGTGGGAGATTAATATTGGCCTTTCTGCTTGTGTGCCAGTCTTGACTCCTGGGTGTGCCATCTCTCTCTCTCTCTCTCTCTCTCTCCAATTGTGGTCCATAGAAAGCCTACATTTTTTTTCCTTGATTTGGGTTCCAAAATCTACCAGAGAAAATAACTCCATCAATCATTGGTAGAAAAATATTGGCCTCTGGGCTTGTGTGCCACTCCTGATTCCTGTGTGCGTCATCTCTCACTCAGTGGCCCATAGAAAGCATATAGTTTGTTACATTTGTTTTCTAAATTCTCCCTGCAAAAATCTTTTTTTTTTTTTGGGGGGGGTTTCTAAAGTGTTCCTGAAAAAAATAAAAATAAAAAAAAAATAATAGTGTGACATTAATATTAACATTTGTGCTTCAGTGACAGTCCTGCGTGTGGGGCATCTCTCTAATTTGCAGCCACCAAAAAAAGAGTGTGTAACATTGGGCCTGATTTTCGCTGTGGTCTCACCAACCTGTAAAGGGGTAGCTAAATCATACTGAAGTTATAGCTCACCGTGTAAGTTGTGTGACTGCAACAAATAACGTTAGTTTGGTTACGTTTTTAAAACAATGAGGAAGTCTAGTGGAAGAGGTCGTGGCCGGGGGCGTTCATTGTCAGCTGGTAATGAGGGTAGTGGTAGTGGTGGAGCATCAGGTGGTCGTGGGGGAAAAAATATTGCACCTAAGTCTGGAGCTGTGGAGCCAGGTTCGTCGTCCGGCTACACAAGGCCTCGAACGCTCCCTTTTCTGGGATTAGGAAAACCGCTTTTAAAGCCGGAGCAGCAAGAGCAAGTTTTGGCTTATCTTGCTGACTCAGCCTCTAGCTCTTTTGCCTCATCTCGTGAAACTGGTAAAAGTAAAAGCAGCGCGTCGTTAGTGGATGTTCACGGTCAGGGACAAGTCACTTCCTTGTCCTCTTCAGCAAAAACAACAACAGAGAAGAATGCAGCAGGCGACACAACGGGTTACTCCATGGAGCTCTTTACACATACCGTCCCTGGCTTAGAAAGTGAAGCAGTTAACAGTCCATGCCCATTACAAATTGAATCTGACATGGAGTGCACTGACGCACAGCCACAGCCAGACTACTATGCTGGTCCTTTGACTCAGACCACAACATTGCCCTCGCAGGGTGCTGATCAAGAATCAGACCCTGATGAGACTATGTTGCCCCATCACGAACGCTATACCACCGAACGACACGGTGACACAGACGAAGTTGCGCAGGAGGTACAAGAAGAGTTATTAGATGACCCAGTTCTTGACCCCGATTGGCAGCCATTGGGGGAACAGGGTGCAGGCGGCAGCAGTTCTGAAGCAGAGGAGGAGGAGGGGCCGCAGCAGGCATCAACATCGCCACAGGTTCCATCTGCCGGGCCCGTATCTTGCCCAAAACGCGTGGCAAAGCCAAAACCTGGTGGAGGACAGCGTGGCCATCCGGTTAAAGCTCAGTCTGCAATGCCTGAAAAGGTATCCGATGCTAGAAAGAGTGCAGTCTGGCATTTTTTTAAACAACATCCAATTGATCAGCGCAAAGTCATCTGTCAAAAATGTTCTACTTCCTTAAGCAGAGGTCAGAATCTGAAAAGTCTCAATACTAGTTGCATGCATAGACATTTAACCACCATGCATTTGAAAGCTTGGACTAACTACCAAACGTCCCTTAAGGTTGTTGCACCCTCGGCCAATGAAGCTAGTCATCAACGCAACATCCCTTCCGGCAGTGTAGGACCACCATTTAGCGCACCACCTGCTGTATCTGTGCAGGTATCTTTGCCAGGCCAAAGCAGTCAGGGTCAGGGAATCACCAGTTTCGTAGTAGGAAACACTGCATCTAGGGCACCGGCGGCAACAATACCATCTCCCACCGTCTCTCAGTCTGCCATGTCCACCGGCACCCCCGCTAGTTCCACGATCTCCAGCTCTCCAGTCCAGCTCACCCTACATGAGACTATGGTTAGAAAAAGGAAATACTTAGCCTCGCATCCGCGTACACAGGGTTTGAACGCCCACATAGCTAGACTAATCTCGTTAGAGATGATGCCCTACCGGTTAGTTGAAAGCGAAGCTTTCAAAGACCTGATGGACTACGCTGTACCACGCTACGAGCTACCCAGTCGACACTTTTTTTCCAGAAAAGCCATCCCAGCCCTCCACCAGCATGTTAAAGAGCGCATCGTCCATGCACTCAGGCAATCTGTGAGCACAAAGGTGCACCTGACAACAGATGCATGGACCAGTAGGCATGGCCAGGGACGTTACGTGTCCATCACGGCACACTGGGTAAATGTGGTGGATTCAGGGTCCACAGGGGACAGCAAGTTTGGGACAGTTCTGCCTAGCCCACGGTCTAGTAAACAGTTGTCTGTAGCCGTTCGCACCCCCTCCTCCTCCTCCTCCTCGTCCTCCTGCAGAAGCAAGAGCTCGTCCACAGACCGCAGTCGCACAAACACTCCATCCGCACCTGCCACTGTTGCACACCAGGTCTCCCATTATGGGGCAGCTACTGGCATACGTCAGCAGGCTGTATTGGCTATGAAGTGTTTGGGCGACAATAGACACACCGCGGAAGTTCTGTCCGAGTTCTTGCAGCAAGAAACGCAGTCGTGGCTGGGCACTGTAGATCTTGAGGCAGGCAAGGTAGTGAGTGATAACGGAAGGAATTTCATGGCTGCCATCTCCCTTTCCCAACTGAAACACATTCCTTGCCTGGCTCACACCTTAAACCTGGTGGTGCAGTGCTTCCTGAAAAGTTATCCGGGGTTATCCGACCTGCTCCTCAAAGTGCGTGGACTTTGCGCACATATCCGCCGTTCGCCTGTACACTCCAGCCGTATGCAGACCTATCAGCGTTCTTTGAACCTTCCCCAGCATCGCCTAATCATAGACGTTGCAACAAGGTGGAACTCAACACTGCACATGCTTCAGAGACTGTGCGAACAGAGGCGGGCTGTTATGTTTTTGTGGGAGGATACACATACACGGGCAGGCAGTAGGATGGCAGACATGGAGTTGTCAGGTGTGCAGTGGTCGAAGATTCAAGACATGTGTCAAGTCCTTCAGTGTTTTGAGGAATGCACACGGCTGGTTAGTGCAGACAACGCCATAATAAGCATGAGCATCCCCCTAATGCGTCTGCTGATGCAAAGTTTGACGCACATAAAGGATCAGGCGTCTGCACCAGAGGAAGAGGAAAGCCTTGATGACAGTCAGCGATTGTCTGGTCAGGGCAGTGTACATGACGAGGTACCGGGCGAAGAGGAGGTGGAGGATGAGGAGGATGATGGGGATGAGTATATTTTTAATGAGGAAGCTTTCCCGGGGGCACGGGAAATTGGTGGCGTGGCAAGGCCGGGTTCTGGTTTTTTGAGGGACACAAGTGACGTAGATTTGCCTGCAACTGCCCCTCAACCAAGCACAACCGCAGATTTGACAACGGGAACTTTGGCCCACATGGCGGATTATGCCTTGCGTATCCTCAAAAGGGACACACGCATTACAAAAATGATGAACGATGACGATTACTGGTTGGCCTGCCTCCTTGATCCTCGCTATAAAGGCAAATTGCAAAATATTATGCCACATGAGAACTTGGAACTAATATTAGCAACAAAACAATCAACTCTTGTTGACCGTTTGCTTCTGGCATTCCCTGCACACAGCGCCCGTGATCGTTCTCACACGAGCTCCAGGGGCCAGCAGACCAGAGGTGTTAGAGGGGCAGAAATCAGAAGTGGCGTTGGCCAGAGGGGTTTTCTGACCAGGTTGTGGAGTGATTTTTCTATGACCGCAGACAGGACAGGTACTGCAGCATCAATTCAAAGTGACAGGAGACAACATTTGTCCAGTATGGTTACAAACTATTTTTCATCCCTTATCGACGTTCTCCCTCAACCGTCATTCCCATTTGATTACTGGGCATCCAAATTAGACACCTGGCCAGAATTGGCAGAATATGCATTGCAGGAGCTTGCTTGCCCGGCAGCTAGTGTCCTATCAGAAAGAGTATTCAGTGCTGCAGGTTCAATACTAACAGAAAAAAGGACTCGTCTGGCTACCCAAAATGTAGATGATCTAACCTTCATTAAAATGAACCACAACTGGATTTCAAAATCTTTTGCCCCACCCTGCCCGGCTGACACCTAGCTTTCCTATGAAAAGGTCTTGCCTGTGGGCTATTCTGAATGACTTTTCCAATCTCGTAATTTTCTTCACCTGATTGTCCAGCATACGACATGTTTCCACCTCACGAAATGGCCAAACTCCCCACACGGGGCCGTGCTATCGCCACTTTGCGCTTGGACCCTTGAGAGTGCTGTTTGTCTGAAGAGGTGGGTGTGGCCGCTTTTGGTCGACGGCACTGCCACTGGGTCCCTCATAGTACAATAAAGTGTCTCTGGCGGTGGTGGTGCGCACCCAACGTCAGACACACCGTTGTAATATGAGGGGCCCTGTGCCTGTAACGCCGGCCACAAGACAGTTCCCCCCCCCAGCTCAAACAGTGCTCTACCACTAGCAAAATTATCTCTCACAGCTTCACCAATGTGTAGTCTAGGCGCTGACATCCTTCAATGCCTGGCACTGACAATACCATTGTTTTGACATTTTTGTTATGTTAGGCCTTCGAAGCCTGTCTGCGGTCCCTTCTTTCTACAACTACTACACTGACCAGGCCACTGCTGGCCGTGTTACCCTGGAACCAATTTAAAAGTGCCTACAGTCAGCCCAATTTTGTTATGTTAGGCCTTCGAAGACTGTCTGCCGTCACTCCTTCCACTAGACTTCCACTGACCATACACTGCTGCCCATGTACCCCTGGAACCAATTTAAAGTGCCTACAGCCAGCCCAATTTTGTTATGTTAGGCCTTGGAAGCCTGTCTGCGGTCACTCCTTCCACTAGACTTCCACTGACCAGACCACTGCTGCCCGTGTACCCCTGGAACCAATTTAAAAGTGCCTACAGCCAGCCCAATTTTGTTATGTTAGGCCTTGGAAGCCTGTCTGCGGTCACTCCTTCCACTAGGCCTCCACTGACCACACCACTGCTGTCCGTGTACCCCTGGAACCAATTTAAAATTGCCTACAGCCATGTGTTATTATTTTAGGCCTTCGATGCCTGTCTGCGGTCACTCCTTCCACTAGG
The DNA here is from genome assembly GCF_032444005.1 of Ranitomeya imitator. Lineage (NCBI taxonomy): Eukaryota > Metazoa > Chordata > Amphibia > Anura > Dendrobatidae > Ranitomeya > Ranitomeya imitator. The sequence continues at coordinate 241,689,551 of NC_091282.1, forward strand.
CCTCCACTGACCACACCACTGCTGTCCGTGTACCCCTGGAACCAATTTAAAATTGCCTACAGCCATGTGTTTTTATTTTAGGCCTTCGATGCCTGTCTGCGGTCCATTCTTTCAACTACTACTACACTGACCAGGGCACTGCTGGCCGTGTTACCCTGGAACCAATTTAAAAGTGCCTACAGTCAGCCCAATTTTGTTATGTTAGGCCTTGGAAGCCTGTCTGCGGTCACTCCTTCCACTAGGCCTCCACTGACCACACCACTGCTGTCCGTGTACCCCTGGAACCAATTTAAAATTGCCTACAGCCATGTGTTATTATTTTAGGCCTTCGATGCCTGTCTGCGGTCACTCCTTCCACTAGGCCTCCACTGACCACACCACTGCTGTCCGTGTACCCCTGGAACCAATTTAAAATTGCCTACAGCCATGTGTTTTTATTTTAGGCCTTCGATGCCTGTCTGCGGTCACTCCTTCCACTAGGCCTCCACTGACCACACCACTGCTGTCCGTGTACCCCTGGAACCAATTTAAAATTGCCTACAGCCATGTGTTATTATTTTAGGCCTTCGATGCCTGTCTGCGGTCACTCCTTCCACTAGGCCTCCACTGAGCACACCACTGCTGTCCGTGTACCCCTGGAACCAATTTAAAATTGCCTACAGCCAGCCCAATTTTTTTATTTTAGGCCTTCGATGCCTGTCTGCGGTCCATTCTTTCAACTACTACTACACTGACCAGGTCACTGCTGCCCGTGTACCCCTGGAACCAATTTAAAATTGCCTACAGCCATGTGTTATTATTTTAGGCCTTCGATGCCTGTCTGCGGTCACTCCTTCCACTAGGCCTCCACTGACCACACCACTGCTGTCCGTGTACCCCTGGAACCAATTTAAAATTGCCTACAGCCATGTGTTATTATTTTAGGCCTTCGATGCCTGTCTGCGGTCACTCCTTCCACTAGGCCTCCACTGACCACACCACTGCTGCCCGTGTACCCCTGGAACCAATTTAAAATTGCCTACAGCCAGCCCAATTTTTTTATTTTAGGCCTTCGATGCCTGTCTGCGGTCCATTCTTTCAACTACTACTACACTGACCAGGTCACTGCTGCCCGTGTACCCCTGGAACCAATTTAAAATTGCCTACAGCCATGTGTTATTATTTTAGGCCTTCGATGCCTGTCTGCGGTCACTCCTTCCACTAGGCCTCCACTGACCACACCACTGCTGTCCGTGTACCCCTGGAACCAATTTAAAATTGCCTACAGCCATGTGTTTTTATTTTAGGCCTTCGATGCCTGTCTGCGGTCCATTCTTTCAACTACTACTACACTGACCAGGGCACTGCTGGCCGTGTACCCCTGGAACCAACATCAGAAAATATAAAAATAAGTATTTTGCTTATAAAAAAGAAAATACTGGTGAGATATCAAATGCAGACATTTTAACATTAAAAACAAACACACAACTAAAATCTGGTACAGTACTAAAAATGGCCACCAGCTACAATTACTTTCTCCTGCAAGTAGTTAACTGAAAGTTTTTTTAAATTGAAAACACACATATGGCATCCACCGAGTGTTGTCCTGTCGCGTCTTCTTTATATTATTGCCGAGAAGATGCAAAATAATGAAAATAATAAAATCATTAATTACCAAAATAATAGAGAAAGTCAACACCACATTGCAAATAAACATTCATTCCAAATAAAGAAGCAGGGCGCGTCCGAGGGTGAGTATATACCTAATAAGAATCTAATCACCCTCGGACGCGCAATGCTTATTTCCAACAGCCTTCCTTCCTAAGAATCAGCCCTTCCGTCGTGTAGAGAGACGTTGTGTTACACTCCAAGGTGTTCCCCAGGTTGCCTTTCCTGAGCTTCGATCTTCCGGCTCTCGTTTAGTAGTTCTTGGAAACTACACTGCATTAGGCCTTCAAATTGGGTATGGGGTGTAGAGAGAGGGTGTGTTACACTCCAAGGTGTTCCCCAGGTTGCCTTTCCTGAGCTTCGATATTCCGGCTCTCGTTTAGTAGTTGTTGGAAACTACACTGCATTAGGCCTTCAAATTGGGTATGGGGTGTAGAGAGAGGGTGTGTTACACTCCAAGGTGTTCCCCAGGTTGCCTTTCCTGAGCTTCGAAATTCCGGCTCTCGTTTAGTAGTTGTTGGAAACTACACTGCATTAGGCCTACAAATTTGGTATGGGGGAAACATTGGCGCATCTGCGGTCCCTCCTTCCTCTAGGCCTCCACTGACCTGTCTACTGCTGCCCGTGTTCCCCTGGATCCAATTTTAAATTGCCTACAGGCAGCCCAATTTATTATGTTAGGGCTTCGAAGCCTGTCTGCGGTCCCTCCTTCCACTAGGCCTCCACTGACCTGTCTACTGCTGCCCGTGTACCCCTTGAACCAACATCATAAAATAAAAAAAAAAGGATTTTGCTTATAAAAAAGAAAATACTGGTGAGATATCAAATGCAGACATTTTGACATTAAAAACAAACAAACAGCTAAAATCTGGTACAGTACTAAAAATGGCCACCAGCTACAATTACTTTCTCCTGCAAGTAGTTAACTGAAAGGTTTTTTAAATTGAAAACACACATATGGCATCCACCGAGTGTTGTCCTGTCGCGTCTTCTTTATATTATTGCCGAGAAGATGCAAAATAATGAAAATAATAAAATCATTAATTACCAAAATAATAGAGAAAGTCAACACCACATTGCAAATAAACATTCATTCCAAATAAAGAAGCAGGGCGCGTCCGAGGGTGAGTATATACCTAATAAGAATCTAATCACCCTCGGACGCGCAATGCTTATTTCCAACAGCCTTCCTTCCTAAGAATCATCCCTTCCGTGGTGTAGAGAGACGTTGTGTTACACTCCAAGGTGTTCCCCAGGTTGCCTTTCCTGAGCTTCGATCTACCGGCTCTCGTTTAGTAGTTGTTGGATACTACGCTGCATTAGGCCTTCAAATTGGGTATGGGGTGTAGAGAGATGGTGTGTTCCACTCCAAGGTGTTCCCCAGGTTGCCTTTCCTGAGCTTCGATCTTCCGGCTCTCGTTTAGTAGTTCTTGGAAACTACACTGCATTAGGCCTTCAAATTGGGTATGGGGTGTAGAGAGAGGGTGTGTTACACTCCAAGGTGTTCCCCAGGTTGCCTTTCCTGAGCTTCGATATTCCGGCTCTCGTTTAGTAGTTCTTGGAAACTACACTGCATTAGACCTTCAAATTGGGTATGGGGTGTAGAGAGAGGGTGTGTTACACTCTAAGGTGTTCCCCAGGTTTCCTTGCCATTGCTTCGGTCTTCCGACTCTCGTTTAGTAGTTGTAGAAAAGTACACTGCATTAGGCCATACAAAATGGGTATGGGGTGGAGAGAGATGGTGTGTTACACTCCAAGGTGTTCCCCAGGTTGCCTTTCCTGAGCTTCTATCTTCAGGCTCTCATTAAATTGTGGTTAAATGGAACAACTGCATTTGGCGTACTAGTTGGTTTGGGGCCTACTATCGGTGTCTGCCACTCCTTGCTGTTCTCCTCCACTGAACAAAGCTGTGCCGCCTGTTTACTACGGTTGCCAATTTTGAACTGCATTTCGACTACTTACTGATTTGGCCCTACTCTCTGTGTCAGCCTCTCATTCCAGTTGTCCTCCACTGCAATGCCCCCTGGTTATTCCTGTGTTACCAATTTTGAACTGCATTTAGCCCACTTTCTTCTTTGGGCCTATATCTGTGTTTCCACTTCATCGTGCCCATTGCCCAGCCAGTGATAGATGAGTCTGCTGGTACATTGACCCATAACGCAACATTCCCCGTGCACGCTACACAACAACATTGTGACCCTGCTGAAAGTCAGGTTGCTCTTCCCGCATACCATACCACCTTACACGGGGACAAAGAGGAAGGTGCAGATGAAAGTGCAGGTTCCTTCATCAGGTGGGGGGAGGAATACTAGTTGGCGACGTCACTGGCACAGGGCCTCTCATAGTACGCAAAAGTGTTGCTGCCGGTGGGAGGCGCCCCCGCCGTGCAAACACACCGCTGTACTTTGAGGGGCCCTGTGCCAGTGCCAATGCCAACGAGTGGGCCCCCCCTGCTTGCTCAGGTTCACAGCACTTGCAAAGTTGAAATACTTACCTCTCCCTGCTCCACTGCCGTGACGTGGTCCAGATTTCCTGGGCCCACTAATTACTTGAACCAGCCCTACCCCCCACAACTTTAGCCAAATGACCCCCAATTTCAAATGCCTTCCAATTATTATAAGGTAAATTACGCTTGACAAGCTTCATTAAGAAGAATGGATGGTTTTGACATTAAAATGGGCACTCTAGGTGTTTTCCTGGCCCCCACTCACTGCCGACTATGCTGCCCCATTGACTTGCATTGGGTTTCGTGTTTCGGTCGATCCCGACTTTACGTCATAATCGGCCGATTTCACTCGACCCGACTTTGGACATAGTCGGGTTTCGCAAAACCCGGCTCGACTCTAAAAAGGTCAAGGTCGCTCAACTCTAGTCATTGCTCTATGTGGATTAAGAAAATATTTCTTACCCATTCCACGAACAACATTGGCTTAAACTTCACTGTTGACAGTGGGTAAGATCAATCCACTGATTACACTATAGTGGATATTAAACTTACACACCCCTCTTAAAATGCCAGGTTTTTATCGTATTAAAAAAGTCATGCCAAGAAAAATAATTTCAGAACTTCTTTCACCTTTAATGGTCACCCAAAATCTGTAGAAATCCATAGAGAAACTAACAAATAATTTTTGAGGGGAGTGGGGAAATAAAAATAACAAAACTAAAGTAGTGTGGCTACATATGTGTGAACACCCTATTATAATTAAGGCTGTGATTATGATCACAATTAGCCAATCTCATACATACTAGTCAGTACACAGGTGCCATCATTTACAGGGATTCTGATTGACTCCATATAACAGTTCAGTTGTTCTAGTAGAAATTTCCTGACATTTTCTTAGTTTAATTTCACATGAAAAGCCATTGTCTATAAACAGCTTACAACACAGCAAAGGTATCTCATTATTGAAAACTTTCTGTCAGAAGAAGGGTACAAAAAAATTACAAGGCATACAAGGCATTAGAAAAATATTGAGCACTGTAAAGACAGTCATCTAGAAGTGGCTAAAATTTAGCACAACAGTGACATTACCTGGGCATCCCTCTCAAAAAATGATGAAAGGACAAAAAGAAACTTGATCCAGGAAGCTGCCAAGAGGCCTACAGCAACAGTAAAGGAGCTGCAGGGATTTATGACATATTCTGGTTGCATATTGCATGCAACTCATGTGGTCTGTGGTGTAGAGTGGCAAAACCGATGGTTTTTCTTTCAAAGAAAAACCATCGAAGCCCAGCTTTATTTTGACAAAACCTAAATCAGCCTGCAACATGTTTTCCCACATGATTTTGGCAGACTTGAAGAGACCAAGGTTGAACTTTTTGGCCATAATTCCAAAAGATGTGTGGTGCTAAGCCAGCACGGAGCATCACCAAATAACACTATACCCACTGTGAAGCTTGGTAGTGGCAGCATTATGCTTTGGAGCTATCTTTTGCAGATTAAACTGGAGCTTTAGTCAAGGAGAAGGGAATTATTTACAGTTCCCAATATCAGTCAATTTTACAACGAAATCTTCAGACATCTGATAAAAAGCTGAAGATTAAGAGGAATTTCACCTTTCACCATGACAATGACCATAAGCATATCTCCAAAATAACAAAATAATTGCTTCACCAAAAGAAGGTCAGTTTTGAAATGGCCAAGCTAGAGTCTAGACCTGAATTCAATTGAAAATCTGTGGGTTGACCTGAAAAAGGGCTGTCTACAGTAGACGCCCTCCCAACCTGTCATATTTGTAGCTCTCCTATAAGTATGATTTTTTTTACATGACAAAATTCTGGGATTTTAACAGGGGTGTGTAGTTTTTTGTACTGTACATGTATGGAGCTACTATATTAGACAGCACATAAAGTAACATTTTTCGGACTATAAGACACTTTTTTCTCCCAAATTTTGGACTAAAGTGTGTGTGTGGTTGGGTGTGTCTTATATTGCGGATGTACCTTATTTTATAGTCTGGATGTGGATAGGGGGTGACTGTGGGGGCCGGCAGCAGCGGGTCACAGGAGGCAGTTGCGGCTGCTGCAGCCAACACTGTGCCCGCTGTTAAAGAAAATGAATATTCACTACTCCCCACAACCATTATCCCTCTAACCTCTATGCACTGAAGCCAATGCCAAAAGATGGGAGGGACTATAGGCATGGGGAGCAGTGAATATGCATTCCATTTAATAGTGGTCACACGTTTAGCCGCATTTGCCTGCTTCATGCAGCGCCTGGGCTAACATGTGTGCCAGCTATTAAACAAAATTAATATTCACTGCTTTCCAACACCCTTGAGAGTGGAGAGCAGTGAATATTCATTCATTCTCTTTAAAAGTGATCGCCCAGCCGCTGCAGTGTGAGGGTGCACAGCAATGACGCCATGTGCCTTTACATGCTGAAATCAGTTTTGCTGGCATCAAGGTGAGTAGAATCCTTTTTTTTTGCATTTGTACGTCTTGATGGGGCCATGGATACCAGGATGGGGGCATGGTGGCCATGGATACCAGGAAGGGGACATGGTGGCCATGGATACCAGGATAGAGCCACATATACCAGGATGGGGATTATATAATGGAGAGCCATTTTCAGGTCTCTCCAGAGATGCTCAAATGGGTTTAGGTCAGGGCTCTGGCTGGGCCAGTCAAGAATGGTCACAGAGTTGTTCTGAAGCCACTCCTTTGTTATTTTAGCTGCGTGCTTAGGGTCATTGTCTTGTTGGAAGGTGAACTTTCAGCCAAGTCTGAGGTCCAGAGCATTCTGGAAGAGGTTTTCATCCAAGATATCTCTGTACTTGGCCACATTCAGGTTTCCTTCAATGACAACCAGTCATCCTGTCCTTGCAGCTGAAATTCACCCCCATAGCATGATGCTGCCACATCCATGTTTCACTGTTCTGATTGTATTGGGCAGGTGATGAGCAGTGCCTGGTTTTCTCCACATATACCACTTACAATTATTACCAAAAAGGTCAATATTTGTCTCATGAGACCAGAGAATCTTATTTCTCAGTCTGGGAGTCCATGTGTTTTTTTAGTAAACCTTATGTGGGCTTTCATATGTCTTGCACTGAGGAGAGGCTTCTGTCAGGCCACTCTGCCATAAAGGCCTGACTAATGGAGGGCTGCAGTGATAGTTGACTTTGTGGAACTTTCTCCTATCTCCCTATTGCATCTCTGGAGCTCAGCCACAGTGATGTTGGGATTCTTCTTTACCTCTCTCACAAAGGCTCTTCTTCCACGATTGCTCAGTTTGGCTGGATGGCCAGGTGTGTGCCATATGTGTAACCCCCTATAGCAGTGTCAGCATCAGATCCCCCCCCCCCTCTGTTGCAGCGTAGTATCACAACATTTTTTGCTTTACATTTTTTTATTTAATTCTTATCTTTCCTCTAAAACCTAGGTGCGTCTTATGGTCCGGTGCCTCTTATAGTCCAAAAACTATGGTAATTGTGATGCTATTTTTCCAGGGGAAACATTTTTAAATGTTTCTAGCCATGGTGTCTGTAGACTTTATCTCCACTGTAAATGTAAGCACTATCCATGTTTTACCATCTTTAATTGCATAGTTTGTTTGAGATTGTGCCCATTTTAATGGTATGGTGATTTCTTGGCTTTTAGTAGTAGAACCCAATATGGTCACCTAATGTTATGTCCCATTCACTTCAAGTTATCGTAGCATGTTCATCTGCAAATAAAGTACGTAGGGACTCAAATATGGTTATTTGAGTTACTGACACCTACTATCTTGGTAATTCCCAGGCTTAAAGGATTAGTTATTTGTATTGTAAGAAGTTACTCTAACTAATAAAGTCCCAAATCTACTAATGATGTTACTTATAATAACAGAATAAGTTTTTTTTCCTATTAAAATCAGGATTGTCTGAAAATTCCAAGATGAAGCCTACATTTTGAAGGCCGCATCCCGTTAACGTTTTAGTACAAAAAAAAGGTCTAAAAAGTTGTTCACCTGCAATTAACCATTTTTGCTCAAAAATTTTAAAGTCACAGATTATGCCAAATAGTGTGGTTTAAAGAATAGTGGGGAAGGATGTAATTGTGAAAACATTAGTAAACATCAGGTGTGAAAATTAGGGACCCTAATGTACCAAATGTGGCCCATAAACCATATTCTTATAGCAACTGAACTAGAATATTTGAATTAATCTGTAGCACTGAGTATAGAGAACTTCACAGTGATGTTACATTTATGACTCCTGCCTTGAAGCCACATTAAGCATTCATGTGACTGTACAAGAATGTTATTTCAAATCTGAATATTGTTGTATATTAGCATTATTATCCCTGCTTTGAAATCATGAGCAAACAGTGCAACAGTGCATTATCTCCAATTATTGGAACATATTTGTATGCAGCTTTCTGTAATTCTGCATAATTTAATTGTACAACATTTTTCTCATCCATGATGAATCCTAACGTTAGAGCTCTGAGAAATAAAAAGCTTTGGTTCATTGCACATAAAACATATATAAACCAGTTAGTGGAAAGTGATTTGGAAACTCTCACCCTCTTTCCAACACCACTTAACACACAGGAATATAAACGATTACCTTCTAGATCAGTGTTCCCCAACTCCGGTTCTCAAGAGCCACCAACAGGTCATGTTTTCAGGATATCCTTAGTATTGCACAGGTGATTGAATGCTTGCATGTCCAGGTGATGCAATTATGACCTGTGCAATATTAAGGAAATTCTGAAAACATGACCCGTTGGTGGCTCTTGAGGACCGGAGTTGGGGACCACTGTTCTAGATAGTCCAATGGACTAAACAAAAAACTCATTGGTAATAATTTTTACTGAAATATCTGGGTGGTCATCAGCAAGATAAGTATCATTTTTAATGATACAGCAAATGGTGCAGTTGTGCTAGACACGATTCTCTACGGCTCCCATTAATTAATATTTTCTCTTTGATTTCAATGGATAAATTCAGCCTGCCATCATTTCCACTCTGCCATAATACACAATGCGTGTTGGTATATGTGTATGCCTTCAAAGTATATGGTGCCTAAAAAAATGCAAGGTAAGTAGAAAAACTCGTGCTACATTGTTTTAAACTTGGATGAATGTGGGCAATTTATTTTTACTCCCATTTTCAAATGCTGAAGGACATACAGTTAGGTCCATATATATTTGGACAGAGACAACATTTTTCTAATTTTGGTTATAGACATTACCACAATGAATTTTAAACAAAACAATTGCGGTGCAGTTAAAGTTCAGACTTTCAGCTTTCATTTGAGGGTATCCACATTAAAATTGGATGAAGGGTTTAGGAGTTTCAGCTCCTTAGCATGTGCCACCCTGTTTTTAACAGGACCAAAAGTAATTGGACAGAATCAATAATTTTTAAATAAAATGTTCATTTTTAGTACTTGGTTGAAAACCCTTTGTTGGCAATGACTGCCTGAAGTCTTGAACTCATGGACATCACCAGACGCTGTGTTTCCTCTTTTTGCGATGCTCTGCCAGGCCCTCACTGCGGTGGTTTTCAGTTGCTGTTTGTTTGTGGGCCTTTCTGTCTGAAGTTTAGTCTTTAACAAGTGAAATGCATGCTCAATTGGGTTGAGATCAGGTGACTGACTTGGCCATTCAAGAATATTCCACTTCTTTGCTTTAATAAACTCCTGTGTTGCTTTGGCTTTATGTTTTGGGTCATTGTCCATCTGTAGTATGAAACGACGACCAATCAGTTTGGCTGCATTTGGCTGGATCTGAGCACACAGTATGCCTCTGAAGACCTCAGAATTAATTCGGCTGCTTCTGTCCTGTGTCACATCATCAATAAACACTAGTGACCCAGTGCCATTGGCAGCGATGGATGCCCATGCCATCACACTGCCTCCGCCGTGTTTTACAGATGATGTGGTATGCTTTGGATCATGAGCTGTACCACGCCTTCGCCATACTTTTCTCTTTCCATCATTCTGGTAGAGGTTGATCTTGGTTTCATCTGTCCAAAGAATGTTCTTCCAGAACTGTGCTGACTTTTTTAGATGTTTTTTAGCAAAGTCCAGTCTAGCCTTTTTATTCTTGATGCTTATGAGTGGCTTGCACCATGCAGTGAACCCTCTGTATTTACATTCATGCAGTCTTCTCTTTATGGTAGATTTGGATATTGATATGCCTATCTCCTGGAGAGTGTTGGTCACTTGGTTGGCTGTTGTGAATGGATTTCTCTTCACCATGGAGATTATTCTGCGATCATCCACCACTGTTGTCTTCCGTGGGCGCCCAGGTCTTTTTGCATTGAAGAGTTCACCAGTGCATTCTTTCTTTCTCAGGATGTACCAAACTGTAGATTTTGCCACTCCTAATATTGTAGCAATTTCTCGGAAGGGTTTTTTCTGTTTTCGCAGCGTAAGGATGGCTTGTTTCACCTGCATGGAGAGCTTCTTTGACCGCAAAACCTTCCAAATGCAAGCACCACACCTCAAATCAACTCCAGGCCTTTTATCTGCTTAATTGAGAATGACATAGCGAAGGGATTGCCCACACCTGTCCATGAAATAGCCTTGGAGTCAATTGTCCAATTACTTTTGGTCCCTTTAAAAACAGGGTGGCACATGTTAAGAAGCTGAAATTCCTAAACCCTTCATCCAATTTTAATGTGGATACTCTCAAATGAAAGCTGAAAGTCTGATCTTCAACTGCATCTGAATTGTTTTGTTTAAAATTCATTGTGGTAATGTCTATAACCAAAATTAGAAAAATGTTGTCTCTGTTACATTTTGACTATGGTGTTATTAATTGGGGCATCTTACAGATGTCACCTGGCGATACAAAGGTGACATCAAATCCACAACCATAACCCCACTTGCCACCGCCACAGGGCAAGTGGAAAGAGACGGGCAAAGTGCGAGAATTGGCGCATCTAATAGATACGCCTTTTATGGGGTGGCTGCTTGCTGCTATTTTTAGGTTATGGGGGACGCAATATCCATGGTCCCTTCTCAGCCTGAGAATACCAGCCCCCAGCTGTCTGCTTTAGTTTGGCTGGTTGTCAAAAATGGGGTGGGCCCCAAGCCATTTTTTAAAATTTAAATAATTAAAAAAAAACTACTTGGAACCCCTCCATTGTTGAGAACCAGCCAAGATAACGCTGACAGCTGCCAGTTTTGCCTAGTTGGTTATCAAAGATAGATGGAAACCCACATCAATTTTTTTATCATGATCAGATGAGCTGTCATGTGCCGGAAAAGTTGTGGGCTCATTGCCGGAGCCCGCATCAAACGGGGGAGGCATCCAATGATGGACTCTGCGTGTCATTGGACATTAAGGAGATAAAGCACAGGTACTGGCTGATGAATACTCCCATCAGCCACGCCTGCTCTAGCTGTTGTCAGCGGCAGCATGCATACACGTATGGGAGCAGTAGTCCATTCAGCTGATGCCTGTAAACTTTTTACCTCTGATCACAGCTGCGGGCTCATACAGTCATTTGATCAGATCAGAGCTGCCGATGTTTCTCACACTGTCATGCAGATGACAGCATGGGAAACATCACACTGCACAAATTTACTGAACTGTGTATGAAATTTGCTGATTTTCAGTAAAAATTCTCGGGAATTCGAATCTGCAAGGTTTGTGCTGAATTTGAGATCGGCGAACGTTTTCAGAACAATGTCGCTCATCTCTAATGCACACACCATTATGCACTTTGTGCCTGTTAAAGTGACAGTAACCATAATGCATTGGGTGCGACAGTTGTTTTAAACGAAGCTCCACTGGTTCACTATTTGGTCTCTTTCTTTAACCCCTTCACCCCTGGGAAACTTTCTATTTTTTCCTCCCCTTCTTCCAAGGGCCACAAGTTTTTTATTTTTCTACCCACATAGCCGCATGAGGGATTGGTTTCGGTGATATGAATTAAACTTTTGAAAAAAATCATTTTATCATGTGATGCACAGGAATGTGGGAAAAAGTTCCAATTGCATAAAAATTGAAAAAAAAAAAAAGAAAAAGCCTATTTCATCATTTTTATTTTTTTTTAATCTATCAAGTTCACTATGCAGTAAAACTGACCTGGTAATATGATTCTCCCGGCCAGTATGAATAAACAGATACCAAACACATATTTTTTCATTATTTAACCCCTTTACCCCCAGGGTGGTTTGCATGTGAATGACCAGGACAATTTTTACAATTCTGACCACTGTCCCTTTATGAGGTTATAACTCTGGAACACTTCAACGGATCCTGATGATTCTGACATTGTTTTCTCGAGACATATTGTACTTCATGACAGGGGTAAAATTTCTTTGATATGACTTGCATTTATTTGTGAAAAAAATGGAAATTTTACAAAAGTTTAGAAAATTTTGCATTTTCCAACATTGATTTTTCATGCTGTTAAATCACAGAGATATGTCACACAAAATACTAAGTAACATTTTCCACATGTCTACTTTACATCAGCACAATTTTGGAACCAAATTTTTTTTTTTTTTTTTTTTTAGGGAGTTATAAGGGTTAAAAGTTGACCAGCGATTTCTCATTTTAACAACACCATTTTTCCTTTAAGGACCACATCACATTTGAAGTCACTTTGAGGGGTCTATATGATAGAAAATACCCAGAAAATACCCAAAAGTGACACCATTCTAAAAACTGCACCCATCAATGTGCGCAAAACCACATTCAAGAAGGTTATTAACCCTTCAGGTGCTTCACAGGAATTATTGGAATTTTTTTGAAAAAAAATGAACATTTAACTTTTTTTTCACAAAAAAAACTAATTCGGATTCAATTTTTTTCATTTTCCCAAAGGTAACGGGAAATTAGACCCCAAAAGTTATTGTTCAATTTGTGATGAGTATATATATGGGGGGGGGGAACCACTGTTTGGGCTCACAGCATAGCTCGGAAGGGAAGGAGCGCCTTTTGACTTTTTCAACCCAGAATTGGCTGGAATTGAGATCAGATGCCATGTCATGTTTGGAAATCCCTTGATGTGCCCAAACAGTGGAAACCCCCCAATTCTAACTCCAACCCTAATCCTAACCCCAACCGTAACAGTAATCCTAACTTTAGCCCCAACCCTAACGCGAAAAAGGAAAGAAATACATTTTTTTATTTTATTATTTTTCCCTAAATAAGGGGGTGATGAAGGGGAAGGGGGGTTTGATTTACTATTTATAGTGGGCTTTTATAGCGGGTATTTATGTTTGGCAGCTGTCACACACTTAAAAGAAGCTTTTATTGCAAAAAATAGTTGTTGCATCACCACATTTTGAGAGCTATAATTTTTCCATATTATGGCCCACAGAGTCATGTGAGTTTTGCTTTTTGTGGGACGAGATGACGTTTTTATTGGTACCGTTTTCGGGCACATGACTTTTTTGATCGCTTTTTATTCTGATTTTATTCTGATTTTTGTGAGGCAGAATGAACAAAAACCAGCAATTCGCGAATTTCTTTGGGAGGGGGGGGTGTTTATACCATTCCACATGTGGTAAAATTGATAAAGCAGTTTAATTCTGTGTGTCAGTATGATTACAGAGATAACTCTGTATTTATATTTTTTTTAGGTTTTGCCGCTGTTATACAATAAAGACTATTGTATATAAACAAATTATTATTTTTGCATCGCTTTATTCTGACAGCTATAACTTTCCAAGTCTTTCCGGTGACGGAGCTGTATGGTGGCTTGTTTTTTGTGGGACTAGTTGACGATTTCAGCTGTTCCATATTTATTTATATCTGTCTTTTTGATCGCGTGTTATTCCACTTTTTGTTTGGCAGTATGATGATAAAGCATGTTTTTTGCCTTGGTTTTTTTTGTTTTTTTTTAGTCCCAAACACCAGATGTGGTTTTCACTAGTGATGAGCGAACGTGCTTGCCACTACTCAGTGCTCACCCGAGTATCACTATGCTCGGTGTACTCGACGAGCACCGAGTATTTCCAGGATTATTCGGCGGAAGCTCATGTTTCCGCCCTGCAATTCTGGCGCTCTTTAGAGTGCTAATGACAGTGCAGGGATTGTCAGCCATGCACTGTAATGCCACAGCCATCTTTGTTGTGGTATTACAGTGATTGGGGCTGGCCGCACAGCATCATCAGGACTATAAGAGACCTGGCGCCTCCGTGCTCGCCGCATTCTGCTCCGGACTTAGCGAGTGTAGGGAGAGCTGCTGCTGAGATAGGGTCAGAATCATGCTTTAAATAGTTAGTGTAGGTCTGCAACTGTTCAGTCTACAACTCCTGAGAAGCAGTCCTTTTTAGGGCTAGTTCGGGGGTCCAGAGATTGCAGCGCTAGGTAGGCAGGGGAGTCTATGTGCACATATCCACATCAGTGCAAGGCCTGCAGGCACTGTATGTGAGTACATAGCTCTCACTGCATACCACCAAAAGCTCCATTACTGTCTGATGCTGATTTAATATATACAGTTAGGGCCAGAAATATTTGGACAGTGACACAAGTTTTGTTATTTTAGCTGTTTACAAAAACATGTTCAGAAATACAATTATATATATAACATGGGCTGAAAGTGCACACTCCCAGCTGCAATATGATAGTTTCCACATCCAAATCGGAGAAAGGGTTTAGGAATCATAGCTCTGTAATGCATAGCGTCCTCTTTTTCAAGGGACCAAAAGTAATTGGACAATGGACTCTAAGGGCTGCAATTAACTCTGAAGGCGTCTCCCTCGTTAACCTGTAATCAATGAAGTAGTTAAAAGGTCAGGGGTGGATTCCAGGTGTGTGGTTTTGCATTTGGAAGCTGTTGCTGTGAGCAGACAACATGCGGTCAAAGGAACTCTCAATTGAGGTGAAGCAGAACATCCTGAGGCTGAAAAAAAAGAAAAAATCCATCAGAGAGATAGCAGACATGCTTGGAGTAGCAAAATCAACAGTTGGGTACATTCTGAGAAAAAAGGAATTGACTGGTGAGCTTGGGAACTCAAAAAGGCCTGGGCGTCCACGGATGACAACAGTGGTGGATGATCGCCGCATACTTAATTTGGTGAAGAAGAACCCGTTCACAACATCAACTGAAGTCCAGAACACTCTCAGTGAAGTAGGTGTATCTGTCTCTAAGTCAACAGTAAAGAGAAGACTCCATGACAGTAAATACAAAGGGTTCACATCTAGATGCAAACCATTCATCAATAACAAAAATAGACAGGCCAGAGTTAAATTTGCAGAAAAACACCTCAAGAAGCCAGCTCAGTTCTGGAAAAGTATTCTATGGACAGATGAGACAAAGATCAACCTGTACCAGAATGAGGGGAAGAAAAAAGTTTGGAGAAGAAAGGGAACGGCACATGATCCAAGGCACACCACATCCTCTGTAAAACATGGTGGAGGCAACGTGATGGCATGGGCATGCATGGCTTTCAATGGCACTGGGTCACTTGTGTTTATTGATGACATAAGAGCAGACAAGAGTAGCCGGATGAATTCTGAAGTGTACCGGGATATACTTTCAGCCCAGATTCAGCCAAATGCTGCAAAGTTGATTGGACGGCGCTTCATAGTACAGATGGACAATGACCCCAAGCATACAGCCAAAGCTACCCAGGAGTTCATGAGTGCCAAAAAGTGGAACATTCTGCAATGGCCAAGTCAATCTCCAGATCTAAACCCAATTGAGCATGCATTTCACTTGCTCAAATCCAGACTTAAGACGGAAAGACCCACAAACAAGCAAGACCTGAAGGCTGCGGCTGTAAAGGCCTGGCAAAGCATTAAGAATGAGGAAACCCAGCGTTTGGTGATGTCCATGGGTTCCAGACTTAAGGCAGTGATTGCCTCCAAAGGATTTGCAACAAAATATTGAAAATAAAAATATTTTGTTTGGGTTATGTTTATTTGTCCAATTACTTTTGACCTCCTAAAATGTGGAGTGTTTGTAAAGAAATGTGTACAATTCCTACATTTTCTATCAGATATTTTTGTTCAACCCTTCAAATTAAACGTTACAATCTGCACTTGAATTCTGTTGTAGAGGTTTCATTTCAAATCCAATGTGGTGGCATGCAGAGCCCAACTCGCGAAAATTGTGTCACTGTTCAAATATTTCTGGCCCTAACTGTACCTAGCTCCAGTTTTCTGTGGCTTTTTCGTTCGTCACCTGATACCTGCTCCTTTTATTCTAAAGCAATCCATAGCCCCCTTATTTTAACATTTATTTGCTTGTTCCAGCTGCCTAATACAGGCAGGTTATTGAAATCTAAGAACATGCAAATCTACCTTTTTTTGTGTGTTTTTTTAGCCCCAGACACCAGATGTGAGTGCGCCTTGGAATAGGCTCATAGCCAACTTGTTGACACAATTTAGTTGTGCCCAAAAAAATCAAGTCCACATTTAGATCAGTCTGTTATCGGAGGCTGACAGCTGGTGTATCGGTGGTGGAAAAACTGTAGCTTCGCAGGCATAGTTCTGTCTAATAGCCTTTTTCCACTCTTTAAAAAAAAAAATTCTCTGAAAAAGAAATAAATTATACAATGTTATGCCAGGCTGAATTCTGTTGTATCTGTGGTGGAAAAATCATAGCTTTGAAGGCATACTGATCAGATATAATTTTGCTCCAAATAAATACATTTGTGTTGAGCTTTTGAAATAGTTCAGTAGTCCATTTAAAATGGGCAAGGCAAGGGGCAAGGAAGGGGAAGTGGACGTGATGCGGGTGGTGCATGCAGAGGACGAGGCAGTGACCAAGCTGAAAGTGGGCCACAACAAAGACCCACATCTTCTCACTCGACCTTCCTGTCCCAGTTTCAAAGGGACCGCAGCACACCACTATTGAAGCCAGAGCAGTGTGAAACGGTTGTTGGTTGGATAGCAGATAATGCTTCCAGTCACTTAGCCACCACCACCATGTCTTCCACATGGTTACGTCTGAGTAGCCGTGAGTGTGGACCAGATATTCCTCACCCTGATCCTCCTTCCTCCCACCATGCCGAGTACCCTGAGACAATTGATCCCACACTTGGACACTTTGAAGAGCTGTTCAGTTTTCCCTTCCAAGATTCCGTACTCTCGGCCAGTCAACTTGAAGTGGGGCCAGATGAGATCGCATGTAGCAATGCTCAAAGCTTTAACCAGCCACAGTCACGCGAAGGCGATGGTGGGAAAAGTGTCACAAAAGGTGGACGATGATGAGACAATTGCCAGAAAGTCAGGAGAAGGATCAGGGTGCGGATGTGGAAGACTAGGTGGTGAATGACAGTGACTGACCCAACCTGGCAGGAGGACATGCAGAGCGAGGACAGCAGCACACGTGGGGAAGGAGGCATGTCACCCCAACAGGCAGGAAGAAGCAGTGTAGTGGCCACAGAACGAAGGCGTGCATCCATTCCCCGTAACACCAACATGAGAGAAGTTGCCATTTCAACTGTTAGATCTTCCCGAGTCTGGTTATTTTTTAAAGACTCTGCAGATAACCCCAAACAGGCCATTTGCAGCACCTGCCATGCCCGCATCAGCAGGGTTAACAAAACTACCAGCCTCACCACCACACAGCATGATCAGGCACATGGCAGCAAAGCACCCAACTTTGTGGGCCGAACCTCAGGCTCCAGGAACACTGTCTGCAGGTGACACCACTGCTTCTTCCACTGTTTTGCATAGAAGCTAATCCCCAGTACACTGTGCATGTGAAGATGCCTCTGGCCCTGCACCTGTTGCCCACAGTCAAGCAGCACAATCATCAAGCCCGTCCACTTCCTTGTCCCAGCACAACCTTCAGTTGTCTATACCCCAGTCATTGGAACACAAGTGGAAATACCCAGCCAACGCCCCACAGACCACAGTACTAAATTCTAACATTTCTCTTCTGCTTTCACTCGAAATGTTGCCTTATAGGCTCATTGAGATGGAAGCTTTCTGCTACCTGATGGTGGCAGCCATCCCAAGGTACTCAGTCCCCAGTTGCCACTATTTCTCCTGGTGTGCCATCCCGGCATTAAACTAGCATGTGCCCCACAACATTACCCATGCCCTCAACAATGCTGTTACTGGGAAAGTCCACCTAACCATGGACACGTGGACAAGAGCTTGTGGGCAGGGACAGTACATCTCACTGACAGCACACTGGGTTAACATAGTGGAAGCCGGGACCCAGTCAGACCCTGGGATGGAACACATCCTCCCCACACCGAGGATTGCGGGCCCTATGTCAAACAGGGTTGCCCTCACAGTCTACAGCTCCTGCACATCCTCCTCCTCCTCTTCAGCCTCCATCTCTGAAATCAACACATCAGTCAGAAGCTGGAAGCACTGCAGCACTGCCTCAGCCAAGCGGCAACAGGCTGTGCTGAAGCTAATCTGCATAGGTGACAAACCGCACAATGCAGAAGAGTTGTGGACAGTGCTGAAAGAGCAGTCATATTTGGATGGCACCACTGAACCTACAGCCAGGCATGGTCGTGTGTGACAATGGCTGGAACCTGGTGGCGGCTCTGAAGCAATGTGAGCTCACACGCATACCTTGCCTGGCCCATGTGCTTAGCATCATGGTTCAATATTTTCTGAAAAGGCTACCCAATCTGCTAGTGAAAGTATGCAGTCAGTCTGCCCATTTTATAAGGTCAGCTACAGCTTCAGCCGCCCTTGCCGTGCTTCAGCAGCGTTTGCAGCTTCTGGCTCATTGACTGGTGTGTGATATCCCCACGAGTTGGAACTCTATGCTGCATATGTTGGAAAGGATTTGTGAGCAGAAGAGGGCAGATGTTGACTACCAACATCACAAGGCCGTTGATATTCAGTTCAAACTCCACACAAGACCTCAGGAGTGGACATAGATGTCAGACATATGTACTATCCTACAAAACTTTGAGGACTGCACCAAGATGGTGAGCAGCGATGACGCCATAATTAGCATCATCATCCCGCTTCTCAGCATTCTGAAAACCTCTCTGCTCACAATTAAAGAGGATGCATTACAGGCAGAACACGAGGACATGGAGCAAGGAACCATACAGGGTAATTACACTAAGCCCAGCCTCATGTCTTCCCAACATGGATTGGTAGGCAATGAGGAGGAGGAGGAGGAAGAATAGGAGCTACTTTCATGTGCTATAGATGGTACTACAAGCACAGCTGTCATACCATCTGTTCAGCAGGGATGGCCTGAGGATTAGAGATGAGCGGTGTTCGAGTCGAACTGTTCGCCAATTTCAAGTTCGAGCTGTTTTGGGCGGTGTTCAAGTCGTTCGACGAACAATTTGCTTAAAATTCGGCTGTTCGAGTTTCTGTTCGATAACTGTTCGTTCACCAAAAGCCTAACTTGATTTGCACATTAAAACTGTGTATCATTGTTAATAGACTGTTTCAGTGTATAGTGGGTGGATAGATCTGTGCTGAAATAACACCGATCTCCATTTTTTTTCTTTCCCGCATTTACAGTGGGGCGGTGCAGTCTCTCAGCCTATCAGCAGTGCGCACACACAGCAATGTGCATGTGATGCACACAAGCAAGGGCATGTGTCGTTGGTTGTGTATTTCACATATCCTTGCCTTATAAGAACCAGCTATTTGCCCCGTCGCCACCATTTCCTCACTGCTGCAGCTTAGTGTTAGATGGCACTGCTGCTGCTGTGGGCGCTATACAGTCTAAGAGTGTTTTTTAGAGCGAATTTTCAGAGAGATAGGTTTAGGGAGTCGGGAGGAGTCAGGACTAGTTGTAATATCAGCCCTTTTCAGGGTAGGTTACAGCAGTTCATAGCACTGTTTGCCAGGCAGGTCTGTGTCAGTGTTGTGCAAGTGTTTGTCACAGCATTTGGTGTAATCTAGCTCAGCCAATCCTTTTGGGCTAGTAGCATTGTCTGATATTCATCTGAGTAGCCCGCCTGTGAAACTAACTACACCGCCTGTTGTGAATTCTGTGGCAGAGTTCACTCCTGTGGTCACAAGTGGTACTTCGGCTGATTCTCTCTGGGAGCTTCCGTTTGTGGAGGAAAGTGGTACTGCAGCTTCTGAGTTTCCTCCCTCAGGTGATCTGGTGAGGTCGTTAGCTGCTTCTCTACTTAACTCCACCTGATGCTTTGATCCATGCTTCCTGTCAATGTTCCAGTGTTGGACTTGTGTTTCTCTGGATCATTCCTGTGGCCTGCTGCTCTGCATAGCTAAGTGCTTCTCTGCTATTTGTTGCTATTTTTTCTGTCCAGCTTGTCTATTTGTTTTGCTGGAAGCTCTGGGACGCAAAGGGTGTACCTCCGTGCCGTTAGTTCGGTACTGAGGGTCTTTTTGCCCCCTTTGCGTGGTTTTCTTTAGGGTTTTGTGTAGACCGCAAAGTTATCTTTCCTATCCTCGGTCTGTCTAGAATATCGGGCCTCATTTTGCTGAATCTATTTCATCCCTACGTTTGTCTTTTCATCTTACTCACAGTCATTATATGTGGGGGGCTGCCTTTTCCTTTGGGGAATTTCTCTGAGGCAAGGTAGGCTTATTTTTCTATCTTCAGGCTAGTTAGTTTCTCAGGCTGTGCCGAGTTGCATAGGGAGCGTTAGGCGCAATCCACAGCTGCCTCTAGTTGTGTTTGGAGAGGATCAGGAATTGCGGTCTACAGAGTTTCCACGTCTCAGAGCTCGTTCTATTATTTTGGGTTATTGTCAGATCACTGTATGTGCTCAGATCGCTATGTACATTGTGTTACTGAATTGCCTTTCATAACAACCGCCTGTGTATCTACATTTTTACTGCATCTAACCCAGTTAATAGTTTTGGGCCTAGTACCACAGTTTGGCCACTCAGTTATGCTCGGTTTTCATCATCGGTTGTTGTGCCAACAACTACAGATACAAAGTTGCCAATTAGTTAAGCACTAAAATGAGTGGCAAAAGGCCTGCTGCTGGTGGAAAGGGGAAAAAAGGTTGTGTCCGTGGGGTAGGTGGTAAAGCAACAGTAACATCTGCAGAAGAAAGACCATCTTCCAGCCAAAGTAAGAGGTCTACTTCTTTTCGTGGACAATCTGATATGATCCCTTTCTTACGACCATCGCTACAAGCATCTCCAAAAATTACAGATGAGGCACAAAAACAGCAGGTGCTTGAACGGATATCAAGTGCTCGTTCAAGTGGGCTCTCCTCCATGTCAACTTCAACATCACAACTACTCCAGTCCTCATAGGTGTCACCCCAATCGCACTTGCTTCCATACAGCTCCCAAGTCTCCAGCCGCCTGTCTGAGCATGGGGTAACACACATGGTTGAGACTGTAGAGCTGTTTACGCATACTATAGCCTGGGAATCAGAGGTCTGCTCCAGAGCTTCTGTGAATCCAGATGAGGAAATGATCTGCACTAATGCCCAGAATCTTTGTGAGTTGGATCCAGGCCCAGATGAAGAAGGTTCTGAGCATAATGTAGACCCTTGTTCCCAAACTGTAACTCCTGTTGGTGGAGACAATGAGGAAGATGATGATGAGACTGCGATACCTGATGGGAACAAAAACTTGACTTTTCGGTCGGGGCAGGAAGAGGTTGGCTCTGAGGATGACGGGTGTGAGAACACACAGGATGCTGATGACAAGGTTGTAGACCCCACTTACTGTCAAACCCCAGTCCGCCAGTCCATGAGGTCAGCAGGAGGTGGTGGAGGAGGATGCTAGTGACGAGTCTGATGACGAGGTTACGTTGTGCCTTCCTGGACAGAGACTGAGTACTGGAAGCACGTCAACTTCATCCTCAACCCCAACTGTGCCTCAGACCAGAAGTCGTGGTGGCTCTTCAGGTCGCATGGGCTCTAAACCTTGCATAGCCTGGGCATTTTTTGACATTGCAAACGATGACCCAACTCATGTTGTCTGTAAGATTTGTCAACAAAATCTCAGTAGAGGACAAAAAATTACTAGCTTGAGTACTTCATGCATGAACCGTCACATGGATATGAGGCATAAGTTGCAGTGGGAAGCTCACTGTGCTACAATGCGGCCTAGTGAGCCAGCTCATCCACCATCTGCCCCATCAAGTGCATCCACGTCCTCTTCATCCTCTGACTGGGGACAGCAGTCGCACATGGTTTTGGATGCAGACCTTACACCTTTTTACCCGCAACAGCCAGTGTGATTTGCAGGTCGTCAGGAGATTTGCAAGTGGAAACACCTGCTGTTGCTGAGCGCTCTCCGACATCAACACCACATTTTGATCAAGGCAACATAACATCTCCGCCTGCACCTTCCTCACAGACCAGCAGTTTGCCAGGGACACCCTACTCAACTCCGTCTAAGCACAGCAGCCAGCCCTCAGTTCCTCAGATATGGACAAGTAAAAGACCATTTCCTCCTAGCCATGACAAAGCTAAGAGGTTGAATTTCTCCATCTGCAAGCTGTTGGCTACAGAAATGCTGCCTTTCCACCTGGTGGACACAGAGGATTTTCAAGACCTTATGTCCATCACAGTGCCCCAGTACCAGATGCCCAGTCACCACTACTCAAAGAAAGCTGTGCCTGCGCTGCACCAGCATGTCACACACACAACATCACCGCTTCTTTGAGAAACTCTGTGTGACAGGGTGCATTTCACCACAGACACTTGGACGAGTAGACATGGACAGGTGTGTTACATGTCGGTGACTGGGCACTGGGTAACTACGGCGACATCAGGAGAAGGGGCTGCTGTCCAAGTCTTGCCGTCCCCACGAGTTGCTCGTCGATCCTCTGTATCTAGAAGTTCCTCCACTGCATCTGCCTCCTCAACCTCCTCTCGGTCCTCCACCTGCACCCATAGCCTGTCTGGTAATGCCACCCGCGTTGTAACTGCGCAGAAGGAATCCTGCACACCTCCTCACTATGCTGTCACCAGGGATCAACGGCATCAGGCAGTGTTTACATTGAAATGTCTGGGAAATGTGAGTCACACAGCTGAGGAGTTGTGGTCAGCTCTGGAGACAGAGTTCCATCAGTGGTTGTCTCCACTCAACCTGCAGCCAGAGAAGGCGATGTGTGACAATGCTGCAAATCTGGGTGCGGCCCTTCGCCGGGGCAATGTCACACATGTGCCTTATATGGCTCACGTTTTGAACCTGGTTGTCCAGCAATTTTTATCCCACTAGCCCGGACTAGATGGGCTTCTACAGAAGGCACGGTCGCTGTGTGCTCACTTCCACCGTTCGCATCCCGCAGCTCATCGACTTGCATCTCTACAGTAGTCGTTGGGCGTGCCAGTTCACCAGCTGAAATGCGATGTGTCCACATGGTGGAATTCAACTCTGCAAATGTTGCAGCGACTGTGGCAGCAACGACGAGCACTAGTGCAATACGTTATGACGTATAGCCTGGGCCAACGAGATCAAGAGGTGGGGCAAATCACGCTGTAGGAGTGGTCTCAGGTCAGGGACGTATGCACCCTTCTGCACAGTTTTGAAATAGCAACGAAGATGTTTAGTGCTGATGATGCCATTATCAGCATGACCATTCCGGTGATTTACATGCTGGAGCACACCTTAAACAGTGTTCAGAGTCAGGTAGTGCGACAAGAGGAGGAGGAGGAACAGGAGTCATCGTAGATAATATCTCCAAGGTCAAGAAGGTTGGCAGCACCAAGGTAGCTGGCATTGGAGGCTGGGGGAGAGGGGTTACCGAGGGCGCATGGTAGCAGCCAAACTGTTGAGGAAGGTGCAGGAGGCGAGGAAGAAGTGGAGGACGAACTGGCGCTGGGCATGGAAAACTCATCAGCTGAGGGAGACCTTGATCAAATTTCTGTTGTGCGAGGTTGGGGGAAGAGGGCAGACGAAGGAAGCATGATTCTCACCTCGCCACCACCAAAGACAACAAGGACTTGGTCCTCCTGGATGCGCAAGATACATGAGTGCCTTCTTGCTGCACTACCTGCAAGATGACCCTCGGATTGTCAGAATCCGAAGTAATGCCGACTACTGCGTTGCCACACTCTTAGATCCCCGGTACAAAAGTAAATTTGGCAAAATAATTCCTGCCATAGAAAGGGATTCACGCATGCAGTAGTATCAGCAGAGACAGATTACAGAATCTAACATCTCCTTTTCCACAAAATACCAGTGGTGCGCATAGTGAATCGCTGAGTTCTAACTTGCCAACCGTGTGACTATCGAGTCATCACACAAACCATAACAGTAACATCGTATCTGGTGGTAACAGCAATTTTTTCCAATCGTTTCAAGATTTTTTTAGACCATCCTTTGCTAGGCCACAGGAGACAAGAAGTCTGACGCACAGCCAATGCCTAGAGAGGATGGTACTAGAGTATCTCCAAGTTAACATCGATGCCATGACTGTGGAACTGGACCCTTGCTCATTTTGGGCTTCCAATCTTGAAAAATGGCCTGAGCTTGCCACTCACGCCTTGGAGATCTTGTCATGCCTCGCAGCCAGCGTTCTCTCTGAACGTGTGTTCAGCGCTGCTGGTGGTGTGCTGACAGATAAGCGCACGCAGCTGTCCAGTGACAATGTAGACAGACTAACGTTCATCAAGATGAACAAATCCTGGATCCGCAAGGACTTTTCTACCCCTGTGTCATCTTGGGGAGACTAAAAGCTTGATGATTTTTGAAAATCACCTCACCAACCGTTTTAAAAAACTCTGGCGAAATTGATGCCACTTAAGTGGTGTCTGTGGCCGAATTTTTGGAAAAAATGGAGACTTATTTAGTCCCCTTGCTTAGTTTTACATGACGTTGCCATTGTCAATTCCAGGTGGGTGAAATCATCTGCAGAGTTGTTTCCTCATACTATGGCCTGGGATTCAGAGGTCTGCTCCAAAGCTTCAGTGTCTGCTAGTCAGCAGAGTAGCCCAGCCACCCACCGCCTGTTTACCTAAGTACCATTTTGTAACGGCATCTAGCCCAGGAAATCCTTTTGGGCCTAGTAGGATTTAGTGCTACTCAGCAGCATACTTCACCCATGAAGCAAGCTACACTGCCTGTTTACCTAAGTACTATTTTGTAACGGCATCTAGCCCAGAAAATCCTTTTGGGTCTAGTAGGATTTAGTGCTACTCAGCAGCATACTTCACCCATGAAGCAAGCTACACCGCCTGTTTACCCAAGTACTATTTTTTAACGGCATCTGGCCCAGGAAATCCTTTTGGGCCTAGTAGCAATTTCTGCTACTCCGCAGAGTACCCCACCCATGAAGCAAGCTACAACGCCTTCTACCTTTCTCAATCTAACCCCTCGGCTCTGGGGTGTCCACTCTCCCTCCAGCTCTCCTTCTCACAGGTGGACTACCATGCGTTTTCACACTGTGGCGAATCTTTTGGGTCCAGGCATAAGAAGTCGTCGAGGTAATGGATAATATGTGCCGCCTTACAAACGTCCATGATGACCCATTCGAGGAAGCAACTAAACGCCTCAAATAGGGAGCAGGATATGGAGCACCCCATGGGCAAACAGCGATCTATGTAGTATGCTCCTTCACAGAAGCAGCCCAATGGGACGACACTATTCGGAGGCACAGATAGTAACCGGAATGCCCCCTCAATGTCTGTTTTGGCCATTAGGGTTCCCCTTACCAACTTCTTGACCCGCCTGATTGTACTGTACCTCCTTTGTCGAGGCATAGTACTGTATTTGGTTCCGCGTCGATGTTGTCGTTTACTGACCTGCCCCTTGGATATGACAAATGGTGGATTAGTCTGAATGTATTATATTCATTTCTTGGCACAACTCACAACGGCGGTACTACTACATCTTCTAAGGAAAGTGTTCTGAATGGACCCGCCGCCATTCTACCTAAAGATATATATTTTTTTTTTGTCAAGACATCTGGGTGTTGGTACAGTGATTTTAGATTTTTACTCCAGCCTTTCTAGATTTTAGAAGGGCATGACATGCCTATATCTGTGTCTCCTCCCCCTTTTACTCCTCCACCTCTTTTCTTTTCGCATGACTATATGTAGTTGTGACTTTTCCATGTGTTTGTTGTGTCTTATGAGCAGTTTGGCAGCTTTTGGACACCTTTTAAGGTGTTTTCTATGTTTTTCTATGTGTTTGTATGTGTTTGCCTGCCATTGGTTTAAATGGGGTTCGACAAACATTCGAACACGCCCCTGTTCAACGAACCAAACCGAACCCGAATACTAGGGAGGTGGCTCAACACTACTGAGGATGACGAGAAGGAGGACAGCATGGTCAGTCTTCCTGTTGGTGAGGACATGGAAGTCTTGCCTGTTAGCAGTCTGGCTCGCATGGCTGACTTTACGCTGTGCTGCGTTTCACATGGCCGTCGCATTATAAAAATGTTTGGTGACACTCATTACTGGTTAGTGACACTTCTAGACCCACGCTACAAGGAGAACTTTCAATCTCTTCTGCCAGAGGCAGAGAGGTTTACTAAAATGTTGCAGTACCAGAGGGCCCTTGTAGCGGAATTACTTAGAAAATTCCCATGTGAGAACACTGGCAGCAGACGTCAGAGTTTGTTGTACAACCAAGAGTCCAAGCGAGAGAGACAGAAGTGCAATCCAGCTGAGGCAGGGAAACAATGGCAAAGTTCTGGGACAGTTTTCTCAGACCTTCCCATCGTGCTGGCACAGAGGCAAGGGGTGATGTCACAAGAAGTACGATGTTTGGGAAGATGCTGAGGGAGTACCTTGAAGATCATAGAAATGTACTCCGTAATTCCTCTGTGCCTTTTAATTATTGGGTATCCAAGTTGGACACATGGCATGTACTGGCTCTCCCCTGGGAGGTCCTGCCATGCTCTCCTGCTATAGTTCTGTCAGAGTGAGTTTATAGTGCCGCTGGTGGAATTTTAACAGATAAGATCATCCACCTGTCATCTGAAAATGCTGACAGGCTTACTCTTATAAAAATGAACAAGGCCTGGAATGGGCAAGATTTCTGTACACCACCAAGTGAAAACAGCGAAACATAACCTGTAATACATTGTCTTTTTTGTGGAGGTGTATTGTCATGCACCTCTCCCCAACCACACATGACTATCTGCTTCCTGATTTCGTCTATTTGGTGTTATCCTCCTCCTTATCCTCATTCTCATTATCCACATCCAGTACAAACACCAGGGTGAACGTATTCCATGATGCAAAAGTCACTCAATTTTTGTGCAAAGGTGTTTTTCAGAAGCCCGTTTCTAATTATAAACCAAAATAAACTCCCCCAGGGGGAACTGTCATCAAAATGAGATGTACGTATATGTTTCCCATTTACTCATTCCAGTTTAAATATCTCTGCACAGTCCTTTTATGACCCAGTTTATACCTCTACAATATGAAAACATTGAAATACTATTATATATATATTTTTTTTTCTATCCCTGCCTCTGTGCTATTGCTAGGGACAAACATATCTCGTTGGACACAATCTGGCATCATATATGTGAACCTGTGTTCGCCCCTCCCTTTTGTTATTTACTTTCATTGGTGGATTCACTTTTTTTTTTTTAATTTCAGTATGATTTATCTTTATGTCTCCTCATTCTACACCACTAGATCACCACGCTTAACGTCTTTTGTGCCGCTACAGGCAGTCCAATTTTTGGCAAGGGTGTCTATGATGCCCATAGTATATTTTGGAAAAATATATCCCCCTTGGGGAAATATTTGTCAGCCCATGCACTTAGTGTATGGGCATTACAAGTCTAGGAGACACAATCCTTTAACCCCTTAGTGACAGAGCCAATTTGGTACTTAATGACCTGGCCAATTTTTACAATTCTGACCACTGTCACTTTGAGGTTATAACTCTGGAACGCTTCAACGGATCCCGCTGATTCTGAGATTGTTTTTTCGTGACATATTGTACTTCATGTTAGTGGTAACATTTATTTGATATTACTTGCTTTTATTTATTAAAAAAACGGAAATATGGCGAAAATTTTGAAAATTTCGCAATTTTCAAAATTTGAATTTTTATTCCCTTACATCAAAGAGATATGTCACACAAAATGGTCAATAAATAACATTTCCCATATGTCTACTTTACATCAGCACAATTTTGGAAAAAAAAAAATTATTATGGAGTTATAAGGGTTAACCCCTTCATGACCCAGCCTATTTTGACCTTAATGACCTGGCCGTTTTTTGCAATTCTGACCAGTGTCCCTTTATGAGGTAATAACTCAGGAACGCTTCAACGGATCCTAGCGGTTCTGAGATTGTTTTTTCGTGACATATTGGGCTTCATGTTAGTGGTAAACTTAGGTCAATAAATTCTGCGTTTATTTGTGATAAAAACGGAAATTTGGCGAAAATTTTGAAAATTTCGCAATTTTCACATTTTGAATTTTTATTCTGTTAAACCAGAGAGTTATGTGACACAAAATAGTTAATAAATAACATTTCCCACATGTCTACTTTACACCAGCACAATTTTGGAAACAAAATTTTTTTTTGCTAGGAAGTTATAAGAGTTAAAATTTGACCAGCGATTTCTCATTTTTACAACGAAATTTACAAAACCATTTTTTTTAGGGACCACCTCACATTTGAAGTCAGTTTGAGGGGTCTATATGGCTGAAAATACCCAAAAGTGACACCATTCTAAAAAATGCACCCCTCAAGGTGCTCAAAACCACATTCAAGAAGTTTTTTAACCCTTCAGGTGCTTCACAGCAGCAGAAGCAACATGGAAGGAAAAAATGAACATTTAACTTTTTAGTCACAAAAATTATCTTTTAGCAACATTTTTTTTATTTTCCCAATGGTACAAGGAGAAACTGAACCACGAAAGTTGTTGTCCAATTTGTCCTGAGTACGCTGATACCTCATATGTGGGGGTAAACCACTGTTTGGGCGCACGGCAGGGCTTGGAAGGGAAGGAGCGCCATTTGACTTTTTGAATGAAAAATTGGCTCCACTCTTTAGCGGACACCATGTCACGTTTGGAGAGCCCCCGTGTGCCTAAAAATTGGAGCTCCCCCACACGTGACCCCATTTTGGAAACTAGACGCCCCAAGGAACTTATCTAGATGCATAGTGAGAACTTTGAACCCCCGGGGGCTTCACAAATTGATCCGTAAAAATGAAAAAGTACTTTTTTTTCACAAAAAAATTCTTTTAGCCTCAATTTTTTTCATTTTCACATGGGCAACAGGATAAAATGGATCCTAAAATTTGTTGGGCAATTTCTCATGAGTACACCGATACCTCACATGTGGGGGTAAACCACTGTTTGGGCACATGGTAAGGTTCGGAAGGGAAGGAGCGCCATTTGACTTTTTGAATGAAAAATTATCTCCATCGTTAGCGGACACCATGTCGTGTTTGGAGAGCCCCCGTGTGCCTAAACATTGGAGCTCCCCCACAAATGACCCCATTTTGGAAACTAGACCCCCCAAGGAACTTATCTAGATGCATATTGAGCACTTTAACCCCTTCCCGACCTTTGACGCATACGCTGCGTCATGAAAGTCGGTGCCATTCCGACCCATGACGCAGCATATGCGTCATGGAAAGATCGCGTCCCTGCAGGCCGGGTGAAAGGGTTAACTCCCATTTCACCCGATCTGCAGGGACAGGGGGAGTGGTAGTTTAGCCCAGGGGGGGTGGCTTCACCCCCTCGTGGCTACGATCGCTCTGATTGGCTGTTGAAAGTGAAACTGCCAATCAGAGCGATTTGTAATATTTCACCTAAAAAACTGGTGAAATATTACAATCCAGCCATGGCCGATGCTGCAATATCATCGGCCATGGCTGGAAACACTTATGTGCACCCACCCCACCCCTCCGATCGCCCCCCCAGCCCCCCGATCTGTGGTCCGCTCCCCTCGGTCCTGTGCTCCGCTCCCCCGTCCTCCTGTCCGCTTCCCCCATGCACCAATCACACCCCCCGCGCTCCAATCAAACCCCCCCGCACTCCGGTCCCCCCCCCGCACACAGCGACCCCCCCCCCCCCGTGCTCCGATCCACCCCCCCCGCACAGCGATCCCTCACCCCGTGCTCCAATCCTCCCCCGTGCTCCAATCCTCCCTCCCGTGTTCTGATCCACCCCCCCCCATGCTCCGATCCACCCCCCCGTGCTCCGACGCCCCCCCGTGCCCTGATCTCCCCCCCCTTATACTTACCTGGCCGCCCGAGGTCCGTCCGTCTTCTTTCCTGGGCGCCGCCATCTTCCAAAATGGCGTGCGCATGTGCAGTGCGCCCGCCGAATCTGCCGGCCGGCAGATTCGTTCCAGAGTGAATTTTGATCACTGAGATAGGTTATATCTCAGTGATCAAAATAAAAAAAATAGTAAATGACCCCTTTGTCACCCCCATAGATAGGAACAATAAAAAAATAAAGAATTTTTTTTTTTTTCACTAAGGTTGGGGTAAGAACTAGGGTTAGGGGTAGGGTTAGGGGTAGGGTTAGGGTTAGGGGTAGGGTTAGGGCTAGGGTTAGGGTTTCGGTATGTGCACACATATTCTGGTCCTATGCGGATTTTTCCGCAGCGGATTTGAAAAATCCACAGTGCTAAACCGCTGCGGATTTATGGTGGATTTACCGCGGTTTTTCTGCGCATTTCACTGCGGTTTTACAACTGCGATTTTCTATTGGAGCAGTTGTAAAACCGCTGCGGAATCCGCAGAAAGAAGTGACATGCTGCGGAATGTAAACCGCTGCGTTTCCGTGCAGTTTTTCCGCAGCATGTGTACAGCGATTTTTGGTTCCCATAGGTTCACATTGAACTGTAAACTCATGGGAAACTGCTGCGGATCCGCAGCATTTTCTGCAGCGTGTGCACATACCTTTAGAATTAGGCCATGTGCACACGGTGCGGATTTGGCTGCGGATTCGCAGCAGTGTTCCATCAGGTTTACAGTACCATGTAAACATATGGAAAACCAAATCCGCTGTGCCCATGGTGCGGAAAATACCGCGCGGGAACGCTGCGTTGTATTTTCCGCAGCATGCCAATTCTTTGTGCGGATTCCGCGGCGTTTTACACCTGTTCCTCAATAGGAATCCGCAGGTGAAATCCGCACAAAAAACACTGGAAATCCGCGGAAAATCCGCAGGTAAAACGTAGTGCCTTTTACCCGCGGATTTTTCAAAAATGGTGCTGAAAAATCTCATACGAATCCGCAACGTTGGCACATAGCCTTAGGGTTGGGTTGGAATTAGGGTTGTGGTTAGGGTTAGGGGTGTGTTGGGGTTAGGGTTGTGGTTAGGGGTGTGTTGGGGTTAGGGTTGTGATTAGGGTTATGGCTACAGTTGGGATTAGGGTTAGGGGTGTGGGGGGGTTAGTGTTGGAGGTAGAATTGAGGGGTTTCCACTGTTTAGGCACTTCAGGGGGTCTCCAAACGCAACATGGCGCCACCATTGATTCCAGCCAATCTTGTATTCAAAAATTCAAATGGTGCTCCCTCACTTCCGAACCCCGACGTGTGCCCAAACAGTGGTTTACCCCACATATGGGGTACCAGCATACTCAGGACAAACTGCGCAACAATTACTGGGGTCCAATTTCTCCTGTTACCCTTGAGAAAATAAAAAATTGCTTGCTAAAACATCATTTTTGAGGAAAGAAAAATGATTTTTTATTTTCACGGCTCTGCGTTGTAAACGTCTGTGAAGCACTTGGGGGTTCAAAGTGCTCACCACATATCTAGATAAGTTCCTTGGGGGGTCTAGTTTCCAAAATGGGGTCACTTGTGGGGGGTTTCTACTGTTTAGGCACACCAGGGGCTCTGCAAACGCAACGTGACGCCCGCAGACCATTCCATCAAAGTCTGCATTTCAAAAGTCACTACTTCCCTTCTGAGCCCCCACGTGTGCCCAAACAGTGGTTTACCCCCACACATGGGGTATCAGCGTACTCAGGAGAAACTGGACAACAACTTTTGTGGTCCAATTTCTCCTGTAACCCTTGGGAAAATAAAAAATTCTGGGCTAAAAAATTATTTTTGAGGAAAGAAAACGAATTTATTATTTTCACGGCTCTGCGTTATAAACTTCTGTAAAGCACTTGGGGGTTGAAAGTGCTCACCACACATCTAGATAAGTTCCTTTGGGGGTCTAGTTTCCAAAATGGGGTCACTTGTGGGGGGTTTCTACTGTTTAGGCACACCAGGGGCTCTGCAAACGCAACGTGACGCCCGCAGACCATTCCATCAAAGTCTGCATTTCAAAAGTCACTACTTCCCTTCTGAGCCCCCACGTGTGCCCAAACAGTGGTTTACCCCCACACATGGGGTATCAGCGTACTCAGGAGAAACTGGACAACAACTTTTGGGGTCAAATTTCTCCTGTTACCCTTGGGAAAATAAAAAATTGCGGGCTAAAATTCATTTTTGAGAAAATAATTTTTTAATTTTATTTTCATGGCTCTGCGTTATAAACTTCTGTGAAGCACTTGAGGGTTCAAAGTGCTCACTACACATCTAGATTAGTTCCTTTGGGGGTCTAGTTTCCAAAATGGGGTAATTTGTGGGGGATCTCCAATGTTTAGGCACACAGGGGCTCTCCAAACGCGACATGGTGTCCGCTAATGATTGGAGATAATTTTCCATTTAAAAAGCCAAATGGCGTGCCTTCCCTTCTGAGCCCTGCCGTGCGCCCAAACAGTGGTTTACCCCCACATATGGGGTATCTGCATACTCAGGACAAACTGGACAACAACATTTGTGGTCCAATTTCTCCTATTACCATTGGCAAAATAGGAAATTCCAGGCTAAAAAATCATTTTTGAGAAAAGAAAAATTATTTTTTATTTTCATGGCTCTGCATTATAAACTTCTGTGAAGCACCTGGGGGTTTAAAGTGCTCAGTATGCATCTAGGTAAGTTCCTTGGGGGGTCTAGTTTCCAAAATGGGGTCACTTGTGGGGGAGCTCCATTGCATAGGCACACAGGGGCTCTCCAAATGCGACATGGTGTCCGCTAACAATTGGAGCTAATTTTCCATTCAAAAAGTTAAAAGGCGCGCCTTCCCTTCCGAGCCCTGCCGTGTGCCCAAACAGTGGTTTACCCCCACATATGAGGTATCGGCGTACTCGGGAGAAATTGCTCAACAAATTTTAGGATCCATTTTATCCTGTTGCCCATGTGAAAATGAAAAAATTGAGGCGAAAATAAATTTTTTGTGAAAAAAAAGTACTTTTTCATTTTTACGGATCAATTTGTGAAGAATCTGGGGGTTTAAAGGGCTCACTATGCATCTAGATAAGTTCCTTGGGGCGTCTAGTTTCCAAAATGGGGTCACTTGTGGGGGTGCTCCAATTTTTAGGCACACGGGGGCTCTCCAAATGTGACATGGTGTCCGCTAAAGAGTGCAGCCAATTTTTCATTCAAAAAGTCAAATGGCGCTCCTTCCCTTCCGAGCCTTACCATGTGCCCAAACAGTGGTTTACCCCCACATGTGAAGTATCGGTGTACTCAGGAGAAATTGCCAAACAAATTTTAGGATCCATTTTATCCTGTTGTCCATGTGAAAATGAAAAAATTGAGGCTAAAAAACTTTTTTTGTGAAAAAAAAGTACTTTTTCATTTTTACGGATCAATTTGTGAAGAATCTGGGGGTTTAAAGGGCTCACTATGCATCTAGATAAGTTCCTTGGGGCGTCTAGTTTCCAAAATGGGGTCACTTGTGGGGGTGCTCCAATTTTTAGGCACACGGGGGCTCTCCAAATGTGACATGGTGTCCGCTAAAGAGTGCAGCCAATTTTTCATTCAAAAAGTCAAATGGCGCTCCTTCCCTTCCAAGCCCTGCCGTGCGCCCAAACAGTGGTTTACCCCCACATATGAGGTATCAGCGTACTCAGGACAAATTGGACAACAACTTACGTGGTTCAGTTTCTCCTTTTACCATTGGGAAAATAAAAAAATTGTTGCTGAAAAATCATTTTTGTGACTAAAAAGTTAAATGTTCATTTTTTCCTTCCATGTTGCTTCTGCTGCTGTGAAGCACCTGAAGGGTTAATAAACTTCTTGAATGTGGTTTTGTGCACCTTGAGGGGTGCAGTTTTTAGAATGGTGTCACTTTTGGGTATTTTCAGCCATATAGACCCCTCAAACTGACTTCAAATGTGAGGTGGTCCCTAAAAAAAATGGTTTTGTAAATTTCGTTGTAAAAATGAGAAATCGCTGGTCAAATTTTAACCCTTATAACTTCCTAGCAAAAAAAAATTTTGTTTCCAAAATTGTGCTGATGTAAAGTAGACGTGTGGGAAATGTTATTTATTAACTATTTTGTGTCACATAACTCTCTGGTTTAACAGAATAAAAATTCAAAATGTGAAAATTGCGAAATTTTCAAAATTTTCGCCAAATTTCCGTTTTTATTACAAATAAACACAGAATTTATTGACCTAAATTTACTACTAACATGAAGCCCAATATGTCACGAAAAAAACAATCTCAGAACCGCTAGGATCCATTGAAGCGTTCCTGAGTTATTACCTCATGAAGGGACACTGGTCAGAATTGCAAAAAACGGCAAGGTCTTTAAGGTCAAAATAGGCTGGGTCATGAAGGGGTTAAACCCTCAGGTGCTTCACAAATTGATCTGTAAAAATTAAAAAGTACTTTTTTTTTTCACAAAAAAATTATTTTCGCCTCAGTTTTTCATTTTCACATGGGCAATAGGATAAAATGAATCCTAAAATTTGTTGGGCAATTTCTCCCGAGTACGCCGATACCTCATATGTGGGGGTAAACCACTGTTTGGGCACACGGCAGGGCTCGGAAGGGAAGGCGCGCCATTTGACTTTTTGAATGGAAAATTAGCTCCAATTGTTAGCGGACACCATGTCGCGTTTGGAGAGCCCCTGTGTGCCTATGCATTGGAGCTCCCCCACAAGTGACCCCATTTTGGAAACTAGACCCCCCAAGGAACTTATCTAGATGCATATTGAGCACTTTAAACCCCCAGGTGCTTCACAGAAGTTTATAATGCAGAGCCATGAAAATAAAAAATAATTTTTCTTTCCTCAAAAATGATTTTTAGCCTGGAATTTCCTATTTTGCCAAGGGTAATAGGAGAAATTGGACCGCAAATGTTGTTGTCCAGTTTGTCCTGAGTACGCTGATACCCCATATGTGGGGGTAAACCACTGTTTGGGCGCACGGCAGGGCTCGGAAGGGAAGGCACGCCAATTGGCTTTTTAAATGGAAAATTAGCTCCAATCATTAGCGGACACCATGTCACGTTTGGAGAGCCCCTGTGTGCCTAAACATTGGAGATCCCCCACATATGACCCCATTTTGGAAACTAGACCCCCAAAGGAACTAATCTAGATGTGTGGTGAGGACTTTGAACTTCCAAGTGCTTCACAGAAGTTTATAACGCAGAGCCATGAAAATAAAATAAAAATTTTATTTTCTCTAAAATGATTTTTTAGCCTGCAATTTATTATTTTCCCAAGGGTAACAGGAGAAATTTGACCCCAAAAGTTGTTGTACAGTTTCTCCTGAGTACGCTGATACCCCATATGTGGGGGTAAACCACAGTTTGGGCACATGTCGGGGCTCAGAAGGGAAGTAGTGACTTTTGAAATGCAGACTTTGATGGAATGGTCTGCGGGCGTCACGTTGCGTTTGCAGAGCCCCTGGTGTGCCTAAACAGTAGAAACCCCCCACAAGTGACCCCATTTTGGAAACTAGACCCCGAAAGGAACTTATCTAGATGTGAGGTGAGCACTTTGAACCCCCAAGTGCTTCACAGAAGTTTATAACACAGAGCAGTGAAAATAATAAATACGTTTTCTTTCCTCAAAAATAATTTTTTAGCCCAGAATTTTTGTTTTTTCCCAAGGGTTACAGGAGAAATTGGACCCCAAAAGTTGTTGTCCAGTTTCTCCTGAGTACGCTGATACCCCATATGTGGGGGTAAACCACTGTTTGGGCACACGTCGGGGCTCAGAAGGGAAGTAGTGACTTTTGAAATGCAGACTTTGATGGAATGGTCTGCGGGCGTCACGTTGCGTTTGCAGAGCCCCTGGTGTGCCTAAACAGTAGAAACCCCCCACAAGTGACCCCATTTTGGAAACTAGACCCCCCCAAGGAACTTATCTAGATATGTGGTGAGCACTTTGAACCCCCAAGTGCTTCACAGACGTTTACAACGCAGAGCCGTGAAAATAAAAAATCATTTTTCTTTCCTCAAAAATGATGTTTTAGCAAGCAATTTTTTATTTTCTCAAGGGTAACAGGAGAAATTGGACCCCAGTAATTGTTGCCCAGTTTGTCCTGAGTACGCTGATACCCCATATGTGGGGGTAAACCACTGTTTGGGCACATGTCGGGGCTCGGAAGTCAAGTAGTGACGTTTTGAAATGCAGACTTTGATGGAATGGTCTGCGGGCGTCACGTTGCGTTTGCAGAGCCCCTGGTGTGCCTAAACAGTAGAAACCCCCCACAAGTGACCCCATTTTGGAAACTAGACCCCCCCAAGGAACTTATCTAGATATGTGGTGAGCACTTTGAACCCCCAAGTGCTTCACAGACGTTTACAACGCAGAGCCGTGAAAATAAAAAATCATTTTTCTTTCCTCAAAAATGATGTTTTAGCAAGCAATTTTTTATTTTCTCAAGGGTAACAGGAGAAATTGGACCCCAGTAATTGTTGCCCAGTTTGTCCTGAGTACACTGATACCCCATATGTGGGGGTAAACCACTGTTTGGGCACACGTCGGGGCTCGGAAGGGAAGGAGCACCATTTGACTTTTTGAACGCAAGATTGGCTGGAATCAATGGTGGCGCCATGTTGCGTTTGGAGACCCCCTGATGTGCCTAAACAGTGGAAACCCCTCAATTCTAACGCCAACACACCCCTAACCCTTATCCCAACTGTAGCCGTAACCCTAACCACAACCCTAACCCCAACACACCCCTAACCCTAACCACAACCCTAATTCCAACCCAACCCTAACCCTAAGGCTATGTACCCACGTTGCGGATTCGTGTGAGATTTTTCCGCACCATTTTTGAAAAATCCGCGGGTAAAAGGCACTGCGTTTTACCTGCGGATTTACTGCGGATTTCACCTGCGGATTCCTATTGAGGAATAGGTGTAAAACGCTGCGGAATCCGCACAAAGAATTGACATGCTGCGGAAAATACAACGCAGCGTTTTCGTGCGGTATTTTCCGCACCATGGGCACAGCGGATTTGGTTTTCCATAGGTTTACATGGTACTGTAAACCTGATGGAACACTGCTGCGGATCCGCAGCGGCCAATCCGCTGCGGATCCGCAGCCAAATCCGCACCGTGTGCACATAGCCTAATTCTAAAGGTATGTGCACACGCTGCGGAAAACGCTGCGGATCCGCAGCAGTTTCCCATGAGTTTACATTTCAATGTAAACCTATGGGAAACAAAAATCGCTGTACACATGCTGCGGAAAAACTGCACGGAAACGCAGCGGTTTACATTCCGCAGCATGTCACTTCTTTCTGCGGATTCCACAGCGGTTTTACAACTGCTCCAATAGAAAATCGCAGTTGTAAAACCGCAGTGAAATGCGCAGAAAAACCGCGGTAAATCTGCCATAAATCCGCAGCGGTTTAGCACTGCGGATTTATCAAATCCGCTGCGGAAAAATCCGCAGAGGACCAGAATACGTGTGCACATATCGAAACCCTAACCCTACCCCTACCCCTAACCCTACCCCTAACCCTACCCCTACCCCTACCCCTACCCCTACCCCTACCCCTAACCCTACCCCTACCCCTAACCCTAGTTCTAACTCCAACCTTGGTGGAAAAAAAAAAAAATTCTTTATTTTATTATTGTCCCTATCTATGGGGGACAAATGGGGGGGGTCATTTACAGTTTTTTTATTTTGACCACTGTGATAGATTATATCACAGTGATCAAAATTCACATTGGAACGAATCTGCCGGCCGGCAGATTCGGCGGGCGCACTGCGCATGCGCCCGCCATTTTGGAACATTGCGGCGCTCGGGGAAGAAGACGGACGGACCCCGCCAGGATCGGTAAGTATAAGGGGGGGAGATCAGGGCACAGGGGGGGGAGATCAGGGCACGGGGGGGCGTCGGAGCACGGGGGGGAGGGATCGGAGCATGGGGGAGAGTGATCGGTGTGCGGGCGGGTGGATCGGTGTGCAGGGGGGGTGGATCGGTGTGCAGGGGGGGTGGATCGGAGCACGGGGGGGGATCGGAGTGCGGGGGGGTTTGATTGGAGCACGGGGGGTGTGATTGGAGCACGGGGGGAGCGGACAGGAGGACGGGGGAGCGGAGCACAGGACGGAGGGGAGCGGGCCACAGATCGGGGGGCTGGGGGGGCGATCGGAGGGGTGGGGTGGGGGCACATTAGTATTTCCAGCCATGGCCGATGATATTGCAGCATCGGCCATGGCTGGATTGTAATATTTCACCATTTTTTTAGGTGAAATATTACAAATCGCTCTGATTGGCAGTTTCACTTTCAACAGCCAATCAGAGCGATCGTAGCCACGAGGGGGTGAAGCCACCCCCCCTGGGCTAAACTACCACTCCCCCTGTCCCTGCAGATCGGGTGAAATGGGAGTTAACCCTTTCACCCAATCTGCAGGGACGCGATCTTTCTGTGACACAGCATATGCGTCACAGGTCGGATTGGCACCGACTTTCATGACGCATACGCTGTGTCACAGGTCGGGAAGGGGTTAAAATTTGACCAGCAATTTCTTATTTTTACAGCAAAATTTACAAAACCATTTTTTTTAGGGACCACCTCACATTTGAAGTCAGTTTGAGGGGTCTATGTAGCAGAAAATGCCCAAAATTGACACCATTCTAAAAACTGCACCCCTCAAGGTGCGCAAAACCACATTCAAGAAGTTTATTAACCGTTCAGTTGCTGCACAGGAACTGAAGCAATGTGGAAGGAAAAAATGACCATATTACTTTTTTTCACAAATATTTTACTTCAGAGCCAATTTTTTTTATTTTCACATGTGTAAAAAAAGAAAATGAACCACATAATTTGTTGTGCAATTTGTCCGCAGAATGCCGATACCCCATATGTGGGGGTAAACCTCTGTTTGGGTGCACAGTAGAGCTCAGAAGGGAAGGAGCGCCGTTTGACTTTTTCAACATAGAATTCTCTGGAATTGAGATCGGACACCATGTCGCGTTTGGAGAGCCCCTGATGTGCCTAAACAGTGGAAACCCCCCACAAGTGACACCATTTTGGAAACTAGACCCCCTAAGGAACTTATCTAGGTGTGTGGTCAACACTTTGAACCCCCAAGTGCTTCACACAAGTTTATAACGTAGAAACCGAAAAAATTAAAAATCATTTTTTTTTTCACAAAAATGATCTTTTCACCCCCAATTTTTTATTTTCCCAAGGGTAGCAAGACAAAATGGACCCCAAAAGTTGTTGTGCAATTTGTCCTGAGTATGTCGATACCCCGTATGTGGGGGTAAACCTCTGTTTGAGCGC
This sequence comes from Ranitomeya imitator, assembly GCF_032444005.1. Lineage (NCBI taxonomy): Eukaryota > Metazoa > Chordata > Amphibia > Anura > Dendrobatidae > Ranitomeya > Ranitomeya imitator. The sequence continues at coordinate 241,728,953 of NC_091282.1, forward strand.
ACTGCGGAGCTTGGAAGGGAAGGCGCGCCGTTTGACTTTTTAATCTCTTAATTGTGAGAGCGGACGCCATTTTGGGTTTGTAGATGTGCCTAACAGCAGAAACCCCCCACAACTGACCCCGTTTTGGAAACTACACCCCTCAAAGATTTTAATCAGGGGTATATTGAGCAATTTGAACCCACATGTATGACACAGAGTTTGATAACATTAGGTCGTCATATTGAAAAAATTCATTTTTTTTCCACGAGAATCTTGTTTTAGACCTGAATGTCTCACTTTTTCAGAAATAACATCAAAAAGTGGACCCCACAATTCGTTACCCACTTTATTATGAGTGCAGCGATATCCCATATGTAGTAAAAAAGTTCTGTTTGGACAAATGGCAGGGCTTGGACAGAAAGGGGCACAATGTGACAAATTTGGCTTTATTTGAAATTGAAGATCCAGGACCCATTCAAAGCTTCTAGAGACATTGAGCAAAAAAGAAAATCCTTCCAGGAATTATTACTCACAGAGGGAGGCATGCTCCTAAAACACAATGGCTGACTATAAAATTGGTCTTGCTAACAAAACAGTTGTCCCGCATTTGCGTATATTGTAGCAGGAAGAATAAACTGTACTGGAATGAAGGGCAAAATGTGTAGGAAAATGCAGCCAACTATGTGGCAAAGCGGAGTTTGTTCCAAAGATGAAAGAACACCATCAGGGCTAGAATGGCAGACACTTTCAGAGACTGGTCGTACAACGTCCTTTTAGCTCCATCAATCCCTATATGAGAGACGAATGTGCCAATAGACGTGGTACACCATAGCAAGCTCCCACCCGCCAAGGTCAGAACCGCTATATGCACAAAACAACCAGTTCTCTATAGAAAGTATTGTCTGGTACCAGAGGTTCGGCAAGAACCATAAAGTAAAGCCCATAGTGTATAAGTACGGAACTTCCTCATTTTTTAGAAATCCTACAATAAAATGATCATGCCCGTATCATCAACATAAATATAAGTAATATAAATGGAAGCCAAAGTTTTGTGTAGCAAGACAGTTATAAAAACAGTCAAAGTTAGATAAATGGTCAAAAATGTTTGTGAGTAATCAAGTCCTAGAATTCATTTTCAGATAATCTCACTTTTCATGATCATTTCTGGGGTCCACATTCTAACGCTTATTGACATAGGTACGTGGACGAGAATTTGTTAGAATAGTAGTTTGGTATGGGATTGATCGAGTCGTAGAATTTTCAGATGACCTGACTTTGCAAGAACATTTGTGGGGTCCACACTCTAGAGCGTACAGACGTGGGTACGTGGATGAGAATTTGTTGGGATAGTAGTTTGGTATGGGATTGATCGAGTCGTAGAATTTTCAGATGACCTGACTTTGCAAGAACATTTGTGGGGTCCACACTCTAGAGCGTACAGACGTGGGTACGTGGACGAGAATTTGTTGGGATAGTAGTTTGGTATGGGATTGATCAAGTTCTGGAATTAATTGTGAAATGGGGTAAAATGGGATCTACTAATTAAAATATTATTTATCAATTGTTCCAAATTGTACTACTGGGGCCACTAAGCAGAAAATAAAAATTATTGAAAAAAAGCAAACTAATAATTGTAGGTGGTGTGGTAGGTCTCAAAACAGGGGGAGATACAAAGGCCTTGTTGGGATGGGCATGTGGGGCAATAAAATCAGGAATCACTCCGCCTGCCATGCTTTCTGCAAACTCGGCACCTTTTTTGAGGATACCTTTGGGTGGGAGTGACAGGGACAGGGTGAGGAAAATGGCGTTCTGACAGTCTCCGGGAATCCTCAGAGTCGAAGGCTTCCCCCGGTGCCATGGACTCAAATATGAGGCTCTCTACTACTTTCTCCTGAAAGTGCAGGAAAGTTAGCGGTCCTTGAGATTTTTTACATAGGACAAAACTGTTGTAGGTGGCAGTCTGAATTAGATAGATTCCCACCTTTTTATACCACGCCCTGGTCTTCCTCTTGACCAGGTATGGTTGCAGAACCTGGTCTGACAGGTCTACGCCACCCATATGGTTGTTATAGTCTGTGACGCAGACAGGTTTTTCTTTGTCCCTGGTGGCACCCCTCTCTCTGATCGTCACAGTGGTGTCCGTATGCAGTGTGGAAAGCATATAGACGTCCTTCCTGTCTTTCCACTTCACTGCAAGTAGTTGGTCGCTTGCAAGTGAAAATGACGCCCCCCTCTCCAAACGTCTGGACACCAACTGTGACGGAAACCCCACTCTGTTTTTCCTCACTGTCCCACAGGCCCCTGTATTTGCAGCATGGAGGGATTTGTATAGGGGGATGCTAGTGTAATAATTATCTGTGTACACGTGGTACCCTTGATTGAGAAAGGGCGTCATTAGCTCCCAGACAATTTTGCCTGGGATACCAATTGTCTGGGGGCAGTTTGGGGGGTTTATTTGGCGGTCCCTACCTTCATAAATTAGGAAGGTGGACGTGTACCCTGATGAGCTCTCGCAAGCTTTATATAATTTTACGCCATATTTGGCTCTCTCGGAGGGAATAAATTGGCGGAATGACAGACGGCCCTTGTAGCTCATCAAGGACTCGTCGACTGCCACATTTTGCTCTGGGGTATAGGAATTTAGAAAGGAAGTTTTTAGGAGGGAAATTAGGGGTCTTAATTTATTTAGCCGATCGTAGTTGGGGTCAGTTCTTGGGAGAGCTTGGGAATTGTCACTGAAGTGGAGGAATCTCATCAGGGCTTCGTAACGGGCTCGGGACATGATGGCTGCAAATATAGGGGTGCAGTGGACAGCTTTTGTTGCCCAGTAAGAGCGGAGAGTGGGTTTTTTACTATACCCATATTCAGGGTGAGGCCTAAGAATTTTTTAATTTCGGGGACATTTGTGGGGATCCAGGAACGGGAATGAAAGGCAGTGGGTTTTTGGGAAATATATTGCCGGGCATATAGGTTAGTTTGGTGGACGATTAATTGCAGGACTTCGGGGCTAATGAAAATTTCAAAAAAAATCAATGGGGGTAAAATTGACGACATCTACTTTTATTCCAGGGACTGCAGAAAAAGGGGGAATTTGAGGGGAAAATGAGGTGTCATTATACCACAGCGGTGGGGGGACTGCGGTACTTGGTCCTGCCTCTGAAGCTTCAGCAGTGACGACCGACTCCGCTACCACGGGGCTGGGGGATCCCGTGGAGGAAGAGTCGTCATCACTGTCTGAAAGCTGCTCAGCTTCAGGGGCAGAATCTGTTTCGCTGCCGGAGCTGCCGGAGCAAAGCAGGCTGTAAGCTTGCTCCGCGCTAAAAGTTCTGCGAGCCATTTTATCTAATTCCTCCCCTAACCCTAACCCTACCCCTAACCCTAAAAAATAAAAAAAATAAAAATTATAATTTTTTTTTTCTTTTTTTTATAATCCTCTGCTGATGATGCAGGGATTACGGAGAACGGGGGTGGGTAAATGGGATGCTAGCGGAGGCAGATATGTTTTGTGAATAACTGACAGGGCAGCACTTGAACTGTAGTCTCTCTCTCTTCTCTCCTAGAACAACTACAAGGAGAGAAGAGAGAGGTACAGCCCAAGTGCTGCCATATTTATTAAATATTAGGGGTTTTGATCACTGTAATTGGACATGTTACAGTAATCAAAACCCAGCAGCCAATGAGAAAATTCTCATAGGTTGCTGGGTCTCTGCTGGCAGATCATGGCAGGCGCACTGCGCATGCGCCCGCCATTTTCTTCCAGCAGAGAAGAAGGGGGGCCAGGAGCAGTGGGCTGGGGACCGGGGACCAAGGGCTGTGAACTGGGGACAGGGGGACATCAGGAGGAGGTATGGTGGGAGGCTCGTGGGCTCTATTTCTCTCCCCTATGATGTGCGATCACATCAGAGGGAAGAGAAATGCAAAGCATTTTTTTTTTTTTTATAAACTATTTGCAGCGATTGCAATCCCGGGGGTCTGTAAAGACCCCTGGGATTGCGATCGCTCCAGGGGGTCTGTAAAAACAGACCCCAATACACCGGGGGAAACTAGGCTTTGGCGGGCGCATCTGCACATGCGCCCGCGATTTTGGAGCCCGGACAGGAAGGAGGAGGGTCGGGGACCGGGGGGGCACCTTCTCCGGTACATAAGGTACCGTGGGGGGCTCGGGGGACCCTATTTCTCTCCCCTCTAATGTCCGATCACATTAGAGGGGAGAGAAACACAATACTAATGCGTTTTTTTTTTGTTTTTTTTTTGCGATCGCCGGTAAACGGTTAATTACCGGCGATTGCAAAAGCGGGGTCGGTGAAAACCGACCCGAATCATGTTCTCTGGGGTCTCGGCTACCCCCGGCAGCCGAGACCCCGGAGAAAATCGGCCTCTAGGGGGCGCTATGTACTTTTTCCACAGCGCCGTTAATTAACGGAGCTGTGGCTTAAGTACCCTTAGCGGCCGCTGTTAAAAGGTGTATCGGCGGTCGCTAAGGGGTTAAATTGGGCCTAGTTTTTAATGAGGCCTTCCTCCGCCTCTCATCATTTTCCACCACTAGATCACCAGAGTTCACGCGTTCCGTGCTGCTACAGACAGTCAATTTTTTGGCAAGGATGTCTGTGATCCTAATTAAATATTTTTTTAAAATGTATCCCCCATGGGGAAATGTTTGTCAGCCCATACACTTAGTGTGTGTTCATTCCAAGTCTAGGAGACCCGCTCCTTTGTAATGGTACAGTTGTTTTTATGAGGCCCTCCTCCATCTTTCTTCCAAAGGGGATTGGGGTGCGTGCAAATTTGGGTCAAGGCGGAACTTGCATTCAATGCATAAGGAAACAGTATGGCAGGACCAACTGAAGAATGTGAAGTGGGTTTTACTGTGGCCATCCAGTACCTGGGTTCAAAGGCTTATTAGGTTGCATATGACTTGATAGCAGGGCAGTCCTTGCATTCGATGCAACATTTTTCAGGAAGCCCTCCTGTACCTCTCGTGAAAGGGGTATTGGGGTGCATTGTAGTTGTTGGCAGCCCAGCCACTCACTTCATAGGCAATAACAGCATAGGAGACCTACTGTTTAATAATGGCCCTTTAAAGGGAACCTGTCACCTGAATTTGGCGGGACTGGTTTTGGGTCATATGGGCGGAGTTTTCGGGTGTTTGATTCACCCTTTCCTTACCCGCTGGCTGCATGCTGGCTGCAATATTGGATTGAAGTTCATTCTCTGTCCTCCATAGTACACGCCTGCGCAATGCAATCTTGCCAAAACCAGTCCCGCCAAATTCAGGTGACAGGTTCCCTTTAAGAATATTAATGCCGCCTGATTCTCCTCTAAAAATAGGCTTTGAGACTTTAAGACTGAGTCCCTCTTTCATAAATGAAACAAGATGTGTCTCCTTATGTGTCACACACCACATGGCCAGTTAGGGTTGTTAAATGTTACATTTCCCAGTGAATGCATTTGTATTGGTTGAAAGCAATGTAGAAGTTGAAAACGCATAAAAAATGCTGCCTGTGAACATAGCCAAAGTGGTGGAGGAACATTTTGGTCTGGGGTTCATTATTTTGCCTTATATACAAGTCATTACCCTGGTAAGGATGTATCTTAACATATTTCCCAGCAAAATCCATTTTGGTTTCATTTTTGTATGTTTTGTATGTTTTTGGTGCACCTGTAAAACTGGCGTGAAACTCTGACAACACTGCTTACAGCTGTGACCTTGGCGTCAGAAATGCTTCCATGGGCAATGTCCATGTCATTTGAGCAGTGTTTCCATCATTTTCAGACATTTTTAGACCTTAAAAGGACGCCTGGGGGGGGAGGGGGAAATCATAGTAAAAAATACTCAGGTTTCCCATAGACTTAGGCTGCCATCACACTAGCAGTATTTGGATAGTATTTCTCATCAGTATTTTTAAGCCAAAACCAGGAGTGGGTGATAAATACAGAAGTGGTGCATATGTTTCTATTATACTTTTCCTCTATTTGTTCCACTCCTGGTTTTGGCTTACAAACACTGATGTAAAATACTGACCAAATACTGCTAGTGTGACGGCAGCCTTACATTGGGCTCATTGCTCGAGTTGAGTACCCGAGTATTCCAATTTGCTCGAACCGCGCAACGGGTCACTGTCAGAGATTGATAGCTGATTTAACCTGTTAAATGATGCTATCATGTGACGGGAAAGATGCGTGTTTTGGCGTAGAGCCTGCATAAAAATCAGGGACTTGTCAAATGATGTAAATGTGCGTTATATGAAAGGGTTAGATAAAACCATTATTGTGTGATCTGCACGACTGGCAATTTGAGAATGTAGGCATCGTTGCTTTCTTGTGCTTTAAAGAAAACCAAGAGCCAGGAATGATGCTCATCCAAGAAACCCTTAGTCTGCATACATATTAAAAAGTCCATTTACCAACTGGCACACTTTTCTAATTAAAACTATGGTGCATAACCCATTCTGGGCATATTTTGGTACTTCCACTAGAACATAAAATAGGGCCACAGTCCAACACGACCAATATAAACAAAACAAACAAAAGTCCATTTTAATGAACAGATCTTGGAATAATAATAACTTCCACAATTGGATGTGTTTAAATAAAATGTTCCTGTGCTGAGATAATCTTATAAATGTGCTCCTGCTGTGTAATGTGTAATGGCTGTGTCTGACCATGCAGGGACATGGTCTGATCATAGCACAGCTCCTGGGCAAGGAGGAAGGAAAAGAATACAGACATAAGAGCATGGGAGACCAAATTAATTATCTTTCTGTGAAAGATGTTTTTTCTTTTTTTTTTAAACAGGCAGGGAAATGTTTTACCTCAAAAAAAGAATCAGCAGTGATCCCATGCTGCCCTGTCTGTATAGTCTCTTACTTCCCCTTCTGCCCAGGAGCTGCGCTATGATCAGACCATGTCCCTGTACGGTCAGACACATCCATTACACATTACACAGCAGGGGCAACATTTACAAGATTATCTCAGCACAGGAACATTTTATTTAAACACCTCTAATTGTGGAAGTTATTATTCCAAGATCTATTGATTAAAAGCAGCTTTTGTTCTTGAGAAACCTCCCTATTCAGCAACTTCGTTTAGGACAAGGAAACGTCATATAACCTCTACCCTTTATTCCCATTTATCTGCTAAATACTATTAGAAAGTAGGTAGCCTGTAATGTTTACTAAGTTTTCCTTAGATGAACAGAAAATCGAAAGATCATATTTTATGACAGAAAAAACTATGTGCTAGTGGAATTCAACACTCATTTAATGTTTCATTTGTTAAAAGATGCATATACAGTGCAGACCAAAAGTTTGGACACACCTTCTCATTTAAAGATTTTTCTGTATTTTCATGACTATGAAAATTGTACTTTCACACTGAAGGCATCAAAATTATGAATTAACACATGTGGAATTAAATACTTAACAAAAAAAGTGTGAAACAACTGAAATTATGTCTTATATTCTAGGTTCTTCAAAGTAGCCACCTTTTGCTTTGATGACTGCTTTGCACACTCTTGGCATTCTCTTGATAAGCTTCAAGACGTAGTCACCAGGAATGGTCTTCCAACAATCTTGAAGGAGTTCTCAGAGATGCTTAGCCCTTGTTGGCCCTATTGCCTTCACTCTGCGGTCCAGCTCACCCCAACCATCTATAGAGGCCAGGTCATCTGGCGTAGCACTCCATCACTCTCGTTCTTGGTCAAATAGCCCTTACACAGCCTGGAGGTGTGTTTGGGGTCATTGTCCTGTTGAAAAATAAATGATGGTCCAACTAAACGCAAACCGGATGGAATAGCATGCTGCTGCAAGATGCTGTGGTAGCCATGCTGGTTCAGTATGCCTTCAATTTTGAATAAATACCCAACAGTGTCACCAGTAAAGCACCCCCACACCAACATACCTCCTCCTCCATGCTTCACGGTGGGAACCAGGCATGTAGAGTCCATCCGTTCACCTTTTCTGCGTCACACAAAGACATGGGGGTTGGAACCAAAGATCTCAAATTTGGACTCCTCAGACCAAAGCACAGATTTCCACTAGTCTAATGTCCATTCCTTGTGTTCTTTACCCCAAACAAGTCTCTTCTGATTGTTGCCTGTCCTTAGCAGTGGTTTCCTAGCAGCTGTTTTACCATGAAGGCCTGCTGCACAAAGTCTCCTCTTAACAGTTGTTGTAGAGATGTGTCTGCTGCTAGAACTCTGTGTAGCATTGACCTGGTCTCTAATCTGAGCTGCTGTTAACCTGCGATTTCTGAGGCTGGTGACTCGGATAAACTTATCCTCAGAAGCAGAGATGACTCTTGGTCTTCCTTTCTTGGGGCGGTCCTCATGTGAGCCAGTTTCTTTGTAGCGCTTGATGGTTTTTGCAACTGCACTTGGGGACACTTTCAAAGTTTACCCAATATTTCAGACTGACTGACCTTCATTTCTTAAAGTAATGATAGTAGCCACTCGTTTTTCTTTAATTAGCTGCTTTTTTCTTGCGATAATACAAATTCTAACAGACTATTCAGTAAAACTATCAGCTGTGTATCCACCAGACTTCTGCTCAACACAACTGATAGTCCCAACCCCATTTATAAGGCAAGGAATCCCACTTATTAAAGCTGACAGGGCACAGCTGTGAAGTGAAAACCATTTCCGGTGACTACCTCTTGAAGCTCATCATGAGAATGCCAAGAGTATGCAAAGCAGTCATCAAAGCAAAAGGTGGCTACTTTGAAGAACTTAGAATATAAGACATATGTTCAGTTGTTTCACACTTTTTTGTTAAGTATATAATTCCACATGTGTTAATTCATAGTTTTGATGCCTTCAGTGTGAAGGTACAATTTCTATAGTCATGAAAAAACAGAAAAATCTTTAAATTAGAAAGTGTGTCCAAACTTTCGGTCTGTACTAATCTACTATATAATTGTCCAATGGTCACTTTCGTCTTTCTGTCCTTCTTTCTGTCTGTCACAGATATTCATTGGTCGCGGCCTCTGTCTGTCATGGAATGCAAGTCGCTGATTGGTCTCGCCAGCTGCCTGTCATGGCTGCCGCGACCAATCAGTGGTGGTTACAGTCCGATTAGTCCCTCCCTACTCCCCTGCAGTCAGCGCACGCTCCATGCTCCGTGCAGTCACCGCTCACACAGGGTTAATGCCAGCGGTAACGGACCGCATTATGCTGCGGGTAACTCACTCCGTTATCGCTGCTATTAACCCTGTGTGACCAAGTTTTTACTATTGATGCTGCCTATGCAGCGTCAATAGTGAAAACATCTAATGTTAAAAATAATAAAAAAAATAAATCATTATATACTCACCTTTTGCGACGCTCCGGTGACCTCCGGCAGGTTCCGGTGCCAAGGATGGTATGGGAGAAGGACCTGTCATGACATCACGGTCATGTGACCGCGACGTCATCACAGGGTCTGCGCAAGAACGACCTGCCGTGACGTCACAGTCATGTGACCGCGATGTCATCACAGGTCCTGCGCGAGAAGGACCTGCCATGACGTCACGGTCATATGACCGCGACATCATCACAGTGCTTGCGCTTGAACGACCTGCAGAGACATCGTGGTCATGAGACCGCAACGTCATCACAGGTCCTGCGCGCCTGTGCGAGAATGACCTGCCATCTGACCGAACTACAAGGGGCCCTCGGAAGGTGAGTATATGTTTATTTTTTATTTTTTAACCTGTGACATATGTGGCTGGGCAATATACTACGTGGCTCTGTGCTGTATACTACATCGCTGTGCAATATACTACGTGGCTCTGTGCTGTATACTACGTCACTGGGCAATATACTACGTAACTGGGCAATATACTACGTGGCTGGGCAATATACTACGTGGCTCTGTGCTGTATACTACGTCACTGGGCAATATACTACGTAACTGGGCAATATACTACGTGGCTGGGCAATATACTACGTGGCTGGGCAATATACTACGTAACAGGGCAATATACTACGTGGCTGGGCAATATACTACCGTGACTGGGCAATATACTACGTGGCTGGGCAATATACTACGTGGCTGGGCAATATACTACGTGACTGGGCAATATACTACGTGACTGGGCAATATACTATGTGGCTGGGCAATATACTACGTGGCTGGGCAATATACTACGTGACTGGGCAATATACTACATGGGCTGTGCAATACACTACGTGCGCTAAAATCAGGCCACCATCTAGTGTGTGTATATATGTATATATATATATATATATATATATAATCTAAGGGTCACTTCGGTCTTTCTGTCTGTCCATCTGTCTGTAACGGAAATCCCAAGTCGCTGATTGGTCGTGGCTGTTTTGTCGCGACCAATCAGCGACGGGCACAGTCTGGCGGGAAAATGGCCGCTCCTTACTCCCCACAGTTAGTGCCCGCTCCATACTCCCCTCCAGTCAGTGCTCACACAGGGTTAATGGCAGCATTACACCGCGGTGTAACGCACTCCGTTAATGCTGCTATTAACCCTGTGTGACCAACTTTTTACTATTGATCCTGTCTATGCAGCATCAATAGTAAAAATATCTAATGTTAAAAATAATTTAAAAAAAAATAAAAAAATCATTATATACTCACCTTCTGTCAGCCACCGGATCCAGCCCAGCCCTTTCCCGCTCCTCGTGACGCTCGGGTGCATGCAATGTCGCTGCAGCTGGGTTACTGGAGCAGCGGTAAATTATACTTTACTCTCCTGGCAGTCATCAGGGGTGGTGGCAGTCACTATTTCATGAGCGTGTTGGAATCACACTGACTGACAGCCTGCTCTACAGAGTGTGTATAGCATGTTTAGAGCTGGCTGCCAAAGTGTCGAGGAGCGATTACAACTGCACTCACTTAATAGAGAGCAGTGACCTTAATCCCTCCCTGTACTGCACCAATGAAGGGAAGAGAGTGGCTACTGTGAGAATAACGCTATTTTTCCCTGTAGCAGCTGGGCGCGACCAATCAGCGAAGCGGGATTTAAATCCCATGCCATTTCGCAGCTGGACTGCGTAGTTTGGCTGCGAATAGGTGCGGGATTTGAGCCATGCTTCAGGCCGGATGGTGCCTGTCTCTGATTGGTCACGGCATGCCAGTGGTGACCAATCAGCAAAGCGTGATTTAAATCACGCACCAATTCGCGGCTGGGAGGTGGGACAGGCCCAGTCCGGCCGCGAATTGGTGCGGGATTTGAGCCAAGCTTTTCTGATTGGTCGCGCCCGCTGGCCACGACCAATCAGCAATATTGGGATGCAATTTAACCCCCACTCACAGTGAGACATAGTTCACTGAAGTTTACTGAATAAGTTCTGTCAGGTCAGTCACAGTGCCAGGTAGTTCAGTCAAATTTAATGAACACTTTCTGTCAGTCACATTGAGTAATCGTTCAGTCACGTTTAATGAACATTTTCTGTCAGTCATAGTGCCACGTAGTTCAGTCACGTTTAATGAACACTTTCTGTCAGTCACAGTGAGTCATAGTTCTGTCACGTTTAATGAACATTTTCTGTAAGTAACAATGTCACGTAGATCACCGACATTGGTGCGGGATTTAACGGCAGTGTGCGACCAATCAGTGAAGTGGTATTTAAATTAGGCGCCAATTCACAGCCGGATGGCACCTGTCATTGATTGGCGTGGGATTTAAACACCACTTCACTGACTGGTTGTGCCCGGCTGGCCGTGACCAATCAGCGACAGGCGTAGTCCGGCCGCAAATAGGCGTGGGATTTGAACCACGCTTCAGGCCGGACTGTGCCAGTCTCTGATTGGTCGCCATCGGTGTGCAGTGACCAATCAGCGAAGTGTGGTTCAAATGACGCGCCAATTCGTGGCCGGGGGTGGGACAGGCCCAGTCTGGCTGCGAATTGGCGCGGGATATGAACCACACTTCGCTGATTGGTCGCCATCGGTGTGCAGTGACCAATCAGCGAAGTGTGGTTCAAATGACGCGCCAATTCGTGGCCGGGCGTGGGACAGGCCCAGTCTGGCTGCGAATTGGCGCGGGATTTGAACCAAGCTTTGCTGATTGGTCGCGCTCGCCGGCTGCAACCAATCAGCGATATTGGCACGCAATTTAACCCCTACTCACAGAAAGACGTTTACTGAATAAGTATTGTCAGGTCAGTCACGGTGCCACGTAGTTCAGTCAAAGTTAATGAACACTTTCTGTCAGTCACAGTGAGTAATAGTTCGGTCGCGTTTAATGAACAATGTCAAGAGCAACAGACACTTAAACAAATAGACAAGCCCAGGATGTGGAATCTCACAGACAACATCGCCAACAGGATACATCACAAGCAGCTGCCGCCAGACAAGCCCAGGATGCAAAATCTCACAGACAACGTCGCCAACAGGAGACACCACAACAAACTGTCATACAACAGGAACATGATCGCCAAATTCATAAAAAACGAATGCTCTACAAACTAAGGCAAGCTCAGGGTAATATTCAACATCTTGCACATTACGTAACAGACAATGAAAGTACAATTATTGAACACTACTGTGAGAATATAAATGCAGTTTGCTCTAAATGCGACTCACAATTTAATTGATGAAAAACCAACTGACAATCAGTATACTCAATGCTGCCAAAAAGGAAAAGTTATGCTACCAAGACCTCACTACTCAGATCTATTTGAGCAGTTGATGAAAGGAACGCATCAACACAGTAGAAATTTTATGGAAAATATCAGAAGCATCAACAGTTCTCATGCATTTGCTTCATTTGGTGCCAACATTGCACCACCCCCTGGATTCGGACCATATTGTTTTAAAACTCATGGCTAGATCTACCACCGCACTGGAACACTTCACCCAGAAATAGGACAACCACCAAAATTTGCACAATTATACATCATTGATTCAAATGAGGCTACAGAACAAAGGATGAACCTGAAAGAAAATGAAAAGTGTGATGCTGAACTTATGAACCAAATTGCTGTACATTTACAAAAAAAGAAGCCCATTTGCTGCCGCATATCACATGCTAAAAGACGTCAAAGCTGAGGAGGAACAGAGGGCTATACAAAATGGTACTGAAATGCCTTCTATTGTCATGGCCATTAAAGAAGAACGTAAACAGGATCCCCGACTTTACAACAAACCACGTGTAAGTGAGGTCGCAGTTGTTTTTCAAAATGATGATGGAGAGCCTCCTTTTCAAAGGGATATATTAGTCCATCTTAAGCCAGACAAAAACAATCCTTTGGTTCCTAAGACACAATGAATTAGCATTTTGCACAGCAACCTTGATGCTCTTCTGTATCCGCTTATCTTTCCAAGAGGTGATCAAGGGTGGCATGAAAACCTAAACCAGCAAGGAACTTCAAGAAGAATTACACAGCTGCAATACTACAGTTTTCTTCTCTCTGTCCGTCCGAAATTACTTCAATCCTACTTTAAACGGTGGGAAACCGACACAACAGTAATTAGTTGACGCATATGTTAAAATTGAAGCTAATCATCTAAATTTCATAAGAATGAACCAAAAACAACTTAAAGTTGAAGACTACTGCGTTCTTCAAGAACATTTGCAAAAACAATCAATTGAAAAAGGAATTCCAATTGGAAAAACAGTAATTCTCCTGTCATCGTTTGAAGGTAGCCCCCGCAACATGCAACAGCATTATCAAGATGCAATGGCAATAGTAGCAAAGTATGGAAGACCTGACGTTTTTGTGACAATGACCTGTAATCCTAAATGGATGGAAATTACCGAAAATCTAGAACCCTGGCAAAAAGTTGAACACAGACTGGACTTAGTCGCACGCGTATATCGACTGAAACTCAGCAGCCGTTTGAAAGACATAAAAAATGGGCTTTTTGGAACAGTAGTAGCAATTGTACACGTCATAGAGTTTCAGAAGGTCTCCCGCATGCGCATATACTAATTATCTTAAACGCAGATTCCAAGTTTCGTACAGAGGAAGAAATTGACAACATAGTGTGGGCTGAAATTCCTAACCAAGAAAAGTATCCTAAACTAAACTGTGTAATATTGTAGTCTCTCATATGGTTCATGGCCCATGTGGTGTAGCAAATCCAAAAAGTCCATGCATGGTAAGTGGAAAGTGTACAAAAGGGCACACTATTAAAGACTTGGATGGCTACCCATCCTACCGGCGACAACACATTGATAACATTGTTTGCAACAAAAAAATTATAAATAACTCATGGATAGTCCCATACAACCAGTACTTATCAAAACGCTACAACTGTCACATCAACGTAGAAATATGTGCTTTAATAAAAAGTGTAAAATATCTTTTCAAGTACATCTACAAGGGGCATGACAAAGCTAACATCAAAACACAACAGAAAACAGTCAATCACGATGAATCATCAACTTTTGTTGACTCAAGATACGTCAGTGCTCCAGAAGCTGCTTGGAGGAGATTTGCGTTTCCAATGCATTTACAGTCCCATGCCGTTATAAGTTTAGCTATTCATTTACCAAATCAAGAGCAGCTTTATTTCTTTGAAGATGCTGAAGTCAAAGATGTCTCAAAAACCTTAAGCACGATGTCAACATTAATGGACTGGTTTTTGCTCAACCGTGATGAAAACGCAAGCCAGTATTTGTACCGAGAGATTCCAGAGCATTACGTTTGGAATAAAACTTGGAATCCAAGACAACGAGGAGTTAGCAGAATAATTGGATGTATGTATACTGTTTGTGTAGGATCAAGAAAGATATTGCCTTCGGCTGTTACTACTGCATGTCAAAGGAGCTACAAGTTATATGAGGATTTGAAAACAGTCAACGGAGTAATGAAGGATACATTTAAAGCTGCAGCTTTGGCTTTAGGACTTCTATTGGATGATACTGTGTGGAGACTTCCTTTTGAAGATGCAGTTACCTTACATGTGCCTAAGCAACTTTGTGAATTGTTAGACTACATCTGTGTATTTGGACCACCTACAAACCGGCTCAACTTTGGGCTAATTTTAAAGACCATCTAATCGAGGATTACTGCTTACATTTTCACAACAGAAGTGGAAATTGTCAAAATTGCGAATCTTATGCCATGCAAGATGTCCAAAATGTCTTACTACTGCATGGAAAAACGTTTTCAGACTTTAATTTGCCACAGCCTTCAATTCAAGTTCCACAAGTTCCAGAGTATGATGAAGCTTACGAATTATTGTTAGCAACAGAGAAAAGAAAATCCTTAAATGAACAACAACGGATTGCATATATGTTGTGAATTCTGTGGCCAAGCTCCCTCCTGTGGTCGAGAGTGGTACTTCGGCTGGTTCTGTCTATGAGCTTCCTTTGGTGGATGAGAGTGGTACTGCGGCTTCTGAGTTTCCTTCCTCAGGTGATGAGGTTGAGTCGTTAGGTGCTGCTCTATTTAACTCCACCTGGTGCTTTGATCCTGGCCTCCAGTCAATGTTCTAGTATTGGTCTTGCTTCCTCCTGGATCGTTCCTGTGGCCTGTCTCTCCTGCATAAGCTAAGTTTTGCTTGTGTTATTTTTGTTTGCTATTTTTTCTGTCCAGCTTGCTTTTGGTTTTTCTTGCTTGCTGGAAGCTCTGAGACGCAGAGGGAGCACCTCCGTACCTTTAGTCGGTGCGGAGGGTCTTTTTGCCCCTCTGCGTGGTTGTTTGTAGGGTTTTGTGTTGACCGCAAAGCTATCTTTCCTATCCTCGGTCTATTCAGTAAGTCAGGCCTTACTTTGCTAAATCTATTTCATCTCTGTGTATGTATTTTCATCTTTACTCACAGTCATTATATGTGGGGGGCTGCCTTTTCCTTTGGGGAATTTCTCTGAGGCAAGGTAGGCTTATTTTTCTATCTTCAGGGCTAGTTAGTTTCTCAGGCTGTGCCGAGTTGCATAGGGAGCGTTAGGCGCAATCCACGGCTACCTCTAGTGTGGTGTGATAGGATTAGGGATTGCGGTCAGCAGAGTTCCCACGTCTCAGAGCTCGTCCTATGTTTTTGGTAATTGTCAGGTCACTTTGTGTGCTCTGAACTTCAATGTCCATTGTGGTTCTGAATTACCTGTTCATAACACATATAACACCATTGTGAGCGCTATAGAAAACCAAGCAGATGCAAGGCCAAAATGTTTATTTATTGACGGTCCAGGAGGGAGCGGTAAAACATACCTCTATGAAGTTTTAATGCATCATGTTAGAGGGTTGGGAAAAGTCGTATTGCCATCGGCTACAACAGGTATTGCAGCAAACCTTTTACGAGGTGGTCGCACTATCCATTCACTCTTTGGGATACCAGTTCCAGTCAATGAAATCTCTGTTTCCAGAATAAAAGAAGACACATTTGCAGGAAGACTGTTAAAGAACGCAAATCTTTTCATACTTGATGAGTGCACCATGGCACCCAAATACGCTTTGAGCCTAATTGACAGACTTCTGCATGAAGTAATGACTACAAATGTTGCTGAAAAAAATGAAATTCCGTTCGGGGGTAAAGTTTGTCATTGGCGGAGATTTTAGGCAATGTCTTCCAGTCATACCAAATGGAACAAGAACAGATGTTATCGAGTCCAGCTTAAAAATGGCTGACCTTTGGAAACAGTTTAATAAACCCCAACTAATTAACAGCATGCGATCTAACCCAGAGTATAGCAACTGGCTTCTTAAACTTGGTAACGGTGAACTTGCAACGAATACAACCTTGGAGAAGACATTATTGAAATACCAGAAGACATGTTGTGCACTGCCACTGACTACATTGTAAGTGATGTTTTTGGACAATGCATAGAAATTGATGTGAACGACCAAAGTAGTGTTGAGATGCCCTTTTCTCATGCAATTCTCTGTCCCAAGAACGATGACGTGGCTCTGCTAAATTCCTGTGTGATGGATAGAATGCCTGGAGAGTATAAGTTGTACAAAAGTGATGAATCAGTGGCTGTAGATAATGAAGATGAACGAGAGCATTATCCAGTTGAATTTTTAAATAGTCTTACGCCATCAGGAATGTCATCCCACAGACTACAACTCAAAGTTGGAACAATCATAATGTTGCTGCGGAATCTAAATACAAAAAGTGGTCTATGTAATGGAACTCGCCTTATTGTTATTGTACTCCATTCTAACATCATTCAAGCAAGAGTGATCACTGGATCAGGAGAAGGAGATGAAGTGTTCATTCCACGCATTGATTTATGTCCTTCAGACACCGGTCTTCCATTTAGGCTACGGCGTCGACAGTTTCCAGTTAAACCAGCTTTTGCCATGACAATAAACAAGTCACAAGGTCAAACTCTACACCGTGTTGGCATATATCTACCGGAGCCTGTTTTTGGTCATGGATAACTCTACGTTGCCTTTTCAAGAGTTAAAATGAGATCCAACGTCAAGGTGCAAGTTCTTCCTACCCAGTTACAAGGAAAGTTGCTTATAGGTAGTCAAAAGGTATTCACTAAAAATGTGGTGTACAAAAATATTTTGGGTTGATATTGTTAACAAATATATTAGTGTCGATGTACTTCTTTTGTTCGATGATTTATTTAAATTCAGTTAGATATTCATGTAATGGCTTATGTATTTTGATGATCCGTTTCATAATGTCATTCAATTGTATTAAGTTCTAAGAGCAATAAAATTTAATGATAATAAATATATTTTACCCAGAAAATCCTGTGTATTCATTGCATTATTCTGAAATCTTCATAAACAAACTACATACATATTCTAGAATACCCGATGCGTTAGAATCGGGCCACCATCTAGTATAATTATATGTATAATTATATATATATATATATATATATATATATATATATATATATATATATATATATATATATATATATATATATACACACACACACACACACACACACACACACACACACACAGTATATATGTTTTCATGAATATTTCAGCCCATGAGTCCATTATTTGTCCATTTTGCAAGCCGACGAGAAAATCTCGCCATACGGATGTAACACGGATGGTTAGATGTGAGAAAATCGCATCCTCGCACTGCAGACAGATGACATACGAATCACTGTTCAGGGAACATTCCTGAGATTCTCGTCTGTGTAAAACGGACCGATTTTTTATATGTTGTGTGTGACTCCAGCCTAAGGCTGCTGTCACACTAGCAGTATTTGGTCAGTATTTTACATCAGTATTTGTAAGCCAAAACCAGGAGTGGAGCAAATAGAGGAAAAGTATAATAGAAACATATGCACCACTTCTGCATTCATCACCCACTCCTGGTTTTGGCTTACAAATACTGATGTAAAATACTGATCAAATACTGCTAGTGTGACGGCAGCCTAAGGCTGTTTGTGGCTTATTATTATAGCGCCATTTATTCCGTGGCGCTTTACATGTGAAAAGGGGTATTTATAACAAAAAACAAAGTATAATCGAAGCAAAACAAATCACCGACTGGTACAAGAGGAGAGAGGACCCTGCCCGCGAGGGCTCACAATCTCCATTATTGGTTACATATTACTTCATAGTTGTAAGTTTGAATTTTCGCCTTGTCACTTTGTGCAATTAGCATTCTTGTTGTATCGTCTAGTATTTGATTTTATCAAACCTGTACATACACTTTTTTGTAGTGATTATAATCAAAACTACAGCAAGTAGCTCAGTAAGTGATACATCATTGTAATCATGGTTTTTGGTCTCTACATTATGGTACTCTTAGATTAGGTGGAAAAAACCTGCTGACAGATTCTCTGAGTAACATCCTCATCTGTTCACATTTCTACTATTCTCAGTTTCATGTGGTGTTTGTGATAGCAAATACTAATTACAAAAGGTCTGCAGCATTCTTCTTGCTTTTATAACTAATTGGGATCTTGCAAGATTCATTAGGTAAAAAATGAGCGGTTATGGCTCTGTTAAAGCGTAACCGTCGTTTTAATTTTTATTTCATAAATCAATAGTACACATGAAAATAAGCAACGTCATAATAAGGTTTATCAGACATGCTTGCTTCTTTCTCTGCCAGAATTGATCAGTCATTATTAAAATTCTGAGGTAAAAATCTATATTCAGTAGTGATGAGTAGAGTTGAGCGACCTTGACCTTTTTAGAGTCGAGCCGGGTTTTGCGAAACCCGACTATGTCCAAAGTCGGGTCGAGTGAAATCGGCCGATTATGACGTAAAGTCGGGATCGACCGAAACACGAAACCCAATGCAAGTCAATGGGGCAGCATAGTCGGCAGTGAGTGGGGGCCAGGAAAACACCTAGAGTACCCATTTTAATGTCAAAACCATCCATTCTTCTTAATGAAGCTTGTCAAGCGTAATTTACCTTATAATAATTGGAAGGCATTTGAAATTGGGGGTCATTTGGCTAAAGTTGTGGGGGGTAGGGCTGGTTCAAGTAATTAGTGGGCCCAGGAAATCTGGACCACGTCACGGCAGTGGAGCAGGGAGAGGTAAGTATTTCAACTTTGCAAGTGCTGTGAACCTGAGCAAGCAGGGGGGGCCCACTCGTTGGCATTGGCACTGGCACAGGGCCCCTCAAAGTACAGCGGTGTGTTTGCACGGCGGGGGCGCCTCCCACCGGCAGCAACACTTTTGCGTACTATGAGAGGCCCTGTGCCAGTGACGTCGCCAACTAGTATTCCTCCCCCCACCTGATGAAGGAACCTGCACTTTCATCTGCACCTTCCTCTTTGTCCCCGTGTAAGGTGGTATGGTATGCGGGAAGAGCAACCTGACTTTCAGCAGGGTCACAATGTTGTTGTGTAGCGTGCACGGGGAATGTTGCGTTATGGGTCAATGTACCAGCAGACTCATCTATCACTGGCTGGGCAATGGGCACGATGAAGTGGAAACACAGATATAGGCCCAAAGAAGAAAGTGGGCTAAATGCAGTTCAAAATTGGTAACACAGGAATAACCAGGGGGCATTGCAGTGGAGGACAACTGGAATGAGAGGCTGACACAGAGAGTAGGGCCAAATCAGTAAGTAGTCGAAATGCAGTTCAAAATTGGCAACCGTAGTAAACAGGCGGCACAGCTTTGTTCAGTGGAGGAGAACAGCAAGGAGTGGCAGACACCGATAGTAGGCCCCAACCCAACTAGTAGGCCAAATGCAGTCTAACATTAACAACTACTTAACGAGCGCCTGAAAACGGAATTTCAGGACAGGAAACCAGGAGAACAGCAAGGAGTGGCAGACACCGATAGTAGGCCCCAAACCAACTAGTACGCCAAATGCAGTTGTTCCATTTAACCACAATTTAATGAGAGCCTGAAGATAGAAGCTCAGGAAAGGCAACCTGGGGAACACCTTGGAGTGTAACACACCATCTCTCTCCACCCCATACCCATTTTGTAGGCCTAATGCTGTGTACTTTTCTACAACTACTAAACGAGAGTCGGAAGACCGAAGCAATGGCAAGGAAACCTGGGGAACACCTTGGAGTGTAACACACCATCTCTCTCCACCCCATACCCAATTTGTAGGCCTAATGCAGCCTACTTTCCGACACCTACTAAACGAGAGCATGAAGATCGAAGCTCAGGAAAGGCAACCTGGGGAACACCTTGGAGTGTAACACACCATCTCTCTCCACCCCATACCCATTTTTTAGGCCTAATGCAGTGTACTTTTCTACAACTACTAAACGAGAGTCGGAAGACCGAAGCAATGGCAAGGAAACCTGGGGAACACCTTGGAGTGTAACACACCATCTCTCTCCACCCCATACCCAATTTGTAGGCCTAATGCAGCCTACTTTCCGACACCTACTAAACGAGAGCATGAAGATCGAAGCTCAGGAAAGGCAACCTGGGGAACACCTTGGAGTGTAACACACCATCTCTCTCCACCCCATACCCATTTTTTAGGCCTAATGCAGTGTACTTTTCTACAACTACTAAACGAGAGTCGGAAGACCGAAGCAATGGCAAGGAAACCTGGGGAACACCTTGGAGTGTAACACACCATCTCTCTCCACCCCATTCCCCATTTTTTAGGCCTAATGCAGCCTACTTTCCGACACCTACTAAACGAGAGCATGAAGATCGAAGCTCAGGAAAGGCAACCTGGGGAACACCTTGGAGTGTAACACACCATCTCTCTCCACCCCATACCCATTTTGTAGGCCTAATGCAGCGTACTTTTCTACAACTACTAAACGAAAGCATGAAGATCGAAGCTCAGGAAAGGCAACCTGGTGAAAACCTTGGAGTGTAACACAACCTGTCTCTACACCCCATACCAAATTTGTAGGCCTAATGCAGCGTAGTTTCCACCAACTACTAAACGAGAGCCGGAAGATCGAAGCTCATGAAAGGCAACCCGGGGAACACCTTGGAGTGTAACACAACCTCTCTCTACACCACGAAAGGGCTGATTCTTAGGAAGGAAGGCTGTTGTAAATAAGCATTGCGCGTCCGAGGGTGATTATATTCTTATTCGGTATCTACTCACCCTCGGACGCGCCATGCTTCTTGATTTGTAATTAATGTTTATTTGCAATGTGCTTTTGACTTACTCAATTATTTTTTTAATTATTGATTTTATTAAATTAATAGTTTAACATCTTATTGGAAATAATTTAAAGGAGACGCGACAGGACAACACTCGGTGGATGCCATATCTGTGTTAACAACTCCAAAAAACTTTCAGTTAACTTCTTGCAGGAGAAAGAAATTGTAGCTGTTGGACCTTTGTAGTACAGTTCCAGATATTTGTTGTGTGTTTGTTTTGATTGTTAAAATGTCTGCATTTGAGATCTCAACACGATCTTATTTTTTATAATCAAATTAATTTTTTAAATATTTTATTAGGTTGGTTCAAGGGGTACACGGGCCGCAGTAGACAGGTCAGTGGAGGCCTAGTGGAAGGAGGGACCGCAGATGCGCCACTGTTTCACCCATACACAATTAGTAGGCCTAATGCAGCGTAGTTTCCAACAGCTACTAAACGAGTGCCGGAAGATCGAAGCTCAGGAAAGGCAACCTGGGGAACACCTTGGAGTGTAACACAACCTCTCTCTACACCACGGAAGGGCTGATTCTTAGGAAGGAAGGCTGTTTTAAATAAGCATTGCGCGTCCGAGGGTGATTATATTCTTATTCGGTATCTACTCACCCTCGGACGCGCCATGCTTCTTGATTTGTAATTAATGTTTATTTGCAATGTGCTTTTGACTTACTCAATTAATTTTTTAATTATTGATTTTATTAAATTAATAGTTTAACATCTTATTGGAAATAATTTAAAGGAGACGCGACAGGACAACACTCGGTGGATGCCATATCTGTGTTAACAACTCCAAAAAACTTTCAGTTAACTTCTTGCAGGAGAAAGAAATTGTAGCTGTTGGACCTTTGTAGTACAGTTCCAGATATTTGTTGTGTGTTTGTTTTGATTGTTAAAATGTCTGCATTTGAGATCTCAACACGATCTTATTTTTTATAATCAAATTAATTTTTTTTATATTTAATGATGTTGGTTCAAGGGGTACACGGGCAGCAATAGACAGGTCAGTGGAGGCCTAGTGGAAGGAGTGACGGCAGACAGGCATCAAAGGCCTAACATTGGGCTGGCTGTAGGCAAGTTAAAATTGGTTCCAGGGGAACACGGCCATCAGTGGCCTGGTCAGTGTAGTTGTAGTTGAAAGAACGGGACGCAGACAGGCTTCGAAGGCCTAACATAATAACATAGGGCTGGCTGTAGGCAAGTTAAAATTGGTTCCAGGGGAACACGGCCATCAGTGGCCTGGTCAGTGTAGTTGTAGTTGAAAGAACGGGACGCAGACAGGCTTCGAAGGCCTAACATAACAAACTTGGGCTGGCTGTAGGCACTTTTAAATTTGTTCCAGGGGTACATGGGCAGCAGTGTATGGTCAGTGGAAGTCTAGTGGAAGGAGTGACCGCAGACAGGCTTCCAAGGCCTAACATAACAAACTTGGGCTGGCTGTAGGCACTTTTAAATTTGTTCCAGGGGTACATGGGCAGCAGTGTATGGTCAGTGGAAGTCTAGTGGAAGGAGTGACCGCAGACAGGCTTCGAAGGCCTAACATAACAAACTTGGGCTGGCTGTAGGCACTTTTAAATTGGTTCCAGGGGTACACGGGCAGCAGTGGTCTGGTCAGTGGAAGTCTAGTGGAAGGAGTGACCGCAGACAGGCTTCCAAGGCCTAACATAAACTTGGGCTGGCTGTAGGCACTTTTAAATTGGTTCCAGGGGTACACGGGCAGCAGTGGTCTGGTCAGTGGAAGTCTAGTGGAAGGAGTGACCGCAGACAGGCTTCCAAGGCCTAACATAACAAACTTGGGCTGGCTGTAGGCACTTTTAAATTGGTTCCAGGGGTACACGGGCAGCAGTGGTCTGGTCTGTGGAAGTCTAGTGGAAGGAGTGACCGCAGACAGGCTTCGAAGGCCTAACATAAACTTGGGCTGGCTGTAGGCACTTTTAAATTGGTTCCAGGGGTACACGGGCAGCAGTGGTCTGGTCAGTGGAAGTCTAGTGGAAGGAGTGACGGCAGACAGTCTTCGAAGGCCTAACATAACAAAATTGGGCTGACTGTAGGCACTTTTAAATTGGTTCCAGGGTAACACGGCCAGCAGTGGCCTGGTCAGTGTAGTAGTTGTAGAAAGAAGGGACCGCAGACAGGCTTCGAAGGCCTAACATAACAAAAATGTCAAAACAATGGTATTGTCAGTGCCAGGCATTGAAGGATGTCAGCGCCTAGACTACACATTGGTGAAGTTGTGAGAGATAATTTTGCTAGTGGTAGAGCACTGTTTGAGCTGGGGGGGGGAACTGTCTTGTGGCCGGCGGTACAGGCACAGGGCCCCTCATATTACAACGGTGTGTCTGACGTTCGGTGCGCACCACCACCGCCAGAGACACTTTATTGTACTATGAGGGACCCAGTGGCAGTGCCGTCGACCAAAAGCGGCCACACCCACCTCTTCAGACAAACAGCACTCTCAAGGGTCCAAGCGCAAAGTGGCGATAGCACGGCCCCGTGTGGGGAGTTTGGCCATTTCGTGAGGTGGAAACATGTCGTATGCTGGACAATCAGGTGAAGAAAATTACGAGATTGGAAAAGTCATTCAGAATAGTCCACAGGCAAGACCTTTTCATAGGAAAGCTAGGTGTCAGCCGGGCAGGGTGGGGCAAAAGATTTTGAAATCCAGTTGTGGTTCATTTTAATGAAGGTTAGATCATCTACATTTTGGGTAGCCAGACGAGTCCTTTTTTCTGTTAGTATTGAACCTGCAGCACTGAATACTCTTTCTGATAGGACACTAGCTGCCGGGCAAGCAAGCTCCTGCAATGCATATTCTGCCAATTCTGGCCAGGTGTCTAATTTGGATGCCCAGTAATCAAATGGGAATGACGGTTGAGGGAGAACGTCGATAAGGGATGAAAAATAGTTTGTAACCATACTGGACAAATGTTGTCTCCTGTCACTTTGAATTGATGCTGCAGTACCTGTCCTGTCTGCGGTCATAGAAAAATCACTCCACAACCTGGTCAGAAAACCCCTCTGGCCAACGCCACTTCTGATTTCTGCCCCTCTAACTCCTCTGGTCTGCTGGCCCCTGGAGCTCGTGTGAGAACGATCACGGGCGCTGTGTGCAGGGAATGCCAGAAGCAAACGGTCAACAAGAGTTGATTGTTTTGTTGCTAATATTAGTTCCAAGTTCTCATGTGGCATAATATTTTGCAATTTGCCTTTATAGCGAGGATCAAGGAGGCAGGCCAATCAGTAATCGTCATCGTTCATCATTTTTGTAATGCGTGTGTCCCTTTTGAGGATACGCAAGGCATAATCCGCCATGTGGGCCAAAGTTCCCGTTGTCAAATCTGCGGTTGTGCTTGGTTGAGGGGCAGTTGCAGGCAAATCTACGTCACTTGTGTCCCTCAAAAAACCAGAACCCGGCCTTGCCACGCCACCAATTTCCCGTGCCCCCGGGAAAGCTTCCTCATTAAAAATATACTCATCCCCATCATCCTCCTCATCCTCCACCTCCTCTTCACCCGGTACCTCGTCATGTACACTGCCCTGACCAGACAATCGCTGACTGTCATCAAGGCTTTCCTCTTCCTCTGGTGCAGACGCCTGATCCTTTATGTGCGTCAAACTTTGCATCAGCAGACGCATTAGGGGGATGCTCATGCTTATTATGGCGTTGTCTGCACTAACCAGCCGTGTGCATTCCTCAAAACACTGAAGGACTTGACACATGTCTTGAATCTTCGACCACTGCACACCTGACAACTCCATGTCTGCTATCCTACTGCCTGCCCGTGTATGTGTATCCTCCCACAAAAACATAACAGCCCGCCTCTGTTCGCACAGTCTCTGAAGCATGTGCAGTGTTGAGTTCCACCTTGTTGCAACGTCTATGATTAGGCGATGCTGGGGAAGGTTCAAAGAACGCTGATAGGTCTGCATACGGCTGGAGTGTACAGGCGAACGGCGGATATGTGCGCAAAGTCCACGCACTTTGAGGAGCAGGTCGGATAACCCCGGATAACTTTTCAGGAAGCACTGCACCACCAGGTTTAAGGTGTGAGCCAGGCAAGGAATGTGTTTCAGTTGGGAAAGGGAGATGGCAGCCATGAAATTCCTTCCGTTATCACTCACTACCTTGCCTGCCTCAAGATCTACAGTGCCCAGCCACGACTGCGTTTCTTGCTGCAAGAACTCGGACAGAACTTCCGCGGTGTGTCTATTGTCGCCCAAACACTTCATAGCCAATACAGCCTGCTGACGTATGCCAGTAGCTGCCCCATAATGGGAGACCTGGTGTGCAACAGTGGCAGGTGCGGATGGAGTGTTTGTGCGACTGCGGTCTGTGGACGAGCTCTTGCTTCTGCAGGAGGACGAGGAGGAGGAGGAGGAGGAGGAGGGGGTGCGAACGGCTACAGACAACTGTTTACTAGACCGTGGGCTAGGCAGAACTGTCCCAAACTTGCTGTCCCCTGTGGACCCTGAATCCACCACATTTACCCAGTGTGCCGTGATGGACACGTAACGTCCCTGGCCATGCCTACTGGTCCATGCATCTGTTGTCAGGTGCACCTTTGTGCTCACAGATTGCCTGAGTGCATGGACGATGCGCTCTTTAACATGCTGGTGGAGGGCTGGGATGGCTTTTCTGGAAAAAAAGTGTCGACTGGGTAGCTCGTAGCGTGGTACAGCGTAGTCCATCAGGTCTTTGAAAGCTTCGCTTTCAACTAACCGGTAGGGCATCATCTCTAACGAGATTAGTCTAGCTATGTGGGCGTTCAAACCCTGTGTACGCGGATGCGAGGCTAAGTATTTCCTTTTTCTAACCATAGTCTCATGTAGGGTGAGCTGGACTGGAGAGCTGGAGATCGTGGAACTAGCGGGGGTGCCGGTGGACATGGCAGACTGAGAGACGGTGGGAGATGGTATTGTTGCCGCCGGTGCCCTAGATGCAGTGTTTCCTACTACGAAACAGGTGATTCCCTGACCCTGACTGCTTTGGCCTGGCAAAGATACCTGCACAGATACAGCAGGTGTTGCGCTAAATGGTGGTCCTACACTGCCGGAAGGGATGTTGCGTTGATGACTAGCTTCATTGGCCGAGGGTGCAACAACCTTAAGGGACGTTTGGTAGTTAGTCCAAGCTTTCAAATGCATGGTGGTTAAATGTCTATGCATGCAACTAGTATTGAGACTTTTCAGATTCTGACCTCTGCTTAAGGAAGTAGAACATTTTTGACAGATGACTTTGCGCTGATCAATTGGATGTTGTTTAAAAAAATGCCAGACTGCACTCTTTCTAGCATCGGATACCTTTTCAGGCATTGCAGACTGAGCTTTAACCGGATGGCCACGCTGTCCTCCACCAGGTTTTGGCTTTGCCACGCGTTTTGGGCAAGATACGGGCCCGGCAGATGGAACCTGTGGCGATGTTGATGCCTGCTGCGGCCCCTCCTCCTCCTCTGCTTCAGAACTGCTGCCGCCTGCACCCTGTTCCCCCAATGGCTGCCAATCGGGGTCAAGAACTGGGTCATCTAATAACTCTTCTTGTACCTCCTGCGCAACTTCGTCTGTGTCACCGTGTCATTCGGTGGTATAGCGTTCGTGATGGGGCAACATAGTCTCATCAGGGTCTGATTCTTGATCAGCACCCTGCGAGGGCAATGTTGTGGTCTGAGTCAAAGGACCAGCATAGTAGTCTGGCTGTGGCTGTGCGTCAGTGCACTCCATGTCAGATTCAATTTGTAATGGGCATGGACTGTTAACTGCTTCACTTTCTAAGCCAGGGACGGTATGTGTAAAGAGCTCCATGGAGTAACCCGTTGTGTCGCCTGCTGCATTCTTCTCTGTTGTTGTTTTTGCTGAAGAGGACAAGGAAGTGACTTGTCCCTGACCGTGAACATCCACTAACGACGCGCTGCTTTTACTTTTACCAGTTTCACGAGAGGAGGCAAAAGAGCTAGAGGCTGAGTCAGCAAGATAAGCCAAAACTTGCTCTTGCTGCTCCGGCTTTAAAAGCGGTTTTCCTAATCCCAGAAAAGGGAGCGTTCGAGGCCTTGTGTAGCCGGACGACGAACCTGGCTCCACAGCTCCAGACTTAGGTGCAATATTTTTTTCCCCACGACCACCTGATGCTCCACCACTACCACTACCCTCATTACCAGCTGACAATGAACGCCCCCGGCCACGACCTCTTCCACTAGACTTCCTCATTGTTTTAAAAACGTAACCAAACTAACGTTATTTGTTGCAGTCACACAACTTACACGGTGAGCTATAACTTCAGTATGATTTAGCTACCCCTTTACAGGTTGGTGAGACCACAGCGAAAATCAGGCACAATGTTACACACTCTTTTTTTGGTGGCTGCAAATTAGAGAGATGCCCCACACGCAGGACTGTCACTGAAGCACAAATGTTAATATTAATGTCACACTATTATTTTTTTTTTATTTTTATTTTTTTCAGGAACACTTTAGAAACCCCCAAAAAAAAAAAAAAATAGATTTTTGCAGGGAGAATTTAGAAAACAAATGTAACAAACTATATGCTTTCTATGGGCCACTGAGTGAGAGATGACGCACACAGGAATCAGGAGTGGCACACAAGCCCAGAGGCCAATATTTTTCTACCAATGATTGATGTAGTTATTTTCTCTGGTAGATTTTGGAACCCAAATCAAGGAAAAAAAATATAGGCTTTCTATGGACCACAATTGGAGAGAGAGAGAGAGAGAGAGATGGCACACCCAGGAGTCAAGACTGGCACACAAGCAGAAAGGCCAATATTAATCTCCCACTGTTTTTTTTGTTTGTTTGTTTGTTTGTTTTTTCAGGGAGACTTTAGAAAAAAAAATAATAAAAAAAATATGATTTTATCAGGAAGAATTTAGAAACCAAATAAAATAAAATGATTTTTTCAGGGAGAATTTATAAAACAAATAAAAACAAAAATAGGCGTTCTATGGCCCACTGACTGAGAGATGACGCACACAGGAGTCAGGAGTGGCACACAAGCCCAGAGGCCAATATTTTTCTACCAATGATTGATGTAGTTATTTTCTCTGGTAGATTTTGGAACCCAAATCAAGGAAAAAAAATATAGGCTTTCTATGGACCACAATTGGAGAGAGAGAGAGAGAGAGAGAGAGATGGCACACCCAGGAGTCAAGACTGGCACACAAGCAGAAAGGCCAATATTAATCTCCCACTGTTTTTTTTGGTTGTTTTTTTTTTTTTTTTTTTCAGGGAGACTTTAGAAAAAAAAATAATAAAAAAAATATGATTTTATCAGGAAGAATTTAGAAACCAAATAAAATAAAATGATTTTTTCAAGGAGAATTTATAAAACAAATAAAACCAAAAATAGGCGTTCAATGGCCCACTGACTGAGCGATGACGCACCCAGGAGTCAAGACTGGCACACAAGCAGAAAGGCCAATATTAATCTCCCACTGTTTTTTTTTTTTTTTTTTTTTTTCAGGGAGACTTTAGAAAAAAAAATAATAAAAAAAATATGATTTTATCAGGAAGAATTTAGAAACCAAATAAAATAAAATGATTTTTTCAGGGAGAATTTAGAAAACAAATAAAACCAAAAATAGGCGTTCTATGGCCCACTGACTGAGAGAGAGAGAGAGATGGAACGCTTAGTACTGGCACACAAGCCCAAAGGGCAATATTAATCTCCCTTTTTTTTTCAGGGAGAATTTCTAAAACCCAAAAAAAAAAAAAAATAGGCTTTCTATGGCCCACTATTTGTGAGAGAGATGGGACGCTCAGGACTGGCACAGATGGCACGCTCAGGACTGGCACAGAAGCCCAGAGGCCAATATTAATCTCCCTTTTTTTCTGGGAGAATTTATAAAACCAAAAAAATATTTAAATAGGCTTTCTATGGCCCACTATTTGTGAGAGAGATGGCACGCTCAGGACTGGCACAGATGGCACGCTCACAACTGGCACACAAGCCCAGAGGCCAATATTAATCTCCCTTTTTTCAGGGAAAATTTATAAAACAAAAAAAAAAATTAAATAGGCTTTCTATGGCCCACTATTTGTGAGAGAGATGGCACGCTCAGGACTGGCACAGATGGCACGCTCACAACTGGCACACAAGCCCAGAGGCCAATATTAATCTCCCTTTTTTTCAGGGAGAATTTATAAAACCAAAAAAAAAATTAAATAGGCTTTCTATGGCCCACTATTTGTGAGAGAGATGGCACACTCAGGACTGGCACACAAGCCCAAAGGCCAATATTAATCTCCCACTGTATTTTTATTAGGGAGAATTTATACACCCCACAAAAAAAAATACAGAAAAATGAAAAGGCTTTCTATGGCCCACTATGTGAGAGAGATGGCACACACAGGGATGGCACTCTAGCAGAAATGCCAAATTGCCAATCTTAATCTCCCACCAAAAAAAAACAAAAAAAAAAAACAGGGAATGTCCTACAATTACTATCTCCCTGCCTGCAGTAATCTCAGCCAGGTATGGCAGGCAGCTACTATCTCCCTGCCTGCAGTAATCTCAGCCAGGTATGGCAGGCAGCAATAAGGAGTGGACTGATGCACAAATGAAATAAAAAGTGTGGACAAACAAAAAAGATAGCTGTGCAGAAAGGAAGGAACAAGAGGATTTGTGCTTTGAAAAAAGCAGTTGGTTTGCACAGCGGCGTACACACAGCAATGCAGCTATCAGGGAGCCTTCTAGGGCAGCCCAATGAGCTACAGCGCTGAGGGGAAAAAAAAACAAAAAAAACTTCCACTGTCCCTGCACACCGAGGGTGGTGTTGGACAGTGCAAATCGCTGCAGCACAAGCGGTTTTGTGGTTAATGGACCCTGCCTAACGCTATCCCTGCTTCTGACAAAGCGGCAGCAACCTCTCCCTAAGCTCAGATCAGCAGCAGTAAGATGGCGGTCGGCGGGAACGCCTCTTTATAGCCCCTGTGACGTCGCAGACAGCAAGCCAATCACTGCAATGCCCTTCTCTAAGATGGTGGGGACCAGGACCTATGTCATCACGCTGCCCACACTCTGCGTTTACCTTCATTGGCTGAGAAATGGCGCTTTTCGCGTCATTGAAACGCGACTTTGGCGCGAAAGTCGCGTACCGCATGGCCGACCCCGCACAGGGGTCGGATCGGGTTTCATGAAACCCCGACTTAGCCAAAAGTCGGCGACTTTTGAAAATGTTCGACCCGTTTCGCTCAACCCTAGTGATGAGCAAGTGTGGTCGTTACTCGAGTTTTCCGAGCATACTCAAGTCTCAGCAGAGTATTGCCGATGCAATGCTCAGATCCATATCCTGCATGTTTTGTGGCTGTAATCTACAATATAATTGTCTAAGGGTCTCTTTGTCTGTCTGTCTGTCCTGGAAATCCCGCGTCGCTGGGCTACGTGAGCCATGCAATACACTACGTGGGCCGTGTTATACACTCCGTGGGCCGTGCTATACACTCCGTGGGCCGTGCTATACACTCCGTGGGCCGTGCTATACACTCCGTGGGCCGTGTTATACACTCCGTGGGCCGTGCTATACACTCCGTGGGCCGTGCTATACACTCCGTGGGCCGTGCTATACACTCCGTGGGCCGTGCTATACACTCCGTGGGCCGTGCTATACACTCCGTGGGCCGTGCTATACACTCCGTGGGCCGTGCTATACACTCCGTGGGCCGTGTTATACACTCCGTGGGCCGTGTTATACACTCCGTGGGCCGTGTTATACACTCCGTGGGCTGTGTTATACACTCCGTGGGCTGTGTTATACACTCCGTGGGCTGTGCTATGTACTACATGGGCTGTTATATACTACGTGGCCGGCGGCAAACAATCAGCGACAGGCGCAGTCCGGACACGAATTGGTGCGGGATTTGAACCACGCTTCACTAAGTAGTCGTGGTTGGCCGAATCCTGTGTATTCAATGTATTATTCTAAAATCTTCATAAATAAACTACATACATATTTTAGAATACCCGATGCGGTAGAATCGGGCTACCATCTAGTACAGACAATAAACATGGCTACAGTTAAAGAAAGATGCAGGTATTGCCTGCCATATACGGTTAAAGACACGCAACATGCAGGGCATGGATCTGAGCATCACATCCGAGCACCAGCAATACTTGGTTGAGACCCATCTCCTATCTCAGTAATGGGGAAAGTCTCTTCACTGAATACAGATTTTTACCTCAGAATTGAGAATTTCGATAATGACTGATCAATTCTGGGAGAGAAAGAAGCTAAATTTGTCTGATAAGCTACATTATAATTTTGCTTATTTTCATGTGTACAATTGATTTATGAAATAAAAATTAAAAGGCTGGTTAGTTTTTAACATTAAGCGATGAGGAAAAGGTGAGCAGAGACATGGATTGTAATATTTTCAATTTATATATAGTGAATTTCAGACTTCATTAGTCCAATATACTATTATAAGGGGTTCAACAGGTAATAATTTAATGCGAATAATGCGATATTCAAAGTTACAATGTAAAGGCTTTTACGAGTCTATCCTACAAACAAATAGACATGCAAATGTAAAGAATAACTACAAAAAACCAGAATACTTACTGTCCTTTTTCACTGTGAGCACAAGAGAAGGAAAATAAATATACATTAAAACAATGCCATTTACATTCCTCAATCATAAAAAATAATTTTATTTTAACAAAAAGGCAATTTAAATTTCTGATCCAAAACATTACTTATTGCATCTTATTCTCTAACGCATAATGTGCTCTGACACCCATGTTGTAACGAATGATATTTAGTTTAAGGAGTCATTCAGACATCCGCTTTTCATTTGCATGTCCTATCCATGTTTTCCATAGAAAGAACATGTTCCTATAATAGTCTATGGGGCTATTCATATGTCTGTCTTTTTGTGGACACAATGTACACAAAAAATAAATGAAAAAAAAATAGACATAACCATTTTTGATCGGAATCAAAGATCAAAACTCACCAATAGGGGGGGGCGTGGCTATGTAGCTGAAGAAGAAGGAAGCATCCTAGGAGAGCTCCATATATCCTGAGCTGATTTTGCTATAAATACTGTGAGTGACCGAGCGGTACTAACCCGGATCGGGACCCCATATACCGGAGAGTCTGGTGGACCTTCTGGGAGACCGCTGTGGAGATTCGTGGAGCCGGGAGCTGCGGAAGCCAAAACAGGCAGGAGAACCCCATGTGCAGCGGCGGCCATCTTGGGAGCGCGCGCTAGGGAGCACAGGACGCGGTGCTGCTTATTTCCGGAGCTGGGCCTCCTGCCATCTCGGAGGCAGCGGTGACCGACCGCACTGGTGGGCGCGACGAGGAGCCTGCAAGGGGAAGCAGGGAAGACATACGGGACACGGTGCTGCTCTCTGCTGGAGCCGGGTCCCCCTCATCTTGGAGGCAGCGGCGGTGGATAGTGCCGGTGAGCTGTGAGGACTGACACAAGTGGCGGTACGTGCCTGGGGTAGCGTCCATAATCTCAGCGCACACCCTGACAGATAGGGAAAGTGCGCCTCTAATCTTATCAGCGGCGCTGGGCGGTGAGTGCGCCTGAAGAAGTAGGGGTGGTGCAGTGTATGCCCTGAGAAAGTGGGACCTGCGCCCCCCTGTCGGGTGGACATTTTCCCTGCCAGCGCCATAACATTACAGGGATTAACCCCTTTCTAGCTGCTCCCCTTATGGTAACTGTGGAATTGCATGGCTTGAGTGTTACAGCAGCTATCTTTATATACCGGATACCCTAAGCTGCCTGCCCAGTGGACTCCTGTCTTATAACCTTGGGCTCCATAATACAAGACTCAAAATCGGAGTACAGCTTATCCATTATTACCCCTTGGGTCGCTTTGTGAAATCCCCTTGTGAGTATCCATCATGCAGCACCCTAGAGGAGCATCGGCTGCTGAAAAATTAAAAAAATATGCCAAAGATGATCCTCATGATAATGTGCGCAATCTTAGAAATAATCCTACACCGTCTCAACGTAAAGGACGCCCCTCTGACAGTAATGAGGAGGGAGGAGAGGATGAACTGACTCTTAAACAGGCATCAGAGCAGTTGATGCAGGCTATCTGCCTCACTAGATCAGCTCTTACGGAGAAAATAGAAGATGTGCATACTGAGGTGGGACGCCTGCGACATGACATGCAAACTATGAGAGGGCGCATCACGGAGGTTGAAACGAGGGTGTCTCATATTGAAGACACTATCACCCCTATGGAGGCTAAACTGACCAAAGCTGCCGGATCCGTAAATGCCTGGAAGCAAAAGGCAGACGACTTGGAAAATAGACTGCGCCGCAATAATATCCGAATTATAGGTCTCCCGGAGCGGTCGGAGGGTCAGCAGCCTGAACAGTTTCTGGAGGAATGGCTCAAGTCATCATTGGGAGATGGATTCTCCTCGACATTCGCGGTGGAAAGGGCCCATAGGGTCCCGACCAGGCCTCTTCCTCCTGGAGCCCCGCCGCGGCCTTTTCTGGCGCGTCTCCTTAATTGTAGAGACAGACACCATCCTTCGCTTGGCACGACAGAAGGGCCTCATCAAATTCGATAACGCTACCATATCGATTTTTCCAGATTTTTCCATGGAACTTCAAAAGCAGCGGGCACGATTTATGGATATCAAGAAACAACTTAGAGATAAGAACATCGTTTACTCCATGCTTTATCCAGCCCGGCTTCGTATCGTTCATAAGGGCTCCTCCTTATTCTTCATGGATCCAGCGGAGGCGACCGAGTGGCTGCGGTCTCGCGGGGGGTCGAATGTGGAAGACTCCTAACCCGAGTTCCCTGATTAATGGCAACATAGATAGAGCTTTCTGCCTGGGTGCGGAAAATGTCAACAATACCGGACACTGAGTCCAGTGAGGGTATCCCCTATTCAATTTGACTGTGGGAGTATGGAAATATGCTCCCCTACTGTTCAAGTTTTGTTTAGTTTGGTTTTATATACTAGTTTTGGATGTTTACTAAGCATGGTTGCCTCTAATGCTAACTCTTTGCTCTGTGTGATGCTGCAGGACTGCACCCGAATGATAATGATATGTATCAATTCTTCCTCTAAGAGTAAATATGGGGGCTGAACTTATATGTATGACCTGGAACATACGAGGTATAAAAACCCCTCGAAAGAAAATTAAGGTGTTTTCGCAGATTAAAAGATATCACCCTCAAGTTGTAGCACTAATAGAGACACATTTGACAAGAGACACGGCTCGATGTATGCAAAAGCCATGGGTACAATGGTCCCTACACGCATTCCACACTAGCTATTCAAGAGGGGTCTCTCTGCTGATGCACAAAGAGGTCAGATGGGAGGCTAAAGAGGCGAGACGTGATCCAGACGGTCGTTTCGTCTTTGTGCATGCATTTATTAACTCACGAGAGTATGTGTTGTTGTGTATCTATAACCCCCCTCCTGCTAACATGTCAATCCTACGTATGGCTCTGGGCTTCTCCTTAAAATATCCGGAAGCCAATGTTATCTGTATGGGGGACTTTAATTTAATTATGAATCAGTCCATGGATAGATTGAGATTGGACGATGTGGACTCAGGGGAAGCTGTGCCTCAACACCCCTCACAATTAGCGCTGTTTATGGAAGGGAGTGGGTGGCTAGATTTATGGAGAATAAACCATCCAGAAGTTAAAGGGTACACCTGCCACTCGTCTACTAGGCAGTCTTTATCTCGAATAGACTATATATTTGGGTCGGGTGGCTTGGCGTTACGGGTAGATAGCATTGAACATGGTAACCGGGGTATCTCAGATCATAGCCCGATCATTCTTAAACTTAAATATGGGCAATCCGATAATAGCAATAGGTCCTGGAAATTAAATCCCTTTTGGTTAAAATTGATAGACTCTAGTGATAGGACGGTTGATCAGTTGAATGGCTTTGTGCTGACACATTCAGAAATCCAAAACCTTGGTCTATTCTGGGATACCCTGAAGGCATACCTGAGAGGATGCTTGTCTTCTACTATTTCCTATATTAAGAGGGTGACAGCGAGGGAGGACGAGGAGATAGAGCAAAGATTAAAAGACTCGGAGGCCACTTATATAGCTAATCAGTCCAGCAGTAACAGAATTGAGTGGCTTACTTCCCAGAGATTGTATACCCAACATACAGATGCTAAGTCAAAGCGCAAATTATTTTTTACTCGTCAGTCCTACTTTGAGCTAGGGAATCAGGCCAGCACACTCCTGGCCTTCTTGGTGCGCCAACATAGCACCTCCAACACAATATTGCAGATCCGGGTGTCCGATGGCTCATTGGTGTCGTCTACTGATGGAATACTTCAGGGCTTTTATGATTATCATACTTCGTTGTATAAGTCTAATAGTGGTTTAGATGTCGATGAATGCCTGGATTATTTATCGGATATAACATTCCCCTCGCTGAGTCCATCCCAACGAGCTCTTATGGAGGCTGAATTTACTCTGGAAGAGGTAGAACATGCTATAGCAGATATGGCTACTGGGAAGGCCCCGGGACCTGATGGATTTCCCATTGAATTTTATAGGAAATACCGTGATAAATTAGCACCTATATTGCTGAAGGTACTTAGGGGAATATGGGAGGGAGAATCGATACCCGAATCGTTTTATGATGCTAATATTATCGTGCTTAGGAAGGAGGGGAAGGATCCTCTGGATTGTGGATCATATAGACCAATTTCTTTAGTGAATGTGGACTACAAAATTTTCACTAAAATTCTGGCTACTAGATTGAATGCGATCATATTAGATCTCATACACCCAGATCAAACCGGCTTTATGCCCGGGAAAAATACTTCTATTAATATTAGAAGAGTGCAATCGGTCATTCAATATAGTTCATTAGAGCCGGACAATAAGTGGGCATTGGCTTCGTTGGATGCAGCCAAGGCTTTTGACTCCCTTGAGTGGTCCTTTTTAACTGCATGCCTACGGAAATATGGGTTTGGGAATAAATTTCTAAGAGGGATAGGTACACTATATGCGAAACCTGGGGCACGTATGGTGGTAAACGGTTCTATATCTGCACCATTTTCCTTGCATAGGGGAACTCGCCAGGTATGCCCTCTCTCCCCAGCTCTATTTGCCTTGGCTATAGAAGCCCTGGCAATACGGATGAGGTCCTCTGTAGACATTAAAGGGGTACATATTGCTGATCGAGTGGACATTATTGGTCTTTATGCAGACGATATGGTGGTGTTTATGGACCAGACAGAAGATGCATTACCAAAAGTAATAACAATGATTAATAAATTTAGTAAATTTTCTGGCCTATACAGTGGGGCAAAAAAGTATTTAGTCAGTCAGCAATAGTGCAAGTTCCACCACTTAAAAAGATGAGAGGCGTCTGTAATTTACATCATAGGTAGACCTCAACTATGGGAGACAAACTGAGAAAAAAAAATCCAGAAAATCACATTGTCTGTTTTTTTAACATTTTATTTGCATATTATGGTGGAAAATAAGTATTTGGTCAGAAACAAAATTTCATCTCAATACTTTGTAATATATCCTTTGTTGGCAATGACAGAGGTCAAACGTTTTCTGTAAGTCTTCACAAGGTTGCCACACACTGTTGTTGGTATGTTGGCCCATTCCTCCATGCAGATCTCCTCTAGAGCAGTGATGTTTTTGGCTTTTCGCTTGGCAACACGGACTTTCAACTCCCTCCAAAGGTTTTCTATAGGGTTGAGATCTGGAGACTGGCTAGGCCACTCCAGGACCTTGAAATGCTTCTTACGAAGCCACTCCTTCGTTGCCCTGGCGGTGTGCTTTGGATCATTGTCATGTTGAAAGACTCAGCCACGTTTCATCTTCAATGCCCTTGCTGATGGAAGGAGGTTTGCACTCAAAATCTCACGATGCATGGCCCCATTCATTCTTTCATGTACGCGGATCAGTCGTCCTGGCCCCTTTGCAGAGAAACAGCCCCAAAGCATGATGTTTCCACCACCATGCTTTACAGTAGGTATGGTGTTTGATGGACGCAACTCAGTATTCTTTTTCCTCCAAACATGACAAGATGTGTTTCTACCAAACAGTTCCAGTTTGGTTTCATCAGACCATAGGACATTCTCCCAAAACTCCTCTGGATCATCCAAATGCTCTCTAGCAAACTTCAGACGGGCCCGGACATGTACTGGCTTAAGCAGTGGGACACGTCAGGCACTGCAGGATCTGAGTCCATGGTGGCGTAGTGTGTTACTTATGGTAGGCCTTGTTACATTGGTCCCAGCTCTCTGCAGTTCATTCACTAGGTCCCCCCACGTGGTTCTGGGATTTTTGCTCACCGTTCTTGTGATCATTCTGACCCCACGGGGTGGGATTTTGCGTGGAGCCCCAGATCGAGGGAGATTATCAGTGGTCTTGTATGTCTTCCATTTTCTAATTATTGCTCCCACTGTTGATTTCTTCACTCCAAGCTGGTTGACTATTGCAGATTCAGTCTTCCCAGCCTGGTGCAGGGCTACAATTTTGTTTCTGGTGTCCTTTGACAGCTCTTTGGTCTTCACCATAGTGAAGTTTGGAGTCAGACTGTTTGAGGGTGTGCACAGGTGTCTTTTTATACTGATAAGTTTAAACAGGTGCCATTACTGCAGGTAATGAGTGGAGGAAAGAGGAGACTCTTAAAGAAGAAGTTACAGGTGTGTGAGAGCCAGAAATCTTGATTGTTTGTTTCTGACCAAATACTTATTTTCCACCATAATATGCAAATAAAATGTTAAAAAAACAGACAATGTGATTTTCTGGATTTTTTTTTCTCAGTTTGTCTCCCATAGTTGACGTCTACCTATGATGTAAATTACAGACGCCTCTCATCTTTTTAAGTGGTGGAACTTGCACTATTGCTGACTGACTAAATACTTTTTTGCCCCACTGTATATAAATTGGGATAAGTCTGCTTTGATGCCTCTCTCCCATACCCCAATGCCATGCCTTGAAACCCTCTCGCTGCTACCCATAGTCTCCAATTTTAAGTACCTTGGAATACATATGTCTCAGCGCAGTCACCAAGATTTGCATCTCAATATATACCCACTACTGGACGTGGTTAAATCTAAATTTGCTACCTGGGACAAGCTCCCGCTATCTGTGGCTGGTCGTATTAACCTGATCAAAATGATATTACTCCCAAAATTGAGCTATTGTTTTCAACATAGTGCCGTTTTAATACCTAAATCTTTTTTTGCAACCCTGAATTCCCTTACCACATCTTTCATATGGGGGAAGGCTAGGCCTAGACTTAAACTATCCACTCTGCAGAGACCCAAACAGGGGGGCGGGGCCAGGGCTGCCACTAGAAATTTCGGGGCCCCCTTGAGACTCCGCCCAGGCTCCACCCCAGCCCCGCCTCTAGGCTCCACCGCTCGAACTGTCCACAGTCCCACTGCTCTCTCTTGGAAAAACTCCACTTCTCACCTATCACACATTGACAGTTCCCATCACCAGATCACACATATAGCCGGCAGCTTTTGTTTTGGCCAAAAGATTTTTTTAAGCCGCCACCATAACACGGTAGACACTTTTGGTCGGGCCTTACTCTGCTGTAACCTATTAAATATTTGTTAAAATATGCAATACAATTCAGGTATATTTTTATTTATTTTTCAATTTTTAAAATGACCAATAATATCACATACAAGGAACAAATACCGCTACACCATGACCAGATGACATATTACCACCACAGTGATCGAATAATATCACATACAAAGAACAAATACTGCTACACCATGACCAGACCGCATATTACCACCACAGTGATCGAATAATATCACATACAAGGAACAAATACCGCAACACCATGTCCAGACCGCATATTACCACCACAGTGATCGAATAATATCACATACAAGGAACAAATACCGCAACACCATGTCCAGACCACATATTACCACCACATAGTGACTGAATACTACAATTCTGATCAGTAATTAAAAAAAAAGCACCATACTATCACCATAAGTGCCATTATACACAGGAAATCTGTACTTAGTATGCAGTGTCTGTGCACAGATAATACGGTGATCACTAGTGAAATTATACACAGGAGTTCTGTATACAGTGTATAGTGTCAGTGTATAGGTAACACACTGACTCACCAGTGACGTCTCTAGGTGAAGTCCTTCATCTTTCATCCAGCCCAGACCGCCATCACTTCATCCAGCCAGGACTCATCTCTGCAGGAAATAACACAGTTATCTCGAGCTCTGCTTCTACAAGTTACTTAATTTTTCCCAACTTCTACATTACACCACATGAAGAAAAAGAGGCGACAGTGTCACTCTACACAGTAACAGGACCCCCCCCCCATTTAAAACCGTGTCTTTAAAAAATAAAATACATCACTGCAGTAATAATATCCCTAAATTAGCCCCTATGGTAATAATATTCCCCATCCTGGCCACCGTGTGTCTCATTCCTGGCGTCAGCCATATGTTCTCCCATCCTGCCCTCATGAGTATTCATTCTGTCCCATATGATCTCCCCATCCTGCCCCATATGATCGCCCCATGTGATCTCTCCATCCTGCCCCATCTGTCTCCATCGTATCCATCCTGCCCCATGATCCTGCACGATCTGTCTCCAATTCTGCCCCCAGTGTCTCCAATCATGCCCCATGTCTCCATTCTGCCCCCTATGTCTCCAACCATGCCCCCATGTCTGAAATCCTGCCACTTGTCTCCATTCTGTTCCCTATGTCTCCAACCATGCCCCCATGTCCAGCATTCTGCCCCCAGGTCTCACAGTCTGCCACTGTGTCCAGCATTCTGCCCCCACTGTGTCCAGCATTCTGCCCCCACTGTGTCCAGCATTCTGCCCCCACTGTGTCCAGCATTCTGCCCCCACTGTGTCCAGCATTCTGCCCCCACTGTGTCCAGCATTCTGCCCCCACTGTGTCCAGCATTCTGCCCCCACTGTGTCCAGCATTCTGCCCCCACTGTGTCCAGCATTCTGCCCCCACTGTGTCCAGCATTCTGCCCCCACTGTGTCCAGCATTCTGCCCCCACTGTGTCCAGCATTCTGCCCCCACTGTGTCCAGCATTCTGCCCCCACTGTGTCCAACATTCTGCCCCCACTGTGTCCAGCTTTACTGCCCCCACTGTGTCCAACATTCTGCCCCCACTGTGTCCAGCTTTACTGCCCCCACTGTGTCCAGCTTTACTGCCCCCACTGTGTCCAGCATTCTGCCCCCACTTTTTTCCAGCGTTCTGCCCCCACTGTGTCCAGCGTTCTGCCCCCACTGTGTCCAGCGTTCTGCCCCCACTGTGTCCAGCGTTCTGCCCCCACTGTGTCCAGCGTTCTGCCCCACTGTGTCCAGCGTTCTGTCCCCACTGTGTCCAGCGTTCTGCCCCCACTGTGTCCAGCGTTCTGCCCCCACTGTGTCCAGCGTTCTGCCCCCACTGTGTCCAGCGTTCTGCCCCCACTGTGTCCAGCGTTCTGCCCCCACTGTGTCCAGCGTTCTGCCCCCACTGTGTCCAGCGTTCTGCCCCCACTGTGTCCAGCGTTCTGCCCCCACTGTGTCCAGCGTTCTGCCCCCACTGTGTCCAGCGTTCTGCCCCCACTGTGTCCAACAGGACTGGAGTGACAGTTCTCTGTGACTAAGAGCACAGAGCTGCACAACTGCCAGACAGGGGGGAGGAGGAGAGACCTGAATTAGCGCCGGCAGATGCAGCCACCCGAAGCCTCTTCTCACTGGCTGCAGTCTCCTCACTTCTCCTGCTCTCTGCCTCAGCCCGCCCGACGACAACACACGCCACACTCCAGAATGAGGAAGTGTTCAGTGTGTAACGTGACGTCAGGACCATGATGCACCCGGGCCCGCAAATTAAAGGTACAGTGCCCATTTCTCTCTGCCGGATACATTAACAACGCTGTAGGTGTAACTTTAAATCACCACAGTGTTGTTATGTATCTGGTCTGCGGCAGCTTTAAACAAAATATCCCAGGGGCCCGATGAGCATTAGCAAAGAGAGGGGGGCCCACCCAGACCGGGCTGCCAGCGTGTGCGGGCCCCCCTTTTTGCTTCAGCTCATCGGGCCCCATACTGTAGTGATGGCTGTAATGCCCTGATGGCGGCCCTGGGCGGGGCGGCCGTGCCGGACTTCTATCTGTACTACCTTGCTGGGCAGGCTAAAATGATAAATAAGTGGATGCCCGGGGAGTCTCTTCCCAACTCTGAAAGCCATGTATTACATTCAGCTCAAATTGATTGCCCGCTGGGTTTTTTGGAAATGGAGAAAATTACTGTCCCTCGTTTGCTTCCTTTGCTCCGATTGGCTCGATCGATATGGAGGCAAATTAAAAAAGTAACAAAATCTGTTGATATAGCAGCCGAAATGCCACTGTGGAACAATAGCTATTTCCTGGGATTATTAGGCCACCCATCTACTGAATTTTGGATATCGTATGGTGTCCTCACAGTGAGTGATATAAATAGCCAGGGGATTTTTGTTTCTTTTGAACAATTACAAAATACTCACAATATACCGAGATCTCAATTTTTCCGCTACTTACAATTAAGATCTGCTTTCCAATCATATGTACGGAATACGGGTGCAGGTAGAGCTATTTCAACTCTACCGTTAATAGGAATTCTCAAATCACAAGGGCCTCAGGGACTCATCTCCTCTTTATATACCTATCTGTTATCCATAGGCGAAGAATCTACCTTAGATTTAATTAAGGGAAAATGGGGGAGGCTTCTTCCAGATACACTAGGAGAAGAATGGGATGAAATCTTGGAATCTCCAACTAAGGTCTCCCCATCAATCAATAATAGGATGATCCAACTGTATATTATATATCAATCCTATTTGACCCCGACTCGTCTATTTAAAATGGGCCATCTTCATTCATCAGACTGCTTGAGGTGTCATTCCAGTGACGCAGATTTCATTCATATGATATGGAAATGTCCTGTTGTTTTTCAATTTTGGAGAGAGGTAACGGTACTGTTGACATCCTTGGTGTTGATCCCTGTTCCACTTGAACCACTGGTATGCCTGTTTGGGGTGTGGGAGGCAGAGACTTGGGATCACCACACGGGAATCTTTCTGAGAGAATCGCTATTTATGGCACGAAAGGTGTTGGCAATGCGTTGGATGGGAGGTTCCTGTCCATCTCTTAGAGCATGGATTGACTTAGTGAACTCAATTATTCCGTATGAGCGGACACTGTACCAAAACAGGGGTTGTCCAGCCAAATTTGAGAAGATATGGGGAAGATGGAACTCATCCTGTCATACTGTTTAGGTCAAGATAACTCAGTATACACATAAAAAAAAAGGGTATATGATTATGCAGACACTATTCACTCACAGGGCGGAGTCTATTTAGAACTCTCCTGCAAGAGGCACTATGTTATGTTAGTTTTAGAAGCTTTATTAGAAGTTAATGTAGTTAAGGTTCAAATAAGATGTTAACGATTAACATGCACAGTTTATTATCTTTATAATATTTTATACATGGCTATGTATGGTAATTTTCTGTAACTAACTAATGGATAATGATGAATACAAGCAAATGTGTGTGTGTATAATCTATCCTGTAATTAATAAACGAATTTAAAAAAAACTCACCAATAGCACTTAGAAGTAGAGATGGGCGAACCCGAACAGTAAAGTTCGGCATCCGTACCGAACACCTACTGCTCGGGCACGGACACCGAACACTGACTTCACCAGGAAGTCATTGTTATTGTTCGGGTTCAGCTGCCCAAAACACTGGTTGGTTGTTGCGCTGTCATGTGCATGACAGTACGGCAAACACCGCCTCTGATCAGCGGTGAAATCATCCACACCTATCAGAGAGCCACAGTTCCCACGCTGTCAAAAGACAGCGTGAGCACTCAGCTATGATTGGAGGTATAAAGTTTACCTCCAGTCACTGGTATCAGTTGAT
This sequence comes from Ranitomeya imitator, assembly GCF_032444005.1. NCBI lineage: Eukaryota > Metazoa > Chordata > Amphibia > Anura > Dendrobatidae > Ranitomeya > Ranitomeya imitator. Next base: position 241,772,254 of record NC_091282.1, read on the forward strand.
AGGACAACTGCTCCCATCATCCGAAACCTGCTGCTGCTAATAACAGCGAGAACAGGAGCGGCAGATGAGAGTAGTCATCAGCGGCTCCTGCACTGTAAATAAATAGTTGAAAAAAAACCTGCCGTGGATTCCCCTATTTTTGATAACCGGCCAGGCAAAACTCACAGCTGGGGGCTGCAACCCTCAGTTGTCAGCTTCAGTATGGCTAATTATCAAGAACAGAGAGGTCCCAAAGCCGTATTTTGAATTATTTAAATAAATAATTTTAAAAAAGGCATGGAGGTCCCTCCCATTTTTTACAGCCAACCTTGCTAAAACAGACAGCTGGGAGAAGGCATTCTCAGGCTGGTAAGGGGTCATGGACATTGCCCCCTCAGCCTTAATATAGCAGCCCGCAGCTGCCCAGAAAAGGCACACCTATTAGATGTGCCAATTCTGGTGCTTTGCCCGCCTCTTTCCACTTGCCCTGTAGCGGTGGCAGGTGGGTGATTGTTTGGGGGGTTGATGTCACCCGAGGTTAGTAATGGAGATGCGTCATTAAGACGCCACCGTTACTAATCCCATAGTCACATTGTAAGAAAACACAGACACCAAGAAAAAAGGTCATTTAATTGAAAGAATGGCACCGACTCCTTTAATAATTTCAATTAAAGCATACGGACGATCTCGCCTAATTCCACCGAAGCACTCGTTCTCCTGTAATAAACAAAAAAAACAAAAAAAAAACAATATATCATACATGTCCATCATTCTGTCCCATGCCATAATCCATGTCTGTGGGATAATTAGATGCAACCATCCAGGTTGAGAACCACTGGTGAATGAACAGCTGTGAGAACAGCCTCAGTGACTAACGGTGACATCACTGAGGCGCAGTTCCCAGCCGGGATGAACTGCAGTGACCTCGGTGAGTAAATAGCGGGGATCTCACTAACAAGCCACTTATCTAGCTGCATAGGCTATGTTGCCAAAAGTATTTAAAAATTAGCATGACCAATAAGATTTACCTCACATGTCAAATGATCAATTGGGAACATATGCAAATTTAATCAGACAAATTATAGTATAGGGTCATTATCCATCTTATCGTCCACATGGCATAAGAAGCAAATTTTAGGATCTGCTGTAAATAAACTTTGCATACCCTTACTGTTAGGTACAATAAACACTTCCAAAACCTACCCAGCCTGGAACATTCACAAAGCATATGCCCAAAGGGCATTCACCGTGTCACACCTTGAGCAATTTGAGGTAGATCGGACCCCTCCATTATGAAGAAATTACAGCATCTTCTGTGCTTCACAAAAAGATAATTTGATACTTCATTCCAAGATAATATTGGACCCCCCCAGTGAGATCAGCCATAGGATCACACACCGTGTGGGCAAATCTATCATGTTCTTGGTGTCTGCCAGTAGCCACGTGTTGGACAGGCCAAAGTCCCTACCAGTGAAGCTCTTCTGATAATTCCAACATGACCTATCAGCCAGTGATGGTCTCTTGTCTGTGTGCAGGACACCAGGGACATCTGGCAGCTAAATTGTGATTTGAAAGTCCAAGGGACAGAACAGAGTAGCATATAATAAACAGGATGAACAGCTGGAGGTCATTAAGGCATGTATATTCACATGCTCTCTCAGGCCACGTCTGCACCTTCACTCATGACAGCTTTGATCGCAATTATCTTAGATGTATCTATTAGTAGAATATTTTCAATTGAATGCTTTCATGGACTTCATCTCCAAAAGATTTGATCTGCATTCATGACACCATCAGTGATGTCCCATCTATAGCACCTGAAAACTAAAGCAAATCACTTGGATCATCAGCTTTATATCCTACACATTGGCATGCCCGCTGAGCTCAGAGATTGGCTGCAGTGGTCTTATGCAGCTGACATGATGTCTCCACTGCAACAATGTCGACAAAGACTAAGAGCAGCAGACAGCCAGTGGTTCAGAAATTTAGATTGAGCGCTCCACTGAGGACAGGTACTAATTTGCCTATATAATATATAGGCACTATATAATATAAATTATAATCTAATATATAAAAGTAAACATTAATACATGCTGCTTAAATTGCTAATATCTAAAAAACTAATTAAAGCTGCCAAAAAGGAAACAGAGAAGCACATTGCTAAGGAGAGTAAAACTAATCCCAAACTGTTCTTCAACTATATCAATAGTAAAAGAATAAAAACTGAAAATGTAGGCCCCTTAAAAAATAGTGAGGAAAGAATGGTTGTAAATGACGAGGAAAAAGCTAACATATTAAACACCTTCTTCTCCACGGTATTCACGGTGGAAAATGAAATGCTAGGTGAAATCCCAAGAAACAATGAAAACCCTATATTAAGGGTCACCAATCTAACCCAAGAAGAGGTGCGAAACCGGCTAAATAAGATTAAAATAGATAAATCTCCGGGTCCGGATGGCATACACCCACGAGTACTAAGAGAACTAAGTAATGTAATAGATAAACCATTATTTCTTATTTTTAGGGACTCTATAGCGACAGGGTCTGTTCCGCAGGACTGGCGCATAGCAAATGTGGTGCCAATATTCAAAAAGGGCTCTAAAAGTGAACCTAGAAATTATAGGCCAGTAAGTCTAACCTCTATTGTTGGTAAAATATTTGAAGGGTTTCTGAGGGATGTTATTCTGGATTATCTCAATGAGAATAACTGTTTAACTCCATATCAGCATGGGTTTATGAGAAATCGCTCCTGTCAAACCAATCTAATCAGTTTTTATGAAGAGGTAAGCTATAGAATGGACCACGGTGAGTCATTGGACATGGTATATCTCGATTTTTCCAAAGCGTTTGATACCGTGCCGCACAAGAGGTTGGTACACAAAATGAGAATGCTTGGTCTGGGGGAAAATGTGTGTAAATGGGTTAGTAACTGGCTTAGTGATAGAAAGCAGAGGGTGGTTATAAATGGTATAGTCTCTAACTGGGTCGCTGTGACCAGTGGGGTACCGCAGGGGTCAGTATTGGGACCTGTTCTCTTCAACATATTCATTAATGATCTGGTAGAAGGTTTACACAGTAAAATATCGATATTTGCAGATGATACAAAACTATGTAAAGCAGTTAATACAAGAGAAGATAGTATTCTGCTACAGATGGATCTGGATAAGTTGGAAACTTGGGCTGAAAGGTGGCAGATGAGGTTTAACAATGATAAATGTAAGGTTATACACATGGGAAGAGGGAATCAATATCACCATTACACACTGAACGGGAAACCACTGGGTAAATCTGACAGGGAGAAGGACTTGGGGATCCTAGTTAATGATAAACTTACCTGGAGCAGCCAGTGCCAGGCAGCAGCTGCCAAGGCAAACAGGATCATGGGGTGCATTAAAAGAGGTCTGGATACACATGATGAGAGCATTATACTGCCTCTGTACAAATCCCTAGTTAGACCGCACATGGAGTACTGTGTCCAGTTTTGGGCACCGGTGCTCAGGAAGGATATAATGGAACTAGAGAGAGTACAAAGGAGGGCAACAAAATTAATAAAGGGGATGGGAGAACTACAATACCCAGATAGATTAGCGAAATTAGGATTATTTAGTCTAGAAAAAAGACGACTGAGGGGCGATCTAATAACCATGTATAAGTATATAAGGGGACAATACAAATATCTCGCTGAGGATCTGTTTATACCAAGGAAGGTGACGGGCACAAGGGGGCATTCTGTGCGTCTGGAGGAGAGAAGGTTTTTCCACCAACATAGAAGAGGATTCTTTACTGTTAGGGCAGTGAGAATCTGGAATTGCTTGCCTGAGGAGGTGGTGATGGCGAACTCAGTCGAGGGGTTCAAGAGAGGCCTGGATGTCTTCCTGGAGCAGAACAATATTGTATCATACAATTATTAGGTTCTGTAGAAGGACGTAGATCTGGGTATTTATTATGATGGAATATAGGCTGAACTGGATGGACAAATGTCTTTTTTCGGCCTTACTAACTATGTTACTATGTTACTATGTAATATGAGAGACAGTCCATCCAAAAAAAACCTGCCTTATACAACATTTACATAGTGTAAATGGAGACATGCAGAAGTAAGCTTTCATGGCTTAACACAAAGAAAGATCACAAAATTGAAAAAGATCATGATAAATGGTTCTCTATAAAAAATGATCAGTGTCGTAGATATTATATTAAGTAAATGGGGCGTTTTTGCTAACTAATTAAATATGATAAATATGAACCATTTAAAATTAAAGCAATTTATTAATTTCTGACAGCAGACAATAAAGTTGGGGCAATTAAATGAATTAAGATTTCTACAAGCAGAGGAAACCATTCAACTCAAACTGGAGTGATTTATCAAGTCAAATATTGGCATAAAACTGATATCTTAATGAAATGCTAATTGACTGCCTGTAATTAATAACGCCTGATGATGAATAATAAGCAGATTCTTCACATGGCATTCCTTGTTTGATGAAATATGCACATTTTATGGATTTCTTTTTTATAAAAAAGTAAATGAGTAAATTAGTTTATTCCCAAGAAATGTGTTAAGCGCTTAATTAGATCAGTCCATTTTATAGCTAACTTGCATTAAATGTCTTACAATTGCAGAACCAAAACCATTTATGATGATGGAACAGAGATGTATTTTATAGTTGCATCTTTTATACTGTGCACAATGTTTCTGTTGTTTTAGATTATTTGCTTGGCACTAATTCTAAATGTATAAAATATTCTATAAGGGCATTTACAGAAAAATGACAGGAAAGGAATGAAAATCTGAAGGCGCATACTTTTTCAGTGTTCACTTCTAATAAGCTAACAAATAGCCTGTTCATCCGTCTCTTGACAGAAATAGGAAAAAATATGGTCACTAACAGACTGAAAATGGATTTAATATATATAATTTATTTTAGGTATTGATTCATTATGCTTACCTATTGTAATGTGGCTGTTGAACACCTAATGGTTGTAAGATAATCTTGGAGTAATGCTTTAGCACATATACAACTAAAAGTGATTAATTGGCCATGACAGACTGATATGTTGAGCAGTCATTTCTCCAAACTGCTGCTCACAATCTACACCCCTTTGTAAATTTAGAGCGGTTTGTCTCACACAAGACTGTGTATATTGAGGTGTGTAGATCTCCTGGATTGAGTGCCTTTGCTAAATGACTAAGAAGCTGGACTCTAAACCAGGCAGGCTATCCAGTAGGGTTGAGCGAAACGGGTCGTTCATTTTCAAAAGTCGCCGACTTTTGGCAAAGTCGGGTTTCATAAAACCCGATCCGACCCCTGTGCGGGGTCGGCCATGCGGTACGCGACTTTCGCGCCAAAGTCACGTTTCAATGACGCGAAAAGCGCCATTTCTCAGCCAATGAAGGTAAACGCAGAGTGTGGGCAGCGTGATGACATAGGTCCTGGTCCCCACCATCTTAGAGAAGGGCATTGCAGTGATTGGCTTGCTGTCTGCGGCGTCACAGGGGCTATAAAGGGGCGTTCCCGCCGACCGCCATGTTACTGCTGCTGATCTGAGCTTAGGGAGAGGTTGCTGCCGCTTCGTCAGAAGCAGGGATAGCGTTAGGCAGGGTCCATTAACCACCAAACCGCTTGTGCTGTAGTGATTTGCACTGTCCAACACTACCTTCGGTGTGCAGGGACAGTGGAAGCCACATTTTTTTTTTTTCCCCCTCAGCGCTGTAGCTCATTGGGCTGCCCTAGAAGGCTCCCTGATAGCTGCATTGCTGTGTGTACGCCGCTGTGCAAACCAACTGCTTTTTTCAAAGCACAAATCCTCTTGTTCCTTCCTTTCTGCACAGCTATCTTGTTTGTTTGTCCACACTTTTTATTTAATTTGTGCATCAGTCCACTCCTTATTGCTGCCTGCCATACCTGGCTGAGATTACTGCAGGGAGATAGTAATTGAAGGACAGTTCCTTTTTTTTTTTTTTTTGTGGGAGATTAAGATTGGCATTTCTGCTAGAGTGCCATCCCTGTCTGTGCCATCTCTCACTCAATGGGCCATAGAAAGCCTATTTTTTTTTTTTTGCTTTATTTAGGTTCTAAATTCTACCTGAAAAAAATCAATAAATCAATCAGTGGGAGATTAATATTGGCCTTTGGGCTTGTGTGCCAGTCCTAAGCGTGCCATCTCTCTCTCTCAGATAGTGGGCCATAGAAAGCCTATTTATAATTTTTTTTATTGGGTTTATAAATTTTCCCTGACAAAAAAAAAAAAGTGGGAGATTAATATTGGCCTCTGGGCTTGTGTGCCACTCCAGACTCCTGTGTGTGCCATCTCTCAGTCAGTGGGCCATAGAAAGCCTATTTTTTGTTTTATTTGTTTTCTAAATTCTCCCTGAAAAAATCATTTTTTTTTATTATTTTTTTTTTCTAAAGTCTCCCTGAAAAAAAAAAAATCAAATCAGTGGGAGATTAATATTGCCCTTTCTGCTTGTGTGCCAGTCTTGACTCCTGGGTGTGCCATCTCTCTCTCTCTCTCTCCAATTGTGGGCCATAGAAAGCCTATTATTTTTTTAGCTTGATTTGGGTTCCAAAATCTACCTGAAAAAAATCACTACATCAATCATTGGGAGAACAATATTTGCCTCTGGGCTTGTGTGCCACTCCTGACTCCTGTGTGCGTCATCTCTCACTCAGTGGGCCATAGAAAGCCTATTTTTCGTTTTATTTGTTTTCTAAATTCTCCCTGAAAAAATCATTTTATTTTATTTGGTTTCTAAATTCTTCCTGAAAAAATCATTTTATTCTATTATTTTTTTATTCTAAAGTCTCCCTGAAAAAAAAAAAAAAAAATCAGTGGGAGATTAATATTGCCCTTTCTGCTTGTGTGCCAGTCTTGACTCCTGGGTGTGCCATCTCTCTCTCTCTCTCTCTCTCCAATTGTGGGCCATAGAAAGCCTATTATTTTTTTAGCTTGATTTGGGTTCCAAAATCTACCTGAAAAAATCACTACATCAATCATTGGGAGAAAAATATTGGCCTCTGGGCTTGTGTGCCACTCCTGACTCCTGTGTGTGGCATCTCTCACTCAGTGGGGCATAGAAAGCCTTTTTTTTTTTTTTTTTTTAATTTGGTTTCTAAATTGTCATTGGAAAAATCATTTTATTTTATTTTGTTTCTAAAGTCTCCCTGAAAAAAAAAAAAACAGTGGGAGATTAATATTTACATTTGTGCTTCAGTGACAGTCCTGCGTGTGTGGCATCTCTCTCATTTGGTGCCACCAAAAACAGAGTGTGTAACATTGTGCCTGATTTTCGTTGTGGTCTCACCCACCTGTAATGGGGTAGCTAAATCATACTGAAGTTATAGCTCACCGTGTAAGTTGTGTGACAGCAACAAATACCGTTAGTTTGGTTACGTTTTAAAAAACATGAGGAAGTCTGGTGGAAGAGGTCGTGGCCGGGGGCGTTCATTGTCAGCTGGTAATGAGGGTAGTGGTAGTGGTGGAGCATCAGGTGGTCGTGGGAAAAAAAATATTGCACCTAAGTCTGGAGCTGTGGAGCCAGGTTCGTCGTCTGGCTACACAAGGCCTCGAACGCTCCCTTTTCTGGGAGTAGGAAAACCGCTTTTAAAGCCGGAGCAGAAAGAGCAAGTTTTGGCTTATCTTGCTGACTCAGCCTCTAGCTCTTTTGCCTCCTCTCGTGAAACTGGTAAATGTAAAAGCAGCGCGTCGTTAGTGGATGTTCACGGTCAGGGACAAGTCGCTTCCTTGTCCTCTTCAGCAAAAACAACAACAGAGAAGAATGCAGCAGGCGACACAACGGGTTACTCCATGGAGCTCTTTACACATACCGTCCCTGGCTTAGAAAGTGAAGCAGTTAACAGTCCATGCCCATTACAAGTTGAATCTGACATGGAGTGCACTGATGCACAGCCACAGCCAGACTACTATGCTGGTCCTTTGACTCAGACCACAACATTGCCCTCGCAGGGTAATGATCAAGAATCAGACCCTGATGAGACTATGTTGCCCCATCACGAACGCTATACCACCGACAGACACGGTGATACAGACGAAGTTGCACACGAGCTACAAGAAGAGGTAATAGATGACCCAGTTCTTGACCCCGATTGGCAGCCATTGGGGGAACAGGGTGCAGGCGGCAGCAGTTCTGAAGCGGAGGAGGAGGGGCCGCAGCAGGCATCAACATCGCAACAGGTTCCATCTGCCGGGCCCGTATCTTGTCCAAAACGCGTGGCAAAGCCAAAACCTGTTGGAGGACAGCGTGGCCATCCAGATAAAGCTCAGTCTGCAATGCCTGAAAAGGTATCCGATGCTAGAAAGAGTGCAGTCTGGCATTTTTTTAAACAACATCCAATTGATCAGCGCAAAGTCATCTGTCAAAAATGTTCAACTACCTTAAGCAGAGGGCAGAATCTGAAAAGTCTCAATACAAGTTGCATGCATAGACATTTAACCACCATGCATTTGCAAGCTTGGACTAACTACCAAACGTCCCTTAAGGTTGTAGCACCCTCGGCCAATGAAGCTAGTCATCAACGCAACATCCCTTCCGGCAGTGTAGGGCCACCATGTTCCGCACCACCTGCAGTATCTGTGCAGATTTCTTTGCCAGGCCAAAGCAGTCAGGGTCAGGGAATCACCAGTTTCGTAGTAGGAAACACTGCATCTAGGGCACCGGCGGCAACAATACCATCTCCCACCGTCTCTCAGTCTGCCATGTCCACCGGCACCCCCGCTAGTTCCACGATCTCCAGCTCTCCAGTCCAGCTCACCCTACATGAGACTATGGTTAGAAAAAGGAAGTACTTAGCCTCGCATTCGCGTACACAGGGTTTGAACGCCCACATAGCTAGACTAATCTCGTTAGAGATGATGCCCTACCGGTTAGTTGAAAGCGAAGCTTTCAAAGCCCTGATGGACTACGCTGTACCACGCTACGAGCTACCCAGTCGACACTTTTTTCCAGAAAAGCCATCCCAGCCCTCCACCAGCATGTTAAAGAGCGCATCGTCCATGCACTCAGGCAATCTGTGAGCACAAAGGTGCACCTGACAACAGATGCATGGACCAGTAGGCATGGCCAGGGACGTTACGTGTCCATCACGGCACACTGGGTGAATGTTGTGGATGCAGGGTCCACAGGGGACAGCAAGTTTAGGACAGTTCTGCCTAGCCCACGGTCTAGGAAACAGTTGGCTGTAGCCGTTCGCACCCCCTCCTCCTCCTCCTCGTCCTCCTGCAGAAGCGAGAGCTCGTCCACAGACCGCAGTCGCACAACCACTCCATCCGCAGCTGCCACTGTTGCACACCAGGTCTCCCATTATGGGGCAGCTACTGGCAAACGTCAGCAGGCTGTATTGGCTATGAAGTGTTTGGGCGACAACAGACACACCGCGGAAGTTCTGTCCGAGTTCTTGCAGAAAGAAATGCAGTCGTGGCTGGGCACTGTAGATCTTGAGGCAGGCAAGGTAGTGAGTGATAACGGAAGGAATTTCATGGCTGCCATCTCCCTTTCCCAACTGAAACACATTCCTTGCCTGGCTCACACCTTAAACCTGGTGGTGCAGTGCTTCCTGAAAAGTTATCCGACCTGCTCCTCAAAGTGCGTGGACTTTGCTCACATATCCGCCGTTCGCCCGTACACTCCAGCCGTATGCAGACCTATCAGCGTTCTTTGAACCTTCCCCAGCATCGCCTAATCATAGACGTTGCAACAAGGTGGAACAACACTGCACATGCTTCAGAGACTGTGCGAACAGAGGCGGGCTGTTATGTTTTTGTGGGAGGATACACATACACGGGCAGGCAGTAGGATGGCAGACATGGAGTTGTCAGGTGTGCAGTGGTCGAAGATTCAAGACATGTGTCAAGTCCTTCAGTGTTTTGAGGAATGCACACGGCTGGTTAGTGCAGACAACGCCATAATAAGCATGAGCATCCCCCTAATGCGTCTGCTGATGCAAAGTTTGACGCACATAAAGGATCAGGCGTCTGCAGCTGAGGAAGAGGAAAGCCTTGATGACAGTCAGCCATTGTCTGGCCAGGGCAGTGTACAGGACGAGGTAGCGGGCGAAGAGGAGGAGGAGGACGAGGAGGATGATGGGGATGATTATATTTTTAATAAGGAAGCTTTTCCGGGGCCACTGGAAATTGTTGGCGCGGCAAGGCCGGGTTCTGGTTTTTTGAGGGACACAAGTGACGTGGATTTGCCTGAAACTGCCCCTCAACCAAGCACAACCGCAGATTTGAGAACTGGAACTTTGGCCCACATGGCGGATTATGCCTTACGTATCCTCAAAAGGGACACACGCATTACTAAAATGATGAACGATGACAATTACTGGTTGGCCTGCCTCCTTGATCCTCGCTATAAAGGCAAATTGCAAAATATAATGCCACATGAGAACTTGGAAATAATATTAGCAACCAAACAATCAACTCTTGTTGACCGTTTGCTTTTGGCATTCCCTGCACACAGCGCCCGTGATCGTTCTCACACGAGCTGCAGGGGCCAGCAGACCAGAGGTGTTAGAGGGGCAGAAATCAGAAGTGGCGTTGGCCAGAGGGGTTTTCTGACCAGGTTGTGGAGTGATTTTGCTATGACCGCAGACAGGACAGGTACTGCAGCATCAATTCAAAGTGACAGGAGACAACATTTGTCCAGTATGGTTACAAACTATTTTTCATCCCTTATCGACGTTCTCCCTCAACCGTCATTCCCATTTGATTACTGGGCATCCAAATTAGACACCTGGCCAGAATTGGCAGAATATGCATTGCAGGAGCTTGCTTGCCCGGCAGCTAGTGTCCTATCAGAAAGAGTATTCAGTGCTGCAGGTTCAATACTAACAGAAAAAAGGACTCGTCTGGCTACCCAAAATGTAGATGATCTAACCTTCATTAAAATGAACCACAACTGGATTTCGAAATCTTTTGCCCCACCTTGCCCGGCTGACACCTAGCTTTCCTATGTAAAGGTCTTGCCTGTGGACTATTCTGAATGACTTTTCCAATCTCGTAATTTTCTGCACCTGATTGTCCAGCATACGACATGTTTACACCTCACTAAATGGCCAAACTCCCCACACGGGGCCGTGGTATTGCCACTTGGCGCCAGCACCCGTGAGAGTGCTGTTTGTCTGAAGAGGTGGGTGTACCCGCTTTTGGTCGACGGCACTGCCACTGGGTCCCTCATAGTACAATAAAGTGTCTCTGGCGGTGGTGGTGCGCACCCAACGTCAGACACACCGTTGTACTATGAGGGGCCCTGGGCCTGTACCGCCGGCCACAAGACAGTTCCCCCCCAGCTCAAACAGTGCTCTACCACTTGCAAAATTATCTCTCACAGCTCCACCAATGTTTAGTCTATGCGCTGACATCCTTCAATGCCTGGCACTGACAATACCATTGTATTGACATTTTTGTTATGTTAGGCCTTCGAAGCCTGTCTGCGGTCCCTCCTTCCACTAGGCCTCCACTGACCATTGTACTGCTGCCCGTGTACCCCTGGAACCAATTTTAAATTGCCAACAGCCCTATTTTTTTATGTTAGGCCTTCGAAGCCTGTCTGCGGTCCCTCCTTCCACTAGGCCTCCACTGACCATTGTACTGCTGCCCTTGTACCACTGGAACCAATTTTAAATTGCCAACAGCCCTATTTTTTTATGTTAGGCCTTCGAAGCCTGTCTGCGGTCCCTCCTTCCACTAGGCCTCCACTGACCATTGTACTGCTGCCCGTGTACCCCTGGAACCAATTTTAAATTGCCAACATCGCTATTTTTTTATGTTAGGCCTTCGAAGCCTGTCTGCGGTCCCTCCTTCCACTAGGCCTCCACTGACCATTGTACTGCTGCCCTTGTACCACTGGAACCAATTTTAAATTGCCAACAGCCCTATTTTTTTATGTTAGGTCTTCGAAGCCTGTCTGCGGTCCCTCCTTCCACTAGGCCTCCACTGACCACATCACTGCTGCCCGTGTACCCCTGGAACCAATTTAAAATTGCCGACAGCCAGCCCAATTTTATTATGTTAGGCCTTCGAAGCCTGTCTGCGGTCTGTTCTTTCTACTACTACTACACTGACCAGGCCACTGCTGCCCGTGTTCCCCTGGAACCAATTTAAAATTGCCTACAGCCATCTGTTATTATGTTAGGCCTTTGATGCCTGTCTGCGGTCACTCCTTCCACTAGGCCTCCACTGACCACACCACTGCTGCCCGTGTACCCATGGAACCAATTTAAAATTGCCTACAGCCATCTGGTATAATGTTAGGCCTTCGATGCCTGTCTGCGGTCACTCCTTCCACTAGCCCTCCACTGATCACACCACTGCTGCCCGTGTACCCCTGGAACCAATTTAAAATTGCCTACAGCCATCTGTTATTATGTTAGGCCTTCGAAGCCTGTCTGCGGTCCTTCCTTCCAATAGTTCTCCACTGACCAGACCAATGCTGGCCGTGTACCCCTGGGACCCAGCTGAAAGTGCATGTAGCCTCCTTTTTTTCTTTGTTTTATATTTAGAAAGCCCAGATGAACTACGCTGTGCAACGGTTCAAGCTACCCAGTCGACATTTCTTTTGCGAGAAAAGCCATCCCAGCCCTCCACCGGCATGAAAAAGTCTGCATTGTCATAGCACTCAGGCAATCAAACAGTAGAAAGGTGCACGTGACAAGAGACGCATGGACCAGTAGGCATGTCCACAAAAAGTTACGTGTCCATTACGGCGCACTGGGTTAATGTGTTGGATGCATGGTCCACAGGGGACAGCCTACAAAGTCTGTCTGCAGTCCCTAATTCCAATTTTCCTCCGCTGACCACACCACTGCTGCCCGTGTACCCCTGGAACCATTTTTAAAGTGCCTACAGCCTAATTTTGTTATGTTAGGCCTACTACGCCTGTCTGCGGTCCCTCCTTCCAATACTCGTCCACTGACCACACCACTGCTGCCCGTGGACCCCTGGAACCTATTTTTAATTGCATAGAGCATCCTTTTTTTAATAGTAGGCGTACAAAGTCTGTCTGCGGTCCACTATTGAAATTGTCCTCCACTGCCCAGAGCACTGCTGCTTGTGTACCCCTGTAACTTTTTTAAGCTGCAGTGAGCCACATTTTTGGTTTAAGTCCTACTACCTGTGTCTGTCTGCGCCACTCAATTCAGCTGTGTTCCTTTGAAAAAAGCTGAGCGTCAATAGTCTTGTTTTCAGCCTCTAGGAATTTTAAAACTGCATTGGGGGTACAACTTTGGTAGGGCCTACTAACCGTGTCTGCCTCCCCAAGGTGTGCCCCAGGTTTCCTCTCCATTGCTTCGATCTTCATGCTCTCGTTTAGTAGTTGTTGAAAACTACACTGCATTAGGCCTACAAATTGGGTATGGGGTGTAGAGAGATGGTGTGTTACACTCCAAGGTGTTCTCCAGGTTGCCTTTCCTGAACTTCTATCTTCAGGCTCTCATTAAATTGTGGTTAAATGGAACAACTGCATTTTGCGTACTAGTTGGTTTGGGGCCTACTATCGGTGTCTGCCACTCCTTGCTGTTCTCCTGGTTTCCTGTCCTGAAATTCCATTTTCAGGCTCTCGTTAAGTAGTTGTTAATGTTAGACTGCATTTGGCCTACTAGTTGGGTTGGGGCCTACTATCGGTGTCTGCCACTCCTTGCTGTTCTCCTCCACTGAACAAAGCTGTGCCGCCTGTTTACTACGGTTGCCAATTTTGAACTGCATTTCGACTACTTACTGATTTGGGCCTACTCTCTGTGTCAGCCTCTCATTCCAGTTGTCCTCCACTGCAATGCCCCCTGGTTAGTCCTGTGTTACCAATTTTGAACTCCATTTAGCCAACTTTATTCTTTGGGCCTATATCTGTGTTTCCTCCTCATCCTGCCCATTGCCCAGCCAGTGATAGATGAGTCTGCTGGTACATTGACCCATAACGCAAAATTCCCCGTGCACGCTACACAGCAAGATTGTGACCCTGCTGAAAGTCAGGTTCCTCTTCCCGCATACCATACCACCTTACACGGGGACAAAGAGGAAGGTGCAGATGAAAGTGCAGGTTCCTTCATCAGGTGGGGGGAGGAATACTAGTTGGCGACGTCACTGGCACAGGGCCTCTCATAGTACGCAAAAGTGTTGCTGCCGGTGGGAGGCGCCCCCGCCGTGCAAACACACCGCTGTACTTTGAGGGGCCCTGTGCCAGTGCCAATGCCAACGAGTGGGCCCCCCTGCTTGCTCAGGATCACAGCACTTGCAAAGTTGAAATACTTACCTCTCCCTGCTCCACTGCCGTGACGTGGTCCAGATTTCCTGGGCCCACTAATTACTTGAACCAGCCCTACCCCCCACAACTTTAGCCAAATGACCCCCAATTTCAAATGCCTTCCAATTATTATAAGCTAAATTACGATTGACAAGCTTCTGTAACAAGAATGGATGTTTTTGCCATTAAAATGGGCAGTGTAGGTGTTTTCCTGGCCTCCACTCACTGCCGACTATGTTCCCCCATTGACTTGCATTGGGTTTCGTGTTTCGGGCGATACCCGACTTTTCGCCATAATCGGCCGATTCCACTCGACTCGACTTCTAAGATAGTCGGGTTTCGCAAAACACGACTCGACTCTAAAAAGGTCAAGGTCGCTCAACCCTACTATCCAGCACTATTCCATGGACTTCATGTTTTATTTTGTGCAGGACAAGAGCTGTGTTTGAGTTTTCTGTTGTGTGGTTTATGAGGATTGAAATAAACCAGCCAGAGTTTGAATAGAAACAGTTCCTGTGATGCCTCAGATCACTCCTAACTGAGTAGCATTGCTGTACTATATAAATCTCATTACCTTACTGAATGTTTAGATATATGCAAGATCAAATGCACAAAATTCCAGGGGGAAAGAAATGTCAGAAATTTTAAATCCTCTAAAACATTAAAATTAATGTGTAGCCCTTTAAAGTATAAACCAGTTGATCACTTTATGACTCCAAAGTGCTTCTTCAGCAACAACAAATTGTGTTTTTAAAGGTCAGTCTTGAAGTACACTTACACTTGGGGCTATTTAGTTTGGAAAAACGAAGACTAAGGGGTGATCTTATTTTAATGTATAAATATATGAGGGGACAGTACAAAGACCTTTCTGATGATCTTTTTAATCATAGACCTGAAACAGGGACAAGGGGGCATCCTCTACGTAATAACAGACGCGGATTCTTTACGGTAAGAGCAGTGAGACTATGGAACTCTCTGCCGTATGATGTTGTAATGAGTGATTCATTACTTAAATTTAAGAGGGGACTGGATACCTTTCTGGAAAAGTATAATGTTACAGGGTATATACACTAGATTCCTTGATAGGGCGTTGATCCAGGGAACTAGTCTGATTGCCGTATATGTGGAGTCGGGAAGGAATTTTTTTCCCCAATGTGGAGCTTACTCTTTGCCACATGGGTTTTTTTTTTGCCTTCCTCTGGATCAACATGTTAGGGCATGTTAGGTTAGGCTATGGGTTGAACTAGATGGACTTATAGTCTTCCTTCAACCTTAATAACTATGTAACTATGTACATTGAGGTATGATGATGCCTTTACAGGTTCTTGGCCTCCGCTGTGTTCCTGGGCAGGCATGACCCTCCTAAGTCCGAGAATTAGTGGCCAAGGTACAAGTGCAAATGATCTGTCAGTCTGCTAGGAGAGGGTGCTGCTAGTTTTGTAATACAGCAGAAGCTGAGAAGCTGTAAGTGCATCATCACACCTCAGTGCACTTCCAGAATGCAATGAAGCGCCACTTTAGAGTCAAAGGATTCAATTGGTCTATTTTATAAAAATGTCAACAGAATTATATCAATGGTTTGGAGAATAAAAGATTAACAGGTCTCCATTAAATTAAAAATATTTCCAAACCAAAATGCCCCTTGATTTTCAGCATTAATTTCATGCACAAATGCTTAATGTTTATTTAATTTAATAATATATGAATCAAATCATGTATAACATGAAGATACCCACCATCCTTTAGCCATTGCTTGCCTCGGTCCTGCTCTAGCAGACATACAGTAGACATTCTCTTAATATACGTGTTTTATACAAGAAAATGTATTTCAGGAACAAAATGTGGCTTGTGTAATTTTTTCATTTTTATTTTACAAGACCTAATTGTGTTTTTCTAATTTCTTAAAAAGGGGTTTTATGGGGAAAAAAAAGGGTTCTGAAATTGTTTACATACATGCGTCTCCGCGTTGAGATCAAGCTTGACTGCTGCACTTGGAATTAACGGCTAGGTTTTCATTGCGCTGGATATGCTATCTGAGATCACTACGCTGGGTCTCTTGCTCTACATGTAGGCCGTTTATATATTGTAGGATATACATCATATTCTTTTAGCAGGATTGACCAGAGAAATCATGGTTCTCGGCTCTAGTACTTGTGGGGGGGGGGGAGGGGATCCCAAGTGTGAGACCATCCACTGTATGGCAACCATGTGACAACCCCTTAAATGCCAAGAATAATATTAAAGATATACTGTGTAAATGCATACATAAAGTAGGAATATAGTGTCGTAAACACTGCTTTATTTATATTGTGTTCTCCTGTGAAGAATATCCACTGTGTTTAGCTAATGAGCTGCAAGTGCAGTGGGATGTACGCTGCACTTACAGCTCTCATGCTTCTTTGCCTTTTGCCCACCTACTGCCTGCCTCCTGTCTGTGACAGGTCACTGAAACATGAGAGACAGGAGGCAGGCGGGGAAAAGTTAGAGAAGCAGGAGAGCTGTAAGTGCAGAACACACCCCTACTGCAATTAGTACTAATGTAGTCAGCCTTTATATTTATGCCATTATTTAAGAGGTATAAAGTCCCGATGACAGATTCTTAAAGTGCAGAATCACAGCATCTCTGCATTAAAAATGTCTGCTTTAAATCTGAACCAAAACCACATTTTAATAAAAAGGGAAAATGCATTAAGAAAACGCAATAATCAGAGCAAATTGCTGTTGTGTATTTTAGTTCAGACACCTGTAGAAAAGCAGCAGTTTTGCATGGAAACATGGTCTCGTTCATTGCTCAGGATTTGATTTAGGAGAACAGATGATATATTTGTTTTCTGATTCGTATTGATCGACTTTCATTTAATATTAATTGCATTCATTATTATTTATGTATTCAGGCATACATAGACTTCACGATCTGTACAAAAGAGCGGAGAGAGAATAAAACGCCTTCCACTAGCCCGATTTTATTTAGTGTTATATTAAAAAAAAAAAAAAAAAAAATAATAATAATAAATATATACATATACATATATACATATACATATATATATAAAGATTTCAAAAATGTTGGTCAGACTATTAATCTTTCAGGATTATTAGGTGAAGCTAGATATGTAATTGTTATTTCATATTAGTTTGCATTTTACTTCTGCTTTTGTTGTTTTTTTATATTGATCAAGACATATAATCAAATTGCTCATTAACCATCATCTAAATTCATTATTTCTAATTCTTATCTAAATAATTAATGGAATCCAGAGAAAAATCAAATGAAACACTTACTTGGATCGATGACCCATTTGTCTGTCATTGGGACACGTCCAACGGTTAGAAGAGTTTCCAATCACGGTGTCTGTCATTGTTCCTTAATACCTATTCAATAATAAAGAATAATATGGTCAAAATAATACGTGCAAACAATCAACGGAAAATTTTATTGGTAAAAGAGGAGTTTCTTGTGCAAATAGTAAAAGATCACAACTGCATGTCATGTGTAACAAAAAATGTTAAAGTGAAATGCATGCAATAAAAGACGAACTAAAAACGGCACAAAAGTACAATTTTAACACATTTTAATGTTCAAGTTTCAGTGCTGCTAATTATATCTCAGTGCTGAGAAATACTACTATAGTACTAAGATTTGAGACACAAAAGTTAAAGCTATTATTTCTGAGCTTTAAGCAAAAAAAAGTCTCCAACTACTGTACATTCACATGTTTCACGGATATTGAACAACACTGGTATACATACAGTACAGACCAAAAGTTTGGACACCAACTCATTTAAAGATTTTTCTGTATTTTCATGACTATGAAAATTGTACATTCACACTGAAGGCATCAAAACTATGAATTAACACATGTGGAATTAGATACTTAACAAAAAACAACTGAAATTATGTATTATATTCTAGGTTTTTCAAAGTAGCCACCTTTTGCTTTGATGACTGCTTTGCACACTCTTGGCATTCTCTTGATGAGCTTCAAGATGTAGTCACCGGGAATGGTTTTCACTTCATGGGTGTGCCCTGTCAGGTTTAATAAGTGGGATTTCTTGCCTTATAAATGGGGTTTGGACCATCAGTTGTGTTGTGCAGAAGTCTGGTGGATACACAGCTGATAGTCCTACTGAATAGACTGTTAGAATTTGTATTATGGCAAGAAAAAAGCAGCTAAGTAAAGAAAAACTAGTGGCCATCATTACATGAAGAAATGAAGAAAAATTGGGAAAACTTTGAAAGTGTCCCCAAGTGCAGTGGCAAAAACCATCAAGTGCTACAAAGAAACTGGCTCACATGAGGACCGCCCCAGGAAAGGAAGACCAAGAGTCACCTCTGCTTCTGATGATAAGTTTATCTGAGACACCAGCCTCAGAAATTGCAGGTTAACAGCAGGTCAGATTAGAGACCAGGTTAATGCCACACAGAGTTCTAGCAGTAGACACATCTCTACAACAACTGTTAAGAGGAGACTTTGTGCAGCAGGCCTTCATGGTAAAATAGATGCTAGGAAAACACTGCTAAGGACAGGCAACAAGCAGAAAAGACTTGTTTGGGTTAAAGAACACAAGGAATGGACATTAAACCAGTGGAAATCTGTGCTTTGGTCTGAGGAGTCCAAATTTGTGATTTTTGGTTCCAACCACCGTGTCTTTGTATGACGCAGAAAAGGTGAACGGATGGACTCTACATGCCTGGTTCCCACCGTGAAGCATGGAGGAGGAGGTGTGATGGTGTGTGGGTGCTTTGCTGGTGACACTGTTGGGGATTTATTCAAAATTGAAGGCATACTGAACCAGCATGGCTACCACAGCATCTTCCAGTGACATGCTATTCCATCCGGTTTGCGTTTAGTTGGACCATCATTTATTTTTCAACAGGACAAATGACCCCAAAGACACCTCCAGGCTATGTAAGGGCTATTTGACCAAGAAGGAGAGTGATGAGGTGCTATGCCAGATGACCTGGCCTCCACAGTCACCAGACCTAAACCCAATAGAAATGGTTTGGGGTGAGCTGGACCGCAGAGTGAAGGCAAAAGGGCCAGCAAGTGCTAAGCATCTCTGGGAAGCTCTTCACCTCTTGAAGCTCATCAAAAGAATGCCAAGAGTGTGCAAAGCAGTGATCAAAGCAAAAGGTGGCTACTTTCACACTTTTTTGCTATGTCTTATATTCTAGGTTCTTGAAAAAGCTAAAATTATGTATATAATTCCACATGTGTTAATTCATAGTTTTGATGCCTTCAGTGTGAATGTACAATTTTCATAGTCATGAAAATACATAAAAATCTTTAAATGAGAAGGTGTGTCAAATCTTTTGGTCTGTACTGTTTAACAAGTGACAAGATGCTCCTTTGTGGTCATTCATTTCCATACATTAGCAATATTAGGCCAGAGTCACACTTGTAAATTCAATGCGAGAAACTTGTGCGAGTCTCATGCCTCAATACCCAGCACTGCCGCCGTCACTCGGGACCAGAGTGTGCAGCTGCATAGAAATACATGCAGCCATACGCTCCGGTCCCGAGTGCCGGAGGCAGTGACGGGACTTGATGCGTGAGTTTCTCGCATTGAACTCGCAAGTGTGATTCCATCCTTAGACAAAGAAAAGATAATCATACCAAGAAAGTAACCCAAAATATGTAATTGTTACATCTCACACATACTTGCTATAGAGTTTTTCTATAGAAACTAGTTATTTTTCCCCTTCATGGTCCATTCATCATAGCATGTAATACTACAGAGATATTGTCCTTTAAAAGCATGGTTTCTACACTCTCAAAAGGGACAAGAGCAGCAGCAGAAATAGTTCCTAAAGGTCCATAAAATGGACTAGTGGAAACTGTTTTCCATACAAGGTCTGTGAATTTGACAATTTTCTAAGCATGAGACAGATTGTTGCATATTTTCCGCTTTTGTTGCAGGACAGCTACAAAAATTGTGTATTTTGTCACGAAATATATTTAGGGTCTGTTCCATTATAGGGCATGGCTTTCCTTAAATTGTGATGTATTTGGTCTGGAGTGGAAACAGAGAAGACTTCTCTATACAGGACAAGTGTGGACCTCAATATCAGCTTAATTAGGAGCCACCATATAGATAAGTTGTCATTACGATCTTTATCCTGGTATGGGTCGCGATAGAGCTCGAGCTGCAGGGCACTGTTAGTGAGGAGCATTATATGTGATTGGAAGTTATTGGGCAGCGGTTTAGGAATTAAGCACTGAATACTGTATAATGTTGGGAACATCCAAAAAAGTGACTAGTGACTGATTAAGTATTCACTTATTCTTGATACGTTTCTGAGTATGGTGTGACCGATTTATATTAGAGTTATTTAAATTACGGAAGTACCGGTAATTTTATACAGTCAATTTCATATAGCCACTAGCATTTAATGACTTATTATAAAGCATTAATATAAGCCAGAAACAATTCTTTGGGAAAATAAGGACAAAATGATCGCGCGTTTAAGGGTATGTGCACACGTTGAGTATTTGATGCAGAAATTTCTGTATCATTTCTGCATCTCTTGGTAGGAAAAAACGCCGAGAAAAAAATGTGCATTTTTTCCTTGCGTTTTTGTTGCGGATTTTTCCACTCCTTACTATGGGTGAAGTCTGCTGCAAAACCGCTGAAGGAATTGACATGCTGCAGATTTAAATCTGTACCAAATCCGCAAGTCATAAATAAGCAACATGTGCATGAGACCTCAGGATTCTCATTCACTTTGATAGAATCAGGAAATCCTTCAGGTTTTGTGACACATCTGTACTGAAAAACACATAAAAAAAATCTAACTAATCATACAGTTACTAATCACTTAATTGTCAACCTAAATCCTGTATATCTCCATCATTGGTTGTTTCATTATCAAACATTTATGTAAAAATAGAAAAATAATGTTCACGCATCTGTGATGCTTTCATTTCAATATCGGCCTATATCAAAACACTAAACTTCCCTGGATACGGTTTTCCCTGTTTCATGCTTCTACTCTGCTATATAATAAACATGTAATATAAAATAATGATTTATTTCCCCTTTTAATATCTACCGGTACTTTTAGATAAATTAATTCATAGTTCATTTTCTACGGTTTGCTGTTGATTAGTTATTTGTAGTTTGTCTTTATACCCAATATCTTCTTGCCATATCTTATAGGAGTTGTGCCCTACAATACAATCCCTAATGGCAAGTTGATGACTATATTGTGTCTTGTTTTAGGCTAAGGAAATGTTCAAAGTGACTTTTCTCCTCCTAGTACACTTTGGATGCACCTATAGACAGACTAAGCTTTTCTGATACTGTAGCAATTTCAGGCTAAGCAACCTAATATACCCTTTGGGCTCCCTATAATGTTAAACATACACAGATTTTGTTAATTTTAGTAAATTCCTCAAAAATAGTAATAAAGCAACATCATGTTAGCTGTTGAGGCCACAACAGAGGAATCCTGTTCCATACAATGGTTTAGCCCCTTGGGCGATGCTTGGAGTTTTCCATTACTAGAAATCACATGCAACATTCTACACACACTGACAGCCATCGATTTTCAATGGCCTTTTGATTGGTTATGTCAGATTTCTAGTAGCAGAAATCTTCGAATAGAGCTAAAGTGATTTATGCAATCGATAGATCAGTGGCGGGCTAAGACCACAGACAGGTCTCATTTTTGGATGACGCAAGATTAATTATTTGACTATTTTCCCTTTATTATGAATACACACTTTGTACAGATTTGTTTTAACTGACATAAATGGCTACTTTTCTCTGTAGATCAGAAAAATAAAATCCTAATTAGAGTCACTAGAGTTGAATGTTGAAACAACACGTGCAAACTTCAAAAGGGACAAATACATCTATATTTGAATTAACCCCCTACTATTTCTGCATCTGTTGCTAGGTGGTTTTGCATGTTCATTGAGGACAACATAGGGCGACACAAACGCAGTTCGGTTAAGTGATTGCTAGGACCTGTCCTGCTGTCCTGGAAAGGAGCGTCTAGGTTAATACTGATTACTTTTAATCTAACTAGCTAATTGCTGTGATCTTTGGATGGGGACACACCATTTAAACCTTCTGCAGCCTCCTTTGCAGTCTTGCCAGTTATAAGTTGTTCTTACCCTCCTCTGTTCTGTTTAGTCCTATATCCTGAACCTCTTGGTGTTTTGTTCCTGAATCTTAACTAATTTTTCTGAATAGCCCACTCACTATCTTGCGATTCTGTACCTGACTGACCTCTTGGTTTACACTTGGCATCATGAAAATTCTCAGCCTTACCACGGACGCAACACAGGGGGCACTGTGCTAGTCCAGATCCCTGTACATGGGTTAAAGGTTCCCCTAGGAATTGCTAAATGGAGTGGTTCAGGCAAAACCTTTCCATGAAAACCCTATTAAGAGGTGTAAGGTTTCAACCTACAGTGCACAGCTAAACCTATACAGGAAAACCTTAAAAGGATTGCCTGCTACTAGGACACCCCCTTCATGATCAAAATGTTTTCCACCATAAAATAATAAAGCTTCTACTCACCTTCCGTGCTGGCACGGTTCCCATGGTGTCGGCACTCAGTCACCCGGGACTCCCAAGTGGTTGTTGTGACACGTGATGCTGGTGCCCAATCAGTGTTGGCATCACTGTCTCCACCTTCGGACAAATCGAACATGAAGAGGAAGTCCAGGCTGCAGCTAATCTCAAACCTGCTTAATTCTGTAGGAGGCGGGGACAGTGACCCAGTGTCATATGAACCGCAAAGGAGCCCCAGTAGATGGAGTGCCAACACCATTGGAACTGCACCAACTGAGTAGGAGAGTGTATGCTTTATTATTTTATGGGGGCCAAGCAAGGGGGCAAGGGGTATGAGAAGAAGTTGACCAAGTAGTGGACAACTTCCTTTTAATTTGTTAATTACATCAGCAAAAAAATTAAAGAACTACTCTATTCGCACTGTGCCAGAGAATTTACTGATATATATACAGTTAGGTCCATAAATCTATTTTGACAGTAACTGAATCTTCATGATTTCTGCTCTGCATGCCACTATTTTGGGATTTAAAATTAAACAAATTAAAGGGGTAGATAAAAAATATTCTGTAAAGCATTAAGGAATTGCAACCATTTTTCCACAAAGCTTCATCATGTCATGGGCTCAAAAGTGACTGGGCAAATTAACTATCAAATAAAAAGGTTTTTTTTTTTATACGTTTGTAGAGAATCCTTTGTAGGCAATGATCGCCTGAAGTCTGGAAGCTATAGATGTCATCAAATGATGGATTCCCTCCTGTTTTATGCTTCATCAGGCCTTTACGGCAACTGACTTCAGTTGTTGCTTGTTTGTGGCTCATTCTTCCTTAAATTTTATCTTAAGCATGTGAAATGTATACTCACTCAATGGGGTCGAGATCTGATTGACTCAGCCATTGCAGAATACTCTACTTCTTTGCCTTAAACTCCTGAGTTGCTTTTGCAGTATATTTTGGGCCATTGTCCCATCTGCACTGTGAAGTGGTGTCCAATCAACCTTGCTGCATTTGGTTGAATGAGAGCAGAAATTATACTCCTGCACACCTCAGAATTCATCCTGTTGCTTCTGTCCTCAGTCACATCAATAAACACTAGTGACCCAGTTCCATTGAAAGGCATGCATGCCCATGTCATCACACTGGCTCCACCATTTTTTTTTGTTTTTACACAAGGGATGTGATGTGTTTTGGATCATGAGCCGTTCCAAGCCGTCTCCATACTTTCTTCATCCCAACATTCTGGTACAGGTTGATCTTAGTTTCATCTGTCCAAAGAACACTTTTCCAGAACTGGGCTGGCTTCTTTGGATGCTTTTTGGCACAGTCCAATCTGGCCATTCTATTTTTAAGGCTGACTAATGGTTTGTACCTTGTTGTGACATTCTGTATTTGTGATTATGAATATTTCTCTTTATGGTGGACTTATATACTGAAACACCTACTTCCTGGAAAGAGTTTATCGCTAAGCTGGATATTGTGAAGGAATTTTTCTTCACTATATAAAAAAAAAAAAAATTATGCGATCATCCACCACTGTTGTCGACCGTGGACATCCAGGCCTTTTTGGAGTTTCCAAGCTCACCAGTGTGCTTTTTTTTTTTTTTTGCAAACTGTTGGTTTGGCCACTCCTAACATTTCTCCTAGCTCTCTGATGGATTTCTTTTAAATGCAAATGCCACATCTGGAATCAGATCCAGACCTTTTACCTATTTAATTGATGATAATTCTTAAAGGAATAGCCTATGCAGCTTATTAAAAGCTTTTGAGATAATGGTCTAATTACTTTTGGTCCCTTGAAAAGGAGACAGCTATATATTCAAGGGCTCCAAGTCCTATACCGTTATTGCAATTAGGATGCCAATAACCTCAAATTAAAAGCTGAAAATCTGCACTTTAGGCCCATAATAATTTTAGAACTGTATCTTGAATATGTTTTGATAGCTAAAAATGCCATAACTTGCGTCACTGTCGAAGTATTTCTGATCCTAACCATAGATATGATCATTTATTCAACACCAATTAAAAATGTGTTTTGTTAGCAAACAAACTTACTGCTGTTTGCACTAAATAAATTAATCAAAAAATTAAATTATATAGTAAGTGGTTTCTCTAAACTTAACACAAACTTCCACTTTTAATGACTACTACAGTCTCACAATTATTCAAGATCATGAGTAGAATCCCTCATAAAGCCATGTTCCCAGACAGTATAAACCAGGGGTTGACATACCGTTGGAGCAACCTGTGCAGCCACACAAGAGTGCAGGAGGTAAGGGAGCAATTTTCACCTGCAAACCACCAAGCAGCTTCTGACACACACACACACACACACACACACACACACACACACACACACACACACATTTTTGGACTGCAAATGCCCCACAATGTTTTTGCACAGGGAACCTCTTCTGTTTGCATTCATTCCAGATGTGAAAGCTGCATTAAAAAAAAATAAAAATAAAAATCGACTGGATTTAACAGTAGAAGCAAAGTGGATATTGCATAAAAATGTATGCCAACTGTGGACTTAAAGAAACAGTTGAACTGTGCATTTATTTGTGCATATTCCCCTTTTAAGCTTCTGGGGGGAAGGGGGAAGGGGAGGAGCCTGAAACAAAACGTGGAAAAAAGATGCAATTCTTAAGTATTGAAACACAGCTGTTCTGCATAAAAAACAAAAAACAAAAGATGCATAAAATCTGCACTAAATACACACATAGGCTGAAGATGCAGCAAAAAAAAGCAAAAATGCAAATAAGAATGGATTGCATCTTTCTCTCTTTCTGTGTCAGTGTTTGGTCTTTACAATTGGGATTTGCTCATCTCTAATCAAATACTTGGACTGAATAGGAGTTTGTAAGACTGGCATTTCATTGCATTTTTTTTTATATGTGGCCAAGTCAAGAGAATATCACAAAAAAAAAAATACAGCAAAGGCTTGAACGCTCCTAGAGATATTGTTAATCGCGTAGTTCAAAGGGGCAATTCGTCAAAGTGTTTTCATCAGAAAACTGGCATAAAACACTTGAAAAGTCATACTTTTTTGTGAGTTGAGCAAAAATGCAGTAACTTTTAGCATTTTCACGTCAATTTGAAGAAGCTCCGTCAAAATGGTAACTGCAAAGTACCTTCAGAAAGATTTGGTGGTAATAGGCACTAATATTTCGATTTTCACACAAAGGCACATACTAAACTCTGAAAGTTTACATGTCTGGACTCCAAGACATACAACAGTCTTGACCCAAAAGTACATGAAAAGTCAACTTCAGTATGCTCAACTGGAATTTTTCAGGCCCGCTGATCAGTAGTACTCTAAATAAAGAGGTCTAAAAATGAAATTTACCATAAAAAGAACACACTGCCTACAGAGAAGCATGGTAGGGCCCTGCTCATTGATGCTTGGTGACAGTTTTGTTCCTCTGGCACTGGGAAACTGCAGCATGCGGAGGTTAATATGAATTCAATAGAGCATCAGGAATTCCTAGGATAATAAATTATCCCCGCTTTTAGGAAGCTGGAGCTTGGCCATCATTAGACCCTCCAACAAGACAAAGAACCCAATCATACCTCAACACGCACCAAAGCTTGGTATCTGCAGAATCTTTCAGGACTTCTTGAGTGGCCATCACCATCATGACCCCCATAGCAAATGTTCCGTGAAATTTGAAGAAGGTGGTTACAGCGCACACATGCAAGTATATTAGTGACCCAGAGGCAATTGCCCAAGCGAAATGAGCCAAGATTCCTCATGAACACTGTAAGAAGCTATTGTCTGGATATGCATCACTTAGTTAGAGATTTTTTGAGTTTTATGACCTGCTATTAAAAGGGAATTATGCTAGCATGAATTAGGTAAAAAATAGACCCTGAATCCAACAATGTTTCACTCAGTTTACTGGGTGCAGCGATTCTGACAAGGAATTTTTAGATTTGGCATGAAGCAGAACTGATAATGTTAACCCTGCTCACACTAGGCTCCCTACAAACATACAAACACCGAAGAAAACATCCTTCACACAGGGCCAATAAAATCCATATATACTATATTAATAAATGATTTAAAAAATGGTAAGCAGTGACAGGTAAAAAACCATAGCACAGGTAAAGAGGTGGGCTAACCAGGGAAACAAACTCCAAATATAGTGGCAACTTATATCATAATGCAAAACATAACAAATAATTGTGCCAGTGACCATGTACAAACATGCAAATAAATAAATCAAAGTAAATACAGGTGTATATTGTAATAATCAATAATTACCTAAGGAGCGCTCATGGAGACCCACCACACCCGACGCGCGTTTCGTTTTTTAAATCATTTATTAATAAAGTATATATGGATTTTATTGGCCCTGTGTGAAGGATGTTTTCTTCGGTGTTTGTAGCCGTTTATTCCCTTCATAGTATATATAAAGGATACATATAGGTGTTTTCCCTACAAACATAGCTATGTACCCTGAACTGCTTATCACAGAAAGTGGCGGAGTATGACCAGGAGGCAAGACTGCTCTCTCTGAGCAATGATCAAATCCTGCTGCTAAAACAAACATTGCAAAATTAAGTGGATAAGAGTAAGTATTGAAATCTGTGTTTTAACCCCAACAGCATGCGGTCTTCAGATTGCAAAGCAAACACCTGCCGATAGTTTCCCTTTAAAGAAATAAAGACACTTATGATGGGATTGAATAATTGAAATATTACAGAGGTGGTAAGTACAAGTGGCACTTTGTGTTGAATTTAGAGTAGTCACTTGTTATATTAGTTGTGTTAAGCTATTTAAATTGTTCTTGTTGCACTAGTATATTGCAAACAGCAGTATGCACATTCAGCTGAAGCGTAGTGTGCCGTAGGTGTCTGTGCTCTGCAATACATGCTAGCTCCTACTCTCTGGCCTCCCCTCTAGCACCACTCCAATTCATCCTACTCTCTGCTGCCCGACTAATCTACCTGTCTCCCTGCTATTCTCCAGCCTCTCCCTTATGCCAGGCCCTTCACTGACTTCCTATCACCCAGAGACTCCAGTTCACAACCCTTAAGGTACCGTCACACAGTGGCACTTTGGTCGCTAGGATGGCACGATCCGTGACGTTCCAGCGACATCGTTACGATCTCGCTGTGTCTGACACGCTACTGCGATCATGGACCCCGCTGAGAATCGTACGTCGAAGCAGATCGTTTGAAACTTTCTTTCGTCGCTGGATCTCCCGCTGACATCGCTGAATCGGCGTGTGTGACGCCGATTCAGCAATGTCTTCACTGGTAACCAGGGTAAACATCGGGTTACTAAGCGCAGGGCCGCGCTTATTAACCCGATGTTTACCCTGGTTACCAGCGTAAACGTTAAAAAAACAAACACTACATACTTGCCTTCAGCTGTCTGTCCCCGGCGCTGTGACTCCTCCTGCATCCTGTGTCAGCACCGGCCAGCCGGAAAGCACAGCGGTGACGTCACTGCTCTGCTTTCCGGCTGACCGGCGCTGACATTGCAGAGGAAAGCAGAGCGCCGGAGGACAGACAGCTGAAGGTAAGTATGTAGTGTTTGTTTTTTTAACGTTTACGCTGGTAACCAGGGTAAACATCGGGTTACTAAGGGCGGCCCTGCACTTAGTAACCCAATGTTTACCCTGGTTACCGGGGACCTCGGGATCGTTGGTCGCTGGAGAGCTGTCTGTGTGACAGCTCTCCAGCGACCAAACAGCGACGCTGCAGCGATCGACATCATTGTCGGTATCGCTGCAGCGTCGCTTAGTGTGACGGTACCCTTACAATAACATACAAAGCCATCCACAACCTGTCTCCTCCATACATCTGTGACATGGTCTCCCGGTACCTACCTACACAACCTCCGATTCCCTCAAGATCTCCTGCTCTACTCCTCTCTCATCTCTTCTTCCCACAACCGCATCAAAGACTTCTCCCGTGCTTCCCCCATACTCTGGAACTCTCTACCACAACACATAAGACTCTCGCCTACCATAGAAACCTTCAAAAAGAACCTGAAGAACCACCTCTTCCGACAAGCCTACAGCCTGCAGTGATCCTCCACCTACTGAACCGCCGCACAACCAGCTCTACCCTCTCCTAGTGTATCCTCACCCATCCCCTGCAGACTGTGAGCCTTTGTGGGCAGGGTTCTCTCTCCTTATGTACCTGTGTGCCTTGTTTTTTGCTCATGTTTAATTGTATTTGTCTATATTTGCCCCCTTTTCACATGTAAAGCGCCATGGTATAAATGGCACTATAAAAATGTATATTATTATTATTATTATTATTATTATTAACATGCTACCAGCTAATCAGAGGCCAGCAGCGGATGTCAGTGTGCACATGACTGGTGGCGCATGTCAGTGTGACGTTATGCACTCACATTGCTTGCACGTTGAAGTCAGCAGCCGGTTTCAGAAGAGGAAGCTGTGCAGCAGTGGAGCAGAGAGAAGGCAAGTGGCAAGTAGAATTGTTTATTTTTTTCTATCCATTAAAGAACAGTGGTAGAATGGGAGACATACCAGGATGGGGTCCAGGATAAGGGACATCTATACCAGGAAGGAGTGCAGGATAGATAGATAGATAGACACATACATACATACATACATGTACAATCGGAGACTCCAAGACATACAGGTGCTTCTCACAACATTAGAATATCATCAAAAAGTTAATTTATTTCAGTTCTTCAATACAAAAAAGTGAAACTCATATGGAGCAATTGCAAACAAAGTCATCTATTTCAAGTGTCAATAGGGGGAATTTGACATCTCACTGTTTATACTGTAGAGGACACGGTGGCCCGCACTCACCAGCTGGGGTCTTGTTGAGAATGAGGCTGCATCATCTACTCACCAGTTTAGTGGAGAGAAGCTCCTGCTACACTCAGTCAGTGCCCACATCTGTACTGTAATGTAGTATAATGTGGGAGCTAGCAACCATAAGGAGCTGCATGCTTAGTGGTTACTGTACTTAGCGGTTCTTGCTGCCAAAGCACTGGGGGCTGTAAAGTGCACGCCTTTCGAATCAGTGGCTCCTGTGCCAAGCAGAGGATCTGCATTCAGTTCATGCATCGAAGTAACATAGTTAGCAAGGCCTAAAAAAGACATTTGTCCATCCAGTTCAGCCTATATTCCGTCATAATAAATCTCCAGATCTACGTCCTTCTACAGAACCTAATAACTAAGATACAATATTGTTCTGCTCCAGGAAGACATCCAGGCCTCTCTTGAACCCTTCGACTGAGTTTGCCATCACCACCTCCTCAGGCAAGCAATTCCAGATTCTCACTGCCCTAACAGTAAAGAATCCTCTTCTATGTTGGTGGGAAAACCTTCTCTCTTCCAGACTCAGAGAAAGCCCCCTTGTGCCCGTCACCTTCCTTGGTACAAACAGATCCTCAGCAAGATATTTGTATTTTCCCCTTATATACTTATACATGGTTATTAAATTGTCCCTCAGTCTTTTTTCTAGACTAAATAATCCTATCTTTCTTAATCTCTCTGGGTATTGTGCATGGGGGAGAAGTGTGCATCATCCAATGGCACTGCACCGTGTGGTGCTACACTGATTTGGCTAGCGGAGGTACCTCTACATTGATTTGTCCATTAGACGTTTCTGATGCCTTTGCATTACTACCATTATTTATTTCCAATCCCACTAACTCAGTTACACGAGCATAGATATATTGCAGTCGCTGTCCTGGGACAAGAACTCTGTCCTTAAGTGGATGCATTTTCTATTACAGTTACTGCCGTGGGATGGGATATCTACTAGTCTAAGCATATTAGTCACCTTTACTGATAAAGAAGCTGCTTTGATATACCGCCTGTGCTCTACATCTCCATAATTAAAAAATATCTGACTGCAGTGATTGAGGCTTCTTAACGATATGTAAATCTGTTTTCACATGACAGGAGTTTTTACTTTAATCTACTTCAGCATGTTTCCCTTTTCGCTGATCCCTGCTGTGTAACGCAGCCCACTCTGTATACGTGAGAAGTGTATGATCAGCAGAACTACTTGGCATCCATAGAACATCGAAAATCACATCCAAACTACAGCAGCAATTATGACTACCGCATCCCTTCCTCAGTATTTCTAATACAGCATTAGCCATATGTTAGCATTAAGAAAATTAGCTTATGAGTTGTTGGCTGGTAGGGCTTAATAAAAAAAAAATGATATTCACTCATTAGCATATGCAAATGATGGCTTTACCACAACTGCAGAAATAGAAGCCTATTAGGGTTGCTTCAGTATATCTACCGTTTCCAGACCGTTCTCTTACTAAAATGCTAGTTTATTTTGGCTTAGCGCATCATCCTAACTTCCTAAGTAATCCCATGACTTATTTGCATTCCTAATATAATTTATATTACTACCTAGGACATAGCTGTGCAACAATGGAAATGTGCACTTTTTCACTTTAGTAAGCTTGGTTTTACTTTATCAATAAATAAATCGTACATGTGAAAATAAGAAACTTTACAATCTCTCTGATCAGAGAAATCTGCTACTTTTGTCTCCTGGATTGTTTTTTCATACTCAAAATTCTCAATTCATGAGTTAAACCTGTCTTCAGTAAATCCAGATTTGTCAGTTACTGATTTAGGAGCTGAAGCACATCATTTTCTATGGAGATCTGTAACTGTTTCAGTAGAACTTGCAGCAGAATGTCTGTCCGTCTGTCGCTCCTCCTTCCTATTCTATAGAATTTTAAAAGTACCAACTACTATTTCCAATCTCAGGAATGGGAAAATCTGTCTTCAGTGAATTAAAGTTTCACAGATTTTTTCCCATAATTTAGAAATGAAAGATGAACCTAGGAAGCAAAATCAGCTAATTTCTCCGGTAAGAAAGTTAAAGTTGGTTGTTTTCATTTGTACTATTGATTGAAGTTGAAATGATGGATACTAAATGTTGGTTAAAAAGGTATTTAAATTTAAAGAAGATATTCAAATACAGTCTAGTGATTCCATTATTATAAAGAACAGTAAAGGGAACACTAAATTAGATATAAATCATAACAGTAAGCGGAATATTAACTCATAGCATTTGTATTCTGCAGGATTTCCAGCATTTTTGTGAAATAAAACATACCCACAGAAATCCGGTAGTATGATAAAAATGCAGCAGAGAATACAGGGGTTATTTCCTCTGCAGCAGAGGCCCCCAACCTTTCTAACCTTGAAAGCCAAATTCAGCTATGAAACTGGGTCATGAGCCACATTCAGCTCCTGCCGCACTCACAATGGTGATACCCAGAGCCTCTGTCACCGAAATAATGACAACCAAAAAGCTTTTCCACTGAAATCACGTCAAGGCGGTATGCCAAGCCAGTGTTGCCTATCTCACCCCCATTCAGATCTGCTCTTCTGTGCAGGGATACACACAAGTCACCATCTAGAGATCTACTCTTAACTGTTAGCTACACCTAGTAATAAGCCACACATCGTGGGCCCACGAAGCCACATGTGGTTCTCAAGCTATTTAAAATTTAGGAGGTTCTCTACCCTATAAGCATTACGAGAGGAGAATATGTCCATAATGCAGTGAATGTAAAGGGCAACCACAAATCCATATAAAGTGCCCATGATGCCACTAGCCATCACAAGGGCAGCATGATGGCTCAGTGGTTAGCACTGCAGTCTTGAAGCGCTGGGGTTCTGAGTCCAAATCTCACCATGGACAACATCTGCAATTAGTCTGCATGTTCTCCATGTGTCTGCATGGGTTTCCTCTGGGTACTCCGGTTTCCTATTACACACCAGAGACCTACTGATAGGGAATCCCCAATGGGGACAGGAATGATGATATATGGAGAGTGCTGTAGAATTAAATGGCGCTATGTGAGTATAATAAATACAAGCTATGAGATACTGAGAGACATATACTGTTCAATGTTATTTGTATATATTAATGTTCCGGATTTGATGTAAAGTATAACACTTAGAGTATATAGAGAGGTTATGAAAAACATAATTTGGTTTCACATTTGGATTATGTACTTTCGATAGAATGGTGCCAAAGGTATATTTAGCAGGAGTTTTATCCATGGTAGATTATGTCCTGCTACTATCATTATAGAATTCATAGATGTAGGCAACACTTCCACTCCTCCAGAGAAATCGCTACAAGGGGATGACATTTGGAGCCGGATAAATAACAAATACCCTATATAGCCCAAGGAACAGTTAGTAAACATTAGGGAGAAGTGGAATATAATTTTTATTTCTATAGAGCCAATATATCCCACAGAACTTTACATTTTAGAGGGGACTTGTAGACAATAATGACATTACAGCATAACACATGTCATGTAAGAGGAACGAGGTCCCTGCTCGAAAGCTTACAATCTATGAGGAAATGGGGGAGACACAAAAGGTAAAATGGCAAAAAGGGTGTATAGTGTGGTCCATCCATCCACAGAATGAAAAGGGTATTCACGTAATGTTGCATGAACCGGTCATCAGAATAAATAACTGTATATACAGTATCTACACATCCACAACATGAATAGGAGTCAAACACCTGTGTGTTTATATGCACATGAAGCACACCAAATACCAATGTCCACAAATTACTAATGTATGTAGAACAGTAAAACACTGTCACATATCGAACTGAATCAGAGATTGATCTTACATCAATGAACGCCAAACATAACTGAAAAAGGGAAGTTTGGAATAAGTGGCACCATTAGGGTATGTGCACACGATGCAGATTTAGTGCAGAACTGCAGCAGATTTTTCTGCACCAAATCTGCATCGTGTGCACACAGCCTTACATTAATTCAGAGTAAAGCATGAGAACATTCTTATGTTTTATTACTATATGTTACATTTTCATGCAGATAGCACAAATAGAAGATTGTGTTGTGCTCTAGGTATTGTAAGGGATATATCATATTTTGCACAGCGTGCTCATGTTCTCATTAGAAATCCTTGTTCCGCAGGGTGCTTGGCAAAGTAGCAAAAATGGTTTAGGAAACACAGACTGCTGAGCCTGTAATGTACAAAGTGGCACCGGACTGCCGGCTTCATTACCCTTCTCCTAGGGAGCAGTATTTCACCAAAATATCCTGTTAAAGAGGACCTGTCCTGACATGTCAGTATTCCTCCAAATCTTTTCTTAGTACTCTGCATTGTGCCTTTACTCGGTCACCTCTACGTGAAATTTATGGCTAAATTGATAACTCGCTGTTAATAGTTGGGGGTTTATCCCCTAACAATTCCTGAGAAATCCGATTAGAAGAGATGTTATTCTCCACAAATTGAATGTCCCTTATTATTCTCTAATAAACGTAAGATGTAAAAAAATAAAAAAAATGTTTATTTATACACCCTTTACTGTCTGACCCACATGCCTCACAGTCACCCATTCAGTTCTTGCTACATCACCACCATGAGCGCTGAATCCCTGGGTCTCTTCACAGTTGGCCAAGACTTACGGCTCTCATGAGACTCAAGTATTCTGTGCCGCCGGCGTACACAAGCTCAAAACTTTAGGACATGTATTGTGGACCTTGTGTCTGAGAAGATGTGAAGGGGAACGGAAGGGCCGAAGAGGTAAGTGGTGTGGTGAGTTGGATTTTCTTTTTTAAAAAAACGGTTTGATGGCCTTTTTCTTTCCATGCTGTAGTAAATTACAAAATATCTGCATTTTGGAGAATGAATTTTTTGAATATGTGAATAGAATACAATTCCATTTGAATACATTGCCATTGCTAGTCACGACCCCTTAACAAGGTGATTAGTCAGTTTTTGGATAATTTTTTGGGAGAAAATACTTGTAAAACAAGAAAATGCAGTTCTAAAACGTTCTCAGAAAACATGATCCACATTTGGTTTTAATTCAACAGACATGCCAGGGAAGCGGATGGGTCCTGTTCAGATTGTATTGTATCCATAATCAACATGAATATACAACAAAATGCAGAAACACAGCATACGATATAAGGCCGGTTTCACACGTCAGTGGCTCCGGTACGTGAGGTGACAGTTTCCTCACGTACCGGAGACACTGACTCACGTAGACACATTAAAATCAATGTGTCTCTGCACATGTCAGCGTGTTTTCACAGACCGTGTGTCCGTTTGGAAAACACGGAGACATGTCAGTGTTCGTGGGAGCGCACGGATCACACGTACCGATTAAAGTCAATGGGTCCGTGTAAAACACGTACTGCACACGGATATTGTCTGTGTGCAGTCTGTGTGCTGTGCAGGAGACAGCGCTACTGTAAGCACTGTCCCCCCCGCGTGTGGTGCTGAAGCCCCATTCATTTCTTCTCTCCAGCAGCGTTTCCTGGAAAGAAGGAATGAATAATCTTTTTTTTAATTTATTTCTTTTTGTTTTTAAAATAAAGTTGCCGGTAATCTGCCCCCTCTCACTCCCCGTGCGCCCACCCGCTGGCATTAAAATACTTACCCAGCTGCCTCGGCGCTTACATCCTCTCAGCATCGCTGCTTGTCCTGTATGAGCGGTCACGTTGTGCCGCACATTACAGTGATGAATATGCGGCTCCACCTCCCATAGGGGTGGAGCCGCATATTCATTACTGTAATAAGTGGCACCACGTGACCGCTCATACAGGAAGAGCTGCGATGCTGAGAGGATGTAAGCGCCGAGGGAGCTGGGTAAGTATTTTAATGCCAGCTGGGGGGCGCACAGGGGGTGGGAGGGGGCAGATTACCGGCAACTTTATTTTAAAAACAAAAAGAAATTAAAAAAAAAAAGATTATTCATTCCTTCTTTCCAGCGAACGCTGCTGGGAAGAAGGGATGAATACCGGCTTCAGCACCGCACGCAGGGGACAGCACTTAACTCTAGCGCTGTCTCCTGCACGGTCCGTGTGGTCCTCAGTCGGCACACGGCTGCCGCACATGTGCCACACTGATGTTCAACGTAAGCACACGGGGACACGGATAATTCCGGTACCGATTTTTCCGATACCGGAATTATCTGGACGTGGGAGACTGGCCTAAAGCAGTTTATGTTACTACTTTTTTATTGATGTCCTTGCCTTGGGATAGGCCACCAATATCTGATCGGAGAGGGTGCGACACCTGGCACCAAAAAAATGATTAGTGGGTAGACCTGAAGCTGCCGACCAAGGCCATTACGGTATTGATGGAACTGCTTTGCTCCAACAGAATGCAAGAACTTCCAGCCACCACTGGTAACAGGCTGCAGTCAATCAGCTGAGGTTTGTTTATTAAAAAAAAAAAAAAAAATCTGCTGAACAGATTGAGTATTCTTATTTGGAGTTGTGGCTCACATGGTTCTCTGGGACCATGCCTTTAAGCTGCTCGGCATTATTACCCTGTGAAAGTACTGCCCACCTAGTAAAAATTTTAAAAAAAATATATAAAAGGGCCTTTTTTCTGGATTTATATGGCAAATTAAAAAAAAAAAAAAAAAACACAGCATAATTTGTGGAGCAGAGAGAAGAAAATAAGCACCAAAACTGGTCACTTTTTACCTGATAATAGGGTCTCTAAACCAAACAACATACTGAATCGGATAAGAATACACAATATGATGTACACAAAAGCAGTTTGATACAATTCTGTATGACTCAGTTTCAGTTTTATGGAGCAATAATGCCCATTTTTTTCACACATTTTTACCAGCAACATATTATATAAGTGATGCAATAAAGGCAAGCAGCAATTTTAATGTTATTAAAAATCCTTCTTGTGAATTAAAAGGGTTGTTTGATTTTATTGTTTAAATGCTCGTTGCCTAGGTTACAGACCACTGCTGCAGTCTAGCAGTGTGTCAGAGCATGCACAGTGCTTGGACAAGATTTTTCTCAATAAAGCCCTGATCAAAAAGCTGAACGGATCACTGGAGTGCACAATGTGGCCAGCTGGTGTGTCACCGCGCTCTACCGATGCTGCATGGCACAGTGCATGGCTTGGTCTAGCAATGCCGCTGGATGGCACTGCCTGTGGCAAACAAGAAGCTGGGGAGGCGGCTAAAATTACACATGCAGTTTGTTGCATATTAATGCAATACAGAAAAAGTGCATCAAAACCTGCACAATTCAGCCAAGCCTAAGAATAGATCAATCCAATCTTGTAAATATGGAAACTATCCCGAGCAGGGTCATCCTAATAAAGACACAAGGCAAAAAATAGTATATGTATTAAAGCAAATCATGTGCTACATTATGTTAGGCCGGGATCACACTACAGCGAGATACGGCCGAGTCTCGCAGGTTAAAACCAAGCTCTGGCATCGGCACTCCGGAGCGGAGCATGCGGCTCCATATATCGCTGTGCGACCGCACGCTCCGCTCTGGAGTGCCGGTGCCAGGGCTTGGTTTTAACCAGCGAG
Source organism: Ranitomeya imitator (assembly GCF_032444005.1). NCBI lineage: Eukaryota > Metazoa > Chordata > Amphibia > Anura > Dendrobatidae > Ranitomeya > Ranitomeya imitator. The sequence goes on from NC_091282.1 coordinate 241,809,347, forward strand.
ACTCGTCCGTATCTCGCTGTGTGTGATCCCGGCCTTAGACTGGGATCACACATGCGAGAAACACGTCCGTGTCTCGCATGTGAAATCCCTCCTCTGGCGCCGGCACTCCAGAGCGGAGCGTGCGGCCGCATAGCAACATATGGAGCCGCACGCTCCGCTCTGGAGTGCCGGCGCCAGAGCTTGGATTTCACATGCGTGACACGGACGTGTTTCTCGCATGTGTGATCCCGGCCTTACTGTGAAAAACAAGAATGGTTGTAAAATGTTAGAAGTGGATGTTTGCAGCTGCGGCTCCCTCATTAGAAGTAGGGATGGTTTCACATTGTAATTGGAATGTACTGGAGTGCAAATAAGAGCCACTGCCATAGCTTGTCTTACTGATCACAATCAATATGACAGAAGAACCCACGTCACGCCTCATGAAATCCACAGGATTTGCCCAATGCACACAATCCTCAATTAGAAACAAATCCATTGCCTACAATGCAACATCATCTATTTCAATGTAATGTTACTTAGCTGATGTCCATTGTTTTCTTGTTCTGAGTCCTCCATTTCCATCTGGAGGTGTCCTAGATCTAATCCATAGTGCTCCTCCATGGTAGCGTATGCCTTCTTCAAATATTACTTCGCACATGAAAGCAGAAAGGCTATTTATACCCATTAACGGAACTGGAAGATGTTTAACTCTTCTCACCCCGATCAGCTTTCGTATGGTTCAAATGAGCGGCGATCTCGGCTTGTTTAGCTCCATTTACATGGAGCGATCGGCGCGGTATGCAACGGTAAAATCGCTAGTGCGGTCGTTCATTCACATACACTTTCATGTGTGGTTATTGAAATAGGCTTACCACACTCACTGGCATCTGGAAAAGCTACAGGCAATTCCACATGTAAAACTACCTGTTTAATATTCACACTATTTCATCTGATCTGTACAAAGACCACACATTAAGGCAAAATAGATAACGGAGCAGATTACCAGTCTGTTCATAGACTGATTACCAGGCTTATATTCTTCCAGTATACAGCATAATTGAATGGACGCATGAGAGCCACTTGTCTATCTCATGTTGATGCCGATAGCTTTGTCATACTGTTTTAATAATTGTATTTCAGTTAATTAAAAATGATATAAATGGTAAAATGCTGACATTCTCATTCCTTGCAGGTATTTGTCTCCATAGCAGATCACCGAGTTGCAATTATAAAAGCTCAGGCCATTAATTAAATAACAGACCGTGAGGCACCAATCGGCCCAGAATGTCCTGAACTAAACTGGACAGCCTCATTAGGCCAAGGTCACGCCAGCATTTATCCTCTCATGTGAGATAATTGGGCCGATTATGCCAGTTACGCTCTGATCACAGTTTGATAAGTGTGATCTGATATTCTCGGATGAGAAGATGGGAAAAAAAATTTCAGTCTTCTCCATTCTGTAAGCGTGCGGAAATCTGATTGCGCTCAGATGACATCCGAGTGCAGTCTGATATTTTCCTCTGACTCATTGGCTTGCATGGCCCATTGCGATCCGATAATTGGAACCAACTCAGGCACGCTGAAAATTTTTCCTCGATGTGACTCAGTCCAAGGGGGATTAAATCTGTCATGTGCTCGGCCCAATAGAACATTGGTCCGAGTGCGATCGGATGTTTGGTTGGCAGTCATGGGCTGTCAGATTCAATCAGGAGAGCCACAGCCAATCCATAAATTGTGGTCTATAGTCAGATGTGTGAGTGAACTTACTTAGGCCGGTTTCACACGTCAGTGGCTCTGGTACGCGAGGTGACAGTTTCCTCACGTACCGGAGACACTGACTCACGTAGACACATTGAAATCAATGTGTCTCTGCACATGTCAGCGTGTTTTCACGGACCGTGTGTAGGTGTGCAAAACACGGAGACATGTCAGTGTTCGTGGGAGCACACGGATTACACGGACCCATTAAAGTCAATGGGTCCGTGTAAAACACATACCGCACACGGACGCTGTCCGTGTGCAGTCAGTGTGCCGTGCAGGAGACAGCGCTACAGTACGCGCTGTCCCCCCCATGTGGTGCTGAAGCCACCATTCAAATCTTCTCTCCAGCAGCGTTCACTGGATAGAAGATATGAAAAATCCTTTTTTTTTCCTGTTTAAAATAAAGATCCCTGTCCCCACCCCCCTCCCGCCCCCTGTACGCCCGCCCGCCGTTATTAAAATACTCACCCGACTCCATCACAGCGTCCTGTCCTCGCCGCAGCTTCTCCTGTATGCGGTCACGTGGTGCCGCTGATTACAGTCATGAATATGCGGCTCCACCTCCCATAGGCGATCAAAACATTGTATCTACCCCAAAATGGCATGAGTAAAAACATCTGCTTAGGGCACAAAAAATAAGCTCTCATACAGCCCCATATCCCGAAACATGAATATGTTGCGGGACTTGAGAAATGGTGACAAAAGCAAGATTTTTTTTTTTTTTTGCATTTCTGATTTTTGACCATTTATAAAAAAAAAAAAAAAAAACTATACATGTTTGGTATCTGGACACTCATACTGACCTGGAGCATTACATTTCCAATTTAGATTAACCATATAGTGAACATGCTAAATAAAAAAGCAATTTTGGGATTGCACTTTTTTTTTGCTATTTCACCATACTTGGATTTTTTTTCCACCCTTTCCAGTGCATCACTTGATAAAAATGATGTCATTAAAAAGTATAATTCATCCAGCAAAAAACAAATCCTCATATGGGTATGTGGACGGAAAAGCATAACTGCTCTGGTGTGAAAAAGTTAAATTCTGTGGTAAAATACGGTGCTGAAGTCTACACACTTAGGGTATGTGCACACGTTCCGGATTATTCGCAAATTTTTCGCATTTTCATAGCATTTTTTTGGCGGCTTTCCGTGGCAAAATTGCATACATTGAGCATCCCATCATTTTTAATGGTTTCTGCAATTTTTGTGCACATGCTGCGTTTTTTTCCGCCCCTCAAAAAAAAAAAAAACACCATGCTGAAAAATACGCAGCATGTTCATTAATTTTGCGGATTTTTTACCCCTTTACCCCCAAGGGTGGTTTGCACGTTAATGACCAGGCCAGTTTTTACAATTCTGACCACTGTCCCTTTATGAGGTTATAACTCTGGAACGCTTCAACGGATCCCGGTGATTCTGAAATTATTTTCTCATGACATATTGTACTTCATGAAAGTGGTAAAATTTCTTTGATATTACCTAGGTTTATTTGTGAAAAAAATGGAAATTTGGCAAAAAATTTGAAAATTTCACAATTTTCCAAATTTGAATTTTTATGCCCTTAAATGACAGAGATATATCACACAAAATACTTAATAAGTAATATTTCCCACATGTCTATTTACATCAGCACAATTTTGGAACCAACATTTTTTTGTTAGGGAGTTATAAGGGTTAAAAGTTGACCAGCAATTTCTCATTTTTACAACACCATTTTTTTTTTTTAGGGACCACATCTCATTTGAAGTAATTTTGAGGGGTCTATATGATAGAAAATACCCAAGTGTGACACCATTCTAAAAACTGCACCCCTCATGGTGCTCAAAACCACATTCAAGAAGTTTATTAACCCTTCAGGTGTGCACAGGAATTTTTGGAATGTTTAAATAAAAATGAACATTTAGCTTTTTTTCACAAAAAATTTACTTCAGCTCCAATTTGTTTTATTTTACCAAGGGTAACAGGAGAAAATGGACCCCAAAAGTTGTTGTACAATTTGTCCTGAGTACGACTATACCCCATATGTGGGGGTAAACCACTGTTTGGGCGCATGGTAGAGCTTGGAAGCAAAGGAGCACCATTTGACTTTCAATGTAAAATTGACAGGAATTGAGATGGGACGCCATGTTGCGTTTGGAGAGCCATTGATGTGCCTAAACATTGAAACCCCCAACAAGTGACACCATTTTGGAAAGTAGACCCGCTAAGCAACTCATCTAGATGTGTTGTTGGAACTTTGAACCCCCAAGTGTTTCACTACAGCTTATAACGCAGAGCCGTGAAAATAAAAAAATCTTTTTTTTCCCACAAAAATTATTTTTTAGCCCCCACTTTTGTATTTTCCCAAGGGTAACAGGAGAAATTGGACCCCAAAAGTTGTTGTCCAATGTGTCCTTAGTACGCTGATACCCCATATGTTGGGCTAAACCCCTGTTTGGGCGCACGGGAGAGCTCGGAAGGGAAGGAGCACTGTTTTACTTTTTCAACGCAGAATTGGCTGGAATTGAGATCGGATGCCATTTCGCGTTTGGAGAGCCCCTGATGTGCCTAAACAGTGGAAACCCCCCAATTATAACTGAAACTCTAATCCAAACACACCCCTAACCCTAATCCCAACGGTAACCCTAACCACACCTCTAACCCAGACACACCCCTAATCCCAACCATAAATGTAATCCAAACCCTAACCCTAACTTTAGCCCCAACCCTAACTTTAGCCCCAACCCTAACTGTAGCCTTAACCCTAGCCCTAACACTAACGGGAAAATGGAAATAAAAATATTTTTTTAATTTTTCCCTAGCTAAGGGAGTGATGAAGGGGGGTTTGATTTACTTTTATAGCGGGTTTTTTAGCAGATTTTTATGATTGGCAGCCGTCACACACTGAAAGACGCTTTTTATTGCAAAAAATATTTTTTGCGTTACCACATTTTGAGAGCTATAATTTTTCCATATTTGGGTCCACAGAGTCATGTCGGGTCTTGTTTTTTTCGGGACGAGTTGACGTTTTTATTGGTAAATTTTCGGGCACGTGACATTTTTTGATCGCTTTTTATTCCAATTTATGTGAGACAGAATGACCAAAAACCAGCTATTCATGAATTTCTTTTGGGGGAGGCGTTTAAACCGTTCCGCGTTTGGTAAAATGGATAAAGAAGTTTTATTCTTTGGGTCAGTATGATTACAGCGATACCTCATTTATATCATTTTTTTATGTGTTGGCGCTTTTATACGATAAAAACTATTTGATAGAGAAAATTATTATTTTTGCATCGCTTTATCCTGGGGACTATAACTTTATTTTTTCTTTGACGCTGAATGGCGGATCATTTTTTGCGGGACAAGACATTGTCAGTGGTACCATGGTTATTTATATCCATCTTTTTGATCGTGTGTTATTCCACTTTTTGTTTGGCGGTATGATAATTAAGCGTTGTTTTTTGCCCCTTATTTTTTACGGTGTTCACTGAAGGGGTCAACTAGTGGTTCAGTTTTATAGGTCGGGTCGTTACGGACGTGGCGATACTAAATATGTGTACTTTTATTGTTTTTTTAATTTAGATAAATAAATGTATTTATAGGAATATATATATCTACTATATAATTGTCTAAGGGTCACTTCCGTTTTTCTGTCTGTCACGGATATTTATTGGTCGCGGCCCCTGTCTGTCATGGAATCCAAGTCGCTGATTTGCCACGACCAATCAGCGACGGGCACAGTCCGGTGGAAAAATGGCCGCTCCTTCCTCCCCGCAGTCACTGCCCGCTCCATACTCCCCTCTAGTCAGCGCTCACATAGGGTTAATGGCTGCGTTACACCGCGTTATGCAGCGGTGTAACTCACTCCCTTAACGCTGCAATTAACCTTGTGTGACCAACTTTTTACTATTGAGGCTGCCTATGCAGCATCCATAGTAAAAAGATCTATTGTTAAAAATAATACAAAAATAAAAAAATCATTATATACTCACCGTCCGTCGGCCCCTGCATCCAGAACCAGCCTTTACCGCTCCTCGCGACGCTCTGGTGACCGGTCCATGCATTGCGGTCTCACGAGATGATGACGTGGCGGTCTCGCGAGACCACTACGTCATCATCTCGCAAGACCGCAATACACCGCGCAACCAATCAGCGACATTGGCGCGGGATCTAAATCCCGCTTTGCTGATTGTTCACGCCGGCTGGGAGCGAGCAATCAGCGACATTGGCGTGAGATTTAAATCCTGCTTCGCTGATTGGTCGAGCGCGCCGGCTGGGCGCTACCAATCAGCGAAGTGGGATTTCAATCCCACGCCAATGCTGGCTGGGCGCGACCAATCAACGAAGCGGGATTTAAATCCCGCGCCAATGTCGCTACCAATCAGTGACATTGGCGTGGGATTTAAATCCCGCTTCGCTGATTGATAGCACCCAGCCGGCGTGACCAATCAGCGACATTGTCGCGGGACTTTTTACTGCTGAGGCTGCCTATGCAGCCTCAATAGTAAACAGATGTAATATTAAAAATAATTTAAAAAAAAACATAAAACCTGCTATTCTTACCTTCCATAGTCCGACAATGCGATCGCACAGGCCGCCATCTGCCGTTCCCAGAGATGCATTGCGAAATTACCCAGAAGACTTCGCGGTCTCGCGAGACCGCCAAGTCATCTGGGTAATTTCATAATGCATCCTGGGAACGGAAGATGGCGGCAGCCGCTCTTCTCGGCACAGCTTCGCTGGATCTCAGGGGGTGAGTATATAACTATTTGTTATTTATTTTATTTTTTTTTTAACAGGGATAAGGTGCCCACACTGCTAAATAGTGCGTGGGCTGCTATATACTGCGTGGCCTGTGCGATATACTGCGTTGCCTGTGCTATATACTCCGTGGGCTGTGTTATATACTCCGTGGGCTGTGTTATATACTGCGTGGGCTGTGTTATATACTGCGTGGGCTGTGTTATATACTGCGTGGGCTGTGTTATATACTGCGTGGGCTGTGTTATATACTGCGTGGGCTGTGTTATATACTGCGTGGGCTGTGTTATATAGTACATGTGCTGTGTTATATACTCCATGGGCTGTGTGATATAGTGCGTGGCTGCTATATACTGCGTGGGCTGTGTGATATACTGCGTGGTCTGTGTTATATACTACGTGACCTGTGTTATATACTGCGTGGCTGCTATGTACCGCGTGGCCTGTGTATATACTGTTTGGGCTGTGTTATATACTGCGTGGCCTGTATTAACGCATCGGGTATTCTACAATATGTATGTATATAGCAGCCACATAGTATATAGCACAGGCCACATAATATTTGCTATATACTACGTGGCCTGTGCTATACACTATGTGGCTGCTATATAGATACATACATATTCTAGAGTACCTGATGCGTTAGAATAGGGCCATCATCTAGTATAATATATATATATTAATTTATTTTAATTCTTTTTTTTCTTTTTTTTTTACACTATAACATTGCCTCAGGGGGGGCATCGTGTTATAGTGTAAGATTGCTGATCTCACACTTTGCAGTGTGCCGAGGGTTAATGTGCCAGGGGCGGTCAGCTGACACCCGGCCACGATCGGCTGTGCACCCTCCCCAGCCCCCCCACCCCGTGAGCGCGGCCGATCGCTATGATGGCCCGCATGCCCACCCCACCTCGACGGGATAGTACGCCACATGTCAGAAAGGGGTAAAGCAGATTTCCCACTATATTATTGCATTGGGAACCTCCGGAAAAAAACGCGATAAATCCGCACAAAAAAAAGGCAAAATACACAATAAAAATGAGAAAAGCGCATGCAGAATTCCTCCGGAAAACCTCAGGATTTTCTCAGGAAATTTCTGCATACTTTCTGGACGTGTGCACATAGCCAAGGCATTTTAGAGATTTAGGAGCTTACTAAGGGTCAATAGAGTTTCTTAAACTCCTGCTCTATAAACCTTAAACTAGTTAAGTACTGGACAATTTTTTTTCTGCTTTTCTTTGCTTTTGTCTTTTCCTCCTCTTCTAGCAAGAGCCATTATTTATTTTTCCCATCTACATAGCCATGTGAGAGCTTTTTATTTTTTTGCATGACATGACAAATTGTAGTTTTGCTTGAGTTGACACCACTTTACCAAGTTTGATGAAATGGTGAAAAAAAAACAATCTGACAATATGAATCTTTAATATAAATATGTAAAACTCTAGTTTCTTATTTTAGTGGTTCTGAAAATTCTGAACTTTGTAAAAGGAACAAAAAACCACTGCTCTGCCAGCAATCCGCATCTTTCTGATGAAGGTCGGTATTCAGGACCGAAACGTTAACATTTTTTGGATTTACAATCTGTAATATTGGATTGCATGAATAAATAAACGTTTCCTTCTTTCACTTCATCCAGTGTCACGTTTTCATCTATCTATCCTTATGATAGATCATCAATATAAGATTGTAAGGTTACTTGTGAGCATAGCATTTTCTATCTCACCACAATTTTTATGAATTTGTGGTTGGAAGATTATCTTAACGATGAAGAGGATATCATAGTAGGAATCTCAAATGCGTTTTCCAAAGGCCAGTTGAGATTTTACTCCAGATTAGGTTTAAAGAGGTTGTCCACTACTTTTTCATCGATGGCCTATCCTTAGGATAGGCCATCAATGTCTGAGCAGTCAGGATCCAACACCCAGCACCCCCTCCAATCAGCTGATCTCAGTGTCAGCGGCTGGAACTGCTCTACTGCAGAGCTGCTTCACCTTCTGATATTGGGTGCAGAAGAACAATGTACATCTACCTCCTGTCGGCCATTGTCAGAAGATGGAGCAGTTCCTCAATTGAGAATTTCAGACCAGCCTCCGACACTGAGAACAGCTGATCAGCAGCGGTGCTGGTGCCGGACCCTGACCCTGACCAATCAGACATTGATGATCTATCCAAAGGATAGGCCATCAATGATAAAGTAGTGGACAATCTCTTTAAATAGATTGGTTTAAACACCAGAATATGAGCTGAGCTGCAGTAACTGGGAACAGCCACTAATTAGTTGCAGTATATGTGACGTTTGGCTCCAGTACTGTACACGCCTGCCTGTGCCAAAGCCAGCTAATATTGCTGGGGGTGCCAGACCTCAGACCCCAATAATACTATGGAAAGGCCATTAATATAGTATTGTTGATATACATTCTGCTAAATGCAACTCAACCATTGTATTGTAGCTAAAAGAACTTCAAATGCAAAACTTCTGACCAGGAGAAGAAAATTGACCTAAATATCATCATTGCCCAACTACTAAGGCAAGCATTAGTTTATGCCTTTCCACTGTTAATTTATATTAGCCATTTGTCATCACATTAAACTCAACTTGATTTGCTCTTCGGCTATGGAAATATATTTATAGCGTTCTCATGATGAGATTTATGGATGCTACAGTAGCTGTGATGTTACGTTATCTAAAAGCTTATTTGGCTTTTGTTGGTGACCTCTGGGTATATTCTTTAGCCTTTGTCTGAGATTGCACAGGGGATTTTGTTACATCAACAGGGTAGTTTGCAAAATCTCTGCTATCGTCATGTCCTAAGGGAAAGGTTATGCCATTACTTGTGAGCATAACATTTTCTCTCTCGCCAGAATTTTTATGCAGTTGTGGTTGGAAGAATATCTTAAGGGTGCAGCTCGCTGCAGAGGATATAGTAGAAATCTCATAACAATCGCATTTTCCATGAGCCAGTTGAGATTCTACTCCAGATTAGGTTTAAATATCAGGGACGTGATAAAAATAGAGATAACGTGACCAGGGCCGGTTTTAGACAAAGTGGGGCCCTAGGCAAAAATTTAAAGTGGGGGCCCCAAATGATAACATTGCACTGTGGCCCCCATATTTAGGGGCCTTATATCGGCCAATGGGTCTGCCACTATTAGCTTTATGCAGGGTCACTGCTGGCACTTTGAAAAGCAGCTTTTGGCCATGTTCATAGGCAGAATTTTTGCAGCTTTTTCTTCTGCAAATAATAAGTTTACAGCAGTTTACAACACAAGCAAAAACTGAGATTTTCAGAAATCTGCACACCCTTTTATTTTCCGTTGACTGAATTTCACAACTGCGTCTCTCCAGACCCCAGCATGTCAATTTATATTGCGCAGACACGAGTCTCTGCAAGAGAAATCTCACCCCTGCAATGTATAGGACACAGGGATTCCACACGGGTCAATGAACACACGCGGAATCACCTGTGTTCAAAAGATGGCAGCACTTTGGACGCAGCACATGTCCGCTGCATCCAAAGGGCTGCCATTTCCGGATCCTCTGCACATCCCCTTAAAAATGGGTGTTTTGAAAGCAGTGTTGTTACTGCCAAGAGAGCAGGCTTTGGCTGCAAAAAAAAAAAAATGCACCAAAAACGCTGATTCCTATGCACACCTGTACTGTATATGTGTATGGTTTATCCTTATTATTTCACGTGGGAATTCATTTATTTCTATATAATAAATGCCCTGATTCAGCAGACAATATTCCTGTCTTGTGTCATCCAGACAGTAGTGACAGGACATCGCCCTATCAGATTACAAACAATGATTTAGTGACTGGTCAGAGCCCATGCTGATCCCTGCTGTATGTGACTGTGAAACCTGATCCTACAGCAGTCAGCACAGAGCTCCGGGACCAAATGAGTAAATCACAGCACTGAGGGGGTCTCGGGGAATTTAGGAGACACGTTCTGGGACTGCTGCTTCACTGCTGTACACCCTCTGGGCACTTCATACAGGGGCTGCAGAGGCAGGGGGCCCCCTTTCTAGGTGGGGGCCCCAGGCGACTGCCTGGTCTGCCTGTGCCAAACGCCGGCCCTGAACGTGACAGGACAGAACATTTATTAGAATCCTTTGTGCCAAGTTTAAGTGGAAATATAAGCAGGTATATTAGGGTATGTGCACAGGCTGCAGATTTTGCTGCAGATTCGCAGCAGTTTTCCATGAGTTTACAGTACCATGTAAACCTATGGAAAACAAAATCCGCAGTGCACATGCTGCGGAAAAAAACTCGCGGAAACGCTGCGCTTTTTATTCCGCAGCATGTCAATTCTTTGCGCGGATTCCGCAGCGGTTTACACCTGCTCCATAATAGGAATCCCATCCGCAAATGTAAAACCACAGGTGGAATCCGCACAAAAACAGCTGTAAATCTGCGGTAATTCCGTAGTAAATCTGCAATGCGGATTTACCAAAATCAGTGTGGAAAAATCCGCATAAAAGATTCCGCAACGTCTGCACATACCACCTCTGCCCGGCTTTTTCACCAAACAGAAGAATTTAGTACCCAAATCATCATTAGGGATGGGGTTTAAGTTATTCACTGGCTGACTTTTCTTGCACCAAATTGATCAAAATGGTGCACTTGACTCATGAATTTAGAAAAAAGTCTTTTTACTATATTGAACCATTTTTGCCACTTTTTGCCTAAAAAGTTGCAAGTTTTACAAAATGTCGCAACATTTTTAAACAGGTTTTTTGTGTGTACATAAAATGACTGAGAAGGAAGACTTTAACAAGTCGCAAATTATGAATCTGGAAGAAAACATCTGGAAATCTTCAACACCACCAACAGTGGCAAACTTTAAAAAAAAAAAAACATATAACCCATGCAATAGACTTAAAGCACCACTCCAGCATAGTTATTTTATTTCGCCATGAGAGTGGCAACACTAATCCATGTTCCTTACCCTTAGGCTACTTTCACACTTGTGTATTTAGCAATCCGTCGTTTTGGGCAAAAAACGTATCCTACAAATGTGCCCGCAGGATGCGTTTTTTGCCCATAGACTTGTATTGCCGACGGATCGTGACGTATGGCCATATGTCGCATCAGTCGTGCACTGGATGAGTCGAGGTTTGGCAGACCGTCGGCACGAAAAAATGTTCAAGTGAACTTTTTTTGTCCGCCATTTTAAACTGCGCATGCGCGGCCGGAACTCTGCCCCCTCCTCCCCGGACTTTTGAATGGGCAGCAGATGCGTTGAAAAACTGCATCCGCTGCCCACGTCATGGCACATTTTCACAACGTGCGTCGGTACGTCGGCCCGACGCTTAGCGATGGACCCGTACCGACGCTAGTGTGAAAGTAACCTTAGTAATATACTTACTAGCCACCATCTTCTCTTCTCACTGCTGCTCAGGTCTCGCACCGCCACCTTGTGATTGCATTTTCTGATTAACCAGAAGTCAGAGGTAAGCTTCACAAGTAGTGATGAGCAGTGGCGGAATATAATTGGGTCAATCTGGGCGGTAGCCCAGGGCCCAGAGGTGTGGGGGGGCCCTGGGCTACCGCTCAGATTGACCTCGGCCGCCATCAGGGCATTACTGCCCTGACTGGCATATGGGCCCGGTGGGCAAAGGGGGCCCGCATCGGTCCCCGTTTCATCTGCTCACCGGGCCCCCCTACACGCGCTGCGGCAGTAAGGTTATTGATGTGCGGGTGCGGGCCCGCACGTCAATAGTTAACAGCCGCCAGCCAATCGGAGGCTGGCAGCTGATGTGTGCTGCAGCGCACACGTTGCCGGCCTCTGACATCATTGTCAGCCGCCGGCAAGTGTGCGCTTCACCTGAGTGGAATGAGGAAGCTTCGCCAGCCGGCCGCCACAGGAGCGCGGCTAGGTAAGCAAGAACGCGTTTTTTTTCTTTTGTTTGTTTGGTTTTTTTATTGTTGTTTTTTTTTTTTTTTTTAGAGCGGCGATCCGGGGCAGAATGCTGGAGACACTGGGGGCAGTAATACTGGACAAGCGGGGGGCAGAGATGCTGGAGACACTGCGGGCAGAGATGCTGGAGACATGGGCAGAATGTAGATACGGGGCATGATTGGAGACATGGGGCAGAATGAAAGACATGGGGCAGGATTGGAGACAGCTCATGCAGGATCATGGGGCAGGATGGATACGATGGAGACTGAGGTGGCATCATGGGGAGATCATATGGGGCAAGATGGATACTCATGAGGGCAGGATGGGAGAACATATGGCTGGAGCCAGGAATGAGATACATGGGGCCAGGATGGGGGATATTATTATCACCATAGGGGCTACTTAAGGGATATTATTACTGCAGTGATGTATTTTATTTTATTTTTTGAGGACACTGTTTTAAAAGGGGGGCGGTCCTGTTACTGTGTAGAGTGATACTATTTTGCCCTTTTTTCTTCATGTGGTGTAATGTAGAAGTTGGGAAAAATTAAGTAATGTGTTCTGCAAGCGGAGCTTGAGATAGTGTTATTTCCTGCAAGGACGAGTCCTGGATGAATGAAGTGATGGCGGTCTGTGCTGGATGAAAGATGAAGGACTTCACCTAGAGACGTCAATGGTGAGTCAGTGTTACCTATACACTGTATACTATATACTGAACTGAAGGGTAAATTGACTAGATCAATGGATGTTTGACAGGTTATAGTTTCACACAGCAACTATTTTTCTGGAATAATCTGGTTCAGGTGTATGATGACCCCGTCGCATGACCCAGTCACATGACCAGGGGGCCCACAGTGTCTGAACAGCCTGGGGCCCCAGCTACCCTTAATCCACCCCTGGTGATGAGCAAACATGTTTGGATAACATCTTATCTGAGCATGTTGGGGTGTTATCAGAGTATCTTGGGCATGCTCGTATATTATGTTCGCGTCCCTGTGACTGCTTGATTTGTGGCTGTTAGACAGCCCCAGCACATGCAGGGATTGCCTCTTTGTTAGGGAATCCCCATGTATTTAAGCTGTCGAACAGCCGTGAATCATGCAGCCACATGGACGTGAACATACTACACGAGCACGCCCAAGATACTCAGATAACACTCGGGTGTGCTCAGATAAGTCATTATCTGAGCTCATTCGCCTATCACTAGTCATCAGCGCTTTATGTACGTCTATTAATTAGTGATGAGAGTATACTTGTTGCTTGAGTTCTCCATAGCACGCTCGGGTGGTCTCTGAGTAATTGTGAGTGCTTGGAGATTTATAGTTTGTTGACGCAGCTGCATGATTTATGGCTGTTAGCCAGCATGAGTACATGTGGGGGTTGCTTGGTGGTTAGGGAATCCCCACATGTATTCAGGCTGTCTAGCAGCTGTAAATCATGCAGCTGCATCAACAAAATATAAGTCTCCGAGCACTCACAAATACTCGGAGACCACCCGAGCATGCTCTTGAAAACTCGAGTATACTCGCCCATCACTACTATTCTTGTTCTATTCTACAAGTCAAGTTTTAACAAGTGTAGTCTTGTTCTGACTCTCAAAGACTGACATTGAGAAATGACCTCCTGTTCCCCCAGCAAACACTGGAGCAATCCAGCAAGTCATAACCTGCAGAAGACTATCGGAGTAACGCTTCTAAGAGAAAAACTGAGACAGGCAAGTATAATACTACTATTATTAAGGCTACTTTCACACTAGCGTCGGAATCTCCCCGTCGCAATACGTCGGGCAGAGATTCCGACGCTAGCATTTAACGCACTGCACAATGGAGGCAGCTGATGCATTTCTCCGGCGCATCCGCTGCCCCATTGTAAGGTGCGGGGAGGTGGGGGCGGAGTTTCGGCCGCGCATGCGCGGTCGGAAAAAGCGGTCCGTCAGGAGCAAACAACATTACATGTAACGTTTTTTGCTCCCGGCGGTCCGGCACAACACGGCGCAACCGTCGCACGACGGTTGCTACGTGTGGCAAAGTGTCACAATGCATTGCTTATGTTAATCTATGGGGCAAAAACGCATCCTGCAAACAACTTTGCAGGATGCGTTTTTTGCCATAAACGACGCATTGCGACGTCTGGCTAAAAAGTGTGAAAGTAGCCTAAATTTACTGTCCAAGCAAAGTAAATAAGCTTTCTGAAATCTCAAACTTGTTAACTTTTTCCTTGCAGATTTGAAGCATTTTTATGCAGTGTGTTTCACCCCTTCCAATGTCTGGGGAGGGGGGGGGGGTCAAAATTTCACCCAATAAACAAATTTGCTCATTCATCGGATGATTGGCAGCCTATTTACACAACAAAATCATGAAACAAGCATTTTTAAACCGTGATTATTTATGATTATATTTCAATGTAAATGCCCCTTAACCCCTTCATGACCCAGCCTATTTTGACCTTAAAGAGATTAGAGAAATTGGACCCCAAATATTGTTGTCCTGTTTGTCCTGAGTACGCAGATACCCAATATGTGGGGGTAAACCACTGTTTGGGCGCACGGCAGGGCTTGGAAGGGATGGCACGCCATTTGGCTTTTTAAATGGAAAATTAGCTCCAATCATTAGCGGACACCATGTCACGTTTGGAGAGCCCCTGTGTGCCTAAACATTGGAGATCCCCCAGAAATGACACCATTTTGGAAACTAGACCCCCAAAGGAACTAATCCAGATGTGTGGTGAGGACTTTGAACCCCCAAGTGCTTCACAGAAGTTTATAACGCAGAGCCATGAAAAAAAAATATATATATTTTCTCAAAAATGATCTTTTAGCCTGCAATTTTTTATTTTCCCAAGGGTAACAGGAGAAATTTGACCCCAAAAGTTGTTGTCCAGTTTCTCCTGAGTACGATGATACCCCATATGTGGGGGTAAATCACTGTTTGGGCACATGCCGGGGCTCGGAAGTGAAGTAGTGACGTTTTGAAATGCAGACTTTGATGGAATGCTCTGTGGGCGTCACGTTGCGTTTGCAGAGCCCCTGATGTGGCTTAACAGTAGAAACCCCCCACAAGTGACCCCATTTTGGAAACTAGACCCCCAAAGGAACTTATCTAGATGTGTGGTGAGCACTTTGAACCCCCAAGTGCTTCATAGAAGTTTATAATGCAGAGCCGTGAAAATAATAAATACGTTTTCTTTCCTCAAAAATAATTATTTAGCCCAGAATTTTTTATTTTCCCAAGGGTTACAGGAGAAATTGGACCCCAAAAGTTGTTGTCCAGTTTCTCCTGAGTACGCTGATACCCCATGAGTGGGGGTAAACCACTGTTTGGGCACACGTCGGGGCTCAGAAGGGAAGTAGTGACTTTTGAAATGCAGACTTTGATGGAATGGTCTGCGGGTGTCACGTTGCGTTTGCAGAGCCCCTGGTGTGCCTAAACAGTAGAAACCCCCACAAGTGACCCCATTTTTGAAATTAGACCCCCCAAGGAACTTATCTAGATATGTGGTGAGCACTTTGAACCCCCAAGTGCTTCACAGATGTTTACAACGCAGAGCCGTGAAAATAAAAAATCATTTTTCTTTCCTCAAAAATTATGTTTTAGTAAGCATTTTTTTTGATTCACAAGGGTAACAGGAGAAATTGGACCCCAGTAGTTGTTGCGCAGTTTGTCCTGAGTATGCTGGTACCCCATATGTGGGGGTATACCACTGTTTGGGCACACGTCAGGGCTCGGAAGTGAGGGAGCACCATTTGACTTTTTGAATACGAGATTGGCTAGAATCAATGGTGGCGCCATGTTGCGTTTGGAGACCCCTGATGTGCCTAAACAGTGGTAACCCCTCAATTCTACCTCCAACACTAACCCCAACACACCCCTAACCCTAATCCCAACTGTAGCCATAACCCTAAACACAACCCTAACCGCAACACACCCCTAACCACAACCCTAACCCCAACACACCCCTAACCATAACCACAACCCTAATTCCAACCCTAACCCTAAGGCTATGTGCCCACGTTGCGGATTCGTGTGAGATATTTTCGCACCATTTTTGAAAAATCCGCGGGTAAAAGGCACTGCGATTTACCTGCGGATTTTCCGCGGATTTCCAGTGTTTTTTGTGCGGATTTCACCTGCGGATTCCTATTGAGGAACAGGTGTAAAACGCTGCGGAATCCGCACAAAGAATTGACATGCTGCGGAAAATACAACGCAGCGTTTCCGCGCGGTATTTTCCGCACCATGGGCACAGCGGATTTGGTTTTTCATATGTTTACATGGTACTGTAAACCTGATTGAACACTGCTGCGGATCCGCAGCCAAATCCGCACCGTGTGCACATAGCCTAATTCTAAAGGTATGTGCACACGCTGCGGAAAACGCTGCGGATCCGCAGCAGTTTCCCATGAGTTTACAGTTCAATGTAAACCTACGGGAAACAAAAATCGCTGTGCCCATGCTGCGGAAAAACTGCACGGAAACGCAGCGGTTTACATTCCGCAGCATGTCACTTCTTTGTGCGGATTCCGCAGCGGTTTTACAACTGCTCAAATAGAAAATCGCAGTTGTAAAACCGCAGTGAAATGCGCAGAAAAACCGCGGTAAATCCGCCATAAATCCGCAGCGGTTTAGCACTGCGGATTTATCAAATCCGCAGCGGAAAAATCCGCAGAGGACAAGAATACGTGTGCACATACCGAAACCCTAACCCTAGCCCTAACCCTACCCCTAGCCCTAACCCTAACCCTACCCCTAACCCTAACCCTAACCCTACCCCTAACCCTAACCCTACCCCTAACCCTACCCCTAGCCCTAACCCTAACCCTAACGATATTCTAACATTAGTGGAAAAAAAAAAATTTCTTTATTTTTTTATTGTCCCTACCTATGGGGGTGACAGAGGGGGGGGGGGTCATTTATTATTTTTTTTATTTTGATCACTGAGATATAATCTATCTCAGTGATCAAAATGCACTTTGGAACGAATCTGCCGGCCGGCAGATTCGGCGGGCGCACTGCGCATGCGCCAGCCATTTTGGAAGATGGCGGCGCCCAGGGAGAAGACGGACGGGACCCCGGCTGGATCGGTAAGTATGATGGGGTGGGGGGGGACCACGGGGGGGGGGATCGGAGCACGGGGGGGGGGGGAATCGGAGTGCGGGAGGGGTGGAACGGAGCACGGGAGGGGTGGAACGGAGCACGGGAGGGGTGGAACGGAGCACCGGGGGGGGTGGATCGGAGTGCAGGGGGGGTGATTGGAGCACGGGGGGAGCGGACAAGAGCACGGGGGGGAGCGGAGCACTGGACGAAGGGGAGCCGGAGCAGTGTACCGGCCAGATCGGAGGGCTGGGGGGGCGATCGGTGGGGTGGGGTGGGGGCACACTAGTATTTCCAGCCATGGCCGATGATATTTCAGCATCGGCCATGGCTGGATTGTAATATTTCACCCGTTATAATAGGTGAAATATTACAAATCGCTCTGATTGGCAGTTTCACTTTCAACAGCCAATCAGAGCGATCGTAGCCACGAGGGGGTGAAGCCACCCCCCCTGGGCTAAACTACCACTCCTCCTGTCCCTGCAGATCGGGTGAAATGGGAGTTAACCCTTTCACCCGATCTGCAGGGACGCGATCTTTCCATGACGCCGCATAGGCGTCATGGGTCGGAATGGCACCGACTTTCATGACGCCTACGTGGCGTCATGGGTCGGGAAGGGGTTAAAGCACCAATTTACCACTTCTGATTGACCAGAAGTCAGAGGTAATGGTCACAAATTCTCAAAGCAAGTCTATGAGCAACTCATTCAGGCCTCGCTCTGGTTCTCAGACTTCTACAGGTGTCCCATTGACCATACGCCACCATTCTTGGTTATCATGGTGCAGAACAAGACAGCAATGTAGACTGGATGGAGGTCTATCCTCTCCAACAAAAAGTCTTGCTTTTACCTTGGACGGTCTGATAGCTAGATTCGATCTGTTTTTCCTGCAGATACATCGCCCAGCTTTTCAAATTCTGTGATGACTCTTAACTCTCATGCATGCATTTACTCAGTATGTTTTTAAACTGACCACTGCAATACCTCCCCCCACACTTTTCTTTATGACCTCTTGTTTACTCCTCCTGTGATATATCTTGCATCTGGCTCAGTTCCAATTATCTGATGAGCACAGGCCTCCGCTTCACATCTGAATGCATTTATTACTAAATATATTGTGAGCAGTACATAGTCTGTCTGGGCAACACTGCAATGAATTACACGAGAATTGAATCAGAAGGGAACTGAAGTTAATTGGATACATAGTCATAGTAAACAATGTTTATGTTTGTTTTTACTCTCACCCCTATAGTCATCCACTTCCTACTAACCCCCCTCCTAATCCCTACGCCCAGTTATGAACTGGTCATCTATCCCTCCATCTTCCCCATCCATCACACCTCCTCCTCAGAACTGTTCCACAACATAAAATCCTGTCTCCAAACACAGACTGCCCACTCATGCCCTCTAACAATTTCTCTGCTTCCCCTCACTGACAGTTATATATCTTTCCAAATCCTGGTCCTCCTCACCACATCCACACAGTCATTTCTACCTCCCATCCACAATCAATCACAAATTTCCACAACCTTTTCTAACCTTATAACCACTTGCATAGCCCCTACTTCCCCAGTCTCTCTAGCAGGAACTCTATGGAACACTTGCTCTGTCTGCAACAAATGTTCCTAGATCCATAATCTTCTCATTAACAACAATCTTGCCCTTCTCTGCATCAGCGAAACCTGGATCACCACCCCCTCTCCCGACACAGTCTCTTCAGCTGCACATTCTTATGGTGCATTCCACCTTTCCCACACACACACCCCACCTCCCCAGCAGCAAGCATGGTGGAGGAGTTGGTTTTCTCCTGTCAGATAACTGCTCCTTTACCCTAAGGCGGGCTTCCGGGGTTGCTGAGCTTAGATGGATAAGATCCCATTTCAGCAAGCACTTCATCACATTTAAACGGTCCCTCAATACTTTCAAGTCCACATTCACAACCTTAAACAGCTATTCAAACACTTTCAATTATCTCCTCTTTCCCCCAGCACCTCCTCCCTCTTGTCTCAGCTGAAGACTTTGCCTCAGTCTTCAAGCAAAAGATTGATAATGTCAGACAAAGCTTTGGCCTAAGGTCCCCTCACCATAACTACTCAGCCCTGCTTCTCCAAAACCAGCTTCTCCGCCTTTACAGAAAATATACTCTCCAGATCACATCTCACCACCTGTGCACTTGTCCCGATCCCATCCCGCCTCATCACAAACCTCACAGTCTTCAACCTGTCACTATCAACTGGTGTCTTCCCCTTATGTTTCAAATACGCCTCGATCACACCCATCCTCAAAAAGCCCTCACTTGACTCCTCTATTGCCCCATATCACTCATCCCCTATGCCTCAAAACTACTGGAATAACACATCAATTTTGAACCGTCCTCCCACCTCTCATTCCACTCACTCTTTGACCGCTTAGAATGGTTTCCAACACCATAATTCCACTTAAACTGACCTGACTAAAGTTACCAATGACTTACTAGCTGCCAAATCCAAGTGACACTACTATTTCCACCCCCTCCTGGACATGTCTTCTGCCTTCAACACAGGGGACCATTCCCTCTTACTACAGATTCTCCAATCTCTTGGCATCACAGACAGCCTTGTCTTGGATCTTCTCATATCAAACAGACCAGACATTCAGTGTCTCCCACTCATACACCATCTCCTCATCTCACGCCTACCTGTCGGTGTTCCCCAAGGTTCAGTTCTAGGACCCCTGCTCTTCTCCATGTACACCTTCAGCCTGGGACAACTCAGTCCCAAGGCTTTCAGTATCACCTCTAAACTGATGACATACGGATCTACCTTTATGGACTGATATCACCTCCATACTAACCAGAATTCCACAATATATGTCTGTTATTTCATTTGTCTTCTCTGTTAGAATTCTAACACAGAATTAATCATCTTTCCAACATCTCACTCAAGCCCCCTCCCAACAGACCTATCCATCAAAGTCAATGGCTGCTCATTCTTCCAAGTCTTGCATATTCACTGCCTTGGGGGGGTAACCTTTGACTCTGATCTCTACTTCAAACCACTTATCAGAGCTCTTTCCATTTCCTTCCAACTCAAAATATTTCCTGGATTCACACATTCCTTAGCCAAGAATCTGTAGAAACACTAGTGCATGCCCTCATCTCCTGCATAGACTACTGCAACCTCCAGCTTTGTGGCCTCACCTCTAACACTCACACCCTTCAAATCTTAAAGGGACTCTGTCACCTGAATTTGGAGGGAACAATCTTCAGCCATAGGGGCGGGGTTTTCGGGTGTTTGATTCACCCTTTCCTTACCCGCCGGCTGCATGCTGGCTGCAATATTTTATTGAAGTTCATTCTCTGTCCTCCATAGTACACGCCTGTGCAAGGCAAGATTGCCTTGTGCAGGCATGTACTATGGAGGACAGAGCATGAACTTGAATCCAATATTGCAGCCAGCATGCAGCCGGCGGGTAAGGAAAGGGTGAATCAAACACCCGAAAACCCCACCCCTATGGCTGAAGATTGTTCCCTCCAAATTCAGGTGACAGAGTCCCTTTAAACTCCACTCCCCAACTAATCCACCTATCCCCCCACTATTCCCTGGCCTCTCCTCTCTATCATGCTCTTCACTGTCTCCCCATTGCCCAGAGACTCCAGCTCAAAACACTTGTATTCCATGGCTAATCTCCGGTACTTACATACATGCAACCTCCAATCCTCACAAGATCTTTCACTTCCTTCTTATCTCATCTCCTCTTCCTACAATCGCATACAAGATGTATGCCATGCATCCCCCCCTACTCTGGATCTCTGTACCCCAACATAAATCAGACTCTCTCTCTCTTCCGACAAGCGTACCAGCTGCAGTAACCCTTGTTCTACCACACTGCTGCATGACCAGCTCTACCCTCACCCATACCTTGTAGATTGTGAGCCCTCGCAAGCAGGGTCCTCTCTCCTCTTGTACCAGGTGGTGACTCATTTTGTTCAAGACTATTGTACTTGTTTTTTATTATGTATACACCTTTTCACATGTAAAGCGCCATGGAATAAATGGCACTTTAATAATACATAATAAGTCTGGAGATTACGTGGGAAATGCCATACAGAGGCCTTAATGAGGGAATGACACTAGTCCTACTTCTGGGATAATGCTGTAGAGGTGCAAAATATTGATAGCTGAACTCCTCTAGTAGTCATTCCTGGGACACCAACAAATCAGCAGGACACCAACAAATCAGCATAGTATTGATTTGGTTGTGGAAACCGTGGAATAGCCATTTCTCCAAAAGATCACAGAAGCCATTTTTACAACATGACAACACCAAGTCGAATACTGTTCCCGCTCTTGTGATTTGTGTGCTTTCAGCATGGCAGAACATTCCTCAGACAACCATTAATAACATCAGTGTGATCATATAGTGAGATATTTTCAAAATGTGTTCACTTTTTCATCATTTACATATTAGTAACATGTCTATCGATCCTGCGATTCCTGTAATTTCATGACTTTTCCTTCTCATTTCAGTTTCCATGTTGAGGAGTGTATATACACCCTTGACTGTTTGCAATTTTGAATTAATCTTACGCCTCATTCACACGTCCGAGAAAAATTTGTACCAGTATCATGAGTGTTTTGGATCAGTGTACAGGCAATGTGCCATTTTTAATATCAGTGTGTCATCAGTGGGTTTATGGGTGGATGAATAAATTACCAAGCTTCTCCTATAGTTTGTAATGTTAATTACACACAGCACTCTAATGGTACACAGATGAAATCTGTATGTTGCACAAATTTTTCACTTTCACATAGACTTATATTGGCACTTTTCATTTGTGATACCGGAAAAAAAAAATTTGACATTTTTCATCGAGTTTTGCACAAACAACCAGGTCTAGGAAATACAAAAAAAAAAAAACACAAACAACAAGGACATGCGACCAGCACCATAGATTGTAACGGGTATGTTTTTTTATCTGTGAAAAACATGGCTATAACATACATGTGCATCAAGGATGTCTGAATAAGGCCATAAAATGTAGAGTGTTTTAAAGAAACACAGGTACATGGGCTCCATAAATGTGGCTTTCAGTTTAATTACCAAGTTTGTCTATGTGTTAATGGAATAAACATCAATTTGACCCAATATCCACAGAATGTTGAGAGGTTTCACAATAAGATAGAAAACTATCACAAACTGGAAAAATTTGATTTCTGAGGTTTGGTACATACTATTTACAGAACAAAGGAAACACATGCATTTTCCTATAGCAGTGGTGCTTGACTGAACATACTGCTTTGAAAACATCGATGTTCCCAAGATCCAGGACTGAAAAAAAAAGTCCATTATTGGCCTGACCTTGGTCATTTGCCAATAAACTGAATAGCATATCCTCACTAATAAGATCACATTATAAGAATAATACTGTGTCACTGTATAACAAAGGCCACATGATTCCATCATTGAAAAGTAGAAAATTATTTCTCTCAAAGCTACTGAAACTGCGCACCATATTTCACTATCATGAGGATGTATCAAAGTACTTTATTTATCAGGACAAGGATTATGTGCTGTTGCAGTATTGACTGAAATCCTGTACAGCGTTTGCATCGTTTTTATCAGTCAGCATAGTTTGTCCTTACAAGTGTCTGCATTTACATTCCGGTGCATTGTCAGTGTAATACGAGCAGGTCTGGGCTTGTAGACATCCTAGAATAAGTGCCTGCGACATAAACTACACAAGTCATAATAAAAACGACTATAAACATCAAGTGGATGCTTTCCTGAAACGGAAAGTACTTGCAAGCAGCATAATACAAAGAATAGCAGGTTTACCCAGAATCCTTTGCAGTAGGCGGAGCTATGCAAATCATCTCTTTCCACCCCTGTCTAATCCACAGCGCTTGGAACCGCCAAGCGTGCAATGCTGCAGATTAGTTTCTAAATTTACACAGCCAACCAATACCTACTATGTATTTCCTTTAAGTAGAGGGCTTTTCGGTCTCTTTCGTCCCGCTACATTTAGCCCAACTTGGGTCTCTCCCTAAGGTGGCTAGCATGTATGTATAAACATCAATGCAGTAAACAGACCATACTATACTAAGAATGACTAGAAGATCAAAAGAACAATTTATACTTGTGCACATGAATGATTGCAATTTGTCATTACTAACATTATGATATTAATTAGAATTCACAATAGTGAAAAAAAAAAAAACAAATCTATCAATAAATTAATGACTTAAGGCCAAGTGCACACGTTGCGGAATTGCAGCGGAAATTTCCGTGGCAATTCCGCAACTCCTGCCGCGGGTATATCGCATGCGGAATTGGCATGCGTATTCCCGCAAAACACTGGCGTTTTCCAAGCGATCTGTAGCATCGCTTGGAAAGCTGATTGACAGGTTGGTCACACTTGAAACCGTGTTTGACAAGTGTGACCAACTTTGTCATCGCAGGTCCTTCGCACACAGCATCCCAGGCACCGCGTGCACCGCTGAGAGGCGGAAGGACTCCAGGGGCCATTGGAAAGTGAGTATATCCCCATTTCTTTATTTTAATTTTTTTTTTTAACAATTATATGGTGCCCAGTCTGTGGAGGAGAGTCCTCTCCTCCACCCTGGGTACCATCTGCACATGATCCGCTTACTTCCCGCATGGTGGGCATAGCCCCATGCGAGAAGTAAGCGGATCAATGCATTCCTAATGTGTGCGGAATCCCCGCGATTCCGCAAATTAATGAACATGTTGCGTTTTTTTCTGGAATGTGTTCCTTCCATAGAGGTGGAGCCGCATATTCATTACTGTAATGAGCAGTAACTGTGACCGCTCAGTACAGGATGAAGATGCAGCGGTGGAAGAAGCTGGGACGTGCAGGGACCGCGCCAGCAGTAGGCGAGTATACGGGGAGGGGAGTGCTGCACGATATTTACCGCTCCTTGTTCCGGTGCGGCTCCGTCTTCAGCGTCCTCTGGCTGTGACACTCAGGTCAGATGGGCGCGGTGATGTAGTCAGTGCGCGCCCTCTGCTGAACGTCAGTGCTGAAGACGGAGCCGCACAAGGAGCAGGTGAATATTGAAAGTGCCGGGGGTCCTGAGTGAAGTGATGTAAGTAAGTGATTTTTTTTATTGCAGCAAAAGCATATGGGGCAAGTGACTGTACGGAGCATCTTATGGGGCCATAACGCTTGTGCAACACTATAATGAGGCAAGTGACTGTATGGAACATCTTATGGGGCCATAACGCTTGTGCAGCACTATAATGGGGCAAGTGACTGTATGGAACATCTTATGGGGCCATAACACTTGTGCAGCACTATAAGGGACAAGTGACTGTACGGAGCATCTTATGGGGCCATAATGCTTGTGCAGCACTATAATGGGGCAAGTGACTGTATGGAGCATCTTATGGGGCCATAACGCTTGTGCAGCATTATATGGGGCAAGTGACTGTACGGAGCATCTTATGGGGCCATAACGCTTGTGCAGCACTATAAGGGACAAGTGACTGTACGGAGCATCTTATGGGGCCATAACGCTTGTGCAGCACTATAAGGGACAAGTGACTGTACGGAGCATCTTATGGGGCCATAACGCTTGTGCAGCATTATATGGGGCAAGTGACTGTACGGAGCATCTTATGGGGCCATAACGCTTGTGCAGCATTATATGGGGCAAGTGACTGTACAGAGCATCTTATGGGGCCATAACGGTTTTGCAGCATTATATAGGGCAAATATCTCTATGGAGCATCTTATGGGGCCCATCAAACTTTATGGATGATTATATGAGGCTTCTGATTTAATATGGATATTCAAAAACACGATGTCTCAATTAATTTTACTTTTATTGGTTTCTATTTTAACTTTTGAAATTTACTGGTAGCTGCTGCATTTTCCACCCTAGGCTTATACTCGAGTCATTACGTTTTCCCAGTTTTTTGTGGCAAAATTAGGGGGGGGGGGGTACCTTTAGACTACGGCAAATACACCAATTTTTCAGAAATATAGCAGCGTGTTTTTCATTGTGTCTTTCTTGGCGTTTTTATATTCTCGTTTTTGCTGCACAGACTTGTCTCCGTAATTTAAAACTTTACATAGCAAGCACCTTCCAATTGAAAACCACACAAAAGAATGAACATGCTTCTTTTAGCAGTTTCCTGGCTTTCAAAGCCTGAATAGGTTAAAATAAGCTATAAAAAAACAAAACATGTACAGCAAGTCATTTTAACATTGCTGTGCATTAGGTTCATTCTTAATAGTACTTTATCACTTTTTGGGCTCGTTCACATAACCGGATTTTTGGTCTGAATGTTGCCCGTGGAAATAAACAAACAGCACTTGGAGCAATATTATTCAATAGGTTAATGCAGATGAGCGATTTTTTTTTTCTTTCACTAACCAAATCTAGTTTATTCCATAAATCGGAGGAGTCTCACTCATTCAAGGTTGGCTCCTCATACCCTATGGGTGAGTTAAAAAAAATAAATACGGTAAATGAAAAAAAAAAAAATGGAGCCATAGTATTGCATCCGATCTTTACAGATACATTGCAGTTCTAAAACATATGAAAGTGTAAATGGTCTTCTAAATAATTAAAACAAATTGCATATGGAATGCACATGTATGACCAGTGAGAAAAATAAATCTTCCTACTTTTCTGGCAAAACCCTGAACAATTTTTTATACGTTCATGTGACTCTACCTTTTCTAATAAGTTTCAGGCAGAATCCACCTAAAAGAGTTGTATCCACATACCTATTTTAAATAAAACCATTTTATTTCAAGCACTCTAGTCTTCACTTGTAACACTTCATTGATGCAATATTTCTAGAATTTTTAAAGATCTATTAAGTCAATAAGAAAAAAAAAAAATTGTCACATCTGGAGTACATTGCACTTTAAAAAAAAAAAAAGAAACCCAAATGCCAAATCCACTGTAGAGGCGCTAGAAGAGGCATAAACCAAAAGGCATTGGGAAAATTCATCAAAGCTTTTACACCACTTTTTCCCAGTTGCGGAGTTGCGCAAAAAATCTGCAACTTTTGGTTTTTGCATACCACTTTCGATCAAATCAGCCAAAATGGGCAGAGCTGGGGTGAATACAGGGTTTGATTGATCACACCTGCCCAATTCATGAAAAGTGATGGCATATCATTTTTTTTTTTTTTTAACTACTGATATGCTATTCCAATCTCTGAATGGCACGGTGTACAGAGGTGCACACCACTCAGAAGAGGCGCCAAATTTATTAAGTGACGTGCTCCTCTGATTTTTTAGTCTAAACTTCTTCCACTCCATCAAGACTGGCATAACACTTGTGTGCTCTATACCAATCTTGATAAAATCAGCCCCATTGTATGTAGTGCTTTTTATGCTGCATTTTAGTCACTGATTATTTTGACAGGTTTACAGTAAGAGCTATTAATGTGTTCATATTGATAATGTATTCTGATCTGTAAACTAGTGTTTTATTATTATCTTATATATTCCACTCTTCTATTTTACTAGATGGTGGCCCTATTCTAACGCATCGGGTATTCTAGAATATGTATGTATGTATGTATGTATGTATGTATGTATGTATGTATGTATGTATGTATGTATATTTATAGCAGCCACATAGTATATAGCACAGCCCACGTAACACAGACAGCCACGTAGTATATAGCACAGACACTTAGTATATTGCCCAGCCATGTAATATATTGCACAGCCACGTAATATATTGTTCAGCCATGTAATATATTGCCCAGCCAAGTAGTATAAAACACAGAGACGTAGTATATAACACTGTCCATGCAGTATATAACACAGGCCACGTAGTATAGAGCACAGTGATGTAGTATATTGCCTAGCCATGTAATATATACCACAGCCACAGCATACAGTAGCACAGCCCACATAGTATATAGCACAGAGATGTAGTATATAACACGGCCCACGCAGTATCTAACACAGCCCACAGCCCAGAATATAGCAATGTGGGCACCATATCCCTGTTAAAAAAAAAATTAAAAATAAAAAATAGTTATATACTCACCCTCCGTTGGCCCCCCGGATCCTGCCGAGGCTCCTCGCGACGGTCCGGTCCCAAGATTGCATTGCAGTCTCACGAGATGATGACGTAGCGGACTCACGAGACCGCTACATCATCTCGCGAGACTGGAATGCATGGACCGGTTCACCGGAGCACCTCGAGGAGCGGGAAAGGCCTCGGCTGGATCCGGGGGGGGGCCAACGGAGGGTGAGTATATAATGATTTTTTTTTCATTATTATTATTTTTAACATTAGATCTTTTTACTATTGATGCTGCATAGGCAGCATCAATAGTAAAAAGTCGGTCACACAGGGTTAATAGCAGCGTTAGAGTGCTTTCCACTCGGCATAACGCAGTCTGTTAACGCTGCCATTAACCCTTTGTGAGCACTGACTGGAGAGGATTATGGAGCGGGCGCCGGGTACTGACTGCGCGGAGTAAGCAGCGGCCATTTTGCCGTCGGACTGTGCCCATCACTGATTTGGTCGTGGCAAAACGGCCACGACCAATCAGCGACTTGGGATTTCCGAGACAGACAGACTGAAAGACTGACAGACAAAGACGGAAGTGACCCTTAGTAAAACCATCAACTATATAGTTGTCTATGTGTCCAGGAAAAATCTTAGCTCTATGATTTTTGAGTTGTCCACAAAAGCTTAGGCTTCCAGCTGAGTCTTTAGAAGGTCTCATATGGGTTAATCTATTGAACAGTTTTCTAGGTTTCCAAAGCTCCCAGCTCTTTGTTAATCAATATTCTTTCCCGTAATCTAGCCCCTGACACTGCACTAAATATCCAGACATCCCCAGTCACAGTCTGATAGAAGGGGAATATTGCGATTGTTCAACCTCTTGGCAATTCTTGTCTTGCAGTCTGACAGAATTCCAAGTGCTGCGGCTGGACTGGCAATTACATTTTCAATTTATTGTCAATTAGGATCCCCTGCTTACTTTTTTCTCCTACAATATAAGGTTCGCAGATATCTCCTGCTACCTTGCTGTAATGCCCATCAGTTTGAATTACCCAGCTGCAATGGATTTGGCATGGCTCTATTGTAATATGAAGCCTTTGTGAAATCACATGAGAATGCTCATGAATTGCACCAACATGTACATAGCATAAAAGCAATATTGTATTTGCAAAGCTTATTCACCATGCCATCAAATCATGGGTTTACAGTTGCAATCAGAATTATTAAAAGCCCTTTGCAAATTTATTTTTTAGCAGTATTTGAAAACTTTCCTCTGGTTGCAGTAAACCAAAACAAATTAAGTGTCTTAACACAACTAATAGAACAAGTGGTTTACAAATTCACAAGGGCTTTTCCTACTTTGGTATGCGCAGTCTAAGGTTTTTTAGGAGTTCAAAAACCATGTCTCCTTCAAGCCAAAACCACTTCAAGAAAATCTACTTTTTAGGGAAGGTATTGGAGTTTTTCTTTTCCTGAAGCTATTGGAGGGTGGAAGGAAGCACGGCAAAATCCCGCATCAACACGCTGGACCCCACACTTGGACTCCCACCACTATAGGTAAATCTACCTTTGTCTTTTCACGATCTATATTTTGCATTATGCTGCAGTACAGGTTGCTTTGACTTCTGTTAATGACACTATATGAGCACTTGTATCTGTAGACATTTTGTCTCTAGTTCAAAGCAAAATTACTTGGCACAATGAATTTAGTTTAAAATTTGTGTACAATGGCTCTTCACATGGTTCATAAGTTGTGTCTATATACAAAATGGACATAGTCTAGCTAAAATTATGTGGGCATTTATGCCAATATAGTATATGCGGTGATTGGAGTGCCTTCCCTCACACGAAAGGCACCTTGATATTTGTTATGCTGCTTACATGTGTGTTTTTTAGGATAATGTATAATAAAATATTGCAACTTTTTTGCATGGTTTTTACTGGTTGTTATTGTGTGTCCCTGGCAATTTGACAACGCTGGGTCACACTGTTGAATCCTATATGTTCTGAAATAACCACAACTCTATTTGGACATTTTTGTTTGATAAATTTTTTTAGGGATGGTATTGGAGTTTTTCTTTTCCTGAAGCGATTTTAAAGAATTTTGGAAGAGGTTTATTTTCCTGAAGAGACTTTTTTGCTGCTTTTAAAATTTACCAGTGCCTAGTTTGGGGAGATTTCCTTTAGAGAAATGCACTCTTTTTGGCACTAGTTGGTTTTCAAAATGTCTGCAGAGAAAGGGGGAAAAAAAGAGGACTTGAAGCAGCTTTTGAGTAAGGTTTTGGAGAGAATCTACCAAAAAAAAAAAATCCTCAAAAAACTCTGAACACACCCTTAGTAAAGCACCTGTTTGGCGGTTTTGACTTGCTGCAGATATGATGCACAGTCAGGCACCATCTTCTGTCAGCATTCCTGAGGGTTCATTCCTAATGGGCAATATTTTTGTGTATATACTGTAACCACTTTCTTCAATTCCCAGCAAAGATTTGCTATGCGGTTAATACAGTTACAGCCCCTCCTGAATATTCCAGGATGACTTCTGAAACCAAGCTTTGGTGGGCTTAGAGATATGTTTGGTATGATTCTTCTGGTAGAGGGACCAATGATGCCAAAGCTACAGCTTCCCAATAAAAAGGGCAGTTTTCCTAGGATTTCATGATATTTGATTGATTCAATCTTGCCCTCGCCATGCTGCAGGCTTCCAGTGCCAGAAAAAGCAAAGCATCATCAAGCCACTTAGGCAGGATGTTCTTTTCAGCGTATGCTTCACACTTTCTTCTAGAGACATATTGCTTATACATATGTATCACATGATCTAGTTTAGTTTCATTGTTTCACAGAATAGACTCTCCAAACTTCTGGGACTTATTTATATGGTGTTCAGCATATTGGCAGTGACTTTTTTGAGCTTGGTTTAGTAGAGGCGTTTGTTCAACCTCTAAGTCATGGAAACCAGCATTTAGCATGTGCCTAAAACCTCAGTGGATACTGCCACTAAACCTTGTTGCAGGTCTTTTGAAGTCACTTGAGGGTTTTTGACCAACTGCCTCTTCAGGAATTTGGTGGCAGCGCTAGAGCATTGTTGGTCCAACAGCCATCTAATGTGTATGGGTCCTTTAGCCATTGTTCTAACACATGTAACAGTCACAGTCAACAAACCCATAGCCAGGACAGGCATTTGAGGTGTTTTATCTCAAGCATACCTAATGTAAAACATTTAAGCCTTGTTTAGTTACATTAGATGTTCTTTAGACAACACCTGGTTTGGAAATGGGACTCTTGAGGGACTCTGTTCAGGGGATGGAAGGCTTCTGAGACTTCAATAAATGATTATTGAAGATTATTGAAGATTATTAAAAGAACCTGAAGACTCATCTCTTCCGACAAGCCTACAGCCTGCAGTGATCCTCAACCTACTGAACAGCCGCACAGCCAGCTCTTCCCTCTCCTAGTGTATCCTCACCCACCCCCTGCAGACTGTGAGCCCTCGCGGGCAGGGTCCTCCCTCCTTATGTACTCGTGTGCCTTGTTATCTGCTCATGTTTAATGTATTTGTCTATATTTGCCCCGTATTCACATGTAAAGCGCCATGGAATAAATGGCGCTATAAAAATGTATAATAATAATAATAATAATAATAATTATTATTTAAAAGTGGCCTTTTGTGTTGAATTTGGAGATACCACTTTTTATATTATTTGTTTTGAGCTCCTTAAAGGAAACCTGTCACCAGTTTTGGCTGATATACAGCAAGTTACGGCCATCACCTTTCAGGGCTGATATACAGCATTCTACAATGCTGTATATCTGCCCACAACCCGACCTGTAAGAGAAGAAAAATAACTTATTATACTCACCTGTGGGGCCGTCCGGTCCAAGGGGTATCGCTCTTCTTGGTCCGGCGCCTCCCATCTTCTTGAGATGCCATCCTCCTGCTTGCTTCGTATGGATGATGTGTCCCTGCATCATCCATACAGTCTCCTCGGCACCATGCTCCTGTGCAGGCATACTTCTCTGCCCTGTTGAGGGCAGAGCAAAGTACTAGAGTCCGGGAAAGGTCAAAGAGCACGTGCAACATGGATGTCTAAATGAGGCCCAACTCTGGGGACAACCTGCAGATAAAAACAACACTCAGGAGATAGGTGCTTTCACTGCCAGGATCTGTACATCAAATAAGTGTTCTGATATTAATGCAGCTGAAGGCAGGTAAATCGATTAGAGAAAAAAAAAAAGTAGGGGTTTGGAAGACAATTTTTGACAATAATGAAAAAACAAATCTCCTATTAAAGTTTCACATCATGCTGAAAATTATTTTATTAAAAATGCTTCGTTAATCTTTAAAAGGTGGTAATTTCTGTGCGCTCCAGTTGTCACTGTGGATTTTAGCAGGACAAAAGAAAGTCCCAGCCAGAAGAAAGAAATATGGAGAAACGCATGTGAAAGCTGAAGTGGTTCCATTTATAAATACCGTGAGACTGAAATTGTTGGTCGCTGGAGAGCTGTCTGTGTGACAGCTCTCCAGCGACCAAACAGCGACGCTGCAGCGATCGGCATTGTTGTCTAGATCGCTGCAGCGTCGCTTAATGTAACGGTACCTTTAGAGGTAATGTCCGCCCCACATGATTTTAACGGGCCCTTAGCAGAATTAGAGAGGACTAAGGATTTTGCTGCAACCCGAACTGACTCTCCTGAGGCATCGGCTAAGAAGCCCGTGGCTTTTTGGAGAATTGAAAAGGAGTGAAGGATCTCCTCTTTAGAGGTCCCCTGGGAGAGGTGTTCCTCTAATTTACGGAGCCAGAGAAAGAGGGATTTGGCGACACAAGTAGAAGCTATATTAGCTTTAATCAGGTTAGTAGAGGTTTCCCAGGTTTTTTTTTTTCAGGTGACTTTCAATTTTTTGATCCATTGGATCTTTTAATTGGGATGAATCCTCAAAGGGGAGGGATGTCTTCTTGGTTATTTTAGAGACCTGGACGTCTACCCTAGGTACTTCCCAAATATAGCCATCACCTTCAAGGGGAAAGCGATTTTTTAACTCCGAGGGTATGCCAAGTCCTTTTTCTGGGGAAGACCATTCCTGAATTATAAAGTTCTGGACATTCTCGCGAACCGGGAACCCTTTTTTACCCTTTGGTTTCAGCCCTCCAAACATCTCATCCTGAATAGAATGTTTTACCTCAACTTCCTCCACCCCAATGGTATTCCTCATAATGGAAACAAGTTCTTCCATATCCTCGGAAGAAAAATAGTATTTTTTATTGTCAGGCATAGGGGTGGATGTGGAGCCTTCATTTTCCCAAATGTCGTCCGACCCCGACGTATGAATCTCGCCTGAGTAGGAGTCAGATTCAGCCGGTGCCAATTTCATCTTTTTAGGGGTAAGGGGATGGGACACTAGAGGCTGGGAAAGGGCTGCCATGGAGGTTTGCACCTCCTGCTTGATGAGAGTTTTTATACTATCCAGGAGACAGGGCTGTTCGGCACGTAGTATATCATCCGTGCAGGGTTGGCATAAGGTCTTCTTATAGCCTGAAGGCAGCCTGGAACCACAAACACCACACTTTCGGCTGAATTTGCTCTTTGGGGCAGAGACCTTTTCTCCCTAAAAGAGAGAGAAGGTATACTAAGTGACCCATAAGTGTTAGCCTGGATAGAAAGGGACCAGCCCAGCTACTCACAGTAGGAGGGTGAACGCTGGGATCTGCAGATGCAGCAATAGGTTTGTCACCATCCATGATCAGACCTGTCACACCAGACAGAGACTTTGAGTCTTATCTGGAAGCTCATGACCAGGATATAGAGATCGAGGTCCAGCGTCGTTTGTGTATTCCTCCTCCCATTGTCCGTAGGGAGGATCCAAGAAATGACCCAGAGGCTGGAGGTGCTGGGCCCTGGCTGCAAACCGCGCGCGAACAGCATAGCACTGAAATGTGAACCTGGAAGTGAACGCCGGCCCCACTTCCAGTGCGTGCCGCGTCATTTTCGGTGAGCACGGCTGCAAGGGAGGAGGACGCCGGGGAGCTCGGAGAGGACCCTGGCCGCACATCACAGCCTCGCTTTTACCTCCTGAAGAGGCACGGGAGGAGCGGGAAAGGGGTCCCGAGTCACAACAGCCTGGAGACGGGAGCAGTCATCTGGAGGAGGAGAGGGGAAACCCCCGACCTCGGTCCGCCCGGCATACGGTAACGCTTTTTCAGGGCTCCACTTGCCGGCCGCGGCAGCACCTGGACAGACTTCTTCATGCCCCACTGAGGGACAGGAAAAAACACTGGAGACAGCAGGAAGGGGAGGGTTATTTAACCTCTTTGTGTGTTTCCTGTCCCCCATTAGGGCAGGGAGACATCCTCCAAGGTGACTGTCGTGGAAGGTGACTGGATAAAATCGTAACTTTACAGTGCCTGGGGGATCATTAAAGGGACACTGTCACCTGAATTTGGAGGGAACAATCTTCAGCCATGGAGGCGGGGTTTGGGGGTTTTGATTCACCCTTTCCTTACCCACTGGCTGCATGCTGGCTGCAATATTGGATTAAAGTTCATTCTCTGTCCTCTGTAGTACATGCCTGCACAAAGCAGTCTTGCCTTGCGCAGGCGTGTACTATGGAGGACAGAATGAACTTCAATCCAATATTGTAGCCAGCATGCAGCCAGCCGGTAAGGAAAGGGTGAATCAAACACCCAAAAACCCCGCCTCCATGGCTGAAGATTGTTCCCTCCAAATTCAGGTGACAGTGTCCCTTTAAATAAAACAATACAGAATAGACAAGCACTGATATTAATGAACAAGTTTGTTTCTTAATTTCATTCACATCTGGTGTAGAGTATCATTATGAGTAACTAACATTTATGCAATTATCTGTACTTTTGTTTCTCTTTCTGTATTAAGAATTCAAACAGTTTTAATTAACAAAAATATATATGCAATTAAGGACATGCCATGGGTATTTCTAGGAGCAAGTTGAATGAATTGATGTCAGAATGAAATATGTTTCAAAAGGAAAGGATTAATGAAGCCAGCTTGAAATATTTAACTGCCTAGTCCCATCTTGTAAAGTGACGGCATATTGCTTTGTGGTAGATGGGGGTTTGATCTCTGGATTCCCCATTGATTCCTATCACCCTTTTTCTCTGCACAAATCTGCTTCAGAACTGCAGCAGAGCCCAATTCAAGTTACTAAGGGCCATGGTGCGGTTCTCTGCACAGATTGTGGTGACCTCATAACCAATATAGTGACCTTATAATGGCCGTTAAAGGACTTTATGCCTCATTGTCATAAAAACACATTAATTTGGAATATTGTGTGCACAGAAAGTCATGTAGTCACAGGTTGGGGGGGGGGGCAGACTCTACAAGACATCCAGGAATCAAATGGCAAGATAAATCATTCTTTAACCATTCCATCATGTCAATTATGCTAATATGCATAGCACTTAATGAGCACTGAATATTTTTATATTAAGAGATAAATAGATCTGAAAAGAAAAAAAAAAGAAGCTGTCAAAAGAAAATTAAACAATTTAAAAAAAAAAAAAAAATCAGCACAAGTTTAAAAATAAAAAAAAATAAAATTCTGGACATTCGAGAGGTTGACCAACTTCCCCAGAACAAAAAAAAATTATGAAAAGACAGGACATGTGTAAATAAAATAAATTAAGCTATACTCACCATCTTTAAGCCCCATAACTCTAAGGTGGGACAGCTGGAAATCGAATTTTAGGGAAAAATTTGGCCAAGTTGAAGAGCTCAATTTTTCAAATGATTGGCTCATCTCTACTGCCAAGATCTGTGATTTACCCGTAATTCAAATGATTGAGAGTATGGCTTCTTTTATTATTTTGTAAAATGTCCTGTGATATTAAAATTTGGGGAAGTCAGATAACCCCATAAAGTCACAAAATGTAAGATATTAAAGGATGAAATTAAAACCAATTAAAATAAAATTACATTTTAGTAATAACTATAATGCAATATTGAACAGCTTACTTTTATAAATCTGCAAAAAAAACCATTAATGTTGTAGATGTTTAGAAGCTTAGAGGTCTATTGGAAAGGCACAGTGTTAAAATAATTCTCACAAGTTTAAGCAGAAATGCTAAAAGCATTCACACGTACACAAGCTACTTTATATATGATCAATACATTAGAAACAAATGTAGCACACAAACTCATTGTTGTCTGAATGGGAAATGAGGGCAGTCAAGATAAAAAGCCGGCAATGAAGAAGTAGTGTTTTTCCAATGGGGCATGGCTGATGATGGTGTGTCTACTCTGATTAATCACCTACAAAATAATAATGATTTTGTGTTTAGATTATTTATCTGCTTCTTCAAGAGCCAGACTCCCAAGAGTGAACATTATAATACATTTGCACCACCGGTTTTAATCAGTATACCGCACAGTGCATGGAGCAAGGCATAGGCTTCATTATAATACATTAAAAGAAGGATAAAATATTGCCTTAAGGCAGAACATTTCATAAGAAAATATTAAATTAATAGCTGTGAAAACTAAAAAAGGTGGAAAGTGACGTCTATACTGTGCATAACCTTATTGATGTCTATAAGAGAGCTTACGCTAATCCTGGCAAAGGCATTTGAAATCTGTAAAATTCGCCTAGTCACGTGGATTTTTCCGGTAAATTCAATTTGTGAAGAAGTTATTTTCTGCAAGTTTAATGTCCCTTATTCTGCTCTACAGTCTTCCTAGACCTCAGAGTATAATAAACATAAGATTTAAATAAAAAAAGAAATCCTTGTACACATTACCGCTCACCTCTCTTGTCCCTCTGATCCTCATCACCACCTGTCTTGGCCCTCATCGGTCTGATCGCTTCCTCATACACAAAATTCCCGGACCTCTTATGCTACGACAGAATTTTTGACTCTGATGTGTGTGTGTGTGTGTGTCTGTAAGGGTGTGATAGGGACGGTCATACGCCTCTCCCACTAAAGAGAATATTATATGGTTTTATTGTGCATAAAACCACTAAGGTGCGCAGTTAATGTATAATGTTCCTTATGTATAACATATAGGGTTAAGTATAGGACACAGGTATAGATAGAGCAATGGGAAAGTGCAGTGGTGGGCAGGGCACTATAGAATTAGGAAGTAGATAGTTACAGGTTAATAAACAGTTAATGTGTTCTTGAGCAGCTCCTAGATGGGAGGGGCAGTGTCAGTTAATTGGTGGGACACTTGCAGATTACAGAGTTTGAATGAGAGTGTGAATTGAGATGGAGACATAGCAAAAGTGGAAAAGTCAGGGGGGCACAAGGAGCACAAGATGTTAAGCAGCAAGAGAACGTCAGCCATTAACTCGTGGCGTACAGTCCTGGAACGTCTGGGACTAACGGTACAACTAGGGTCCAACTTAGAAGTAACATAGTAACATAGTTAGTAAGGCCGAAAAAAGACATTTGTCCATCCAGTTCAGCCTATATTCCATCATAATAAATCCCCAGATCTACGTCCTTCTACAGAACCTAATAATTGTATGATACAATATTGTTCTGCTCCAGGAAGACATCCAGGCCTCTCTTGAACCCCTCGACTGAGTTCGCCATCACCACCTCCTCAGGCAAGCAATTCCAGATTCTCACTGCCCTAACAGTAAAGAATCCTCTTCTATGTTGGTGGAAAAACCTTCTCTCCTCCAGACGCAAAGAATGCCCCCTTGTGCCCGTCACCTTCCTTGGTATAAACAGATCTTCAGCGAGATATTTGTATTGTCCCCTTATATACTTATACATGGTTATTAGATCGCCCCTCAGTCGTCTTTTTTCTAGACTAAATAATCCTAATTTCGCTAATCTATCTGGGTATTGTAGTTCTCCCATCCCCTTTATTAATTTTGTTGCCCTCCTTTGTACTCTCTCTAGTTCCATTATATCCTTCCTGAGCACCGGTGCCCAAAACTGGACACAGTACTCCATGTGCGGTCTAACTAGGGATTTGTACAGAGGCAGTATAATGCTCTCATCATGTGTATCCAGACCTCTCTTAATGCACCCCATGATCCTGTTTGCCTTGGCAGCTGCTGCCTGGCACTGGCTGCTACAGGTAAGTTTATCATTAACTAGGATCCCCAAGTCCTTCTCCCTGTCAGATTTACCCAGTGGTTTCCCGTTCAGTGTGTAATGGTGATATTGATTCCTTCTTCCCATGTGTATAACCTTACATTTATCATTGTTAAACCTCATCTGCCACCTTTCAGCCCAAGTTTCCAACTTATCCAGATCCATCTGTAGCAGAATACTATCTTCTCTTGTATTAACTGCTTTACATAGTTTTGTATCATCTGCAAATATCGATATTTTACTGTGTAAACCTTCTACCAGATCATTAATGAATATGTTGAAGAGAACAGGTCCCAATACCGACCCCTGCGGTACCCCACTGGTCACAGCGACCCAGTTAGAGACTATACCATTTATAACCACCCTCTGCTTTCTATCACTAAGCCAGTTACTAACCCATTTACACACATTTTCCCCCAGACCAAGCATTCTCATTTTGTGTACCAACCTCTTGTGCGGCACAAGACGCACCAAAATGCGGCACCAAAACGCTTTGGAAAAAAATCGAGATATACCACGTCCAATGACTCACCGTGGTCCAGCCTATAGCTTACCTCTTCATAAAAACTGATTAGATTGGTTTGACAGGAGCGATTCCTCATAAACCCATGCTGATATGGAGTTAAACAGTTATTCTCATTGAGATAATCCAGAATAACATCCCTCAGAAACCCTTCAAATATTTTACCAACAATAGAGGTTAGACTTACTGGTCTATAATTTCCAGGTTCACTTTTAGAGCCTTTTTGAATATTGGCACCACATTTGCTGTGCGCCAATCCTGTGGAACAGACCCCGTCGCTATAGAGTCCCTAAAAATAAGAAATAATGGTTTATCTATTACATTACTTAGTTCTCTTAGTACTCGTGGGTGTATGCCATCCGGACCCGGAGATTTATCTATTTTAATCTGATTTAGCCGGTTTCGCACCTCTTCTTGGGTTAGATTGGTGACCCTTAATATAGGGTTTTCATTGTTTCTTGGGATTTCACCTAGCATTTCATTTTCCACCGAGAAGAAGGTGTTAAATATGTTAGCTTTTTCCTCGTCATCTAGAACCATTCTTTCCTCACTATTTTTAAGGGGCCTACATTTTCAGTTTTTATTCTTTTACTATTGATATAGTTGAAGAACAGTTTGGGATTAGTTTTACTCTCCTTAGCAATGTGCTTCTCTGTTTCCTTTTTGGCAGCTTTAATTAGTTTTTTAGATAAAGTATTTTTCTCCCTATAGTTTTTTAGAGCTTCAATGGTGCCATCCTGCTTTAGTAGTGCAAATGCTTTCTTTTTACTGTTAATTGCCTGTCTTACTTCTTTGTTTAGCCACATTGGGTTTTTCCTATTTCTAGTCCTTTTATTCCCACAAGGTATAAACCGCTTACACTGCCTATTTAGGATGTTCTTAAACATTTCCCATTTATTATCTGTATTCTTATTTCTGAGGATATTGTCCCAGTCTACCAGATTAAGGGCATCTCTAAGCTGGTCATCTCTAAGTGTGCCTCAATATCCAACAAGAAAAGGAAGAAGGGGGAAATAAATAAATCGCATAAGAGAGTTAAGACGGGACCCACTGAAGCTGCAGATCCAGACAAGCTATCCCATGGGCTAGGAAAGCCAGACCAGGAAGGGACAGCTCAGGGCAGGCAAATATTAGACATCAGATCGTGCTGTGTTATGGACTTTGAAATCGGAGAAGTTTATGCCCCATACGGTGCATCTCAGTATGATGAAAATGGATGGTTAAGTAAAGTTCTTTACTATTTGATGTCCCCCTAATATGTGTGCGGTGGTTTCTGAAGCTGAATAACCAGAGAAGGCAGAGGCCTGTGATCAAACCGTGAGTGTACTGAACAACACATGGAATTCAGAACACTGTTTATTTATAGGGTGCCGAAGATACATAAGGACGAGAAGAGACCACCCGGAAGACCGATTGTCTCCAGTATCGGCA
Organism: Ranitomeya imitator; assembly: GCF_032444005.1. Taxonomy (NCBI): domain Eukaryota; kingdom Metazoa; phylum Chordata; class Amphibia; order Anura; family Dendrobatidae; genus Ranitomeya; species Ranitomeya imitator. The sequence goes on from NC_091282.1 coordinate 241,848,843, forward strand.
GCATCTGCGAGCGGGCAAGTGAGTATTTGGACTTTTTCTTCCAACCAATTGTCACTAGCCTGCCCTCATTTATTAGGGACTCTGCGCACTTCATTGAGGTGTGTGGACAGATTGTACTGCCGGAGGAGTTTTACTTGGTCACCTGTGACGTGGAGGCCTTATATTCTAACATTGAGCATGAAGATGGCCTACATGCAGTTACCTTTTTCTTGGATAAGAATATAAACACGGACCGGGGACATGACTCCTTTCTCTTGGACCTCCTCAGATTTGTACTCCATCACAACTTCTTCTTGTTTGATAGGACGTTTTATTTACAGACAGCAGGAGTGGCAATGGGGGGCAAAATGCGCACCAACCTATGCAAACATATTCTTAGGTTGGTGGGAGGAGATGTTTGTGTACCCATCCACGACCTTCAAAGACCAGGTCCGAAATTGGCATCGCTATATCGACGATGTATTCTTTATATGGCTGGGCACCAGGGAGGGTTGTGTCGAATTTATCAACGGGCTCAATTCCAACTCCCACAACATCTTCCTCACCCATTCTATCTCTAACAGCTCTATTAACTTTTTAGATCTGAAGATTTTTGTGAGGGGCAATCGACTGGCGACGGACCTGTTTCGGAAACCTACGGCGACGAATGCGCTTCTTGAATTTAACAGCTTCCATCCCTGGCACACCAAGGTGGGTGTCCCTATGGGGCAATTTCTGCGCATCAGACGCAACTGCACGCTGGATCAGGATTTTCTAACACAAGCTCGTGAATTGACGGATCGTTTTAGACAGAGGAGTTACCCGAAACGTGTGGTTTCCACGGCTTTTCAGCGTGCAAAACGAAGGGACCAGGCTTCTCTGCTGACCTCTGTGGGACGCCCTCGGCAACCACAAACAAGATTTATTACGGAGTTTAATGACAATTGGAGACAGGTAAGAGCCATCCTTACCAGACATTGGCCGGTGCTACAAACAGATATCCAAACAACAGAAATTATCAGCAGCAGGCCACTTTTGACATCTAGAAGGGCCCCCAATTTGAGACAGCTGCTGACTAGGAGTCACTTCTCTAGGCCCACTGTTAGACTAAACAGGGGTATCATTTTGAAGGGGTCATTCCCCTGTGGGGAATGTAATGTCTGCCCCTTTATGGTGCCCACCCAAGACGTAATTACTCATCCTACTAATTCTAGTACACATGTCCTCAAAGCATATATTAACTGCAAGACCAGGAATGTTATTTATGCTCTTGTATGCCCCTGTAACAGGATTTACGTGGGGCAAACGTCCCAAGAATTGCGCAAAAGATCACAGAAGCATATATCCACCATACGGCTGGCAGCCACAGATCAAGCGAAAGGTAAAATACTTACCCCCGTGGCAGCACATTTTTTATCGACTCACAGGGGCTCCCCCACTAATCTTAAAATTGTGGGGTTACAGAGAGTTTTTTGTGGTGAAAGGGGTGGCAATATACATAGCCATCTCTTGCGCATTGAATCCAGGTGGATTTTTGAACTTCAGGCGGTTACACCACTGGGACTGAACGAAGAGCTTCTCTTCACGGGATTCCTGGGATATACTATCAGTAATAACATGGGCGTACATGGGCTGATGGATAGTTACCTTCCTCTCTTGACTACTTACCTTTTATCTCCCCCAGGGAAACTGATGGCACATGGTATAGGATGATGTGGACGCATAATGGACATCACTATTTTGGGGACTATTGTCCAGTCTTGGAGGTCAATATCGGCTCATAGAGCCTCGAGGCATTGGATCAAAGATAAACTGATGGATGGTGGATGCAGACGGCGACTTAGGAGAACAGAAATACATTGGAAGTGGATGAAATCAGTTCAAGTTTCTACAGTATGGCACCCATAGCGGCATTCATTTTCTCTGGACATTCAAAGGGCTGATTTGGCCTGACTTACACTCACGGAGTGAGATGAAGGACTTCCACGGGAAAGATTCCTTCTTCATCGGGACCTGAATGCGTGGGTGTCTTAGTCGCTTGGGACTACTGTAGTAGGAAGACAAACATCTGCTTATTTATTCGTGTGTATGTGCATGAGTCACTTTAATTAAGTAAATAAATAAATATACTTGTTATCGTTGCATGCTGTGCTCCCTCTTGGGATACACCGTGGTGGGTTTATTACCATTTTATTATGGATTTGGATACACCGTGGTGGGTTAATCAACAATCATTATCTCATTATGGATTTGGATTGACACAATATCATGCATTGTATGTATATATATATATATATATATATATATATATATATATATATATATATATATATATATATATATATATATATATATATATCTATGGATTGCTGTTTTATATATATTTCATCTGCCTACTAACCGGTCCTCCTCCTCAGGTTGAAGGGGCGTATTTTCATTCCAGTTGCCACAATTTTTGCCCACTTATCGTTCTTTGCTCTTTTTTTGGTTTTTTTTTATTTTTTTATTTCATCAGCTGATTCATTATCCTGTCGTGTGCTGAATGTTTTCCTCTCATACCCCTTATGAGCGTTCCCTCTTCCTCTTGCCAGACCAGCACATTCATTCTGGTTAGCCGCTACATTTGTTCCCCCTGTTCCGCTCCTTTATCATCGGTCATATCTGATCTTTTTTACTTTCTTTTCGTCCGGCCGGCTTGGGACAGCGCATGCGCAACGCGATCCTATCAGGAATCGCGGTGTGCGCACGCGCAGTGTTCCCTATGGACGCTGCATTATTTCCAGCATTATGCCAGCTCATCCAATATGGTGCGCGCGGTTCCCCTGTCTCTTTCCCCCCCCCCCCTACCTGTCCCCCTCCGCCCTCCCTGGCGCCTCATGATGCTCCACACACAGCGGTACGTAATGATTGTAATTCTATGCTCTATTTATACCTGTTCATTGCACCTTTGGTCACTTTCCCTGACGAAGCTGCTGCGGCAGCGATACGCGTGGGGCCTGCTCTCACCATACCCCTCGTATTTCTTTGGGCTATTGTGCCGGTTCCTCCACCTGCCACATGGATATTCATCCTGGCTGAAAACCCTGTACCACCAATGCTACTGCTCTTCATTAGCTTCATTCATCCTGGCTGATAACCCTGTACCATCAATGCTACTGCTCTTCATTAGCTGCATTCACTGCCGTCATCTGACTATCGACAGGTTGTATACACCTTGACTGCCCTAGGCATTATTACCCAAGTTGGATTACGCTGTACACATATATGGGCAGTGTGGGTACCTGTCTGGGACGGACGGTCTTGTTCGGACACACTTTACATAGTGTGTGATAGAGTAGCTAGTGGGGTTAGCTTCTAGGGTCTTTTCATGTGGGATCTTTTATGTGGAGTTTATAGGTCTATTTGGGGGCATTTATTATGCTGTTGGCACATTTATTTAGCCTCTATTGACCTTGGGGTATGGTGCATGTATTGATTTGTATTTCTTGTTTTAAATGTTTTTAATATGTTTTTTGAGGAGTAATAAAGGTTTTTGATATTTACATATATATGGCTTTTTCACTGTTTTGTGCGGTTGTGCATACCTCATGGGTCTGTCCTTTTCTCCGTTTTTGACAGGGTGTGGGAACACAGCAACTACTGCCCTGTGCTCCTTACATGTGGGGAGGGTTCTCTGCATGTGCTTGTAATGTTGCTGCGTACATCGTGACATTATGATATCAAAGCCTGAAGTCCCAGTCAAGCATGAGAGGCTGGTAATTTCATTGTGAGCAGCAGCGAAAAGAAAATGCAGTGAGCATCAGATAGGTGATGTTGAGGTTTGGAAGGATGAGAACAAGGTAAGAGGTAAGGAAATTATAAAGATTTAATTTTGATGGCCTTTTATGGTTTCGAAAAATGGAAACATTGGCTACCATTCTTCTGAATCTATGCAGAAGTGAACAAAAAAAAAGTGTTTTGGCAACTGTGGATATTTGAAAAAAAGGGAGTACAATGCAATTCCACACCAATATATTCATTCAACTTTTCTGCTTGTATGAGCTCGCAAGACCTCTCCAGCCTTAAATTTGGTTCAGCTCCACAAATTGTGTAAAATAATTAAATAAATAGTACCTTAGCAATACTGTTCCCTTTCACAATTCTTGCTCCATCTGGTCGGATATATAACAGCAGCCATTGACCGCTAGAGATGGGGGGTGGGGGGGCTGGAAGTTGATTTGTAGGATTCTGGTCCATCAGCCAGGTATCAGTAATCTGTGACTACTGGACAGGAGGCCTGTGAATATCCTTACCTCCTAGTTCTTTGTTGATAAGCCAAGCTGGCAAGCCAGGAGGTGATGAGATTCCCAGGTGTCCCCTCCAGTAGTCACAGATTACTGGCCTGGCCGGTGGACCAGAGTCCCACAAGTCGATTTTCTCTTCTCTAATGATCAGCACATTATTGCTCCAGTTAGTGATTGCATATTGCACTTACATTTCTGAACAAATTTATCAGGAAGTGCGGGGAACATGTGACCACTGCTTCCAGATTCCCAGACTGAGGCCAGTGGGGAGTCTAGGAAGTGGTGAAATAGGAGCAGGGCTAAATCTTTAAAGGGAGTATTCTTTTTGTGTTGTTTGATTTTACACTATTTTTGAGTAGTTAATTTTTTAATTACCATAACCCTTTAAATATGGCCCCATGTAATGTATTTTTTTTTTTTTATATATACAGAGCTTCAAGGTATGCTAGCTAGAAATTCGACATTTCTTATATATGCAGTGGAATGAAAACAAGCTCTTGTTGGAAGGAGACCAAGTAGTAAACATCAAAAGAGAAATGATAGACTGTATATTGAAAAAAAAAAAAAAAAAAAAAAATCTTGCAACTCTAAATCACTACCTTATGCATCTTCAGAGACTTTCTCGAAATATTCACAGATTTGTATGTAACTGACTGCAATACTGCATCCGAAAAACTTCAGCATTTTTAGAGAAAGGCATACTTTACAGCGCGGCTTGGTCCCCAACAAATATTAGACTAGTAATAACAAAACCAGGAAACATGTTTGACCAAAAAAAGAAGGGAAGTTAAGCACTAAATAGCGCAAAAGAACCCAAAACCGTAGAAGAAAACCAACTCCATATCAAATGCCAAAGAAGGAGAACAAAGGAGCGTCTAGGTTAATTAAAAGCAATAATATTTTATTATGTTTACAATATATAAAGATAGTGTGCATACAATAAACAAAAAAGTCAGTAATCAATAGTATGCATAAGGATGGTTAAAAAGTAGGCATCCCCCGGTGTGAGCTGCCCATGAAGACAATGTGCATAGTGGCAAAGAAATGCAAGTAGTAGGATATTTTTGTGCTAGAGGGCAACAGCACCCCACAGCATTTAGTCAAGTGTAACAGACAGCGCTTACCAATTCAGGACAGCAAACACCGGGTTGGATTCAGGAACAAAGACCCCCCCGACGCACGTTTCGCTTCTTCTGGTATTTGCTTTCTCAAGGGGAAGTAATTAGAGCAGTCACAAGGACCTTCAAATATAATTGGTTGCTGTGCACGTGAGATCATGAGTAAGACTCCATAGTTGAAACGCGTTGATCGTCCTTATTGGTGTGCCAAGTGTTCACAATGCAAAGATTTTTTGAAGAACGCTATATTGTTTCAGTTGTCCAATAAAGTCTCAAAAAGTTTGAACCACCTCCGCCTTCAGCTGGATCATTTCTCCTCTTGTCTCTAAAGTTTTTGAATGTCCCCAACCTGTAGCTCGAGTGCCACATGTGGCCCTTTGGCCCATGAGGTGTGGCTCGTGGCTTACTGCCAGCTTGGTGCGTTATCACCAGGTGTATCAAACAGCTATTAAAGGGAATCTGTCACCCCAAAATTTTCCTATAAGCTAAAGCCAACGGCATCAGGGGCTTATCTACAGCAGGTGCCGGTCCTCTCTGACCTTTCCCGGCACCTGTGCATTGCAGTACTTTGCTCTGCCCTCAGCAGGGCAGACAAAGTACACCTGCGCAAGAGCTACGGCAGGAATCAAATAAGAAGACCTCATCGTATGAAGATGGGAGGAGCTGAACCCGGACCACGACGCCCATCGGACCAGACCGCACTGGGACCGCCCCTGGGTGAGTATAATCTAACTTGTTTTTCTTATCTTTCAGGTTACATTGGGGGCTTACCTACAGCATTATAGAATGCTGTAGATAAGGTTAGTTTAAAGTAAATATAACGGGGTAATAGTAATATCTATGTAATCATGGGTTACCCTAAAAACACGAATTTTATTAAATATATCTCTAAAAAGCCAACAACCAATGGCTCACCAAAAACGAAAAACAACACACCGTGAACAAACTAAAGTGGGGGGAATAGTCAGCCCTATTGAATGTCTATGCTGAATGGCTGCCTATCTGCGGGGGTAGGCACCCTAGGGGAAGCGTTATGGCGCCCCCGCTCCGCGATGGCTGACCCTGGGGTCCCTAGATGAGCCCTGATACATCCACGGGGTCCTGCTACCCGGACAGTATTGTACTAAAGGTACCCCTATACACTATACATAGACCATTCCTATCTCTAGGGAATCCTACACCCCACACTGTGTATATTTAAAAACAACAGGAGAACATGTGACTTAGGCATCTCGGTAGCAGAATTTTAAGTGTATCCCTAATTTTGAATATACTTGGACACACAATATATCTACCCTAGATCTTAGGGATATATTTGTTCTTAGCTCCAAATGCACAGCTCACTGTCATACCCAGTTAGTAGAGTTGCATATATACAAGACAGTTAACCATGTATTCCGGATACATTAAATCAATTGTATCTCAGCTCGGAAACAGCTGCATACCTCCTATTTAGAGTGAGATCACTGCAATGGTACCGAGAGGTAGGAGTTAATTTGTATGGAGTTATGAAGTGTACGCAGGCATCCGGTGTATTGAGCACTTTGTGCAGACTGAATGGTTCTCCCTTAAGGGGTTCCCTTAAGAACAGCAGATAATATCCCTTTCTGCGCAGACGCGGAAATGCCGGCACGTAATAGAAAACATCTAGGCGATAGTCAAATACACGCAGGCATCCTGGGAATACCCAGCGCATGCGCAAGAGACATCTATTTGGGAGCCTAAGGAACGCAGAATAGTGAGCGTTCCAGCTGACGCATGCGCAATCTGGGGGACGGAGGTATGCACACACCCCTGGAAGTAGCGGAGACGCCGGACATAGAGAGAGGATGGCAAGATTGAGGTGGAACTTTTCTCTCCTGACACGGTGGAATTTACCCTGGGCGCGCTCCCTGCCGATAAACAGGAAGCACAAACGAGTAATGGAGCTTCCGGTGTCCCGTCTTTAAAAACCGAGGTAACATCATTGAGACTCAACTTTATCACACTCTATCGAGAAACATGATTAGCAATCGAGCCTCCTGATGAGCCAGTGAGGCGAAACGCGTAGAGGCTAAAGCAGACAACAGGCGGGCGGCAGTTCATCTGAACGATGAGTATCAAACATTGAAGGCCTAATGGGCTCTAGCTCCTGCAGTATACTCCATCTACACTTTCGGCCTGGGACAGCTCATAGAATCCCACGGTATGCAGTACCATCTCTACGCTGATGACACGCAGATCTACCTATCCGGACCTGACCTCACCTCCTTACTTACCAAAATCCTGCACTGTCTGTCTATTTCAGCCTTCTTTTCTGCTCGCTTTCTACAACTGAACATGGACAAAACAGAATTCATCATCTTTCCCCCATCTCACTCTACCCTTCCACCAGACCTATCCATCAATGTCAATGGCTGCTCACTTTCCCCAGTCCCACACGCCCGGTGCCTCGGGGTGATCCTCGACTCTGCCCTCTCTTTGAAGCCACATATCCAAGCCCTTGCCTCCTCCTGCCGTTTCAAACTCAAAAATATTTCCCGGATCCGTGCTTTCCTTGACCGTCACACCGCAAATACGCTAGTGCATACCCTTGTCATCTCCCGCCTCGACTACCGCAACCTCCTACTCTCTGGACTCCCCTCTAGCACTCTGGCACCGCTCCAATCCATCCTACACTCTGCTGCCCGACAAATCTACCGGTTTTCCCGCTATTCCCCAGCCTCTCCCCTATGTCAAGCCCTTCACTGGCTTCCTATCGCCCAGAGACTCCAGTTCAAAACCCTCACAATGACATACAAAGCCATCCACAACCTGTCTCCTCCATACATCTGTGACATGGTCTCCCGGTACCTACCTACACGCAACCTCCGATCCTCTCAAGACCTCCTTCTCTACTCCCCTCTCATCTCTTCTTCCCACAACCGCATCCAAGACTTCTCCCGTGCTTGCCCCATACTCTGGAACTCTCTACCCCAACACATCAGACTCTCGCCTACCATAGAAACCTTCAAAAAGAACCTGAAGACCCACCTCTTCCGACAAGGCTACAGCCTGCAGTGATCCTGAAGTTACTGAACCGCCGCACAACCTGCCCTACCCTCTCCTAGTGTTTCATCACCCATCCCCTGCAGACTGTGAGCCCTCGCGGGCAGGGTCCTCCCTCCTTATGTACCCGTGTGCCTGTTATCTGCTCATGTTTAATGCATTTGTCTATATTTGCCTCGTATTCACATGTAAAGCGCCATGGAATAAATGGCGCTATAAAAATGTATAATAATAATAATAATAATAATATATTTAAAATGCATGAATAAGCTCTGAAATGTGCTGTTTATCACCATATGTAGGCACAAATGTTTGTACTGTATAGCTAATGCCAGGGTGGACAGTCACACTAGGCAATCTTACTAAAGAGCTGAGATACAATTGATTTAATGTATCCGGAATACATGGTTAACTGTCTTGTATATATGCAACTCTACTAACTGGGTATGACAATGAGCTTTGCATTTGGAGCTAAGAACAAATATATCCCTAAGATCTAGGGTAGATATATTGTGTGTCCAAGTATATTCAAAATTAGGGATACACTTAAAAATCTGCTACCGAGACGCCTAAGTCACATGTTCTCCTGTTGTTTTTAAATATACACAGTGTGGGGTGTAGGATTCCCTAGAGATAGGAATGGTCTATGTATAATGTATAGGAGTACCTTTAGTACAATACTGTCCGGTAGCGGGACCCCGTGGATGTATCAGGGCTCATCTAGGGACCCCAGGGTCAGCCATCGCGGAGCGGGGGCACCATAACGCTTCCCCTAGGGTGCCTACCCCTGCAGATAGGCAGCCATTCAGCATAGACATTCATAAGGGCTGACTATTCCCCCCACTTTAGTTTGTTCACGGTGTGTTTTTCGTTTTTGGTGAGCCATTGGTTGTTGGCTTTTTAGAGATACATTTAATAAAATTCGTGTTTTTAGGGTAACCCATGATTACATAAACAATGCTGTAGATAAGCCCCTGATGCCGGCGGTCTTAGCGTATAGGCGAATTTTGGGCTGACAGATTCCCTTTAAGAGTAGATCTCTAGATGGTCACTTTTGTAAGTGGCCCTGCACAGAAGAGCAGATCTGAATGGGGGTAAGATTAGAAACCCTGGAGCTTGGCATACTGCCTTGGTGTGATTTCAGTGGAAAAGCTTTGGCTGTCATTATACAGGTAATTTGGGGGCTCTGGGTATCACTACTGTGACTGAGGCAGGAGCTGAATATGGCTCTGAAGGTCAGAAATGAAAGGGACCTCTGGCCCAGACAAAGTCCTGACCTCAATTAAAGATGTCACGAGTTGACAAAAATGCAACAAGAGGAAGCATATGGAACACATCACAATATCTGGTCAGATAGTTATAGCACCTTTTCTATTAACTATAAAAGTATACCTATTTAACTTGATCTGGAATATAAAGGGTTAAAATGATCCTGACTACCTACTGTTTCTAATAAAATATACAGCTGACAATTTAACAGCTTTCTGAGTTTTCTTTAAAGCACTCTAAGGAATTGATGTTGAGGAAAAAGTGCTGTTATGGCATTTCTTGGCTGGAGCAAACATGCATTTAAAGTACAAGTCCATTAATTATACAGTTTCACTTAAAAGAAGAGTTTGCACATCTCTTGTCTACAGTGGGACATTCTGAAAATGACAGTCACGACGCTTTCCCAAGTAAAATTACTTTTAATACAGAGAACAGTCCTTGTTTTGTTGGACTGCATTTAATACAATTATGCTGCATGGCCAAGGCCACCTGCTATTACTGGCCTACTCTAGAACACACAGCTAGACCAGACTGTAAATCTGGTCATCGCGGTAAAAAAAATGAGCATGTTCATTATTTTTGCGGATTTTCTGCGTTTTTCCCGCAATTCCATGCATTTGGGAAAAAACGCACAAAAAAACGCATCAAAAACGCGGTAAAAACGCATGCGGATTTCTGGCAGAAATGTCCGGTTTTTGTCAGGAAAATTTCTGCAAGAAATCCTGACGTGTGCACATACCCTAAAGCTTGAGGTTGTATTCACATCATTTTAGGCTATTGTGAATGGCTCTGATGGAGCTTATGCCTGAAGCTCTGGAAAATGGGATTCAGATGTTTGTGTCAATGGGACCATTGACTTAACCCCTTCATAACCTGCGCTGTACCAAAAAAAAAACCAACAAAAAAACTCTTATTTGTGTGAATGTTTTACCAATCAAGTCGCTTTTAGAAGACCAACCTAATTGAAGTATATGATCCTGCTTATTAATGCATGGTGCATGTCATATTGATGTAAATTCAAGTGTGAATACATTCTGTGCACCCATCTGTTTTATCATTTCAGCCCTGTACACAAAACAAATATCCAGGGCTGCATTCCAGTTTTCTCAGAATCACACCATTCTAATCAGACTGGAGACAATCGAGATTGGATCAACCTGACTAAATGATTTTTCCAGTTTAATTAAATGGCATAAGCATGAAAAGATAAGACTAAATGAAAATTGCAACCTAAAAAAAAAAAAACCCTGCCATTACATCATCACATCTTATGCTCTTATTGGAAAGACACATTGTCAGGCTTTGACAGGTACTACACTAAATTATTTATTATGTCAGCATAATTTTGATTATATTAATAATTGATAAGGATTTTTTACTTTTACATGACTATATCTCACAAGAATTTCCACATCAGAAACTGTTAATGTCATTCAATTCTGATGCCGCGCATCTATGACATGGTGGTCTGTGCTGCACGAGAGTCTACTCTATTTAGACGGGAAAACAGATCGGTGACATCAATGAACTAATAAATAACTTCATGACAACAGAACAAAGCTAACATATTTCAGAGAACATTCAGGGGAATTGAACGTAGGAACTTTCATTGTACTTTTAAGTCCAGGAATTTCATTGGTTTTCGATGACCATTCTGTGTTTTTATGGCTAGATTAGTGCAGCCGGCAACACCATTCCTGACACCCAAAAATGTGGAACCCTACGTGACTGCGCAATGTAAGGGTTCAAAAGACTTCAGTAGCAGAGTGACTGCAGTCTTGTAGTGAATGACACAAAACCCCTTTAAATGGAGTCCAACATTTACATGTATCCACTGGAAAGCAAACCTGGCTTAGCCGACATCGTTGCAATAGTCAAAGGCATCCTAAGGGTCTGTTTACACGTACCCACGGGCGGCATTAGAGGACCACCAATCAGTTGTTTCATAGCCTATTTAAACAAGCAGACCACAGTAAACCATTCACGCTGAGCAATCTAATAGATCGCTCAGTGTGTATAGGCTGTAGACTAAGGTTTCATCAGATACCTTTCATCCAAGCAAGAACTTGATAGACAACCATATAAATGTATGAGTAAGAAAATGATATATATATATATATATATATATATATATACAGTGGGGCAAAAAAGTATTTAGTCAGTCAGCAATAGTGCAAGTTCTACCACTTAAAAAGATGAGAGGCGTCTGTAATTTACATCATAGGTAGACCTCAACTATGGGAGACAAACTGAGAAAAAAAAATCCAGAAAATCACATTGTCTGTTTTTTTATCATTTTTTTTGCATATTATGGTGGAAAATAAGTATTTGGTCAGAAACAAACAATCATGATTTCTGGCTCTCACAGACCTGTAACTTCTTCTTTAAGAGTCTCCTCTTTCCTCCACTCATTACCTGTACTAATGGCACCTGTTTAAACTTGTTATCAGTATAAAAAGACACCTGTGCACACCCTCAAACAGTCTGACTCCAAACTCCACTATGGTGAAGACCAAAGAGCTGTCAAAGGACACCAGAAACAAAATTGTAGCCCTGCACCAGGCTGGGAAGACTGAATCTGCAATAGCCAACCAGCTTGGAGTGAAGAAATCAACAGTGGGAGCAATAATTAGAAAATGGAAGACATACAAGACCACTGATAATCTCCCTCGATCTGGAGCTCCACGCAAAATCCCACCCCGTGGGGTCAGAATGATCACAAGAACGGTGAGCAAAAATCCCAGAACCACGCGGGGGGACCTAGTGAATGAACTGCAGAGAGCTGGGACCAATGTAACAAGGCCTACCATAAGTAACACACTACGCCACCATGGACTCAGATCCTGCAGTGCCAGACGTGTCCCACTGCTTAAGCCAGTACATGTCTGGGCCCGTCTGAAGTTTGCTAGAGAGCATTTGGATGATCCAGAGGAGTTTTGGGAGAATGTCCTATGGTCTGATGAAACCAAACTGGAACTGTTTGGTAGAAACACAACTTGTCGTGTTTGGAGGAAAAAGAATACTGAGTTGCATCCATCAAACACCATACCTACTAAAAAGCATGGTGGTGGAAACATCATGCTTTGGGGCTGTTTCTCTGCAAAGGGGCCAGGACGACTGATCCGGGTACATGAAAGAATGAATGGGGCCATGTATCGTGAGATTTTGAGTGCAAACCTCCTTCCATCAGCAAGGGCATTGAAGATGAAACGTGGCTGGGTCTTTCAACATGACAATGATCCAAAGCACACCGCCAGGGCAACGAAGGAGTGGCTTCGTAAGAAGCATTTCAAGGTCCTGGAGTGGCCTAGCCAGTCTCCAGATCTCAACCCTATAGAAAACCTTTGGAGGGAGTTGAAAGTCCGTGTTGCCAAGCGAAAAGCCAAAAACATCACTGCTCTAGAGGAGATCTGCATGGAGGAATGGGCCAACATACCAACAACAGTGTGTGGCAACCTTGTGAAGACTTACAGAAAACGTTTGACCTCTGTTATTGCCAACAAAGGATATATTACAAAGTATTGAGATGAAATTTTGTTTCTGACCAAATACTTATTTTCCACCATAATATGCAAATAAAATGTTAAAAAAACAGACAATGTGACTTTCTGGATTTTTTTTTCTCAGTTTGTCTCCCATAGTTGAGGTCTACCTATGATGTAAATTACAGACGCCTCTCATCTTTTTAAGTGGTGGAACTTGCACTATTGCTGACTGACTAAATACTTTTTCGCCCCAGTGTGTGTGTGTGTGTGTGTGTGTGTGTGTGTGTGTGTGTGTGTGTGTGTGTGTGTGTATATATATATATATATATATATTTATATATATAGAGTGACGCTCCCGGGAGATCGCGGTGTGCGTTCACACTGAACGCACACCGCGATCTCCAACAGACAAGCAGGGACCGCCAGGAGGGTGAGTATCAGCCATATTCACCTGGCCCCGTTCCACCGCTGAGCGCCGCCATCTTCCCGGTCTTCGGTCTGTGACCTTCAGTTCAGAGGGCGCGGTGATGCGCTTAATGCGCGCCGGCGCCGCCCTCTGACTGAACAGTCACAGACCGAAGACCGGGAAGATGGCGGCGCGCAGCGCTGGAACGGGACAGACAGGTGAGTATAGGAAGTGTTGGGGGGCCTGAGCTGGCGGCGATACCTGTTATGAAAGGTAATTCAGTACCACAATGGACATAGAGGTCAGCGCACATACAGTGACCTGGCAATAACCCAAAAAACAAAAACGAGCTCTGAGACGTGGGAACTCTGTTGACCGCAATCCCTAATCCTCTCCAACAACACTAAAGGCAGCCGTGGTTTGCGCCTAACGCTCCCTATGCAACTCGGCACGGCCTGAGAAACTAGCTAGCCTGAAGATAGAAAATAAGCCTACCTTGCCTCAGAGAAATACCCCAAAGGAAAAGGCAGCCCCCACATATAATGACTGTGAGTTAAGATGAAAAGACAAACGTAGAGATGAAATAGATTTAGCAAAGTGAGGCCCAACTTTCTGAACAGAGCGAGGATAGGAAAGGTAACTTTGCGGTCAACACAAAACCCTACAAAAACCACGCAAAGGGGGCAAAAAGACCCTCCATACCGAACTAACGGCACGGAGGTACACCCTCTGCGTCCCAGAGCTTCCAGCAAGCAGAAAAAAAACAAATTGACAAGCTGGACAGAAAAAAACAGCAAACAAATAGCAAAGAGGAACTTCGCTATGCAGAGCAGCAGGCCACAGGAACGATCCAGGAGGAAACAGGTCCAATACTAGAACATTGACTGGAGGCCAGGATCAAAGCACTAGGTGGAGTTAAATAGAGCAGCACCTAACGACTTCACCACATCACCTGAGGAAGGAAACTCAGAAGCCGCAGTACCACTTTCCTCCACCAACGGAAGCTCACAGAGAGAACCAGCCGAAGTGCCACTTGTGACCACAGGAGGGAGCTCTGCCACAGAATTCACAACAGATACCGGCACCTAACCCCCACAGCGTGCCGGTGTCCCCGCCTGCTCAGGCCCCCCAGCACTCGGCGCCGAGCGGGTCAGAGGCAGTATGGGGACGCAGGATGCAGCAGCACATAAGGATGGGGACGCAGGATGGAGCAGCACATAAGGATGGGGACGCAGGATGCAGCAGCACATAAGGATGGGGATGCAGGATGGAGCAGCACATAAGGATGGGGACGCAGGATGGAGCAGCACATGACAGGATGGGGACGCAGGATGGAGCAGCGCTTGACAGGATGGGGACGCAGGATGGAGCAGCACATGACAGGATGAGGACGCAGGATGGAGCAGCGCATGACAGGATGGGGACGCAGGATGGAGCAGCGCATGACAGGATGGGGATGCAGGATGGAGCAGCACATGACAGGATGGAGACCATATACCAATATAAATGCTCGCCACCCGGGCGTAGAGCGGGTTCAATAGCTAGTGTATATATATATATATATATATATATATATATATATATATATATATATATATATATATATATTCAATGGTGTACTATAATTTAGGCTATTTGGATAGAACTACAGCCATCTAAAACACTAGAGCCAACATAGATGTAAATAATTTAAAATGTAATTTAGTCTTTAGTTTCAACTAGGCTAAAGTAAAAAGGATAAAAATTAAATTTAATGCATATTTTGTGCCTTTCCAAGATGGTAACCACAGCCGAGCACTAAGAACATAAAAGGATCATCTCAGTTTTGCCAGAAAACATCTTGATTCCCAAGATTTTTGGGAGAATAGTCTGACGAGACAAAAGTTGAACTTTTGGGAAGGTATATGTCCCATTACATCTGGCGTAGAAGTAACATAGCATTTCAAAAAAGGATCATCATACCAACAGTAAAATATGGTGGTGGTAGTGTGATGGTCTAAGGCTGTATTGCTGCTTCAGGACCTGGAAGACTTGCTGTGGTAAACCATGAATTCTGCTGTCTACCCAAAAATCCTGAAGGAGAATGTAAGGCCATCTGTTCATGACCTCAAGCTGAAGCGCTCTTGGGTTGTGTAGCATGGCAATGATCCAAAACACACCAGAAAGTCCACCAGAAATTGCTTAAGAAAAACAAAATTAAGAGTGGCCTAATCAAAGTCCTGACCTTAATCCAATTGCATTGCTGTGGCATGACCTTAAAAAGGCGGAGCATGTTCGGAAACCCTCCAGTGTGGCTGAATTACAACAATTCTGCAAAGATAAGTAGGCCAAAATTCCTCCAAAGTGTTGTAAAAGACTCATTGCCAGTTATCGCCAACACTTGATTGCAGTTGTTGCTGCTAAGGGTGGCCCAACCAGTTAATGGGTTTAAAGGGCAATCCCTTTTTCACACAGGGTCCTGTATCTCTTTCCCTTAATAAGGTACCCTTACACTAAACGATTTATTAACTATCACGACCAGCGATACGACCTGGCCGTGATCGTTGGTAAGTCGTTGTGTGGTCGCTGGGGAGCTGTCACACAGACAGCTCTCTCCAGCGACCAACGATCAGGGGAACAACTTCGGCATCGTTGAAACTGTCTTCAACGATTGCGAAGTCCCCTGGTAACCAGGGTAAACATCGGGTTACTAAGCGCAGGGTCGCGCTTAGTAACCCGATATTTACCCTGGTTACCATTGTAAAAGTAAAAAAAAAAAAACAGTACATACTCACATTCCGATGTCTGTCACGTCCCCCGGCATCAGCTTCCAGCACTGACTGTCAGCGCCGGCCAGCCGTAAAGCAGAGCACAGCGGACCAGACAAAGTACACCTGCACAGGAATGCAGTTGGGGGGGGGGGCACTGTAAAACTAATATAGGACAAGTGATCCACATGAAGCAGGGCAGGAGGCCTGCAATTGCAACCAGAGAGGAGGATACGCCTAAACAAGACCAGCGATGACCATTGGACCAGGACACACCGTATGTGGTAGACAATAAAAGGTATTGTTTTGTTATGCAGAGGGGATTGGGGACTCATATACAGATTACTAGAATACTGTAAAATACTGATTACATATTTCTATGTAATCTGAGGTCAGCATGAGGTAGGGGTTAAAACACAGATTTTTATAATGTGTCTCATGTCAGGCTGTGTGCTGTTTACTTATAATGAAGCTTTTATCACCTGGTGATGATCCTTGCCTAGACTGCTGCAGCTCATGCATACTAGTCAGACTCCGCCCCCTCCTGTGTAAACCAACTCCCTGTCAATAGGCTGTGTACAAAGAGTGTGGTGTGGGTGGGGTCAGCTTTCTGAGCTCTGCTTCATCCTACATCTAAAAACTCTGTCAGAACAGCTACACCCAGTAAACTAACTTCTATGATTCTATTCTGCCTGAGATATTTTAGTGAATCCTGCATTGAGCAGGGGGTTGGACACCATGACCCTGGAGGTCCCTTCCAACTCTAATATTATATGATACATTGTTGGAATTAGCTTCTCTTTGCCTACATCATGCTACTCCCAAATGAGGTAACAAAAACCTAAAAACCTGCTGTTATATTCCTTTTAATACTAATATAAGACTACAAGAGTGGCTCATATTAAAGTATTTGGAGTGATACATTTCTGGGAAGCGTTCTATGTCTCCAGTGTGGATTATTCTGAAATTAACCATATAGCTTTGCTTAATTCGGAATCCTTTATTTATTTGTTGAAGTAGTAACTGTCATTTTATTTACATTTTTATTTTCATTTTATTTTAACTTTGTAATATCTGCTTCTTTCTCCTCCTGGACTGAACTTTAATTTTCAAAATTCCCAGGGAATATCTGAACATATACGTCCCTCTTACAGAGAGGAAATGGAAGTTGGTGCTCATATTTCTATGGAGATTTGTAACTGTATTCAGCAGAACTTGCAGCAGTCCGTTCCTGCCTTTAGCTCCCCCTCCATAAAATTTTAAAAGCTCCAACTGTCATATTCTCTCTCAGTAATGGGAAATGGGTCTTCACTGAATACAGATTTTACCCTTTAAGAGTGAAAGATCAATCCAGAAGGCAAAACAAGCAAATTTCTCTGAAAAGATATATTACAAAGTTGATTTTTTTTTCATGTCTACTATCTAATATATAATTGCCTAGAATACTACTTCCTGCAATTTGTGCCAACTTCCGTGGCTTTGTCCGGAGCTAATGTCCGGAGATTAATTGCCTAGAATACTACTTCCTGCAATTTGTGCCAACTTCCGTGGCTTTGTCCGGAGCTAATGTCCGGAGATAAGTGACGTCAACAGTGTCCAGTGTCTGATTGGTTGCCGCCTGCTGCGAGCAACAAATCAGAAACGTGCCGTACTGTGACACACAGTTTATATATAAAACTAGATGGCAGCCCAATTCTAAAGAATCGGGAGTCTAGAATCCATATATACTTTATTTATTCAAATGTAAGAATAATACAATTAATAAATAATAGTAAGAAAGAACAAAAATAATAGGCAGTATATGGAGAAAACACCAAACAAAAGTTCAAAATTGGTGTGAAAATGTCACTGAACCACTTCACAACTAAATATATATAGTTTTGGTAAATGGTATTATCATTTTTTTGACGAAATTCGGCAGGAGCTTGAAGAGCAACGTCACTGGGCCCGCCTCCACGCAGTAGAAACTTGCTGTGAGGTAAAAATTCAAAAATCACACCAAAATGGCGGGCGGAGTGTGTCACAGTACGGCACGTTTCTGATTGGTCGCTCGCAGCAGGCGGCAACCAATCAGACACTGGACACTGTTGACGTCACTTATCTCCGGACATTAGCTCCGGACATTATCTCCGGACATTAGCTCCGCACATTAGCTCCGGAAGTTGGCACATATTGCAGGAAGTAGTATTCTAGGCAATTATATATTAGATAAAAATTAAAGGGAACCTGTCATGTGAAAATACGCTATTAACCTGCCGATATTGGGCTAATCTGCCGGTTAATAGCATTCTTAACCTGCTTGGCTTCAGCACTTCGGGTCCTGCTACTGGGAGAAAATGAACTATATTCTGTTGGCAGCATTTAGTTATAGGGGTGGCGCAGGTGTGGGTTCAGTCACCGCTCTGTATATAGTGAGCAGCAGCTGTAACCGTGCACCCAACACTGACTGACAACTCCGCATTAGAGCCGGTTGTCAGTCAGAGCAGGGGTTGCAGTTACAGCCACCGATCTCTACACACCGCTGTGTCAAATTTTGAGCCTGCTGTCAGTCAAAGCCAGTCACTGAAACACAGAAGGGTGACTGAAACCGCGTCAGTGCCACCCGTATGATGAAGTCAAATGCTGCTGGGAAGAATAAAGTTAATTTCCTCCCTGCGGCAGGACTCTAAATGCTGATGCCGTATGCTGTCAGAATTAACTATTATCCTGCAGATTAGTCCATATCGGAAGGTTAATAGCATTTTTTTCCATGACAGGTTGCCTTTAAAATGACAGATAACCTTGTATAGTTTTATTTTAATGCAATATACACACACACACATTGTCAGTAAGACCATTCAACACAAACTGAAGTATGTGTGACCTTAAGCCGAAATTATTTCACCAGAGGAAGACTGCGCGTCTGCCATGCATGTAACAGAGGCCTTCCTTTATGGAGCACACTACTACTGTTTTCCCTCACGCAGTGGGGGGGGGGGGTCGCTTGCATTTCCTGCTTGCTCAGTGCAAACAATGGACATGTCCAGCAGTCGCTGCATCCGCACAGTCAGCGCTGAGACTGATGAGCTCTTTCATACAAACAAAAAAAGAAAAATTAGAAGAGAACACATTGAATCTTCCCATCGGCATACAATCAGATGGTGAGCACTTGGCCCTCAAGAAATGAAGCAACAACTGGGGAATAATAGTAAATGACTCCTGTCTTCTTCTATTATTCAGTCTCCGCCTATTGGAAAAATTAACCCTTTCATAAAGATATATTTCTGCATGATGGCTTTCTAAGATACCAAATGCTCTTCTGTTACATCTACATGACCGGCCAGCTAATAAGGGAATTAATTGCAAGTTTCATTAATAAGATTCATTATTTGTTATGGTCACTTTGCATACAGAGAAGAAAATGTAGTTACTAGTTAACACTAATATGAATTTAAAGATGGCATTTAATGTCTCCCACTATTAATGTGCCAATGTTATCTGGATTGGGCCATACAACATATTGATAGTGAGCGGTATATGCCAAGATGATTTGCCATACAAACATAATTTTAGGTTTACAGTCTGCAAAAGGTAAAAGTACGATATGTTACTATATGGCAAATTGGCTTGGCCTTTCGTAGCAACATATCAAGTCACCTATAAAATTATTGCCAATCTTCTGTCACCACAGGCTACTGGGCTGGTTGATTTAAGACCTTTTGAAAGTAATGCAATAATAATTTTATTTATATAGCGCCAACATATTCCGCAGCGCTTTACAAATTATAGAGGGGACTTGTACAGACAATAGAAATTTTTTGCAATGCAAAATTGCAATATGGAAATAGGAAATCCTGGCAACAATGTACAGAGATCCATCTTGCTTTAAATGTGGGATGGAGAAAGGGGAATTGGATTATATGCTATGGAGTCGCTTAGTGATTAGGTTGTTACAACTATAGGTAATATTTATAGAATCAATATACCCCTGGATCCAAATACTTGTGATCTAGAATGAGATTATTTTTAGCATCTATCAAAAGAAAAACAAAAATAGTGGGATTAAAGCTTCCATATTGTGCTAAGAAAATAATCAATTAGCAATTGAGAAAAGAGTTTAAGATGCTATATGAATGTTGGAGGAATGCTGAGGGGAGAGGTTTGGGGGCGGATAAAATAATAATCCATGGCAAAAATGTCCTTAGGATAAAGGAGCTGAGAATGTAACCAGTGATTATGATATAGATCAGTGGCCCCAATCTTTCCGTCCTTGAGAGCCACATTCAGTTCTGAAAGAGGGTTGCCAGGTGCATCCAGCTCCCTCATTACTCACGGTAGTGAAAACCAGAGCCCCCATTACTGGTATAATGGTGGTCACCAAGTCTTTTCCTACAGAAAACACCTACCTTGATCCAGGGGTTCCCACAATACCCTCATTCAGTATTCTCACATCAAGCAGTTCCACCACACTGTCGCATCCAACTTCAAGCATCTCCTTTGACAGGTAGTATCCTCATGTCTCCTGCTTACCATACTCAAATTATCTCAAAACTCCGGAGTCCAGTATCTGTGCATCCAGATCTCCTCTTCTGTGAGGGCTACTCTCCATCTGGAGACACACCCTTCATAGCTCTATGCTAGACCTGGTGCTAGGACACTAAACCAGCAGATAACCGTGAACCATACATCATGGCTCCATGACCAAAATGTGCCTACATAGCCACAGGTTGGGGACCCCTGCTATAGGCACAGTTAGGGCCAGATTCATCATTTGACTTTTTTTTGGTCACCTTCTCTGTCTTGTGGTGATCTTTATTCTGTCTTGATTGACATTTATATTGAATTCTTCAAAATGGGCCGAAAAAAAAAAATGCCCATTTCATCTTTATCTAATGTCTTCTTAGAGCAAAAAGTGACATACTCCATTAAAATAGCACATGCAGCTGGAACTTTTTTTGGGGAGGGGTAGTAAGTGATGGTGGTAAGTGACGTATACTTGTGCAAAAATGTTGCGCTTTAGAAAAAAAAAAAAAGTTGAAATTGATGAAACAGACATACAGAAAATGAAGACTACTCCCATAAAGAAGAACATTAATTTGTGCCTTTTTAAGTCTATTTTAAGAAAATGATTATATATATTTTTGCTTGTGGAAGATATGCATCTCTTACAATAAAATTCAATCCAAAAGGTTACGTCAAAGAAAAAGTTTCCAATCCATTTAGTTTTGCATAACCTTTGAAAAATCAAGTCATTAAGGGTCTGTACATGATGGCATGCAGTTAACATGGCAGTCATAGTCAGGCTCCTAATTACCTCATTTTTCAAAAGATAGGTCCATGAGCAAATGAATGGATTTCGAACCCCTAACCATGCAATATAGGTATGGTAATCTGTAGTTCACACATGATGGGGAAATCAATTTATTTTGTAACATTTACAGCATCTATGAAATTAACAATGTTGTCCCAAAGTCTTATCAATCATGTAAAAACATAAGTTCCACCATTAGGATCAACAATAGCTGCAACCTAAAGCCTCTTCGACTAACAGTCCATAAAATCAAATTACAAAAGTTATAGCAAATCCTAGACACTCTTTGCAAGCACTGATGTAAAACAAATATATCGGAAGGTTTTGTGTATGAAGTGCTCTTTTGCAGACTCCTATTGGATATTTTAGTAGGCCAATCCAAAACTTCCATTTGAATTTTTAATTTTGTTTATTAGCCATTAAGAAGGTTGGAACTCATGGTTCCTTTTATAAGGCAATAGAAGAGTATGAGTGATATACAGTATGCAACACTAGGTAACCAAAAATAGCAAAACAAAAATAAATAAAACTCCACTAAAAACACATTTTTTACATTAAACTTTTGCATAACAAGTCAAAAGACTCCCAAATCTATTGAATCTGACTGGATGATTGAGGTATAATAAACATCTTAGATAGACTATCAAATAAATACAAATTATAGAGAGAAAATGTGGAGCATATACAGTATAACATTTCCCGAAAGAATCTTCCATACATGCCAAAACCAATGTGGGCAGTAATGGCTACTAAGATATATCTTGGGTGTCCATTCATCTGTAATAAGTGTATAGAACAGTGGTCTGGTTATATGGTCACAGTATAGGAGTTAGGAGTTCACAAATTACCACTTTTCATTAATCTGTTCATAAAACAGAATCCAAACATTGGGATTGATTTAGTATTTGGTTTTTCATTCCCAAATATGTTAGACATATATGTTAGTATTGATTTTCTTCTTGCTACCTGCTCAGAAATACCATTCCTCTTATCTTTCAAGAATCTCATGAGAATGCTTGGCACTCTGTCCTTTGTGGGGATGAGGGTCACACTATTGGGATATTAATTTTTGGAATTATATATGGCTCTAGGGGAGAGTTATTCTTATTTTCAGGAACTTTGGAAGGTTTTTGCCAACTGCTGATCATATTGTCTCCCTGGGATCATCTACTGCCAGACATATCTGACAATGGCTCTTTCAGAAAACACAGGAGCGATTGGCCGAACAAATGCTCCCATGCATTTGAGAGGTGGCAGCTGGCCAAACAATTGGCCAAACCATTGTTTGGCCAACAATCATCTAGTGTGTATGATAGCCTTAAGAATTATGTCAAATTTTAGGAGTTGTCTGGTTATAACTATTTGTGGTGCACCTAGTTATTAGGGTAAATGGGACAAATATTTTTAACATGTGGTATGGTGGTTAGATAATGCTGCTCATCATATAAATGTAGTTTTATGTAAAAAAAAAAAAAAAAACTGTTTTATGTGTTTATTATCATTCTCATTATGTAAAGCAAATGGTCTAGAGGTAGATGGAGACTATGAGAGCCATCACTGAAGTCATTTTCAAGGAAATAAACCTAGCAACTCTAGTAGCATATTACACTACTTTTTCTTTCTAGTTATTTTTAATTAAAAATGGAAAAGTGTGTTTTGTTTTTATTTCAAATAAAGGACTTTATACTTGCTGTGAGTATATTTCAAATATAACTATAGGATTAGTAATGGAGAGGCATCTTATAGATGCCTCTCCATTACCAAGCCGTGGGCTTGATGTCACCTTTGTATTGTCCGGTGACATCAACCCCACAAATATGAACCCCACTTGCCACCGCCACAAGGCAAGTGGGATACACCTTTTCTGGGGGCAGCAGGCTGCTATTTTTAGACTGGGTGGCCCCCAACATCCATGTCCCCTTACCAGCCTGAGAATACCAGCCCCCAGATGTCTGCTTCAGCAAGGCTGGTTGTCAAAAATGGGGGGGGACCCAACACTATTTTAACCCCTTTACCCCCAAGGGTGGTTTGCACGTTATGGACCGGGCCAATTTTTACAATTCTGACCACTGTCCCTTTATGAGGTTATAACTCTGGAACGCTTCAACGGATCCCGGTGATTCTGACACTGTTTTCTCGTGACATATTGTACTTCATGATAGTGGTAAAATTTCTTTGATAATACCTGCGTTTATTTGTGAAAAAAATGGAAACATGGCGAAAATTTTGAAAATTTCGCAATTTTCCAACTTTGAATTTTTATGCAATTAAATCACAGAGATATGTCACACAAAATACTTAATAAGTAACATTTCCCACATGTCTACTTTACATCAGCACAATTTTGGAACCAAAATTTTTTTTTGTTAGGGAGTTATAAGGGTTAAAAGTTGACCAGCAATTTCTCATTTTTACAACACCATTTTATTTTAGGGACCACATCTCATTTGAAGTCATTTTGAGGGGTCTATATGATAGAAAATACCCAAGTGTGACACCATTCTAAAAGCTGCACCCCTCAAGGTTCTCAAAACCACATTCAAGAAGTTTATTAACCCTTCAGGTGTTTCACAGGAATTTTTGGAATGTTTAAATAAAAATGAACATTTAACTTTTTTTCACAAAAAATTTACTTCAGCTCCGATTTGTTTTATTTTGCCAAGAGTTACAGGAGAAAATGGATACCAAACCTTGTTGTGCAATTTGTCCTGAGTACACCGATACCCCATAAGTGGAGGTAAACCACTGTTTGGGCGCATGACAGAGCTTGGAAGCGAAGGAGCGCCATTTGACTTTTTAATGCAAAATTGACTGGAATTGAGATGGGATGCCATGTTGCGTTTGGAGAGCCACTGATGTGCCTAAATATTGAAACCCCCCACAAGTGACACGATTTTGGAAAGTAGACCCCCTAAGGAACTTATCTAGATGTGTGGTGAGCACTTTGACCCACCAAGAGCTTCACAGAAGTTTATAATGCAGAGCCGTAAAAATAAAACAAAAATTTTTCCCACAAATATTTTTTAGCCCCCAGTTTTGTATTTTCCCTAGGGTAACAGGAGAAATTGGACCCCAAAATTTGTTGTGCAATTTGTCCTGAGTGCGCTGATACCCCATATGTGGGGGGAACCACCGATTGGGCACATGGGAAGGCTCGGAAGGGAAGGAGCGCCATTTGGAATGCAGACTTAGATGGAATGGTCTGCAGGCGTCACATTGCGTTTGCAGAACCCCTAATGTACCTAAACAGTAGAAACCCCCCACAAGTGACCCCATATTGGAAACTAGACCCCCCCACGAACTTATCTAGATGTGTTGTGAGAACTTTGAGCCCCCAAGTGTTTCACTACAGTTTATAACGCAGAGCCGTGAAAATTAAAAAATCTTTTTTCCCACAAATATTATTTTTTAGCCCCCAGTCTTGTATTTTCCCAAGGATAACAGGAGAAATTGGACCCCAAAAGTTGTTGTCCAATTTGTCCTGAGTACGCTGATACCCCATATGTTGGGGTAAACTCCTGTTTGGACACACGGGAGAGCTCAGAAGGGAAGGAGCACTGTTTTACTTTTTCAACGCAGAATTGGCTGGAATTGAGATCGGACGCCATGTCGCGTTTGGAGAGCCACTGATGTGCCTAAACAGTGGAAACCCCCCAATTATAACTGAAACCCTAATCCAAACACACCCCTAACCATAATTCCAATGGTAACCCTAACCACACCTCTAACCCAGACACACCCCTAACCCTAATCCCAACCCTATTCCCAACCGCAAATGTAATCCAAACCATAACCCTAACTGTAGCCTTAACCCTAACTGTAGCCTTTACCCTAACTGTAGCCTTTACCCTAACTGTAGCCTTTACCCTAACTGTAGCCTTTACCCTAACCCTAGCGGGAAAATGGAAATAAATACATTTTTTAAATTTTTTTTATTTTTCCCTTACTAAGGGGGTGATGAAGGGGGGTTTGATTTACTTTTATAGCGGGTTTTTTAGCGGATTTTTATGATTGGCAGCCGTCACTCACTGAAAGACGCTTTTTATTGCAAAAAATATTTTTTGCGTTACCACATTTTGAGAGCTATAATTTTTCCATATTTGAATCCACAGAGTCATGTGAGGTCTTGTTTTTTGCGGGACGAGTTGACGTTTTTATTGGTAACACTTTCGGGCATGTGACATTTTTTTGATCGCTTTTTATTCTGATTTTTGTGAGGCAGAATTAGCAAAAACCAGCTATTTATGAATTTCTTTTGGGGGAGGCGTTTATACCGTTCCGCGTTTGGTAAAATTGCTAAAGCAGTTTTATTCTTCGGGTCAGTACGATTACAGCGACACCTCAATTATATCATTTTTTTTATGTTTTGGCGCTTTTATACGATAAAAACTTTTATAGAAAAAATAATTATTTTTGCATCGCTTTATTCTGAGGACTATAACTTTTTTATTTTTTTGCTGATGTTGCTGTATTGTGGCTCGTTTTTTGCGGGACAAGATGACGTTTTCAGCGGTACCATGGTTATTTATATCTGTCTTTTTGATCGCGTGTTATTCCACTTTTTGTTCGGCGGTATGATAATAAAGCATTGTTTTTTGTCTAGTTTTTTTTTTTTCTTACGGTGTTTACTGAAGGGGTTAACTAGTGGGACAGTTTTATAGGTCGGGTCATTACGGACGCGGCGATACTAAATATGTGTACTTTTATTGTTTTTTTTTATTTAGATAAAGAAATGTATTTATGGGAATAATATTTTTTTTTTTTTCCATTATTTATTTAGGATTTTTTTTTTTTTTTTTTTTTTTTTTTACTTTTTTTACTTTGTCCCAGGGGGGGACAATACAGATCGGTGATCTGCCAGTTTGCACAGCACTCTGACAGATCACCGATCTGTCAAACAGCGCTGCAGCGTTACTAAGTGCCTGCTCTGAGCAGGCACTTGGTAAGCCACCTCCCTCCCTGCAGGACCCAGATCCGCGGCCATCTTGGATCCGGGACTTTCTGCAGGGAGGAGGTAAGAGACCCCCGGAGCAACGTGATCACATCGCGTTGCTGCGGGGGTCTCAGGGAAGCCCGCAGGGAGCCCCCTCCCTGCGCGATGCTTCCCTGCACCGCCGGCACATCGCGATCATGTTTGATCGCGGTGTGCCGGGGGCGGTCCGTGACCGCTCCTGGCACATAGTGCCGGATGTCAGCTGCGATAAGCAGCTGACACCCGGCCGCGATCGGCCGCGCTCCCCCCGTGAGTTCCGTCCATGTGGGGTGGGCTTTACTTCCCAAGGACGGAGTAGTACGTCTAATGGCAGAAAGGGGTTAAAAAAAAAAGTATTTATGTAAATAATTTTAAAAAAGCAGCATGGAGACCCCTCTATCCTTGAAAACCAACCTTGCTAAAGCTGACAGCTGAGTGCTGCAGACCGCAGCTGTCAGACTTGCCTAGCTGGTTATTATTATTTATTTAGAGTGCAGCTGCTGGGTGATGAAAACTCCCATCAGCCGCCGCCTGCTCTCGCTGTTATCAGTTGAACTGATTGAATGGAGGTAAACTTTGTACCTTTGATCACAGCTGCAGGCTGTCATTTTATAGCATGGCAACCGTGGCTCTCTGACTGGCAGTAATGATTTCTAGTCCTGATGGTCACAGTGACAGCTGCGGGTTCACACCAACATCTGGCAGCGTGTCCCTACAGTGCTCTGACCGAGTGTAATGATCTTACGGCAATTAAAACTGCCGGTAAGATCACAGCCTAAGTGAAAATTCGATCATTGACCAACTTTTGGGGAAAATGCTTGGGATTTCAAACACAAATCCGAATGTGCAACATTCGTACCGACTTGAAGATTGGAAAACATTTTTCCGAACAAGTTTGCTCATCTCTAGTAGAGAATAAGACTGAAAAAGGTTTCCTGGTTTCTCAGGGATGGAAGAAACCCGTTTCCCCATCCCCCCCCATCTTAAAGTTTTAAGCATTAATGTAAAAATAAAAAAAATACACCGATTCCATGAAAAGGTATAAAAAGAGAAAAACAAGGTAATACAAAAATAGGCAAACAGTTCTAAAGTAAAAAGGAAAAACCTAAATGTTTGCATCTAAAGTTGTTGTACAGTTTCCTTGAGGAAACATATTTCCACATATGAGAACACATTCCCATTGTTTAACCCATATTCTATATGCCTGGTCCTGGGCTCTAGTTTCCTGGATACCCTATATTGCATTATGAAAATTGCAATGCTGTGACTGGATTGTGGGCAAATAAAAAAATGGAGTACATTGCATATTAAATATCTAGCTTGTTTTTTTTCAACCTCCCCCTCCCTTTAGCAAATTAAAGATGTCCAGCTTGCAGGGCTGGACTGGCCATCGGGCACTTCTGGCAAATGCCAGAAGGGCCGGTGCCAGGAGTGGGCCGCTGCCGCTATCAGGGGTGCCTGGGCCAACTCCTCCCACCAGCGCAGACTCACCCCCCAATCGCCCGCCCCACTCCACCCCGCATTCAACTATACCGGCGTCCATGACGCCGGTACAGTTGAATGTAATGAAGGAGGAGAGAGCGTCCGCTGTCGCTCCCACTCACATCATTCCCCGCTCTGCCTCTGACACTATGGGTGTGCAATGACGTCATATCATCGCATACCTGCTGTGTGTCGGGCAGACTGCAGCTGCAGAGACCGGAGCCGGGAGCAGTGCGGGGCTGTTTGTTTGTTTTTAACATATCAGTGAGTGATAACTGGATTGTGGGGCAATTGGGGGGCTGTATTACATTCTATGGGGGGCTGTGCTGTATTACATTCTATGGGGGCTGGCGGCATTACATTGCTGTATTGCATTCTATGGGGGCTGGCTGCATTACATTCTATGGGGAAGGGCTGTATTACATTCTATGGGGGCTGTGCTGTATTACATTCAATGGGGGCTGTGCTGCATTACATTCTATGGGGGCTGTGCTGCATTACATTCTATGGGGGCTGTGCTGCATTACATTCTATGGGGGCTGTGCTGCATTACATTCTATGGGGGCTACATTATATTCCATGGGCGGTTGTATTATATTCTATGGGGGGCTGGCTGCATTACATTCTATTGGGTACTGGCTGCATTACATTCTATTGGGGGCTGGCTGCATTACATTCTATTGTGGTCTGGCTGCATTGCATTCTATGGGGGCTGGGCACTATTACATTCTATGGGGGCTGGGCACTATTACATTCTATGGGGACTACAATTATATTCTGTGGGGAGGTGGGCTGTATTACATTCTATGGGGGGGGCTGTATTATATTCTATGGGGACTGGCTGCATTACATTCTATGGGGCTGGCTGCATTATATTACTGTATTACATTCTATTGGGGTGGCTTTATTACATTCTATGGGGGCTGGCTGCATTACATTCTATGGGGCTGGCTGCATTATATTACTGTATTACATTCTATTGGGGTGGCTTTATTACATTCTATGGGGGCTGGCTGCATTACATTCTATGGGGACTGGCTGCATTACATTCTATGGGGCTGGCTGCATTATATTACTGTATTACATTCTATTGGGGTGGCTTCATTACATTCTATGGGGGGCTGGCTGCATTACATTCTATTCGGTACTGGCTGCATTACATTCTATGGGGGCTGGGCTGTATTACATTCTATGAGGGCTACATTATATTCCATGGGGGGTTGAATTATATTCTGTGGGGAGGTGGGCTGTATTACATTCTATGGGGGGCTGTATTACATTCTATGGGGGGTGATAGCATCATACTCTATGAGGGGGCTAAATTATATTCTATGGGGAGCTGCATTATACTACATGAAGAGGGCTGCATTGTATTCTATGGAGGGGCTACATTAAATTCTTTGGGGGACTACATTATGTTCTATGAGGGGGCTACCATATATATGCAGGGGCTGCATTATACTATATGAGGGGGCTGCATTATATTCTCTGGGAGGGTTACATTATACTCAGGGGGCTACAATATATTCTGTGGGGTGGCTGTATTATACTCTGGAGTGGAATCATTATACTACATGTGGGCTGCATTATACTGTATTGAGGACTATGGGGAATACATTATACTATATGAAGAACTATGGGGTGCATTATACTATGGGAAGTGAATTAAACTACATGGATGACAATGGCAGTGCATTATACTATATGGAGCACTATGAGGAGTGTATTATACTATTTGGAGGACTGTGGCAGTACATTATACTATATGGAGGACTGGAGTGTATTATACTATATGGAGGATTAAGGAGTGTATTATGCTATATGGAGGACTGAGGAGTGTATTATACTATGTGGAGGACTGTGGTGAACATTATAATACATGGAGGACTATGGGGTGTATTATACTAAACAAGCAAAATGCTGCCTATTCATCGAGTGATTGGATTGTTTATGTGGGAACAGAAATCCGTGTTCTCAGCAGCACATTGCCGGACAGATTGATCTAATTTTGAGATTGTTCTGTTCCCCATCATTCTTTCTCAGTTGGTGTAAAGAGGCCGGGAAAGAAGCAAACGACTTCAGTATTGTCGATCACACTCGTTTAGCGGCCTGAGATCAGCGCATGTAAATTCAGCAGAAATGCTTCACAGGGAGATGAGGCAAGGATGATGACAGTTGTAGTTAGCACCCGACGCCTGGGAATAGCGCTAACTCTACTGCTTTTCCCAGCCACCAAAGCATTTAATTCTGGTATGTTAAATGATTTTTAGGGTTGATGTCAGCTGCGTAATGTCAGCTGCAATCAATCCCTGGTGTAAGTAGTGGAGATGTGTCTGTCAGACACCCCCACTACTAGCCCAGACCTGGCGAGACCCAGCGACTCTGAAGAACGGTGATGGTAGTAGCAATTCCGCTCTTCACCATCGCCGAGCTCAGCGCAAGACCCGTAATATCTGAAGAGTGGTGACGTTACTGATGTCACCGCTTTTCAGAGTCACCGGGTCTCATGCTGCGCAGCGGAACCAAAAGAGGCTGAATGAGGTTCCACAGCCTTTGGTCATCTCATCTCTTCATTATCTACGAGATCCAGTTATGTAGGTAAAGTAGCGTCTTTTCTTGGTACTGCAACTAAAAGCAGTAAATAGGACTGAGCGGTAATGCTGGATACAGCTGTGATTATATGTTATATAGTCGTGTTACACTCCCCTCACTTCTTGTAACCTACAAGTGTACAAAGAAATTATACAGTCACCATGTGACAAGTGGGCCTGTGTAACTTAAAATGCCAGGGCTGAATTTTAGTCCCAGTCTAGCCCTGCCAGCTTGTCTACAAAAGGACCATCTGCCAAACCTTTAAAGCTCTGGCTCACCAGGCCAAGGTGTTAGGAATAGTCCCCATCTTTTTCTATACTCTCTATTAGACAAACCATCATCAGATTTTGTTTCCAGTACCATCTATATGCTAATGACACCCAATTATACACATCACCCCACGGTAATACAAGACACCATGGATTGTCTGTTCATTATCTCTAACGTTATGTCCTCCCTCAATCTGAAAATCTTGTTTCTCCTCTCTCTCTGCTAACCCATCTATAACTGAAACTGCAGTTTAATTGGTTGGTTCAACCATAACACCTAACGAACACCGTCTTGGGGTCATATCTGACACAGAAGTTTCCTCTGTCCCCAATTGCCAATCACTCTTGCTCATACCAATGCACCTTAAAAACATCTCCAAAGTCTAAACCATTTCTCACCTTTGAAACTGCAAAAACCTCTTACTGTTGCTCATTCATTCTCATCTGGACTACTGCAACACTCTATTAATCAGTCTCCCTTACCCTCCTCTCCAATCCATACTCAATGCGCAGCCAGGGTCTTCTTCCTGTCCAGCTGCTACAGCAATGCCTCCACTCTGTGCCAGTCATTGAGCCGATTGTTTATTCACTAGAGAATATAATATAAACTTATTCTCACCCACAAAGCTCTGAATGGTTATGCACCACAATATCTCTTCCCTCATATTTGCCTTTCAACCTACCCATGCTCTCTGTTCTGCAGCTGATCTCAGACTAGCATCCTACATAAACCGAACCTCCCATCTCAATGATTTCTCTCATCCTTCAGTGATCACTTTTCCACAGGTCACTTTTGGCTCTCAGATTTTATCCAATGCAGACTGGAATGAAGAGTCACTACCGATGTCAGTTTAGGGCTTGTCTAGATCTCAGATCCAGTAAGCTTGCATCAGTCTGCTTTTCCGGTGCATGGCTATTCTGCTCTTCCCTTACCGAGTGGCACCCCTAATCCTACTAATCAATACCCGACACCACTGAACACTGCACTATTGCCCACTAATCTTTATTGAGTGTGTACACCATTTTTTTTTTAGCCACACATGCTCAGTGAAGTTTAGAAATCATTCACAGAAGGCATTAACAGTATTAGCAAAGTGGCATAGGCTGGGGGAGCAGTGCGTGGGTAAGGGAAAAAAATCAAAATGAGCATGTATAGAAAAAGCAGACTTGCACATGCTCATTGAAAGTGATAAAAACACCAGTCCTGAAACTGAAATACATGTGGAAATTTAAATCAAGCATGATGGAGGCTTCAAACAAATCATCATTGGAAGTGGAGGAATTTTGATGACAGGAATTGAACTGAGTAGGAGCAATATCTGGCCACTGGTTCATATTTTGTAGTGCATGTAAATGTACCTTCACATTATGGATAATGTGGGCTGCTGTTTTTAGTATCTGACAATGCTTTTAATGTAATTTGGCCATTTTCTATTGAAGTGCATTTTAAAAGGGGTATTCTTATGTTATTAAATAGCTTTAGATAGTGAGACAGCATAAAAATAAGCAAGTTTTCAATTTTCTAGCTGCTGTCATTCTCCTTCTATAAAAAGCTTTTATCTAATATACTGTACAGCTTGGTTCCATGGACCTCAGTCACCAGTGCCTAGCCGAGTGTGCCCACATTCCAGGAGATTAGTTAACTCCTGAGATCCCACCACTCCCTCAAGCCAATTTGATTTATTTACACTTTAACTGATCATCTCCCCATCCCTGCCTCTCAGGTCCTGAGCGGATATAAATCTTGCAGAATCAAGAGCCAGAAAAAACCACTGATAGCTAAATGTGTTACAGCAGAACTTACGCTGAGCTTTATAGCTCTACTAATACTACACTCCTGCCACTCACACGTTCAGTATTTGGTCAGTATTTTACACCGGTATTTGTAAGCCAAAATCAGGAGTGGGTTTAAAAAAAAAAGTGACACATGCTTCTATTATACTTTTCCGCTGATTGTTCCACTCCTGATTTTGGCTAACAAATACTTATGTAAAATACTGACCAAATACTGAAAATGGCCAAAGGAATAGTTCCTCCCCCCCCGAAGCCAGGAAATAAGGTGACAGCAGTACTCAAGAGACAACTTGAGAATAGCCCTATACAGCGCACTACCCCCAATTTATTTATAATTGTAATGAGATGGGTAATAAACTATCTCTGCATAAGAAACGATGGACTTCCTCCATAAAGTTCCTTCTCTCTCTCTCTCTGGTGGGCAGTAAGGGCCATCACGTCATACTGCATTTCCTTGCAGCAGCCTCTGGAGGGAAAATGTATAACCAATGGAATTTCCATCAGAAAAATCTGATTTCCCGGGATAGGAGTAGAGCTACTTCCATTTGAAAAAGGATTGTCATCATGAGACACTGAGACATCCTTTCTAAGGCTCAAGGGAATATAGAGTAACAGATAAACATGCTGCTTCCTTCCAAAACAGTGGCACACCTGTCCTCAAGTTATCAGTGGTATTGCAGTTCAACCCTATTCACTTTAAATGGAGCAGAACTGCAATATCAGACACAACCCTTTGGCAAGTGTGGGCAAATTTCTGGAAGAAAGGAGCCATGTTTTTTTCCTAATTCTGTATAACCATTTAGTGCATAAAGCATACACATTCACACCAGTCTCGTCAAACTAATTCTGTATTTAGTCTTTCATTGCAGCTATAAATGCCTTAAAACTTTCGATTCTGAAATGTGTCTTCAGTTAGCCTCAAACACAAAGTCATCGGGTCCCACCACCTCTTATCCAATCTGCATGGGCAGATATTATATAGAAAACTCATTCAGAATATAGGAGCTTTGGTTGATCCAATAATCATTTTTTAGCCATGACACTATAACTAAGTTGATCTGAAGACGAAACATGTAACCAACAAAAGAATGGTACCTGCTTTATGACAACTACATGTTAGTTTTACACTGGAGAAGATATACTGAAAATGGATGAAACACTATTAAAGCTGAGGTTTAGTATCACTAAATTGGTGTCACCAGAGAAGCATTGGTGCCATCACTGAAGTTGTTCAGGCAATAACTGGAATCGATAGACGCAAAGGGTCAAGTTATCTGTAACCCCAAGTAGCTCATACATCACTATGTGCCTGTGACCTGCAGTTAATTGACATGGATGGAAGAGCTAACACAACTTTCACCAAACAGCAAAGTGATAAATGTAACTGATGAAGACATTTATGTATTATATATTTTTTTTTATTACAAGATGCATAATAACCATCTTCAGAGATTAGCCATCGCTGAACCTTAATTTGTTACCTACATTATAGAAGACATAAAGATTGCATTATGCGCCGTGACAAGTATTTTATTAGTGGTTTCCCCTTCCATGAATTCAATGAGATTTTTCTTTACCACGCCCTGCACTTAATTCCAGTGTTGAATGGAAAATCATTAGCCCATGGTGGTGGAGTCCATTATATCCATCCGTGGTGCATTTCATTTCCAGTTACCTTATGCTATACTAAATAGGAAACATACAGTACATCCAGCTGTTTTTCGCCCAGGAGGAAAGCTGGTTGGAAATTTAAAATGGCTTAGATCAAGTCAGTAAGACCTTCTGTCATATTGCATTTCTAAGGTTTATCTTGAATCCCTTCATAAGGATTCTGAATGCCGTGTGTACATAGTCTTACATTGCAGAATCCCCCCCCCCCAAAGCCAACACTGGTTTAGTGAGTTCAAACACTACAGGGAATCTGACGTGAAAAAAAAAAAAAAAGGCAACCTAAAGGGTTAATGCTAACAGCTGATTTTTGCTCACAAAAATCAATTCTATTCTGCATAATAATTTACCTGCAGAGGCAAAGTACTGTAGTAACAAGTTTAGAGAGCAAACGTTACATGGAGATAAAACAGCAGGAAAAATAAACCGTACATGTGAAAAATAATAAAGGAAGCAAAAACTACCAAGAGTCAGTTGCAGAAGGAAAACATTTTCTTTTAAAGAGCTTGCAATCTACTGGAGTAGAAAGCATCCTCCGATAGATCTTTATCCAAGTTTAACTACTGCATTCAACCAGCACATGAGAGGTTAAAAGACGGTGCTCAGTCCTACTAAGCTGTTTTAACCCTTTGCGGCGCAACCTGAATGCATCTGCAGTGGAGGGGGTTAAACTCTTCATGTTCCTAGACAAAGGCACTGATGAACCCCCGCACAATGCGATGCAGCACACATCTGCAAACTTGGTGCCGCATTTTGACAGACCCATTTTGCAGCAAGTACTGCCGCCTTATATTACTGGTGCAATCTATAAAGAAGCTCCCCCACCATTTCAACCTGCCTGGATGACATCTCCTGGCAGCAAGAAATTAGTGGTTTCCTCCCTTAGATTGCTAGTAGTACAATGATTCCAGGAATTCCCATTGCAATCAATAAAGACCCAAATAGAAGCTGCCCAAGTTCACAGAAGCAGCTGGTTACATAGACCCCCTTCCAGCAGTGTCCCTGACATCATTCTAGAATATGGGATACAAGTTCAGCACCATGCAGTGAATGTCTCAGTGGGCACAGCATTGTATTGTGGCAGGGAGAATGCAATCCTATTATCCGACTCTCATTAATGAGACACCATGCAGAACACAGGGCACCATGAAAATACAGGCCAGAAGATTGCCATGCAGATTGCCTTTACCTTTCCGTTTGTGTAGAACAGCGGCGGAAATCGTGGACCCAATCCCTCTTCCAGTAGAGAATGGTGTATGGAATACTGCCTCAGCTGCTGCAGTAGTCTTGGTTGAGTAGCCTGGAAGGTAAAAGACAAAGCAAGAGTAGAGAGAGGTAAAAGAAAGTGCTACACTACATTTCCGCAGCTGACAGGTCTATGGGAAAGAAAGCAAATGCTCCTGTTGGATCCCTTGCTGGGCAGGCAATGTATGCGCACTCTCCTGGGCTGGGAATACTGGGAGAATCAATACACCTCATCAGCCAGAAGCTGTTCACTGCAGAACACGCCTGGTTATGCTATGAATGAATCTCCGACAACATGGCAAGGGAGTGCTCTGCACACACCATTCATGGGTTTCACAGCTCAGCCTTCCAGATCACTCATCTCATCATATATAAAATGTGTGCTGCAAGCGTCAAATCCGCCTCCATTTATGCATCCTATCCTCCAGCCTCATTATATCATTAATTCTTTATCAACATGACATAGGAATAATAATTTGCAGATGTGGCATTTTTTCTTTAAGTAGAGGAAGCGGCTTTATTCTGAGCTCGTCCTTATCTACATGACATTAGCCTTACCATTATTTAAGTAGTGATATACTTCATTATAACAGCTCATTACCTCCTGCCCACAATGCCTGCTCAAGTGTGTGAGACCGGATGCGATGGACATGGCCGCCACATGCTACCGCATTTAGTGGGTGACATTTTCAAATATCTTATCTATGGGAACAACGCGGAGAGCCACACATATCAGCTTATAGCCCGTTATGGAGTTTGCCTTGATGTTTTAATCAGACGCATAGCGATAAATGCACCGATGCCATAAAATATTCGTTCCCCCCCTCTCTCCCACATACTGGAGACTGTAGTAAGACAAACACAATTTAATTTTATAACCAATGCCCATACAATACATCTATAGTGACCATAAGAACTAAAGACTGAGAGATAAGGGAAATTTACCTAGTGAAATGCTTCACTATTAGTGATGAGCGAGTGTGCTCGTTACTCGAGATTTTCGAGCATGCTCCAGTGTTCTCCAAGTATCTTGGGCATGCTCTTAGATTATGTTTGTGTTACCACAGCTGCATGATTTGCGGCTGCCAGACAGCCTGAATACATGTGGGGATTCCCTAACAAACAGGCAATCCCTGCCTGTGTTCAAGCTGTCTAACAGCCGCAAATCATGCAGCTGCGGGGACACAAACATAATCTATGAGCACGCCCAAGATACTTGGAGAACACCCGAGTATGCTCAGTAATCTCGAGTAACGAGCACACCCGCTCATCACTACCATCACTACTCACTATGATGGGTTTACATGGCTGTGCTTGTCACGCATGTTTGTTAGTCCATGATCAGAGGTATACAGTCCATAGCGGTAGTCAACATGGCAGCTCAAGTTAGTTTACACTACGGATGTATTTCACAGCAGGTACAAAAAAATTTGCAAAATCTCGTGCCCTTTGCTGGCATTGAAAAAAACTGCAGATTTTCGGCAAACGAATATGCAGCAGAGAATTTGCTGCATTTTCGCACTGTGGGAGCTTAGCCTTATGCTGGGTTCACACAAGCATATACAAACATTTTCAGTTTTACATCCAGAAACAGCTGAAGATTTTTCATCTATATTTACACTTGTATGAAATACATATGTTCATTTTGTCCATCTCTATGGCATCTGTTTTTTACATGGACAAAGAAATAAAGAAAAAATGCAGTTGTGATCCTGTATGTGATCCGTTTTTTACTCACTTATTGCCTTATAATGTGCTAGCCTAATCAATGTAGTGCTTACTTCAATTTTTTACATGCAGGCCATCGGTCTATATGTAAAAACATTCATTTGGAGAAGATGGAGAAATTTTTTGATTAGAGTGTGATTAGCAAGCATAATTGACCCGACTCTCCTTGGGCCACATTCACATTTAGGGGTAACACAAGTGTATATATTGGTCGACTGCAAAGCTAGAAAACATCGCCTTGCACTCTGACCAATGTTAGTAAATGAGTGAGTGCTTATCTGCAAGTTTTTCCTCAGATCTATTTGGACTGAGGAAAAAAATAACAGTATGCTGTGAGTGGATGCGAGAATCGGATTGCACTCGCCAATGCAAGTGAATGGGTGTCAGAAAATAATTGCGCAGCACATGGACCATGTGTGTGAAGTCCAATTTCTACACAAACCTCTCAAAGGAAACCCGACATTTCATCAGGCAAGTGCAGTAAATTCACAGCCCGAACTGTCAGAATAGATAGATGGATAAATAGATAGATAGACAGATAGAATAGATATACTATATGTCTTGTAGAAATTTAATGTCACAAGCCCCCTACATATAATAAATTAGCACCCTTTATTGCCTTTCATGTGGCACTAAAGTGTGTATAGCCTTATTAAATAAATAAAAATTTTAAAAAATGATGTGGGGTCCCCTCTATTTTTAATAACCAGGCAAGGGAAAGCAGATGGCTGAGGTCTTATATTAACCATGGACCTTTCCAGCCTATTAATATCAACTCACAGCTGTCTTCTTTGTCTTTACTGGCTATAAAAATGGGGGGAGCCCTAACAAATGATATGGGGTCCCAATTGTAGAAATCACAGGAACTTGGGATACAGTGATGGAAAGGAAGCAGAGCAAGGCTTCACAAGTTTATTTACAGGGGAATACTCAGCGCAGGGAGGTAAAGAGTTAAACAGTATGAATAGCAAAGTGAAATACAACGGTACAAATGACGACGCTTCAGTAGCAAGCTTATCAGGTCCTAACACTGCAGCTCCTGCTGCGAACTCAATAGCGCCGGCAACGGCAGGTGCAGTGCCTTTTCCATGATGGTACTGTAGTCGTTGGTCCGTCTTCTGGCGGCAGTAGTTGGTCTCCAGTGCCTTCCACTGCCCCTTGTCCATATACTGATGTGGCTAACAAAAGTATGGGCCACAGTCCTATGCAAGCCCAACGTGTCTCCTTAACTATCTTAACTGGGGTAGTCAGGTAACAAGGATAAGGACTAGGGTTGAGCGACTTTTACTTTTATAGGATCGGGTCGGGTTTCACGAAACCCGACTTTCTCAAAAGTCGGGTCGAGTGAAATCGGCCGATCCTATAGAAAAGTCGGGGTCGGGGTCGGCCGAAACACGAAACCCAATGCAGTGCAATGGGATACTATGGTTCCCAGGGCCTGAAGGAGAGGAAACTCTCCTTCAGGCCCTGGGATCCATATTTAAGTGTAAAATAAAGAATTAAAATAAAAAATATTGCTATACTTACCCTCTGACGTGCCCTGGTACTAACCGGCAGCCTTCCTTCCTTAGAATCAGCGCGTGAAAGACCTTAGATGACGTCGCCGCTTGTGATTGGTCGTGCGACCGCCCATGTGACCGCTCGCGCGACCAATCACAAGCCGCGACGTCACCGAAGGTCTTTCAAGCGCTGATTCTTAGGAAGGAAGGCTGCCGCAAAGAAGCAGGGCGCGTCCGAGGGTGAGTATATTCCTATTAGGTATATACTCATGGGCACATGGGCGGTCGCACGACCAATCACAAGCCGTGACGTCATCTAAGGTCTTTCACGTGCTGATTCTAAGGAAGGAAGGCTGCCAGTTAGTACCAGGGCGCGTCAGAGGTATAGCAATATTTTTTATTTTAATTCTTTATTTTACACTTAAATATGGATTCCGATACCGATTTCCAATATTGCAAACATATCGGAACTCGGTATCGGAATTCCGATACCAGATTCAGAAGATCGCCGACCTCATGGCCGACCCCACACAGGGGTCGGGTCGGGTTTCATGAAACCCGACTTTGCCAAAAGTCGGCGACTTCTGAAAATGGCCGACCCATTTCGCTCAACCCTAGTAAGGACAACTATTCCCTGCCCACGTCAGGGCGCAAGTGTCAGTTCTGCGTGTGGTCTCTCTTGGGGCAGAGCATGTGCTGTACTCACGGTCACATAGTGTATGGCACCTGGTTCTCTCTGGTGGTCACTGGACACACATCGCAAGTCTCGCTCTCCCTGGTCCCCGGGTTGGCAGTGGGTGACACTGATCTGCTTTGTGCTGGTGCTCCCGGCCAGAGCACTACTCTCTGTGGCTGCTGCAACACCCAGCTCGGCTCTGTTCTTTATACACGGCTTCACTCGGCTCTGCTCTGCACGGCTCTGCTCTGCACGGCTCTCACTCTCCAGGTTGCTGCTGAGCACACTATTCCCTTCAATGCAGCAGTCCCCATGCTTCAGGCCTGCTGCAACACTTTCTGGAGGGGGAAGCAGAGCACGCTGCTCACTGTTCTGCGCTGGCTCCACACTGCCCTGCTTCACGTGCTTTTTCCCTCTTTTCTTCCGCTCCCTCTGACAGCAGGAAGCCCCTCCTCTCTAGAGCTTCCCCCAGGCAACAGGGGGAGGCCCGCCTCACTCTGGCTTCCCCCTGGGAACAGTGGATGCAGCCTGCTGCCTCATTGACCCCCTTACATTCCCCCTCTCTTTTAGTTTGCCATTCCATAGGCGAGAAATCTTCATACTCCACTACGCTCTTCTGAGGGCTGATAGATGCCCACAATTTTCGCAGCCACTCCTGCCTCTCTGGCTCCATCTTCCGCCAATAAGGCTCCCTAATGGTACGCCCAACTTCAGGGTAGAGTGGCAGATAACGGGAGTTCATGCGGGTTCCATGGAGCAGCAATCTCCTGGGTCTGTTCCTCTTCTGAGTCAACATATGGCGGGTTGGGAGATTCCCCCTCTTCATCATCCATAGCTGCTGAGGCAATGTCTCAGGACCTTCTTCCTCTTCACAGTCCACTACTTCTGGCAGGGGTACCTGAGGGGCATCTTGCAATTCTTCCAATGGATCAAGGTCCCTTGAGCTGGCGGACGGTGAACTTTCCACTTCAGAGGACGAGATTAGTGGCTCTTCCTTCTCATAAACAGGAACTGTAGGAGCGGGCATCTCAGAAATACTTGTCACCTTCTCTCCTCTGTCAGGAGCTTGTGGTGGGCAAGTGTTGTGAATTCTGTTGTCGGGCTCCCTCCTGTGGTCATAAATGGTACTTCGGCCAGAAGCAGGGCGCGTCCGAGGGTGAGTATATACCTAATAGGAATATACTCACCCTCGGACGCGCCCTGCTTCTTTCCGGCAGCCTTCCTTCCTAAGAATCAACGCTTGCAGGACCTTGCGTGATGTCGCGGCTTGTGATTGGTCGCGCGAGCGGTCACATGGGTGGCCGCGCGACCAATCACAAGCCGCGACGTCACCGCAAGGTCCTGCAAGCGCTGATTCGAAGGAAGGAAGGTTCCGGGTTAGTACCAGGGCGCGTCAGAGGGTGAGTATAGCGATATTTTTTATTTTTATTCTTTATTTTACACTTAAATATGGATCGCAGGGCCTGAAGGAGAGTTTCCTCTCCTTCAGATCCTAGGAACCATTGGAAACCCAATGCAGTGCATTGGGTTTCGAGTTTCAGTCGACCCCGACCCCGACCCCGACTTTTTTATAGGATCGGACGATTTCACTCGACCCGACTTTTGAAAAAGTCGGGTTTCGTGAAACCCGACCCAATCCTATAAAAGTAAAAGTCGCTCAACCCTAGTCGTGGCTCTGTCTGGCTCTAGGTGTGGCTCCTCTAACCATACCATTTCTCCTAGGGGCGGCGTTCTGTACAGTTATCAGTACCTTCAAAGGGGTGAGGGGTTCTCTGCCGTCGTCGGTCTAAGGTAGGGCAATTTCTGGACAGGTGTCCCATTCTTCCGCATGTCCAGTACTCACTTCTGCTCCTGTCTGGTGGGCACTTCCTTCTGGATCATCGGACTCTGCGGGAAGCGTATCCTATCTGTAAATGATCTTCACTCCATGACCTGGAAGCAAATTTTGGGGTGACTGATGGGGTACTTCTGATGCTCCGCACCTCCCCTCTAAATCCTTTGAGCCTTTGCTGCGAATTACCTCAGGGTATGACGCTGGACTCCAAGACAGCAGCAAGGGCTTTCTTCAGGCCTTTGACTTCTTCCCATATTCTTTGCATTCCTTGCTCTAATTCGCCTGACTACTTGGGCTCTGCCTCGATCGGGGTGGGTACTCTGCAACACCGGACCATCCCTCTCAAGGCTGCAACCCCATGATCCTGCTCGCGTATACGCACTTCGCTCCCCACTTCAGTAAATGTCATGCACGGGTTTGTCTGCAAATGCTCCCGCAAAGCCTGGTTTAACAGCACATTTCGCAAGACTGTCACCAACTGGTCTCACAACACTAGGTTAGGGGGTCCTACACCTGCGCTGTCTTTCTTAGTAATGGCAGTGTGTATTTCTTGTAGCGCATTCATATACTGCGCCGCCGTCTCTCCCTCTCTCTAAAGCAGACGCATGTGCAACTCCCCTACGTCCATGGGGTCACCATGTGTCTCCTCCAGCATCTGCAGTACTTTTTCAGAGGTGTTCCAGGCCCATGGGGTGCTGAGCATCACAGAGACCCGGGCTTCACAATCCAAAGCCATCATGGCCACTTATGCCTCTAATGCTGGGGTCATGGGGTGCATTCCCATCATCCCCCTGACCCGTTCCATCCAGCTCCACAGCATTGTGTTACTCCCAGTAAACTTTGGGAGGTTGCTCGATACTGCCCCCAGCGGTATACTGGCGAT
The DNA here is from genome assembly GCF_032444005.1 of Ranitomeya imitator. Lineage (NCBI taxonomy): Eukaryota > Metazoa > Chordata > Amphibia > Anura > Dendrobatidae > Ranitomeya > Ranitomeya imitator. The sequence continues at coordinate 241,891,089 of NC_091282.1, forward strand.
ATACTGGCCCTTGGGGCACCCCTAAACTGCTTGGTCTGCCACTCCTGCACCCATAGACTGTATCCTGCCGACTACGCCAAGTGTAGAAATTGCACTAACTTGGGATGCAGTGACAGACAGGGGGCAGAGCAAGGGTTGACAGGTTTATTTCCAGGGGAATATTCTGCGCAGGGAGGTAAAGAGTTAAACAGTATGAATGGCAAAGTGAAGTACAACGGTGTAAATAACGACGCTTTGGTAGCAAGCATATCAGGAAGTCCTAACAGTGCTGCTCCTGCTGCAAACTCAATAGCGCCGGCAACGGTGGGCGCAGTGCCCTTTCCAGGATGGTACTGTAGTCGTTGGTCCATCTTCTGGCGGTAGTGGTTGGTCTCAAGCACCTTTCACTGCCCCTTGTCCATATACTGATGTGGCTAGCAAAAGCACGGGCCACAGTTCTGTACTAGCCCAACATGTCTCCTTAACTATCTTAACTGGGGTAGTCAGGACAACTATTTTCTGCCCACGTCAGGGCACAAGTGTCAGTCTCGTGTGTGGTCTCTCTTGGGGTGGCGCATGTGCAGTACTCACAGTCACATAGTGTATGGCACCTGATTCTCTCTGGCGGTCACTGAACACACACCGCTCGTTTGGCTCTCCCTGGTCCCCGCGGTTGGCGGCAGGTGACGCTGATCTGCTTGGCGCTGGTGTTCACGGCAGGAGCACTACTCTCTGTGGCTGCTGCAACACGCGGCTTGGCTCTGTTCTGTATACACAGCTCTACCCGGCTCTGCTCTGCACAGCTCTGCTCTGCACAGCTCTCACTCTTCAGGTTGCTGCTGAGCACACTACTCCCTTCAATGCAGCAGTCCCCATCTTTCAGGCCTGCTGCAACACTCTCTGGAGGGGGAAGCAGAGCCCGCTCCTCACTGCTCTGCATTGGCCCACACTGTTCTGCTTCAGATTCTTTTTCATTCTTTTCTTTCCCCCTCTGACAGACGGAAGCCCCTCCTCTCTAGAGCTTCCCCCAGGCAACAGGGGAAGGTCCGCCTCACTTAGGCTTTCCCCCAGGAATAGTGGATGCAGCCTCTCCAGTCCCGGACCCAGCATGCAGGTACCCACTGCCTCGTTGACCCCCTTACACCCCCAAGATAGAAATATAGATAAGGGTAGATAGCAAGCTAGATAGGTATCAGTGAGATATACAGTACAGACCAAGAGTGTGCAAAGACATATTTTCAGTTGTTTCACACCTTTTTGTTAAGTATATAATTCCATCTGTGTTAATTAACCCCTTTCTGCCATTGGACGTACTATTCCGTCCATGTGGGGTGGGCCCTACTTCCCAAGGACGGAATTGTACGTCCAGCGCGATCAGCCACGCTCACAGAGGGGAGCTCGGCCGATAGCAGCCGGGTGTCAGCTGACTATCATAGCTGACATCCGGCACTATGTGTCAGGAGTAGGGTTGAGCGAAACGGATCGTTCATTTTCAAAAGTCGCCGACTTTTGGCAAAGTCGGGTTTCATGAAACCCGACCCGAACCCTGTGTGGGGTCGGCCATGCGGTACGCGACTTTCGCGCCAAAATCGCGTTTCAATGACGCGAAAAGCGCCATTTCTCAGCCAATGAAGGTGGACGCAGAGTGTGGGCAGCGTGATGACATAGGTCCTGGTCCCCACCATCTTAGAGAAGGGCATTGCAGTGATTGGCTTGCTGTCTGTGGCGTCACAGGGGCTATAAAGAGGCGTTCCCACCGACCGCCATCTTACTGCTGCTGATCTGAGCCTAGGGAGAGGTTGCTGCCGCTTCATCATAAGCAGGGATAGCGTTAGGCAGGGTCCATTAACCACCAAACCGCTTGTGCTGTAGCGATTTCCACTGTCCAACACCACCTTTTGTTTGCAGGGACAGTGGAAGCTACATTTTTTTTTCCTCAGCGCTGTAGCTCATTGGGCTGCCCTAGAAGGCTCCCTGATAGCTGCATTGCTGTGTGTACGCCGCTGTGCAAACTGTTGTGAATTCTGTGGCTGAATTCACTCCTGTGGTCACAAGTGGTACTGCAGCTTCTGAGCTTCCTCCCTCAGGTGTTCTGGTGAGCTCGTTAACTGCTTCATTACTTAACTCCGCCTGATGCTGCTATCCTTGCTCCTTGTCAATGTTTCAGTGTTGGATCTGAGCTTCTCCTGATTGTTCCTGTGACCTGCTGCTCTGTATAGCTAAGTGCCTTTTGCTTTTTTGTTGCTTTTTTTCTGTCCAGCTTGTCTTTTGTTTTTGCTGGAAGCTCTGAGACGCAAGGGTGTACCGCCGTGCCGTTAGTTCGGCACGGTGGGTTTTTTTTGCCCCCTTTGCGTGGTTTTGCTTTAGGGTTTTTTGTAGACTGCAAAGTTCGCTTTACTGTCCTCGCTCTGTCCTAGAATATCGGGCCCCACTTTGCTGAATCTATTTCATCCCTACGTTTTGTCTTTTCATCTTACTCACAGTCATTATATGTGGGGGGCTGCCTTTTCCTTTGGGGAATTTCTCTGGGGCAAGTCAGGCCTATTTTTCTATCTTCAGGCTAGCTAGTTTCTTAGGCTGTGCCGAGTTGCCTAGGTAGTTGTTAGGCGCAATCCACAGCCGCTTTTAGTTGTGTTTAGGATAGGATCAGGTGTGCAGTCTACAGAGTTTCCACGTCTCAGAGCTCGTTCTTGTATTTTTGGGTATTTGTCAGATCACTGTGTGCGCTCTGATCGCTAAGCACACTGTGTTTCTGGATTGCCTTCATAACACCTGTCATTAGCAAACATAACAGTACAAGGAGCCAAACTAATGATTCTCAATAGAGGGAAAGAAAAAGTTCTGACATCATTTTTTTTTTTTTTCTGCTCTGTGTTCACTTTTTTTTTTTTTCCCCTAGACATTTGGGTGATTCTGGACACAGGTGTGGACATGGATATTCAGGGTCTGTGCTCTTCAATGGATAATCTCGTTATAAATGTACAAAAAATTCAAGATACTATTGATCAGAAATCTATGTTAGAACCAAGAATTCCTATTCCTGATTTGTTTTTTGGAGATAGAACTAAGTTTCAAAAATAATTGTAAGCTATTTCTGGCCTTGAAACCTCATTCTTCTGGTAATCCTATTCAACAGGTTTTGATTATTATTTCTTTTTTGCGCGGCGACCCTCAAGACTGGGCATTTTCTCTTGCGCCAGGAGACCCTGCATTGAGTAGTGTCGATGCGTTTTTCCTGGCGCTCGGATTGCTGTACGATGAGCCTAATTCAGTGGATCAGGCTGAGAAAAATTTGCTGGCTTTGTGCCAGGGTCAGGATGATATAGAAGTATATTGTCAGAAATTTAGGAAATGGTCAGTACTCACTCAGTGGAATGAATCTGCGCTGGCAGCTTTGTTCAGAAAGGGTCTCTCTGAGGCTGTTAAGGATGTCATGGTGGGATTTCCTATGCCTGCTGGTTTGAATGAGTCTTTGTCTTTGGCCATTCAGATCGGTCGACGCTTGCGCGAGCGTAAATCTGTGCACCATTTGGCGGTACTGCCTGAGGTTAAACCTGAGCCTATGCAGTGCGATAGGACTATGACTAGAGTTGAACGGCAGGAATACAGACGTCTGAATGGTCTGTGTTTCTACTGTGGTGATTCCACTCATGCTATTTCTGATTGTCCTAAGCGCACTAAGCGGTCCGCTAGGTCTGCCGTCATTGGTACTGTACAGTCCAAATTCCTTCTGTCCATTACCTTGATATGCTCTTTGTCGTCGTTTTCTGTCATGGCGTTTGTGGATTCGGGCGCTGCCCTGAATCTGATGGATTTGGATTATGCTAAACGTTGTGGGTTTTTCTTGGAGCCTTTGCGGTGTCCTATTCCATTGAGAGGAATTGATGCTACACCTTTGGCCAAGAATAAACCTCAATACTGGGCCCAGCTGACCATGTGCATGGCTCCTGCACATCAGGAAGTTATTCGCTTTCTGGTGTTGCATAATCTGCATGATGTGGTCGTGTTGGGGTTGCCATGGCTACAAACCCATAATCCAGTATTGGATTGGAATTCCATGTCGGTATCCAGCTGGGGTTGTCAGGGGGTACATGGTGATGTTCCATTTTTGTCGATTTCGTCATCCACCCCTTCTGAAGTCCCAGAGTTCTTGTCTGATTATCAGGATGTATTTGAAGAGCCCAAGTCCGATGCTCTACCTCCGCATAGGGATTGTGATTGTGCTATCAATTTGATTCCTGGTAGTAAATTCCCTAAAGGTCGATTATTTAATTTATCCGTGCCCGAACACGCCGCTATGCGCAGTTATGTGAAGGAATCCCTGGAGAAGGGACATATTCGCCCATCGTCATCACCACTGGGAGCAGGGTTCTTCTTTGTAGCCAAGAAGGATGGTTCGCTGAGACCGTGTATTGATTACCGCCTTCTTAATAAGATCACTGTTAAATTTCAGTATCCCTTGCCATTGTTATCTGACTTGTTTGCTCGGATTAAGGGGGCTAGTTGGTTCACTAAGATAGATCTTCGTGGTGCGTATAATCTGGTGAGAATCAGGCAAGGAGATGAATGGAAAACTGCATTCAATACGCCCGAGGGTCATTTTGAGTATCTAGTGATGCCGTTCGGACTTGCCAATGCTCCATCTGTGTTTCAGTCTTTTATGCATGACATCTTCCGTGAGTATCTGGATAAATTCCTGATTGTTTACTTGGATGACATTTTGATCTTCTCAGATGATTGGGAGTCTCATGTGAAGCAGGTCAGAATGGTTTTTCAGGTCCTGCGTGCTAACTCTTTGTTTGTGAAGGGATCAAAGTGTCTCTTCGGTGTGCAGAAAGTTTCATTTTTAGGGTTCATCTTTACCCCTTCTACTATCGAGATGGATCCAGTTAAGGTCCAAGCCATCCAGGATTGGATTCAGCCGACATCTCTGAAAAGTCTGCAAAAGTTCCTGGGCTTTGCTAATTTTTATCGTCGCTTCATCTGTAATTTTTCTAGCATTGCCAAACCATTGACCGATTTGACCAAGAAGGGTGCTGATTTGGTTAATTGGTCTTCTGCTGCTGTGGAAGCTTTTCAGGAGTTGAAGCGTCGTTTTTGTTCTGCCCCTGTGTTGTGTCAGCCAGATGTTTCTCTTCCGTTCCAGGTCGAGGTTGATGCTTCTGAGATTGGAGCAGGGGCGGTTTTGTCACAGAGAGGTTCTGATTGCTCAGTGATGAAACCATGTGCTTTCTTTTCCAGGAAGTTTTCGCCCGCTGAGCGTAATTATGATGTGGGCAATCGAGAGTTGCTGGCCATGAAGTGGGCATTCGAGGAGTGGCGTCATTGGCTTGAAGGAGCTAAGTATCGCGTGGTGGTATTGACTGATCATAAGAACTTGACTTATCTCGAGTCTGCCAAGCGCTTGAATCCTAGACAGGCCCGTTGGTCGTTATTTTTTGCCCGCTTTGACTTTGTGATTTCGTACCTTCCGGGCTCTAAAAATGTGAAGGCGGATGCTCTGTCTAGGAGTTTTGTGCCCGACTCTCCGGGTTAATCTGAGCCAGCAGGTATCCTCAAGGAAGGAGTCATTGTGTCTGCCATCTCCCCTGATTTGCGGCGGGTGCTGCAAAAATTTCAGGCGAATAAACCTGATCGTTGTCCAGCAGAGAAACTGTTCGTCCCTGATAGGTGGACTAATAAACTTATCTCTGAACTTCATTGTTCGGTGTTGGCTGGTCATCCTGGAATCTTTGGTACCAGAGAGTTAGTGGCTAGATCCTTCTGGTGGCCATCTCTGTCACGGGATGTACGTACTTTTGTGCAGTCCTGTGGGATTTGTGCTAGGGCTAAGCCCTGCTGTTCTCGTGCCAGTGGGTTGCTTTTGCCCTTGCCGGTCCCAAAGAGGCCTTGGACACATATTTCGATGGATTTCATTTCTGACCTTCCCGTTTCTCAAAAGATGTCAGTCATTTGGGTGGTCTGTGATCGCTTTTCTAAAATGGTCCATCTGGTGCCCTTGGCTAAATTGCCTTCCTCCTCTGATTTGGTACCTTTGTTCTTTCAGCATGTGGTTCGGTTGCATGGCATTCCTGAGAATATTGTTTCTGACAGAGGTTCCCAGTTTGTTTCAAGGTTTTGGCGAGCCTTTTGTGGTAGGATGGGCATTGACCTATCCTTTTCCTCGGCTTTCCATCCTCAGACTAATGGCCAGACCGAACGAAGCAATCAGACCTTGGAAACATATCTGAGATGTTTTGTTTCTGCAGACCAGGATGATTGGGTGTCCTTTTTGCCGTTGGCTGAGTTCGCCCTTAATAATCGGGCCAGCTCGGCTACCTTGGTTTCTCCATTTTTTTGCAATTCTGGGTTCCATCCTCGTTTCTCTTCAGGACAGGTTGAGTCTTCGGACTGTCCTGGTGTGGATTCTGTGGTGGATAGGTTGCAGCAGATCTGGACTCAGGTAGTGGACAATTTGATCTTGTCCCAGGAGAAAGCTCAACTTTTCGCTAATCGCAGACGCCGTGTGGGTCCCCGACTTCGTGTTGGGGATCTGGTTTGGTTATCTTCTCGTCATATTCCTATGAAGGTTTCCTCTCCTAAATTTAAACCTCGTTTTATTGGTCCGTATAGGATTTCTGAGGTTCTCAATCCTGTGTCTTTTCGTTTGACCCTCCCAGACTCCTTTTCCATACATAATGTATTCCATAGGTCGTTGTTGCGGAGATACGTGGCACCTATGGTTCCATCTGTTGAGCCTCCTGCCCCGGTTTTGGTGGAGGGGGAATTGGAGTATATTGTGGAGAAGATTTTGGATTCTCGTGTTTCTAGACGGAAACTCCAGTATCTGGTTAAATGGAAGGGTTATGCTCAGGAAGATAATTCCTGGGTTTTTGCCTCTGATGTTCATGCTTCCGATCTTGTTCGTGCCTTTCATGCGGCTCATCCTGGTCGGCCTGGGGGCTCTGGTGAGGGTTCGGTGACCCCTCCTCAAGGGGGGGGTACTGTTGTGAATTCTGTGGCTGAATTCACTCCTGTGGTCACAAGTGGTACTGCAGCTTCTGAGCTTCCTCCCTCAGGTGTTCTGGTGAGCTCGTTAACTGCTTCATTACTTAACTCCGCCTGATGCTGCTATCCTTGCTCCTTGTCAATGTTTCAGTGTTGGATCTGAGCTTCTCGTGATTGTTTCTGTGACCTGCTGCTCTGTATAGCTAAGTGCCTTTTGCTTTTTTGTTGCTTTTTTTCTGTCCAGCTTGTCTTTTGTTTTTGCTGGAAGCTCTGAGACGCAAGGGTGTACCGCCGTGCCGTTAGTTCGGCACGGTGGGTTTTTTTTGCCCCCTTTGCGTGGTTTTGCTTTAGGGTTTTTTGTAGACTGCAAAGTTCGCTTTACTGTCCTCGCTCTGTCCTAGAATATCGGGCCCCACTTTGCTGAATCTATTTCATCCCTACGTTTTGTCTTTTCATCTTACTCACAGTCATTATATGTGGGGGGCTGCCTTTTCCTTTGGGGAATTTCTCTGGGGCAAGTCAGGCCTATTTTTCTATCTTCAGGCTAGCTAGTTTCTTAGGCTGTGCCGAGTTGCCTAGGTAGTTGTTAGGCGCAATCCACAGCCGCTTTTAGTTGTGTTTAGGATAGGATCAGGTGTGCAGTCTACAGAGTTTCCACGTCTCAGAGCTCGTTCTTGTATTTTTGGGTATTTGTCAGATCACTGTGTGCGCTCTGATCGCTAAGCACACTGTGTTTCTGGATTGCCTTCATAACACCTGTCATTAGCAAACATAACAGCAAACCAACTGCTTTTTTCAAAGCACAAATCCTGTTGTTCCTTCCTTTCTGCACAGCTATCTTTTTTGTTTGTCCACACTTTTTATTTAATTTGTGCATCAGTCCACTCCTTCTTGCTGCCTGCCATACCTGGCTGAGATTACTGCAGGGAGATAGTAATTGTAGGACAGTCCTTTTTTTTTTAATTCTCCCTAAAAAAATAAGTTGTGGGAGATTAAGATTGGCATTTCTGCTAGAGTGCCATCCCTGTGTGTGCCATCTCTCTCACATAGTGGGCCATAGAAAGCCTTTTTATTTTTCTGTTTTTTGGGGGGGGTTATAAATTCTCCCTGAAAAAAAAAAACAGTGGGAGATTAATATTGGCCTTTCTGCTTGTGTGCCAGTCCTGACTCCTGGGTGTGCCATCTCTCTCTCTCAAATAGTGGGCCATAGTAAACCTATGTTTTTTTTTATTTGGTTTCTAAATTCTCCCTGAAAAAATACAAAAAAACAGTGGGAGATTAATATTGGCCTTTCTGCTTGTGTGCCAGTCCTGACTCCTGGGTGTGCCATCTCTCTCTCTCTTAAATAGTGGGCCATAGAAAGCCTATTTTTTTTTTATTTGGTTTGTAAATTCTCCCTGAAAAAATAAAAAAAAACAGTGGGAGATTAATATTGGCCTTTCTGCTTGTGTGCCAGTCCTGACTCCTGGGTGTGCCATCTCTCTCTCTCAAATAGTGGGCCATAGAAAGCCTATTTTTTTTTATTTGGTTTCTAAATTTTCCCTGAAAAAATAAAAAAAAAACAGTGGGAGATTAATATTGGCCTTTCTGCTTATGTGCCAGTCCTGACTCCTGGGTGTGCCATCTCTCTCTCTCAAATAGTGGGCCATAGAAAGCCTATTTTTTTTTATTTGGTTTCTAAATTCTCCCTGAAAAAATAAAAAAAACAGTGGGAGATTAATATTGGCCTTTCTGCTTGTGTGCCAGTCCTGACTCCTGGGTGTGCCATCTCTCTCTCTCAAATAGTGGGCCATAAAAAGCCTAATTTTTTTTTATTTGATTTCTAAATTCTCCCTGAAAAAAATAAAAAAAAACAGTGGGAGATTAATATTGGCCTTTCTGCTGGTATGCCAGTCCTGACTCCTGGGTGTGCCATCTCTCTCTCTCAAATAGTGGGCCATAGAAAGCCTATTTTTTTAAATTTGGTTTCTAAATTCTCCCTGAAAAAATAAAAAAAACAGTGGGAGATTAATATTGGCCTATCTGCTTGTGTGCCAGTCCTGATTCCTGGGTGTGCCATCTCTCTCTCTCAAATAGTGGGCCATAGAAAGCCTTTTTTTTTATTTGGTTTCTAAATTCTCCCTGAAAAAATAAAAAAAAAGTGGGAGATTAATATTGGTCTTTCTGCTTGTGTGCCAGTCCTGACTCCTGGGTGTGCCATCTCTCTCTCTCAAATAGTGGGCCATAGAAAGCCAATGTTAGGGCTAGCGGAACGCACCAAATAATGAGACAGAGTATGGTGCGTTCGCAGCCCGGGGTCCACCGTGCAGAGATGGAACCTGCTGCCAAGTAATGACGGACTATATGGCGGTACTCATAAGTATACACACGTGGGTTAGACTTCACCCAGCGTGAAGGAAGCGATCCTGTTGAGTCGCAGGATCGCGGTACCGCACATAGAGCGCGAGCAAGTAGTCAGCGAACTCAACCCCAACTAGGATTGAAGTCCGATTAGACCCTTGCTGGCACAACACCGCAACTGGGTGTGTAAGGAAGCTAAATAGCAATATTAGGGCACAAGAGTGCATACGGTGCCGCACTGACGAACGCCACTAACTACCCAGGCTTGGGTAAGGAAAGCACAGAGGAAGTGCACGGCGCCGTACTGGCGGTCACAGCAACTGGACGCTGTAATGTGTGATTTGTGCTGTAGGATAAGTCGGGCGCTAGAAAGCAACCATACACCTTCCTCGAACAGACATTCAATAGGGAAGGGGTATCCAAGGACGACTTGCACTCACAACAAACACACGTATGCAAATGTACACTAGCGCATGGCCGTGCGGTCATGCGCAGTTTATATAGTTGCAGCACAGGAAGTGGCCACAGAAACTTTGCCCTTCCAAGACCTGCCAAGAGGACCAATGGAATGTGCTGCAGGACCTGAGCACATGACCCTCGATCTCCAACGGGAGATCTTGCCCTGGGCATGCTCAGTGTGTGCAGACAAGGACTTAGTCCCAGAGAAGTCTGCTCGCTGCTGACCAGCACTGGCTTTAATGGCAGAAGCTGAAGAAGCAGCAGTAACTCTCTGTACAGAGTGAGACTGAGCAAGACGCTAGGACCGACGTCCCTGCTGAGCAGACTCCACTGCGGCTGGATAAGAATGGGAGACCGCAGCGGAGATGGCTCGAGATTCCCCCTGTGCAGAAGCGGGAACTCGAGACCTAACAGCCTATTTTTTTTAATTTGGTTTCTAAATTCTCCCTTAAAAATAAAAAAAAACAGTGGGAGATTAATATTGGCCTTTCTGCTTGTGTGCCAGTCCTGACTCCTGGGTGTGCCATCTCTCTCTCTCAAATAGTGGGCCGTAGAAAGCCTATGGTTTTTTTTATTTGGTTTCTAAATTCTCCATGAAAAAATAAAAAAAAACAGTGGGAGATTAAAATTGGCCTTTCTGCTTGTGTGCCAGTCCTGACTCCTGGGTGTGCCATCTCTCTCTCTCAAATAGTGGGCCATAGAAAGCCTATTTTTTTTATTTGGTTTCTAAATTCTCCCTGAAAAAATAAAAAAAAAACAGTGGGAGATTAATATTGGCCTTTCTGCTTGTGTGCCAGTCCTGACTCCTGGGTGTGCCATCTCTCTCTCTCTCAAATAGTGGGCCATAGAAAGCCTATTTTTTTTAATTTGGTTTCTAAATTCTCCCTTAAAAATAAAAAAAAAACAGTGGGAGATTAATATTGGCCTTTCTGCTTGTGTGCCAGTCCTGACTCCTGGGTGTGCCATCTCTCTCTTTCAAATAGTGGGCCATAGAAAGCCTATTTTTTTTTTATTTGGTTTCTAAATTCTCCCTGAGAAAATAAAAAAAAACAGTGGGAGATTAATATTGGCCTTTCTGCTTGTGTGCCAGTCCTGACTTCTGGGTGTGCCATCTCTCTCTCTCTCTCTCAAATAGTGGGCCATAGAAAGCCTATTTTTTTTTAATTTGGTTTCTAAATTCTCCCTTAAAAATAAAAAAAAAACAGTGGGAGATTAATATTGGCCTTTCTGCTTGTGTGCCAGTCCTGACTCCTGGGTGTGCCATCTCTCTCTTTCAAATAGTGGGCCATAGAAAGCCTATTTTTTTTATTTGGTTTCTAAATTCTCCCTGAAAAAATAAAAAAAAACAGTGGGAGATTAATATTGGCCTTTCTGCTTGTGTGCCAGTCCTGACTCCTGGGTGTGCCATCTCTCTCTCTCTCAAATAGTGGGCCATAGAAAGCCTATTTTTTTTTATTTGGTTTCTAAATTCTCCCTGAAAAAATAAAAAAAAAACAGTGGGAGATTAATATTGGCCTTTCTGCTTGTGTGCCAGTCCTGACTCCTGGGTGTGCCATCTCTCTCTCTCTCAAATAGTGGGCCATAGAAAGCCTATTTTTTTTTTATTTGGTTTCTAAATTCTCCCTTAAAAGTAAAAAAATACAGTGGGAGATTAATATTGGCCTTTCTGCTTGTGTGCCAGTCCTGACTCCTGGGTGTGCCATCTCTCTCTTTCAAATAGTGGGCCATAGAAAGCCTATTTTTTTTTTTTATTGGTTTCTAAATTCTCCCTGAAAAAAAAAAAAAAACAATATTGGCCTTTCTGCTTGTGTGCCATTCCTGACTCCTGGGTGTGCCATCTCTCTCTCAAATAGTGGGCCATAGAAAGCCTATTTTTTTTTTTATTTGGTTTCTAAATCCTCCCTGAAAAAATAAAAAAAACAGTGGGAGATTAATATTGGCCTTTCTGCTTGTGTGCCAGTCCTGACTCCTGGGTGTGCCATCTCTCTCTCTCAAATAGTGGGCCATAGAAAGCCTATTTTTTTTTAATTTGGTTTCTAAATTCTCCCTGAAAAAATAAAAAAAAACAGTGGGAGATTAATATTGACATTTGTGCTTGAATGACAGTCCTGCGTGTGTGGCATCTCTCTCATTTGGTGTCACAGAAAACAGAGTGTGTAACATTGTGCCTGATTTTCCTTGCGGTCTCACCCACCTGTAAAGGGATATCTAAATCATACTGAAGTTATAGCTCACCGTGTAAGTTGTTTGACAGCAACAAATACCGTTACTTTGGTTACGTTTTTAAAACAATGAGGAAGTCTGGTGGAAGAGGTCGTGGCCGTGGGCATTCATTGTCAGCTGGTAATGATGGTAGTGGTAGTGGAGCATCAGGTGGTCGTGGGAAAAAAAATATAGCACCTAAGTCTGGAGCTGTGGAGCCAGATTCGTCATCTGGCTACACAAGGCCTTGAACGCTCCCTTTTCTGGGAGTAGGAAAACCGCTTTTAAAGCCGGAGCAGCAAGAGCAAGTTTTGGCTTACCTTGCTGACTCATCCTCTAGCTCTTTTGCCTCCTCTTTTGAAACTGGTAACTGTAAAAGCAGCGCGTCGTTAGTGGATGTTCACGGTCAGGGACAAGTCGCTTCCTTGTCCTCTTCAGCAAAAACAACAACAGAGAAGGATGCAGCAGGCGACACAACGGGTTACTCCATGGAGCTCTTTACACATACTGTCCCTGGCTTAGAAAGTGAAACAGTTAACAGGCCATGCCCATTACAAGTTGAATCTGACATGGAGTGCACTGATGCACAGCCACAGCCAGACTACTATGCTGGTCCTTTGACTCAGACCACAACATTGCCCTCGCAGGGTACTGATCCAGAATCAGACCCTGATGAGACTATGTTGCCCCATCACGAACGCTATACCACCGACTTACACAGTGACACAGACGAAGTTGCACACGAGCTAGAAGAGGAGGTTATAGATGACCCAGTTGTTGACCCCGATTGGCAGCCATTGGGGGAACAGGGTGCAGGCGGCAGTAGTTCTGAAGCGGAGGAGGAGGGGCCGCAGCAGGCATCAACATCGCAACAGGTTCCATCTGCCGGGCCTGTAGATGGGACAAAACGCGTGGCAAAGCCAAAACCTGTTGGAGGACAGCGTGGCCATCCGGTTAAAGCTCAGTCTGCAATGCCTGAAAAGGGATCCGATGCTCGAAAGAGTGCAGTCTGGCATTTTTTTAAACAACATCCAATTGATCAGCGCAAACTCATCTGTCAAAAATGTTCAACTACCTTAAGCAGAGGTCAGAATCTGAAAAGTCTCAATACAAGTTGCATGCATAGACATTTAACCACCATGCATTTGCAAGCCTGGACTAACTACCAAACGTCCCTTAAGGTTGTAGCACCCTCGGCCAATGAAGCTAGTCAGCAACGCTACATCCCTTCCGTCACTGTAAGGCCACCATTTTCCGCACCACCTGCAGTATCTGTGCAGGTTTCTTTGCCCGGCCAAAGCAGTCAGGGTCAGGGAATCACCAGTTTCGTAGTAGGAAACACTGCATCTAGGGCACCGGCAGAAACAATACCGTCTCCAACCGTCTCTCAGTCTGCCATGTCCACCGGCACACCCGCTAGTTCCACGATCTCCAGCTCTCCAGTCCAGCTCACCCTACATGAGACTCTGGTTAGAAAAAAGAAGTACTTATCCTCACATCCGCGTAAACAGGGTTTGAACGCCACATAGCTTGACTAATCTCGTTAGAGATTATGCTCTACCGGTTAGTTGAAAGCGAAGCTTTCAAAGCCCTGATGGACTACGCTGAACCACGCTACGAGCTACCCAGTCGACACTTCTTTTCGCGAAAAGCCATCCCAGCCCTCCACTAGCATGTTAAAGAGTGCATCGTCCATGCACTCAGGCAATCTGTGAGTACAAAGGTGCACCTGACAACAGATGCATGGACCAGTAGGCATGGCCAGGGACGTTACGTGTCCATCACGGCACACTAGGTGAATGTGGTGGATGCAGGGTCCACAGGGGACAGCAATTTTGGGACAGTTCTGCCTAGCCCACGGTCTAGGAAACAGTTGGCTGTTCGCACCCCCTCCTCCTCCTCCTCCTCCTCGTCCTCCTGCAGAAGCGAGAGCTCGTCCACAGACCGCAGTCGCCCAACCACTCCATCCACAGCTGCCACTGTTGCACACCAGTTGTCCCATTATGGGGCAGCTACTGGCAAGCATCAGCAGGCTGTATTGGCTATGAAGTGTTTGGGCGACAACAGACACACCGCGGAAGTTCTGTCCGAGTTCTTGCAGAAAGAAATGCAGTCGTGGCTGGGCACAGTAGATCTTGAGGCAGGCAAGGTAGTGAGTGATAACGGAAGGAATTTCATGGCTGCCATCTCCCTTTCCCAACTGAAACACATTCCTTGCCTGGCTCACACCTTAAACCTGGTGGTGCAGTGCTTCCTGAAAAGTTATCCGCGGTTATCTGACCTGCTCCTCAAAGTGCGCGTACTTTGCTCACATATCCGCCGTTCGCCCGTACACTCCAGCCGTATGCAGACCTATCAGGGATCTTTGAACCTTCCCCAGCATCACCTAATCATAGACGTTGCAACAAGGTGGAACTCAACACTGCACATGCTTCAGAGACTGTGCGAACAGAGGTGGGCTGTTATGTTTTTGTGGGAGGATACACATACACGGGCAGGCAGTAGGATGGCAGACATGGAGTTGTCAGGTGTGCAGTGGTCGAAGATACAAGACATGTGTCAAGTACTTCAGTGTTTTGAGGAATACACACGGCTGGTTAGTGCAGACAACGCCATAATAAGTATGAGCATCCCCCTAATGCGTCTGCTGATGCAAAGTTTGACGCACATAAAGGAGCAGGCGTCTGCAGCAGAGGAAGAGGAAAGCCTTGATGACAGTCAGCCATTGTCTTGTCAGGGCAGTGTACAGGACGAGGTAGCGGGCGAACAGGAGGACGAGGAGGACGAGGAGGATGATGGGGATGAGTATATTTTTAATGAGGAAGCTTTCCCGGGGCCACTGGAAATTGGTGGCGTGACAAGGCCGGGTTCTGGTTTTTTGAGGGACACAAGTGACGTAGATTTGCCTGAAACTGCCCCTCAACCAAGCACAACTGCAGATTTGACAACTGGAACTTTGGCCCACATGGCGGATTATGCCTTACGTATCCTCAAGAGGGACAAACGCATTACTAAAATGATGAACGATGACGATTACTGGTTGGCCTGCCTCCTTGATCCTCGCTATAAAGGCAAATTGCAAAATATTATGCCACATGAGAACTTGGAACTAATATTAGCAACCAAACAATCAACTCTTGTTGACCGTTTCCTTCAGGCATTCCCAGCACACAGCGCCCATGATCGTTCTCACACGAGCTGCAGGGGGCAGCAGACCAGAAGTGTTATAGGTCCAGAAATCATAAGTGGCGTTGGACAGAGGGGTTTTCTGACCAGGTTGTGGAGTGATTTTGCTATGACCGCAGACAGGACAGGTACTGCTGCATCAATTCAAAGTGACAGGAGACAACATTTGTCCAGTATGGTTACTAACTATTTTTCATCCCTTATCGATGTTCTACCTCAACCGTCATTCCCATTTGATTACTGGGCATCCAAATTAGACACCTGGCCAGAATTGGCAGAATATGCATTGCAGGAGCTTGCTTGCCCGGCAGCTAGTGTCCTATCAGAAAGAGTATTCAGTGCTGCAGGTTCAATATTAACCGAAAAAAGGACTCGTCTGGCTACCCAAAATGTTGATGATCTAACCTTCATTAAAATGAACCACAACTGGATTTCGAATTCTTTTGCCCCACCTTGCTCGGCCGACACCTAGCTTTCCTATGAAAAAGTCTTGCCTGTGGACTACTCTGAATGACTTTACCAATCTCGTAATTTGCAGCAGCTGATTGTCCAGCATACGACATGTTTACACCTCCCTAAATGGCCAAACTCCCCACACGGGGCTGTGGTATCGCCACTTGGCGCAAGCACCCGTGAGAGTGCTGTTTGTCTGAAGAGGTGGGTGTGCCCGCTTTTGGTCGACGGCACTGCCACTGGGTCCCTCATAGTACAATAAAGTGTCTCTGGTGGTGGTGGTGCGCACCCAACGTCAGACACACTGTTGTAACATGAGGGGCCCTGGGCCTGTACCGCCGGCCACAAGAGAGTTCCCCCAGCCCCAGCTCAAACATTGCTCTACCACTTGCACAATTATCTCTCACAGTTCCACCAATGTTTAGTCTATGCGCTGACATCCTTAAATTCCTGCCACTGACAATACCATTGTGTTGACATGTATGAAGGTACTTAACATAGTCAGGGGCAGTGTCCTATATTTACCCAAGTAAATACTTTGCGCCAAATTACTAGGTCTGAAACTACGCAGAGGAGCCCACCTACCTAATGATTGCACCCTTTTGTGTTTTCGTTTTGTTGTAATGCGAGACATTAACATGTATTTATTGTTTGGGACTACTAACTGGCAGACACTCATTGCAATCGGCCTCCGCTGACAACACCAATGCTGCCTGTGTACCCCTGCAAGAGAATTCCAAGTGTCTACAGCCTAATTTTATTATGTTAGGCCTACTACGCCTGTCTGCGGTACCTCCTTCCACTAGGCCTCCACTGACCAGACCACTGCTGCCCGTGTACCCCTGGAACCAATTTTAAAGTGCCTACAGCCATATTTTATTATGTTAGGCCTACTACGCCTGTCTGCGGTCCCTCCTTCCACTAGGCCTTCACTGACCAGACCACTGCTGCCCGTGTACCCCTGGAACCAATTTTAAAGTGCCTACAGCCATATTTTATTATGTTAGGCCTACTACGCCTGTCTGTGGTCCCTCCTTCCACTAGTCCTCCAGTGACCTGTCTACTGCTGCCCGTGTACCCCTGGAACCAATTTTAAAGTGCCTACAGCCCAATTTTATTATGTTAGGCCTTCGAAGCCTGTCTGCGGTCCCTCCTTCGACTAGTCCTCCACTGACCAGACCACTGCTGCCCGTGTACCCCTGGAACCAATTTTAAAGTGCCTACAGCCATATTTTATTATGTTAGGCCTACTACGCCTGTCTGCGGTCCCTCCTTACACTTGTCCTCCACTGACCAGACCACTGCTGCCCGTGTACCCCTGGAACCAATTTTAAAGTGCCTACAGCCCAATTTTATTATGTTAGGCCTACTACGCCTGTCTGCGGTCCCTCCTTACACTTGTCCTCCATAGACCAGACCACTGCTGCCCGTGTACCCCTGGAACCAATTTTAAAGTGCCTACAGCCATATTTTATTATGTTAGGCCTACTGTTATGAAAGGCAATTCAGTATCACAATGGACATGGAGGTCAGAGCACATACAGTGATCTGACAATAACCCAAAATAATAGAACGAGCTCTGAGACGTGGGAACTCCGCAGACCGCAATCCCTGATCCTCTCCAAACACAACTAGAGGCAGCCGTGGATTGCGCCTAACGCTACCTATGCAACTCGGCACAGCCTGAGAAACTAACTAGCCTGAAGATAGAAAAAATAAGCCTACCTTGCCTCAGAGAAATACCCCAAAGGAAAAGGCAGCCCCCCACATATAATGACTGTGAGTAAGATGAAAAGACAAACGTAGGGATGAAATAGATTCAGCAAAGTGAGGCCCGATATTCTAGACAGAACGAGGATAGGAAAGATAACTTTGCGGTCTACACAAAACCCTAAAGAAAACCACGCAAAGGGGCAAAAAGACCCTCCATACTGAACTAACGGCACGGAGGTACACCCTTTGCGTCCCAGAGCTTCCAGCAAAACAAATAGACAAGCAGGACAGAAAAAATAGCAACAAATAGCAAAGAAGCACTTAGCTATGCAGAGCAGCAGGCCACAGGAATGATCCAGAGAAACACAAGTCCAACACTGGAACATTGACAGGAAGCATGAATCAAAGCATTAGGTGGGGTTAAGTAGAGAAGCACCTAACGACCTCACCAGATCACCTGAGGGAGGAAACTCAGAAGCAGCAGTACCATTTTCCTCCACAAACGGAAGCTCCCAGAGAGAATCAGCCGAAGTACCACTTGTGACCACAGGAGGGAGCTCTGCCACAGAATTCACAACAGTACCTCCCCCTTGAGGAGGGGTCACCGAACCCTCACCAGAGCCCCCAGGCCGACCAGGATGAGCCACATGAAAGGCACAAACAAGATCGGGAGCATGGACATCAGAGGCAAAAACCCAGGAATTATCCTCCTGAGCATAACCCTTCCATTTAACCAGATACTGGAGTTTCCGTCTTGAAACACGAGAATCCAAAATCTTCTCCACAATATACTCCAATTCCCCCTCCACCAAAACCGGGGCAGGAGGGTCAACAGATGGAACCATAGGTGCCACGTATCTCCGCAACAATGACCTATGGAAGACGTTATGTATGAAAAAAGAATCTGGGAGGGTCAGACGAAAAGACACAGGATTAATAACCTCAGAAATCCTATAAGGACCAATGAAACGAGGTTTAAACTTCGGAGTGGAAACCTTCATAGGAATATGACGAGAAGATAACCAAACCAGATCCCCAACACGAAGTCGGGGACCCACACGGCGTCTGCGATTAGCGAAACGTTGAGCCTTCTCCTGGGACAAGGTCAAATTGTCCACTACATGAGTCCAAATCTGCTGCAACCTGTCCACCACAGTATCCACACCAGGACAGTCCGAAGACTCAACCTGTCCTGAAGAGAAACGAGGATGGAACCCAGAATTGCAGAAAAACGGCGAAACCAAGGTAGCCGAGCTGGCCCGATTATTAAGGGCGAACTCAGCCAAAGGCAAAAAGGACACCCAGTCATCCTGATCGGCAGAAACAAAGCATCTCAGATAGGTTTCCAAGGTCTGATTGGTTCGTTCGGTCTGGCCATTAGTCTGAGGATGAAAAGCCGAGGAAAAAGACAAGTCAATGCCCATCCTACCACAAAAGGCTCGCCAAAACCTCGAAACAAACTGGGAACCTCTGTCAGAAACGATATTCTCTGGAATGCCATGCAACCGAACCACATGCTGGAAGAACAATGGCACCAAATCAGAGGAGGAAGGCAACTTGGACAAGGGTACCAGGTGGACCATCTTAGAAAAGCGATCACAGACCACTCAAATGACTGACATCTTTTGAGAGACGGGAAGATCTGAAATAAAATCCATAGAGATATGTGTCCAAGGTCTCTTCGGGACCGGCAAGGGCAAAAGCAAACCACTGGCACGAGAACAGCAGGGCTTAGCCCGAGCACAAATCCCACAGGACTGCACAAAAGAATGCACATCCCGCGACAGAGACGGCCACCAAAAGGATCTAGCCACTAACTCTCTGGTACCAAAGATTCCAGGATGACCAGCCAACACCGAACAATGAACCTCAGAGATCACTTTATTTGTCCACCTATTCGGGACAAACAGTTTCTCCGCTGGACAACGATCAGGTTTATTAGCCTGAAATTTTTGCAGCACCCGCCGCAAATCAGGGGAGATGGCAGACACAATTACTCCTTCCTTGAGGATACCCGCCGGCTCAGATAAACCCGGAGAGTCGGGCACAAAACTCCTAGACAGAGCATCCGCCTTCACATTTTTAGAGCCCGGAAGGTACGAAATCACAAAGTCAAAACGGGCGAAAAACAGCGACCAACGAGCCTGTCTAGGATTCAAACGCTTAGCAGACTCGAGATAAGTCAGGTTCTTGAGATCAGTCAATACCACCACGCGATGCTTAGCTCCTTCAAGCCAATGACGCCACTCCTCGAATGCCCACTTCATGGCCAGCAACTCTCGGTTGCCCACATCATAATTCCGCTCAGCAGGCGAAAACTTCCTGGAAAAGAAAGCGCATGGTTTCATCACTGAACAATCAGAACCTCTCTGCGACAAAACAGCCCCTGCTCCAATTTCAGAAGCATCAACCTCGACCTGGAACGGAAGAGAAACATCAGGTTGACACAACACAGGGGCAGAAGAAAAACGACGCTTCAACTCTTGAAAAGCTTCCACAGCAGCAGAAGACCAATTGACCAAATCAGCACCCTTCTTGGTCAAATCGGTCAATGGTTTGGCAATACTAGAAAAATTGCAGATGAAGCGACGATAAAAATTAGCAAAGCCCAGGAACTTTTGCAGACTTTTCAGAGATGTCGGCTGAGTCCAATCATGGATGGCTTGGACCTTAACAGGATCCATCTCGATAGTAGAAGGGGAAAAGATGAACCCCAAAAATGAAACCTTCTGCACACCAAAGAGACACTTTGATCCCTTCACAAACAAAGAGTTAGCACGCAGGACCTGAAAAACCGTTCTGACCTGTTTCACATGAGACTCCCAATCATCCGAGAAGATCAAAATGTCATCCAAGTACACAATCAGGAATTTATCCAGGTACTCTCGGAAGATGTCATGCATAAAGGACTGAAACACTGATGGAGCATTGGCAAGTCCGAATGGCATCACTAGATACTCAAAATGACCCTCGGGCGTATTGAATGCAGTTTTCCATTCATCGCCTCGCCTGATTCGCACCAGATTATACGCACCACGAAGATCAATCTTGGTGAACCAACTAGCCCCCTTAATCCGAGCAAACAAATCAGATAACAAAGGCAAGGGGTACTGAAATTTAACAGTGATCTTATTAAGAAGGCGATAATCTATACAAGGTCTCAGCGAACCATCCTTTTTGGCTACAAAAAAGAACTCTGCTCCTAATGGCGACGATGACGGGCGAATATGCCCCTTCTCCAGGGATTCCTTCACATAACTGCGCATAGCGGTGTGCTCAGGCACGGATAAATTAAACAGTCGACCTTTTGGGAATTTACCACCAGGAATCAAATTGATAGCACAATCACAATCCCTATGCGGAGGTAGGGCATCGGACTTGGGCTCATCAAATACATCCCGGTAATCAGACAAGAACTCTGGAACCTCAGAAGGGGTGGATGACGAAATTGACAAAAATGGAACATCACCATGTACCCCCTGACAACCCCAGCTGGACACCGACATGGATTTCCAATCCAATACTGGATTATGGGCTTGTAGCCATGGCAACCCCAACACGACCACATCATGCAGATTATGCAACACCAGAAAGCGAATGTCCTCCTGATGTGCAGGAGCCATGCACATCGTCAGCTGGGTCCAGTATTGAGGCTTATTCTTGGCCAAAGGCCTAGCATCAATACCTCTCAATGGAATAGGACACTGCAAGGGCTCCAAGAAAAACCCACAACGCTTAGCATATTCCAAGTCCATCAAATTCAGAGCAGCGCCTGAATCCACAAATGCCATGACAGAATATGATGACAAAGAGCAGATCAAGGTAACGGACAGAAGAAATTTTGACTGTACCGTACCAATGGTGGCAGACCTAGCGAACCGCTTAGTGCGCTTAGGACAATCAGAGATGGCATGAGTGGAATCACCACAGTAGAAACACGGCCCCTTCAAACGTCTGTGTTCTTGCCGTTCAACTCTGGTCAAAGTCCTATCGCACTGCATAGGCTCAGGTTTAAGCTCAGGTAATACCGCCAAATGGTGCACAGATTTACGCTCACGCAAGCGTCGACCGATCTGAATAGCCAAAGACATAGACTCATTCAAACCAGCAGGCATAGGAAATCCCACCATGACATCCTTAAGGGCTTCAGAGAGACCCTTTCTGAACATAGCTGCCAGCGCAGATTCATTCCATTGAGTGAGCACTGACCATTTTCTACATTTCTGGTAATATACCTCTATCTCATCCTGACCCTGACAAAGAGCCAGCAAATTCTTTTCTGCCTGATCCACTGAATTAGGCTCATCGTACAGCAATCCGAGTGCCAGGAAAAATGCATTGATATTACTCAATGCAGGATCTCCTGGCGCAAGAGAAAATGCCCAGTCCTGAGGGTCGCCGCGCAAAAAAGAAATAATAATCAAAACCTGTTGAACTGGATCACCAGAGGAACGAGGTTTCAAGGCCAGAAATAACTTACAATTATTTTTGAAACTCAGAAACTTAGTTCTATCTCCAAAAAACAAATCAGGAATAGGAATTCTTGGTTCTAACATAGATTTCTGATCAATAGTGTCTTGAATCTTTTGTACTCTTGCCGAGAGCTGATCCACAAATGAAGACAGACTTCTAATGTCCATCGCTACACCTGTGTACTGAACCACCCAAATGTCTAGGGGAAAAAAAAGACAAAACACAAAGCCAAGAAAAAAAAATGGTCTCAGAACTTCTTTCCCTCTATTGAGAATCATTAGTACTTTGGGCTTCCTGTACTGTTATGAAAGGCAATTCATTATCACAATGGACATGGAGGTCAGAGCACATACAGTGATCTGACAATAACCCAAAATAATAGAACGAGCTCTGAGACGTGGGAACTCCGCAGACCGCAATCCCTGATCCTCTCCAAACACAACTAGAGGCAGCCGTGGATTGCGCCTAACGCTACCTATGCAACTCGGCACAGCCTGAGAAACTAACTAGCCTGAAGATAGAAAAAATAAGCCTACCTTGCCTCAGAGAAATACCCCAAAGGAAAAGGCAGCCCCCCACATATAATGACTGTGAGTAAGATGAAAAGACAAACGTAGGGATGAAATAGATTCAGCAAAGTGAGGCCCGATATTCTAGACAGAACGAGGATAGGAAAGATAACTTTGCGGTCTACACAAAACCCTAAAGAAAACCACGCAAAGGGGCAAAAAGACCCTCCGTACCGAACTAACGACACGGAGGTACACCCTTTGCGTCCCAGAGCTTCCAGCAAAACAAATAGACAAGCAGGACAGAAAAAATAGCAACAAATAGCAAAGAAGCACTTAGCTATACAGAGCAGCAGGCCACAGGAATGATCCAGAGAAACACAAGTCCAACACTGGAACATTGACAGGAAGCATGAATCAAAGCATTAGGTGGGGTTAAGTAGAGAAGCACCTAACGACCTCACCAGATCACCTGAGGGAGGAAACTCAGAAGCAGCAGTACCAGTTTCCTCCACAAACAGAAGCTCCCAGAGAGAATCAGCCGAAGTACCACTTGTGACCACAGGAGGGAGCTCTGCCACAGAATTCACAACAGCCTACTACGCCTGTCTGCGGTCCCTCCTTCCACTAGTCCTCCAGTGACCTGTCTACTGCTGCCCGTGTACCCCTGGAACCAATTTTAAAGTGCCCACAGCCCAATTTTATTATGCTAGGCCTAAAACGCCTGTCTG
Organism: Ranitomeya imitator; assembly: GCF_032444005.1. Classification (NCBI taxonomy): domain Eukaryota; kingdom Metazoa; phylum Chordata; class Amphibia; order Anura; family Dendrobatidae; genus Ranitomeya; species Ranitomeya imitator. Next base: position 241,914,121 of record NC_091282.1, read on the forward strand.
CGGTCCCTCCTTACACTTGTCCTCCACTGACCAGACCACTGCTGCCCGTGTACCCCTGGAACCAATTTTAAAGTGCCTACAGCCCAATTTTATTATGTTAGGCCTTCGAAGCCTGTCTGCGGCCCCTCCTTCCACTAGTCCTCCACTGACCAGACCACTGCTGCCCGTGTACCCCTGGAACCAATTTTAAAGTGCCTACAGCCATATTTTATTATGTTAGGCCTACTACGCCTGTCTGTGGTCCCTCCTTCCACTAGGCCTCCACTGACCAGACCACTGCTGCCCGTGTACCCCTGGAACCAATTATAAAGTGCCTACAGCCCAATTTTATTATGTTAGGCGTTCTAAGCCTGTCTGCGGTCCCTCCTTCCAATAGTTCTCCACTGACCAGACCAATGCTGGCCGTGTACCCCTGGAACCCAGCTGAAAGTGCATGGGGCCCACTTTTTTTCTTTGTTTTATATTTATAAAGCCCAGATGAACTACGCTGTACCACGGTTCAAGCTACCCAGTCGACTCTTCTTTTGCAAGAAAAGCCATCCCAGCCCTCCACCGGCATGAAAAAGTCTGCATTGTCATAGCACTCAGGCAATCAAACAGTAGAAAGGTGCACCTGACAAGAGACGCATGGACCAGTAGGCATGTCCACAAAAAGTTACGTGTCCATTACGGCGCACTGGGTTAATGTGTTGGATGCATGGTCCACAGGGGACAGCCTACAAAGTCTGTCTGCAGTCTCTAATTCAAATTGCCCTCCGCTGACCACACCACTGCTGCCCGTGTACCCCTGGAACCAATTTTAAAGTGCCTACAGCCTAATTTTGTTATGTTAGGCCTACTACGCCTGTCTGCGGTCCCTCCTTGCAATACTCCTCCACTGACCACACCACTGCTGCCCGTGGACCCCTGGAACCTATTTTTAATTGCATAGAGCATCCTTTTTTTAATAGTAGGCGTACAAAGTCTGTCTGCGGTCCATAATTGAAATTGTCCCCCACTGACCAGACCAATGCTGCCTGTGTACCCCTGTAACCTTTTTTAAACTGCATTGAGCCACATTTTTGGTTTAAGGCCTACTACCTGTGTCTGTCTGCGCCACTCAATACAGCTGTCCTCCTTTGAAAAAAGCTGAGCGTCAATAGTCTTGTTTTCAGCCTCTAGGAATTTGAAAACTGCATTGGGGCTACTACTTCGGTAGGGCCTACTAACGGTGTCTGCCGCTCCAAAGTGTTCCCCAGGTTTCCTCCCATTGCTTCGATCTTCCGACTCTCGTTTAGTAGTTGTTGAAAACTATACTGCATTAGGCCTACAAATTGGGTATGGGGTGTAGAGACGGTGTGTTCCACTCCAAGGTGTTCCCCAGGTTTCGTCTACATTGCTTCGCTCTTCTGACTCTCGTTTAGTAGTTGTTGAAAACTACACTGCATTAGGCCTACAAATTGGGTATGGGGTGTAGAGATGGTGTGTTCCACTCCAAGGTGTTCCCCAGGTTTCCTCTCCATTGCTTCGATCTTCCGACTCTCGTTTAGTAGTTGTTGAAAACTACACTGCATTAGGCCTACAAATTGGGTATGGGGTGTAGAGACGGTGTTTTCCACTCCAAGGTGTTCCCCAGGTTTCGTCTACATTGCTTCGATCTTCTGACTCTCGTTTAGTAGTTGTTGAAAACTACACTGCATTAGGCCTACAAATTTGGTATGGGGTGTAGAGACGGTGTGTTCCACTCCAAGGTGTTCCCTGTTATGACCTGGTGGTTAGGAGCACCCGGAATGATCTGATAGTTAAACCTAATACAGGACGAGCTCTGGGATGTGGGAGCTCTGCTGACCGCAAGCCCTAATCCTATCACACACACTAGAAATAGCCGTGGAGCGCTCCTGACCAGACCTAGGCGCCTCGTCACAGCCTAAGAACTATCTAGCCCTAGAGATAGAAAATAAAGCCTACCTTGCCTCAGAGAAATTCCCCAAAGGTAAAGGAAGCCCCCCACATATATTGACTGTGAGTAAAGATGAAAGTCACAAACGCAGAAATGAAACAGGTTTCAGCAAAGGGAGGCCAGACTTACTAAATAGACAGAGGATAGGAAAGGTAACTTTGCGATCAGCACAAAAACCTACAAAAGACCACGCAGAGTGTGCAAAAAATACCTCCGCACCGACTCATGGTGCGGAGGGGCCACTCTGCATCCCAGAGCTTCCAGCTAGCAAGACAATATCATGAAAACCAGCTGGACAAGAAAACAATGAACAAATAATGACTATCAGGAACTTAGCTTCTGCAGGAGAAGGCAGGTCACCAGAGAGATCCAGGAGCGAACTGAACCAATGCAAAAACATTGACAGCTGGCATGGAGTAACGATCTGAGAGGAGTTAAATAGAGCAGTCAACCAAAGGATAAACCACGTCACCTGTGTAAGGAACCTCAGAAGCAGCAGCTTCACTCACAGCCACCAGAGGGAGCCCATAGACAGAACTTACCGAAGTACCATTCACGACCACAGGAGGGAGTTCGACAACAGAATTCACAACAGTACCCCCCCTTGAGGAGGGATCACCGAACCCTCACCAGAGCCCCCAGGCCGATCAGGATGAGCCGAATGAAAGGCACGAACAAGATCGGCAGCATGAACATCAGAGGCAAAAACCCAGGAATTTTCTTCCTGACCATAACCCTTCCACTTGACCAGGTACTGGAGTTTCCGTCTCGAAACACGAGAATCCAAAATCTTCTCCACCACATACTCCAACTCCCCCTCGACCAACACCGGGGCAGGAGGATCAACGGAGGGAACCATAGGCACCACGTATCTCCGCAACAACAACCTATGGAACACATTATGGATGGCAAAAGAAGCTGGAAGATCCAAACGAAATGACACAGGATTAAGAACTTCAGAAATCTTATATGGTCCAATGAAACGAGGCTTAAACTTAGGAGAGGAAACCTTCATAGGAACGTGACGAGATGACAACCAAACCAAATCCCCAACACGAAGTCGGGGACCAACACAACACCGGCGGTTAGCGAAACGTTGAGCCTTCTCCTGGGACAATGTCAAATTGTCCACCACATGAGTCCAAATCTGCTGCAACCTGTCCACCACCGCATCCACACCAGGACAGTCCGAAGGCTCAACCTGCCCTGAAGAGAAACGAGGATGGAAACCAGAATTACAGAAAAAAGGAGAAACTAAAGTAGCTGAGCTGGCCCGATTATTAAGGGGGAACTCAGCCAAAGGCAAGAAAGACACCCAATCATCCTGATCAGCAGAAACAAAGCATCTCAGATAATTCTCCAAAGTCTGATTAGTTCGTTCGGTTTGGCCATTAGTCTGAGGATGGAAAGCCGAAGAAAAAGACAAATCAATGCCCATCTTAGCGCAAAAGGACCGCCAAAACCTCGAAACAAACTGGGAACCTCTGTCCGAGACGATGTTCTCTGGAATGCCATGCAAATGAACCACATGCTGGAAAAACAATGGCACCAAATCAGAGGAGGAAGGCAGTTTAGATAAGGGTACCAAATGGACCATCTTAAAGAAGCGATCACAAACCACCCAAATGACCGACATCTTTTGAGAAACAGGGAGATCAGAAATAAAATCCATGGAAATATGCGTCCAGGGCCTCTTCGGGATCGGCAAGGGCAAAAGCAACCCACTGGCACGAGAACAGCAGGGCTTAGCCCGAGCACAAGTCCCACAGGACTGCACAAAAGAACGCACATCCCATGACAAAGAAGGCCACCAAAAGGATCTAGCCACCAAATCTCTGGTACCAAAGATTCCAGGATGACCAGCCAATACTGAACAATGAATCTCCGAGATAACTCTACTAGTCCATCTATCAGGGACAAACAGTTTCTCCGTAGGACAACGGTCAGGTCTATCAGCCTGAAACTTTTGCAGCACACGCCACAAATCAGGGGAAATGGCAGACAAAATTACCCCTTCTTTAAGAATACCCGCAGGCTCCGGAACACCCGGAGAGTCAGGCACAAAACTCCTTGACAGGGCGTCAGCCTTCACATTCTTAGATCCCGGAAGGTATGAAACCACAAAATCAAAATGGGAGAAAAAGAGCGACCATCGAGCCTGTCTAGGATTCAACCATTTGGCAGACTTGAGATAAGTCAAATTCTTGTGATCCGTCAAGACCACCACGCGATGTTTAGCTCCTTCAAGCCAATGTCGCCACTCCTCGAATGCCCACTTCATGGCCAACAACTCCCGATTGCCCACATCATAATTGCGCTCAGCAGGCGAGAATTTTCTAGAAAAGAAGGCACAGGGTTTCATCACCGAGCCATCAGAACTTCTTTGTGACAAAACAGCCCCTGCTCCAATTTCAGAAGCATCAACCTCCACCTGAAAAGGGAGCGAAACATCTGGCTGGCACAACACAGGGGCAGAAGCAAAACGACGCTTCAACTCCTGAAAAGCCTCTACAGCCGCAGAGGACCAATTGACCACATCAGCACCTTTCTTGGTCAAATCAGTCTACGGCTTAGCAACACTGGAAAAGTTAGCGATGAAGCAACAATAAAAATTAGCAAAGCCCAGGAACTTCTGCAAGCTCTTCACAGATGTCGGCTGAGTCCAATCGTAAATGGCATGAACTTTAACAGGGTCCATCTCGATAGTAGAAGGGGAAAAAATGAAACCCAAAAATGAAACCTTCTGAACTCCAAAGAGACACTTTGACCCCTTCACAAACAAGGAATTCGCACGAAGGGCCTGGAACACCATTCTGACCTGCTTCACATGAGATTCCCAATCATCCGAAAAGACCAAAATGTCATCCAAATATACAATCATGAATCTATCCAGGTACTCTCGGAAGATGTCATGCATAAAGGACTGAAACACAGATGGAGCATTAGGAAGCCCGAATGGCATAACCAGGTACTCAAAATGGCCCTCGGGCGTATTAAATGCCGTTTTCCATTCATCACCCTGTTTAATGCGCACAAGATTATACGCACCACGAAGAGCTATCTTGGTGAACCAACTAGCCCCCTTAATCCGAGCAAATAAATCAGACAGCAGCGGCAAAGGATACTGAAATTTGACTGTGATCTTATTAAGAAGGCAGTAATCAATACAAGGTCTCAAAGAACCATCCTTCTTGGCCACAAAAAAGAACCCTGCTCCAATGGTGACAACGACGGACGAATATGACCCTTCTCCAAGGATTCCTTTATATAACTCCGCATAGCGGCGTGCTCTGGCACAGATAAATTAAACAGACGGCCCTTAGGAAACTTACTACCAGGAATCAAATCAATAGCACAGTCGCAATCCCTATGAGGAGGTAGGGCACCAGATTTGGGCTCTTCAAATACATCCCGGTAATCTAATAAAAACTCAGGGACTTCAGAAGGAGTGGAAGGGGAAATTGAGAGCAATGGAACATTACCATGTACCCCCTGACAACCCTAGCTGGACACAGACATAGATTTCCAATCCAACACTGGATTATGGACCTGTAGCCATGGCAACCCCAAAACGACCACATCATGCAGATTATGCAACACCAAAAAGCGAATATCCTCCTGATGTGCAGGAGCCATGCACATGGTCAATTGAGTCCAGTACTGAGGCTTATTCTTGGCCAAAGGCGTAGCATCAATTCCTCTCAATGGAATAGGATACTGCAAGGGCTCCAAGAAAAAACCACAGCGCCTGGCAAACTCCAAGTCCATCAAATTCAGGGCAGCGCCTGAATCCACAAATGCCATTACAGAGTAGGACGACAGAGAGCAAATCAGAGTAACGGACAAAAGAAATTTAGACTGTACCGTACCAATGGTGGCAGACCTAGCGAACCGCTTAGGACAATCGGAGATAGCATGAGTGGATTCACCACAGTAAAAACACAGCCCATTCCGACGTCTGTGTTCTTGCCGTTCAGCTCTGGTCAAAGTCCTATCACATTGCATAGGCTCAGGCCTATGCTCAGAGAATACCGCCAAATGGTGCACAGCTTTGCGCTCACGCATGCGCCGATCGATCTGAATGGCCAAAGACATAGACTCATTCAGACCAGCAGGCGTGGGAAATCCCACCATGTCATCCTTAAGGGCTTCAGAAAGACCCTTTCTGAAAATTGCCGCCAGGGCACATTCATTCCACTGAGTAAGCACAGACCACTTTCTAAACTTCTGACAGTACACCTCCGCTTCATCCTGACCCTGACACAAAGCCAGCAAGATTTTCTCTGCCTGATCCACTGAATTTGGTTCATCATAAAGCAATCCAAGCGCCAGAAAAAACGCATCTACATCACGCAATGCAGGATCTCCTGGCGCAAGGGAAAATGCCCAGTCTTGAGGGTCACCACGCAACAAAGAAATAATGATTTTTACCTGTTGAACGGGGTCACCAGAGGAGCGGGGTTTCAAAGCTAGAAACAGTTTACAATTATTTTTGAAATTCAAGAACCTAGATCTATCCCCAGAAAATAAGTCAGGAATAGGAATTTTAGGCTCTAACATAGGATTCTGAACCACAAAATCTTGAATGTTTTGTACCCTTGCAGTGAGATGATCCACACAAGAGGACAGACCTTGAATGTCCATATCTACACCTGTGTCCTGAACCACCCAAAGGTCTAGGGGAAAAGAAAGACAAAACACAGTGCAAAGAAAAAAAATGGTCTTAGAAGTTCTCTTATCCCTCTATTGAGATGCATTAATACTTTTAATGCTGTACTGTTATGACCTGGTGGTTAGGAGCACCCAGAATGACCTGATAGTTAAACCTAATACAGGACGAGCTCTGGGATGTGGGAGCTCTGCTGACCGCAAGCCCTAATCCTATCACACACACTAGAAATAGCCATGGAACGCTCCTGACCAGACCTAGGCGCCTCGTCACAGCCTAAGAACTATCTAGCCCTAGAGATAGAAAATAAAGCCTACCTTGCCTCAGAGAAATTCCCCAAAGGTAAAGGAAGCCCCCCACATATATTGACTGTAAGTAAAGATGAAAGTCACAAGCGCAGAAATGAAACGGGTTTCAGCAAAGGGAGGCCAGACTTACTAAATAGACAGAGGATAGGAAAGGTAACTTTGCGATCAGCACAAAAACCTACAAAAGACCACACAGAGTGTGCAAAAAAGACCTCCGCACCGACTCACGGTGCGGAGGGGCCACTCTGCATCCCAGAGCTTCCAGCTAGCAAGACAATATCATGAAAACCAGCTGGACAAGAAAACAATGAACAAATAATGACTATCAGGAACTTAGCTTCTGCAGGAGAAGGCAGGTCACCAGAGAGATCCAGGAGCGAACTGAACCAATGCAAAAACATTGACAGCTGGCATGGAGTAACGATCTGAGAGGAGTTAAATAGAGCAGTCAACCAAAGGATAAACCACGTCACCTGTGTAAGGAACCTCAGAAGCAGCAGCTTCACTCACAGCCACCAGAGGGAGCCCATAGACAGAACTCGCCGAAGTACCATTCACGACCACAGGAGGGAGTTCGACAACAGCATTCACAACAGTTCCCCAGGTTTCGTCTACATTGCTTCGATCTTCTGACTCTCGTTTAGTAGTTGTTGAAAACAACACTGCATTAGGCCTACTAGTTGGGTTGGGGCCTTCTATCTGTGTCTGCCACTCCTTGCTGTTCTCCTACAGTGAACAAAGCTGTGCCGCCTGTTTACTACGGTTGCCAATTTTGAACTGCATTTCGACTACTTACTGATTTGGGCCTACTCTCTGTGTCAGCCTCTCATTCCAGTTGTCCTCCACTGCAATGCCCCCTGGTTATTCCTGTGTTACCAATTTTGAACTGCATTTAGCCAACTTTATTCTTTGGGCCTATATCTGTGTTTCCTCCTCATCCTGCCCATTGCCCAGCCAGTGATAGATGAGTCTGCTGGTACATTGACCCATAACGCAACATTCCCCGTGCACGCTACACAACAACATTGTGACCCTGCTGAAAGTCAGGTTGCTCTTCCCGCATACCATACCACATTACACGGGGACAAAGAGGAAGGTGCAGATGAAGGTGCAGGTTCCTTCATCAGGTGGGGGGAGGAATACTCGTTGGCAACGTCACTGGCACAGGGCCTCTCATAGTACGCAAAAGTGTTGCTGCCGGTGGGAGGCGCCCCCGCCGTGCAAACACACCGCTGTACTTTGAGGGGCCCTGTGCCAGTGCCAATGCCAACGAGTGGGCCCCCCCTGCTTGCTCAGGATCACAGCACTTTCAAAGTTGAAATACTTACCTCTCCCTGCTCCACTGCCGTGACGTGGTCCAGATGTCCTTGGCCCACTAATTGCTTGAACCAGCCCTACCCCCCACAACTTTAGCCAAATGACCCCCAATTTCAAATGCCTTACAATTATTATAAGCTAAATTACGATTGACAAGCTTCAGTAGCGAGAATGGATGTTTTTGCCAATACAATGGGCTCTGTACATGTTTTCCTGGCCTCTACTCACTGTCGACTATGCTCTCCCATTGACTTGCATTGGGTTTCGTGTTTCGGTCGATCCCCGACTTTTCGCGATAATCGGCCGATTCCACTCGACTCGACTTTTGAGATAGTCGGGTTTCGCGAAACCCGGCACGACTCTAAAAAGGTTAAGGTCGCTCAACTCTAGTCAGGAGCGGTCACGGACCACCCCCGGCACATTAAGCCCCGGCACACTGCGATCAAACATGATCGCATTGTTCCGGCGGTATAGGGAAGCATCGCGCAGGGAGGGGGCTCCCTGCGTGCTTCCCTGAGACCCTCGGAACAAAGCGATGTGATCGCGTTGCTCCGAGGGTCCTTATCTCCTCCTCCCTGCAGCAGGCCCAGATCAAAAATGGCCACGGGGCTGCATCCGGGTCCTGCAGGGAGGTGGCTTCACAGCGCCTGAGCAGGCGCTGAGAAGCCTCCAGGAGTGCACGTCAGATCGCTGGGGCACAGTAAAAAAGTTAAAAAAAAAAAATACATGTGTAAAAAAATTCCTAAATAAATAATAATAAAAAAAATATTGTTCCCATAAATACATTCCTTTATCTAAATTTAAAAAAAGTGCACATATTTAGCATCGCCGCGTCCGTAATGACCCGACCTATAAAACTGTCCCCTAGTTAACCCCTTCAGTGAACACCGTAAAAAAAGAAACGAGGCAAAAAACAACGCTTTATTACCATACCGCAGAACAAAAAGTGGAATAGCACGTGATCAAAAAGACGGATATAAATAACCATGGTACCGCTGAAAATGTCATCTTGTCCCGCAAAAAACGAGCTGCCACACAGCATCATCAAAGAAAAAAAAAGTTATAGTCCTCAGAATAAAGCGATGCAAAAATAATTATTTTTTCTATAAAATAGTTTTTATCGTATAAAAGCGCCAAAACATAAAAAAAGATATAAATGAGGTATCGCTGTAATCATACTGACCCGAAGAATAAAACTGCTTTATCCATTTTACCAAAAGCGGAACGGTATAAACGCCCCTCCCCCCAAAAAAAGAAATTCATGAATAGCTGGTTTTTGGTCATTCTGCCTCACAAAAATCGGAATAAAAAGCGATCAAAAAATGCCACGTGCCCGAAAATGTTACCAATAAAAACATCAACTCATCCCACAAGAAACAAGACCTCACATGACACTGTGTACCCAAATATGGAAAAATTATAGCTCTCAAAATGTGGTAACGCAAAATTTTTTTTGCAATAAAAAGCGTCTTTTAGTGTGTGATGGCTGCCAATCATAAAAAATCATCTAAAAAACCCACTATAAAAGTAAATCAAACCCCCCTTCATCACCCCCTAAGGGAAAAATAAAAAAAATGTATTTATTTCCATTTTCCCATTAGGGTTAGGGCTAGGGCTAGGGTTAGGGCAAGAGCTAGGGTTAGGGCTAGGGCTAGGGTTAGGGTTAGGGCTAGAGTTAGGGTTAGGGCTACAGTTAGCGTTGGGGATAAAGTTACGGTTAGGGTTGGGGCTAAAGTTAGGGTTAGGGTTGGGGCTAAAGTTAGGGTTAGGGTTGGGGCTAAACTTAGGGTTAGGGTTTGGATTACATTTATGGTTGGGTATAGGGTTGGGATTAGGGTTAGGGGTGTGTCAGGGTTAGGGGTGTAGTTAGGGTTACCATTGAGATTAGGGTTAGGGGTGTGTTTGGATTCGGGTTTCAGTTATAATTGGTGGGTTTCCACTGTTTTGGCACATCAGGGGCTCTCGAAACGCGACATGGCGTCCGATGTCAATTCTAGCCAATTCTGCATGGAAAAAGCAAAACAGTGCTCCTTTCCTTCCGACCTCTCCCGTGCACCCAAACAGGGGTTTACCCCAAAATATGGGGTATCAGCGTACTAAGGACAAATTGGACAACAACTTTTGGGGTTCAATTTCAACTGTTACCCTTGGAAAAATACAAAACTGGAGGCTAAAAATGTATTTTTGTGGAAAAAAAAGATTTTTTTTATTTTCACGGCTCTGTTATAAACTTTAGTGAAACACTTGGAGGTTCAAAGTTCTCACAATTCATCTAGATAAGTTCCTTGGGGGGTCTAGTTTCCAATATGGGGTCACTTGTGGGGGGTTTCTACTGTTTAGTTACATCAGGGGCTCTGCAAATGCAACGTGACGCCTGCAGACCAATCCATCTAAGTCTGCATTCCAAATGGCGCTCCTTCCCTTCCGAGCTCTGCCATGCGCCCAAACAGTGGTTCCCTCCACATATTGGGTATCAACATACTCAGGACAAATTGGACAACAACTTTTGGGGTTCAATTTCAACTGGTACCCTTGGAAAAATACAAAACTTGGGGCCAAAATATAATTTTTGTGGAAAAAAAGGATTTTTTATTTTCACGGCTCTGCGTTATAAACTGTAGTGAAACACTTGGGGGTTCAAAATTCTCACAACACATCTAGATAGGTTCCTTGGGGGGTCTAGTTTCCAATATGGGGTCACTTGTGATGGGTTTCTACTGTTTATTTACATTAGGGACTCTGCAAATGCAATGTGAAGCCTGCAGACCATTCCATCTAAGTCTGCATTCCAAATGGCGCTCCTTCCCTTCCAAGCTCTCCCATGCACCCAAACGGTGGTTCCCCCCCCACATATGGGGTATCAGCTTACTCGGGACAAATAGGCCAACAAGGTTTGGGGTCCAATTTCTACTGTGACCCTTGGGAAAATACAAAACTGGGGGCTAAAATATAATTTTTGTGGGGAAAAAAATAATTTTTATTTTCATGGCTCTGCGTTATAAACTGTAGTGAAACACTTGGAAGTTCAAAGCCTCACAACACATCTAGATGAGTTCCTTAGGGGTCTACTTTCCAAAATGGTGTCACTTGTGGGGGGTTTCAATGTTTAGCACATCAGTGGCTCTCCAAACACAACAAGGCGTCCCATCTCAATTCCAGTCAATTTTGCATTGAAAAGTCAAATGGCGCTCCTTCCCTTCCGAGCTCTGCCAAGCACTCAAACAGTGGTTTACCCCCACATATGGGGTATCAGCGTACTCAGGACAAATTGTACAACAACTTTTGGGGTCCAATTTCTTCTCTTACCTTTGGGAAAATAAAAAATTGGGGGCAAAAAGATCATTTTTGTGAAAAAATATGATTTTTTATTTTTACGGCTCTGCATTATAAACTTCTGTGAAGCACTTGGTGGGTCAAAGTGCTCACCACACTTCTAGATAAGTTCGTTAGGGGGTCTACTTTCCAAAATGGTGTCACTTGTGGGGGTTCAATGTTTAGGCACATCAGTGGCTCTCCAAACGCAATATCGCGTCCCATCTCAATTCAGTCAATTTTGCATTGAAAAGTCAAACGGCGCTCCTTCCCTTCCGAGCTCTCCCTTGCGCCCAAACAGTGGTTTTCCCCCACAAATGGGGTATCAGCGTACTCAGGACAAATTGTACAACAACTTTTGGTGTCCATTTTCTTCTGCTACCCTTGGTAAAATAAAACAAATTGGAGCTGAATAAATTTTTTGTGAAAAAAAGTTAAATGTTCAATTTTACTTAAACATTCCAAAAATTCCTGTGAAACACCTGAAGGGTTAATAAACTTCTTGAATGTGGTTTTGAGCACCTTGAGGGGGGGAGTTTTTAGAATGGTGTCACACTTGGTTATTTTCTATCATATAGAGCCTTAAAATGACTTCAAATGAGATGTGGTCCATAAAAAAAATGGTGTTGTAAAAATGAGAAATTGCTGGTCAACTTTTAGCCCTTATAACTCCCTGAAAAAAAATGTTGGTTCCAAAAATGTGCTGATGTAAAATAGACATGTGGGAAATGTTACTTATTAAGTATTGTGTGCGACATATCTCTGTGATTTAATTGCATAAAAATTGAAATTTGGAAAATTGCGAAATTTTCAAAATTTTCGCCAAATTTCCATTTTTGCACAAATAAACGCAGGTAATATTAAAGAAATTTTACCACTGTCATGAAGTACAGTATGTCACAAGAAAACAATGTCAGAGTCACCAGGATCCGTTGAAGCGTTCGAGAGTTATAACCTCATAAAGGGATAGTCGTCAGAATTGTAAAAATTGGCCTGGTCATTAACGTGCAAACCACCCTTGGGGGTACAAGGGTTAATAGTATTGATGCCTTCAGTGTGAATTTACAATTTTCATAGTCATGAAAATACAGAAATATCTTTAAATGAGAAGGTGTGTCCAAACTTTTGGTCTGTACTATATAATTAGCGAGTTACGTGTGTAACTTTTTGTACACGTATTAAAGGGACACTGTCACCTGAATTTGGAGGGAACAATCTTGAGCCATGGAGGCGGGGTTTTTGGGTGTTTGATTCACCCTTTCCTTACCCGCTGGCTGCATGCTGGCTGCAATATTGGATTGAAGTTCATTCTCTGTCCTCCGTAGTACATGCCTGCACAAGGTGCAATCTTGCCTTGCACAGGCGTGTCCTATGGAGGACAGAAAATGAACTTCAATCCAATATTGCAGTCAGCATGCAGCCAGCGGGTAAGGAAAGGGTGAATCAAAAACCCCCAAACCCCGCCTCCATGGCTGAAGATTGTTCCCTCCAAATTCAGTGACAGTGTCTCTTTAAGCTAATAAATAAATGAAAAAAAATGACATGGGGTCCCCCCAATTTTTGATAACCAGTAAAGGTAAAGCAGACAGTTGTGAGCTGATATTATCAGGCTGGGAACGTTCATGATTATTGGGCAATTCCCTGTCTAAAAATACTAGCCCTCAGCCACCATAGAAGTGGCACATCAGATTAGATACCCCAAGTTCTGACACTTTGCCTCAGCTCTTCCTTATTGCCCTGGTGAGTTGGCAATCGGGGTAATGGTAGTTGGGGATGATTTCAGCAGTAGTTTGTCAAAAATCGCAGCTAGTATCAAACCCTGAAGTCTATCAGACACCCCCATTACTAACCCAGTAATTACAAAAAACACACAAAATATAGTGCTCATCAGAGGTCATCAAAATCGTCGAGTCTCACAGAGGGTAGCGTTAATCAGTGACTCTGATGAACATTATCGTTACTGGCGTCACTGCTGTTCAGAGCCACTTGGTCTCGTAGAGCGCAAGGTGACCTGGCAATGCTGATGAGCGGTGACATCAGTATCTATCGACTGTGAATAGCAGTAACGTTACTGCTATTCACAGTCACCGGGGGTCTGATCCAGTGAAAGCTGGACTACTTCGGACCTGCATGGGAACATTTTTTTTAATAAATTGGTGAACAAGGGACAGTGTTTTGTTCTTATTTCTCTGTTTCTATATTTTTTAGGTTTCCATTTGTGGACTATGTCAGATTCAGTGGACTACTTTGGATTCCAGGACTATGGTGGACCTGCATACTTTTGTTGTGTTTTTTTCTTTTTAAATTGGTGAACCAGGTAAAGTGTGAGGGAGAGTTTCTTCAAATAAAGTATTTTTTTGTAGTACTGCATTAGTAATGGGGGGTGTCTGACACATCTCCATTATTAACCGCAGGTCTTGATGCTACCTTTGATTTTTGACAAATCACAGCTGACATCAATCCCAACTAGCATTGCCCCAATTGCCAACACTTTAGGGCAATCAGGAAGAGCAAGGTAAAGCTCCAGAACTGGAGCTTATAATGTGATGCGCCTGTTCTGGGGCAGCTGCGGGCTGGTATCTTTAGTCTGAGAAGGGCCCAATAGCCATTGACCTTCCAAGCCTGATAATACAACCTCTGGCAAAAATTATGGAATCACTGGTCTTGGAGGATGTTCACTCAGTTCTTTAATTTTGTAGAAAAAAAGCAGATCACAGACATGGCACAAAACTTAAAGTCATTTCAAATGCCAAGTTTCTGGCTTTAAGAAACACTAAAAGAAATCAAGAACAAAAAATGTGGTAGTCAGTAATGGTTACTTTTTTTAACCAAGCATACGGGAAAAATTATGGAATCACTCAATTCTGAGGAAAAAATTCTGGAATAAACCTGTAAATTTTCATACCCAAAAATAACACCTGCATGTTATCATGGCTCCAACAGAAGAGATGTCATTTGAAACAAAGGAGAGGATTATCAAACTCTTAAAAGAGGGTAGATCATCACGCAATCACAATGTTGCAAAAGATGTTGGTTGTTCACAGTCAGCTGTGTCTAAAATCTGGACCAAATACAAACAGCATGGGAACGTTGTTAAAGGCAAACATACTGGTAGACAAAGGAAGACATCAAAGCGTCAAGACTAGAAACTTAAAGCAACATGTCTGCAAAACCGGAAATGCACAACAAAACAAATGAGGAACGAATGGTGGAAACTATAGTCAATGTCTGTGTCCGAACTGTAGGAAACCGCCTAAAGGAAATGGGATTTACATACAGAAAAGCTAAACAAAAGCTATCATTAACACCTAAACAGAAAAAAACAAGGTTATAATGGGCTAAGGAAAAGCAATCGTGGACTGTGAATGACTGGATGAAAGTCATATTCAATGGTGAATCGCGAATCTGCATTGGGCAAGGTGATGATGCTAGAACTTTTGTTTGGTGCCGTACCAATGAGATTTATAAAGATGACTGCCTGAAGAGAACATGCAAATTTCCACTGTCATTGATGATTTGGGGCTGCATGTCAGGTAAAGACACTGGGGAGATGGCTGTCATTACTGTTATGACCTGGTGGTTAGGAGCACCCGGCACGACCTGATAGTTAAACTCACACAGGACAAGCTCTGGGATGTGGGAGCTCTGCTGACTGCAGGCCCTAATCCTATCACAACAACTTGAAATAGCCGTGGAGCGTTCCTGACTCTCCCTAGACGCCTCTTCACAGCCTAAGAGCTAGCTAGCCCTAGAGATAGAAAATAAAGCCTACCTTGCCTCAGAGAAATTCCCCAAAGGAAAAGGCAGCCCCCCACATATATTGACTGTGAGTAAAGATGAAAGTCACAAACGCAGAAATGAAACAGGTTTCAGCAAAGGGAGGCCAGACTTACTAAACAGACAGAGGATAGGAAAGGTATCTTTGCGGTCAGCACAAAAAACTACAAAAGACCACGCAGAGTGTGCAAAAAGACCTCCGCACCGACTAACGGTGCGGAGATGACACTCTGCATCCCAGAGCTTCCAGCTAGCAAGACAAAATCATGATAACCAGCTGGACAAGGAAACAATGAACAAATAATAACTATCAGGAACTTAGCTTCTGCTGGAGAAGACAGGTCACCAGAAAGATCCAAGAGCGAACTGAACCAATGCAGGAACATTGACAGCTGGCATGGAGTAACGATCTGAGTGGAGTTAAATAGAGCAGCCAACCAAAGGATAAACCACGTCACCTGTGTAAGGAACCTCAGAAGCAGCAGCTTCACTCATAGCCAAAAGAGGGAGTCCATGGACAGAACTCGCCGAAGTACCATTCACGACCACAGGAGGGAGTTCGACAACAGAATTCACAACAGTACCCCCCCCCCCTTGAGGAGGGGTCACCGAACCCTCACCAGAGCCCCCAGGCCGATCAGGATGAGCCAAATGAAAGGCACGAACTAGATCGGCAGCATGAACATCAGAGGCAAAAACCCAGGAATTATCTTCCTGACCATAACCCTTCCACTTGACCAGGTACTGGAGTTTCCGTCTCGAAACACAAGAATCCAAAATCTTCTCCACCTCATACTCCAACTCTCCCTCGACCAACACCGGGGCAGGAGGATCAATGGAGGGAACCATAGGCGCCACGTATCTCCGCAACAACGACCTATGGAACACATTCTGGATGGCTAAAGAAGCTGGAAGGTCCAAACGAAATGACACAGGATTAAGAACTTCAGAAATCTTATATGGCCCAATGAAACAAGGCTTAAACTTAGGAGAGGAAACCTTCATAGGAACATGACGAGATGACAACCAAACCAAATCCCCAACACGAAGTCGGGGACCAACACAGCGCCGGCGGTTAGCAAAACGTTGAGCCTTCTCCTGGGACAATGTCAAATTGTCCACCACATGAGTCCAAATCTGCTGCAACCTGTCCACCACCGTATCCACACCAGGACAGTCCGAAGGCTCAACCTGCCCTGAAGAGAAACGAGGATGGAAACCAGAATTACAGAAAAAAGGAGAAACTAAAGTAGCCGAGCTGGCCCGATTATTAAGGGGGAACTCAGCCAAAGGCAAGAAGGACACCCAATCATCCTGATCAGCAGAAACAAAGCATCTCAGATATGTTTCCAAAGTCTGATTAGTTCGTTCGGTTTGGCCATTAGTCTGAGGATGGAAAGCCGAAGAAAAAGACAAATCAATGCCCATCTTAGCACAAAAGGACCGCCAAAACCTCGAAACAAACTGGGAACCTCTGTCCGAGACGATGTTCTCTGGAATGCCATGCAAACGAACCACATGCTGGAAAAACAATGGCACCAAATCAGAAGAGGAAGGCAATTTAGACAGGGGTACCAAATGGACCATCTTAGAAAAGAGATCACAAACCACCCAAATGACCGACATCCTTTGAGAAACAGGGAGATCAGAAATAAAATCCATGGAAATATGCGTCCAGGGACTCTTCGGGACCGGCAAGGGCAAAAGCAACCCACTGGCACGAGAACAGCAGGGCTTAGCCCGAGCACAAGTTCCACAGGACTGCACAAAAGAACGCACATCCCGTGACAAAGAAGGCCACCAAAAGGATCTAGCCACCAAATCTCTGGTACCAAAGATTCCAGGATGACCAGCCAACACCGAACAATGAACCTCAGAGATAACTCTACTAGTCCATCTATCAGGGACAAACAGTCCCTCCGCTGGACAACGGTCAGGTCTATCAGCCTGAAACTTCTGCAGCACGCGCCGCAAATCAGGGGAGATGGCAGACAAAATTACCCCCTCTTTAAGAATACCCGCCGGCTCCGGAACACCCGGAGAGTCAGGCACAAAACTCCTTGACAGGGCATCAGCCTTCACATTCTAAGATCCCGGAAGGTATGAAACCACAAAATCAAAACGGGAGAAAAAGAGCGACTATCGAGCCTGTCTAGGATTCAACCGTTTGGCAGACTCGAGATAAGTCAAATTCTTGTGATCCGTCAAGACCACCACGCGATGTTTAGCTCCTTCAAGCCAATGTCACCACTCCTCGAATGCCCACTTCATGGCCAACAACTCTCGATTGCCAACATCATAATTGCGCTCAGCAGGCGAGAATTTTCTAGAAAAGAAGGCACATGGTTTCATCACCGAGCCATCAGAACTTCTTTGCAACAAAACAGCCCCTGCTCCAATCTCAGAAGCATCAACCTCGACCTGAAACGGGAGCGAAACATCTGGCTGGCACAACACAGGGGCAGAAGAAAAACGACGCTTCAACTCCTGAAAAGCCTCTACAGCCGCAGAGGACCAATTGACCACATCAGCACCTTTCTTGGTCAAATCAGTCAACGGTTTAGCAATACTAGAAAAATTAGCGATGAAGCGACGGTAAAAATTAGCAAAGCCCAGGAACTTCTGCAGGCTCTTCACAGATGTCGGCTGAGTCCAATCATAAATGGCCTGAACTTTAACAGGGTCCATCTCGATAGTAGAAGGGGAAAAAATGAAACCCAAAAATGAAACCTTCTGAACTCCAAAGAGACACTTTGACCCCTTCACAAACAAGGAATTCGCACGAAGGACCTGGAACACCATTCTGACCTGCTTCACATGAGACTCCCAATCATCCGAAAAGACCAAAATGTCATCCAAATATACAATCATGAATCTATCCAGGTACTCTCGAAAGATGTCATGAATAAAGGACTGAAACACAGATGGAGCATTAGAAAACCCGAATGGCATAACCAGGTACTCAAAATGGCCCTCGGGCGTATTAAATGCTGTTTTCCATTCATCGCCCTGTTTAATTCGCACAAGATTATACGCCCCTCGAAGATCTATCTTGGTGAACCAACTAGCCCCCCTAATCCGGGCAAACAAATCAGACAGCAGCGGCAAAGGATACTGAAATCTGACTGTGATCTTATTAAGGAGGCGGTAATCAATACACGGTCTCAAAGAGCCTTCCTTCTTGGCCACAAAAAAGAACCCCGCTCCCAATGGTGACAACGACAGGCGAATATGACCCTTCTCCAAGGATTCCTTTATATAACTCCGCATAGCGGCGTGCTCTGGCACAGATAAATTAAACAGACGGCCCTTAGGAAACTTACTACCAGGAATCAAATTAATAGCACAATCGCAATCCCTATGAGGAGGTAGGGCACCGGATTTGGGCTCTTCAAATACATCCCGGTAATCTGATAAAAACTCAGGGACTTCAGAAGGAGTGGAAGGCGAAATTGACAACAATGGAACATCACCATGTACCCCCTGACAAACCCAGCCGGACACAGACATAGATTTCCAATCTAACACTGGATTATGGACCTGTAGCCACGGCAACCCCAAAATAACCACATCATGCAGATTATGCAACGCCAAAAAGCGAATATCCTCCTGATGTGCAGGAGCCATGCACATGGTCAATTGAGTCCAGTACTGAAGCTTATTCTTGGCCAAAGGCGTAGCATCAATTCCTCTCAATGGAATAGGATACTGCAAGGGCTCCAAGAAAAAACCACAGCGCCTGGCAAACTCCAAGTCCATCAAATTCAGGGCAGCGCCTGAATCCACAAATGCCATAACAGAATAGGACGACAGAGAGCAAATCAGAGTAACAGACAAAAGAAACTTCGACCGTACCGTACCAATGGTGGCAGACCTAGCGAACCGCTTAGTGCGCTTAGGACAATCGGAGATAGCATGAGTGGATTCACCACAGTAAAAACACAGCCCATTCCGACGTGTGTGTTCTTGCCGTTCAGCTCTGGTCAAAGTCCTATCACACTGCATAGGCTCAGGTCTATGCTCAGAGAATACCGCCAGATGGTGCACAGCTTTGCGCTCACGCAAGCGCCGATCGATCTGAATGGCCAAGGACATAGACTCATTCAGACCAGCAGGCGTGGGAAATCCCACCATGACATCCTTGAGGGCTTCAGAAAGACCCTTTCTGAAAATTGCCGCCAGGGCACACTCATTCCACTGAGTAAGCACAGACCACTTTCTAAACTTCTGACAGTACACCTCCGCTTCATCCTCACCCTGACACAAAGCCAGCAAGATTTTCTCTGCCTGATCCACTGAATTTGGTTCATCATAAAGCAATCCAAGTGCCAGAAAAAATGCATCAACATCACGCAATGCAGGATCTCCTGGCGCAAGGGAAAATGCCCAGTCTTGAGGGTCACCACGCAACAAAGAAATAATGATTTTTACTTGTTGAACGGGGTCACCAGAGGAGCGGGGTTTCAAAGCTAGAAACAGTTTACAATTATTTTTGAAATTCAGAAACTTAGATCTATCCCCAGAAAATAAATCAGGAATAGGAATTCTAGGCTCTAACATAGGATTCTGAACCACAAAATCTTGAATGTTTTGTACCCTTGCAGTCAGATGATCCACACAAGAGGACAGACCTTGAATGTCCATATCTACACCTGTGTCCTGAACCACCCAAAGGTTTAGGGGAAAAGAAAGACAAAACACAGTGCAAAGAAAAAAAAATGGTCTCAGAACTTTTCTTATCCCTCTATTGAGATGCATTAATACTTTGGGCCAGCTGTACTGTTATGACCTGGTGGTTAGGAGCACCCGACACGACCTGATAGTTAAACTCACACAGGACAAGCTCTGGGATGTGGGAGCTCTGCTGACTGCAGGCCCTAATCCTATCACAACAACTTGAAATAGCCGTGGAACGTTCCTGACTCTCCCTAGATGCCTCTTCACAGCCTAAGAGCTAGCTAGCCCTAGACATAGAAAATAAAGCCTACCTTGCCTCAGAGAAATTCCCCAAAGGAAAAGGCAGCCCCCCACATATATTAACTGTGAGTAAAGATGAAAGTCACAAACGCAGAAATGAAACAGGTTTCAGCAAAGGGAGGCCAGACTTACTAAACAGACAGAGGATTGGAAAGGTATCTTTGCGGTCAGCACAAAAAACTACAAAAGACCACGCAGAGTGTGCAAAAAGACCTCCGCACCGACTAACGGTGCGGAGATGCCACTCTGCATCCCAGAGCTTCCAGCTAGCAAGACAAAATCCTGATAACCAGCTGGACAAGGAAACAATGAACAAATAATAACTATCAGGAACTTAGCTTCTGCTGGAGAAGACAGGTCACCAGAAAGATCCAAGAGCGAACTGAACCAATGCAGGAACATTGACAGCTGGCATGGAGTAACGATCTGAGTGGAGTTAAATAGAGCAGCCAACCAAAGGATAAACCACGTCACCTGTGTAAGGAACCTCAGAAGCAGCAGCTTCACTCACAGCCACCAGAGGGAGTCCATGGACAGAACTCGCCGAAGTACCATTCACGACCACAGGAGGGAGTTCGACAACAGAATTCACAACACATTACATCTTCAATAAATGCACAAGTTTATGTTGATATTTTGGACATTTTTCTTATCCGATCAATTGGAAGGATTTTGGGGGATGATGAAATCATTTTCAAGATGATAATGCATCCTGCCATAGAGCAAAAACTATGCAAACATTCCTTGAAAAATGACACATAAGGTCAATGTCATGGCCTGCAAATAGTCCGAATCTCAATCCAACTGAAAATCTTTGGTGGAAGTTGACAAAAATGGTCCATGACAAAGCTCTAACCTGCAAAGCTGATCTGGCAACAGCAATCAGAAAAAGTTGGAGCCAGATTGATGAAGAGTACTGTTTGATACTCATTAATTCCATGCCTCAGAGACTGCAAGCTGTTATAAAAGCCAGAGGTGGTGCAACAAAATACTAGTGATGTTTTGGAGTGTTTTTTTGTTTGCTTTTCATGATTCCATAATTTTTTCCTCAGAATTGCGTGTTAGGGCTAGCGGAACGCACCAAATAATTAGATACAATAAGTTGCGTTCGCAGCCCGGGGTCCACCATGCAGAGATGGAACCTGCTGCTAAGTAATGACGGACTATATGGCGGTACAATGAGGATACACACATGGGTTAACTTCACCCTGTATGAAGAAAGCGATCCCTGTTAGTCACAGGGTCGCGTGTTGTGAATTCCGCTCTTGGGCTCCCTCCGGTGGTTGTAAGTAGCATTTTTGTGAGTTCTGCTCTTGGGCTCCCTCCTGTGGTTTTGAGTGGTATGGCTGTTTCTTGGATTTAGCTTCAGCAGCAGTTTTCACTGATCGTCTTTCTGGCTCGGCTATATTAGTCTGGCCTTATCCCTCATTCAATGCCAGTTGTCAATTGTTCCTGGCTGGAGTCATTGCTCTGCGGTGGACTTTTTCTAGTTTTTATTACTCACCGCACAGCGTTCTGTCCTGTACTATTTCTATCTAGCTAGAAGTGGCCTCCTGTGCTTAATCTTGTTTCATACTACGTATGTCATTTCCTTCTCCTCTCACAGTCATAATTGTGGGGGGCTAATATATCCTTTGGGGATTTTCTCTGAGGCAAGATAGTTTTCCTGCTTCTATCTTTAGGGGTAGTTAGCTCTTAGGCTGTGACGAGATGCCTAGGGAGAGTTAGGAGCATTCCACGGCTACTTCTAGTGTTGTGTCGAGCTTAGGGACTGCGGTCAGTATAGTTACCACCTGCTCAGAGCTAGTCGCATGTCGCTCCTTAATCACCAGACCATAACAGTACAACTGGCCAAAAATAAGCTGAATGCATCTCAAAAGAATGAAAAGAAAAAGAGTTCTGAGCCATTTTTTTTTTCTTTAGTTTGTTTTGTCTTTTTCCTTCCTCTTAATCTCTGGGTGATTCAGGATTTGGATGCAGGCATGGATGTTCAGGGGTTGTTTTCTCGTGTGGATCAGCTTGCTGCAAGAGTACAGAGTATTCAAGATTATGTTGTTCAGACTCCAGCCTTAGAGCCTAGAATTCCTACTCTGGATTTGTTTTACGGGGATAGATCTAAGTTTTTGAACTTTAAAAATAACTGCAAATAGTTTTTTGCTCTGAAACCCCGTTCCTCTCGTGACCCCATTCCGCAAGTAATGATAGTTATTTCTCTGCTGCGTGGCGACCCTCAGGACTGGGCATTCTCTCTTGAGTCAGGGGATCCGGCATTGCTCAATATAGATGCATTCTTTCAATCGCTCGGATTATTGTATGACGAACCTAACTCTGTAGAGCATGCTGAGAAAACACTATTGGCCCTGTCTCAGGGTCAGGAAGCGGCAGAATTATACTGCCAGAAATTTAGAAAATGGTCTGTGCTCACTAAATGGAATGAGGATGCTCTGGCAGCAATTTTCAGAAAGGGTCTTTCTAAAGCCCTTAAAGATGTTATGGTGGGGTTTCCCACGCCTGTTGGTTTGAGCGAATCTATGTCTCTGGCCATTCAGATTGATCGGCGCCTGCGCAAACGCAAAGTGGTGCACCATATGGCAGTGTCCTCTGAGCAGAGTCCTGAGGCCATGCAATGTGATAGGATTTTGACTAGAGCGGAACAGAGGGGATACAGACGTCAGAATGGGCTGTGTTTTTACTGTGGTGATTCTGCTCATGCTATTTCTGATTGCCCTAAGCGTATTAAGAGGGTCGCTAGATCTGTTACCATTAGTACTGTGCAGCCTAAGTTTCTCCTGTCTGTGACCCTGATTTGCTCATTGTCATCTTTTTCTGTCATGGCATTTGTGGATTCGGGCGCTGCTCTGAACTTAATGGACTTAGAATTCGCTAGGCGCTGTGGTTTTTCTTTGCAGCCTTTGCAGAGTCCCATACCCTTGATGGGTATTAATGCTACACCATTGGCCAAGAATAAACCTCAGTATTGTACTCAGCTGACTATGTGCATGGCTCCTGCACATCAGGAAGATTGCCATTTTCTGGTGTTGCATAATTTACATGATGTTGTTGTACTGGGTTTTCCATGGTTACAAGTACACAATCCAGTGCTGGATTGGAAATCAATGTCTGTGACTAGTTGGGGTCGTCAAGGGGTACATAGTGACATTCCTTTAATGTCAATTTCCTCTTCCCCCTCTTCTGATGTTCCTGTGCTTAATCTTGTTTCATACTACGTATGTCATTTCCTTCTCCTCTCACAGTGATTACTTGTGGGGGGCTAATCTATCCTTTGGGGATTTTCTCTGAGGCAAGATAGTTTTCCTGCTTCTATCTTTAGGGGTAGTTAGCTCTTAGGCTGTGACGAGATGCCTAGGGAGAGTTAGGACCATTCCACGGCTACTTCGAGTGTTGTGTCGAGCTTAGGGACTGCGGTCAGTATAGTTTCCACCTGCTCAGAGCTAGTCGCATGTCGCTCCTTAATCACCAGACCATAACAGTCACGGTACCGCACAGAAAGCGCAAGCATGGAACCACAGAACTCTATCCCAGGACACAGGATTAGAGTTAGTGTAGACCTCTTGCGATTGACACCACAATTGTGGTATCAGAGTAACTAATATGCACAGAAGTGCATGCTGTGCCACACTAGCGGACGCCACAAACTACCCAGACTTGGGTAAGGTAAGCGCTCTAATAGCGCATGGCGCTGCACTGGCGGTCACAGCAGTTAGACGCTGTTTCGTGCGTTAAAGCTGTGAGTTCAGCCGGGCGCTAGATTGCAGCCATACACCTTACGCGAACAGTCATACACAAGGGATGGGTTTTTTAAGGTACGACTTGCACTCATCAACACACACACGATAACAATTATATACTAGCGCATGGCTGTACGGTCATGCAAAGCTTATATAGCTGCAGCACGTTCAGGACCTTCCAATAAAGGACCAATGGGAAGATGCCACAGAAGTTTAGCACCTTCAGGACCTTCCAATAAAGGACCAATGGGATCTGCTGCAGTATCTGAGCATGTGACCCCCGACCTCCAATGGGAGGTCATCCCGTGGGCATGCTCAGAAAGGGAAAATCTGGACTTAGTCCCAGAAAGACCTGCTCGCTGCTGAACATTGCTGGCTACAAGAACAGAGCCTGGAAGGGCAGTAGTAACCAGTCGTCCAGTATTAGCCTGAGCTAGACGCTGGTACCGACGTCTCCGCTGAGCAGACTCCACCGCGGCTGGAGAAGAATGGGAGACCGCAGCGGAGATGGTTCGAGATTCCCCCTGTGCAGAGGTGGGAACTCGACACCTAACATTACCCCCCCTCCTTGGACCTCGCTATGCTAAAATGCCGCAATGAGCTGTGGAGCTCGAATGTGTTCAGCAGGCTCCCAGGACCTGTCCTCTGGGCCATAACCCTTCCAATCCACCAACTAGAATTTTTTTGCCACTTACCACCTTGCACCCCAAAATAGCGTTCACCTCGTAATCGTCCGTAGACGAACCCGATGTCCCGGCAGATGACTCGGAAAACCGGGACATGTATACGGGCTTCAAGAGGGACACATGAAAGGTGTCGGTGATACCCAGGCATGGAGGAAGGGCCAGACGGTAGACCACAGGATTAACCTGTTCGAGGACCTTGAAGGGACCCAAGTAGCGAGGTGCAAACTTAGTGGACTCAGCGCACAGCCTGATGTTACGGGCGGAGAGCCACACCAAGTCGCCAGGAGCAAAAGTCGGAGCAGGTCGCCGATGTGCATCGGCGGAGGTCCTCATTCTCTCCTTAGAGGCCCAAATGGCATCCTGAGTGCGGTCCCAAATGTCCCGTGCCCCACAGCCCAGTCTGCCACCCTGGAGTCAGCAGAAGATACAGGCATGGGCACAGGGACACGCGGATGCTGGCCGTGATTTAGAAGGAATGGAGTCTGAACGGTGGAGTCGGCTACGGCGTTGTTAAGCGCAAACTCTGCCCACGGTAGCAAGGATGCCAAGTCATCCTGCCTGGCAGAAACAAAATGTCGTAAATATGTGACAATTTTGTCCGGCATACCGTGTAGGCGAAAGATATGCCTGATGAACTATGCTGCCAGAACCCGTGCAGAAGGTAGCCGTGCAAGAGGCACCAAGTGAACCATTTTGGAAAAATGGTCGGTGGCCACCCAGATAATGGTGCAGCTATGAAACTTGGGTAAGCCCACCACAAAGTCCATCCCGACCATCTCCCAGGGCTTGTCCGCCACCGGCAGGGGGTAAAGCAACCCAGTTGGCCATTGCTGAGGAGACTTGTTCTTGGCGCAAGAGACACACGCTCGAACATAGTCTGCGACATCATGAGCCATATGCAGCGACCAGTATGTCCTCGCCAGTAACTTAGATGTCCTTTTGGATTCAAAATGTCCACCCACCCTGGACGAATGAGCCCAAGAGAGAACCTCTGGATGCAAACTGGATGGTACAAAAGTCTTGCCCGGAGGCACAGACTCTAGCGAAACCGGGGCCACAGTTCTCAGTCTCTCGGTGGGGATAATAAGTCGAGGCTCCTCTTCCTCCTCCACAGATGATACAACGGAGCGAGAGAGAGTGTCGGCACGAATGTTCTTCTCCCCGGAAAGAAAATGAAGGGTGAAATGAAACCGGGAGAAGAACAAGGACTATCTGGCCTGGCTAGAATTTAACCACTGGGCTGTCTGCAGGTACACCAAATTCTTGTGATCTGTGAAGACTTGGAAGGGAAAACGAGCTCCCTCCAAGAGATGTCTCCACTCCGAGAAGGCCAACTTCATGGCTAGCAACTCCCTGTCCCCGATGGAATATTTCCTCTCTGCTGGTGAGAAGGTCTTAGAAAAGAAGAAGCAAGGATGCTTCCGACCTTGAGCATCCTTTTGGAAAAGGACTACTCCAGCACCAACAGATGAGGCATCCACCTCCATTTTAAATGGCTTATCTACATCGGGGCGATGTAGGATGGGAGCGCTAGCGAAGTGAGACTTAATGGAGAGAAAGGCCTTGGAGACCTCCTCAGACCACAATTTGGGATTTGCTCCCTTCTTGGTGAGGGCAACCAAGGGAGCTACCAAAGTTGAGAAGTGTGGAATGAACTGGCGATAGTAATTAATGAACCCCACAAAGCACTGCACCGCTTTAAGAGAATGGGGTTCCTGTCAGTCCATCACAGCCTGTAGTTTGGCAGGATCCATAGCCAATCCCTGGGCAGAGATGATATAGCCTAGGAAAGGTAGGGACTCCTGTTCGAACATACACTTCTCCAACTTGGCATAGAGGGAGTTTGCCCGTAGGAGGTCGAAGACTTTGCAAACATCTCTCCGGTGGGAGTCAATATCTGGAGAGTAGATGAGAATATCATCCAGATAGACTACGACCGAGGTGGAGAGCATATCCCGGAAGATGTCGTTCACAAAGTCTTGGAAAACGGCTGGGGCATTACAGAGCCCGAAGGGCATCATCAGATATTCATAGTGCCCATCCCTGGTGTTAAAAGCCATCTTCCATTTGTCACCCTCGGATGCGAATCAGGTTGTAAGCTGTTATGAACTGGTGCTTTAGGAGCAACATGGGATGAGCTCTGAAGGAGGTGGTACCTGTACTGACCGCAGTTCCTAAGCTTAACACAACACTAGCAGTAGCCGTGGGATGTTACTGTCACTCCCTAGACACCTCGTCACAGCCGGAGAACTAACTACCCCTAAAGATAGAAACAGGAAAGCTATCTTGCCTCAGAGAAAATCCCCAAAGGATAGACAGCCCCCCACAAATAATGACTGTGAGTGGAGAGTGAAATTACATACGTAGAATGAAACCAGGATGTAGAAAAGGAGGCCAGTCTAGCTAGATAGATAGAACAGGACAGAATACTGTGCGGTCAGTATTAAAAAACTAGAAAAATCCACACAGAGTTTACAAAAATCTCCACACCTGACTAAAGGTGTGGAGGGTAAATCTGCTTCCCAGAGCTTCCATCTTAACTGAATAAATCCATACTGACAAGCTGGAAAAAAAACCATAGAATGTACAGAACAATTAAGTCCACTACATGTGGACAGAAAAGAGCAAAGCAAGGACTTATCTTTGCTGAACTGGTCAGGATATCAGGGAAATCCAAGCAGAGATGTGAATCCAACCAGGAACCATTGACAAGTGGCACTGGCTGAAGGAAAGAGCCAGGCATAAATAGCCGAGCAGAGAGACAATCAGTGGAAGCAGCTGCAGACTGCTAAATCCAAGGAGCAGCCATTCCACTTAAAACCACCGGAGGGAGCCCAAGAGCAGAACTCACAAAAGTGCCACTTACAACCACCGGAGGGAGCCCAAGAGCGGAATTCACAACAGTACCCCCCCCCTTGAGGAGGGGTCACCGAATCCTCACCAGAGCCCCCAGGCCGATCAGGACGAGCCAAGTGAAAAGCATGAACCAAATCGGCGGCATGGACATCGGAGGCAACAACCCAAGAATTATCCTCCTGGCCATAACCCTTCCACTTGACAAGATACTGAAGCCTCCGCCTCGAAAAACGAGAATCCAAAATTTTCTCAACCTCATATTCCAACTCTCCCTCAACCAACACCGGGGCAGGAGGATCAACCGAGGGAACAACGGGCACCACATATCTCCGTAACAAAGATCTATGGAAAACATTATGAATGGCAAAAGAGGCTGGAAGTGCTAAACGAAAAGACACCGGATTGATAATTTCAGAAATCTTATAAGGACCAATAAACCGAGGCTTAAACTTAGGGGAAGAAACCTTCATAGGAACATGACGAGAAGACAACCAAACCAAATCCCCCACACGAAGCCGGGGACCAACACACAGACGGTGGTTAGCAAAACGTTGAGCCTTTTCCTGAGACAACGTCAAATTGTCTACCACATGAGTCCAAATCTGCTGTAATCTGTCCACCACAGAATCCACACCAGGACAATCAGAAGGCTCAACCTGCCCCGAAGAAAAACGAGGATGAAAACCAAAATTACAAAAGAAAGGTGAAACCAAAGTAGCCGAACTAGCCCTATTATTAAGGGCAAACTCAGCCAATGGCAAGAAAGCCACCCAATCATCCTGATCAGCAGACGCAAAGCATCTCAAATAGGTTTCCAAGGTCTGATTAGTTCGCTCAGTTTGGCCATTTGTCTGAGGATGAAACGCCGAAGAAAAAGACAAATCAATACCCATCCTAGCACAAAAGGCCCGCCAAAACCTAGAAACAAACTGGGAACCTCTGTCAGACACAATATTCTCCGGAATGCCATGCAAACGAACCACATGCTGAAAAAACAATGGAACCAAATCTGAGGAGGAAGGCAACTTAGGCAAAGGTACCAGATGGACCATTTTAGAAAACCGGTCACAAGCCACACAGATAACAGACATCTTCTGGGAAACAGGAAGATCCGAAATAAAATCCATGGAAATATGCGTCCAAGGCCTCTCAGGGACCGGCAAAGGCAAAAGCAACCCACTAGCGCGGGAACAGCAAGGCTTGGCCCGGGCGCAAGTCCCACAGGACTGCACAAAAGCACGCACATCCCGCGACAAGGAAGGCCACCAAAAGGACCTAGCAACCAAATCTCTGGTACCAAAAATCCCAGGATGACCAGCCAACACTGAACAATGAACCTCAGAAATGACCTTACTTGTCCATCTATCAGGAACAAACAGCTTCCCCACTGGACAGCGGTCAGGTTTATCAGCCTGAAATTCCTGAAGCACCCGCCGCAAATCAGGGGAGATGGCAGAAAGAATCACCCCTTCCATCCATACTGACAAGCTGGACAAAAAAACACAGAATGTACAGAACAATTAAGTCCACTACATGTGGACAGAAAAGAGCAAAGCAAGGACTTATCTTTGCTGAACTGGTCAGGATATCAGGGAAATCCAAGCAGAGATGTGAATCCAACCAGGAACCATTGACAAGTGGCACTGGCTGAAGGAAAGAGCCAGGCATAAATAGCTGAGCAGAGAGACAATCAGTGGAAGCAGCTGCAGACTGCTAAATCCAAGGAGCAGCCATTCCACTTAAAACCACCGGAGGGAGCCCAAGAGCAGAACTCACAAAAGTGCCACTTACAACCACCGGAGGGAGCCCAAGAGCGGAATTCACAACAGTAAGCACCCCGCAGATCTAATTTTGTAAATACCCTTGCACCCTGAAGCCTATCAAAGAGCTCAGATATCAGGGGCAAAGGATACTTATTCTTAACGGTGATGGCGTTAAGACCCCTGTAATCTATGCATGGACGTAGTTCCCCATTCTTCTTCTGAACGAAGAAGAACCCAGCGCCTGCAGGTGACACTGACTTCCTAATGAATCCTCTTGCCAAATTTTCCTTGATGTACTGTGAGATTGCCTCCATCTCCGGGAGAGATAACAGATAGAATCGACCCCGGGGAGGCTCAGCACCAGGCAAGAGGTCAATAGGACAGTCATGGGGCGGTGAGGCGGAAGGGTCTCCGCAGCTCTTTTGGAGAACACGTCTGCATAGGGCCAATAGTGCTTGGGGAGAGAGGATAGATCTGCGGGTACCTCAGTAGTAGCAACCTGAACACATTCCCTCTGACATCTACCCCCACAAGATTCACCCCATCCCAAAATTCTGCCTGTTGACCACTCAATATGAGGAGAGTGGTACCGTAGCCAAGGCATCCCCAACAGGACCTCGTCAATTCCCTCAGGAATGACAAGCAGAGATATAATCTCCTGATGAGATGGCGACATGGACAGAGTGAAAGGGATGGTCTGGTGTGTTATCTGTGAGGGCAGTGTCGACCCATTTACCAATCGTACAGTCACTGGTTGAGCTAACATTACCAAGGGAATTGCGTGACGTTGGGCGAAGGCAGATGACATAAAATTGCCCTCCGCCCCAGAATCCACGCAGAGCTCTACCGAGTGGGAAAATGAGCCTATAGTAATTATCCCCTTATAGGACAATTTGGAGGCAAACGTCGCCGTGTCTAGTGTATCTCCACCTACTACCACTAGATGCTGACGTTTCCGCGACCGCTGGGGACATCTGGTGGCAAGATGTCCTGACTGCTTGCAAACATGACAAACCTGGAGTGCACGAGCGGTCCGGGACTTAGATCCCACTCGTGACACTACCATAGGCTCATGGGACTCAGGGGCCTGGACTGGAGATTCCAAACGTTTGGTGAAGGTAGGAGCCAGCCGAACCTCTGCCTACACTGGGCTCGCTCTAACTTCCGCTCATGAAAACGGAGGTCAATACGAGTGGCCACTGCTATTAACTCCTCCAGTGTGGCTGGAATCTCCCTAGTGGCCAGAGCATCCTTCACGTGGTCAGCCAGCCCCCTCCAAAATATCGGAATAAGGGCTTTATCCGACCACTCCAGCTCAGATGCTAGTGTGCGAAAGTGGACGGCAAAATGGCTGACCAAGGGCGAGCCCTGAGTTAATGCCAACAGTTGGAGCGCCATATCATGGGTGACACGAGGTCCTAAAAAGACCTGTTTCAGAGTGCTCAGAAACAGCGGAGCATTCTGCACCACATGATCGCCACGCTCCCACAGCGACGTAGCCCACTCCAACGCCCTGTCTGACAGGAGAGACACAATAAATCCCACCTTAGCCCGCTCTGTGGGGAAACATGCGGCCAGAAGCTCGAGATGTATAGAGCACTGACTCACGAAACCCCTACAAGATTTACTATCACCAGAAAATTTTTCTGGCAGCGGGAGGCGAGATAGAGTCGGAATAGGGGTGGCAGTAGACAAGGTTGCTGCTGCCATGTTGGCAGCCTGAACAGCAACTGCGGTTACATCCACAGCAGGGGTTGTGCGCTCAAGAGCCGCCAACCTACCCTCCAGCTGCTGGATGTACTGCAAAGATTGCTGCTTGTCCGTCATTACTAGCCAGACCCTGGCGCTAGTATAATGTTAGGGCTAGCGGAACGCACCAAATAATTAAATAGATACAATAAGGTGTGTTCGTAGCCCGGTGTCCACCTTGCAGAGATGGAACCTGCTGCTAAGTAATGAAGGATTATATGGCGGTACAATGAGGATACACAAATGGGTTAACTTCACCCTATATGAAGAAAGCGATCCCTGTTAAGTCACAGGGTCGCGGTACCGCACAGAGAGCGCAAGCAAGGAACCACAGAACTCTATCCCAGGACACAGGATTAGAGTTAGTGTAGACCTCTTGCCATCGACACCACAATTGGAGTATCAGAGTAACTAATATGCACAGAAGTGCATGCTGTGCCACACTAGCGGACGCCACAAACTACCCAGACTTGGGTAAGGTAAGCGCTCTAATAGCGCATGGCGCTGCACTGGCGGTCACAGCAGTTAGACGCTGTTTCGTGCGTTAAAGCTGTGAGTTCAGCCGGGCGCTAGATTGCAGCCATACACCTTACGCGAACAGTCATAGACAAGGGATGGGTTTTTTAAGGAACGACTTGCACTCATCAACACACACACGATAACAATTGTATACTAGCGCATGGCCATGCGGTCATGCGAAGCTTATATAGCTGCAGCTCGTTCAGGACCTTCCAATAAAGGACCAATGGGAAGCTGCCACAGAAGTTTAGCATCTTCAGGACCTTCCAATAAAGGACCAATGGGATCTGCTGCAGTATCTGAGCATGTGACCCCCGACCTAAAATGGGAGGCCATCCCATGGGCATGCTCAGAAAGGGAAAATCTGGACTTAGTCCCAGAAAGACCTGCTCGCTGCTGAACATTGCTGGCTACAAGAACAGAGCCTGGAAGGGCAGTAGTAACCAGTCATCCAGTATTAGCCTGAGCTAGATGCTGGGACCGATGTCTCCGCTGAGCAGACTCCACTGTGGCTGGAGAAGAATGGGAGACTGCAGCGGAGATGGTTTGAGATTCCCCCTGTGCAGAGGCGGAAACTCGACACCTAACATTGTGTGATTCCATAATTTTTTCTCCTATGCTTGGTTAAAAAAAGTAACCATTACTGACTACCACATTTTTTGTTCTTGATTTCTTTTAGTGTTTCTTAATGCTAGAAAGTTGCCATTTGAAATGACTTTAGTTTTGTGCCATGTCTGTGATCTACTTTTTTTCTACAAAATTAAACAACTGAATGAACATCCTCCAAGGCCGGCAATTCCATAATTTTTGCCAGGGGTTGTATCATGTTGTGAATTCTGCTCTTGGGTTCCCTCCAGTGGTTGTAGGTGGGAATGCAGTCGTCTCTGAGTCGCAGTCCTGGCCAGGTGTATCTGCTGATTGCAGTTCTGACTGGGATATTTAGGTGTGCAGGATTCATTAGTCCTTGCCAGTTGTCAATGTTTCTTGTGAAATGTTGGATCACTTTCTGGCTTCTCCTGCTTAGCTGCCAATTCAGCAAAGATAAGTGTCTGGTTTTTGTTTCTGTGGCACACATGCAGTGTGCTTATATTCTGTGCTATTCATATGTTTTTCTCTTGTCCAGCTTAGACTGTGTCAGTGTTTTCTCAGTCTTGTTGGATTCTCTGGAGTTGCAGATATACGCTCCACATCTTTAGTTAGATGGTGAAGTTTGTATTTTCTGCTGTGGATATCTTTGGAAGGATTTTTAATACTGACCGCTTAGTATCCTGTCCTATCCTTTCCTATTTAGCTAGTGTGTGCCTCATTTGCTAAATCCTGTTTCCTGCCTGCATGTGTCTTTTCCTCTACTACTCACAGTCTATATTTGTGGGGGGCTGCCTATCCTTTGGGGTTCTGCTCTGAGGCAAGGTAGAAATTCCTTTTTCCATCTATAGGGGTATTTAGTCCTCCGGCTGTGTCGAGGTGTCTAGGTTTGTTAGGCACACCCCACGGCTACTTCTAGTTGCGGAGTTAAGATCAGGGTTTGCGGTCAGTATAGTTACCACCTACTCCAGAGAAAGTTATTCATGCTGCTCCAAGGTCACCTGATCATAACAGTATCAGCTCACAGCTGTCTGCTTTACCTTTACTGGTTATCAAAAATGGGATGGAGCCCAAGTTGTTTTTTTATTTACTTATTTATTTAATTAGCTTAATACATGTACAGTAAACTACTCACACAAGCCACTAATTATATACCTCATGGATATCTATCTATCTTCAATTGACCTCATATCTAACAAACTACAGTGGGGCAAAAAAGTATTTAGTCAGTCAGCAATAGTGCAAGTTCCACCACTTAAAAAGATGAGAGGCGTCTGTAATTTACATCATAGGTAGACCTCAACTAAGGGAGACAAACTGAGAAAAAAAAATCCAGAAAATCACATTGTCTGTTTTTTTAACATTTTATTTGCATATTATGGTGGAAAATAAGTATTTGGTCAGAAACAAAATTTCATCTCAATACTTTGTAATATATTCTTTGTTGGCAATGACAGAGGTCAAACGTTTTCTGTAAGTCTTCACAAGGTTGCCACACACTGTTGTTGGTATGTTGGCCCATTCCTCCATGCAGATCTCCTCTAGAGCAGTGATGTTTTTGGCTTTTCGCTTGGCAACACGGACTTTCAACTCCCTCCAAAGGTTTTCTATAGGGTTGAGATCTGGAGACTGGCTAGGCCACTCCAGGACCTTGAAATGCTTCTTACGAAGCCACTCCTTCGTGGCCCTGGCGGTGTGCTTTGGATCATTATCATGTTGAAAGACCCAGCCACGTTTCATCTTCAATGCCCCTGCTGATGGAAGGAGGTTTGCACTCAAAATCTCACGATACATGGCCCCATTCATTCTTTCATGTACCCGGATCAGTCGTCCTGGCCCCTTTGCAGAGAAACAGCCCCAAAGCATGATGTTTCCACCACCATGCTTTACAGTAGGTATGGTGTTTGATGGATGCAACTCAGTATTCTTTTTCCTCCAAACACGACAAGTTGTGTTTCTACCAAACAGTTCCAGTTTGGTTTCATCAGACCATAGGACATTCTCCCAAAACTCCTCTGGATCATCCAAATGCTCTCTAGCAAACTTCAGACGGGCCCGGACATGTACTGGCTTAAGCAGTGGGACACGTCTGGCACTGCAGGATCTGAGTCCATGGTGGCGTAGTGTGTTACTTATGGTAGGCCATGTTACATTGGTCCCAGCTCTCTGCAGTTCATTCACTAGGTCCCCCCGCATGGTTCTGGGATTTTTGCTCACCGTTCTTGTGATCATTCTGACCCCACGGGGTGGGATTTTGCGTGGAGCCCCAGATCGAGGGAGATTATCAGTGGTCTTGTATGTCTTCCATTTTCTAATTATTGCTCCCACTGTTGATTTCTTCACTCCAAGCTGGTTGGCTATTGCAGATTCAGTCTTCCAGCCTGGTGCAGGGCTACAATTTTGTTTCTGGTGTCCTTTGACAGCTCTTTGGTCTTCACCATAGTGGAGTTTGGAGTCAGACTGTTTGAGGGTGTGCACAGGTGTCTTTTTATACTGATAACAAGTTTAAACAGGTGCCATTACTACAGGTAATGAGTGGAGGAAAGAGGAGACTCTTAAAGAAGAAGTTACAGGTCTGTGAGAGCCAGAAATCTTGATTGTTTGTTTCTGACCAAATACTTATTTTCCACCATAATATGCAAAAAAAATGATAAAAAAACAGACAATGTGATTTTCTGGATTTTTTTTTCTCAGTTTGTCTCCCATAGTTGAGGTCTACCTATGATGTAAATTACAGCCGCCTCTCATCTTTTTAAGTGGTGGAACTTGCACTATTGCTGACTGACTAAATACTTTTTTGCCCCACTGTATCTCTGTCTTTGCACAGCTTCAACACCTAAACATCTGTAATTTTCATTCTGCATTCTATTCCGGTATGTGTCACAGAGTCGGCACATGGATATCACACTTTATGTCATCCTTGTGCGGGCCTTATTGACATCTGTGTTGTTGAAAAAAACAGACATGTCTACGTGTGGGTGACACGGACACATGATTCGTGTGAACATACGGACATGTGAGCGGCTCCATAGATTGTAATGGCTATGCGTGTGTCAGTGTCTCTGGAATGTGTAGAAAATGATACTGTATGAGCCGGAAACACTGACGTGTGAAGGGGGCCTAAGTCAGGGTGCTGTCCATGTGTAGTCCGTCACACACAGAATGCAAACTCTTCTGATACACAGCTATGGAAGGTCATGTTCTTCTTTTGTTTTAGTGTTGCTGCCTGCTTATGATTAGTGAGAAATAATCAAACAGAGAGAAGAAGCACATGCCCCAAATGAAAACTATCTGACAACACCCACATGGACGTAAAGAAAAAAGATAACTCAGTAGGTGCTTGCTAATATATCTGCAACGGAGAGGCCAATTTTTTTTTCATGTTTTTTACACTCTTCAGCAACTATTACATCGCGTGTGAAAACAGAAACCACTGATACATAATCATACCAGTACTGGTACAATGGCTTTTTACAAGGACTGGATCAATGTGATCAAGGACACTCCCACATATATAACTCCTACATAGAACCACGGAGTAGACGTCCAAATTGTGAAAAAATAAAATTAATTTATTATGCAATATACAACATACTGTAGAAGGTTGGGCATTCTTTCTTTGGACTTAGTCCTTTATTTTTTAGACATTCACTGCGACTTTTTGCACTTTACTGTGACTTTTGGCACCTTTACTGCACTATGCATCTTGTTTGCTTCTGTAATCTACTCAGGGGGTACATGACCCATTTTTGTCAGCCTGCCCAGCCTTTATGATATCAGTGTATCCGTTGTCCTTGTATGGTTTCACACATAAGCCTCCTTGTGCCTTGTCTCTGATTAGCTGTTTTTACTATATTGTGTGTTATGTCATGTTATATGTTGTAAATTGCATAATAAATTACATGTATTTTTTCACAATTTGGATGTGTACTCTGTGGTTCTATGTAGGAGTTATTACATGGCGTGTGCAGTTCAACATGACAAATTTGGTTAAAGATCTCTTTATTAGGGATGAGTGAATGTGCTCGGTGATACTCGGTTATCACCCGAGTTTCATGGTGCTCGATTGTACTTGTTACTCAGCGAGTATTGTTCGGTGCTCTATGTAAAACTCGAATCCCCGCTTCGCAAGTTTGGTGCTTGTTACACTGCCAATAAGCATGAAGGGTTTGCCTGTGTATGACAATAATGACATAGTCATCTTGGTTGTGGCATTACCGTGAACGGCTGGCCGTGTGACACCATCAGGGGTTATAAAAAAAACAGGCACCACCCGCCACACTGATGTCATTGCAAAGCTCTGTGACACTTCATATTTTAGGGAGAGAGTCCTTGTTTAGGCATGTGTGTGCACAGTATAACAAATCAGTAAACGGTAGTGTTGATACTGGTGCTGAGGTTGAACCATCATGCAAACAGCCCTTCTAAAGGCTAATTGTTTGCTTTGCTGTTTGTATCACATACATTCTGCATTTAGTAAGAAAAAAGTAGAAGAAGTGACCAATAAAGAAAGTCCCAGTAAAGGAAATGGTGATTACAAATAATACTTTATTGAAACCAGGTAGTAACAGGGATGACAGAATAATGATAAAAATATATATTTTTTAAATTGCTTATAAAAACAGGGATGCAGACCCAGGGTAGTAAGGTCGTCCTGGAAGGAGAACCAGAGAGGCTATCACAATGTAATCATGATCAACATAGGAATAAGCGCAATAAAGTGAATAGCCAAATAAGAACATTACAGATAAATACTATAGGGATAAATAAAGTGCAGGTGCAATCAAAGAGACTGAAGAGAGGTCCATATGCTGTGAGTACAGAGGTAGAAAAATAGATGTGAGACAGTGCTCATAATGTGCTATGGACCTGTTATAATAAATCACCTGACAGTGTAAGCCGTGAGATGGTCAAATAATAGGAA
Source organism: Ranitomeya imitator (assembly GCF_032444005.1). Taxonomy (NCBI): domain Eukaryota; kingdom Metazoa; phylum Chordata; class Amphibia; order Anura; family Dendrobatidae; genus Ranitomeya; species Ranitomeya imitator. The sequence goes on from NC_091282.1 coordinate 241,951,251, forward strand.
CAATAGACTTACACAGGCAGTGGAGCTCCTTCATCTGAGTTGCGTCCACCCTGACAAGCATTTTGGCTTACGCCTTTGTCAGGCCTGGGGGGTGGGTTTTGTAGAAGCGATTATGTCCAAATAGTGAACTCCTGTCCTAAGATACCTCTCTATATATAAGTATATCTATAGATTCAAATCAGTCCCAAAACAGTATATAACAAGTATAAAACCCCAGGCAAACCTTTGCCACAAAGTCTATTGAAGCCACCTCCTTCATGAATAAGACAGATGAATTATTCTAGGGATTATCTGCGGGCTAGTGATCTAGCATACCTTTCCTTCAGACATCCTTATTCAGTTGGGAATAAACACCGTGTGCACTGCTACAGTCCGGTGCAGAGACTAGGTACCCAAACCATATAGTAAAATGTGAGTGCAAGACTTTTTCACATTTTATCCTTATTCAGTTGTCCCTTCATTGTGCAGAGGTTGGCACCCTAGCTTGTACACAAAATGGCGCCCCCGCTTAGCGGTGGCTCATCCTCACTTTCTCTAAATGCTTTCCCTTCAGCTGCCTATCAGATCTAAAACCAGGATGGAAGTGTGGGAGAATTAGAGGAGAGGGAAGGGACAACACAAACATGGAGTATAGTAGACAAGAGCAGGGTGTTTTACACAAGAAAATATCAGCAGAAAGTGTCAAAGTGTCAAAGTGCATACGATAATCAATAAGGGAAAATCATCCTCCATGTGGTGTTGCACTATTCCCTTTACTTTAAGATTGTAGTGACCAAGGTCCCTAATTCGCATCTCAGTTCTGGAGAGAGCTTTGTCAGCTGCTTAGTATTTAGCCTAATTTCTCCTCTGCATACCATACTGATGCGAATGGGCTGGTGGAGAGGGCCAACCAGACTCTGGTCACATACTTACAGCATTTTGTGTCTGCCAGGCATGATGACTGGTCGTCTTTGCTGCCTTGGGCAGAATTTGCCCTAAATAATGCTGTCTCCAACTCTACGGGTCTGACGCCAATTCTCTTAAACTGCGGTCAGCATCCGCGTGTACCCGTGCCCATGCCCATCTTGACTTTGGACTCTAGGATGGTGGAATGGGCAGTGGAGGCTCATGGCATCTGGGATCACACGCAGGATGCCATCAAGGTTTCCAAGGAGTGCATGAGGGTCTCTGCTGACACGCATCATTGTCCTGCACCGATCTTTGCCCCTGGTGATTTAATGTGGTTGTCAGCAGGTAACATCAAGCTGAGAGTAGAGTCCACTAAATTTGCTCCATGCTATCTGGGTCCTTTCAAGGTCCTTGAACAGGTAAATCCTGTCGGCATTCTCTATTGACCGGCGAAAGTCCTTGTTTGCTGTGACCCCCCAGGCGGCATTAAAAACCTGCTCAGACAAGTATGTGTGTTAGTTTGCCAAGCTTCACAGCTGCCACCAGGTTACATGACCATGCCAGGTTGGAGGTTCAGCTGCAAAAAATCAAAAGATTTGTATGGTAGGTTATTACTTTAAGTAACTCTGCCATGGTGTGTGGTTTGTCTCCTAGACAAATTAGCTTCCAACTTAAGTGGACTACGTGTTCTTGGATACAACATTGGAGATGGAGGATGAGGAGGAGCAGGAGGACATGCACATTAACTGCTGTAGGAGGTGGAGGAAACCCAGATACAAGTAGGGCCAGCATTCCTTGGCATCAGAAGCACATGAGCTGTGCTAGGGTGTAACTTGGCCCCAACCTCCACAATGTTCACCTAGTGAGCCGTCAGGGAAATGTAGCGACCCTGGCCACAAGCGCTTTTCCATGTGTCAGTTGTTAAGTGGAAAATTCCAGTAAGTGCATTGGAAAGGGCATGGGTGATGTTCCTGGACACGTTCTGGTACAAGATGGGGACGCCACACTGGGAGAAAAAGTGGCAACTAGGGGCTGAATACCGAGGGATGACTACTGCCATTAGTCGACAGAAATCCCTGTATAGCAGCCTAAATGGCAACATTTCCATGTCAAGAAGCCAGGAAATGTGCCCGTTTAGCATTTGGGTCTGTGGGTGGCTTGTAACTTTCCTTTTCATTCTAAGGCCAGGGGTAGGGACAGTTGACTTAACAACAACAAGATTTAGCGGCAACTGTGTCTCATCATCTTCCTCCTTACCCCCAAATTTGCCATTCCCCATCATCATTTTCTTGTGGCCATAGCTGCTCTAAACACTAAACAGCATGTCCTCCTCTTCCTCTTGGATCATGCAAGTTGATAGTTTACAATCAAGAAATGATAGTGTAAAGATCTCCTCAGAGTGTCCTAGTGTGGGATCACTAGTCTCCTGGAACTCAACTTGGTGGAGGGAAGGAGGATCAAGGTGAGGATTAAGTGATCAAGGCTTGAGACTGGACCATGTGGAAGACTGTGTGGTGCTGTCATTCAATCAACCACCTGTTCGCACTGCTCTTGCTTCAAAAGTGGTGTACTGTGCCTCCCTGAAAAGTGGGACAGGAACCTATGAGTTGTGGATAGGCATGTTTCTTGTGCTACAGCAACAGCATCGTAGCACCTGCCCCACATCTTCTGCATCTGCGTGCACCATCGTCAGCACTTCCACTTCCATATCACTAAATGCACGCCTTACACATTTTATAATCGCTAGGTCTCTTGAAGCCAAGTTTATTTTCAATAAAATAAAAAAATGGTCACTTGCAGCAATCAAAGTGGTTTTTGTTAGTTTACTCCATCATAATGTTACAGAAAGAACGTGAAAGTATATGGATGATCCATGGATCAAATTCAATCTAGAGAAATGTTTCAATGCTTTTTCTCCATTTAGAGATCACAGAAAAGTACACAGACCAGCGTAACACTGTATGACACTGGAAATGAAAGCCTACAACATTTTTAAAAGCTTTTGTTCACTTTTAGAGATCGTAGAAATTTTCACAGGTCAAGTAACACTGTATGTCTGAGACATGGAAGACTACAGAAAATATTAAAGGTTTTTAGCAGTTCACAGACCAGCGTAACAATATATGGTTCGGAAATGAAAGACTACAACATTTTCAAAAGCTTTTGCTCCTTTTCAGAGATCACAGTCATTTTCACAGACAATGTAACACTGTACGTATGAGGACTATCAGACTACAACATTTTTAAAAGCTTTTTTGCAAATTTTACATGTCACAGAAATGTTCACAGACCACGTAGCATTGTATGTCTGAGAAATGGAGGCCAACAAAATTTTTAAAAGCTTTTGCTCACTATTGAAAAGTGTAGAGATGACAGAAATTTACTCCACACTACAGAAAAGTGTATGGCTGAGAAATATAGCCCAGGAAAATGTTTCAATGATTTTTGTGTATGTTATATAAAGCACATAATCCTTCATGGAACAAAAAAAACTGCAGTTATTTATTTGCCAATAGACTGCACAGGCCTAATCCCTGTCTACAGACTGGATTCTGTAAAGCCCCCGTCACACATAGCGAGATCGCTAGCGAGATCGCTGCTGAGTCACAAGTTTTGTGATGCAACAGCGACCTCAGTAGCGATCTCGCTATGTGTGACACGTAGCAGGGACCAGGCCCCTGCTGTGAGATCGCTGGTCGTGTCGGAATGGCCTGGACCGTTTTTTGATCGTTGAGGTCCCGCTGGGTAGCACACATCGCTGTGTTTGACACCTTACCAACGACCTCGTTGACAGGACGTCCCATTGAATCGTCATGAAATAGCATCGTTGTACAGGTCGCTACAGGTCGCTACAGGTCGCCGCATCGCTGCTGCATCGTTGGGGAGATCGCACTGTGTGACATCTCACCAGCGACCACATAGCGACGCAGCAACGATCCCTGACAGGTCGTATCGTTGTCGGGATCGCTTAAGCATCGCTATGTGTGACGGGGCCTTAACTCTTCCTGCTGCTGCTACTCTCTCTCCCTTCCTAGGATAAGTGCAGATTATATGTGCTGCAAACGATTAGTCCTTAGAAGGGCTGTTTGTATGGTGGCTCAGCTTCAGCACTCGTATCAACTACAGACCTCTGATTCATTATGCTGTGCGCACGGGCCTTGACAAGCACTCTCTCCCTCCAATATGACGTGTCACAGAGCTATGCAATCACGCCACGTCACGTCACGTAAATCTTTCAGCTGCGGCGATGAAAACTAAATCTCTCAGCACTAAAAAATACTCGGAGGACACCCAACCATGCTCGAGAAATCTCGAGTAAAGAGTATATTCGCTCATCACTAGACCTAACACAATGTAGAAAGAAGACTCTCCTGAGGCTTCACCAACATGATTGTTGTAAGAGAACTCAGCCCAGGAAAGTAATTTCACTCAATCATTGTGGTGGGCATTGACGAAGTGTCGCAGGTAGTTGCCCAAGACCTGGTTGACACAATCCACTTGCCCATTGATCTGAGGGTGATAGGCCGAGGAGAAATCCAAGACAATATCCAGAGAGCTCGGCAGAATCTGAAAGTAAGCTGCGAACCTCGATCGGACATAAGGAAATCCGTGCAGGTGGAAATTATGTTTGATGAAGCTGTCAGCCAGCTCAGGAGCAGACGGGAGAGCAGACAACGGAATAAAATGCGCCATTTTGGAGAAGCGATCCATGACTACCCAGATGAAGGTGCAACCCTACTGGCAAATCTGTAATGAAGTCCATTGCTATGTGCTGCCATGGACCCAGGGCCGTATTTAGAGTTTCTGCTGCCCTAGGCACTTTTAGTGCTGCCTTCCCCAATGGTGAGTATGACACTATCGGCATAGACTTTGGCAAGAATCGCTGATATGAAAGTAGCCTTTTGCAGCAGATCAGGCAGTTTTTCTGCATCTGCCGTGTAATGGATCACTTACGGCACTTACTTTGGCCTCATTCATTCCCCATGGGATTTGTGGCACTTGCCGTGATCTGGCAAATGTGGCACCATACCTCCCAACTTTTGAAGAAGGAAAAGGGTATAAAGTTTGCGGCTCACTATGTGAGCCGCGGCAAATTTTAGGCAATGCCTCTGACCACACCCATTTCATAAGTAGTCACCCATATCCACGTTCCAACCACACCCATTTAGCACTGCTGATCACACTGTTTCATATACAGTAATTATAAACAAAAATAAATATGGCCACACAGTGCTCCATACTGTATAATGGCCACACATGATGCTCCATACTGTATAATGGCCACACATGATGCTCTATACTGTATAATCGGGAGGTGACCCAGGACTTTTTAAAAAAAAATACAAACCTTGCTCATGTGCCGCCCTCCCGCATCGTCCCCGCCCTATGCACGTGCCCTCAAGTGCCTAGTGGCAAATACGGCCCTGCATGGACCAGATGGCATGGGTATCGGCAGGAGAGAACCAGTAGGAAGTCATCTGGGGACTTTATTGCGGGCACAAATCAGACAGGCAGCTACATAAGCATAGATCTCCCTCCACCAGTATTGCCAAGAAATGAATTGTAGTGTCAACCTTTGTCCTGCATGACCAGCCACCTTGGACGAGTGGCCCCATGACAAAACTCGCTACCTCTCAGATTCAGCCACAAGGGTTTTTTTCTGGGGGAATTCACGACTGGCTGACTGGAGCAACAGTAACCATCTTGGACAGTTCGATGATAAATTGAGAGAGGGCATCAGCTCTGACATTCTTCTCACCAGATCTGAAATAGAATGTTAAAGCAGGCTAAAAGCAAAGACCACCTAGCTTGGCAAAGATTAAGTCTCTGGGCAGACTGGAGATACGCCAGGTCCTTATGGTCTGTGTAGATTACCACTGGATAGACGGCGCCCACTATCAGGTATCACCACTCCTCCAAAGCCATGGCAAATAACTCCTGGAGCGAGTAACTCCCGGAGCAGAGAAGGCCTTAAAGAAGAAACAGCAGGACATGTGGCAACCCGAGGAGGATTTCTGAGTGAGGACAGCTCAAGCCCCTAAAGAGGATGCATCCATCTCTAGGAAGAACTGTTTGTTCAAATCTGGACGATGCAGAACGGGAGCAGTGGACAAGGACCGTTTAAGAGAGTGGAAGGCCTCTTCAGCCTCGGAGGACCAGTTCTTTGATTCAGCTCCCTTTTTGGGTCATAGCAGAGATGGGAGCTGTCAAAGTGGAGAAATAAGGAATCAGTTGTTGATAATATTTAGCAACAAGCCAAGGAATCGCCGTTTTGCTTTGACTTCCATGGGCAGCGGCCATTTAAGGATGGAAGAGACTTCTTCAAGATCCATCCTGAGTCCGGTGTCTAAGATAATGTAAGCCAAAAAGGGAAAGGCAGACTGTTCAAAAATGCATTTCTCATACTTGGCGTCGAGTCGATTCTCCCTAAGACACTGAAGAACTTGTCAAACTGCTCATCTGTGGGAGGCCAGATCTGGGGAAAATACCTAAATATTGTCCAGATACACAAGAATGCAGGAATAAAACAGGTCCCAGAAGATATCATTGACGAACTCTTGAAAAACTGCTGGTGCATTCCTGAGATCGAAGGTCATCACTTGGTATTCATAATGTCCGTCCCTGTGTTGAAAGCTGTCTTCCATTTGTCTCCCCGGCTAATGTGGATTTGATTGTAGGCGCCTCTTAAATCTAATTTGGTGAAGATCCTGGCACCTCTTAATTGGTCAAACAACTCAGGGATCAGTGGGATAGGGTATTTATTTTTCACTGTGATCTGGTTGAGACCCCTATAGTCTATACAGGGTCAGAGTGATCGTCTTTATTTTAACAAAGAAAAACCTGGCCCCAGCAAGAGAGGAGGACTTCTGAATGAGCCCCCTGGCCAAATTCTCCTGAATGTAGTCCGACATAGCTTGAGTCTTAGCTGGTGACAGAGGGTAAATTCAGCCTCTAGGGGGTGTAGATCCGTGAATCAAGTCGATAGGACAGTCATAGGGCCTGTGGGGCGGCAAAGTCTCTGCTTCCTTTTTGGCAAATACATCAGCAAAGAACCAATAGGCAGATGGCAAACCAGAGAAGACGGGGCCTTAGCCGAATGTACTGGAACCAGACACTACTCATGACAGGAATGTCCCCAGTGGAGTACCTCTCCAGTTCTCCAGTCCAACATAGGTTCGTGCTATCATAGCCTTAGTAGGCCTAAGAGAAAGGCGTGAGACATGTGGAAAAAAACATAAAAGACTATCCTCTCAGTATGAAGCATCCCAATATGGACCTCAAGCGGCTCAGTAGCCAGATGAACCGTGTCCCGAAGAGTTCTCCCATCGACAGATGTTATTACTAGGAGGTTCTGGAGCGGATGAACTGGGATTTGGAACTGAACCACTACAGCCTGGAGGATAAAATTTCTGGCTGCCCCGGAATCCAAATACGCTGACTCAATAAACTGGGATTCATTGGTTGTCACGGCCATAGTAAGGGTCAGGGGTAGAGAGATGTCTTTTCCATCTACGAAGTCCTCTCCTACCAACCCTAGATGTCGGAGCTTCTCCGGCTTCACCGGACAGACTCGAATGGAGTGACCCATGTCTCCACAATACAGGCACTGGCCTTTAGCGTGGCGATCCCTCTTTCGCTGTCTAGCAAGGGCAAGGCGGTCGATCTGTAACAGTTCAGGTGAGTCCTCGACAAGAAAAGGTGAAGGAACAAGCAGCCTTTTAAAAGACGGAGCCAGGCACCGTGGTCCTCTTTCACGTGCCACCTCACAGGTACATTCACGGAAACGAAGGTCTATACGGATGGCGAGGGAGATCAGGTTGTCGATGGTAGTTGGTAGGTCTTGAGCGGCTAGCTCATCCTTAATGTCTCCGGAAAGCCCCTCCCAGAATGGCGCCATCAAAGCTTTGTAATTCCATGAAAGTTCAGACACCAAAGTGCGTAAGCACACCGCATATTATCCCACAGATGAGTTGGACTGATGTAAATAGAGAAGAGCGGAAGCTGAAGAGGTGGTTCTTCTGGGTTCATTGTGAAAAGCGTTGTGAATTCCGCTCTTGGGCTCCCTCCAGTGGTTGTAAGTGGCACTTTTGTGAGTTCTGCTCTTGGGCTCCCTCTTGTGGTTTCTAGTGGTATGGCTGCTCCTTGGAGTTAGCTGCCTCCACTTATCGTCTCTTCTGCTCAGCTATTTAAGTCTGGCTCTATCTTCAGCCAGTGCCACTTGTAAATGGTTCCTGGTTGGATTCACATCTCTTTGGAGTTCCCTGTTATCCTGACCAGTTCAGCTAAGCTAGGTTTTTGCTTGCCCTTTTCTGTCCATAGATTGTGGACTTATCCATTCGGTGCTTTCTTTGTTTGTCCAGCTTATCAGTGTGAATTAATTCTGTCTTGCTGGAAGCTCTGGGAGGCAGATTTGCCCTCCACACCTTTAGTCAGGTGTGGAGATTTTTTCTAAACTCTGCGTGGATTTTTGTAGTGTTTTATACTGACCGCACAGTATTCCATCCTGTCCTATCTATTTAGTTAGACTGGCCTCCTGTGCTCATCCTGGTTTCATTCTGTGTATGTCTTTTCCCTCTCCACTCACAGTCATTATTTGTGGGGGGCTAATCTATCCTTTGGGGATTTTCTCTGAGGCAAGATAGCTTTCCTGCTTCTATCTTTAGGGGTAGTTAGCTCTTAGGCTGTGACGAGATGCCTAGGGAGAGTTAGGAGCATTCCACGGCTACTTCTAGTGTTGTGTTGAGCTTAGGGACTGCGGTCAGTACAGTTACCACTTCCTTCAGAGCTCGTTCCATGTTGCTCCTAGACCACCGTATCATAACAGTACAAGTGGCCAAAAATGAATTAAATGCATCTCAAGTGAAGGAAAAGAAAGTTCTGAACCATTTTTTTTCTGTGCTCTAGTTTGTCTTTTTTTTTTCTTTTCCTCTTGATATCTGGGTGGTTCAGGATATATGCTTTGGCATGGATGTTCAGGGTTTGTTTTCTCGTGTGGATCAACTTGCTGCAAGAGTACAGAGTATCCAGGACTGTGTTGTCCAGACTCCGACTTTGGAGCCCAGAATTCCTACTCCTGATTTGTTTTTTGGGGACAGATCCAAGTTTTTGAACTTTAAAAATAACTGCAAATTGTTTTTTGCTTTGAAACCCCGTTCTTCTGGTGATCCCATTCAGCAAGTAAAAATCATCATATCCTTGATGCGTGGTGACCCTCAAGACTGGGCTTTTTCTCTTGAAACAGGGGATCCGGCATTATTGAATGTAGATGCATTTTTTCAAGCGCTCGGATTATTGTATGACGAACCTAATTCTGTGGATCATGCGGAAAAAACCCTGTTGGCCTTGTGTCAAGGTCAGGAAGCGGCAGAGTTATACTGCCAGAAATTTAGAAAATGGTCTGTGCTCACTAAATGGAATGAAGCGGCTCTGGCTGCTATTTTCAGAAAAGGTCTTTCTGAAACATAGTAACATAGTAACATAGTAACATAGTTAGTAAGGCCGAAAAAAGACATTTGTCCATCCAGTTCAGCCTATATTCCATCATAATAAATCCCCAGATCTACGTCCTTCTACAGAACCTAATAATTGTATGATACAATATTGTTCTGCTCCAGGAAGACATCCAGGCCTCTCTTGAACCCCTCGACTGAGTTCGCCATCACCACCTCCTCAGGCAAGCAATTCCAGATTCTCACTGCCCTAACAGTAAAGAATCCTCTTCTATGTTGGTGGAAAAACCTTCTCTCCTCCAGACGCAAAGAATGCCCCCTTGTGCCCGTCACCTTCCTTGGTATAAACAGATCCTCAGCGAGATATTTGTATTGTCCCCTTATATACTTATACATGGTTATTAGATCGCCCCTCAGTCGTCTTTTTTCTAGACTAAATAATCCTAATTTCGCTAATCTATCTGGGTATTGTAGTTCTCCCATCCCCTTTATTAATTTTGTTGCCCTCCTTTGTACTCTCTCTAGTTCCATTATATCCTTCCTGAGCACCGGTGCCCAAAACTGGACACAGTACTCCATGTGCGGTCTAACTAGGGATTTGTACAGAGGCAGTATAATGCTCTCATCATGTGTATCCAGACCTCTTTTAATGCACCCCATGATCCTGTTTGCCTTGGCAGCTGCTGCCTGGCACTGGCTGCTCCAGGTAAGTTTATCATTAACTAGGATCCCCAAGTCCTTCTCCCTGTCAGATTTACCCAGTGGTTTCCCGTTCAGTGTGTAATGGTGATATTGATTCCTTCTTCCCATGTGTATAACCTTACATTTATCATTGTTAAACCTCATCTGCCACCTTTCAGCCCAAGTTTCCAACTTATCTAGATCCATTTGTAGCAGAATACTATCTTCTCTTGTATTAACTGCTTTACATAGTTTTGTATCATCTGCAAATATCGATATTTTACTGTGTAAACCTTCTACCAGATCATTAATGAATATGTTGAAGAGAACAGGTCCCAATACCGACCCCTGCGGTACCCCACTGGTCACAGCGACCCAGTTAGAGACTATACCATTTATAACCACCCTCTGCTTTCTATCACTAAGCCAGTTACTAACCCATTTACACACATTTTCCCCCAGACCAAGCATTCTCATTTTGTGTACCAACCTCTTGTGCGGCACGGTATCAAACGCTTTGGAAAAATCGAGATATACCACGTCCAATGACTCACCGTGGTCCAGCCTATAGCTTACCTCTTCATAAAAACTGATTAGATTGGTTTGACAGGAGCGATTTCTCATAAACCCATGCTGATATGGAGTTAAGCATTTATTCTCATTGAGATAATCCAGAATAACATCCCTCAGAAACCCTTCAAATATTTTACCAACAATAGAGGTTAGACTTACTGGCCTATAATTTCCAGGTTCACTTTTAGAGCCCTTTTTGAATATTGGCACCACATTTGCTATGCGCCAATCCTGCGGAACAGACCCTGTCGCTATAGAGTCCCTAAAAATAAGAAATAATGGTTTATCTATTACATTACTTAGTTCTCTTAGTACTCGTGGGTGTATGCCATCCGGACCCGGAGATTTATCTATTTTAATCTTATTTAGCCGGTTTCGCACCTCTTCTTGGATTAGATTGGTGACTCTTAATATAGGGTTTTCATTGTTTCTTGGGATTTCACCTAGCATTTCATTTTCCACCGTGAATACCGTGGAGAAGAAGGTGTTTAATATGTTAGCTTTTTCCTCGTCATCTACAACCATTCTTTCCTCACTATTTTTTAAGGGGCCTACATTTTCAGTTTTTATTCTTTTACTATTGATATAGTTGAAGAACAGTTTGGGATTAGTTTTACTCTCCTTAGCAATGTGCTTCTCTGTTTCCTTTTTGGCAACTTTAATTAGTTTTTTAGATAAAGTATTTTTCTCCCTATAGTTTTTTAGAGCTTCAATGGTGCCATCCTGCGTTAGTAGTGCAAATGCTTTCTTTTTACTGTTAATTGCCTGTCTTACTTCTTTGTTTAGCCACATTGGGTTTTTCCTATTTCTAGTCCTTTTATTCCCACAAGGTATAAACCGCTTACACTGCCTATTTAGGATGTTCTTAAACATTTCCCATTTATTATCTGTATTCTTATTTCTGAGGATATTGTCCCAGTCTACCAGATTAAGGGCTTAAACCCTTAAAGATGTTATGGTGGGCTTTCCTACACCTGCCGGTTTGAGCGAATCTATGTCTCTAGCCATTCAGATTGATCGGCGTCTGCGGGGGCGCAAAGCTGTGCACCATATGACAGTATCCTCTGAGCAAAGTCCTGAACCTATGCAATGTGATAGGATTTTGACTAGAATAGAACAGCAGGAATTCAGACGTCAGAATAGGCTGTGTTTTTACTGTGGTGATTCGGCTCATGTTATCTCTGATTGCCCTAAGCGTACTAAGAGAGTCGCTAGGTCTGTTACCATTAGTACTATACAGCCTAAATTTCTCTTATCTGTGACCCTGATTTGCTCATTGTCGTCCTTTTCTGTCATGGCATTTGTGGATTCAGGCGCTGCCCTGAACTTAATGGACTTAGAATTCACCAGGCGCTGTGGTTTTTCCTTGCAGCCTTTGCAGAGCCCTATTCCTTTGAGGGGCATTGATGCTACACCCTTGGCCAAGGATAAACCTCAGTACTGGACACAGATGACTATGTACATGGCTCCTGCACATCAGGAAGATTGCCGTTTTCTGGTGTTGCATAACCTGCATGATGTTGTTGTACTGGGATTTCCATGGTTACAGGAACATAATCCGGTGCTGGATTGGAAAACTATGTCGGTGACTAGTTGGGGTTGTCGAGGAGTACATAGTGATGTTCCTTTGATGTCAATTTCCTCTTCCCCCTCTTCTGAGGTCCCTGAGTTTTTGTTGGATTTCCAGGATGTATTTGATGAGCCCAAGTCCAGTTCCCTTCCTCCGCACAGGGACTGTGATTGTGCTATTAACTTGATTCCTGGTTGTAAGTTCCCTAAGGGCCGACTTTTCAATCTGTCTGTGCCAGAGCATGCCGCCATGCGGAGCTATGTTAAGGAATCTTTGGAGAAAGGGCATATTTGGCCCTCTTCGTCACCATTGGGAGCGGGTTTCTTTTTTGTTGCTAAGAAGGATGGCTCCTTGAGACCCTGTATTGATTATCGTCTTCTTAATAAGATCACGGTCAAATTCCAATACCCCTTGCCTTTGCTTACTGATTTGTTTGCTCAGATTAAGGGGGCTAGTTGGTTTACTAAGATTGACCTCCGAGGGGCATATAATCTTGTTCGCATTAAACAGGGTGACGAATGGAAAACTGCATTTAATACGCCCGAAGGCCATTTTGAATACCTTGTGATGCCATTTGGGCTCTCTAATGCTCCATCTGTGTTCCAGTCTTTCATGCATGATATTTTCCGCAATTATCTTGATAAATTCATGGTCGTATATTTGGATGATATTTTGATTTTTTCCGATGATTGGGAGTCTCATGTGAAGCAGGTGAGGATGGTGTTCCAGATCCTTCGTGATAATGCTTTATTTGTGAAGGGGTCTAAGTGCCTATTCGGAGTTCAGAAGGTCTCTTTTTTGGGTTTTATTTTTTCTCCCTCGTCTATAGAAATGGATCCTGTTAAGGTCCAAGCTATTCATGACTGGATCCAACCCACATCTGTGAATGGTCTTCAAAAATTTTTGGGTTTTGCTAATTTCTATCGCCGTTTCATTGCCAACTTTTCCAGTGTGGTTAAGCCCCTTACTGATTTGACGAAGAAAGGCGCTGATGTGACGAATTGGTCCTCTGAGGCTGTTGAGGCCTTTCAGGAGCTTAAACGCCGATTTACTTCTGCCCCTGTGTTGCGTCAACCGGATGTTTCTCTTCCTTTTCAGGTTGAGGTCGACGCTTCTGAGATTGGGGCAGGGGCCGTTTTGTCTCAGAGGGAGTCTGATGGTTCTTTGATGAAACCGTGTGCTTTTTTTTCCAGAAAGTTTTCGCCTGCGGAACGCAATTATGATGTCGGCAATCGGGAGTTGTTGGCTATGAAGTGGGCGTTTGAGGAGTGGCGACATTGGCTTGAGGGAGCTAAACACCGTGTTGTGGTCCTGACCGATCATAAGAATCTGATTTACCTCGAGTCGGCCAAGCGGCTGAATCCTAGACAGGCTCAATGGTCCCTGTTTTTCTCCCGTTTTGATTTTGTGGTCTCGTATCTTCCGGGATCTAAGAATGTTAAGGCTGATGCCCTCTCTAGGAGTTTTTCGCCTGATTCTCCTGGAGTCCTTGAGCCGGTTGGCATTCTTAAGGAGGGGGTGATTCTTTCTGCTATCTCCCCTGATTTGTGGCTGGTGCTTCAGGAATTTCAGGCTGATAGGCCTGACCGCTGTCCAGTGGGATGCTGTTTGTTCCTGATAGATGGACAAGCAAGGTAATTTCTGAGGTTCATTGTTCAGTGTTGGCTGGGCATCCTGGGATTTTTGGTACCAGAGATTTGGTTGCTAGGTCCTTTTGGTGGCCTTCCTTGTCGCGCGATGTGCGTGCTTTTGTGCAGTCCTGTGGGACTTGCGCCCGGGCCAAGCCTTGCTGTTCCCGCGCTAGGGGGTTGCTTTTGCCTTTGCCGGTCCCTGAGAGGCCCTGGACGCATATTTCCATGGATTTTATTTCGGATCTTCCTGTTTCCCTGAAGATGTCTGTTATCTGGGTTGTTTGTGACAGGTTCTCTAAAATGGTCCATCTGGTACCTTTGCCTAAGTAGCCTTCCTCCTCAGATCTGGTTCCATTATTTTTTCAGCATGTGGTTCGTTTGCATGGCATTCCGGAGAATATTGTGTCTGACAGAGGTTCTCAGTTTGTCTCTAGATTTTGGCGGGCCTTTTGTGCTAGTATGGGCATTGATTTGTCTTTTTCTTCGGCGTTTCATCCTCAGACTAATGGCCAAACTGAGCGAACTAATCAGACCTTGGAGACCTAATTGAGATGCTTTGTGTCTGCTGATCAGGATGATTGGGTGTCTTTCTTGCCGTTGGCCGAGTTTGCCCTTAATAATCGGGCTAGTTCGGCTACTTTGGTTTCACCTTTCTTTTGTAATTTTGGTTTTCATCCTCGTTTTTCTTCTGGGCAGGTTGAGCCTTCTGATTGTCCTGGTGTTGATTCTGTGGCGGACAGGCTGCAGCAGATTTGGACTCATGTGGTGGACAATTTGACGTTGTCTCAGGTAAGGGCTCAACGTTTTGCCAACCGCCGTCGGTGTTTTGGTCCCCGGCTTCGTGTGGGGGATTTTGTTTGGTTGTCTTCTCGTCATGTTCCTATGAAGGTTTCTTCTCCTAAGTTTAAGCCTCGGTTTATTGGTCCTTATAAAATTTCTGAAATTATTAATCCGGTGTCTTTTCGTTTGGCTCTTCCTGCCTCTTTTGCCATTCATAATGTTTTCCATAGATCTTTGTTGCGGAGATATGTGGTGCCCGTTGTTCCCTCGGTTGACCCTCCTGCCCCGGTGTTGGTTGAGGGAGAGTTGGAATATGAGGTTGAGAAGATTTTGGATTCTCGTTTTTCGAGGCGGAGGCTTCAGTATCTTGTCAAGTGGAAGGGTTATGGCCAGGAGGATAATTCTTGGGTAGTTGCCTCCGATGTCCATGCCACCGATTTGGTTCGTGCTTTTCACTTGGCTCGTCCTGATCGGCCTGGGGGCTCTGGTGAGGGTTCGGTGACCCCTCCTCAAGGGGGGGTACTGTTGTGAATTCCGCTCTTGGGCTCCCTCCGGTGGTTGTAAGTGGCACTTTTGTGAGTTCTGCTCTTGGGCTCCCTCTTGTGGTTTCTAGTGGTATGGCTGCTCCTTGGAGTTAGCTGTCATCAGCTGCCTCCAATTATCATCTCTTCTGCTCGGCTATTTAAGTCTGGCTCTATCTTCAGCCAGTGCCACTTGTAAATGGTTCCTGGTTGGATTCACATCTCTTTGGAGTTCCCTGTTATCCTGACCAGTTCAGCTAAGCTAAGTTTTTGCTTGCCCTTTTCTGTCCATAGATTGTGGACTTATCCATTCGGTGCTTTCTATGTTTGTCCAGCTTATCAGTGTAAATTAATTCTGTCTTGCTGGAAGCTCTGGGAGGCAGATTTGCTCTCCACACCTTTAGTCAGGTGTGGAGATTTTTTCTAAACTCTGCGTGGATTTTTGTAGTGTTTTATACTGACCGCACAGTATTCCATCCTGTCCTATCTATTTAGTTAGACTGGCCTCCTGTGCTCATCCTGGTTTCATTCTGTGTATGTCTTTTCCCTCTCCACTCACAGTCATTATTTGTGGGGGGCTAATCTATCCTTTGGGGATTTTCTCTGAGGCAAGATAGCTTTCCTGCTTCTATCTTTAGGGATAGTTAGCTCTTAGGCTGTGACGAGATGCCTAGGGAGAGTTAGGAGCATTCCACGGCTACTTCTAGTGTTGTGTTCAGCTTAGGGACTGCGGTCAGTACTAGAGTTGAGCGACCTTGACCTTTTTAGAGTCGAGCCGGGTTTTGCGAAACCCGACTATGTCCAAAGTCGGGTCGAGTGAAATCGGCCGATTATGACGTAAAGTCGGGATCGACCGAAACACGAAACCCAATGCAAGTCAATGGGGCAGCATAGTCGGCAGTGAGTGGGGGCCAGGAAAACACCTAGAGTGCCCATTTTAATGTCAAAACCATCCATTCTTCTTAATGAAGCTTGTCAAGCGTAATTTACCTTATAATAATTGGAAGGCATTTGAAATTGGGGGTCATTTGGCTAAAGTTGTGGGGGGTAGGGCTGGTTCAAGTAATTAGTGGGCCCAGGAAATCTGGACCACGTCACGGCAGTGGAGCAGGGAGAGGTAAGTATTTCAACTTTGCAAGTGCTGTGAACCTGAGCAAGCAGGGGGGGCCCACTCGTTGGCATTGGCACTGGCACAGGGCCCCTCAAAGTACAGCGGTGTGTTTGCACGGCGGGGGCGCCTCCCACCGGCAGCAACACTTTTGCGTACTATGAGAGGCCCTGTGCCAGTGACGTCGCCAACTAGTATTCCTCCCCCCACCTGATGAAGGAACCTGCACTTTCATCTGCACCTTCCTCTTTGTCCCCGTGTAAGGTGGTATGGTATGCGGGAAGAGCAACCTGACTTTCAGCAGGGTCACAATGTTGTTGTGTAGCGTGCACGGGGAATGTTGCGTTATGGGTCAATGTACCAGCAGACTCATCTATCACTGGCTGGGCAATGGGCACGATGAAGTGGAAACACAGATATAGGCCCAAAGAAGAAAGTGGGCTAAATGCAGTTCAAAATTGGTAACACAGGAATAACCAGGGGGCATTGCAGTGGAGGACAACTGGAATGAGAGGCTGACACAGAGAGTATGGCCAAATCAGTAAGTAGTCGAAATGCAGTTCAAAATTGGCAACCGTAGTAAACAGGCGGCACAGCTTTGTTCAGTGGAGGAGAACAGCAAGGAGTGGCAGACACCGATAGTAGGCCCCAAACCAACTAGTACGCCAAATGCAGTTGTTCCATTTAACCACAATTTAATGAGAGCCTGAAGATAGAAGCTCAGGAAAGGCAACCTGGGGAACACCTTGGAGTGTAACACACCATCTCTCTCCACCCCATACCCATTTTGTATGGCCTAATGCAGTGTACTTTTCTACAACTACTAAACGAGAGTCGGAAGACCGAAGCAATGGCAAGGAAACCTGGGGAACACCTTAGAGTGTAACACACCCTCTCTCTACACCCCATACCCAATTTGAAGGCCTAATGCAGTGTAGTTTCCAAGAACTACTAAACGAGAGCCGGAAGATCGAAGCTCAGGAAAGGCAACCTGGGGAACACCTTGGAGTGTAACACACCCTCTCGCTACACCCCATACCCAATTTGAAGGCCTAATGCAGCGTAGTTTCCAACAACTACTAAACGAGAGCCGGAAGATCGAAGCTCAGGAAAGGCAACCTGGGGAACACCTTGGAGTGTAACAAACCCTCTCTCTACACCCCATGCCCAATTTGTAGGCCTAATGCAGCGTAGTTTCCGACAACTACTAAACGAGAGCATGAAGATCGAAGCTCAGGAAAGGCAACCTGGGGAACACCTTGGAGTGTAACACACCCTCTCTCTACACCCCATACCCAATTTGTAGGCCTAATGCAGCGTAGTTTCCGACAACTACTAAACGAGAGCCGGAATATCGAAGCTCAGGAAAGGCAACCTGGGGAACACCTTGGAGTGTAACACACCCTCTCTCTACGCCCCATACCCAATTTGTAGGCCTAATGCAGCGTAGTTTCCGACAACTACTAAACGAGAGACGGAATATCGAAGCTCAGGAAAGGCAACCTGGGGAACACCTTGGAGTGTAACACACCCTCTCTCTACACCCCATACCCAATTTGAAGGCCTAATGCAGTGTAGTTTCCAAGAACTACTAAACGAGAGCCGGAAGATCGAAGCTCAGGAAAGGCAACCTGGGGAACACCTTGGAGTGTAACACACCCTCTCGCTACACCCCATACCCAATTTGAAGGCCTAATGCAGCGTAGTTTCCAACAACTACTAAACGAGAGCCGGAAGATCGAAGCTCAGGAAAGGCAACCTGGGGAACACCTTGGAGTGGAACACACCATCTCTCTACACCCCATACCCAATTTGAAGGCCTAATGCAGAGTAGTTTCCAAGAACTACTAAACGAGAGCCGGAAGATCGAAGCTCAGGAAAGGCAACCTGGGGAACACCTTGGAGTGTAACACAACGTCTCTCTACACGACGGAAGGGCTGATTCTTAGGAAGGAAGGCTGTTGGAAATAAGCATTGCGCGTCCGAGGGTGATTATATTCTTATTAGGTATATACTCACCCTCGGACGCGCCCTGCTTCTTTATTTGGAATGAATGTTTATTTGCAATGTGGTGTTGACTTTCTCTATTATTTTGGTAATTAATGATTTTATTATTTTCATTATTTTGCATCTTCTCGGCAATAATATAAAGAAGACGCGACAGGACAACACTCGGTGGATGCCATATGTGTGTTTTCAATTTAAAAAAACTTTCAGTTAACTACTTGCAGGAGAAAGTAATTGTAGCTGGTGGCCATTTTTAGTACTGTACCAGATTAGAGTTGTGTGTTTGTTTTTAATGTTAAAATGTCTGCATTTGATATCTCACCAGTATTTTCTTTTTTATAAGCAAAATACTTATTTTTATATTTTCTGATGTTGGTTCCAGGGGTACACGGCCAGCAGTGCCCTGGTCAGTGTAGTAGTAGTTGAAAGAATGGACCGCAGACAGGCATCGAAGGCCTAAAATAATAACACATGGCTGTAGGCAATTTTAAATTGGTTCCAGGGGTACACGGACAGCAGTGGTGTGGTCAGTGGAGGCCTAGTGGAAGGAGTGACCGCAGACAGGCATCGAAGGCCTAAAATAATAACACATGGCTGTAGGCAATTTTAAATTGGTTCCAGGGGTACACGGGCAGCAGTGACCTGGTCAGTGTAGTAGTAGTTGAAAGAATGGACCGCAGACAGGCATCGAAGGCCTAAAATAAAAAAATTGGGCTGGCTGTAGGCAATTTTAAATTGGTTCCAGGGGTACACGGGCAGCAGTGGTGTGGTCAGTGGAGGCCTAGTGGAAGGAGTGACCGCAGACAGGCATCGAAGGCCTAAAATAATAACACATGGCTGTAGGCAATTTTAAATTGGTTCCAGGGGTACACGGGCAGCAGTGACCTGGTCAGTGTAGTAGTAGTTGAAAAAATGGACCGCAGACAGGCATCGAATGCCTAAAATAATAACACATGGCTGTAGGCAATTTTAAATTGGTTACAGGGGTACACGGACAGCAGTGACCTGGTCAGTGTAGTAGTAGTTGAAAGAATGGACCGCAGACAGGCATCGAAGGCCTAAAATAAAAAAATTGGGCTGGCTGTAGGCAATTTTAAATTGGTTCCAGGGGTACACGGACAGCAGTGGTGTGGTCAGTGGAGGCCTAGTGGAAGGAGTGACCGCAGACAGGCATCGAAGGCCTAAAATAATAACACATGGCTGTAGGCAATTTTAAATTGGTTCCAGGGGTACACGGACAGCAGTGACCTGGTCAGTGTAGTAGTAGTTGAAAGAATGGACCGCAGACAGGCATCGAAGGCCTAAAATAAAAAAATTGGGCTGGCTGTAGGCAATTTTAAATTGGTTCCAGGGGTACACGGGCAGCAGTGACCTGGTCAGTGTAGTAGTAGTTGAAAGAATGGACCGCAGACAGGCTTAGAAGGCCTAACATAACAAACTTGGGCTGGCTGTAGGCACTTTTAAATTGGTTCCAGGGGTACACGGGCAGCAGTGGTCTGGTCAGTGGAAGTCTAGTGGAAGGAGTGACCGCAGACAGGCTTCCAAGGCCTAACATAACAAACTTGGGCTGGCTGTAGGCACTTTTAAATTGGTTCCAGGGGTACACGGGCAGCAGTGGTCTGGTCAGTGGAAGTCTAGTGGAAGGAGTGACCGCAGACAGGCTTCCAAGGCCTAACATAACAAACTTGGGCTGGCTGTAGGCACTTTTAAATTGGTTCCAGGGGTACACGGGCAGCAGTGGTCTGGTCAGTGGAAGTCTAGTGGAAGGAGTGACCGCAGACAGGCTTCCAAGGCCTAACATAACAAACTTGGGCTGGCTGTAGGCACTTTTAAATTGGTTCCAGGGGTACACGGGCAGCAGTGGTCTGGTCAGTGGAAGTCTAGTGGAAGGAGTGACCGCAGACAGGCTTCGAAGGCCTAACATAACAAAATTGGGCTGGCTGTAGGCACTTTAAATTGGTTCCAGGGGTACATGGGCAGCAGTGTATGGTCAGTGGAAGTCTAGTGGAAGGAGTGACGGCAGACAGTCTTCGAAGGCCTAACATAACAAAATTGGGCTGACTGTAGGCACTTTTAAATTGGTTCCAGGGTAACACGGCCAGCAGTGGCCTGGTCAGTGTAGTAGTTGTAGAAAGAAGGGACCGCAGACAGGCTTCGAAGGCCTAACATAACAAAAATGTCAAAACAATGGTATTGTCAGTGCCAGGCATTGAAGGATGTCAGCGGCTAGACTACACATTGGTGAAGCTGTGAGAGATAATTTTGCTAGTGGTAGAGCACTGTTTGAGCTGGGGGGGGGAACTGTCTTGTGGCCGGCGGTACAGGCACAGGGCCCCTCATATTACAACGGTGTGTCTGACGTTGGGTGCGCACCACCACCGCCAGAGACACTTTATTGTACTATGAGGGACCCAGTGGCAGTGCCGTCGACCAAAAGCGGCCACACCCACCTCTTCAGACAAACAGCACTCTCAAGGGTCCAAGCGCAAAGTGGCGATAGCACGGCCCCGTGTGGGGAGTTTGGCCATTTCGTGAGGTGGAAACATGTCGTATGCTGGACAATCAGGTGAAGAAAATTACGAGATTGGAAAAGTCATTCAGAATAGTCCACAGGCAAGACCTTTTCATAGGAAAGCTAGGTGTCAGCCGGGCAGGGTGGGGCAAAAGATTTTGAAATCCAGTTGTGGTTCATTTTAATGAAGGTTAGATCATCTACATTTTGGGTAGCCAGACGAGTCCTTTTTTCTGTTAGTATTGAACCTGCAGCACTGAATACTCTTTCTGATAGGACACTAGCTGCCGGGCAAGCAAGCTCCTGCAATGCATATTCTGCCAATTCTGGCCAGGTGTCTAATTTGGATGCCCAGTAATCAAATGGGAATGACGGTTGAGGGAGAACGTCGATAAGGGATGAAAAATAGTTTGTAACCATACTGGACAAATGTTGTCTCCTGTCACTTTGAATTGATGCTGCAGTACCTGTCCTGTCTGCGGTCATAGAAAAATCACTCCACAACCTGGTCAGAAAACCCCTCTGTCCAACGCCACTTCTGATTTCTGCCCCTCTAACACCTCTGGTCTGCTGGCCCCTGGAGCTCGTGTGAGAACGATCACGGGCGCTGTGTGCAGGGAATGCCAGAAGCAAACGGTCAACAAGAGTTGATTGTTTTGTTGCTAATATTAGTTCCAAGTTCTCATGTGGCATAATATTTTGCAATTTGCCTTTATAGCGAGGATCAAGGAGGCAGGCCAACCAGTAATCGTCATCGTTCATCATTTTTGTAATGCGTGTGTCCCTTTTGAGGATACGCAAGGCATAATCCGCCATGTGGGCCAAAGTTCCCGTTGTCAAATCTGCGGTTGTGCTTGGTTGAGGGGCAGTTGCAGGCAAATCTACGTCACTTGTGTCCCTCAAAAAACCAGAACCCGGCCTTGCCACGCCACCAATTTCCCGTGCCCCCGGGAAAGCTTCCTCATTAAAAATATACTCATCCCCATCATCCTCCTCATCCTCCACCTCCTCTTCGCCCGGTACCTCGTCATGTACACTGCCCTGACCAGACAATCGCTGACTGTCATCAAGGCTTTCCTCTTCCTCTGGTGCAGACGCCTGATCCTTTATGTGCGTCAAACTTTGCATCAGCAGACGCATTAGGGGGATACTCATGCTTATTATGGCGTTGTCTGCACTAACCAGCCGTGTGCATTCCTCAAAACACTGAAGGACTTGACACATGTCTTGAATCTTCGACCACTGCACACCTGACAACTCCATGTCTGCCATCCTACTGCCTGCCCGTGTATGTGTATCCTCCCACAAAAACATAACAGCCCGCCTCTGTTCGCACAGTCTCTGAAGCATGTGCAGTGTTGAGTTCCACCTTGTTGCAACGTCTATGATTAGGCGATGCTGGGGAAGGTTCAAAGAACGCTGATAGGTCTGCATACGGCTGGAGTGTACAGGCGAACGGCGGATATGTGCGCAAAGTCCACGCACTTTGAGGAGCAGGTCGGATAACCCCGGATAACTTTTCAGGAAGCACTGCACCACCAGGTTTAAGGTGTGAGCCAGGCAAGGAATGTGTTTCAGTTGGGAAAGGGAGATGGCAGCCATGAAATTCCTTCCGTTATCACTCACTACCTTGCCTGCCTCAAGATCTACAGTGCCCAGCCACGACTGCGTTTCTTGCTGCAAGAACTCGGACAGAACTTCCGCGGTGTGTCTATTGTCGCCCAAACACTTCATAGCCAATACAGCCTGCTGACGTATGCCAGTAGCTGCCCCATAATGGGAGACCTGGTGTGCAACAGTGGCAGGTGCGGATGGAGTGTTTGTGCGACTGCGGTCTGTGGACGAGCTCTTGCTTCTGCAGGAGGACGAGGAGGAGGAGGAGGAGGGGGTGCGAACGGCTACAGACAACTGTTTACTAGACCGTGGGCTAGGCAGAACTGTCCCAAACTTGCTGTCCCCTGTGGACCCTGAATCCACCACATTTACCCAGTGTGCCGTGATGGACACGTAACGTCCCTGGCCATGCCTACTGGTCCATGCATCTGTTGTCAGGTGCACCTTTGTGCTCACAGATTGCCTGAGTGCATGGACGATGCTCTCTTTAACATGCTGGTGGAGGGCTGGGATGGCTTTTCTGGAAAAAAAGTGTCGACTGGGTAGCTCGTAGCGTGGTACAGCGTAGTCCATCAGGTCTTTGAAAGCTTCGCTTTCAACTAACCGGTAGGGCATCATCTCTAACGAGATTAGTCTAGCTATGTGGGCGTTCAAACCCTGTGTACGCGGATGCGAGGCTAAGTATTTCCTTTTTCTAACCATAGTCTCATGTAGGGTGAGCTGGACTGGAGAGCTGGAGATCGTGGAACTAGCGGGGGTGCCGGTGGACATGGCAGACTGAGAGACGGTGGGAGATGGTATTGTTGCCGCCGGTGCCCTAGATGCAGTGTTTCCTACTACGAAACTGGTGATTCCCTGACCCTGACTGCTTTGGCCTGGCAAAGATACCTGCACAGATACAGCAGGTGGTGCGCTAAATGGTGGTCCTACACTGCCGGAAGGGATGTTGCGTTGATGACTAGCTTCATTGGCCGAGGGTGCAACAACCTTAAGGGACGTTTGGTAGTTAGTCCAAGCTTTCAAATGCATGGTGGTTAAATGTCTATGCATGCAACTAGTATTGAGACTTTTCAGATTCTGACCTCTGCTTAAGGAAGTAGAACATTTTTGACAGATGACTTTGCGCTGATCAATTGGATGTTGTTTAAAAAAATGCCAGACTGCACTCTTTCTAGCATCGGATACCTTTTCAGGCATTGCAGACTGAGCTTTAACCGGATGGCCACGCTGTCCTCCACCAGGTTTTGGCTTTGCCACGCGTTTTGGGCAAGATACGGGCCCGGCAGATGGAACCTGTGGCGATGTTGATGCCTGCTGCGGCCCCTCCTCCTCCTCTGCTTCAGAACTGCTGCCGCCTGCACCCTGTTCCCCCAATGGCTGCCAATCGGGGTCAAGAACTGGGTCATCTAATAACTCTTCTTGTACCTCCTGCGCAACTTCGTCTGTGTCACCGTGTCGTTCGGTGGTATAGCGTTCGTGATGGGGCAACATAGTCTCATCAGGGTCTGATTCTTGATCAGCACCCTGCGAGGGCAATGTTGTGGTCTGAGTCAAAGGACCAGCATAGTAGTCTGGCTGTGGCTGTGCGTCAGTGCACTCCATGTCAGATTCAATTTGTAATGGGCATGGACTGTTAACTGCTTCACTTTCTAAGCCAGGGACGGTATGTGTAAAGAGCTCCATGGAGTAACCCGTTGTGTCGCCTGCTGCATTCTTCTCTGTTGTTGTTTTTGCTGAAGAGGACAAGGAAGTGACTTGTCCCTGACCGTGAACATCCACTAACGACGCGCTGCTTTTACTTTTACCAGTTTCACGAGATGAGGCAAAAGAGCTAGAGGCTGAGTCAGCAAGATAAGCCAAAACTTGCTCTTGCTGCTCCGGCTTTAAAAGCGGTTTTCCTAATCCCAGAAAAGGGAGCGTTCGAGGCCTTGTGTAGCCGGACGACGAACCTGGCTCCACAGCTCCAGACTTAGGTGCAATATTTTTTCCCCCACGACCACCTGATGCTCCACCACTACCACTACCCTCATTACCAGCTGACAATGAACGCCCCCGGCCACGACCTCTTCCACTAGACTTCCTCATTGTTTTAAAAACGTAACCAAACTAACGTTATTTGTTGCAGTCACACAACTTACACGGTGAGCTATAACTTCAGTATGATTTAGCTACCCCTTTACAGGTTGGTGAGACCACAGCGAAAATCAGGCCCAATGTTACACACTCTTTTTTTGGTGGCTGCAAATTAGAGAGATGCCCCACACGCAGGACTGTCACTGAAGCACAAATGTTAATATTAATGTCACACTATTATTTTTTTTTTATTTTTATTTTTTTCAGGAACACTTTAGAAACCCCCCAAAAAAAAAAAAATAGATTTTTGCAGGGAGAATTTAGAAAACAAATGTAACAAACTATATGCTTTCTATGGGCCACTGAGTGAGAGATGACGCACACAGGAATCAGGAGTGGCACACAAGCCCAGAGGCCAATATTTTTCTACCAATGATTGATGGAGTTATTTTCTCTGGTAGATTTTGGAACCCAAATCAAGGAAAAAAAATGTAGGCTTTCTATGGACCACAATTGGAGAGAGAGAGAGAGAGAGATGGCACACCCAGGAGTCAAGACTGGCACACAAGCAGAAAGGCCAATATTAATCTCCCACTGTTTTTTTTTTGTTTTTTTTTTTTTTTTTTTTTTTCAGGGAGACTTTAGAAAAAAAAATAATAAAAAAAATATGATTTTATCAGGAAGAATTTAGAAACCAAATAAAATAAAATGATTTTTTCAGGGAGAATTTATAAAACAAATAAAAACAAAAATAGGCGTTCTATGGCCCACTGACTGAGAGATGACGCACACAGGAGTCAGGAGTGGCACACAAACCCAGAGGCCAATATTTTTCTACCAATGATTGATGTAGTTATTTTCTCTGGTAGATTTTAGAACCCAAATCAAGGAAAAAAAATATAGGCTTTCTATGGACCACAATTGGAGAGAGAGAGAGAGAGAGAGAGAGAGAGAGAGAGAGATGGCACACCCAGGAGTCAAGACTGGCACACAAGCAGAAAGGCCAATATTAATCTCCCACTGTTTTTTTTGGTTGTTTTTTTTTTTTTTTTTTTCAGGGAGACTTTAGAAAAAAAAATAATAAAAAAAATATGATTTTATCAGGAAGAATTTAGAAACCAAATAAAATAAAATGATTTTTTCAGGGAGAATTTAGAAAACAAATAAAACCAAAAATATGCGTTCTATGGCCCACTGACTGAGAGAGAGAGAGAGATGGAACGCTTAGTACTGGCACACAAGCCCAAAGGGCAATATTAATCTCCCTTTTTTTTTCCAGGGAGAATTTCTGAAACCCAAAAAAAAAATAAAATAGGCTTTCTATGGCCCACTATTTGTGAGAGAGATGGGACGCTCAGGACTGGCACAGATGGCACGCTCAGGACTGGCACAGAAGCCCAGAGGCCAATATTAATCTCCCTTTTTTTCTGGGAGAATTTATAAAACCAAAAAAATATTTAAATAGGCTTTCTATGGCCCACTATTTGTGAGAGAGATGGCACGCTCAGGACTGGCACAGATGGCACGCTCACAACTGGCACACAAGCCCAGAGGCCAATATTAATCTCCCTTTTTTCAGGGAGAATTTCTAAAACCCCAAAAAAAAATAAAATAGGCTTTCTATGGCCCACTATTTGTGAGAGAGATGGGACGCTCAGGACTGGCACAGATGGCACGCTCAGGACTGGCACAGAAGCCCAGAGGCCAATATTAATCTCCCTTTTTTTCTGGGAGAATTTATAAAACCAAAAAAATATTTAAATAGGCTTTCTATGGCCCACTATTTGTGAGAGAGATGGCACGCTCAGGACTGGCACAGATGGCACGCTCACAACTGGCACACAAGCCCAGAGGCCAATATTAATCTCCCTTTTTTCAGGGAGAATTTCTAAAACCCAAAAAAAAAATAAAATAGGCTTTCTATGGCCCACTATTTGTGAGAGAGATGGGACGCTCAGGACTGGCACAGATGGCACGCTCAGGACTGGCACAGAAGCCCAGAGGCCAATATTAATCTCCCTTTTTTTCTGGGAGAATTTATAAAACCAAAAAAATATTTAAATAGGCTTTCTATGGCCCACTATTTGTGAGAGAGATGGCACGCTCAGGACTGGCACAGATGGCACGCTCACAACTGGCACACAAGCCCAGAGGCCAATATTAATCTCCCTTTTTTCAGGGAAAATTGATAAAACAAAAAAAAAAATTAAATAGGCTTTCTATGGCCCACTATTTGTGAGAGAGATGGCACGCTCAGGGCTGGCTGGCACAGATGGCACGCTCAGGACTGGCACACAAGCCCAGAGGCCAATATTAATCTCCCTTTTTTTCTGGGAGAATTTATAAAACCAAAAAAATATTTAAATAGGCTTTCTATGGCCCACTATTTGTGAGAGAGATGGCACGCTCAGGACTGGCACAGATGGCACGCTCACAACTGGCACACAAGCCCAGAGGCCAATATTAATCTCCCTTTTTTCAGGGAAAATTTATAAAACAAAAAAAAAAATTAAATAGGCTTTCTATGGCCCACTATTTGTGAGAGAGATGGCACGCTCAGGGCTGGCACAGATGGCACGCTCAGGACTGGCACACAAGCCCAGAGGCCAATATTAATCTCCCTTTTTTTCAGGGAGAATTTATAAAACCAAAAAAAAAAATAAATAGGCTTTCTATGGCCCACTATTTGTGAGAGAGATGGCACACTCAGGACTGGCACACAAGCCCAAAGGCCAATATTAATCTCCCACTGTATTTTTATCAGGGAGAATTTATACACCCCACAAAAAAAAATACAGAAAAATGAAAAGGCTTTCTATGGCCCACTATGTGAGAGAGATGGCACACACAGGGATGGCACTCTAGCAGAAATGCCAAATTGCCAATCTTAATCTCCCACCAAAAAAAAAAAAAAAAAAAAAACAGGGAATGTCCTACAATTACTATCTCCCTGCCTGCAGTAATCTCAGCCAGGTATGGCAGGCAGCTACTATCTCCCTGCCTGCAGTAATCTCAGCCAGGTATGGCAGGCAGCAATAAGGAGTGGACTGATGCACAAATGAAATAAAAAGTGTGGACAAACAAAAAAGATAGCTGTGCAGAAAGGAAGGAACAAGAGGATTTGTGCTTTGAAAAAAGCAGTTGGTTTGCACAGCGGCGTACACACAGCAATGCAGCTATCAGGGAGCCTTCTAGGGCAGCCCAATGAGCTACAGCGCTGAGGGGAAAAAAAAAAAAAAAAAGACTTCCACTGTCCCTGCACACCGAGGGTGGTGTTGGACAGTGCAAATCGCTGCAGCACAAGCGGTTTTGTGGTTAATGGACCCTGCCTAACGCTATCCCTGCTTCTGACAAAGCGGCAGCAACCTCTCCCTAAGCTCAGATCAGCAGCAGTAAGATGGCGGTCGGCGGGAACGCCTCTTTATAGCCCCTGTGACGTCGCAGACAGCAAGCCAATCACTGCAATGCCCTTCTCTAAGATGGTGGGGACCAGGACCTATGTCATCACGCTGCCCACACTCTGCGTTTACCTTCATTGGCTGAGAAATGGCGCTTTTCGCGTCATTGAAACGCGACTTTGGCGCGAAAGTCGCGTACCGCATGGCCGACCCCGCACAGGGGTCGGATCGGGTTTCATGAAACCCCGACTTAGCCAAAAGTCGGCGACTTTTGAAAATGTTCGACCCGTTTCGCTCAACCCTAGTCAGTACAGTTACCACTTCCTTCAGAGCTCATTCCATGTTGCTCCTAGACCAGCATATCATAACAGAAAAGCCTCCAAGAATGCAGGCAAATTGGAGATTTTTTTTTTTTTTTTTTTTTTTAATTTTTTTGTTAGGCCGAAAAAAGACATTTGTCCATCCAGTTCAGCCTATATTCCATCATAATAAATCCCCAGATCTACGTCCTTCTACAGAACCTAATAATTGTATGATACAATATTGTTCTGCTCCAGGAAGATATCCAGGCCTCTCTTGAACCCCTCGACTGAGTTCGCCATCACCACCTCCTCAGGCAAGCAATTCCAGATTCTCACTGCCCTAACAGTAAAGAATCCTCTTCTATGTTGGTGGAAAAACCTTCTCTCCTCCAGACGCAAAGAATGCCCCCTTGTGCCCGTCACCTTCCTTGGTATAAACAGATTCTCAGCGAGATATTTGTATTGTCCCCTTATATACTTATACATGGTTATTAGATCGCCCCTCAGTCGTCTTTTTTCTAGACTAAATAATCCTAATTTCGCTAATCTATCTGGGTATTGTAGTTCTCCCATCCCCTTTATTAATTTTGTTGCCCTCCTTTGTACTCTCTCTAGTTCCATTATATCCTTCCTGAGCACCGGTGCCCAAAACTGGACACAGTACTCCATGTGCGGTCTAACTAGGGATTTGTACAGAGGCAGTATAATGCTCTCATCATGTGTATCCAGACCTCTTTTAATGCACCCCATGATCCTGTTTGCCTTGGCAGCTGCTGCCTGGCACTGGCTGCTCCAGGTAAGTTTATCATTAACTAGGATCCCCAAGTCCTTCTCCCTGTCAGATTTACCCAGTGGTTTCCCGTTCAGTGTGTAATGGTGATATTGATTCCTTCTTCCCATGTGTATAACCTTACATTTATCATTGTTAAACCTCATCTGCCACCTTTCAGCCCAAGTTTCCAACTTATCCAGATCCATCTGTAGCAGAATACTATCTTCTCTTGTATTAACTGCTTTACATAGTTTTGTATCATCTGCAAATATCGATATTTTACTGTGTAAACCTTCTACCAGATCATTAATGAATATGTTGAAGAGAACAGGTCCCAATACCGACCCCTGCGGTATCCCACTAGTCACAGCGACCCAGTTAGAGACTATACCATTTATAACCACCCTCTGCTTTCTATCACTAAGCCAGTTACTAACCCATTTACACACATTTTCCCCCAGACCAAGCATTCTCATTTTGTGTACCAACCTCTTGTGCGGCACGGTATCAAACGCTTTGGAAAAATCGAGATATACCACATCCAATGACTCACCATGGTCCAGCCTATAGCTTACCTCTTCATAAAAACTGATTAGATTGGTTTGACAGGAGCGATTTCTCATAAACCCATGCTGATATGGAGTTAAACAGTTATTCTCATTGAGATAATCCAGAATAACATCCCTCAGAAACCCTTCAAATATTTTACCAACAATAGAGGTTAGACTTACTGGCCTATAATTTCCAGGTTCACTTTTAGAGCCCTTTTTGAATATTGGCACCACATTTGCTATGCGCCAGTCCTGCGGAACAGACCCTGTCGCAATAGAGTCCCTAAAAATACGAAATAATGGTTTATCTATTACATTACTTAGTTCTCTTAGTACTCGTGGGTGTATGCCATCCGGACCCGGAGATTTATCTATTTTAATCTTATTTAGCCGGTTTCGCACCTCTTCTTGGGTTAGATTGGTGACCCTTAATATAGGGTTTTCATTGTTTCTTGGGATTTCACCTAGCATTTCATTTTCCACCGTGAATACCGTGGAGAAGAAGGTGTTTAATATGTTAGCTTTTTCCTCGTCATCTACAACCATTCTTTCCTCACTATTTTTTAAGGGGCCTACATTTTCAGTTTTTATTCTTTTACTATTGATATAGTTGAAGAACAGTTTGGGATTAGTTTTACTCTCCTTAGCAATGTGCTTCTCTGTTTCCTTTTTGGCAGCTTTAATTAGTTTTTTAGATAAAGTATTTTTCTCCCTATAGTTTTTTAGAGCTTCAATGGTGCCATCCTGCTTTAGTAGTGCAAATGCTTTCTTTTTACTGTTAATTGCCTGTCTTACTTCTTTGTTTAGCCACATTGGGTTTTTCCTATTTCTGGTCCTTTTATTCCCACAAGGTATAAACCGCTTACACTGCCTATTTAGGATGTTCTTAAACATTTCCCATTTATTATCTGTATTCTTATTTCTGAGGAAATAAGATGATCGGGTCCTCTCTCTCCCATAATGGGTTCTACCACTCCAGGGCCTCGCCTCCAAGGGGCGACATAATAAATGCCACCTTTGCTCGGTCCAACATGAAGTGGTGAGGAAGGAGTTCAAAATGTAACTGGCACTGATTGATGAACTCACGGCAGAGTTTCGGATTACTGTCAAGGCGTGGTTGGGCTGTGAGTCGGGGGCCTGGAACTCAAACTAAGCATACCGTCTGAGGAGTCTCTGTAGAAGACATGGCTGACTCAACATGCGGGACTCTGGAGAGATGTTTAAGGCCTCCAACTTGGTAGTCAGGGACTGGAACTGCATGGTCAGCTCCTCCTGCACGTCTTTCTTTCAGCAGAGCTCTTGGTACATGGTCCAAATGGGCAGGATCCAGGGTCCAGCGGGGTCCATGGCCTGAGCAAACTGTCACGGACGTGGTTTGTGGAACTACTGTGCCACGGACCGCGTAGAGCCTGAAGGGGTGTGACTAAGTGAGCACCGAACTGTTCACTAGAGCCTCTGATGGTGAAGTTAGGCTTGGCTCCCAATCAACACCAGGTGCCACTCCAGGACAGACAAATGAACGCGCAGCTGTTGGACCCAGTAGGACCGACTGGATGGTGCAAAAGGCAGAGTTTTTATCAGATTGCAGCAGGCAGAGTTTGAATCAGAGTGCAGCAGGCTGAGTTCGTATCAGAGTGCAGCAGGCAGGATCTGCACCAGAGTGCAGCAGGGAGGGTCTGTACCAGATTGCAGCTGGCAGGACCTGCACCAGATTGCAGCAGGCAGGATCTGCACCAGAGTGCAGCAGGCAGGATATGCACCAGAGTGCAGCATGCAAGATCTGCACCACAGTGCAGCAGGAACTGGTACGCAACCTTACGCAACTTAGAATGCAGAACAGGAAGGTTGCTCAGGCACCTCCCCAATGAGGAGGGAGCAATGTATACATAATGCCCCACTGCCATTGGCTGGGGAGGAAATAGCAAGTGCACGTGCTGGCCCTTATACAGGGCGGGAGCATGCTCCTTAAGGACATGCCTGGAAGCCCAGCTGGAAGCTCTGCTGGATGCATGCAGAGCATGGGGAAGGAAGGAACCGACCGCAGAGCAGGTCATTGAAGTGACACGCCGGAGACCCTGTCTGTCAGAGCAGGGATCCGGCTTGGTGCTAACAGTGCTCCTCAGACCTTGTGGGGGCATCAAAACCCCTGACCAGACCTCAATCACAGGACAATAAAACCTTCAAACTCCTTATCTATGAACAGTTCCAATTGTTACAGTCACAACTGTTAATCCTTCTCCCATGATAGTTCTGCTTCACATCACTTGTCTTATCTATTCCATTATTTCTGTGTCCTGTTCTGTATAAATATGTGGCTTCAGAATTTGTGTTAGGGTACCTTCACACTCAACGACGCTGCAGCGATACCGACAACGATGTCGATCGCTGCAGCGTCGCTGTTTGGTCGCTGGAGAGCTGTCACACAGACAGCTCTCCAGCGACCAACGATCCCGAGGTCCCCGGATAACCAGGGTAAACATCGGGTTACTAAGCGCAGGGCCGCGCTTAGTAACCCGATGTTTACCCTGGTTACCAGCGTAAAAGTAAAAAAAACAAACACTACATACTTACCTACCGCTGTCTGTCCCCGGCGCTCAGCTTCTCTGCACTCCTCCTGCACTGACTGTGAGCACAGCGGCCGGAAAGCACAGTGGTGACGTCACCGCTCTGCTTTCCGGCTGACCGACGCTCACAGCCAGTGCAGGAAGAGTGCAGAGAAGCAGAGCGCCGGGGAAAGACAGCTGAAGGTAAGTAAGTAGTGTTTGTTTTTTTTACTTTTACGCTGGTAACCAGGGTAAACATCGGGTTACTAAGCGCGGCCCTGCGCTTAGTAACCCGATGTTTACCCTGGTTACCAGTGAAGACATCGCTGGATCGGTGTCACACACGCAGATCCAGCGATGTCAGCAGGAGTCCAGCGACGAAATAAAGTTCTGGACTTTCCTCAGCGACCAACGATCTCCCAGCAGGGGCCTGATCGTTGGTCGCTGTCACACAGAACGATTTCCTTAACGATATCGTTGCTACGTCACAAAAAGCAACGATATCGTTAACGATATCGTTATGTGTGAAGGTACCTTTATTCTATACCTGAGGAAGAGACATGAGTAGTCTCGAAAGCTTGCAATTTGTTACCATCTTTTCAGTTAGCCATTAAATGGTATCAACCACTGAGGACTCTCAATTCTAAATATTTTTCTATCTACTTGCTAACACAATACTAAGATATATATCTTTCCTGTATTCTAATTAAGGATTTAGACTTGTATACACAGTGCACATTGGTCTGCTATGTAGCTGAGCACAGACACAACCAGAAATAAGAGATAATTTGTATTAGATGAGGAACGTTTCATAGTTTCAGATTCCCGCAGATTAGCATTCTACAGCTCTGTTGCCTTTTATTAACCCTGCTGTCTCACAACCCTGTATTCGTAAAATATATTATTCTATGATTTAGCTGACATCAATAGCAGACAGTACAACTTATTTTTTCACTTCGTGCTGAGGTTTTGTACACAAACTGCTTTTCGGAACCTTAAGCTGCAATTATGTTTGACAATTGAACTCACATTTAAATAAGGCCATGCTGCATGAGTCACTCATTTTCATTCAG
This sequence comes from Ranitomeya imitator, assembly GCF_032444005.1. Classification (NCBI taxonomy): domain Eukaryota; kingdom Metazoa; phylum Chordata; class Amphibia; order Anura; family Dendrobatidae; genus Ranitomeya; species Ranitomeya imitator. The sequence goes on from NC_091282.1 coordinate 241,984,298, forward strand.
TTTCCTGCTGTCTCTACTAGTTTCTGAGAACCCTAAATAGGCAAACTGGGAAAAACTATTAACCATATCAAAAGTAAAGCTTGTTAATTGTGTTTCTTGAATGTCTTAGTAACAAGTTAAACTCAGCTGCTAAACTTTATGTATTATTTGTAGTTCAGCAGTGATAGAACAATGATGAGCAGAATAGCAGAGTTGTAGCAGCAGAGTGGAACCAATTCAATGTAAAGTGAACGAGAGGGGTAGCCATGACCTAGCTTCTGCCTCATTACGTCATGGCGTTTTACAAGAAAATCGTGTCCCAGTCTTAATGTGCGGCCCAGTAAGTGGTGTATCACACTCACAGGTAGGCCAAGGGTTCCCCGATACTTCCAGGTCTCCATCTTCCGGAGCTGCCGCACATAACTCAGAAGACACGCCGTTCTATTTACCAACAAAAGTGTACTGGACAGTACAAGTTCATCAGATTGCAGCACGCAGTATGGGGCACAACACTTCTTGTTCCTTGTTCCTTGTTTCCTTGACACAGCATGTTTCCTTACACAGTCCATTTCCTGCATTACTATCTGTTCCTCCAGGACTATCCCTACGTTGACTATTCTTGTCTGCCCCAGGAATTTCCTGTTCAGTCCCGCAGTGCACTTGGTGTCTGTTACCTTCCCTTCTCTTGGTTCCACGTCCATCAACGCACGTACGCCAGGGCATAAGGCACTCCTATCAGTACCTATGCCGAGCCCTAAGCTTTGGACATCGCAGGAATTTCCACAAGGGATTCTAGTTAGACCTCCCACTGCCATGAACGATAGCTTTTCGCTGCCGCCAGCATCCCACTGCACTTGTACTTGGTTACTGTACTAACTATCCAGAAGTAGCCTGCTTTATAATAGCACTAGCCCCATCCCATTGTGGGCTAGTCCCAAATGTTAATATGTCCGCAGCTAACTAGAGTTACTATCTTCTACCAGTATACACTAAGCCTATTGCCATTCTCATACATTCTAATCTATATCTTATCCTATGCTGTACACTACCATAACAAAGTATACATGCTACACTTATGTATTACCTCTACATTACTAATGCTCTATACATTGTCACATAATAATACATAACACAATATATACAAAAGAAATGTAGCACTATATACATAACTCGATTGGGCCACACGCCCTAACAACCACCATTCATTATTTCTTTCTACCATGGCAGGAGGTGATGTCAGAGGGGGCGTAATGGCAGTGAGTGACATTCAGCAGACCGACCAGGACACTTGGTCTACATCCAAATTCGGGACTAGCCCACTGTATCCTGGACAGTTGGACCTATTGATTTATTTTTTGCACCTTCATTTATAGTTGTAGCAGCCAGAATGTTTAATTTTTACATAAGCTTCACTATATGAAGTCTTGCTTTTTTGCGAGACTAACTGTATTTTTTTAATTACCATTTTGCCAAACTCGTCTGTAAGGTTGTGCTCACATTTAGTGTAAATATTGTATTTTTTCTGCTGCATTTTTTTGCGCAGAAAATCTGCTGCACTTAACCGTACAAGCAAAGTGGGAATCATTTTATGAAAACACATGCCAAATGTACATCTAAAAACACTGTTGAATTGTGCTTTCTGTAGTGCTTTATCAGCGGCAAATATGAGAAGAGAATCAAAGCTTTTCTGTAGTATCAAAATGTAAATTAAAATCTGCACTGAATTAGCAGCAAAAATGCAATAATCAGAGATTTTTTTATTGTATAGTGCAGTCTGTACACCTGCCAAAAAATATAGCATTTATATTATGTGTTTAAAACAGCATCAATATTACATTTCTATAACATTTTTTATGGGTTTGAGAAAAAAAATCAATCACGTTATCTTTTTACAACATTTATTGATCCCCTTAATTTGTTTACTGGGTTGTTATGATTACAGGGATACCAAAGATGTCGGTGTTATTTGATTTGTTATGTTTATTTTCTTTGAAGTGCATTAAAATGTCAAAAATGTCATTATTGTAATTGTTTACATAGAAAGAAAAGAATGTTTTAATTTTATTTTCCCTCTAGAATACAGGTACATAGAAATGCATTGGTATATAGAGATGTAGTCCCGTGTAGGGTTGAGCGACCTTGACCTTTTTAGAGTCGAGTCGGGTTTCGCGAAACCCGACTATCTCAAAAGTCGAGTCGAGTGGAATCGGCCGATTTTCTCGAAAAGTCGGAGATCGACCGAAACACGAAACCCAATGTAAGTCAATGGGGGAGCATAGTCGGCAGTGAGTAGAGGCCAGGAAAACATGTACAGAGCCCATTTTAATGGCAAAAACATCCATTCTTGTTACTGAAGCTTGTCAATCTTAATTTAGCTTATATTAATTGTAAGGCATTTGAAATTGGGGGTCATTTGGCTAAAGTTGTGGGGGGTAGGGCTGGTTCAAGTAATTAGTGGGCCCAGTAAATCTGGACCACGTCACGGCAGTGGAGCAGGGAGAGGTAAGTATTTCAACTTTGCAAGTGCTGTGATCCTGAGCAAGCAGGGGGGGCCCACTCATTGGCATTGGCACTGGCACAGGGCCCCTCAAAGTACAGCGGTGTGTTTGCACGACGGGGGCGCCTCCCACCGGCAGCAACACTTTTGCGTACTATGAGAGGCCCTGTACCAGTGACGTCACCAACTAGTATTCCTCCCCCCACCTGATGAAGGAACCTGCACTTTCATCTGCACCTTCCTCTTTGTCCCCGTGTAAGGTGGTATGGTATGCGGGAAGAGGAACCTGACTTTCAGCAGGGACACAATCTTGCAGTGTAGCGTGCACGGGGAATGTTGCATTATGGGTCAATGTACCAGCAGACTCATCTATCACTGGCTGGGCAATGGGCAGGATGAGGGGGAAACAGATATGGGCCCAAAGAATAAAGTGGGCTAAATGCAGTTCAAAATTGGTAACAGGACTAACCAGGGGGCATTGTTTTGTTCAGTGGAGGACAACTGGAATGAGAGGCTGACACAGAGAGTAGGCCCAAATCAGTAAGTATTCTAAATGCAGTTCAAAATTGGCAACAGTAGTAAACCGGCGCACAGCTTTGTTCACTGTAGGAGAACAGCAAGGAGCGGCAGACACAGATAGAAGGCCCCAACCCAACTAGTAGGCCTAATGCAGTGTTGTTTTCAACAACTACTAAACGAGAGCCAGAAGATCGAAGCAATGGAGAGGAAACCTGGGGAACACCTTGGAGTGGAAGACACCGTCTCTACACCCCAGACCCAACTTGTAGGCCGAATGCAGTGTTGTTTTCAACAACTACTAAACTAGAGCTTTAAGATTGAAGCAATGGAGAGGCAACCTGGGGAACACCTTGGAGCGGAAGACACCGTCTCTACACCCCAGACCCAACTTGTAGGCTGAATGCAGTGTTGTTTTCAACAACTACTAAACAAGAGCTTTAAGATTGAAGCAATGGAGAGGAAACCTGGAGAACACCTTGGAGCGGAAGACACGGTCTCTACAACCCAGACCCAACTTGTAGACTGAATGCAGTGTTGTTTTCAACAACTACTAAACAAGAGCTTTAAGATTGAAGCAATGGAGAGGCAACCTGGGGAACACCTTGGAGCGGTAGACACTGTCTCTACACCCCAGACCCAACTTGTAGGCCGAATGCAGTGTTGTTTTCAACAACTACTAAACAAGAGCTTTAAGACTGAAACAATGGAGAAGAAACCTGGAGAACACCTTGGAGCGGAAGACACCGTCTCTACAACCCAGACCCAACTTGTAGGCCGAATGCAGTGTTGTTTTCAACAACTACTTAAGAAGAGCCAGAAGATCGAAGCAATGGAGAGGCAACCTGGGGAACACCTTGGAGCGGAAGACACCGTTTCTACACCCCAGACCCAACTTGTAGGCCGAATGCAGTGTTGTTTTCAACAACTACTAAACAAGAGCTTTAAGATTGAAGCAATGGAGAGGAAACCTGGAGAACACCTTGGAGCGGAAGACACCGTCTCTACAACCCAGACCCAACTTGTAGGCCGAATGCAGTGTTGTTTTCAACAACTACTAAACAAGAGCTTTAAGATTGAAGCAATGGAGAGGCAACCTGGGGAACACCTTGGAGCAGAAGACACCGTCTCTACACCCCAGACCCAACTTGTAGGCCGAATGCAGTGTTGTTTTCAACAACTACTAAACAAGAGCTTTAAGATTGAAGCAATGGAGAGGCAACCTGGGGAATACCTTGGAGCGGAAGACACCGTCTCTACACCCCAGACCCAACTTGTAGGCCGAATGCAGTGTTGTTTTCAACAACTACTAAACAAGAGCTTTAAGATTGAAGCAATGGAGAGGAAACCTGGAGAACACCTTGGAGCGGAAGACACCGTCTCTACAACCCAGACCCAACTTGTAGGCCGAATGCAGTGTTGTTTTCAACAACTAGTAAACGATAGCCAGAAGATTGGAGCAATGGGGAGGCAACCTGGAGAACACCTTTGAGTGGAAAACACCGTCTCTACACCCCAGACCCAACTTGTAGGCCGAATGCAGTGTTGTTTTCAACAACTATTAAACAAGAGCTTTAAGATTGAAACAATGGAGAGGCAACCTGGGGAACACCTTGGAGCGGAAGACATCGTCTCTGCACCCCAGACCAAACTTGTAGGCCGAATGCAGTGTTGTTTTCAACAACTACTTAAGAAGAGCCAGAAGATCGAAGCAATGGAGAGGCAACCTGGGGAACACCTTGGAGTGGAACACACCGTCTCTACACCCCAGACCCAACTTGTAGGCCGAATGCAGTTTTGTTTTCAACAACTACTAAACGAGAGCCAGAAGATTGAAGCAATGGGGAGGAAACATGGAGAACACCTTGGAGCGGAAGACACCGTCTCTACAACCCAGACCCAACTTGTAGGCCGAATGCAGTGTTGTTTTCAACAACTACTAAACAAGAGCCAGAAGATTGAAGCAATGTAGAGGAAACATGGAGAACACCTTGGAGCGGAAGACACCGTCTCTACAACCCAGACCCAACTTGTAGGCCGAATGCAGTGTTGTTTTCAACAACTACTAAACAAGAGCTTTAAGATTGAAGCAATGGAGAGGCAACCTGGGGAACACCTTGGAGCGGTAGACACTGTCTCTACACCCTAGACCCAACTTGTAGGCCGAATGCAGTGTTGTTTTCAACAACTACTAAACAAGAGCTTTAAGACTGAAACAATGGAGAAGAAACCTGGAGAACACCTTGGAGCGGAAGACACCGTCTCTACAACCCATACCCAACTTGTAGGCCGAATGCAGTGTTGTTTTCAACAACTACTTAAGAAGAGCCAGAAGATCGAAGCAATGGAGAGGCAACCTGGGGAACACCTTGGAGCGGAAGACACCGTCTCTACACCCCAGACCCAACTTGTAGGCCGAATGCAGTGTTGTTTTCAACAACTACTAAACAAGAGCTTTAAGATTGAAGCAATGGAGAGGAAACCTGGAGAACACCTTGGAGCGGAAGACACCGTCTCTACAACCCAGACCCAACTTGTAGGCCGAATGCAGTGTTGTTTTCAACAACTACTTAAGAAGAGCCAGAAGATCGAAGCAATGGAGAGGCAACCTGGGGAACACCTTGGAGCGGAAGACACCGTCTCTACACCCCAGACCCAACTTGTAGGCCGAATGCAGTGTTGTTTTCAACAACTACTAAACAAGAGCTTTAAGATTGAAGCAATGGAGAGGAAACCTGGAGAACACCTTGGAGCGGAAGACACCGTCTCTACAACCCAGACCCAACTTGTAGGCCGAATGCAGTGTTGTTTTCAACAACTACTTAAGAAGAGCCAGAAGATCGAAGCAATGGAGAGGCAACCTGGGGAACACCTTGGAGCGGAAGACACCGTCTCTACACCCCAGACCCAACTTGTAGGCCGAATGCAGTGTTGTTTTCAACAACTACTAAACAAGAGCTTTTAGATTGAAGCAATGGAGAGGAAACCTGGAGAACACCTTGGAGTGGAAGACACCGTCTCTACGACCCAGACCCAACTTGTAGGCCGAATGCAGTGTTGTTTTCAACAACTACTTAAGAAGAGCCAGAAGATCGAAGCAATGGAGAGGCAACCTGGGGAACACCTTGGAGTGGAACACACCGTCTCTACACCCCAGACCCAACTTGTAGGCCGAATGCAGTTTTGTTTTCAACAACTACTAAACGAGAGCCAGAAGATTGAAGCAATGGAGAGGAAACATGGAGAACACCTTGGAGCGGAAGACACCGTCTCTACAACCCAGACCCAACTTGTAGGCCGAATGCAGTGTTGTTTTCAACAACTACTAAACAAGAGCCAGAAGATTGAAGCAATGTAGAGGAAACATGGAGAACACCTTGGAGCGGAAGACACCGTCTCTACAACCCAGACCCAACTTGTAGGCCGAATGCAGTGTTGTTTTCAACAACTACTAAACAAGAGCTTTAAGTTTGAAGCAATGGAGAGGCAACCTGGGGAACACCTTGGAGCGGAAGATACCGTCTCTACACCCCAGACCCAACTTGTAGGCCGAATGCAGTGTTGTTTTCAACAACTACTAAACAAGAGCTTTAAGATTGAAACAATGGAGAGGAAACCTGGAGAACACCTTGGAGCGGAAGACACCGTCTCTACAACCCAGACCCAACTTGTAGGCCGAATGCAGTGTTGTTTTCAACAACTACTTAAGAAGAGCCAGAAGATCGAAGCAATGGAGAGGCAACCTGGGGAACACCTTGGAGCGGAAGACACCGTCGCTACACCCCAGACCCAACTTGTAGGCCGAATGCAGTGTTGTTTTCAACAACTACTAAAGAAGAGCTTTAAGATTGAAGCAATGGAGAGGAAACCTGGAGAACACCTTGGAGCGGAAGACACCGTCTCTACAACCCAGACCCAACTTGTAGGCCGAACGCAGTGTTGTTTTCAACAACTACTAAACAAGAGCTTTAAGATTGAAGCAATGGAGAGGCAACCTGGGGAACACCTTGGAGCGGAAGACACCGTCTCTACACCCCAGACCCAACTTGTAGGCCGAATGCAGTGTTGTTTTCAACAACTACTAAACAAGAGCTTTAAGATTGAAGCAATGGAGAGGCAACCTGGGGAACACCTTGGAGCGGAACACACCGTCTCTACACCCCAGACCCAACTTGTAGGCCGAATGCAGTGTTGTTTTCAACAACTACTAAACGAGAGCTAGAAGCTCTAAGCTATGGAGAGGAAACCTGGGGAACACCTTGGAGCGGCAGACACCGTTAGTAGGCCCTACCGAAGTAGTAGTAGTAGTAGCCCCAATGCAGTTTTCAAATTCCTATAGGCTGAAAACCAGACTATTGACGCTCAGCTTTTTTAAAAGGAGGACAGCTGTATTGAGTGGCGCACACAGACACCGGTCGTAGGCCTTAAACACAACATTTGGCTCAATGCAGTTTAAAAAAGGTTACAGGGGTACACAGGCAGCATTGGTCTGTTCAGTGGAGGACATTTTCAATTATGGACCACAGACAGAGTTTGTATGCCTACTATTAAAAAAAGGATGCTCTATGCAATTTAAAATAGGTTCCAGGGGTACACCGGCAGCAGTGGTCTGGTCAGTGGAGGACTAGTGGAAGGAGGGACCGCAGACAGGCGTAGTAGGCGTAACATAACAAAATTTGGCTGTAGGCACTTTTAAATTGGTTCCAGAGGTACACGGGCAGCAGTAGACAGGTGACTGAAGGACTAGTGGAAGGAGGGACCGCAGACAGGCGTAGTAGGCCTAACACAACAAAATTTGGCTGTAGGCACTTTTAAATTGGTTCCAGGGGTACACGGGCAGCAGTGTTCTGGTCATTGGAGGACTAGTGGAAGGAGGGACCGCAGACAGGCGTAGTAGGCCTAACATAACAAAATTTGGCTGTAGGCACTTTAAAATTGGTTCCAGGGGTACACGGGCAGCAGTAGACAGGACACTGGAGGACTAGTGGAAGGAGGGACCGCAGACAGGCGTAGTAGGCCTAACATAACAAAATTTGGCTGTAGGCACTTTTAAATTGGTTCCAGGGGTACACGGGCAGCAGTAGACAGGACACTGGAGGACTAGTGGAAGGAGGGACCGCAGACAGGCGTAGTAGGCCTAACATAACAAAATTTGGCTGTAGGCACTTTTAAATTGGTTCCAGGGGTACACAGGCAGCAGTAGACAGGACACTGGAGGACTAGTGGAAGGAGGGACCGCAGACAGGCGTAGTAGGCCTAACATAACAAAATTTGGCTGTAGGCACTTTAAAATTGGTTCCAGGGGTACACGTGCAGCAGTGGTCTGGTCAGTGGAGGACTAGTGGAAGGAGGGACCGCAGACAGGCATAGTAGGCCTAACATAACAAAATTTGGCTGTAGGCACTTTAAAATTGGTTCCAGGGGTACACGGGCAGCAGTAGACAGGACACTGGAGGACTAGTGGAAGGAGGGACCGCAAACAGGCGTAGTAGGCCTAACATAACAAAATTTGGCTGTAGGCACTTTTAAATTGGTTCCAGGGGTACACGGGCAGCAGTAGACAGGACACTGGAGGACTAGTGGAAGGAGGGACCACAGACAGGCGTAGTAGGCCTAACATAACAAAATTTGGCTGTAGGCACTTTTAAATTGGTTCCAGGGGTACACGGGCAGCAGTGGTCTGGTCAGTGGAGGACTAGTGGAAGGAGGGACCGCAGACAGGCGTAGTAGGCCTAACATAACAAAATTTGGCTGTAGGCACTTTAAAATTGGTTCCAGGGGTAAACGGGCAGCAGTAGACAGGACACTGGAGGACTAGTGGAAGGAGGGACCGCAGACAGGCGTAGTAGGCCTAACATAACAAAATTTGGCTGTAGGCACTTTTAAATTGGTTCCAGGTGTACACGGGCAGCAGTAGACAGGACACTGGAGGACTAGTGGAAGGAGGGACCGCAGACAGGCGTAGTAGGCCTGACATAACAAAATTTGGCTGTAGGCACTTTTAAATTGGTTCCAGGGGTACACGAGTATTAGTAGACAGGCCACTGGAGGACTAGTGGAAGGAGGGACCGCAGACAGGCATAGTAGGCCTAACATAACAAAATTTGGCTGTAGGCACTTTTAAATTGGTTCCACGGGTACACGGGCAGCAGTAGACAGGACACTGGAGGACTAGTGGAAGGAGGGACCGCAGACAGGCGTAGTAGGCCTAACATAACAAAATTTGGCTGTAGGCACTTGCAATTCTCTTGCAGGGGTACGCAGGCAGCATTGGTGTTGTCAGCGGAGGCCGATTGTAATGAGTGTCTGCCAGTTAGTACTCCAAAAAAATAAATAGATGTTAATGTCTCGCATTACAACAAAACCAAAACACAAAAGGGTGGAATACTTAGGTACAGGGGTGGGCTTCTCTACTGAGTTTTAGATCTAGTAATTTGGCGCTAATTATTTACTGGTGTAAATATAGGACACTGCCCCTGACTATGTTAAGTACCATCATACATGTCAACACATTGGTATTGTCAGTGCCAGGCATTGAATGATGCCAGCGCATAGACTAAACATTGGTGGAACTGTGAGAGATAATTGTGCAAGTGGTAGAGCAATGTTTGAGCTGGGGTGGGGAACTCTCTTGTGGCCGGCGGTACAGGCCCAGGGCCCCTCATGTTACAACAGTGTGTCTGACGTTGGGTGCGCACCACCACCGCCAGAGACACTTTATTGTACTATGAGGGACCCAGTGGCAGTGCCGTCGACCAAAAGCGGGCATACCCACCTCTTCAGACAAACGGCACTCTCACGGGTGCTTGCGCCAAGTGGCGAGACCACGGCCCCGTGGGGGGGAGTTTGGCCATTTAGGGAGGTGTAAACATGTCGTATGCTGGACAATCAGCTACTGCAAATTACGCAATTGGAAAAGTCAGTCAGAGTAGTCCACAAGCAAGACCTTTTCATAGGAAAGCTAGGTGTCAGCCGGGCAAGGTGGGGCAAAAGAATTCGAAATCCAGTTGTGGTTCATTTTAATGAAGGTTAGATCATCAACATTTTGGGTAGCCAGACGAGTCCTTTTTTCGGTTAGTATTGAACCAGCAGCACTGAATACTCTTTCTGATAGGACACTAGCTGCCGGGCAAGCAAGCTCCTGCAATGCATATTCTTCCAATTCTGGCCAGGTGTCTAAATTGGATGCCCAGTAATCAAATGGGAATGACGGTTGAGGGAGAACATCGATAAGGGATGAAAAATAGTTAGTAACCATACTGGACAAATGTTGTCTCCTGTCACTTTGAATTGATGCTGCAGTACCTGTCCTGTCTGCGGTCATAGCAAAATCCCTCCACAACCTGGTCAGAAAACCCCTCTGTCCAACGCCACTTCTGATTTCTGCACCTCTAACACCTCTGGTCTGCTGCCCCCTGCAGCTCGTGTGAGAACGATCACGGGCGCTGTATGCTGGGAATTCCTGAAGCAAACGGTCAACAAGAGTTGATTGTTTGGTTGCTAATATTAGTTCCAAGTTCTCATATGGCATAATATTTTGCAATTTGCCTTTATAGCGAGGATCAAGGAGGCAGGCCAACCAGTAATCGTCATCGGTCATCATTTTAATAATTCGTATGTCCCTTTTGAGGTTACGTAAGGCATAATCCGCCATGTGGGCCAACGTTCCAGTTGTCAAATCTGCGGTTGTGCTGGGTTGATGGGCCTGTTCAGGCAAATCTACGTCACTTGTGTCCCTCAAAAAACCAGAACCCGGCCTTGCCACGCCACCAATTTCCAGTGGCCCCGGAAAAGCTTCCTCATCAAAAAAATACTCATCCCCAACATCCTCCTCATCCTCCTTTTCCTGTTCGCCCGCTACCTCGTCCTGTACACTGCCCTGACCAGACAATGGCTGACTGTCATCAAGGCTTTCCTCTTCCTCTGCTGCAGACGCCTGCTCCTTTATGTGCATCAAACTTTGCATCAGCAGACGCATTAGGGGGATGCTCATGCTTATTATGGCGTTGTCTGCACTAACCAGCCGTGTGCATTCCTCAAAACACTGAAGGACTTGACACATGTCTTGTATCTTTGACCACTGCACACCTGACAACTCCATGTCTGCCATCCTACTGCCTGCCCGTGTATGTGTATCCTCCCACAAATACATAACAGCACGCCTATGTTCGCACAGTCTCTGAAGCATGTGCAGTGTTGAGTTCCACATTGTTGCAACGTCTATGATTAGGCGATGCTGGGGAAGGTTCAAAGACTGCATACGGCTGGAGTGTACGGGCGAACGGCGGATATGCGAGCAAAGTCCGCGCACTTTGAGGAGCAGGTCGGATAACCCCAGATAACTTTTCAGGAAGCACTGCACCACCAGGTTTAAGGTGTGAGCCAGGCAAGGAATGTGTTTCAGTTGGGAAAGGGAGATGGCAGCCATGAAATTCCTTCCGCTATCACTCACTACCTTGCCTGCCTCAAGATCTACAGTGCCCAGCCACCACTGCGTTTCTTTCTGCAAGAACTCGGACAGAACTTCCGCGGTGTGTCTGTTGTCACCCAAACACTTCATAGCCAATACAGCCTGCTGACGCTTGCCAGTAGCTGCCCCATAATGGGACAACTGGTGTGCAACAGTGGCAGCTGCGGATGGAGTGGTTGGGCGACTGCGGTCTGTGGACGAGCTCTTGCTTCTGCAGGAGGACGAGGAGGAGGGGGTGCGAACGGCTACAGCCAACTGTTTCCTAGACCGTGGGCTAGGCAGAACTGTCCCAAAATTGCTGTCCCCTGTGGACCCTGCATCCACCACATTCACCCAGTGTGCCGTGATGGACACGTAACGTCCCTGGCCATGCCTACTGGTCCATGCATCTGTTGTCAGGTGCACCTTTGTACTCACAGATTACCTGAGTGCATGGACGATGCGCTCTTTAACATGCTGGTGGAGGGCTGGGATGGTTTTTCTTGAAAAGAAGTGTCGACTGGGTAGCTCATAGCGTGGTACAGCGTAGTCCATCAGGGCTTTGAAAGCTTCGCTTTCAACTAACCGGTAGGGCATCATCTCTAACGAGATTAGTCTAGCTATATGGGCGTTCAAACCCTGTGTACGCGGATGCGAGGCTAAGTACTTCCTTTTTCTAACCAGAGTCTCATGTAGGGTGAGCTGGACTGGAGAGCTGGAGATCGTGGAACTAGCAGGGGTGCCGGTGGACATGGCAGACTGAGAGACGGTTGGAGACGGTATTGTTGCTGCCGGTGCCCTAGATGCAGTGTTTCCTACTACGAAACTGGTGATTCCCTGACCCTGACTGCTTTGGCCTGGCAAAGAAACCTGCACAGATACTGCAGGTGGTGCGGAAAATGGTGGCCTTACACTGACGGAAGGGATGTAGCGTTGCTGACTAGCTTCATTGGCCGAGGGTGCTACAACCTTAAGGGATGTTTGGTAGTTAGTCCAGGCTTGCAAATGCATGGTGGTTAAATGTCTATGCATGCAACTTGTATTTAGACTTTTCAGATTCTGACCTCTGCTTAAGGTAGTTGAACATTTTTGACAGATGACTTTGCGCTGATCAATTGGATGTTGTTTAAAAAAATGCCAGACTGCACTCTTTCTAGCATCGGATCACTTTTCAGGCATTGCAGACTGAGCTTTAACCGGATGGCCACGCTGTCCTCCAACAGGTTTTGGCTTTGCCACGCGTTTTGGGCCATCTACGGGCCCAGCAGATGGAACCTGTTGCGATGTTGATGCCTGCTGCGGCCCCTCCTCCTCCGCTTCAGAACTACTGCCGCCTGCACCCTGTTCCCCCAATGGCTGCCAATCGGGGTCAACAACTGGGTCATCTATAACCTCCTCTTCTAGCTCGTGTGCAACTTCGTCTGTGTCACCGTGTAAGTTGGTGGTAGAGCGTTCGTGACGGGGCAACATAGTCTCATCAGGGTCTGATTCTGGATCAGTACCCTGCGAGGGCAATGTTGTGGTCTGAGTCAAAGGACCAGCATAGTAGTCTGGCTGTGGCTGTGCATCAGTGCACTCCATGTCAGATTCAACTTGTAATGGGCATGGCCTGTTAACTGTTTCACTTTCTAAGCCAGGGACGGTATGTGTAAAGAGCTCCATGGAGTAACCCGTTGTGTCGCCTGCTGCATCCTTCTCTGTTGCTGTTTTTGCTGAAGAGGACAAGGAAGCGACTTGTCCCTGACCGTGAACATCCACTAACGACACGCTGCTTTTAGATTTACCAGTTTCAGAAGAGGAGGCAAAAGAGCTAGAGGCTGAGTCAGCAAGGTAATCCAAAACTTGCTCTTGCTGCTCCGGCTTTAAAAGCGGTTTTCCTACTCCCAGAAAAGGGAGCATTCGAGGCCTTGTGTAGCCAGACGACGAACCTGGCTCCACAGCTCGAGACTTAGGTGCTATATTGTTTTTCCCACGACCACCCGATGCTCCACTACCACTACCATCATTACCAGCTGGCAATGAACGCCCACGGCCACGACCTCTTCCACCAGACTTCCTCATTGTTTTAAAAACGTCACCAAACTAACGGTATTTGTTACTGTCAAACAACTTACAAGGTGAACTCTAACTTCTGTATGATTTAGATATCACTTTATAGGTGGGTGAGACTGCAAGGAAAATCAGGCACGATGTTACACACTCTGTTTTCTGTGGCACCAAATGCGAGAGATGCCACACACGCAGGACTGTCACTCAAGCACAAAGGCCAATATTAATCTCCCACTGTTTTTTTTTTTCAGGGAGAATTTAGATACCAAATTTAAAAAAAAAAAAAATAGGCTTTCTATGGCCCACTATTTAAGAGAGATGGCACACTCAGGACTGGCAGACAAGCAGAAAGGCAAATATTAATCTCCCACGTTTTTTTTTATTTTTTAAGGGAGAATTTAGATACCAAATTTAAAAAAAAACAAACTAGGCTTTCTATGGCCCACTATTTAAGAGAGATGGCGCACTCAGGACTGGCAGACAAGCAGAAAGGCCAATATTAATCTCCCACGTTTTTTTTTATTTTTTCAGGGAGAATTTAGATACCAAATTTAAAAAAAAAAACACTAGGCTTTCTATGGCCCACTATTTAAGAGAGATGGCACACTCAGTGTTAGGAGTCGAGTTTCCTCTGCTGCACAGGGGGAATCTCGATCCGTGTCTGCTGCGGTTTCCCATTCGGTGTCGGCCGCAGTGGGCTCTGCTCAGTGGAGACGTCGCTCCCAGCGTCTTGCTGAGGCTTATTCGGTGCATAGGGTCACTACTGCCTTTTCTGGCTTTCCTATGGTACCCTGCACTGATCTGCGGTGAGCAAGCCTCTCTGGGAAATAAGTCCTTGTTTACTCACACTGAGCATGCCCAGGGCAGGGTCTCCCATTGGAGGTCGAGGGCCACATGTTCGGTCACATGCTCAGGTGCTGCAGTACATTCCATTGGTCCTCCTGGAAGGTCCTGAAAGGGCAAAGCATGCTCAGGTACTGCAGCACTTTCCATTGGTCCTTCTGGAAGGTCCTGAAAGGGCAAAAACTTCAGTAGCAGCTTCCTGTGCTGCAACTATATAAACTGCGCATGACCACACGGCCATGCGCTAGTATTGTCTTGAAAATATATGTGTGTGTGTAGATGGATATATGTCGAAGGATGAAAGCTCCTAAGTATCCCTCCCTAGTGTTGTTGTCTGTTTGCGGATGATGGTAGCTATCTAGCGCCCGACTAGCCATCAGCACAAAACACACATAACAGCGTCTAGTTGCTGTGACCGCCTGTACGGCTCCGTGCGCTTTCCTTACCCAAGCCTGGGTGGTTAGCGGCGTCTGTTAGTGCGGCACCGCACGCACTCTCGTGCCTTTATTTACTATTTCAATAGTTTCCTTACACACCCAGTTGCGGTGTTGTGCCAGCAGTGGTCTAATCGGACTTCAATCCTAGTTGGGGTTGTGTTCGCTGACTTATTGCTCGCGCTCTATGTGCGGTACCGCGGTCCTGTGATGCAACAGGATCGTTTCCTTCACGCAGGGTGAAGTTAACCCTTGTATGTATACTTATAGTACCGCCATATAGTCCATCTTACTTAGCAGCAGGTACTTTCCTGCACGGTGGATCCCGGGTTGTGAACGCACCAATTCCATCTAATAAACTATATATTTGGTGCGTTCCGCCAACCCTAACAGAATACTAGCGCCAGGATCTGGCTAAGTAATGGCGGATGAACAGCGATTGCAGGGGTACATCCAGCTGCTGGAGGGCCGGTTGGCGTCTCTTGAGCGTGCAACCTCGGCGGTGGATATTACCGCAATAGCTGTTCAGGCTGCTAGCGTGGCTGCAGCAGCTTTACCCACTGCCACCTCTGTTCCGACCCTATCTCACCTTCCTTTGCCTGAGAGATACTCTGGGGACAGTAAGTCCTGTAGGGGTTTCGTGAGCCAATGTGGTATACACCTTGAGCTCCTGGCTGCACGTTTCCCTACTGAGCGGGCAAAGGTGGGATTCATAATCTCCCTCTTGTCGGACAGAGCGTTGGAGTGGGCTACGCCGCTGTGGGAGCGCAACGATCATGTGGTGCGGAGTGTTCCTCGGTTTCTGGACTCTCTGAAACAGGTCTTTTTAGGACCTCAAGTCACCCATGATACAGCGCTCCAGCTGCTGGCTTTGACTCAGGGTTCAACCATGGTCAGCCATTTTGCTGTTCTCTTCCGGACATTAGCGTCTGAGTTGGAATGGTCAGATAAAACCCTCATTCCCGTATTTTGGAGGGGGCTGGCTGACCATGTGAAAGACGCTTTGGCTACTAGGGAGATTCCCGCCACACTGGAGGAGCTCATAGCCATATCTACTCGCATAGACCTTCGTTTTCATGAGCGAAGGTTGGAGCGAGCCCAGTGTAGGCAGAGGTTTCGGCTGGCTCCCACCTTCGCCAAACCTTTGGAATCTCCAGTCCAGGCGTCCGAGTCACATGAGGCCTTAGAGGTGACACGAGCGGGATCCAAGTCTCAGTCCGCCCGTGCACATAAGGTCCGTCATGTTTACCGGCAGTCAGGACCTCTTGCCTCCAAGGGTCCTCAGCGGTCGGGGAAACGTCAGCGTTTAGTGGCAGTTGGAGGAGGTACACTAGACACGGCGACGTTTGCCTCAAAGTTGTCCTTCAAGGGGACAATTACCATAGGCCCATCCACTCTTATGGTCGAGCTATGCGTGGATTCTGGGGCAGAGGGTAATTTTATGTCTTCCTCTTTTGCCCAGCGTCACGCAATACCCTTGGTGATGCTCGCCAAGCCTGTGACCGTTCGAGTGGTAAATGGGTCAACACTACCCTCACAGATTACCCACCAAACCATTCCTTTCACGCTTTCTGTGTCTCCATCACATCAGGAGATAATCTCCCTATTAGTCATTCCTGAGGGAATTGATGAGGTCCTGTTGGGGATACCATGGCTTCGCTACCATTCTCCTCATATTGAGTGGTCCTCTGGGAGAATTTTGGGATGGAGTAAATCCTGCGAGGGTAGATGTCAGAGGGAGTGCGTTCAGGTTGCTACTACACAGGTACCCACAGATCTTTCCTCTCTCCCCAAGCACTATTGGCCCTATGCAGACGTGTTCTCCAAAAGAGCTGCGGAGACCCTTCCGCCTCACCGCCCCTATGACTGTCCTATTGACCTCTTGCCTGGTGCTGAGCCTCCCCGGGGTCGAGTCTATCCGTTATCTCTCCCGGAGACGGAGGCAATGTCTCAGTACATCCAAGAGAATCTGGCAAGAGGATTCATTAGGAAGTCAGTGTCACCGGCAGGGGCTGGGTTCTTCTTCGTACAAAAGAAGACTGGAGACTTACGTCCATGCATAGACTACAGGGGTCTTAACGCCATCACCGTTAAGAACAAGTACCCATTACCCCTGATATCTGAGCTGTTTGATAGGCTACGGGGAGCGAGGGTATTTACGAAGTTAGATCTGCGGGGTGCCTACAAAACTACAACTGATTCGCATCCGTGAGGGGGATGAATGGAAGACGGCTTTTAACACCAGGGATGGGCACTATGAATATCTGGTGATGCCCTTTGGGCTCTGTAATGCCCCAGCCGTTTTCCAAGACTTTGTGAACGACATCTTCCGGGATATGCTCACCACCTCGGTCGTAGTCTATCTGGATGATATTCTCATCTTCTCTCCAGATATTGACTCCCATCGGAGAGATGTTTGCAAAGTCTTCGACCTCTTACAGGCAAACTCCCTCTACGCCAAGTTGGAGAAGTGTGTGTTTGAGCAGGAGTCCTTGCCTTTCCTTGGTTATATCATCTCTGCCCAGGGTTTGGCTATGGATCCTGCCAAGCTACAGGCTGTAATGGACTGGCAGGAACCCCATTCTCTTAAAGCGGTGCAGCGCTTTATGGGGTTCATTAATTACTATCGCCAGTTCATTCCACACTTCTCAACTTTGGTAGCTCCCTTGGTTGCCCTCACCAAGAAGGGAGCAAATCCCAAGTTGTGGTCAGAGGAGGTCTCCAAAGCCTTTCTCTCGATCAAGTCACACTTCGCTAGCGCTCCCATCCTACATCGCCCCGATGTTGATAAGCCATTTATCTTGGAGGTGGATGCCTCATCCGTTGGTGCTGGAGCAGTCCTTTTCCAAAAGGATGCTCAAGGTCGGAAGCATCCTTGCTTCTTCTTCTCCAAGACCTTCACACCAGCGGAGAGGAATTATTCCATCGGGGACAGGGAGTTGCTGGCCATGAAGTTGGCTTTTTCAGAGTGGAGACATCTCTTGGAGGGAGCTCGCTTTCCCTTCCAAGTCTTCACTGACCACAAGAACTTGGTGTATCTGCAAACGGCCCAGCGGCTGAATTCTCGCCAGGCTGGATGGTCCCTGTTCTTCTCCCTGTTCCATTTTACTCTCCATTTCCTCTCCGGGGAGAAGAACGTTCGTGCTGATGCTCTCTCCCGCTCCGTGGTGTCATCGGAGGAGGAGGAGCCTCGGCTTATTGTCCCTTCTGAGAGCCTGAGAACTGTAGCTCCGGTTTCGCTAGAGTCTGTGCCCCTGGGAAAGACTTTCGTACCAGCTAACTTGCGACCAGAGGTTCTCTCTTGGGCTCACTCCTCCAGAGTGGGTGGGCATTTTGGGACCAAGAGGACATCTGAGCTTCTGGCGAGAAAATACTGGTGGCCGCATATGGCCCGAGATGTCAAGGACTATATTCAGGCGTGCGTTTCTTGCGCCAAGAATCGGTCTCCTCGGCAACGGCCTGCTGGGTTGCTTTACCCTCTACCGGTGGCAGACAGGCCCTGGGAGATGGTCGGGAAGGACTTTGTGGTGGGTCTACCCAAGTCGCGTGGCTGCTCCATTATTTGGGTTGTCACCGACCATTTCTCCAAGATGGTGCATTTGGTGCCGCTTCCTCGGTTACCCTCAGCACGGGCCTTGGCGGTGTTGTTCATTAAACACGTTTTCCGATTGCATGGTATGCCTGATAAGATTGCCAGCGATCGGGGTCCCCAGTTCGCATCTCGGTTTTGGAGAGAGCTATGCCGTTTACTTAGCATAGAGTTAAATCTCTCCTCTGCATACCATCCCGAGACGAATGGGTTGGTGGAGAGAACCAACCAGACTCTGGTGACATATTTGCGACATTTCGTCTCTGCTAGGCAGGATGACTGGGCATCTTTGCTACCTTGGGCGGAATTTGCCTTGAACAACGCCGTAGCCGATTCCACTGGTCAAACTCCCTTTCTCCTTAATTACGGCCAGCATCCGCGTGTCCCTGTGCCCATGCCCGTGTCATCCACCGATTCTAGGGTGGCAGACTGGGCGGTGGAGGCACGTGACATCTGGGACCGCACACAGGATGCCATCCGGGCCTCCAATGAGAGAATGAGGGTTTCGGCTGATACACACCGGCGCCCCGCTCCGGTCTTTGCTCCTGGCGACTTAGTGTGGCTCTCCGCCCGTAACATCAGGCTGCGAGTTGAGTCCACTAAGTTTGCTCCTCGCTACATTGGTCCGTTTAAGGTTCTGGAACAGGTCAACCCTGTGGTCTACCGTTTGGCTATTCCTCCACGCCTTGGTATCACCGATACTTTCCACGTTTCCCTCTTAAAGCCCATTCATTTGTCCCGGTTTTCTGAGTCATCTGCTGGGACATCGGGTTCATCCAAGGATGAGTTTGAGGTGAATGCTATTGTGGGGTGCAAGGTGGTACGTGGCAAGAAATTTTATCTGGTGGACT
The DNA here is from genome assembly GCF_032444005.1 of Ranitomeya imitator. Taxonomy (NCBI): domain Eukaryota; kingdom Metazoa; phylum Chordata; class Amphibia; order Anura; family Dendrobatidae; genus Ranitomeya; species Ranitomeya imitator. The sequence goes on from NC_091282.1 coordinate 242,003,505, forward strand.
GGAAGGGTCACGGCCCAGAGGATATAACCTGGGAGCCTGTGGAGCACATTCGGGCTCCGCTGCTTATCGCAGCTTTTGAGCGCAGTGAGGCTCAAGGAGGGGGGGGGCCCTAGGAGGGGGGGGTAATGTTAGGAGTCGAGTTTCCTATGCTGCACGGGGGGAATCTCGATCCATGTCTGCTGCGGTCTCCCATTCGGTATCGGGCGCAGTGGGCTCTGCTCAGCGGAGACGTCGCTCCCAGCGTCTTGCTGAGGCTTATTCGGTGCATAGGGTCACTACTGCCTTTTCTGGCTTTCCTATGGTACCCTGCACTGATCTGCGGTGAGCGAGCCTCTCTGGGAAATAAGTCCTTGTTTACTCACACTGAGCATGCCCAGGGCAGGGTCTCCCATTGGAGGTCGAGGGCCACATGTTCGGTCACATGCTCAGGTGCTGCAGTACATTCCATTGGTCCTCCTGGAAGGTCCTGAAAGGGCAAAACATGCTCAGGTACTGCAGCACTTTCCATTGGTCCTTCTGGAAGGTCCTGAAAGGGCAAAAACTTCAGTAGCAGCTTCCTGTGCTGCAACTATATAAACTGCGCATGACCGCACGGCCATGCGCTAGTATTGTCTTGAAAATATATGTGTGTGTGTAGATGGATGTATGTCGAAGGATGAAAGCTCCTAAGTATCCCTCCCTAGTGTTGTTGTCTGTTTGCGGATGATGGTAGCTATCTAGCGCCCGACTAGCCATCAGCACAAAACACACATAACAGCGTCTAGTTGCTGTGACCGCCTGTACGGCGCCGTGCGCTTTCCTTACCCAAGCCTGGGTGGTTAGCGGCATCCGTTAGTGCGGCACCGCACGCACTCTCGTGCCTTTATTTACTATTTCAATAGTTTCCTTACACACCCAGTTGCGGTGTTGTGCCAGCAGTGGTCTAATCGGACTTCAATCCTAGTTGGAGTTGTGTTCGCTGACTTATTGCTCGCGCTCTATGTGCGGTACCGCGGTCCTGTGATGCAACAGGATCGTTTCCTTCACGCAGGGTGAAGTTAACCCTTGTATGTATACTTATAGTACCGCCATATAGTCCGTCTTACTTAGCAGCAGGTACTTTCCTGCACGGTGGATCCCGGGTTGCGAACGCACCAATTCATCTAATAAACTATATATTTGGTGCGTTCCGCCAACCCTAACACTCAGGACTGGCAGACAAGCAGAAAGGCAAATATTAATCTCCCACGTTTTTTTTTATTTTTTAAGGGAGAATTTAGATACCAAATTTAAAAAAAAAAAACACTAGGCTTTCTATGGCCCACTATTTAAGAGAGATGGCACACTCAGGACTGGCAGACAAGCAGAAAGGCAAATATTAATCTCCCACTGTTCTTTTTTCAGGGAGAATTTAGATACCAAATTTAAAAAAAAAACACTAGGTTTTCTATGGCCCACTATTTAAGAGAGATGGCACACTCAGGACTGGCAGACAAACAGAAAGGCCAATATTAATCTCCCACTGTTTTTTTTTTTCAGGGAGAATTTAGATACCAAATTTTTTTTTTTTTTTTTAAACTAGGCTTTCTATGGCCCACTATTTAAGAGAGATGGCACACTCAGGACTGGCAGACAAGCAGAAAGGCAAATATTAATCTCCCACTGTTTTGTTCTTTTTTCAGGGATAATTTAGATACCAAATTAAAAAAAAAAACAATAGGCTTTCTATGGCCCACTATTTAAGAGAGATGGCACACTCAGGACTGGCAGACAAACAGAAAGGCCAATATTAATCTCCCGCTGTTTTTTTTTTTTTCAGGGAGAATTTAGATACCAAATTTTTTTTTTTTTTAAAACTAGGCTTTCTATGGCCCACTATTTAAGAGAGATGGCACACTCAGGACTGGCAGACAAGCTGAAAGGCAAATATTAATCTCCCACGTTTTTTTTAATTTTTTCAGGGAGAATTTAGATACCAAATTTAAAAAAAAAAAACTAGGCTTTCTATGGCCCACTATCTAAGAGAGATGGCACACTCAGACTGGCAGAGAAGCGGAAAGGCCAATATTAATCTCCCACATTTTTTTTTATTTTTTCAGGGAGAACTTAGATACCAAATTTAAAAAAAAAACACTAGGCTTTCTATGGCCCACTATTTAAGAGAGATGGCACACTCAGGACTGGCACACAAGCAGAAAGGCCAATATTAATCTCCCACATTTTTTTTATTTTTTCAGGGAGAATTTAGATACCAAATTTAAAAAAAAAAACACTAGGCTTTCTATGGCCCACTATTTAAGAGAGATGGCACACTCAGGACTGGCACACAAGCAGAAAGGCCAATATTAATCTCCCACTTTTTTTTATTTTTTAAGTGAGAATTTGGATACCAAATTTAAAAAAAAACAAACTAGGCTTTCTATGGCCCACTATTTAAGAGAGATGGCACACTCAGGACTGGCAGACAAGCAGAAAAGCCAATATTAATCTCCCACTGTTTTTTTTTTTTCAGGGAGAATTTAGATACCAAATTTAAAAAAAAAAAACTAGGCTTTCTATGGCCCACTATTTAAGAGAGATGGCACACTCAGGACTGGCACACAAGCAGAAAGGCCAATATTAATCTCCCACGTTTTTTTTATTTTTTCAGGGAGAATTTAGATACCAAATTTTAAAAAAAAAACACTAGGCTTTCTATGGCCCACTATTTAAGAGAGATGGCACACTCAGGACTGGCAGACAAGCAGAAAGGCAAATATTAATCTCCCACTGTTTTGTTCTTTTTTCAGGGAGAATTTAGATACCAAATTAAAAAAAAAAAAACACTAGGCTTTCTGTGGCCCACTATTTAAGAGAGATGGCACACTCAGGACTGGCAGACAAACAGAAGGGCCAATATTAATCTCCCACTGTTTTTTTTTTTTCATGGAGAATTTAGATACCAATTTTTTTTTTTTTAAACTAGGCTTTCTATGGTCCACTATTTAAGAGAGATGGCACACTCAGGACTGGCAGACAAGCAGAAAGGCAAATATTAATCTCCCACGTTTTTTTTTATTTTTTCAGGGAGAATTTAGATACCAAATTTAAAAAAAAAAACTAGGCTTTCTATGGCCCACTATTTAAGAGAGATGGCACACTCAGGACTGGCAGACAAGCAGAAAGGCCAATATTAATCTCCCACTGTTTTTTTTTTTTCAGGGAGAATTTAGATACCAAATTAATATTTTTTTTATTTTTTTTACACATTTGGAAAAATTTTTTTTAACTTTTTTACTTTGTCCCAGGGGGGGGACATCACAGATCAGTGATCTGACAGTTTGCACAGCACTCTGTCAGATCACTGATCTGATAGGAGTGCAGGCTGCTTCACAGTGCCTGCTCTGAGCAGGCTCTGTGAAGCCACCTCCCTCCCTGCAGGACCCGGATCCGCGGCCATCTTGGATCCGGGGCTCGAGCAGGGAGGGAGGTGAGGAGACCCTCGCAGCAACGCGATCACATCGCGTTGCTGCGGGGGGCTCAGGGAAGCCCGCAGGGAGCCCCCTCCCTGCGCGGTGCTTCCCTGCACCGCCGGCACATCGCGATCATCTTTGATCGCGGTGTGCCAGGGGTTAATGTGCCGGGGGCGGTCCGTGACCGCTCCTGGCACATAGTGCCGGATGTCAGCTGCGATAAGCAGCTGACACCCGGCCGCGATCGGCCGCGCTCCCCCCGTGAGCGCGGCCGATCGGCTATGACGTACTATCCCGTCCAGGGTCAGATAAGCCCAGGGCACCTCGACGGGATAGTGCGTCTAAGGTCACAGAGGGGTTAATCTCCCACTGTTTTTTTTTTTCATGGAGAATTTAGATACCAATTTTTTTTTTTTTAAACTAGGCTTTCTATGGTCCACTATTTAAGAGAGATGGCACACTCAGGACTGGCAGACAAGCAGAAAGGCAAATATTAATCTCCCACGTTTTTTTTAATTTTTTCAGGGAGAATTTAGATACCAAATTTAAAAAAAAAAACTAGGCTTTCTATGGCCCACTATTTAAGAGAGATGGCACACTCAGGACTGGCAGACAAGCAGAAAGGCCAATATTAATCTCCCACTGTTTTTTTTTTTTCAGGGAGAATTTAGATACCAAATTAAAAAAAAAAAAAACACTAGGTTTTCTATGGCCCACTATTTAATAGAGATGGCACACTCAGGACTGGCAGACAAGCAGAAAGGCCAATATTAATCTCCCACATTTTTTTTTATTTTTTCAGGGAGAATTTAGATACCAAATTTAAAAAAAAACACTAGGCTTTCTATGGCCCACTATTTAAGAGAGATGGCACACTCAGGACTGGCACACAAGCAGAAAGGCCAATATTAATCTCCCACTGTTTTTTTTTTTTCAGGGAGAATTTAGATACCAAATTTTTTTTTTTTTTTTAAACTAGGCTTTCTATGGCCCACTATTTAAGAGAGATGGCACACTCAGGACTGGCAGACAAGCTGAAAGGCAAATATTAATCTCCCACGTTTTTTTTAATTTTTTCAGGGAGAATTTAGATACCAAATTTAAAAAAAAAAAACTAGGCTTTCTATGGCCCACTATCTAAGAGAGATGGCACACTCAGACTGGCAGAGAAGCAGAAAGGCCAATATTAATCTCCCACATTTTTTTTTATTTTTTCAGGGAGAACTTAGATACCAAATTTAAAAAAAAAACACTAGGCTTTCTATGGCCCACTATTTAAGAGAGATGGCACACTCAGGACTGGCACACAAGCAGAAAGGCCAATATTAATCTCCCACATTTTTTTTATTTTTTCAGGGAGAATTTAGATACCAAATTTAAAAAAAAAACACTAGGCTTTCTATGGCCCACTATTTAAGAGAGATGGCACACTCAGGACTGGCACACAAGCAGAAAGGCCAATATTAATCTCCCACTTTTTTTTATTTTTTAAGTGAGAATTTGGATACCAAATTTAAAAAAAAACAAACTAGGCTTTCTATGGCCCACTATTTAAGAGAGATGGCACACTCAGGACTGGCAGACAAGCAGAAAAGCCAATATTAATCTCCCACTGTTTTTTTTTTTTCAGGGAGAATTTAGATACCAAATTTAAAAAAAAAAAACTAGGCTTTCTATGGCCCACTATTTAAGAGAGATGGCACACTCAGGACTGGCACACAAGCAGAAAGGCCAATATTAATCTCCCACTTTTTTTTATTTTTTCAGGGAGAATTTAGATACCAAATTTAAAAAAAAAAACACTAGGCTTTCTATGGCCCACTATTTAAGAGAGATGGCACACTCAGGACTGGCAGACAAGCAGAAAGGCAAATATTAATCTCCCACTGTTTTGTTCTTTTTTCAGGGAGAATTTAGATACCAAATTAAAAAAAAAAAAACACTAGGCTTTCTGTGGCCCACTATTTAAGAGAGATGGCACACTCAGGACTGGCAGACAAACAGAAGGGCAAATATTAACCCCTTTACCCCCAAGGGTGGTTTGCACGTTAATGACCAGGCCAATTTTTACAATTCTGACCACTGTCCCTTTATGAGGTTATAACTCCGAAACGCTTCAACGGATCCTGGTGATTCTGACATTGTTTTCTCGTGACATATTGTACTTCATGATAGTGGTAAAATTTCTTTGATAGTACCTGCGTTTATTTGTGAAAAAAACGGAAATTTGGCGAAAATTTTGAAAATTTCGCAATTTTCAAACTTTGAATTTTTATGCAATTAAATCACAGAGATATGTCACACAAAATACTTAATAAGTAACATTTCCCACATGTCTCCTTTACATCAGCATAATTTTGGAACCAATTTTTTTTTTGTTAGGGAGTTATAAGGGTTAAAAGTTGACCAGCAATTTCTCATTTTTACAACACCATTTTTTTTTAGGGACCACGTCTCATTTGAAGTCATTTTGAGGGGTCTATATGATAGAAAATGCCCAAGTGTGACACCATTCTAAAAACTGCACCCCTCAAGGTGCTCAAAACCACATTCAAGAAGTTTATTAACCCTTCAGGTGTTTAATAGGAATTTTTGGAATGTTTAAATAAAAATGAACATTTAACTTTTTTACACAAAAAATTTACTTCAGCTCCAATTTGTTTTATTTTACCAAGGGTAACAGGAGAAATTGGACCCAAAAAGTTGTTGTCCAATTTGTCCTGAGTACGCTGATACCCCATATGTGGCAGTAAACCACTGTTTGGGCGCATGGGAGAGCTCGGAAGGGAAGGAGCGCAGTTTGACTTTTCAATGCAAAATTGACAGAAATTGAGATGGGACGCCATGTTGCGTTTGAAGAGCCACTGATGTGCCTAAACATTGAAACCCCCCACAAGTGACACCATTTTGGAAAGTAGACCCCCTAAGGAACTTATCTGGATGTGTGGTGAGCACTTTGACCCACCAAGTGCTTCACAGAAGTTTATAATGCAGAACCGTAAAAATAAAAAATCATATTTTTTCACAAAAATTATATTTTTGCCCCCAATTTTTTATTTTTCCAAGGGTAAGAGAAGAAATTGGACCTCAAAAGTTGTTGTCCAATTTGTCCTGAGTACGCTGATACCCCATCTGTGGCAGTAAACCACTGTTTGGGCGCATGGGAGAGCTCGGAAGGGAAGGAGCGCAGTTTGACTTTTCAATGCAAAATTGACAGAAATTGAGATGGGACGCCATGTTGCGTTTGGAGAGCCACTGATGTGCCTAAACATTGAAACCCCCCACAAGTGACACCATTTTGGAAAGTAGACCCCCTAAGGAACTTATCTAGAGGTGTGGTGAGCACTTTGACCCACCAAGTGCTTCACAGAAGTTTATAATGCAGAACCGTAAAAATAAAAAATCATATTTTTTCACAAAAATTATATTTTTGCCCCCAATTTTTTATTTTTCCAAGGGTAAGAGAAGAAATTGGACCTCAAAAGTTGTTGTCCAATTTGTCCCGAGTACGCTGATACCCCATATGTGGCAGTAAACCACTGTTTGGGCGCATGGGAGAGCTCGGAAGGGAAGGAGCGCCGTTTGACTTTTCAATGCAAAATTGACAGGAATTGAGATGGGACGCCATGTTGCGTTTGGAGAGCCACTGATGTGCCTAAACATTGAAACCCCCCACAAGTGACACCATTTTGGAAAGTAGACCCCCTAAGGAACTTATCTGGATGTGTGGTGAGCACTTTGACCCACCAAGGGCTTCACAGAAGTTTATAATGCAGAGCCATAAAAATAAAACAAAATTTTTTTCCCACAAAAATTATTTTTTAGCCCCCAGTTTTGTATTTTCCCTAGGGTAACAGGAGAAATTGGACCCCAAAAGTTGTTGTCCAATTTGTCCTGAGTACGCTGATACCCCATATGTGGGGGGGGAACCACCGTTTGGGCGCATGGGAGGGTTCGGAAGGGAAGGAGCGCCATTTGGAATGCAGACTTAGATGGAATGGTCTGCAGGCGTCACATTGCGTTTGCAGAGCCCCTAATGTACCTAAACAGTAGAAACCCCCCACAAGTGACACCATTTTGGAAAGTAGACCCCCTAAGGAACTCATCTTGATGTGTTGTGAGAGCTTTGAACCCCCAAGTATTTCACTACAGTTTATAACGCAGAGCCATGCAAATAAAAAATATTTTTTTTTCCACAAAGATTATATTTTAGCCCCCAGTTTTGTATTTTTCCAAGGTTAGCAGGAGAAATTGGACCCTAAATGTTGTTGTCCAATTTGTCCTGAGTACGCTGATACCCGATATGTGGGGGGGAACCACCGTTTGGGCGCATGGGAGGGTTCGGAAGGGAAGGAGCGCCATTTGGAATGCAGACTTAGATGGAATGGTCTGCAGGCGTCACATTGCGTTTGCAGAGCCCCTAATGTACCTAAACAGTAGAAACCCCCCACAAGTGACCCCATATTGGAAACTAGACCCCTCAATGAACTTATCTAGATGTGTTGTGAGAACTTTGAACCCCCAAGTGTTTCACTACAGTTTATAACGCAGAGCCGTGAAAATAAAATATCTTTTTGTTTTCCCACAAAAATTATTTTTTAGCCCCCAGTTTTGTATTTTCCCAAGGGTAACAGGAGAAATTGGTCCACAAAAGTTGTTGTCCAATTTGTCCTGAGTACGCTGATACCCCATATGTTGGGGTAAACCCCTGTTTGGGCACACAGGAGAGCTCGGAAGGGAAGGAGCACTGTTTTACTTTTTCAACGCAGAATTGGCTGGAATTGAGATCGGACGCCATGTCGTGTTTGGAGAGCCCCTGATGTGCCGAAACAGTGGAAACCCCCCAATTATAACTGAAACCCTAATCTAAACACACCCCTAACCCTAATTCCAACGGTAACCCTAACCACACCTCTAACCCTGACACACCCCTAACCCTAATCCCAACCCTATTCCCAACTGTAAATGTAATCTAAACCCTAACCCTAACTTTAGCCCCAACCCTAACTGTAGCCCCAACCCTAACCCTAACCCTAGCCCTAACCCTAGCCCTAACCCTAGCCCTAACCCTAACCCTAACCCTAACCCTAGCCCTAACCCTAGCCCTAACCCTAGCCCTAACCCTAACCCTAACCCTAGCCCTAACCCTAGCCCTAACCCTAGCCCTAACCCTAACCCTAACCCTAGCCCTAACCCTAGCCCTAACCCTAACCCTAACCCTAGCCCTAACCCTAGCCCTAGCCCTAACCCTAGCCCTAACCCTAGCCCTAACCCTAGCCCTAACCCTAGCCCTAACCCTAACCCTAACCCTAATCCTAGCCCTAACCCTAGCCCTAATGGGAAAATGGAAATAAATACATTTTTTTTTATTTTTCCCTAACTAAGGGGGTGATGAAGGGGGGTTTGATTTACTTTTATAGCGAGTTTTTTAGCGGATTTTTATGATTGGCAGCCGTCACACACTGAAAGACCCTTTTTATTGCAAAAAATATTTTTTGCAATACCACATTTTGAGAGCTATAATTTTTCCATATTTTGGTCCACAGAGTCATGTGAGGTCTTGTTTTTTGCGGGACGAGTTGACGTTTTTATTGAAAACATTTTTGGGCACGTGACATTTTTTTATCGCTTTTTATTCCGATTTTTGTGAGGAAGAATGACCAAAAGCCAGCTATTCATGAATTTCTATTGGGAGAGGCGTTTATACCGTTCCGCGTTTGGTAAAATTGATAAATCAGTTTTATTCTTCGGGTCAGTACGATTACAGCGATACCTCATTTATATCATTTTTTTATGGTTTGGTGCTTTTATACGATAAAAACTATTTTACAGAAAAAATAATTATTTTTGCATCGCTTTATTCTCAGGACTATAACTTTTTTATTTTTTTGCTGATGATGCTGTATGGCGGCTCTTTTTTTGCGGGACAATATGACGCTTTCAGCTGTACCATGGTTATTTATATCTGTCCTTTTGATCGCATGTTATTCCACTTTTTGTTCGGCGGTATGATAATAAAGCGTTGTTTTTTGCCTCGTTTTTTTTTTTTTTTCTTACGGTGTTTACTGAAGGGGTTAACTAGTGGGACAGTTTTATAGGTCGGGTCGTTACGGACGTGGCGATACTAAATATGTGTACTTTTATTGGTTTTTTTTTTTTATTTAGATGAAGAAATGTATTTATGGGAATAATATTTTTTTTTTTTTTTTCATTATTTTGGAATATTTTTTTTTATTTTTTTTACACATTTGGAAAAAATTTTTTTAACTTTTTTACTTTGTCCCAGGGGGGGGACATCACAGATCAGTGATCTGACAGTTTGCACAGCACTCTGTCAGATCACTGATCTGATAGGAGTGCAGGCTGCTTCACAGTGCCTGCTCTGAGCAGGCTCTGTGAAGCCACCTCCCTCCCTGCAGGACCCGGATCCGCGGCCATCTTGGATCCGGGGCTCGAGCAGGGAGGGAGGTGAGGAGACCCTCGCAGCAACGCGATCACATCGCGTTGCTGCGGGGGGCTCAGGGAAGCCCGCAGGGAGCCCCCTCCCTGCGCGGTGCTTCCCTGCACCGCCGGCACATCGCGATCATCTTTGATCGCGGTGTGCCAGGGGTTAATGTGCCGGGGGCGGTCCGTGACCGCTCCTGGCACATAGTGCCGGATGTCAGCTGCGATAAGCAGCTGACACCCGGCCGCGATCGGCCGCGCTCCCCCCGTGAGCGCGGCCGATCGGCTATGACGTACTATCCCGTCCAGGGTCAGATAAGCCCAGGGCACCTCGACGGGATAGTACGTCTAAGGTCACAGAGGGGTTAATCTCCCACTGTTTTTTTTTTTCATGGAGAATTTAGATACCAATTTTTTTTTTTTTAAACTAGGCTTTCTATGGTCCACTATTTAAGAGAGATGGCACACTCAGGACTGGCAGACAAGCAGAAAGGCAAATATTAATCTCCCACGTTTTTTTTAATTTTTTCAGGGAGAATTTAGATACCAAATTTAAAAAAAAAAACTAGGCTTTCTATGGCCCACTATTTAAGAGAGATGGCACACTCAGGACTGGCAGACAAGCAGAAAGGCCAATATTAATCTCCCACTGTTTTTTTTTTTTCAGGGAGAATTTAGATACTAAATTAAAAAAAAAAAAAACACTAGGTTTTCTATGGCCCACTATTTAATAGAGATGGCACACTCAGGACTGGCAGACAAGCAGAAAGGCCAATATTAATCTCCCACATTTTTTTTTATTTTTTCAGGGAGAATTTAGATACCAAATTTAAAAAAAAACACTAGGCTTTCTATGGCCCACTATTTAAGAGAGATGGCACACTCAGGACTGGCACACAAGCAGAAAGGCCAATATTAATCTCCCACGTTTTTTTTTATTTTTTCAGGGAGAATTTAGATACCAAATTTAAAAAAAAAAAAACACTAGGCTTTCTATGGCCCACTATTTAAGAGAGATGGCACACTCAGGACTGGCACACAAGCAGAATGTTAGGACTGGCGGAACGCACCAAGAAAGATGTAATAGATGCGTTCGCAGTCCGGGGTCCACCGTGCAGGTGAAAACCTGCTGCTAGTAAATGGCAGCGTAATATGGCGGTGGAAGCGAACCCGGTAAAGCCACAGGTCCGCAATACCGCACTAAAGAGTGCAAGCAAGGAGTCAGCGGACACAACCCCAAGACTCAGGATTGAAGTCCGATTAGACCACTTGCTGACACAACACCGCAACTGGGTGTGTTAGATAACTATTATTATTAGAGCACCGAAGTGCGAACTGTGTCGTGCTGGCAAACACCACTAAGCACCCAGACGTGGGTCAGGAAGCGCACTACTGGCCCGTGGCGCCGCACTGGCGGACACAGCAATAGACGCTGATACGTGTGTGACACGTTGAGTGGTTAGTCGGGCGCTAGATAGCAGCTATACTCCATACGCGAACAGTCATACAATAGGGTAGGGGTATTTAATGAACGACTTGCACTCACAACAAACACACGTATACAATTGTACACTAGCGCATGGCCGTGCGGTCATGCGCAGTTTAAATAGTTGCAGCACAGGAAGTAGCTACAGAAGTTTTGCTCTTTTAGGACCTGCCAAGAGGACCAATGGGATGTGCTGCAGTGCCTGAGCATGTGACCCTCGATCTCCAACGGGAGATCTTGCCCTGGGCATGCTTAGTGTGTGCAAATAAGGACTTAGTCCCAGAGAAGCCCGCTCGCTGCTGCCCAGCACTGGCTTTAATGGCAAAATCTGGAGAAGCAACAGCAAGCCTAAGCACCGAGTGAGACTGAGCCAGACGCAAGGACCGTCGTCTCTGCTGAGCAGGTTTACCTGCGGCAGGAGAGGAATGGGAGACCGCAGCAGAAGCGGCCCGAGATTCCCCCTGTGCAGAAGCGGGAACTCAACCCCTAACATCACCCCCCTCCTAGGGCCCCCCCTCCTTGGGCCTCGCTACGTTCGAAGGCAGCAATGAGCTGCGGAGCCCGAATGTGCTCAGCAGGCTCCCAGGATCTATCCTCAGGACCGTAACCCCTCCAGTCCACCAAATAAATTTTTTGCCACGAACCACCTTGTACCCCAAGATAGCGTTCACCTCGTAATCGTCCGTAGACGAACCCGACGTCCCAGTAGATGACTCAGAAAACCGGGACATGTACACAGGCTTAAGGAGGGACACATGAAAGGTGTCGGTGATACCTAGGCGTGGAGGAAGGGCCAGACGGTAAACCACAGGATTAACCTGTTCGAGGACCTTAAAAGGACCTAAGTAGCGAGGTGCAAACTTGGTAGACTCAACTCGCAGCCTGATGTTACGGGCAGAGAGCCACACTAAGTCGCCAGGAGCAAAGGTTGGAGCGGGGCGCCGATGTGCGTCGGCGGAGGACCTCATTCTCTCCTTGGAAGCCCGAATGGCATCCTGAGTGCGATCCCAAATGTCCCTTGCCTCCACAGCCCAGTCTGCCACCCTGGAATCGGCGGAAGGCACGGGCATGGGCACAGGTACCCGCGGATGCTGACCATAGTTAAGGAGGAATGGGGTCTGTCCAGTGGAGTCAGCTACAGCATTGTTAAGAGCAAACTCCGCCCACGGTAGCAAAGATGCCCAGTCATCTTGCCTAGCAGAGACAAAATGTCGCAGATATGTGACCAAGGTCTGGTTGGCTCTCTCCACCAACCCATTCGTCTCGGGATGATATGCTTAAGAGAGATTTAACTCGATACTGAGAAGATGACAAAGCTTTCTCCAGAACCGAGACGCAAACTGGGGACCCCGGTCACTGACAATTTTGTCTGGCATACCGTGAAGGCGGAAGATGTGTTTAATAAACAACGCTGCCAAGGCCCGTGCAGAAGGTAGCCGAGGAAGCGGCACCAAATGCACCATTTTAGAAAAATGGCCGTGATTACCCAAATGATGATACAGCCACGAGACTTGGGCAAACCCACCACAAAGTCCATCCCGACCATCTCCCAGGGCCTGTCTGCCACCGGCAGAGGGTATAACAAACCAGCTGGCCGTTGACGGAGAGACTTATTTTTGGCACTAGAGACACATGCCCAAACGTAGTCTCCGACGTCACGAACCATCAGACCACCAGATGTCCTCTTTGCCCCAAAGTGTCCACCCACTCTGGACAAATGAGCTTAAGAGAGAACCTCCGGTCACAAATTGATGGGAACAAAAGTCTTGCCCGGAGGCACAGACTCAAGCGAAACCGGAGCTACGGTTCTCAGACTCTCCGAAGGGACAATAAGCCGAGGCTCCTCCTCCTCCTCCTCAGTTGACACAAGGGAGCGAGAGAGAGCGTCAGCACGAATGTTCTTCTCCCTGGCGAGATAATGTAGAGTGAAGTGGAACCGGGAGAAAAACAAGGACCATCTGGCCTGACGAGAATTCAGCCGCTGGGCTGTACGCAAATAGACCAAATTTTTGTGGTCCGTGAAGACTTGGAATGGAAACCGAGCACCCTCCAAAAGATGTCTCCACTCCGAAAAGGCCAACTTCATTTCTAGCAACTCCCTATCCCCGATGGAGTAATTTCTCTCCGCTAGTGTGAAGGTCTTTGAGAAGAAGAAGCATGGATGCTTCCGACCTTGAGCATCCTTTTGATAGAGAACTGCTCCAGCACCAACGGATGAGGCATCCACCTCCATAAGGAATGGCTTATCCACATCGGGACGATGTAAGATGGGAGCGCTAGCAAAATGGGACTTTATAGAAGTGAAGGCCTTGGAGACCTCTTCCGACCACAATTTGGGATTCGCTCCCTTCTTGGTGAGGGATACCAAGGGAGCTACCAAAGTGGAGAAGTGGGGGATGAACTGGCGATAGTAATTTATGAACCCGATAAAGCGCTGCACCACTTTAAGAGAATGGGGTTCTTGCCAGTCCATCACAGCCTGTAGTTTGGCAGGATCCATAGCCAATCCCTGGGCCGAGATGATATAGCCCAGGAAAGGTAAAGACTCCTGCTCAAACACACACTTCTCCAACTTTGCATAAAGAGAATTCGCCCGTAAGAGTTCGAAGACTCTGCCAACATCTCTCCAGTGGGAGTCAATATCTGGAGAGAAGATGAGAATATCATCCAGATAGACTACAACCGAGGTGGAAAGCATATCCCGGAAGATATCGTTGACAAAGTCCTGAAAAACGGCTGGGGCATTACAGAGCCCGAAGGGCATCACCAGGTACTCATAGTGCCCGTCCCTGGTATTGAAAGCCGTTTTCCATTCGTCCCCCTCACGGATGCGAATCAGGTTGTAGGCACCCCGCAGATCTAGTTTGGTGAATATCTTAGCTCCCCTTAGCCTGTCAAAGAGCTCCGATATCAGGGGCAACGGGTACTTTTTTTTAATGGTGATAGCATTGAGACCCCTGTAATCGTTGCAAGGACGTAATTCCCCGTTCTTCTTCTGTACGAAGAAGAATCCCGCCCCTGCAGGAGACACTGACTTCCTAATGAACCCTCTTGCCAAATTCTCCTGAATGTATTGAGACATAGCCTCCGTCTCTGGGAGAGAGAGGGGATATTGTTGTGAATTCTGTGGCTGAATTCACTCCTGTGGTCACAAGTGGTACTGCAGCTTCTGAGCTTCCTCCCTCAGGTGTTCTGGTGAGCTCGTTAACTGCTTCATTACTTAACTCCGCCTGATGCTGCTATCCTTGCTCCTTGTCAATGTTTCAGTGTTGGATCTGAGCTTCTCCTGATTGTTCCTGTGACCTGCTGCTCTGTATAGCTAAGTGCTTTTTGCTTTTTTGTTGCTTTTTTTCTGTCCAGCTTGTCTTTTGTTTTGCTGGAAGCTCTGAGACGCAAAGGGTGTACCGCCGTGCCGTTAGTTCGGCACGGTGGGTTTTTTTTTTGCCCCCTTTGCGTGGTTTTGCTTTAGGGTTTTTTGTAGACTGCAAAGTTCGCTTTACTGTCCTCGCTCTGTCCTAGAATATCGGGCCCCACTTTGCTGAATCTATTTCATCCCTACGTTTTGTCTTTTCATCTTACTCACAGTCATTATATGTGGGGCGCTGCCTTTTCCTTTGGGGAATTTCTCTGGGGGCAAGTCAGGCCTATTTTTCTATCTTCAGGCTAGCTAGTTTCTTAGGCTGTGCCGAGTTGCCTAGGTAGTTGTTAGGCGCAATCCACAGCCGCTTTTAGTTGTGTTTAGGATAGGATCAGGTGTGCAGTCTACAGAGTTTCCACGTCTCAGAGCTCGTTCTTGTATTTTTGGGTATTTGTCAGATCACTGTGTGCGCTCTGATCGCTAAGCACACTGTGTTTCTGGATTGCCTTCATAACACCTGTCATTAGCAAACATAACAGTACAAGGAGCCCTAACTAATGATTCTCAATAGAGGGAAAGAAAAAGTTCTGACATCCTTTTTTTTTTTTTCTGCTCTGTGTTCACTTTTTTTTTTCCCCTAGACATTTGGGTGATTCTGGACACAGGTGTGGACATGGATATTCAGGGTCTGTGCTCTTCAATGGATAATCTCGTTATAAATGTACAAAAAATTCAAGATACTATTGATCAGAAATCTATGTTAGAACCAAGAATTCCTATTCCTGATTTGTTTTTTGGAGATAGAACTAAGTTTCTAAGTTTCAAAAATAATTGTAAGCTATTTCTGGCCTTGAAACCTCATTCTTCTGGTAATCCTATTCAACAGGTTTTGATTATTATTTCTTTTTTGCGCGGCGACCCTCAAGACTGGGCATTTTCTCTTGCGCCAGGAGACCCTGCATTGAGTAGTGTCGATGCGTTTTTCCTGGCGCTCGGATTGCTGTACGATGAGCCTAATTCAGTGGATAAGGCTGAGAAAAATTTGTTGGCTTTGTGCCAGGGTCAGGATGATATAGAAGTATATTGTCAGAAATTTAGGAAATGGTCAGTACTCACTCAGTGGAATGAATCTGCGCTGGCAGCTTTGTTCAGAAAGGGTCTCTCTGAGGCTCTTAAGGATGTCATGGTGGGATTTCCTATGCCTGCTGGTTTGAATGAGTCTTTGTCTTTGGCCATTCAGATCGGTCGACGCTTGCACGAGCGTAAATCTGTGCACCATTTGGCGGTACTGCCTGAGGTTAAACCTGAGCCTATGCAGTGCGATAGGACTATGACTAGAGTTGAACGGCAGGAATACAGACGTCTGAATGGTCTGTGTTTCTACTGTGGTGATTCCACTCATGCTATTTCTGATTGTCCTAAGCGCACTAAGCGGTCCGCTAGGTCTGCCGTCATTGGTACTGTACAGTCCAAATTCCTTCTGTCCATTACCTTGATATGCTCTTTGTCGTCGTTTTCTGTCATGGCGTTTGTGGATTCGGGCGCTGCCCTGAATCTGATGGATTTGGATTATGCTAAACGTTGTGGGTTTTTCTTGGAGCCTTTGCGGTGTCCTATTCCATTGAGAGGAATTGATGCTACACCTTTGGCCAAGAATAAACCTCAATACTGGGCCCAGCTGACCATGTGCATGGCTCCTGCACATCAGGAAGTTATTCGCTTTCTGGTGTTGCATAATCTGCATGATGTGGTCGTGTTGGGGTTGCCATGGCTACAAACCCATAATCCAGTATTGGATTGGAATTCCATGTCGGTATCCAGCTGGGGTTGTCAGGGGGTACATGGTGATGTTCCATTTTTGTCGATTTCGTCATCCACCCCTTCTGAGGTCCCAGAGTTCTTGTCTGATTATCAGGATGTATTTGAAGAGCCCAAGTCCGATGCTCTACCTCCGCATAGGGATTGTGATTGTGCTATCAATTTGATTCCTGGTAGTAAATTCCCTAAAGGTCGATTATTTAATTTATCCGTGCCCGAACACGCCGCTATGCGCAGTTATGTGAAGGAATCCCTGGAGAAGGGACATATTCACCCATCGTCATCACCACTGGGAGCAGGGTTCTTCTTTGTAGCCAAGAAGGATGGTTCGCTGAGACCGTGTATTGATTACCGCCTTCTTAATAAGATCACTGTTAAATTTCAGTATCCCTTGCCATTGTTATCTGACTTGTTTGCTCGGATTAAGGGGGCTAGTTGGTTCACTAAGATAGATCTTCGTGGTGCGTATAATCTGGTGAGAATCAGGCAAGGAGATGAATGGAAAACTGCATTCAATACGCCCGAGGGTCATTTTGAGTATCTAGTGATGCCGTTCGGACTTGCCAATGCTCCATCTGTGTTTCAGTCTTTTATGCATGACATCTTCCGTGAGTATCTGGATAAATTCCTGATTGTTTACTTGGATGACATTTTGATCTTCTCAGATGATTGGGAGTCTCATGTGAAGCAGGTCAGAATGGTTTTTCAGGTCCTGCGTGCTAACTCTTTGTTTGTGAAGGGATCAAAGTGTCTCTTCGGTGTGCAGAAAGTTTCATTTTTGGGGTTCATCTTTACCCCTTCTACTATCGAGATGGATCCAGTTAAGGTCCAAGCCATCCAGGATTGGATTCAGCCGACATCTCTGAAAAGTCTGCAAAAGTTCCTGGGCTTTGCTAATTTTTATCGTCGCTTCATCTGTAATTTTTCTAGCATTGCCAAACCATTGACCGATTTGACCAAGAAGGGTGCTGATTTGGTTAATTGGTCTTCTGCTGCTGTGGAAGCTTTTCAGGAGTTGAAGCGTCGTTTTTGTTCTGCCCCTGTGTTGTGTCAGCCAGATGTTTCTCTTCCGTTCCAGGTCGAGGTTGATGCTTCTGAGATTGGAGCAGGGGCGGTTTTGTCACAGAGAGGTTCTGATTGCTCAGTGATGAAACCATGTGCTTTCTTTTCCAGGAAGTTTTCGCCCGCTGAGCGTAATTATGATGTGGGCAATCGAGAGTTGCTGGCCATGAAGTGGGCATTCGAGGAGTGGCGTCATTGGCTTGAAGGAGCTAAGCATCGCGTGGTGGTATTGACTGATCATAAGAACTTGACTTATCTCGAGTCTGCTAAGCGCTTGAATCCTAGACAGGCCCGTTGGTCGTTATTTTTTGCCCGCTTCGACTTTGTGATTTCGTACCTTCCGGGCTCTAAAAATGTGAAGGCGGATGCTCTGTCTAGGAGTTTTGTGCCCGACTCTCCGGGTTTATCTGAGCCAGCGGGTATCCTCAAGGAAGGAGTCATTGTGTCTGCCATCTCCCCTGATTTGCGGCGGGTGCTGCAAAAATTTCAGGCGAATAAACCTGATCGTTGTCCAGCAGAGAAACTGTTCGTCCCTGATAGGTGGACTAATAAACTTATCTCTGAACTTCATTGTTCGGTGTTGGCTGGTCATCCTGGAATCTTTGGTACCAGAGAGTTAGTGGCTAGATCCTTCTGGTGGCCATCTCTGTCACGGGATGTACGTACTTTTGTGCAGTCCTGTGGGATTTGTGCTAGGGCTAAGCCCTGCTGTTCTCATGCCAGTGGGTTGCTTTTGCCCTTGCCGGTCCCAAAGAGGCCTTGGACACATATTTCGATGGATTTCATTTCTGACCTTCCCGTTTCTCAAAAGATGTCAGTCATTTGGGTGGTCTGTGATCGCTTTTCTAAAATGGTCCATCTGGTGCCCTTGGCTAAATTGCCTTCCTCCTCTGATTTGGTACCTTTGTTCTTTCAGCATGTGGTTCGGTTGCATGGCATTCCTGAGAATATTGTTTCTGACAGAGGTTCCCAGTTTGTTTCAAGGTTTTGGCGAGCCTTTTGTGGTAGGATGGGCATTGACCTATCCTTTTCCTCGGCTTTCCATCCTCAGACTAATGGCCAGACCAAACGAACCAATCAGACCTTGGAAACATATCTGAGATGTTTTGTTTCTGCAGACCAGGATGATTGGGTGTCCTTTTTGCCGTTGGCTGAGTTCGCCCTTAATAATCGGGCCAGCTCGGCTACCTTGGTTTCTCCATTTTTTTGCAATTCTGGGTTCCATCCTCGTTTCTCTTCAGGACAGGTTGAGTCTTCGGACTGTCCTGGTGTGGATTCTGTGGTGGATAGGTTGCAGCAGATCTGGACTCAGGTGGTGGACAATTTGATCTTGTCCCAGGAGAAGGCTCAACTTTTCACTAATCGCAGACGCCGTGTGGGTCCCCGACTTCTTGTTGGGGATCTGGTTTGGTTATCTTCTCGTCATATTCCTATGAAGGTTTCCTCTCCTAAATTTAAACCTCGTTTTATTGGTCCGTATAGGATTTCTGAGGTTCTCAATCCTGTGTCTTTTCGTTTGACCCTCCCAGACTCCTTTTCCATACATAATGTATTCCATAGGTCGTTGTTGCGGAGATACGTGGCACCTATGGTTCCATCTGTTGAGCCTCCTGCCCCGGTTTTGGTGGAGGGGGAATTGGAGTATATTGTGGAGAAGATTTTGGATTCTCGTGTTTCTAGACGGAAACTCCAGTATCTGGTTAAATGGAAGGGTTATGCTCAGGAAGATAATTCCTGGGTTTTTGCCTCTGATGTTCATGCTTCCGATCTTGTTCGTGCCTTTCATGCGGCTCATCCTGGTCGGCCTGGGGGCTCTGGTGAGGGTTCGGTGACCCCTCCTCAAGGGGGGGGTACTGTTGTGAATTCTGTGGCTGAATTCACTCCTGTGGTCACAAGTGGTACTGCAGCTTCTGAGCTTCCTCCCTCAGGTGTTCTGGTGAGCTCGTTAACTGCTTCATTACTTAATTCCGCCTGATGCTGCTATCCTTGCTCCTTGTCAATGTTTCAGTGTTGGATCTGAGCTTCTCCTGATTGTTCCTGTGACCTGCTGCTCTGTATAGCTAAGTGCTTTTTGCTTTTTTGTTGCTTTTTTTCTGTCCAGCTTGTCTTTTGTTTTGCTGGAAGCTCTGAGACGCAAAGGGTGTACCGCCGTGCCGTTAGTTCGGCACGGTGGGTTTTTTTTTTGCCCCCTTTGCGTGGTTTTGCTTTAGGGTTTTTTGTAGACTGCAAAGTTCGCTTTACTGTCCTCGCTCTGTCCTAGAATATCGGGCCCCACTTTGCTGAATCTATTTCATCCCTACGTTTTGTCTTTTCATCTTACTCACAGTCATTATATGTGGAGGGCTGCCTTTTCCTTTGGGGAATTTCTCTGGGGGCAAGTCAGGCCTATTTTTCTATCTTCAGGCTAGCTAGTTTCTTAGGCTGTGCCGAGTTGCCTAGGTAGTTGTTAGGCGCAATCCACAGCCGCTTTTAGTTGTGTTTAGGATAGGATCAGGTGTGCAGTCTACAGAGTTTCCACGTCTCAGAGCTCGTTCTTGTATTTTTGGGTATTTGTCAGATCACTGTGTGCGCTCTGATCGCTAAGCACACTGTGTTTCTGGATTGCCTTCATAACACCTGTCATTAGCAAACATAACAGGATATACCCTACCCCGAGGAGGTTCAGCTCCAGGCAAGAGGTCAATAGGACAGTCGTAGGGGCGATGAGGCGGTAGAGTCTCAGCAGCCTTTTTAGAGAATACGTCAGCACAGCACCAATAGCACTTGGGAAGAGAAGAAAGGTCTGCGGGTACCTCGGTAGTAGAAACCTGTACACACTCACTCACACACCTGCCCATACAAGACTTACTCCAACCCAATATTCTCCCTGAGGACCACTCAATATGTGGGGAGTGGAAACGGAGCCAGGGTATTCCCAGCAAAATCTCATCCATTCCCTCGGGAAGAACAAGAAGGGAAATAATCTCCTTGTGGGAAGGGGACATGGACAGCGAGAATGGAACTGTCTGGTGTGTGATTTGCAGTGGAAGTGTCACCCCATTCACAACTCTAACTGTTACAGGTTTGGCGAGCATGACTAGTGGTATAGCATGGCGCAGAGCAAAAGCAGAGGACATGAAGTTTCCCTCTGCTCCTGAATCCACACAAAGCTCGACTGTTAGAGTGGAGGAGCCTAACAGGATTGTCCCTTTAAAGGACAGTTTGGAGGAAAATGCAGCTGTGTCTAGTGAACCTCCCCCAATGGTTACTAGACGCGATCGTTTCCCGACCGCCGCGGACATTTATTGGCGTAATGTCCTAGTTGATGACAGTTTTTACAAACCACGGGTACTCGAGCGGCCTGAGACTTAGGTTCCGCTCGAGAAACCTCTATGGCCTCATGGGAGTCAGACGCCAAGACAGGAGATTCAAGAGGTCTGGCGAAGGTGGGAGCCAGCCGAAACCTCTGCCTACACTGGGTCCGCTCCAACCTCCGCTCGTGAAAATGGAGGTCGATGCGGATAGATACAGAAATAAGTTCCTCCAGTGTGGCGGGTATCTCCCTGGTGGCCAAGGCGTCCTTCACATGGTCTGCCAGTCCCCTCCAGAACACCGGAATAAGAACTTTGTCTGGCCACTCTAACTCTGAAGCTAGAGTCCGGAACTGGATGGCAAACTGGCTGACCACGGACGAGCCCTGAGTAATAGACAACAACTGGAGCGCGGTATCGTGGGTAACACAAGGTCCGAAAAAGACCTGCTTCAGAGTGTCCAGGAAGAGAGGAGCACTCTGTACAACACGATCATCTCGCTCCCAAAGTGGCGTTGCCCACTCCAACGCCCTGCCCGACAAGAGAGATAGAATAAATCCCACTCTCGCCTGTTCTGTAGGGAAACGTGACGCCAGGAGCTCAAGGTGTATGGAGCACTGGCTCACGAATCCGCGACATTGTTTACTGTCGCCAGCAAACTTGTCAGGAAGCGGGAGACGGGATAAAGTCGGAGCAAGGGTGGCAGCGGACAAACTGGCTGCGGCTACACTTGCAGCCTGAACAGCGACAGCAGTGACATCCACAGCTGAGGTTGAGCGCTCTAGAGCTGCCAACCTTCCCTCCAGCTGCTGGATGTACCGCTGTAAACGCTGATCGTCCGCCATTTACTAGCCAGACCCTGGCGCTAGGGTTCTGTTAGGACTGGCGGAACGCACCAAGAAAAATGTAATAGATGCGTTCGCAGTCCGGGGTCCACCGTGCAGGTGAAAACCTGCTGCTAGTAAATGGCAGCGTAATATGGCGGTGGAAGCGAACCCGGTAAAGCCACAGGTCCGCAATACCGCACTAAAGAGTGCAAGCAAGGAGTCAGCGGACACAACCCCAAGACTCAGGATTGAAGTCCGATTAGACCACTTGCTGACACAACACCGCAACTGGGTGTGTTAGATAACTATTATTATTAGAGCACCGAAGTGTGAACTGTGCCGTGCTGGCAAACACCACTAAGCACCCAGACGTGGGTCAGGAAGCGCACTACTGGCGTGTGGCGCCGCACTGGCGGACACAGCAATAGACGCTGATACGTGTGTGACACGTTGAGTGGTTAGTCGGGCGCTAGATAGCAGCCATACTCCATACGCGAACAGTCATACAATAGGGTAGGGGTATTTAATGAACAACTTGCACTCACAATAAACACACGTATACAATTGTACACTAGCGCATGGCCATGCGGTCATGCGCAGTTTAAATAGTTGCAGCACAGGAAGTAGCTACAGAAGTTTTGCCCTTTCAGGACCTGCCAAGAGGACCAATGGGATGTGCTGCAGTGCCTGAGCATGTGACCCTCGATCTCCAACGGGAGATCTTGCCCTGGGCATGCTTAGTGTGTGCAAATAAGGACTTAGTCCCAGAGAAGCCTGCTCGCTGCTGCCCAGCACTGGCTTTAATGGCAAAAGCTGGAGAAGCAACAGCAAGCCTAAGCACCGAGTGAGACTGAGCCAGACGCAAGGACCGTCGTCTCTGCTGAGCAGGTTTACCTGCGGCAGGAGAGGAATGGGAGACCGCAGCAGAAGCGGCCCGAGATTCCCCCTGTGCAGGAGCCGGAACTCGACCCCTAACACAGAAAGGCCAATATTAATCTCCCACGTTTTTTTTTTATTTTTTAAGGGAGAATTTAGATACCAAATTAAAAAAAAAAAATAGGCTTTCTATGGCCCACTGTTTAAGAGAGATGGCACACTCAGGACTGGCAGACAAGCAGAAAGGCCAATATTAATCTCCCACGTTTTTTTTTATTTTTTCAGGGAGAATTTAGATACCAAATTTAAAAAAAAAAACACTAGGCTTTCTATGGCCCACTATTTAAGAGAGATGGCACACTCAGGACTGGCAGACAAGCAGAAAGGCAAATATTAATCTCCCACGTTTTTTTTTATTTTTTAAGGGAGAATTTAGATACCAAATTTAAAAAAAAAAACTAGGCTTTCTATGGCCCACTATTTAAGAGAGATGGCACACTCAGGACTGGCAGACAAGCAGAAAAGCCAATATTAATCTCCCACTGTTTTTTTTTTCAGGGAGAATTTAGATACCAAATTTAAAAAAAAAAACACTAGGCTTTCTATGGCCCACTATTTAAGAGAGATGGCACACTCAGGACTGGCAGACAAGCAGAAAGGCAAATATTAATCTCCCACGTTTTTTTTAATTTTTTCAGGGAGAATTTAGATACCAAATTTAAAAAAAAAACTAGGCTTTCTATGGTCCACTATTTAAGAGAGATGGCACACTCAGGACTGGCAGACAAGCAGAAAGGCCAATATTAATCTCCCACTATTTTTTTTTTCAGGGAGAATTTAGATACCAAATTTAAAAAAAAAAAACACTAGGCTTTCTATGGCCCACTATTTAAGAGAGATGGCACACTCAGGACTGGCACACAAGCAGAAAGGCCAATATTAATCTCCCACGTTTTTTTTTATTTTTTCAGGGAGAATTTAGATACCAAATTTAAAAAAAAAACACTAGGCTTTCTATGGCCCACTATTTAAGAGAGATGGCACACTCAGGACTGGCACACAAGCAGAAAGGCCAATATTAATCTCCCACATTTTTTTTTATTTTTTCAGGGAGAATTTAGATACCAAATTTAAAAAAAAAAAAACACTAGGCTTTCTATGGCCCACTATTTAAGAGAGATGGCACACTCAGGACTGGCAGACAAGCAGAAAGGCAAATATTAATCTTCCACTGTATTTTTTTTTAAGGGAGAGTTTAGATACCAAATAAAAAAAAAAACACTAGGCTTTCTATGGCCCACTATTTAAGAGAGATGGCACACTCAGGACTGGCAGACAAACAAAAAGGCCAATATTAATCTCCCACTGTTTTTTTTTTTTCAGGGAGAATTTAGATACCAAATTTTTTTTTAAAAAAAACTAGGCTTTCTATGGCCCACTATTTAAGAGAGATGGCACACTCAGGACTGGCACACAAGCAGAAAGGCCAATATTAATCTCCCACGTTTTTTTTTATTTTTTCAGGGAGAATTTAGATACCAAATTTAAAAAAAAAACCACTAGGCTTTCTATGGCCCACTATTTAAGAGAGATGGCACACTCAGGACTGGCACACAAGCAGAAAGGCCAATATTAATCTCCCACGTTTTTTTTTATTTTTTCAGGGAGAATTTAGATACCAAATTTAAAAAAAAAACACTAGGCTTTCTATGGCCCACTATTTAAGAGAGATGGCACACTCAAGACTGGCACACAAGCAGAAGGACCAATATTAATCTCCCACGTTTTTTTTTATTTTTTCAGGGAGAATTTAGATACCAAATTTAAAAAAAAAAACACTAGGCTTTCTATGGTCCACTATTTAAGAGAGATGGCACACTCAGGACTGGCACACAAGCAGAAAGGCCAATATTAATCTCCCACGTTTTTTTTTATTTTTCCAGGGAGAATTTAGATACCAAATTTAAAAAAAAAAAACACTAGGCTTTCTATGGCCCACTATTTAAGAGAGATGTCACACTCAGGACTGGCAGACAAGCAGAAAGGCCAATATTAATCTCCCACGTTTTTTTTTATTTTTTCAGGGAGAATTTAGATACCAAATTTAAAAAAAAAACACTAGGCTTTCTATGGCCCACTATTTAAGAGAGATGGCACACTCAGGACTAGCAGACAAGGAGAAAGGCCAATATTAATCTCCCACGTTTTTTTTATTTTTTCAGGGAGAATTTAGATACCAAATTTAAACAAAAAAACACTAGGATTTCTATGGCCCACTATTTAAGAGAGATGGCACACTCAGGACTGGCAGACAAGCAGATAGGCCAATATTAATCTCCCACTGTTTTTTTTTTTCAGGGAGAATTTAGATACCAAATTTAAAAAAACTAAAAACTAGGCTTTCTATGGCCCACTATTTGAGAGAGATGGCACACTCAGGACTGGCAGACAAGCAGAAAGGCAAATATTAATCTCCCACGTTTTTTTTTATTTTTTCAGGGAGAATTTAGATACCAAATTAAAAAAAAAAAAAAAATAGGCTTTCTATGGCCCACTATTTAAAAGAGATGGCACACACAGGACTGGCACTCTAGCAGAAATGCCAATCTTAATCTCCCACAACTTATTTTTTTAGGGAGAATTTAAAAAAAACAAAAAAAAAAACAAAAAAAAAACAGGGACTGTCCTACAATTACTATCTCCCTGCAGTAATCTCAGCCAGGTATGGCAGGCAGCAATAAGAAGGAGTGGACTGCTGCACAAATTAAATCAAAAGTGTGGACAAACAAAAAAGATAGCTGTGCAGAAAGGAAGGAACAACAGGATTTCTGCTTTGAAAAAAGCAGTTGGTTTGCACAGCGGCGTACACACAGCAATACAGCTATCAGGGAGCCTTCTAGGGCAGCCCAATGAGCTACAGCGCTGAGGGAAAAAAAATTTAGCTTCCACTGTCCCTGCAAACAAAAGGTGGTGTTGGACAGTGGAAATCGCTACAGCACAAGCGGTTTGGTGGTTAATGTACCCTGCCTAACGCTATCCCTGCTTCTGACAAAGCGGCAGCAACCTCTCCCTATGCTCAGATCAGCAGCAGTAAGATGGCGGTCGGCGGGAACGCCTCTTTATAGCCCCTGTGACGCCGCAGACAGCAAGCCAATCACTGCAATGCCCTTCTCTAAGATGGTGGGGACCAGGACCTATGTCATCACCCTGCCCACACTCTGCGTCCACCTTCATTGGCTGAGAAATGTCGCTTTTAGCGTCATTGAAACGCGACTTTGGCGCGAAAGTCGCGTACCGCATGGCCGACCCCACACAGGGGTCGGGTTTCGTGAAACCCGACTGTGCCAAAAGTCGGTGACTTTTGAAAATGAACGATCCGTTTCGCTCAACCCTAGTCCCGTGTACTAGTTCAAAGTGACTGTAATGAAAAATACCAGTTGCAGTCAAGAGAAAATTCTTCCAGATTTGGAATTGCAGCCGGTGGCTCATTGCTTCAGCTAATGAATGCCATAGAAGTTAAGTGTTTGAATCATGGGGAAAAAACACAACTCAAGAAAATTTAAGAATGAGGTAAATTAATGCATGTACATGCAGAACACTGACAGATTCTGGTTCTGTACTTGATGTTGGAAGAGGAGGATCTACTGACCAAAGAACTTCTCAGTAATCCATTGTTTGTAACAAGTTAAAAACTCACTACGATGTTCTGCAGCCAACACAAACATCACTGACATATTCTGTTGCTGAATGTTAATATATAGATAAATAACTGTGCAAAACTATCTTTGCCATTCAATAAATCTTACAAATGAATAATATGCTCTTTCATACAATGAAAGATGTCTTCATTCTACTAACACATCTTTTCTGCCTCCAATATAAATTCACAAAGAAGAACTTCTGTCATCTAAATGCCACACCGTGTATTGTTTGAATCCACTGATTTCTGTAAAAATGACTATGATGAATTCTATACTTAAAATGCTTTTGGCAATATTCAACAACATCCGTCACTGACAATGCAAGAAAATCCACAGGAAAGTAAAACACTTGAGAAAATTATTTCCAAGCTTATCATCTGTTTTTCTATTAATACAATTTTTAAGACCCAATTTGTATGGACTCATCTAGAAAAAGTAAAATAAAAAAGTTTCCAATTTCAATACCTGTTTCCTACATTTTATTAACATTTTGTTACTGTACCACCAATTGCAGTATTAGGTCGGTGTCCCACTTGCAACTGCAATGCGAGAAACTTGTGCAAGTCTTTCACCTCAATAGCCGACACTCGGGACCGGAGTGTGCGGCTGCATGTTGTCATGATCCAGGTCGGGGTTTGCTTCTTGCTTTTTTTTTCCCTTGCCTGGTTATGGTGGGGTTAACCTTTCCTGCCTCTGTTTGGTTCGTGGGTGGCTATTTATTGGTTACATTTCTGGTCGCATTTGTCAGTGACAGTTCCAGTCTCTGGCTTGAGCAACTGACCCATATACCCTAGTGATCCTGACTTAGTGTGTGTATGGTGGTTCCCTACAGTGTATGACTCGGCTTGAATTCTGAACCCTGCCTCCTATTTTCTATCTTTGTCACTACATTTCCTGTCTGGCTTTGACTCTTTGGCTCGTACCCCGACTACATCTTCTGTCTCACGTTTTGGATCCCGTGTTCCTGTCTGGTTCCGATTTCTGGCTTGTCTCTGACCACGCGCATTGCTGTGACCTCTGGTACTTCATCTTCCTGTTTGTTGCTGACCGGCCTGTCTGACTACTCTGCCACCACCTAGTGGCGCTCCGCGCGTTGCACTGTGGTGCTACATGGTGAGTGCTACCTGTTTCCACTTACCTGCACCCCCTGGTGGAGGTTGCATGCAACTGCCTTGCAGTTGCATTACACATGTATTTCTATGCAGCTGATTTGAACAGCCAGTGGCAGTGCCGGGTATTAATTCAAGAGACTCACGCGAGTTTCTCGCATTGCTGTTGCAAGTGGGACAGCAAACTTATACTGTTTTCTCATTTTTCTTTAATAGCATAATCATACAACTTCAAAATGAGCAAAATACGTAATGATTTCTAGTAGATAATATAGCATCAACATATTTTGCATATTCCAATTTATCTTTTAGACTGATTTTATAATGTACAGAAAATCCAAATAAACATGGGAATCCATGCAGATTTTCACCTGGGAAACAACTGAACTCAGGCTCCCAGTGCTGCAAGTCTGGATAAGGTGCCACCAAGCCACCATGCTCAATTTGATTAATGAGTAGAATCATTAAGGTTCTAGATGCGATCAAGATGGATGGGACTAATAAATGTAGACATGTAATCACTAGGGAAAAAGAGGACATGAATCATGGGTAAGGGTAAGGGTAAGGAATAGATCATGAAAAGGGTGTGATCGCTGTGAGGACTTGCCTTGATCTCGAGGTCTATCCTATTTATTTCTGAAACATAACTACAATTATATTCATCCTACATGCATAAAACTCTCCCAAAGATTATCTCAATAGAGAAAACTTATCTTGTATTCACATTTTTCCGTTTGGGTCCTTCCCACCTTGTCTTCATTTCTCATGAAACCATTCACCTTGATAAGCTAGTCTCATTCTCCTATGAGGGCAACTCGTCAAACATTTTACCATTTAATAACCTTCCTATTATTCTAAGCAAAATTTACCATCACTCTTTTCATAGTCAAACTAGTCAACTCGTCTTGCAATTTTCCATTGGCACTTTATCTTTTCCAAGCAAAACCCTCACTTGACCTCTGACACTGACATGCTCTTTTGATTCATTTTTAAAGGTCATCTACTAATCATATGTCAAATCTTTTTACACTGTTTAATAACTAGAGTGTGGGCTGTCTTCTGATGCATCCAAGGAAGAGCAGACATATGTTTTATATAAAATTATTTGTATTATCAATAAGACAGATTTAAAAAAAACACACAAAATTACATGTTTGTTAGGTTAGAAATTAAAGGTCATGATCTTATTAGATTTTGTCCTCAAGGCTACACTTTCCTTAAATGCAAATTTGTAAAAGAAAATCTCTTCTTTGCAATTATGTGTGTCTTGTTTGTGCACCCTTTGTCAGTTTATTTTATGATGATAAGTATCAGCCGGTAGATGTTATTAGTTCCATTTCTGTCTTGTGGTTAAATTATACTGCGGCTAATAGCGCAGCTGGTGAGATTTCCCTGAAGATTCATTTTAATGCCTGGAATAGTCACTGTTAACAAAACATGCAACTATGACATGCTGTCAGGTTAATCTGGCACAAACTCTGGTTTTCGGGTGGTGCCAATAGAGGAACTTTGTTTCACATTATTATTATTATTATTATTATTATTGGCATGAACTTGTAAACATCAATACTAAATTCTGCCAAAGACAATATCATTTATGAATTGCAACAAATAACCACTTCAGTAGTGCAAATAGAAACAATTCAATTCTGTATGTGTAAAAGTATAATTTTTTTATCAGAATATCTTCCTTTTTCATAAAGTTTTGGCTTGCTTTTCCACTAATCTACTGTATTTCGTTTACTCAATTTTAGTCATTCTGTTCGAAATGTACTGTCTGTTGAAAAACAATATATAAAAACGCATTACTGCTTTGGGGTTATTTTTATTATTGAACAACTACTGTTCTATCGGTAAATCCAAAAGGTTAATAAACTTGAAACCTGAATATTTAAAGAAGTAAAGTGAGTTTGTGCCTTTCTTCGGAGAATATCTAAGTGTGCATAATTATTGGGCATTTATTAGTGTGCAGAATTATTATACAACTAAAAGATAAATGTAAATTTCCCCATCTCTGTTAGGCTGAAGTCACACGAGTGTCAAAAAAATCGGTCCGCTGTTCATCCAGAAAAGTAGGGACAAGTGTTATGAGTACAATGCGATTTTTCTCAACCAACATCTGTTTGACATCCGTATGACATGTGTTTTTAACATCATCTTTTACATACTGTAATTATGTAATTTAAAGGTAGTTTTCAAACTAATAAATAAATCTTATGTTCAGCTATAGATAGAATAGATAAATACAATAGATAGATAGATTGATAGATAGATAGATAGATAGATACCGCATATACTCGTGTATAAGCTGAGTTTTTCAGCACTTTTTTTGTGCTGTGAACACCTCCCTCGGCTTTTACACGAGTCATTGTCCCAGAAAGACGGTGGGGGAGGGGGAGCAGTGGGTCACAGAGGCAAGAGCCTGCGACTGCTGCTAAAGCCTGTGCCCGCTGCAAAAGAGAAATGAATATTCACTGCGCTCGCAGTGAATATTCATTTCTCTTATAGCTCGCACAGTTATAGTCGCAGCAGCCGGTTTCCAGCACAGATCCTACTCACTTTCTTATGACGCCATCTATTTTGTGAAGGGCACCAGTCCCTCCTGCAGCAAAACAACCCCACAACATGATGCTGCCACCCCCGTGTTTCACAGTTGGGATGGTGTTCTTAGGCTTCCAAGCTTCTCCCTTTTTCTTCCAAACATAAGGATGGCCATTATGCCCAAAGAGTTCAATTATATTTCATCAGACCACAGGACATGTCTCCAAAAATTGAGGTCTATGTTCCTGTGTGCCTTTGCAAACATTAATCATGCATTTTTATGTTTCTTTCGGAGCAAAGGTTTCATCCTGGCAGAGTGGCCTTTCAGCCCATGTAAATGTAGGGGATGTAAATATGTTTTTGCTCCCTTCTCCTCCCCAAGCCCTTTCTAGTGTAAACAATGTATATGTTATTAATGTGTTCGTACACAGTGGTACTGCTACACATAAAGTGTATTACCACCGTGTACAAGAGCATTGCTATACCGTCCGTATATTGCTCTGTATATGTTTTGTACACTTTGTGTTAGGGAAAGTTTGTCTCCGGGCCCAGTATAGTGATCGGGTCGTATTGTCCATAGTTGGCCATCAGAGGGGGGCACTGTAGCATATAGTTAGAGTAGGAAGAGCAGGGTGGCAAAAGAATAGTTAGGCTTCCTCGTTTTAGTCAGTCAGGGCTTGGGCGCCCGTGCAGCTCACTGGGCTGCCTGGCCAGGAGTCACTGTGCCCCACAATGTTAAAAGAAAGGTGCCCAGCATAGAACAGTTTGCACAGGAAGGTTCCTCTAGGAGGAAGAATGCAGCAGTGTTGCGGATGCAGCTAAAAGAATCTGTCCCCATAGAGAAAGAAGATTGTTCAGCCTGGCAGCACAAGCAAGATGTGGGGCTAAATATGGAGGAGAGGGCAGAGCAAGGACAGAGAAGAAGATACTGACTATGATACCCGAAGTGCCTGTATTTGAGCAAGTTGTGCTGAGTAAACAAGTTCATATTGAAGTTAATCCGAAGTGTGTCTCCTTTATTTTGGAACTGTCGGTGAAGAATACATCCCCATACCGGGCAAGTCCAGATGGCCCAGAGAGTCAGCACAGAGGTAACGCAGCAGGGAAATGTGAACTTATGCAAGAAGGGGTCAAGGGAGTGATACAAGAATTGTTGTCGGCCATGGTTACCTCCCTGGCTCCCCCTTCCTACATTAATACAGTACTCGTTTCATTGTGGATATTGATACAATCTTAAAGGGAATCTGTCACCTTATTTTTCGCATATAAGCTTTTGCCACTGCCTTTAGGGGCTTATCTACAGCATTCTCAATGCTGTAGATAAGCCCCCGATGTAACCTGAAAGATAAGAAAAACAAGTTAGATTATACTCACCCAGGGGCGGTCACGGTTCGGTTCGGGTCCGATGGGAGTCACGAGTCCGGGTCCAGTGCCTTCCATCTTCATGCGATGATGTCCTCCTTCTTGCTTCTGTCACGGCTCCTGTGCAGGTGCATTGATTTGCCCTGTTGAGGGCAGCGTAAAGTACTGCAGTGTGCAGGCGCCGGGCCTCTCTGACCTTTCCCAGTGCCTGCGCACTGCAGTACTTTGCTCTGCTCACAACAGGGCAGAGAATTACTCCTGCCCAGGAGCCGCGACAGAAGCAAGGAAGAGGACGTCATTGCATGAAGATGGGAGGCGCCGGACCTGAGATGCCCATCGGACCCGGACCGCAGCGGACCGCCCCTGGGTGAGTATAATCTAACTTGTTTTTCTTATCTTTCAGGTTACATCGGGGGCTTATCTACAGCATTACAGAATCACAAAGCCCCTAATGATGGTGGCCGCAGCTTATATGCGAAAAATGAGGTGACATTCCTCTTAACAGCTTCCGCTATCAAAAGGATTCTTGCTTTTGTCCTTGGGTTGATCTGCACATGTCAGAGTAAAGCATGTTCTTCCAGTCTCAGCGGTGGACACCGCAGACCCTCATATAGCACGACTTCACATGGCTTTATCTCTATCCAGATGACTGATGAACGTCATTTGTTGACCGAAACGTGTCTTATTTTCAATGGATTTTCTTCATTCAATAAATTTCTTTTGAATACACCTGTATGAGTGTCTCTACATTACAGAATTGTTTAGGGGCAAAGTAATCTAAGTGTATGTAAACTTTTGACTTTGCAGGAAGTAATACATTATTTTGGCATTTGGCAGATATTAATAATTATGGTAATCCTACTTGACCTAAAATGAGAAAGGTTTATTTTTATTTCATGTCAGATATTGAGAAAAACTTGCAGAATGTGTCTTTTTATATAGTGTATGTAAACTTCTAGTTTCAACTGTAGATTAGATAGATAGATAGATAGATAGATAGATAGATAGATAGATAGATAGATAGATAGATAGATAGAATAGCTATATGTCTGGTAGATACTAAAGGGTGTTTAGCCTTGTTTAACCTATTAAATAAATAAATAATTTTAAAAAATGACATTGTGGTTCCCCCTATTTTTGATAACCAGACAAGGTAAAACAGCTGTGGGCTTATATTATTAGGCTAAGAAGGTCCCTGGTTATTTTGCCCTTCCCTTCTAAGTATACAAGCCCTTAATCTCCCCAGAATTGGTGCACCTGTGATCGAAACTTCCCCCGACTCTTCCCGATTGACCTGGTATGGTGGCAATAGGGGTAAAGGTTTATGAGTTGATGTCAGCCTTGTAATATCAGTTGCTGTCAAGCCCTGGAGTTAGTAATTGAGAGGCATCTATCAGACACCCCCATTACTAACCCATTAAATGAAAAGAAAAAAGCACACACAAAAATGTTATTTACAAAAACACTCCCCCAAACCTCATTAACCAATTTATTAAAAATAAAAAACTTGAAGTTTCAACATTGTCCCCTGAATCCGAAGCTAGTTTAAAAATGGGAATCTGAAAAACATAAAAATCAAGAGGTAAAAAAATAAAAACAAGAAACACTCCCTCATTCACCAATTTATTAATAAACAAAATTCCCACAGCTCCAACTTAATCCATGGCAATCCCACAATGTCCTGAGATTCAGTACTGTAGCCTATGGAGCATTGTTCTGAGAAGGACACTTCATAGGTTACTCCCTGTCATGTCTCACGCTTCAATATGTCAGTAACTCAGTAGCATATAGATATAAAGAACCCGGCACTCAACTTGAATTAAACTTGAGGTTTTTTATTCCGTAGTACGAAAAAACGTTTCGGCCTAGTGTGGCCTTCGTCAGTTACGTACTGAAGGATGACTGAGAATAACCTCAGTATGTGTGATAGATCCATGGGTTATCTCTTAATGGTGGTCCGCTTAAATAGATATAGCGCAGCTGTGAGCTGAGAGTGGCCGGGTCCTGACGCGGTGTCCACCTCTGTCGGTGTGAAAGACCGAGCTTTCACACCGACAGCGGTACAAAAATAAAAAAACAAAGGCATATTTATGTCATACACCAAAAACATCTACAAATTTAAACACACATTAATTAAAGAAAAGCACAATAAAAGGGGAGACCAAACAACAACCCAAAATAAAAAATTATAATAAGAAGGGGGGGAACTGTAATCAGGGCTTGGACTAGGTGTTGGAAAAGGTAGGGGAGCAGTAAGAGGAGTGGAGACATAGGGGGATAGTGAGGGAAGTGGACTATAGGGTGGTAAGTCCCAGATATTCCTGTGGCCTTGTCTTGTGTACTTTGCCCGTCATGCCAAGAAGTCAAGGGTGATTGGGGCAGGAGGCATGGTTGCATAGTTACATAGGTTGAGAAAAGACCTAGGTCCATCAAGTTCAACCTGTCTCCACCAATTGTACATTTCGTCACTAATTTAACTATAACCAGCAATGTTATGTGCATCAATGAATTCATCCAGCCCTTTTTTAAAAGCTGTTATAGAGTCTGCCATTACTACCTCTTGTGGTAGGGCGTTCTACAGTCTGACTGCTCTAACTGTAAAGAACCCTTTAGTGTTTAGCTGCCGGAATCTCCTTTCTTCCACCCTTAATAAGTACCCCCTAGTCCTCAGTATGGTCTTTGGAAGGAACAAGTCATGTGCCAGTGTTTTGTACTGGCCACACATATATATATACAGTTAGGGCCAGAAATATTTGGACAGTGACACAATTTTCGCGAGTTGGGCTCTGCATGCCACCACATTGGATTTGAAATGAAACCTCTACAACAGAATTCAAGTGTAACATTTAATTTGAAGGGTTGAACAAAAATATCTGATAGGTCAAAAGTAATTGGACAAATAAACATAACCCAAACAAAATATTTTTATTTTCAATATTTTGTTGCAAATCCTTTGGAGGCAATCACTGCCTTAAGTCTGGAACCCATGGACATCACCAAACGCTGGGTTTCCTCCTTCTTAATGCTTTGCCAGGCCTTTACAGCCGCAGCCTTCAGGTCTTGCTTGTTTGTGGGTCTTTCCGTCTTAAGTCTGGATTTGAGCAAGTGAAATGCATGCTCAATTGGGTTTAGATCTGGAGATTGACTTGGCCATTGCAGAATTTTCCACTTTTTGGCACTCATGAACTCCTGGGTAGCTTTGGCTGTATGCTTGGGGTCATTGTCCATCTGTACTATGAAGCGCCGTCCAATCAACTTTGCAGCATTTGGCTGAATCTGGGCTGAAAGTGTATCCCGGTACACTTCAGAACTCATCCGGCTACTCTTGTCTGCTCTTATGTCATCAATAAACACAAGTGACCCAGTGCCATTGAAAGCCATGCATGCCCATGCCATCACGTTGCCTCCACAGAGGATGTGGTGTGCCTTGGATCATGTGCCGTTCCCTTTCTACTCCAAACTTTTTTCTTCCCATCATTCTGGTACAGGTTGATCTTTGTCTCATCTGTCCATAGAATACTTTTCCAGAACTGAGCTGGCTTCTTGAGGTGTTTTTCTGCAAATTTAACTCTGGCCTGTCTATTTTTGGTATTGATGAATGGTTTGCATCTAGATGTGAACCCTTTGTATTTACTGTCATGGAGTCTTCTCTTTACTGTTGACTTAGAGACAGATACACCTACTTCACTGAGAGTGTTCTGGACTTCAGTTGATGTTGTGAACGGGTTCTTCTTCACCAAATTAAGTATGCGGCGATCATCCACCACTGTTGTCATCCGTGGACGCCCAGGCCTTTTTGAGTTCCCAAGCTCACCAGTCAATTCCTTTTTTCTAAGAATATACCCAACTGTTGATTTTGCTACTCCAAGCATGTCTGCTATCTCTCTGATGGATTTTTTCTTTTTTTCAGCCTCAGGATGTTCTGCTTCACCTCAATTGAGAGTTCCTTTGACCGCATGTTGTCTGCTCACAGCAACAGCTTCCAAATGCAAAACCACACACCTGGAATCCACCCCTGACCTTTTAACTACTTCATTGATTACAGGTTAACGAGGGAGACGCCTTCAGAGTTAATTGCAGCCCTTAGAGTCCATTGTCCAATTACTTTTGGTCCCTTGAAAAAGAGGACGCTATGCATTACAGAGCTATGATTCCTAAACCCTTTCTCCGATTTGGATGTGGAAACTATCATATTGCAGCTGGGAGTGTGCACTTTCAGCCCATATTATATATATAATTGTATTTCTGAACATGTTTTTGTAAACAGCTAAAATAACAAAACTTGTGTCACTGTCCAAATATTTCTGGCCCTAACTGTATATATACATGTAAATGAGATTTCCTCTGAGGCGTCTTTTTTCTATGCTAAACAAGCCCAACTTTTCCAACCTTTCATCATATGAGAGACCTTCCATCCCTAGTAATAATCTAGTTGTCTGTCTTTGAACTGATTCTAACTTCTGAATATCCTTTTTAAAATGTGGAGCCCAAAACTGGATCTCATATTCTAGATGTGGTCTCCCCAGTGATTTATAAAGTGGTAATAATATGTTGGGATCGTGGGATTTTGTCTCTCTTTTTATACATCCTAAAATCTTGTTTGCTTTTGCAGCTGCTGTGTCACGACTCATTTTTGGAGTCATGACAGCTCTAGTTCTGCTTTAATTTAAACGTGGTTTTTACTTTTGGCCAGCAAGGGTTAATGTCAGTTTAATGTGTTGCTGGTCAGTTTATCTGGGTGGTGACCATTCCCACAATCTTTTAAATTATTAACTGACGCATCAGCTGACTGTTGGTGATAGAGTTATTCTATGTAGACCAGTTTGCAGCTCTCTGGTGTCAGTGCTGAATCTGCTACTTCTGTGGAGTTCGGGGTCCTGTTTCTGTGTGCTCTCCGGGATCGAGCTTGGCAGTGGAGCCTGGAGCTAAGTTATTTGTTTTCTTACCTTGTCTGTCATGCGCTTTTCACTATCCTCTGTGTTTGTACCATCTGCAGAGGTGAGGCTAGCATCCTTGCGGCCAGTGCACTAGCCAGGGTATTCTGAGGTGACAGCTAGGGTCCAGGCATGTGACGGTAGGGGGAAGGACTCACACAGGGTGTTAGGGGGGCTTAAGGATAGGCACAGTTGTTGTTGTTTAGGAGGTGTCCCATCCCTCATTCCCTATTGTTAGGGCCTTCCTCTCCCTTTTTCCATCCTGTTGTATGTGTGTGTTGTGCCATCCGCCAGACTTTCCCAGCCCGTGCGTGACATGCTGCTTGACATTGAGTATTGCTGCTCAGCTTACTTGTAACGAGAATACCCAAGTCCTTCTCCTGATCTGTAGTCCCGAGTATACTCCCATTTAATGTATATGCAGCAATAGGATTACTCCGTGGATTACTTTACCTTTATCTACATTAAATCTCGTTTGCCATTCAGTCATCTTATTCAGATCATTTTGCAATATTGTAATGTCAAGGTCAGATTTTAATATTCTAGTTTGGTGTCGTCAGCAAAGACTGACACTTTACTGTCAGTCCCATCTACAAGGTCATTAATAAAGAGGTTAAAAATAATCAGTCCTAGTACAGATCCCTGTGATACCCCACTACTGACTATATCCCATTTAGTGAACATACCATTTATGACAACTCTGTTTCCTGTGATTTAGCCAATTTCGTACCCATCTGCATATAGTTTCCCCCAGTCCTTGCTTCTGTAGCTTCACTATAAGGCTGTTATGTGGAACAGTATTAAATACCTTTGCAGATAAACCACATCAATCGCATTACCAACATCCAGAATTGAACTTACCTCCTCATAGAAACCTAACATGTTAGTTAAGCACAACTTATTCTTCATGAATCCATGCTGGTTGTCAATTCTTCTTCTTCTTCTTCTTCTTCTTCTTCTTCTTCTTCTTCTTCTTATTATTATTATTATTATTATTATCTACAATATATTTCTGCAGGTCATCTACTATATAATTGTCTAAGGGTCACTTCCGTCTTTCTGTCTGTCCTTCTGTCTGTCTGTCTGTCACGGATATTCATTGGTCACGGCCTCTGTCTGTCATGGAAATCCAAGTCGCTGATTGGTCGTGGCAAAACGCCCACGACCATTGCCACGACCAATCAGTGACGGGCACAGTCCGCCAGCAAAATGGCCGCTCCTTCCTCCCGCGCAGTCAGTGCACGCTCCATACTCCCCTCCAGTCAGCCCTCACACATGGTTAATAGCAGCATTAACGGACCGTGTTATGCCGCGGTATAACGCACTCCATTAACGCAGCTATTAACCCTGTGTGAGGGCTGACTGGAGGGGAGTATGGAGCGTGCACTGACTGCGCGGGAGGAAGGAGCGGCCATTTTGCTGGCGGACTGTGCCCGTCACTGATTGGGAACTTTTTATTATTGATGCTGCGTAT
Organism: Ranitomeya imitator; assembly: GCF_032444005.1. NCBI lineage: Eukaryota > Metazoa > Chordata > Amphibia > Anura > Dendrobatidae > Ranitomeya > Ranitomeya imitator. The sequence continues at coordinate 242,041,218 of NC_091282.1, forward strand.
GCAGCATCAGTAGTAAAAATATCTAATGTTAAAAATAATAATAATTAAAAAAAAATTTATTCTCACCCTCCGACGTCGCGCCTTGTCCTCGGCAGAGCAAGCGGCAGGTTCCGGTGCCAAGGATGCTATGCGAGAAGGACCTGCCATGACGTCACGGTCATGTGACCGCGATATCATCACAGGTCCTGCGCTCATACCAACCCTGGGACCGGAAGCTGCCAAGTGCACCGCACACAGGCGCCAAGACTACAAGGGGCCCTCGGAAGGTGAGTATATGTTTATTTTTTATTTTAAGTCTTTTTTAACCTGTTACATACGTGGCTGGGCAATATACTATGTGGCTGGGCAATATACTACGTGACTGGCCAATATACTACGTGACTGCACAGTATACTACGTGTCTGTGCTGTATACTACGTGGCTCTGTGCTGTATACTACGTCGCTGTGAAATATACTACGTCGCTGTGAAATATACTATGTCGCTGTGCAATATACTCCGTGGCTGGGCAATATACTACGTGACTAGGCAATATACTATGTAGCTGGGCAATATAGTACGTGACTGGGCAATATACTACGTGACTGGACAATATACTACGTGACTGGGCAATATACTATGTGGCTGGGCAATATATTACGTGGCTGGGCAATATACTACGTGACTGGGCAATATACTACGTGACTGGGCAATATACCTGCATGGCTGGGCAATATACTATGTGGCTGGGCAATATACTACGTGGACATGCATATTCTAGAATACCCGATGCGTTACAATCGGGCCACCATCTAGTCTACTATATAATTGTCTAAGGGTCACTTCCATCTGTCCTTCTGTCTGTCGCGGATATTCATTGGTCGCGGCCTCTGTCTGTCATGGAAATCCAAGTCGCTGAGTGGTCATGGCAAAACACCCACGACCATTGCCACGACCAATCAGCGATGGCCATAGTCTGGCAGCGAAATGGCCGCTGCTTTACTGCCCTGCAATCAGCGCTGAGCGCTCACACAGGGTTAATGCCCACGGTCCGTTAACGTAGCTATTAACCCTGTGTGACCAACTTTTTACTATTGATGCTGCCTATGCAGCATCAATAGTAAAAAGATCTAATGTTACAAATAATAACAATAAGAAAAAGGTTATTCTCACCTTCCGAGGTCGGGCGCTGTTTTCGGCAGTGCAAGCGGCAGGTTCCGGTGCTAAGGATGCTATGCGAGAAGGACGTCATGGTCATGTGACCGCGATGTCATCACAGGCCCTGCGAGAAGGACCTGCCATGACATCATGGTCATGTGACCGCAATGTCATCACAGGTCCTGCGCTCATACCAACCCTGGGACCGAAAGCTGCCGCGTGCACAGCACACAGGGCCAGGACTTCAAGGGGCCTTCGGAAGGTGAGTATATGTTTATTTTTTATTTTAAGTTTTTTTTAACCACGCATATAGTACCCACATTGCTCTATACTACGTGGGCTGTGTTACATACTGCGTGGGCTCTGTTATATACTACATCTCTGTGCTATATACTATGTAGTTGGGCAATATACAATGTGACTATCCAATATACTACCTGGCTGTGCAGTATACTACGTGGCTGACCAATATACTACGTACCTGTGCAATACACTACGTGGCTATATTATATACTACGTAGCTCTGCTATATACTACATATGCTGTGTTATATACTACGTCAGTTGTGTTATATATATATGTAGAATGTAAGCCCGCAAGGGCAGGGTCCTCGCCCCTCTGTATCAGTCCGTCATTGTTAGTTTGTTTACTGTATGTGATATTTGTAACTTGTATGTAACCCCTTCTCATGTACAGCACCATGGAATCAATGGTGCTATATAAATAAATAATAATAATAATATACTACGTCACTGTGCAATATAGTACGTAGCCTGTGCTATATACTACCTACATATTCTAGAATACCCGATACGTTAGAATCGGGCCACCATCTAGTCCCTTATAATGCCCTCAAAAATGTAGCACACTACTGATGTCAGGCTTACTAAATGGTAGTTGTCTGGATCCACCTTCGTACCTTTCTTAAATATTGGTACCATGTGATCCATCCTCCAATCCTGTGGCACCACCCCTGTTACAAGAGAGTCTAAGAACATGAGATACAGTGGTCTGTCAATTATTGAGCTCAATTCCCTCAGTATCTGTGAATGTTTGATTGAAAATTACATTGAAACTTACCATGTTATGGTCACTGCTTCCCAAATGCTCCCTGACCAGTAGATCTAAAATTGTATCTGGTTTATTTGACAGAACCAGATCCAGCAGATTACCTCCCCTGGTTGGTTCATCAACCAGCTGAAAAAGGTAATTGTGCTGAACTGTGGATAAGAAATTGTACCTTTTAGCACAAGCTGAAGAGTCTATGTCCCATTGAATGTCTGGATAGTTAAAATCCCCCATTATAAGAACCAAATCACTGTTTGCTGCCTTTCTGATTTGCTGCACCATTTCATTCTCTGCCTGTTAAGCTATGTTAGAAGGCTTGTTGCAAACTCCAATTAGCAGCGTTCCATTATTGCCATCCCCATGTTCATTTACCCATAGTGACTCTACATTGCTGTAACTCCCCCCAATGTCTTCATTGAATACAGGTTTTAATGTGGATTTTATGAAGACGCACACCCTGTCCACCTTTTTTATGGTGTGATAGGGTTGATAGCTGTCATGATGGTGGCAGTGGAGATGGCTGCTGAGATGGTGGTACTGGAGGTTGAGGTGGCTGGCGTGATGGTGGAAGTGGAGGTGACTGCCAAAATGCTGGCACTGGATGTTGAGGTGATCTGCGTGTTGGTGGCACTAGATATTGAGGTGGCTGGCATGTTGGTGGCAGTGGAGGTGGCTGTTGAGATGGTGGTACTGGAGATGGTGGTGGCTGCCGCAATGGTGGGGTTGCTAATTGGCTTTCTCCATGCTGGAATGGATAGTTTTTGTTGGCTTCAGAAAGTTGCCACCTTTCGAGGTACTCAAAAATGGCCATTGGGGAATTTGGAGGCATGGTGGCATTCAACACAAGTTGCAGGGTGTAGGGTGGCCCTAATCCACAGCCGGCAAGAAAATTGAAGAAGCTGGAAATAACAAGCCAGGCTGAGAGAAAAATCCTCCTCTCCATCATCACTGACAGGTATCCCAACTTTGCGTCTGCCAGTGATGGAGGCTCTCACCTTTGGTGGTGGCGTCGCTGGGTTATTGATGCATGGGGGGAGGTGTGCTGGTGCTTTCTGCAGGCTCCTCTTCTTCCTGGCCCCCAGCTCCTGCCTCCACTTCAGATTCCTCTCCGGCCTCCAGCACTTGCGAACTTGAGATAATTTGTGTTTTTTGTCCATTCAGATCTGCAATGTCAAAGATGACAGATACAAAAGCTTTTTTCAGTCTGCTAAATTATAATCAAAGCATTGCAACCAATCTGAAAAAGCTAGGCACTTACCGACATGATCTATCATTGGGGCCAAAAACTGTACCATGTTATAGTAGAGGTATGACATTTTTTTAAGAGCTTCACCAACACTTCTGCTGCGCTGTTGTAGAACTGGTCCCGAAAGCTCCTCCATCGTCTTGTCACAACATCTCCTTAAAAAAAGTGGAAGAGATTATTTATATACCGTAGGTAAAGGACGCTGTATACAATAACTTGTAATCTGCATTATAAGATCACTGCTAGTATGTGGGCTATTTTTCTTTATGGGGGTTTGTGTTTATGACAGCTTACACATTTAGCTTGTTTGCTAACGATATTTTTAAAAATGTTGAGGGGCACATAATGTTTTGCCTTCAATAGTTTGGTGTGGTTGTTATTCACTACAAAATAGAACATATTCAGACTAGTGATGAACGAATATACTCGGTACTCGAGATTTCCCGAGCATGCTCGGGTGTCCTCAGAGTATTTGTAAGAAGGGTTGAGCGAAACGGGTCGGCCAGATTCAGAAGTCGCCGACTTTTGGCAAAGTCGGGATTCATGAAACCCGACCCGACCCCTGTGTGGGGTCGGCCATGAGGTCGGCGATCTTCTGAATCTGGAATCGGAATTCCGATACCGATTCCCGATATGTTTAAGATATCGGGAATCGGTATCGGAATTCAGATTTAAGTGTAAAATAAAGAATAAAAATAAAAAATATTGCTATACTCACCCTCGGACGCGCCCTGGTTGTAACCGGGAGCCTTCCTTCCTAAGAATCAGCGCCTGAAGGACCTTCCGATGACGTAGCGGCTTGTGATTGGTGGCGTGAGCGGTCACATGGGCGTCACGCGACCAATCACAAGCCGCGACGTCATCGAAAGGTCCTTAAAGCGCTGATTCTTAGGAAGAAAGGCTGCGGGTTAGAACCAGGGCGCGTCCGAGGGTGAGTATAGCAATATTTTTTATTTTTATTCTTTATTTTACACAATAATATGGATCACAGGGCCTGAAGGAGAGTTTCCTCTCCTTCAGACCCTGGGAACCATTAGAAACCCAATGCACTGCATTGGGTTTCGTGTTTCGGCCAACCCCGACCCCGACTTTTCTATAGGATCGGCCGATTCCACTCTACCCGACTTTTGAAAAAGTTGGGTTTCGTGAAATCCGACCCGATCCTATAAAAACAAAAGTCGCTCAACCCTATTTGTAAGTACTCGGAGATTTAGTTTTCAGTGCCGCAGCAGAATGATTTACATCTGTTAGCCAGCATAAGTACATGTGGGGATTCCCTAGCAACCAGGCAACCCCCATATTCGCTCATCACTAATTCAGACAATCCTAGTGCACCATTTATATTTGCCGTACTTATATCATTTTGAACCTGCTGGGAGATGGCTTCAAATTTAGGATATAGTTGGCAACAAATATACTTCCACGCTGCCTGCCCATGACTCTGGGCTCCAAAGCCATCATCCCAGCTGTCCCACAATTCTGGGCTCTGCTGAACCAGAACTAGCATCATTTCTACATTCATGCTGTGAGACATCTTGTTGGCTTCCATTGAGGCGTGTTTTTTTTCCATTAACATCACTTGCCCCCTTTGATGAACTTCCTGTGCTAGGCTGATGTAATTTCCTGGATCTTTGAACATAGGCGCGTATAATACGGACACTATACAGATGGCATACACATGGTCCATGTGCCGCCCATCTTTTTTTCTCGCACTTATTGACTTATGGGGTTTTTTGCTTATCTGGCACCTGAAAACTATAACAGCCAAATCTGCACTACCATATTGTGCTGCTTCCCTTCTGAGCTTTCCACTGAAAAGTAGTTATTGATTAAATGTAGGGTTTTTCGCACTCTGGAGAAATTACACAACAAACTATGTAGTCCATTTTTTCCTGTTAGCACTTATAAAGATTAAAATTTGGGGTTAAAACAACATTTTTGTGGTAAAAAAATGTAATTATTCTTTTTTTACTGCACAATGGTATAAAATTCTGTGAGGCACATGTGGTGTCAATATGATCACTGCACCATAGATGAATTTATTGAGAGATGAAGTTTGTAAAATGAGGTCAGTAATGGGAGGTTCCTTTAACCACTTAGTGACAGAGCCAATTTGGTACTTAATGACCAAGCCAATTTTTACAATTCTGACCACTGTCACTTTATGAGGTTACAGCTCTGGAACGCTTCAACGTATCCCACTTATTCTTTGTGTAAGTTCACACAGGGCTTTTTGCTGCATTTTTTTATGCTAATTTTGAGCCGCTTTTTACAGTACCAGCAAAGCCTATGAGACTTCAGAAATCTCATGCACATACATTGGTTTTTTGTTTGATCAATATTTTGTGCTTTGCTGCATTTTTTGGACATAGAGCATGTCACTTCTTTCAGCGTTTTTGATGCGTTTTTTCACACATTGACTTGAATGGGTGTTGAAAAAAATGCAGCAAAAATGCAGGTATCATTTTTTGCTGCTGAAAATCCAAGGACATTAGCATGGACAACGAGAAAAAAAACGCAGCAAAAAAACACACTAAATACATACCAAAAAATTAGCCAAAAATGCACCTAAACCTGCATTTTTGATGCAGCTTCTTTCCTGCCAAGAAGACCAGGTTTTGCTGCAGAAAAAAAGCAGCAAAAATGCCCTGTGTGAACTTGCCCTTATTCTGAATTTTCATGACATATTTCATGTTGGTGGTAAAATTTCTTCGATATAACTTTCATTTATTTATGAAAAAAATGGAAATTGTAGAAAAGTTTCCAATTTTCAAACTTTTAATTTTTGTTCTCTTAAATCAGAGAGTGGTGTCACACAAAAGAGTTAATAAATAACATTTCTCACATGTCAACTCTACATCATCACAATTTTTGGAAACATAATTTTTTGTTAGAATGTTGTAAGGGTTAAAAGTTGACTAGTAATTTTTCAATTTTCCAACAAATTTCACTAAACCATTTCTTATAGGGACCACCTCACATTTGAAGTAAGTTTGGAAGGTCTACATAACAGAAAATACCCAAAAGTGACACCATTCTCAAAACTACACTACTCAAGGTGAGCAAAACCACATTCAAGAAGTTTATTAACCCTTCAGGTGCTTCACGAGAACTAAAGCAATGTGGAAGGAAAAAATTAACATTTTTCTTTTTTCACAAATTTACTTTGGAACCAATTTTTTTATTTTCACAAGGGTATCAGGAGAAAATCAAACACAAAATTTGTTGTGCAATTTCTCCTGAGTACGCCAATTCCCCGTATGTGTAGGAAAGCCACTGTTTGGGTGCATGGCAGGGCTCAGAAGGGAGGGAGAACCGTTTGACTTTCTGAATGCAAAATTGGCTGGAATCAATGGTGGGCGCCATGTCACATTTAGAGATCCCGTCCCCCTGATGTACCTAAACAGTGGAAACCCCACATTTCTAACTCCAACCCTAACCTCAACACACCCCTAACCCTAATCCCAACCCTAACCACAACCATAACCCTAGTCCGACCCTAACCCTAGCCCCAACCCTATCCGTAGCCCAACCCTATCCCTAGCCCAACCCTAACCCTAGCTCAAGCCTCAACCCTAAGCCTAGCGCCAACCCTAACCCTAGCCACAACGCTAGCCCAACCCTAACGCTAGCCAAACCTTAACTCTAGCCCAACCCTAGCTCTAGCCCCAACCCTATCTCTAGCCGGATTTCTTTGGGGGGGACGGGAGCCATAGCGCTTTTCCAGAGCCTTTGCGCCACCAGTAATGTGGAAACCCAATATATTTAAAATTGACAGATGACGTACTTGAGTGGGGACTTTCTTTTTAGTTAATTGTGTTGAAGCTTTTACTGAGAACATTTTACATAATTTTGGATGACATTTATTCTGCAATCTATGCTGAGCACTTATATCGAGTTTCCATCTAAATCTCTGAGTGACGTGATTCAGATGAAACCCTCAAGGGGTCTATTCACCATAATGAGACAGTAGAGTTACTCTGGACTCCATCTGGCCTCTGGCCTTCTTTTCAGAGGTGCATAAAACTAAGAGCAACTGCGCTTTTATGCACACCTAAAAAGACAGACACCATTGAAACATAGAACAGCTTCATTTATAGAGAGTCTTCCACTGCAGGTTGCATCTGAATCATGTATTTCAGAGATTTACAATGTGTGCCGATCCTTACTACTTTGGGAGGCAGAATGAATAAATCATCAGCAGGTCAAGAATTGGTTTTGTTTATTTTTTATGCTGTTTCTGGTGCGGTATAAGTGTTTAGATTACTTTATTCTTTGGGTCAGTGTGGCTAAAAAGTGATACCAGATTTATATCGGTGTTTTATCTTTGGCTGCTGTAACACACAAAAAATGCTTTTTATTGCATAAACAAATTTTTTACTCTCTCAAAAACTTTTTGCATAGCTCTCAAAATACGGCGATGCAATTCAAGTTTTTGCATTGCCACCATTTGACAGCTATAATTTTCCTATATATTGGTCGACGGAGTCATTTGAGGGCTTGTTTTTTGTGGGAAGAGTTGGTATTTTTATTGGTATAATTTTAGTTACCAAATATTTTCTGATTGCTTATTGTTCCAATTTTTGGGAGAAAGAATACAAAAAATCCATCAATTCAGGAGTTGTTTTTTTTATTTTTTTTATGTTGTTCCAGCTATACCACATTTATATAATTTTTTTCATGTTTTGGCGCTTTTACACAATAAAACTATTTTATAGAAAAAAGAAATGTTTTTGTATCGCTTTAGTCTGATAGCTTTAACTTTTTTAATTTTCCACTGACACTGCTGTATTGTGGCTTGTTTTTTGCGGGACAAGATGTTGTTTTCAACATTACCATTTTTATTTCTATTCAACTTTTTGATTGCGTTATATTCCACTTTTTGTTTGACAGTATGATGAAAGCATAGTTTTTTTCGCCACGTTTTTCATTTAACTTAAATTAACATTGTTCACTGAAGACTTGTGACGACTAATGTTACAGGTTTATAGGTAAGGTCATTCTGGATATGACGATACCAAATACAGTGGGGAAAAAAAGGATTTAGTCAGCCACCAATTGTGCAAGTTCTCCCACTTAAAAAGATGTGAGAGGCCTGTAATTGACATCATAGGTAGACGACAACTATGAGAGTCAAAATGAGAAAACAAATCCAGAAAATCACCTTGCCTGATTTGGCAAGATTTATTTTGCAAAATATGGTGGAAAATAAGTATTTGGTCACCTAAAAACATGTAAGGTTTCTGGCTCTCACAGACCTGTAACTTCTTCTTTCAGAGGATCCTCTGTCCTCCACTCATTATTGTAGTAATGGCACCTGTTTGAACTTGTTATCAGTATGAAAGACACCTGTTCATAACCTCAAACAGTCACACTCCAAACTCCACTATGGTGAAGACTAAAGAGCTGTCGAAGGACACCAGAAACAAAATTGCAACCCTGCACCAGGCTGGGAAGACTGAATCTGCAATAGGCAAGCAGCTTGGTGTGATGAAATCAACTGTGGGAGCAATAATAAGAAAATGAAAGACATACAAGACCACTGATAATCTCCCTCGATCTGGGGCAAGATCTCACCCCGTGGGGTCAAAATGATCACAAGAATGGTGAGCAAAAATCCCAGAACCACATGGGAGGACCTAGCGAATGACCTGCATAGAGCTGGGACCACCTAACAAAGGCTACCATCAGTAACACACTACGCCACCAGGGACTCAGATCCTGCAGTGCCAGACGTGTCCGCCTGCTTAAGCCAGTACATGTCCGGGCCCATCTGAAGTTTGCTAGAGAGCATTTTGATCATCCAGAAGAGTATTGGGAGAATGTCATATGGTCTGATTAAAACAAAGTAGAACTGTTTGGTAGAAACAAAACTCATCGTGTTTGGAGGAGAAGAGTGTATTGCAATGTATGAGAACAGTGATCAGAAAAATAAAAACTCCCATAAAAAATTGATGTCCCATGCAGAAAAAAGTAAAAAGAAAGTGATTTTTTTAAAAAAAAAAACTATTTAAAAAATCAGAAAATAAATGTAAAAAAAAGAAAAAACATTAAACCAATAAATACGTATACTTCTGAAAAAAAAAAAAAAAAGTTACCATATTTGGTAACGCCGCATCCTGAATGACCTGGTTAACTGACACTGATTAACCACTTCAGTGCACACCATAAAAAAATATAAAAAAATAAAAAACAGGGCAAAAAACTATGTTTTTTCATCATACAGCTGAACAAAAAGTGGAATGAAACGCAATTAAAATGTCAAATGGACATAAAAATGGTATAGCTGTCCTGCAAAAAAATAAAGAAATACAAAAACAATTCTTTTTTCTATAAAATAGTTTTATTTGTGTAAAATCGGCAAAACATGAAAAATGATATGAACGTGGTATCACTGTACTTGTGCTGACCCCAATAATGGAGCTGCTTTATCAATTTTACCACATGGTTGAACGGAATATAAAAAAAACTCAAAAAACAATCGTTGAGTTTTGTTCATTCTGGCTCCCAAACATCTGAATAGAAAGCAATCAAAAAATTGACATGTTGTGAAAAATACAACACAGAGTTTTGCAATGGTATTTTCCACACCATGGGCACAGCAAATTTGGTTTTCCATAGGTTTACATGGTACTGTAAACCTGATGGAAAACTGCTGCGAATCCGCAGTGGCCAATCCGAAACGTGTGCACATAGCCTTATACCACATGAGGAAAGGTGTTAAAAAAAATAAAACCAATTTTTCACATGCTGCTGATTTGTTCATCATCGTAATTATACTAACCTGGAAAATCATATTCACATGTCTTTTTTTTTTTACTACACAATTAGCACCGTAAAATAAGATTCCCCAAAAACAATCCAACATATTGTCTGGTAAAAAGAAGGTAATTCAAAACTCATTCTGCAAAACACAAGCCCTTTACTGTTGAGCTCAAGTGCTCGCTACTCGACTTTGCATCGGGTGCTCGGGTATGCACTGAGTATCGCGGGTGCTTGATTGACATGCTCGAGTTCTGCCTCACATGGTTCACGGCTGTTAGACTGCCAACAAAAACATTCAGGGTTTACCTGCCATACACAGGCAATCCCCGCATGTATTTTGGTTGTTCAACAGATGCGAAAAACATGCGGGCCAGGTACTCGAGTATCCAAAAACAAAAAGGGAGAGCAAAAAAAAAGCAGCACAGCTCAAATCTCCAGAGATTGTCAATAACGTGGAAAGCATAAAGCCACTGGCTGTCCGACACGGTAGAAAGGAGGTGCTTGCGTGATATAAAGTGTCCATGGACCCATAGGAGCGCTTGGTTGCAGCGCGAAACGGCCATCGTCTCGTTTGTCGCACTCCTGTGTTCTGTCCACCCTCCCGAGCCGTGAAGATGTACCGCCGTACGTTTCAATAAAAGACATTTGAACTGCTAGATTGGTGAGTGCTATTGCGTTTCTTCTATTGACTCTGCAGTTACTCGAGTATGTCACTCAAGCACCCGCGATACTCAGTGCATAATTGAGCACTTGCACTCAACAACAAAGACCTTCTATGGCCATGTTGATGAAAAAAGAAAATTATAACATCTTGAAGAAGGGGAGGAGAAAATAAAGGCGCAAAATTTAAAACTGGCCACTAGGGAAGGGGTTAAACATCGAGTAAAGCGAGATTTGGAAATAAAAAGTATTCTCTATAGAAATAGTGCTGCTTATGTCCATGGCCTCTGAACCCTAGTGGAGTGAGTAGACGTGAGATATAATACCCGATACAGCCTATAGACAAGAATCACACAGTCTGGGAAGAAATACAATTCTTAAATCCTAGACAAAACTTTGAACAGGGGATCTTCCATGTCTTTGTTCAAAATAACTTTGCCTCATTTAAAACTGTCTTAAAAATTAAAATGGGAAAGCAAACACGAGTTCCACTTATCTTTCTATTTGAGGTTTCCTTTTTTTTCTTGCTTTATGTTAAGCAGGCTGCATGTTATTTTTTTGTACGTTAACAATTTAACGGATTTAATTAAAATGTATAGTAGATGATTCTCAGGGTATTTTCTATTCAATTCACCTCCTTCCAAAGCCGGGAGCACATGACTGATATAAATGAAATTGTTATCTCTCTTGAAAATGTAATTTTACTAGAGTAGTTGGAAAGCAAAAGGAAAATTGGTTATTTGTGATAAAGAAAGATATTGAACATATTTTTGCTTTGGAATCTCAAACAAAGGCTTTTCTTAAGAGTTTATAACACAATACGTATTGCCGTTTCTTTCTTGTTGAAAACTCTAGTAGGAATTGTATAAGACTTAAAATAAATTACAAAGCTTCAACACAAGCATAACGCAGTAAATTAGATGGCACATTCTTCACATTTAATCTATTACTGAGCTGAGTTTTGTCTAGAAAATGATTATAATAACAGGATTTTCCCTATACTGAAAAGTTCTGCAACTTTAACAAAAGTTTTGGTTTTGATATGTAAGTAATGGTTTTAATTAATTTCTGATAAGTATGCTAAATATTAACCGGATGTTCTAGGACAAAAAGCTCTGATAGGCCATTAATTTGTGATTAATGCGGGACCGACCCTACAGCAGCAGAAGGAAGGGTCCTCCTTATCTCTCTCTGAAGCTTTGTTTGTATTTGTTTATACAGCTTCTTGTGCTGCTGATTGGTTGGTCCTAGGTGTTAAACACCCACTGAATGCATTTTGATGGCCTGTGCTAAAATTAGGCCATCAATGTTTTTTTTAAAGGATAATACTTTTAAAAAAATACTGTATTTAAGAAAAACACCATAGCATCTAGACTTACTCTTCTACTATGGTGGCACCAAAAAATGAATGTTGTAAACCCTGACAGAGCCACAATGCCAGATACAGATGTCACCAATGGGACGCAAATATATCTCGGAAACAAGGCACTGACATATGCCTCTGTCAGTGAAGAGATGGCTGGATTTCCCATTCAGTTGTATGGGAATTCTGACCAGCTCTCCACTGAAAGCAGAAGTTAGGTCTTAGATAGATTTAGGTCCCAATAGTTGCTATACATTTCCTGTGAATATGCCATGAGTGTACAAATTGCTAACGCCACTTTAACCCGTTCACAACCTTTGACATACCCATACATCATGGTTGGTTGGATAGATAGTGGTTCCTCACTTTTGACGTATGGGTACTTCATGTCGATCACGTGGAGCACAGGAGCTGTGCCCATGCAAAGGCTGCCAGGAGCTTGGCATATCTTATAGCCAAGACACAGCTGCCACTGCTAGGCGTGGTGCCTGCACAGCCAGGCGCCATTTAACCCATTAAATGCCACCATCAATATCAATAGCAGAATTTAGAAAGTAAAAGCCCGACAGTTGCCATGGCAACCTGATGTCGCTATGATGACCCTCGCTATTGCCAGCTTCATGGTCTAAGATGCCTCTATCAGTGCAGCACTGACAGGCATAATGCATTGCAATGCATAACACCAGCAATCAGAGTGATAAAAGTTAAAGTCCCATGGAGGGACTAAGTAAAAAAAAAAATTTAAAAAGTTAAAAAAATGTGAAAACTATTTTTTTAAAATCAGAAAGTAAAGAACAAGAAAAATTGAGAAAAAAAATCAGTAAATATACTGACTGTACATATGTATGTAAAAAAAAACAATAAACTAAAAACTACCACACATGTTAGATATTGATGATTATTATGGGGTCTGGCTAGTTTCGGTTATGTATCAGTTTTCAGACCAGAAGACAGAGTTCGGCATGCTGTGTTTTTTCTTTTATTCTAAAAATGTACACATGATGGAAACCAGCAAGACCCTATTAGGCCACGTGCACACGTTGCAGAAAGTGGTGCGGATTTTTCCTGACTGGTTTTGGTAAATCAGCAGGTAATCCACATTTACCGCGATTTGTTTGCGGATTTTGTGTGGATTCCACCTGCGGTTTTACACCTGCGGATTCCTATTATGGAGCAGGTGTAAACCGCTGAAAAAATCCTCACAAAGAATTGACATGCTGCGGAATAAACAACGCTACGCTTCCGCACGGTTTCTTCCGCAGCATGTGCACTGTGGATTTTGTTTTCCATAGGTTTACATGGTACTGTAAACTCAGGGAAAACTGCTGCAAATCCGCAGCAAAATCCGCAACGTGTGCACATACCCTAATAATCAAAAAAGAACCTCTGCTTCCTTTCCATTGGTTATGATAGTGATCTATTTTTGACACTATTTTATTTGTTACTAAAAACAAAATAGTCAAACCTAGTTATTAAAATGGAAGTTTAAACATAGCCTCATCTTGGTGGTGTTTGGACAGCAATCACTTCTTAATTATACTGTAAGGGTACACTGAAATACAATGAGATAGACTATTATTTTGATTATTAGAATAATCTAATAATCTTTGATGAAATGTAACAAGGTGGCACAGGGTGGCAGCCATGGGCGAGTCAACTAAGCAACAGTCATTGAGCATCCTGGCACCTTGCTCATGAAAAGTCAAATACAGTTCCTTGTACAGCATGTGTAACATGCACTACAGCATACTCTCAAGCTCTGTCAAATTCTTTTCGGCTGCTATCATGTAGGCTCTGCAAATCACTTCAGAGAAGAGGCCTTTTTCCAACAGTTGAACTTTAATAAACAACAAAGCATCCATCAAATCAGCAGTACAGTTCACACAGAGTGGCAAGTCCTCATTCTCCCTGTCCTTCGGACAGACCTGATTCTTCCTGAGAAATTCTTCCATCTCCTGCGCTTACGTTGTTCCACACGTGCTTTGGCCCACCAGGTCTACTCATGTCCAAGGTCCAGCTTCCTTAGGAAGAGGTGCTAGGATAGCTCTCTCAGCTCCATCTGCCCCGGTCATAAACCCCGAATCTTCCTTGAGTTGACCCCTGGTCACTGGTGGCCATCCACACTGGTCCCTATTCTGGGACTCCCTCCAGCCATAGCCGCTCCATTCTGCCAGCTGCATAGATCCTGTATTTTACAGGCATCCTGCCTTTGGGAAAGCTGGCCGGGAACTCCTCACTAACCAGGAAGTCTTTCTTTATCCCCTGCTGCTCTACTATGTGCCCCTGCCATCTACTTAAAGGTACCTTCACACATAACGATATTGTTAACGATATCGTTGCTTTTTGTGACGTAGCAACGATATCGTTAATGAAATCGTTATGTGTGACAGCGACCAACGATCAGGCCCCTGCTGGGAGATCGTTGGTCGCTGAATAAAGTCCAGAACTTTATTTCGTCGCTGGACTCCTACTGACATCGCTGGATCGGCGTGTGTGACACCGATCCAGCGATGTCTTCACTGGTAACCAGGGTAAACATCGGGTAACTAAGCGCAGGGCCGCGCTTAGTAACCCGATGTTTACCCTGGTTACCATCCTAAAAGTAAAAAAAAACAAACGCTACATACTTACCTACAGCTGTCTGTCCTCCAGCGCTGTGCTCTGCTCTCCTACTGTACTGGCTGTCAGCGTCGGTCAGCCGGAAAGCAGAGCGGTGACGTCACTGCTCTGCTTTCTGGCCGCTGTGCTCACACAGCCAGTACAGAAGGAGAGCAGAGCACAGCGCTGGAGGACAGACGGCTGTAGGTAAGTATGTAGCGTTTGGTTTTTTTTACTTTTAGGATGGTAACCAGGGTAAACATCGGGTTACTAAGCGCGGCCCTGCGCTTAGTTACCCGATGTTTACCCTGGTTACCGGCATCGTTGGTCGCTGGAGAGCTGTCTGTGTGACAGCTCTCCAGCGACCAAACAGCGACGCTGCAGCGATCCGGATCGTTGTCGGTATCGCTGCAGCGTCGCTTAATGTGAAGGGGCCTTAACCCCGGTGCTGCCTGTAACTAACTAACACTCTTATCTATCCTATGCTCCATTTCTACTGTACCCCCTCTATTCTGATTCCCTTATACTAATCTATCCCTAAACTAAAGCACAATACAACACATTACAGTACATAACAAATACATTACAGTGCATATTAGTAAACAGCAGGAAACCACATATTACATTAGCATTGCTAAAACATCAAAGTGCAGCATTAGACACATGTAAAAGAGTCCAAAGGCGGGGAGGTATGTGACGTACCAAGTCACCCATTTACATTCCTCCCTTCTTAAATATGGTTGTCCCTGACCATGGCAGCACCTGTAAATGTAAAATGGTTACAACACTTTTTTAATAAAACATATAAAACATCAATAAAATGCACACAATCTCTGATAACTTCAGTGTGTCAGCCGTGACCCCGGCTCCACTTGGTTGGGGCCCTGGAACAGAGAGTTCAAGCTATTTAATATGGGCCATGCTGACCCCGATTCCTTGGCTCCTGGAAGCTATACACATAAGGAACAACAATATGGGGACCATAGGGCCAGTCCTTTCCTGTTCCAGGTTTCCAAACATATCAATAATCAATAAAACACAGACAGTCACTTCAAACTGACATTCTGGCAAGTGGCCAATTCAGCAGCAGTCCATTTATTCCTAACCCGGCTCACTCCTCGGGTCCTTCTGTTTGGGTTTTCCCCCTCCCTCCTTCAGCAGACCACAGGATCACAAAAAAACAAGTGGGCTGTTTATATAAAAGTTCAAGGCAAAACAGTCCAGCACTTAGAACAGCCACATACACAGTCCATGGCAATTAACCCTTTCAGAGCTTCAGTCCTGTAATTAAACCAGATGATGCGCAACAGTGCGCAAACGAAAATTTGGAGGGGGGAAACAAACAAAAATCTTTCAACGGTGACCAGATTGACTGACACTTAATGGCATCAACTTCTAATGCGAACTAGGGCTCCTTTCCCTTTGCATAACAATCTCTTTTTTAGTGCAACCAGCACAATTCTTCTTACTGGGTGCAATTAGCACAATACTTTCCACTCAAAGCCAAATTAGTCACTGTAGGTCCACGGATCATCCGGCCAGACATACTTCCTCCCCCGGGGTGTCACATCTCCTTAAAGATTCAGCACTCCTGCCACTTCTTCTCCTCAGTCGCTCCCATCACCAACTGAGCCTCTTATGCTGTGGGAACCCAGGGCCCATCCAGATTGATGTCGTGGGATAATGCAGGGGCCAGGGAAAGTGATGGGGCAGGATTAGGGGTGGAATCGGAGGTGGGCGCAGGCCTCTCACTCACCGTAAGTGCGGTCAGCTGAGACAGTCCTCCACTGCTGCTACATGAACTTGGAGTCATGGTCACAACGGTCCCTCTCTCCACAACTTCCAGCTCTTCTGCATCCGCGGTGTCTCTGCTCTCAGTAGGTAACTTGCTGGGTAATGGCATCCCTCTTCCAGGCACACCGTCTTGCTGTTCTGGGCTCCACCCATTCGTGAGTGTAGTTACTTCCGGCTGCCCCACCCGTTGCTTCAGATTCTGCTGGATAGGTCAGGATCTTTTCATCAGCCTGGGCATCAGCCCTCCATCTTCACGCTCTTTTCCATGGGAAACGCCCATGATGGGTGGCACTGCGCGCACTTTTTGCGCCTTTAGCCATCTTGGTGATATTTGGCGCCATTAAAAAGTCACACTCGGCTGCCATCTTGGTCTTACTCAAGACTATCACTTTTAAGGCTCCTCCGCTCGCAATATGCAAGGCATCTGGATCCTGCCGACTACGCCAAAATATAACAAGGTGGCACGGGGTTGCAGCAATGGGCGAGTCAACTAAGCAACAGTCAGTGAGCATCCCGGAACCTTGCTCATAAAAATTCAAATACAGTTCCTCGTACAGCCTGTGTAACATGGACCACAGCACACTCTCAAGCTCTGTCAAATTCCTTTCGGCTGCTATCATGTAGGCTCTTCAAATCAATTCAGAGAAGAGGCCTTTTTCCAACAGTTGAACTTTAATAAGCAGCAAAGCATCCATCAAATCAGCAGCACAGTTCAGAATGGCATCTTCTCATTCTCACTATCCTTCGGACAGACCAGATTCTTCCTGATAAATTCTTCTATCTCCTGCACTTACTTTGTTCCACACATGCTCCGGCCCACCAGGTCTACAGGTCTACTCATGTCCAAGGTCCGGCTTCCTTAGGAAGAGGTGCTAGGATAGCTCTCTCAGCTCCACCTGCATCGGTCATAAACCCCGAATCCTCCTTGAGTTGACCCCTGGTCACAAATGGCCCTCCACACTGGCCCCTTTTTTGGGACTCACTCCAGCCATAGCCGCTCCATTCTGCCAGCTGCATAGATCCTGTATTCTACAGGCATCTTGCCTTCCAGCAAGCTGCCCAGGAACTCCTCACTAACCAGGAAGTCTTTCTCCTATATACCCCTGCTGCTCTGCTATGTGCCCCTCCCATCTACTTAACCCCTTTGCTGCCTGTAACTAACTAACACTCTTATCTATCATTTGCTCCATTTCTACTGTGCCCCCTCTATTCTTGTTCCCTTATACTAATTTATCCCTAAACTGAAGCACAATACAACACATTACAGTACATGACAAATACATTACAGTGCACATTAATAAACAGCAGGAAACCACACATTACATTAGCATTGCTAAAACAACAGAGTGCCGCATTAGACACATGTATAAGAGTATAATAATGAATCCCATATAGAATGCATACAGGACATAGTAGAGATCCCAACCGTTATGATAAAAATCAAATTTTATTGATCATACTTAAAAACCATATATAAAAAACAATGATGAAAAACCAAAATGCCGTCAAGAGCACGCTAGAGCACACTACTGTAAATATGAGCAACAAAAGGGGTCATATAGGATACAATAAACGCTGTAAATTACCAAAGCCAGAATAATACATGGTGCACCATGATATGCTGTAGTAATTAATCATGTATATTCATACTGATAAAGCTCCCATATTATATACAGTCGTTATATCAATAAATGCGGAGCCATGTAGTAACAATAATTATGGATAAAGAATCAGACCCCTCAGGAGAGAAAAACTCCAAAAAAAAATCACAAGCTATATACACAGGGTAAAACAGAAATACATAAAGTCCCCGTGTATGGTGACACAAAGGTACATTGGAGATATGCCAAAATCAATGAATACAGTGTCCCCATAAGATGTCCATTAAGACAACCCATCTCCTGAGGGGTCTTTATTCATAATTATTGCTACTACATGGCTTTTGTAATTTGCAGCATTTTTTGTATCCTATATGACCCCTTTTGGAGCTCATATTTACAGTAGTGTGCTCTAGTGTGCTCTTGACGGCATTTTGCTTTTTTATAATTGTTTTTTATATATGGTTTTAAGTATGATCAATAAAATGTGCTTTTTATCATAACGGTTGGGATCTCTTCTTTGTCCTGTGTCTATATGGGATTCATAATTATATTACTGTGAAGTGCCCTAAGCACAATTGGACATATGTTGATATGTTTAAGAGTCCAAAGGCGGGGAGGTACATCACGTACCAAGTCACCCCTTACAGAAATATACAGGGGAGTAACTAAAGTAGATGCAGGGGTTCAAGCTGCACCTCAGCCCTGGAGCCCAGAGTGATGAAAACAGATCCATACGACCCATGTGAAAAGATCGATACTAATAAAATTCATGAAAAAAAAGATCACAGAACAGGATTACAGATACAGTAACTGGGACTATACTTCAAAGATAAACCTTTGAATCATAAACCCTTTGCAAGACAGTGAAAGACGAAGCAGGGTGAAACGCTTGTTGGCTTGATGGACACAAACCTTTCTTTGGAACAGTCTGCTATTCTCTAACCTTTCTAACTGTGATATCTATGCATATACTGTATTTAGGCTGTGCATTTATACTTGAACATTTACTTTGCCTTAACATAGGTCCCTCCCTATAACTAGGGTTATGTGAATAGTGTTTGCTCTTCCAGGATGCTTCCTCACTGTTGTAATATGCATGCACGGGTCTACTCAGGTCTGTGAGGCGCCTTGTGCAATAGTATATATTTTTTATCTTACTCTACATATTCTCAATAAAGTTGACACTTTTTGACCACTTTTTTATCAAATCGGTTTCTAGTTTATAGTCATTTTTTTTCTATTGTCTGTAGAAGATTATGGAAGCAGCTATCCATCCTGAGCTATTTTAACTCAGAACCAAGATTTGATTTACATCAGGTACCTTATATACATAAAATTAAGTAAAGAAATAACCTACTGATGCCTAGAGACAGTGATATGGACATGCTCTGGTGACAGCTTATCTCAGGGAGCACCAATAGACCACTGGTCCGAAACAGGACATGCTAGTTCCTTAACTTCCCAACAATTTTCAATCTGGTTTGTGCAACGTTATTCTAATGTGTATAGAGGGCTTTAGTGTCAAAACAGATTTTAGCTCTTTCATTGTAATGGGGTCCACTGATGATGATGAGATGTCCATGGAGCAAAAGTTGAAAAGACTTCTATAAAACAAGTGCTGGCCTATTGTGAGCGTTCACTGGCTTGTGTAGAAACTGAAATCTGAACTTAATTTTTCTCATCAATTAAAAACAAGTAAAATACCGTAAGTCTTATTCTCAGAATGTGTAAAATCCAGGAGCGTAGCTACCAGGGAGAGGGGTGGTCACCCTGTGCCCCTCACTTGCTGCGACCACTACTTTTAACTGTATGGGCAGAGGCGTATCTAGGGTTTCTGGCACCTGGGGCAATAATTCATTTTGGCGCCCCCCCCCCCCAAGGACATATGCGATTTGCACACTTAGTCATGTACCGACGAGCTCCTCTCCCTAATGCACTCAATGTTCAGTGAAAAACTGAGAGAAGCGTAAAGAGAAGCTCGTTGTCACAGGACCACAAGTATGAAAATCGCATATGAGTGACGTGTCCATGTGACGACTACTGGAACCTGCAGTGCTGAATCCTGACATCGCAGGCTACTGAATTCTCACAACTAATGCACTGCGCACTTTTTAGGGTTCTCCCTGGCTGGTGGACAGTCATGTCAGCACAAGTACCGTATTTTTCCGACCATAAGACGCACTTTTTTTCCTCCAAATTTGGGAGGAAAGTGTGGGTGCGTCTTATGGTACGGATGTAGCATGTGGGGAGGGGGGCAACAGTGAGTGGGATCCCACTGTTATCCCACTTCAGGATGTCCCCACTGCCCAGAATCACCGCTGGGGAAACCATGTGGTCCTTATGATTAAGTGCAGTGAATATTCATTAGCGGCTCCCCACCCACCTATCAGCTGAGCGGTGAGCCAGGAGCAGCAAATGAATACTGCACTTAAGCAGAGACACACATGGCTTCTCCAGCGCTGATTCCTGCAGCAGCTGGGGAGGTCTGTGTGTCCGGGGGAGAGGAGGCAGCAGCAGCAGGGGCCAGAGGAGAGAGGAGATCGCTTCATACCTGCCTGCCATGCCTGGGCTGGACGTCAAGTGCTGTGCACAAACAGGACCTGTTTGATGTCAGAAGTGGGCAGGCTGGAGCATCACATGGCAGCTCAGAGCCCTCCCTCTTCTTGACATCATCACAGGTCCTTCAGGCTCTCCACTAGAATCTGCAGCTTCCTCATAACCTGTGCTGTGGAAAGGAAACGAGGGAAGGCTCTGTGTGCAGTCATGGGATGCTTTTACCTCACCACAGTGTGGCTAGCTGCCACATTTAAGAGGTTAGTCTTTACAAAACACAATAAAGCACTCTGCCACTCCTTTGGTGAACTATAACTCCCAGCATGTCATAGGATCTGCGGGACATGCTGGGAGTTATAGTTCTCCCATGGGATTTTAAAGCAGCACTCCAGTTTTATTTTGCAGTGCTGGAGTGGTGCAACATATTAACATACTATTATATATAATAACACCACATATAATAGTATGTTATTTATGTTATTAAATATTTTACCACATTTTTTTGCTTCAAATATTTTTTTTCCCTATTTTCCACCTCTAAAACCTGGGTGCGCCTTATAGTCCGGTGCGTCTTATAGTCCGAAAAATACGGGTATGTGATTTGTATACTTCTGACCACATACCGGCTAGACGTGCCTGACCTCACCGAGTTCATTTTCATTGAGCGAGGCCACACATGTCTAGTCGGCACGTAATCGCATGTACGTAAATCGCCAGCACGAGAGAATCCTGACAGTGTGCAGGGCGCACTGTGAGAAATCAGAAGTCTGCAGTCACAAAGAATGACTGCAGACTCATTACAAACCTGGACATCCCCTTTAATGCTCCTAACATAAATAAAAACATGAGAGTTAGTTAGTATCACAAATAACATTTACATCCAGGTACCTTATAGATGACATAGTCTCTGTAGTCATTCTCCTTTTCTTCATCTTGTCCAGACCCCATGATGAGTTTTCTCATCCACAGCCGTCTCTGCAGACTTCCATCTTCTCCGCTCTTTTGCAGAAAATCTCCACATGATGCCCTTAAAGATACAAGTGTCATTATAATGCTCCTGAATTAAAAATTGCCACTCACTATATTGTCTGCATAAAATATGACCCCCACATTGTCCCTCTTATGGTACATGCTCTTTATACGGACCTGCCCTTTCCATACCGGCCCCCTCTTCACACTATCCTCTCACACTGTGTCCCCCCTATAGGGCCCAGTATTTATACTGTACTCTCTCATCACACTCCCCCTCCTTGGTATACTGTGCCCTTACACTGTCCCCCATGCTACGCATGCACACATCCCAACACCCTCACTCCCCGTACTCTGTCCACATATGTTTTTCACATCGCTACTCATAGTGTGTCTGCATACATTCCCCTGTTTGCACCCCAAACTGTCTGCACCCATCCCCCATATTGTTTCCTCATACATGCCCCCCATTCCCCGGTATTGTTTCCTCATATATGCCCCCCCATCTCCCCCTTTGCTCTTCATTTTGTGTCTTCAAATCTCCCCCACACATTAAATCCCCCATCCCCACTCCAAATATCACCCCACACATTAAACACCCCCATCCCCATGACAAACTCCCCCACACATTAAATCCCCCTATCCCCACTCCAAATATCACCCCACATATTAAACACCCCCATCCTCATGACAAATCTCCCCCATGCACATTCAATCCCCCATCTCCATTCACATTCTCCCCACACACAATAAATCCCCCATCTCCACTCACATTAAATCCCTTCCCCACAATAAATCCCATCTCCACTCATATTAAATCTCCCCCATCCAATAATAAATACCACCATCCCCATTCACATTAAATCCCCCCCACAATATATCCCCCCCATTCCCACTCACATTTAATCCCCACTGCACCTTCGGTGTCTTCGGCTCCACTGGAGCACTTACCACCGATCTGCGTCTCAGTGCCTCTGCTGCTCTGCCTCTGCTCTGCAGCGCGGGCGAGTGACGTCAGCAGCGTGATCACATGACCTGATCACGCTGCTGGCGTCGCTCTGACCCGGCAGTCAGAGCTTCAATTGTACTCACATCTCAACTCAGATGCAATACAACTGAACACTGGGAGCCGGCGCGCTGCAGCTTCTGTGTGTCGGCTGTCAGCTTGACAGTCGGCACAGAGAACAGCTGACTCCCAGTGCGGGGGGCAGCAGAATGCAGCCGCCGGGGGAAACACTGCGGACCCCCGCATTAGGCGGCCCGACTGCGCCCCCCTGCTGGCTATGCCCGGGGCACATGCCCCGGCTGCCCCCCCTAGATACGCCACTGTGTATGGGTGTGGTGTGTACAGCCCGCCGATACATTTAAACTCTTCAGTGAAGCAGAGAAACATAATCTCCCTGCACTACTGCTCTCCATTCTGTAGGCTGAAAGTCACTTTCATAGAATGATCGAATCATAGAATGTTAGAGTTGGAAGGGACCTCAAGGGTCATCGTATCAATCCCACTGCTCAAGGCAGTGCAGGATTCACTAAACCATTTCCTTCCATTGAAGAACTCACCACCTCTTGTGACAATATGCTCCACTTATTGATCACCCTCACTGTCAAAAAGCTCTTTCTAATAGGCCTGTGGCCTACAGAATGGCAGATTGATGCACTAGAGAAAAAGGGCCAGCACTTCCAAGCTAGTGTGAACAGGTGCCAACCCAAAAAATGTATACCGTAACTTGAAAAACTATAAGGTTGCATCATGAATTACCAAGAATGATTACTCTAGAACACTGGAACTGCATTACCGCCATAGAAAATGGGAAAAAAGAAAAAAAAAACGCTATATAATGTTATAATGTATATACTGTATGAATTATTCATCTGCAAATTCGCTATGAAAAATACAGTAAAAAGAAGGTACTTAGGGCATAGATTGGCCAATATATGTGGGCCCAACTGCTAAGTAAAGGCGTCCTTCAAAATTGGGTCACTGACCTGATATGTCACTTCTCCTGGGCAAAAAAAGCGTACAATTTATGGGGCAGGAATGTACCAGCTATCGACTTAAAGTCACCTGTGGCTGACGGGAGTGGGAGTGCACATGTCAGAAAAGGGTTTGTTACAAATAGAGAAAAAGGACCAGGACATCCAAGCTGATGGCTGATAGATGGTGAATGAGGAAGAAGAATGAGGAAGAAAGGAGGGGGTTGTGTTTCAATAGATTTTTATTCATTTTTCCAGAAAGGAGGAGTTTCTGACATCAAAGCTACATCAGCGAGAGACAGGGAGAGAGGAAGGACAAACTTCAATAGATAAAAACTTATTGTTTAGCAACCAATCAGCAATATGTAACAACACAATACTGCCTGCGTGATTCCCAAATCATGGGACATGACATGAGAAAGGAAATATGTCAATGTTCTAAATTCTGCAGATGGCTGGAAGAAGTTGTCATGTTAGTCTGGGACAGATGGAAAAAATAAACAATTCCATCAGAGAGAACATCACCTGTAAGTCTAGATCTATAACTCTGTTCCAATATTTGAATATGTTTCACCTTAAAGGGAATCTGTCAGCATCTTTTCAGACCCCAAACTATTTATATGTGTATGTAGCTCTTTCAAAAATGAGTCAAGCAATACCTTTACATGGCAGGTCCATTACTCTTTTACTGAGAAATCACCATTTTAATTGATATGCAAATGAGGAAGTAGATTTGAAATCTATGTCATTCCCCTCTATTCCCCTCCCAGTGCCTGAAGTCACAGAGCAAAGAAGCTATCAGTCAAGCAGGAGGAGGCAGTTCTGAGCTGTGGACAGAGCTGAGTAACAGAGGCTTCAGGTATACAAATGAGGCTGAAGAGCTATTTGTAGATCAGTTCAAACACTGATTTCTCAGTAATAGAGGTACAGATTGAACATGAAAAGTTTTTGCTGGACTTTTCTTTTAAAGAAATACAGGCCCATTTTAATAGTTTGGGGGGTGAAATCCTGCTGACAGATTTCCTTTAAGGCAAAAGTATCAGTTCCACTGTTCATCATAGGGGCCCTTTTTACATTGATTGTACTGTAAACTGTTGTCCTAGATATTATGTGGGCAGACTTACTCAGATGATTAGAGAGTTAAAGAAATGCATTAGCCATATGGAATGAAAACGCATGCGTTTTTTTTTATACGCGTTTGGTCGCGTTTTACAACACATGCGTTTTTTTGCTGCATGCGTTTATTTGCAGAAATGCAACATGTAGTAATTTGCAGAGGCGTTTTTTTGACGCATAAAAACGCATGCGTTTGTTTGCGGCTTTTTTTGCGTCAAAAAATGCATTGGAGTCTATGGAAACGCATGCGTTTTTTACAGACATGCATTTTTGAACGCATGCGTTTCAATTAAGATAAGCATGTCTAGACACTGATAAGCCGCCCCCTAGCATCAAGGTGATAATAGGGAGCTTGGGGGAAGTTTCAGGACACTTCTCATCAGACTCTCAAGAAGACAAGACACTGTCAGGCCGCATTTTGGAGGACAAGACCCAGATCAATGTGAGTATATCCTAGCCAATGCCTTTATTTTCTATTTTTTGGCTCTACATGTCCTAATTTCTTCCATTTATTTCTTTCTACATGCATCAGAATGTCTTCTGCGGAGTCTTCATCTGATGAGGAATATCAGCCACGTCAGTCGGAAGTGGAGCATGTCAGTGAGGTGAGTTTTCGCCCTGTCAGCTTGGTAAGTATTCACTGTTACATCGACACATGTGACAATTTGATTTTTCCTTTTTTTTAGAGCACTTCTACTGAGGCACAGACAAGGCCGGAGCAGCGGAGTCAAGGTCCGGTGGGAAGACGGCAGCGGGTATGTATACAAGGCTGACTGTCCTCATTGTACTATTCTTGAATCTTCTTTTCTTTACCCTTGAATTTCTTTAAATTTTTCTTCTGGAATCCTTTTGTATGTAGACTTTCATATTCATGCCATTTCACATCATCTGTTATCTTTCTTTTCCTTATGTGATTGAGCAAACTTTAATGATTTTCTTTTAATTTTAGGTTTCACTACGGGACAATGACCGTATCGACAACGACCTCCTGATAACCCTGGTCTAGGAGCGAGTTCCGTTGTGGGACAGCCGGGATCCACAGCATTCAATGAACAGCACGCTCCACCGTTTATGGAGTGAGGTGGCCCAAGCGTTGTGGGATGGCTGGGACAATGCCCCGCCACGGGTCCGTAATGCATTTGGTAAGTATTGCACTGCAGTGTGAAGCAGCAGAGACCTTGGCCGTGCTCTCTTGACTGTGTGTGATGAAAGAAACTCTTCGGAGTTTCTTACATCACATACAGTTGTCTTTGCACGGCCAAAAGTCCATTTACTGACCATTATATTTTATTTTTATTTAACAGTGGACAAAATAAGAACACGTTGGCATTCCATGAGGGACCGCTTCAACAAGGACCTGCGCGAAGAGAGTCGTGCTGCAAGTGCTTCAGGAGCAAGGCACAGACTGTACAAATACCATTGTGTGCTGTCATTTTTAAGACCGGTCCTTCTCCAGAGAACGTAAGTATTTCTCACATGCTTCTGGTTGTATTGCATTGACATAATATGTATTTTCAAATTCCACAGGCTTTAGCGTCTGGTTATTTTTTGGTATTAATTTTCTGTTTCCTTTTTTCACAGCACACACAGCACGACTGTCGCCCCAGGATCTGGAGCGGTCCTTCAGCCGGCAGCCACAGACCCATCCCAGCCATCCAGCAGCGCAGCAGCAGGTGGGCCTTCCACACTAACTGGAGACCAGGGAGCTGGCCCATCAGGTCTTCCGTTTTCGCAGTCCTCTTTCACTGCACCCTTTTTTGCGGGCTCATCCCGGCAGCGACAGAGGGCTTCGGACAGGTCACTCATGCCCGAGTTTTTGCACTTGAGCTCGGTTTTACATGAAGCAATCAAGGCTTCAGGTGACCGAATGGATGTGTCTCATAACCTCTTGCATTGCCATATCCAGGAGGTCACCAAAAGCCTTGATCAAGTTAAAGCCGACCTCCAGAGGCCAGCTCATCATTTTTTCAACCAAATTGAGCAGGGCATGTCGGAACACCTTAGCCCTGATCTCCAGCTCAGTGTGATGCAGGCCTTCAATGCTGCTTTTGTGCAGGCTATGCAGCAGAGTTGCAATTTACAGCAGACAGTGGCGGCATATCCAACTGTGCCGTCACTGTCACGATTAACCTCCATTCCTACCTCTGCTGCATACCACTGCACGGCCACCTCAATTCCTTCCACAGGTGTACTCCACTACAGCGCCAACACCATGACGAGTGCTGTTGGACATCCCACGCCACCACCGTGACAACCGCTGCTCCGGCTTGGACCTCCTCCACTGACACCACGATGCCGCAGGACCCTGGTGTGGCTTTCCGGACCGGCCCCCCCCCTGATGCAGCAGGACCTAGGCATGGCTTTCCGGGCAGGACACCCCCCGATGCAGCAGGACCCAGGCATGGCTTTCCGGGCAGGACCCCCCCATGCAGCAGGACCCAGGCATGGCTTTGCGGGCAGGACCAACCCCGATGCAGCAGGATCCAGGCATTGCTTTCCGGGCAGGACCCACCCCGATGCAGCAGGACCCAGGCATGGCTTTCCGGGCAAGACCCCCCCCCCCGATGCAGCAGGACTCTGGCAGGGCTTTATGTTCCCCCCCAACGATGCAGTAGGACCCTGGCAGGGCTTTATGTTCCCCCCACTATGAAGCAGCAGGACTCTGGCGTGGCCGAGCGATCGACAAGCGCAATGGACTGTGAGACAGTACAGCCGGACCCTGACGTGTCTCCCGCCACCACGCTACAGCATATGAGCCCACCAAGACGTCCCCCTACCAGGCAAACACAATCAAAAACTCAGAAAAAAAAAAAACTCTTAGTATTCCTCCCCCATCACCTACCGATGTGTCTGTATTGTCAGTTTCATCTCACCCTTCCAGTGTGTCTCAAGCCTCTCATGTGTCAAGCCCCATCCCCGAACTTCCAGACCCTTCCAGTTTCATTGCCCCTTCTCCTGCAACCTCTGCCTCCTCCACGGTTAGCCAGGCTTCGGTTCTTCACACCCCCCATTTACATCACTCTACCCCAAACCGTCGCAGTACAACCCGTCGCGGTACCAAAAAATAAGTTTTTGAATTTGTTAACTAAATAAAAAAAATTTAATTTGCCACAATTATGTTTGGTTTATTGTGTCTATCGCCGCCGGCAATACACACCGTGCGCCAAGAAACTTCGCCACACACGTATTCTTTGGGCCACAACATATCTCCAGTAGTTTAAAATACAAGACTGCAGCTATATGTGTGTCTTTAGTATAGAGATATGAGGTGGCGGAAAAAATATAACATTTATTTCCATACTCTGTTTTTGTATATGCCTAGTGTGACAGTATGAAGAGAAAATGGTGTAAATCCAGTTCAGTCCTCTACTGAACAGGTCAGGTGTCCAAAAACTCATAAGTTAGGACACCTGACCTATTGAGTTGATAACTGCTTTGTATATTCACCATATTCTCTTCTTTATACCTAATCTATTACACACCAATTGAGGTGACAATGGTTGTCACACGCTACATATCTATGCTCACCTGCCCAGGTGTAAGAAATTGTGAATTCATGAGCCTGTATATGTTTATCATGAATTCATTATTTCTGACACTTGACTTGATGGGTATAGATAGCGTGACAGTGATTGTCTCAGTCTTGACGCAATGACGTCAACAAGCTTACCAATAAATCAACATGGTTGCCATTATTAGAAGTATGTGGCCAGTGTTTTATATCATTATTTGTAAACCAAAATAGGGAGTGCAACAATAAGAGGTCAATTATGATATTAAAATAATAACTATTACCTCTGCCTCTATCACCCACTCCTGGTTTTGGATTACAAAAAATGATATTACAGACATATCTACTGCCCGTTTTTGGGCAACCTTTGTTTGGAGAGGAAAAAGATAGGAGACATGGTCAAGACAACCAACACTAAAGTTTATTAATTTGAAATATTTTTTTCATTGTAGAAAATTACTGGTAAAGATAAAGATACAACAGGACATTTACACAACATTGTCCTGCCATGATACCCGTCCAATATCTGAAACAAAATAAGCCGCAAATTGGTCCCGCATGAGACCAACGGCTGCAGTTGACCGCAGCGGGAGATGCTGAAAATCAGGCAGTGGGTGTGCAACTGGTTCATCTAGTTCAATCTGGGGTCGCTCCTTAGTAATTATGTAATTGTGGAGAACAACACAGGCTTTGACCACCTCGTCGACTAGGGGGACTTGTCAGGGAGTCACAAAAACATTGAACTTTAGGAAGGCAAAGTTTGAACAGCTTAGAGATGCCCTTAATCTGGTAGACTGGGACAATATCCTCAGAAATGAGAATACAGATAATAAATGGGAAATGTTTAAGAACATCCTAAATAGGCAGTGTAAGCGGTTTATACCTTGTGGGAATAAAAGGACTAGAAATAGGAAAAACCCAATGTGGCTAAACAAAGACGTAAGACAGGCAATTAACAGTAAAAAGAAAGCATTTGCACTACTAAAGCAGGATGGCACCATTGAAGCTCTAAAAAACTATAGGGAGAAAAATACTTTATCTAAAAAACTAATTAAAGCTGCCAAAAAGGAAACAGAGAAGCACATTGCTAAGGAGAGTAAAACTAATCCCAAACTGTTCTTCAACTATATCAATAGTAAAAGAATAAAAACTGAAAATGTAGGCCCCTTAAAAAATAGTGAGGAAAGAATGGTTGTAGATGACGAGGAAAAAGCTAACATATTAAACACCTTCTTCTCCACGGTATTCACGGTGGAAAATGAAATGCTAGGTGAAATCCCAAGAAACAATGAAAACCCTATATTAAGGGTCACCAATCTAACCCAAGAAGAGGTGCGAAACCGGCTAAATAAGATTAAAATAGATAAATCTCCGGGTCCGGATGGCATACACCCACGAGTACTAAGAGAACTAAGTAATGTAATAGATAAACCATTATTTCTTATTTTTAGTGACTCTATAGCGACAGGGTCTGTTCCGCAGGACTGGCGCATAGCAAATGTGGTGCCAATATTCAAAAAGGGCTCTAAAAGTGAACCTGGAAATTATAGGCCAGTAAGTCTAACCTCTATTGTTGGTAAAATATTTGAAGGGTTTCTGAGGGATGTTATTCTGGATTATCTCAATGAGAATAACTGTTTAACTCCATATCAGCATGGGTTTATGAGAAATCGCTCCTGTCAAACCAATCTAATCAGTTTTTATGAAGAGGTAAGCTATAGACTGGACCACGGTGAGTCATTGGACGTGGTATATCTCGATTTTTCCAAAGCGTTTGATACCGTGCCGCACAAGAGGTTGGTACACAAAATGAGAATGCTTGGTCTGGGGGAAAATGTGTGTAAATGGGTTAGTAACTGGCTTAGTGATAGAAAGCAGAGGGTGGTTATAAATGGTATAGTCTCTAACTGGGTCGCTGTGACCAGTGGGGTACCGCAGGGGTCAGTATTGGGACCTGTTCTCTTCAACATATTCATTAATGATCTGGTAGAAGGTTTACACAGTAAAATATCGATATTTGCAGATGATACAAAACTATGTAAAGCAGTTAATACAAGAGAAGATAGTATTCTGCTACAGATGGATCTGGATAAGTTGGAAACTTGGGCTGAAAGGTGGCAGATGAGGTTTAACAATGATAAATGTAAGGTTATACACATGGGAAGAGGGAATCAATATCACCATTACACACTGAACGGGAAACCACTGGGTAAATCTGACAGGGAGAAGGACTTGGGGATCCTAGTTAATGATAAACTTACCTGGAGCAGCCAGTGCCAGGCAGCAGCTGCCAAGGCAAACAGGATCATGGGGTGCATTAAAAGAGGTCTGGATACACATGATGAGAGCATTATACTGCCTCTGTACAAATCCCTAGTTAGACCGCACATGGAGTACTGTGTCCAGTTTTGGGCACCGGTGCTCAGGAAGGATATAATGGAACTAGAGAGAGTACAAAGGAGGGCAACAAAATTAATAAAGGGGATGGGAGAACTACAATACCCAGATAGATTAGCGAAATTAGGATTATTTAGTCTAGAAAAAAGACGACTGAGGGGCGATCTAATAACCATGTATAAGTATATAAGGGGACAATACAAATATCTCGCTGAGGATCTGTTTATACCAAGGAAGGTGACGGGCACAAGGGGGCATTCTTTGCGTCTGGAGGAGAGAAGGTTTTTCCACCAACATAGAAGAGGATTCTTTACTGTTAGGGCAGTGAGAATCTGGAATTGCTTGCCTGAGGAGGTGGTGATGGCGAACTCAGTCGAGGGGTTCAAGAGAGGCCTGGATGTCTTCCTGGAGCAGAACAATATTGTATCATACAATTATTAGGTTCTGTAGAAGGACGTAGATCTGGGTATTTATTATGATGGAATATAGGCTGAACTGGATGGACAAATGTCTTTTTTCGGCCTTACTAACTATGTTACTATGTTACTATGTTACTATGACTGTTTCCACTTTTAGATTTATGGCTGTTGCAAGAATGCGCCATTTAGCAACCAGAATGCCAAAGGTGCACTCTACTATTATCCGGGCCCTGGTCAGTCTGTAGTTGAAGATACTTCTAGTGTGGTCCAAGTCCCGACTGGAATATGGCTTCAGTAGATTTTCACACATCTGGAAGGCCTCATCCCCAACCATAACAAATGGCAGCGGTGGGCCTTGAGTGTTGGGGAGAGGCTGTGGAGGGGGAAAATTAAAATTGTTGCCATACACACGATGGCCCATATCCGAGCTCTTGAAAGTCTGGGAATCATTGCCATGGCCAAAAGCTTCAATGTCCACGGCGATGAAGCGACAGTCCGCATCTGCTATTGCCATGAGTAGGGTTGAGCGAAACGGATCGTTCATTTTTAAAAGTCGCCGACTTTTGGCAAAGTCGGGTTTTATGAAACCCGATCCGACCCTTGTGTGGGGTCGGCCATGCGGTACGCGACTTTCGCGCCAAAGACGCGTTTCAATGACACGAAAAGCGCCATTTCTCAGCCAATGAAGGTGGACGCAGAGTGTGGGCAGCGTGATGACATAGGTCCTGGTCCCCACCATCTTAGAGAAGGGCATTGCAGTGATTGGCTTGCTGTCTGCGGCGTCACAGGGGCTATAAAGGGGCGTTCCCGCCGACCGCCATCTTACTGCTGCTGATCTGAGCCTAGGGAGAGGTTGCTGCCGCTTCGTCAGAAGCAGGGATAGCGTTAGGAAGGGTCCATTAACCACCAAACCGCTTGTGCTGTAGCGATTTCCACTGTCCAACACCACCTTTTGTTTGCAGGGACAGTGGAAGCTACATTTTTTTTTCCTCAGCGCTGTAGCTCATTGGGCTGCCCTAGAAGGCTCCATGATAGCTGCATTGCTGTGTGTACGCCGCTGTGCAAACCAACTGCTTTTTTCAAAGCACAAATCCTGTTGTTCCTTCCTTTCTGCACAGCTATCTTGTTTGTTTGTCCACACTTTTTATTTCATTTGTGCATCAGTCCACTCCTTATTGCTGCCTGCCATACCTGGCTGAGATTACTGCAGGGAGATAGTAATTGTAGGACAGTCCCTGTTTTTGTTTTTTTTTGTGGGAGATTAAGATTGGCATTTCTGCTAGAGTGCCATCCCTGTGTGTGCCATCTCTCTCACATAGTGGGCCATAGAAAGCCTTTTCACTTTTCTGTTTTTTTTTTGTGGGGTTTATAAATTCTCCCTGATAAAAAAAATACAGTGGGAGATTAATATTGCCCTTTCTGCTTGTGTGCCACTCCTGACTCCTGGGTGTGCCATCTCTCTCCCTCAACTAGTGGGCCATAGAAAGCCTAGTTTTTTTTATTGTGTTTCTAAATTCTCCCTGAAAAAATCAAAAAGAAATCAGTGGGAGATTAATATTGCCCTTTCTGCTTGTGTGCCACTCCTGACTCCTGGGTGTGCCATCTCTCTCTTTCAAATAGTGGGTACTGGGCCATAGAAAGCCTATTTTTTTTTAATTTTATTGTGTTTCTAAATTCTCCCTGAAAAAATCAAAAAGAAATCAGTGGGAGATTAATATTGCCCTTTATGCTTGTGTGCCACTCCTGACTCCAGGGTGTGCCATCTCTCTCTTTCAAATAGTGGGCACTGGGCCATAGAAAGCCTTTTTTTTTTATTGTGTTTCTAAATTCTCCCTGAAAAAATCAAAAACAAATCAGTGGGAGATTAATATTGCCCTTTCTGCTTGTGTGCCACTCCTGACTCCTGGGTGTGCCATCTCTCTCTCTCAAATAGTGGGCCATAGAAAGCCTTTTTTTTTTATTGTGTTTCTAAATTCTCCCTGAAAAAATCAAAAAGAAATCAGTGGGAGATTAATATTGCCCTTTCTGCTTGTGTGCCAGTCTTGACTCCTGGGTGTGCCATCTCTCTCTCTCAAATAGTGGGCACTGGGCCATAGAAAGCCTATTTTTTTTTTATTTGGTTTCTAAATTCTCCCTGAAAAAATCATTTTATTTTATTTGGTTTCTAAATTCTCCCTGAAAAAATCATTTTATTTTATTTGGTTTCTAAATTCTTCCTGAAAAAATTATTTTGTTTCTAAAGTCTCCCTGAAAAAAAAAAAAAATCAGTGGGAGATTAATATTGCCCTTTCTGCTTGTGTGCCAGTCTTGACTCCTGGGTGTGCCATCTCTCTCTCTCAAATAGTGGGCACTGGGCCATAGAAAGGCTATTTTTTTTTAATTTGGTTTCTAAATTCTCCCTGAAAAAATCATTTTATTTTATTTGGTTTCTAAATTCTTCCTGAAAAAATCATTTTATTTTATTTTGTTTCTAAAGTCTCCCTGAAAAAAAAAAATCAGTGGGAGATTAATATTGCCCTTTCTGCTTGTGTGCCAGTCTTGACTCCTGGGTGTGCCATCTCTCTCTCTCAAATAGTGGGCACTGGGCCATAGAAAGGCTATTTTTTTTTATTTGGTTTCTAAATTCTCCCTGAAAAAATCATTTTATTTTATTTGGTTTCTAAATTCTTCCTGAAAAAATCATTTTATTTTATTTTGTTTCTAAAGTCTCCCTGAAAAAATAAAAAAAAAATCAGTGGGAGATTAATATTGCCCTTTCTGCTTGTGTGCCAGTCTTGACTCCTGGGTGTGCCATCCCTCTCTCTCTCAAATAGTGGGCCATAGAAAGCCTATTTTTTTTATTTGGTTTCTAAATTCTCCCTGAACAAATAAAAAAATAAAGTGGGAGATCAATATTGACATTTCTGCTTGAGTGACAGTCCTGCGTGTGTGGCATCTCTCTCATTTGGTGCCACCGAAAACAGAGTGTGTAACATTGTGCCTGATTTTCCTTGCGGTCTCACCCACCTGTAAAGGGATATCTAAATCATACTGAAGTTATAGCTCTCCGTGTAAGTTGTTTGACAGCAACAAATACTTTTACTTTGGTTACGTTTTTAAAACAATGAGGAAGTCTGGTGGAAGAGGTCGTGGCCGTGGGCGTTCATTGTCAGCTGGTAATGATGATAGTGGTAGTGGAGCACCAGGTGGTCGTGGGAAAAAAATATTGCACCTAAGTCTGGAGCTGTGGAGCCAGGTTCGTCGTCTGGCTACAGAAGGCCTCGAATGCTCCCTTTTCTGGGAGTAGGAAAACCGCTTTTAAAGCCGGAGCAGCAAGAGCAAATTTTGGCTTACCTTGCTGACTCAGCCTCTAGCTCTTTTGCCTCCTCTTTTGAAACTGGTAAATGTAAAAGCAGCGAGTTGTTAGTGGATGTTCACGGTCAGGGACAAGTCGCTTCCTTGTCCTCTTCAGCAAAAACAACAACAGAGAAGGATGCAGCAGGCGACACAACGGGTTACTCCATGGAGCTCTTTACACATACCGTCCCTGGCTTAGAAAGTGAAGCAGTTAACAGGCCATGCCAATTACAAGTTGAATCTGACATGGAGTGCACTGATGCACAGCCACAGCCAGACTACTATGCTGGTCCTTTGACTCAGACCACAACATTGCCCTCGCAGGGTACTGATCCAGAATCAGACCCTGATGAGACTATGTTGCCCCGTCACGAACGCTCTACCACCGAATTACACGGTGACACAGACGAAGTTGCGCACGAGCTAGAAGAGGAGGTTATAGATGACCCAGTTGTTGGCCCCCGATTGGCAGCCATTGGGGGAACAGGGTGCAGGTGGCAGTAGTTCTGAAGCGGAGGAGGAGGGGCCGCAGCAGGCATCAACATCGCAACAGGTTCCATCTGCCGGGCCCGTAGATGGGACAAAACGCGTGGCAAAGCCAAAAACTGTTGGAGGACAGCGTGTCCATCCGGTTAAAGCTCAGTCTGCAATGCCTGAAAAGGGATCCGAGGCTTGAAAGAGTGCAGTCTGGCATTTTTTTAAACAACATCCAATTGATCCGCACAAAGTCATCTGTCAAAAATGTTCAACTACCTTAAGCAGAGGTCAGAATCTGAAAAGTCTGAATACAAGTTGCATGCATAGACATTTAACCACCATGCATTTGCAAGCCTGGACTAACTACCAAACGTCCCTTAAGGTTGTAGCACCCTCGGCCAATGAAGCTACTCACCAACGCTACATCCATGCCGTCACTGTAAGGCCACCATTTTCCGCACCACCTGCAGTATCTGTGCAGGTTTCTTTGCCAGGCCAAAGCAGTCAGGGTCAGGGAATCACCAGTTTCGTAGTAGGAAACACTGCATCTAGGGCACAGGCGGAAACAATACCGTCTCCAACCGTCTCTCAGTCTGCCATGTCCACCGGCACACCCGCTAGTTCCACGATCTCCAGCTCTCCAGTCCAGCTCACCCTACCTGAGACTCTGGTTAGAAAAAGGAAGTACTTATCCTCGCATCCGCGTACACAGGGTTTGAACGCCCACATAGCTAGACTAATCTCGTTAGAGATAATGCCCTACCGGTTAGTTGAAAGTGAAGCTTTCAAAGCCCTGATGAACTACGCTGTACCACGCTACGAGCTACCCAGTCGACACTTCTTTTCGAGAAAAGCCATCCCAGCCCTCCACCAGCATGTTAAAGAGCGCATCATCCATGCACTCAGGCAATCTGTGAGCACAAAGGTGCACCTGACAACAGATGCATGGACCAGTAGGCATGGCCAGGGACGTTACGTGTCCATCACGGCACACTGGGTGAATGTGGTGGATGCAGGGTCCACAGGGGACAGCAATTTCGGGACAGTTCTGCCTAGCCCACGGTCTAGGAAACAGTTGGCTGTAGGCGTTCACACCCCCTCCTCCTCCTCCTCGTCCTCCTGCAGAAGCGAGAGCTCGTCCACAGATCGCAGTCGCCCAATCACTCCATCCGCAGCTGCCACTGTTGCACACCAGTTGTCCCATTATGGGGCAGCTACTGGCAAGCGTCAGCAGGCTGTATTGGCTATGAAGTGTTTGGGCGACAACAGACACACCGCGGAAGTTCTGTCCGAGTTCTTGCAGAAAGAAACGCAGTCGTGGCTGGGCACAGTAGATCTTGAGGCAGGCAAGGTAGTGAGTGATAACGGAAGGAATTTCATGGCTGCCATCTTCCTTTCCCAACTGAAACACATTCCTTGCATGGCTCACACCTTAAACCTGGTGGTGCAGTGCTTCCTGAAAACTTATCCGGGGTTATCCGACCTGCTCCTCAAAGTGCGCGGACTTTGCTCACATATCCGCCGTTCACCCGTACACTCCAGCCGTATGCAGACCTATCAGCGGTCTTTGAACTTTCCCCAGCATCGCCTAATCATAGACGTTGCAACAAGGTGGAACTCAACACTGCACATGCTTCAGAGACTGTGCAAACAGAGGCGGGCTGTAATGTTTTTGTGGGAGGATACGCATACACGGGCAGGTAGTAGGATGGCAGACATGGAGTTGTCAGGTGTGCAGTGGTCGAAGATACAAGACATGTGTCAAGTCCTTCAGTGTTTTGAGGAATGCACATGGCTGGTTAGTGCAGACAACGCCATAATAAGCATGAGCATCCCCCTAATGCGTCTGCTGATGCAAAGTTTGACGCACATAAAAAATCAGGCGTCTGCAGCAGAGGAAGAGGAAAGCCTTGATGACAGTCAGCCATTGTCTGGTCAGGGCAGTGTACAGGACGAGGTAGCGGGCGAAGAGGAGGAGGACGAGGAGGATGATGGGGATGAGTATATTTTTAATGAGGAAGCTTTTCCGGGGCTACTGGAAATTGGTGGCGTGGCAAGGCCGGGTTCTGGTTTTTTGAGGGACACAAGTGACGTAGATTTGCCTGAAACTGCCCCTCAACCAAGCACAACCGCTGATTTGACAACTGGAAGTTTGGCCCACATGGCGGATTATGCCTTACGTATCCTCAAAAGGGACACACGCATTACTAAAATGATGAACGATGACGATTACTGGTTGGCCTGCCTCCTTGATCCTCGCTATAAAGGCAAATTGCAAAATATTATGCCACATGAGAACTTGGAACTAATATTTGCAACCAAACAATCAACTCTTGTTGACCGTTTGCTTCAGGCATTCCCAGCACACAGCGCCCGTGATCGTTCTCACACGAGCAGCAGGGGGCAGCAGAACAGAAGTGTTAGAGGTGCAGAAATCCGAAGTGGCGTTGGACAGAGGGGTTTTCTGACCAGGTTGTGGAGTGATTTTGCTATTGTTAGGACTGGCGGAACGCACCAAGACAGGTGACAAAGATGCGTTCGCAGTCCGGGGTCCACCGTGCAGGTGAGAACCTGCTGCTAGCAATTTGCAGACTAAATAGCGGTACACTAAAGTAAACACGCGTGGGTTAAACCTCACCCAGCGTGAGGAAAGCGATCCTGTTAATTCACAGGACCGCAATACCGCACTAGAGTGCGAGCAAGTGGCCAGCGGACTTAACCCCAGAAGGGATTGAAGCCCGATTAGGCCCTTGCTGGCACAACACCGCAACTGGGTGTGTAGAGAACCTACAGAAATATAAGCGCACAAGTGCGCGAGCGATGCCGCACTAACGGACGCCACTAACCACCCAGACTTGGGTATGGAAAGCGCAAGGCAGGCGCACGGCGCCGTACTGGCAGGCACAGCTACAGGACGCTGTGATGTGTGTTTAGTGTAGTAGGCCAAGTCGGGCGCTAGATAGCAGCCGTACACCTTCCGCGAACAGACATTCAATAGGGAAGGGGTAACCAAGAACGACTTGCACTCACACATACACACATATCAATTGTAAGACAATACTAGCGCATGGCCGTGCGGTCATGCGCAGTTTATATAGCTGCAGCACAGGAAATGGCTATAGAACTTTTGCCCTTCTAGGACCTGCCAAGAGGACCAATGGAATGTGCCGCAGAGCCTGAGCACATGACCCTCGATCTCCAACGGGAGATCTTGCCCTGGGCATGCTCAGTGTGTGCAGATAAGGACTTAGTCC
This sequence comes from Ranitomeya imitator, assembly GCF_032444005.1. Lineage (NCBI taxonomy): Eukaryota > Metazoa > Chordata > Amphibia > Anura > Dendrobatidae > Ranitomeya > Ranitomeya imitator. The sequence goes on from NC_091282.1 coordinate 242,079,458, forward strand.
CAGAGAAGTCCGCTCGCTGCTGACCAGAATAGGCTTCAAAGGCAGAAGCTGGAGAAGCAGCAATAACTCTTCTCACAGAGTCAGACTGAGCGAGACGCTGGGATCGACGTCCCTGCTGAGCAGACTCCACTGCGGCTGGAGGGGAATGGGAGACCGCAGCGGAGACGGATCGAGATTCCCCCTGTGCAGCAGAGGAAACTCGACTCCTAACAGCTATGACCGCAGACAGGACAGGTACTGCTGCATCAATTCAAAGTGACAGGAGACAACATTTGTCCAGTATTGTTACTAACTATTTTTCATCACTTATCGATGTTCTACCTCAACCGTCATTCCCATTTGATTACTGGGCATCCAAATTAGACACCTGGCCAGAATTGGCAGAATATGCATTGCAGGAGCTTGCTTGCCCGACAGCTAGTGTCCTATCAGAAAGAGTATTCAGTGCTGCAGGTTCAATATTAACCGAAAAAAGGACTCGTCTGGCCACCCAAAATGTTGATGATCTAACCTTCATTAAAATGAACCACAACTGGATTTCGAATTCTTTTGCCCCACCTTGCCCGGCCGACACCTAGCTTTCCTATGAAAAGGTATTGCCTGTGGACTACTCTGAATGACTTTACCAAACTCGTAATTTGCAGCAGCTGATTGTCCAGCATACGACATGTTTACACCTCCCTAAATGGCCAAACTCCCCACACGGGGCCGTGGTATCGCCACTTGGCAGAAGCACCCGTGAGAGTGCTGTTTGTCTGAAGAGGTGGGTGTGCCCGCTTTTGGTCTACGGCACTGCCACTGGGTCCCTCATAGTACAATAAAGTGTCTCTGGCGGTGGTGGTGCTCACCCAACGTCAGACACACTGTTGTAACATGAGGGGCCCTGGGCATGTACCACCGGCCACAAGAGAGTTCACCCACCCCCAGCTCAAACATTGCTCTACCACTTGCACAATTATCTCTCACAGTTACACCTATGTTTAGTCTATGCACTGACATCCGTAAATTACTGCCACTGACAATACCATTGTGTTGACATGTATGATGGTACTTAACATAGTCAGGGGCAGTGTCCTATATTTACCCAAGTAAATACTTTGTGCAAAATTACTAGGTCTGAAACTACGCAGAGGAGCCCAACCCTGTACCTAATGATTGCACCCTTTTGGTTTTTCATTTTGTTGTAATGCAAGACATTAACATGTATTGATTTTTTGGGACTACTAACTGGCAGACACTCATTACAATCGGCCGCCGCTGACAACACCAATGGTGCCCACTGCCTGTGTACCCCTGCAAGAGATGTCAAAGTGCCTACAGCCCAATTTTATTATGTTAGGCCTTCGAAGCCTGTCTGCGGTCCCTCCTTCCACTAGGCCTCCACTGACCAGTCTACTGCTGCCCGTGTACCCCTGGAACCAATGTTAAAGTGCCTACAGCCCTAATTTATTATGTTAGGCCTTCGAAGCCTGTCTGCGGTCCCTCCTTCCACTAGGCCTCCACTGACCAGTCTACTGCTGCCCGTGTACCCCTGGAACCAATGTTAAAGTGCCTACAGCCCTAATTTATTATGTTAGGCCTTCGAAGCCTGTCTGCGGTCCCTCCTTCCACTAGGCCTCCACTGACCAGTCTACTGCTGCCCGTGTACCCCTGGAACCAATGTTAAAGTGCCTACTGTTAGGACTGGCGGAACGCACCAAGAGAGATGATATAGATGCGTTCGCAGTCCGGGGTCCACCGTGCAGGTGAAACCTGCTGCTAGGAAATGACAGACAATATGGCGGTATTCAAAAGTATACACGCGTGGGTTAAACCTCACCCAGCATGAAGAAAGCGATCCTGTTGCGTCACAGGACCGTGGTACCGCACATAGAGCGCGAGCAAGTGGTCAGCGAACTAAACCCTAACAGGGATTATAGTCCGATTAGACCCTTGCTGGCACTACACCGCTACTGGGTGTGAAAGGAATTATGTAATTAAGGCACCGAAGTGCGAACTGTGCCGTGCTGGCAGGCACCACTAAGCACCCAGACGTGGGTCAGGAAGCGCACACTGGCGCGTGGCACCGCACTGGCGGTCACAGCAGTAGACGCTGACACGTGTGTGACACGTTGAGTGATAAGTCGGGCGCTAGATAGCAGCCATACTCCATACGCGAACAATCATACAATAGGGTAGGGGTATTTAAAGAACGACTTGCACTCACAACAAACACACGTATTAAATTGTACACTAGCGCATGGCCGTGCGGTCATGCGCAGTTTATATAGTTGCAGGACAGGAAGCGGCCACAGAAACTTTGCCCTTCCAAGACCTGCCAAGAGGACCAAAAGAATGCGCTGCAGAGTCTGAGCACATGACCCTCGATCTCCAACGGGAGATCTTGCCCTGGGCATGCTCAGTGTGCGCAGACAAGGACTTAGTCCCAGAGAAGTCCACTCGCTGCTGACCAGTATAGGCTTTACAGGCAGAAGCTGGAGAAGCAGCAGTAACTCTTCTCACAGAGTCGGACTGAGCGAGACGCTGGGATCGACGTCCCTGCTGAGCAGGCTCCACTGCGGCTGGAGGAGAATGGGAGACCGCAGCAGAGACGGATCGAGATTCCCCCTGTGCAGCAGAGGAAACTCGACTCCTAACATTACCCCCCCTCCTAGGGCCCCCCCTCCTTGGGCCTCGCTACGTTCGAAGGCAGAAATGAGCTGTGGGGCCCGAATGTTTTCAGCAGGCTCCCATGACCTGTTCTCTGGACCATAACCCTTCCAATCCACCAGATAGAACTTTTTGCCGCGTACCACCTTACACCCCAAAATAGCGTTCACCTCGTAATCGTCCGTAGACGAACCCGATGTCCCGGCAGATGACTCGGAAAACCGGGACATGTATACGGGTTTCAAGAGGGACACATGAAAGGTGTCGGTGATACCCAAGCGTGGAGGAAGAGCCAGGCGGTAGACCACAGGATTAACCTGTTCGAGAACCTTGAAGGGACCCAAGTAGCGAGGCGCAAACTTAGTGGACTCAACTCGCAGCCTGATGTTACGGGCGGAGAGCCACACCAAGTCGCCAGGAGCAAAGGTCGGAGCGGGGCACCGATGAACATCGGCGGAGGACCTCATTCTCTCCTTGGAAGCCCGAATGGCATCCTGAGTGCGATCCCAAATGTCCCGTGCCTCCACAGCCCAGTCTGCCACCCTGGAATCGGCGGAAGACACGGGCATGGGCACAGGTACCCGCGGATGCTGACCATAGTTAAGGAGGAATGGGGTCTGTCCTGTGGAGTCAGCTACAGCATTGTTAAGAGCAAACTCCGCCCACGGTAGCAAATATGCCCAGTCATCTTGTTTAGCAGGGACAAAATGTCGCAGATATGTGACCAAGGTCTGGTTGGCTCTCTCCACCAACCCATTCGTCTCGGGATGATATGCCGAAGAGAGATTCAACTCGATACTGAGAAGGCGACAAAGCTCTCTCCAGAACCGAGACGCAAACTGGGGACCCCGGTCACTGACAATTTTGTCTGGCATACCGTGAAAACGGAAGATGTGTTTAACAAACAATGCTGCCAAGGCCCGTGCAGAAGGTAGCCGGGGAAGCGGCACCAAATGCACCATTTTAGAAAAATGGTCGGTGATATCCCAAATGACAGTACAGCCACGTGACTTGGGCAAACCCACCACAAAGTCCATCCCGACCATCTCCCAGGGCCTGTCTGCCATCGGCAGAGGGTATAACAACCCAGCTGGCCGTTTATGGAGAGACTTATTTTTGGCACAAGAGACACATGCCCGAACGTAGTCTCCAACGTCACGAACCATATGTGGCCACCAATACATTCTCGCCAACAACTCAGATGTCCTCTTTGCCCCAAAGTGTCCACCCACTCTGGACGAATGAGCCCACGAGAGAACCTCCGGACGCAAATTGATGGGGACAAAAGTCTTGCCCGGAGGCACAGACTCAAGCGAAACCGGAGCTACGGTTCTCAGACTCTCTGAAGGGACAATGAGCCGAGGCACGTCCTCCTCCTCCACAGTTGACACCAGGGAGCGAGAGAGAGCGTCAGCACGAATGTTCTTCTCCCCGGCGAGATAATGTAGAGTGAAGTGGAACCGGGAGAAAAACAAGGACCATCTGGCCTGACGAGAATTCAGCCGCTGGGCTGTCTGTAAATAGACCAAATTCTTGTGGTCCGTGAAGACTTGGAATGGGAACCGAGCACCCTCCAAGAGATGTCTCCATTCCGAAAAGGCCAACTTCATTGCCAGCAACTCCCTATCCCCGATGGAGTAATTTCTCTCCGCTGGTGAGAAGGTTTTTGAGAAGAAGAAGCATGGATGCTTCCGACCTTGAGCATCCTTTTGATAGAGGACTGCTCCTGCACCAACGGAAGAGGCATCCACCTCCATTAGGAATGGCTTATCCACATCGGGACGATGTAAGATGGGAGCGCTAGCAAAGTGGGACTTAATAGAAGTGAAGGCCTTGGAGACCTCTTCGGACCACGATTTAGGATTCGCTCCCTTCTTGGTGAGGGATACCAAGGGAGCTACCAGGGTTGAGAAGTGGGGGATGAACTGACGATAGTAATTTATGAACCCCATAAAGCGCTGCACCGCTTTCAGAGAATGGGGTTCCTGCCAGTCCATCACTGCCTGTAGTTTGGCAGGATCCATAGCCAATCCCTGGGCCGAGATGATGTAGCCCAGGAAAGGTAAAGACTCCTGCTCAAACATACACTTCTCCAATTTGGCATAGAGGAAGTTTGCCCGTAGGAGGTCGAAGACTTTGCAAACATCTCTCCGGTGGGAGCCAATATCTGGAGAGTAGATAAGAATATCATCCAGATAGACTACGACCGAGGTGGAAAGCATATCCCGGAAGATATCGTTCACAAAGTCTTGGAAAATGGCTGGGGCATTACAGAGCCCGAAGGGCATCACCAGATATTCATAGTGCCCATCCCTGGTGTTAAAGGCCGTCTTCCATTCGTCCCCCTCACGGATGCGAATCAGGTTGTAAGCACCCCGCAAATCTAATTTAGTAAATACCCTTGCTCCCCGAAGTCTATCGAATAACTCAGATATCAAGGGCAAAGGATACTTATTCTTAACGGTGATGGCGTTAAGACCCCTGTAGTCTATGCATGGGCGCAATTCCCCATTCTTCTTCTGCACGAAGAAGAACCCTGCCCCAGCAGGTGACACTGACTTCCTAATGAATCCTCTTGCCAGATTTTCCTGGATGTACTGTGACATTGCCTCCGTCTCCGGGAGAGATAGCGGATAAACTCGACCCCGGGGAGGCTCAGCACCAGGCAAGAGATCAATAGGACAGTCATAGGGGCGATGAGGCGGAAGGACCTCTGCCGCCTTTTTGGAGAACACGTCTGCATAAGACCAATACTGCTTGGGGAGAGAGGATAGATCTGCGGGTACCTCAGTAGTAGCAACCTGAACGCACTCCCTCTGACACCTACCCCCACAAGATTCACCCCAACCCAGAATTCTGCCTGAGGACCACTCGATATGAGGAGAGTGGTACCGTAGCCAAGGTATTCCCAACAGGACCTCATCAATTCCTTCCGGAATGACGAGCAGAGAAATTATCTCCTGATGAGATGGCGACATGGACAGAGTAAAAGGGATGGTCTGGTGTGTTATCTGTGAGGGCAATGTCGACCCATTCACCACTCGCACCGTTACTGGTTGAGCAAGCATAACCAGGGGTATTGCGTGACGTTGGGCAAAGACAGAAGACATAAAATTGCCCTCCGCCCCAGAATCCACGCAGAGCTCTACCGAGTGAGAGAATGAGCCAATAGTAATTGTCCCCTTAAAGGACAACTTAGAGGCAAACGTCGCCGTGTCTAGTGTACCTCCACCTACTACCACTAGACGCTGACGTTTCCTCGACCGCTGAGGACATCTGGTGGCTAGATGTCCTGACTGCTGGCAAACATGACAGACCCTGAGTGCACACAAGATCCTGCTTGTGACACTTCCCTGGCCTCATGTGACTCAGGAACCAGGACCGGAGATTCCAGAGGTTTGGCGAAGGTAGGAGCCAGCCGAAACTTCTGCCTACACTGGGCTCGCTCTAACCTCCGCTCGTTAAAACGGAGGTCAATTCGAGTGGAGACAGTTATTAACTCCTCCAGTGTGGCAGGAATCTCCCTAGTGGCCAGAGCGTCCTTTACGTGGTCAGCCAAGCCCCTCCAAAATATGGGGATAAGAGCTTTATCCGACCAATCCAGCTCAGATGCTAAGGTGCGGAATTGGACGGCAAAATGACTGACCAAGGACTCACCCTGAGTTAATGCCAGCAATTGGAGCGCAGTATCATGGGTGACTTGAGGTCCTAAAAAGACCTGTTTCAGAGCGCTCAGAAACAGCGGAGCACTCTGCACCACATGATCGCCACGCTCCCACAGCGGCGTAGCCCATTCCAACGCCCTGTCCGACAAAAGAGACAGAATAAATCCCACCTTAGCCCGCTCTGTGGGAAAACGTGTAGCCAGGAGCTCGAGGTGAATAGAGCACTGACTCACAAATCCCCTACAAAACTTGCTATCACCAGAAAATTTTTCTGGCAGCGGGAGGCGAGATAATGTCGGAACAGGGGTGGCAATGGACATAGTAGCTGCAGCCACGCTGGCAGCCTGTACAGCTACTGCAGTAACATCCACAGCTGAGGTCGCACTCTCGAGAGCCGCCAACCTACCCTCCAGCTGCTGGATATGCCGCAGAGATTGCTGTTTGTCTGTCATCACTAGCCAGACCCTGGCGCTAGTGTAATGTTAGGACTGGCGGAACGCACCAAGAGAGATGATATAGATGCGTTCGCAGTCCGGGGTCCACCGTGCAGGTGAAACCTGCTGCTAGGAAATGACAGACAATATGGCGGTATTCAAAAGTATACAGGCGTGGGTTAAACCTCACCCAGCATGAAGAAAGCGATCCTGTTGCGTCACAGGACCGTGGTACCACACATAGAGCGCGAGCAAGTGGTCAGCGAACTAAACCCTAACAGGTATTATAGTCCGATTAGACCCTTGCTGGCACTACACCGCTACTGGGTGTGAAAAGAATTATGTAATTAAGGCACCGAAGTGCGAACTGTGCCGTGCTGGCACGCACCACTGAGCACCCAGACGTGGGTCAGGAAGCGCACACTGGCACGTGGCACCGCACTGGCGGTCACAGCAGTAGACGCTGACACGTGTGTGACACGTTGAGTGATAAGTCGGGCGCTAGATAGCAGCCATACTCCATACGCGAACAATCATACAATAGGGTAGGGGTACTTAAAGAACGACTTGCACTCACAACAAACACACGTATTAAATTGTACACTAGCGCATGGCTGTGCGGTCATGCGCAGTTTATATAGTTGCAGGACAGGAAGCGGCCACAGAAACTTTGCCCTTCCAAGACCTGCCAAGAGGACCAATAGAATGCGCTGCAGAGTCTGAGCACATGACCCTCGATCTCCAACGGGAGATCTTGCCCTGGGCATGCTCAGTGTGCGCAGACAAGGACTTAGTCCCAGAGAAGTCCACTCGCTGCTTACCAGTATAGGCTTTACAGGCAGAAGCTGGAGAAGCAGCAGTAACTCTTCTCACAGAGTCAGACTGAGCGAGACGCTGGGATCGACGTCCCTGCTGAGCAGGCTCCACTGCGGCTGGAGGAGAATGGAAGACCGCAGCGGAGACGGATCGAGATTCCCCCTGTGCAGCAGGGGAAACTCGACTCCTAACACCTACAGCCCTAATTTATTATGTTAGGCCTTCGAAGCCTGTCTGCGGTCCCTCCTTCCACTAGGCCTCCACTGACCAGTCTACTGCTGCCCGTGTACCCCTGGAACCAATGTTAAAGTGCCTACAGCCCTAATTTATTATGTTAGGCCTTCGAAGCCTGTCTGCGATCCCTTCTTCCACTAGGCCTCCACTGACCAGTCTACTGCTGCCCGTGTACCCCTGGAACCAATGTTAAAGTGCCTACAGCCCTAATTTATTATGTTAGGCCTTCGAAGCCTGTCTGTGGTCCCTCCTTCCACTAGGCCTCCACTGACCAGTCTACTGCTGCCCTTGTACCCCTGGAACCAATGTTAAAGTGCCTACAGCCCTAATTTATTATGTTAGGCCTTCGAAGCCTGTCTACGGCCCCTCCTTCCACTAGGCCTCCACTGACCAGTCTACTGCTGCCCGTGTACCCCTGGAACCAATGTTAAAGTGCCTACAGCCCTAATTTATTATGATAGGCCTTCGAAGCCTGTCTGCGGTCCCTCCTTCCACTAGGCCTCCACTGACCAGTCTACTGCTGCCCGTGTACCCCTGGAACCAATGTTAAAGTGCCTACAGCCCTAATTTATTATGTTAGGCCTTCGAAGCCTGTCTGCGGTCCCTCCTTCCACTAGGCCTCCACTGACCAGTCTACTGCTGCCCGTGTACCCCTGGAACCAATGTTAAAGTGCCTACAGCCCTAATTTATTATGTTAGGCCTTCGAAGCCTTTCTGCGGTCATTCCTTCCAATAGTTCTCCACTGACCAGACCAATGCTGGCCGTGTACCCCTGGAACCCAGCTGAAAGTGCATGGAGCCTCCTTTTTTTCTTTGTTTTATATTTAGAAAGCCCAGATGAACTACGCTGTACCACGGTTCAAGCTACCCAGTCGACATTTCTTTTGCGAGAAAAGCCATCCCAGCCCTCCACCGGCATGAAAAAGTCTGCATTGTCATAGCACTCAGGCAATCAAACAGTAGAAAGGTGCACCTGACAAGAGACGCAAGGACCAATAGGCATGTCCACAAAAAGTTACGTGTCCTTTACGGCGCACTGGGTTAATGTGTTGGATGCATGGTCCACAGGGGACAGCCTACAAAGTCTGTCTGCAGTCCCTAATTCAAATTGTCCTCCGCTGACCACACCACTGCTGCACGTGTACCCCTGGAACCAATTTTAAAGTGCCTACAACCTAATTTTGTTATGTTAGGCCTACTACGCCTGTCTGCGGTCCCTCCTTCCAATACTCGTCCACTGACCACACCACTGCTGCCCGTGGACCCCTGGAACCTATTTTTAATTGCATAGAGCATCCTTTTTTTAATAGTAGGCGTACAAAGTCTGTCTGCGGTCCACTATTGAAATTGTCCTCCACTGCCCAGAGCAATGCTGCCTGTGTACCCCTGTAACCTTTTTTTAAACTGCAGTGAGCCACATTTTTGGTTTAAGGCCTACTACCTGTGTCTGTCTGCGCCACTCAATACAGCTGTCCTCCTTTGAAAAAAGCAGAGCGTCAATAGTCTTGTTTTCAGCCTCTAGGAATTTTAAACATGCATTGGGGCTACTACTTTGGTAGGGCCTACTAACGGTGCCTGCCGCCCCAAGGTGTGCCCCAGGTTTCCTCTCCATTGCTTCGATCTTCCTACTCTCGTTTAGTAGTTGTTGCAAACTACACTGCATTAGGCCTACAAATTGGGTATGGGGTGTAGAGAGACGGTGAGTTACACTCCAAGGTGTTCCCCAGGTTTCGTCCACATTGCTTCGATCTTCCTACTCTCGTTTAGTAGTTGTTGAAAACTACACTGCATTAGGCCTACAAATTGGGTATGGGGTGTAGAGAGACGGTGTGTTCCACTCCAAGGTGTTCCCCAGGTTTCCTCGCCATTGCTTCGGTCTTCCGACTCTCGTTTAGTAGTTGTTGCAAACTACACTGCATTAGGCCTACAAATTGGGTATGGGGTGTAGAGAGACGGTGTGTTACACTCCAAGGTGTTCCCCAGGTTTCGTCCACATTGCTTCGATCTTCCTACTCTCGTTTAGTAGTTGTTGAAAACTACACTGCATTAGGCCTACAAATTGGGTATGGGGTGTAGAGAGACGGTGTGTTACACTCCAAGGTGTTCCCCAGGTTTCGTCCACATTGCTTCGATCTTCCTACTCTCGTTTAGTAGTTGTTGAAAACTACACTGCATTAGGCCTACAAATTGGGTATGGGGTGTAGAGAGACGGTGTGTTCCACTCCAAGGTGTTCCCCAGGTTTCCTCGCCATTGCTTCGGTCTTACGACTCTCGTTTAGTAGTTGTTGCAAACTACACTGCATTTGGCCTACAAATTGGGTATGGGGTGTAGAGAGACAGTGTGTTACACTCCAAGGTGTTCCCCAGGTTTCGTCCACATTGCTTCGATCTTCCTACTCTCGTTTAGTAGTTGTTGCAAACTACACTGCATTTGGCCTACAAATTGGGTATGGGGTGTAGAGAGACGGTGTGTTACACTCCAAGGTGTTCCCCAGGTTTCGTCCACATTGCTTCGATCTTCCTACTCTCGTTTAGTAGTTGTTGCAAACTACACTGCATTAGGCCTACAAATTGGGTATGGGGTGTAGAGAGACGGTGTGTTACACTCCAAGGTGTTCCCCAGGTTTCCTCGCCATTGCTTCGGTCTTCCGACTCTCGTTTAGTAGTTGTTGCAAACTACACTGCATTAGGCCTACAAATTGGGTATGGGGTGTAGAGAGACGGTGTGTTACACTCCAAGGTGTTCCCCAGGTTTCGTCCACATTGCTTCGATCTTCCTACTCTCGTTTAGTAGTTGTTGAAACCTACACTGCATTTGGCCTACAAATTGGGTATGGGGTGTAGAGAGACGGTGTGTTACACTCCAAGGTGTTCCCCAGGTTTCGTCCACATTGCTTCGATCTTCCTACTCTCGTTTAGTAGTTGTTGAAAACTACACTGCATTAGGCCTACAAATTGGGTATGGGGTGTAGAGAGACGGTGTGTTCCACTCCAAGGTGTTCCCCAGGTTTCCTCGCCATTGCTTCGGTCTTCCGACTCTCGTTTAGTAGTTGCAAACTACACTGCATTAGGCCTACAAATTGGGTATGGGGTGTAGAGAGACGGTGTGTTACACTCCAAGGTGTTCCCCAGGTTTCGTCCACATTGCTTCGATCTTCCTACTCTCGTTTAGTAGTTGTTGAAAACTACACTGCATTAGGCCTACAAATTGGGTATGGGGTGTAGAGAGACGGTGTGTTACACTCCAAGGTGTTCCCCAGGTTTCGTCCACATTGCTTCGATCTTCCTACTCTCGTTTAGTAGTTGTTGAAAACTACACTGCATTAGGCCTACAAATTGGGTATGGGGTGTAGAGAGACGGTGTGTTCCACTCCAAGGTGTTCCCCAGGTTTCCTCGCCATTGCTTCGGTCTTCCGACTCTCGTTTAGTAGTTGTTGCAAACTACACTGCATTAGGCCTACAAATTGGGTATGGGGTGTAGAGAGACGGTGTGTTACACTCCAAGGTGTTCCCCAGGTTTCGTCCACATTGCTTCGATCTTCCTACTCTCGTTTAGTAGTTGTTGAAAACTACACTGCATTAGGCCTACAAATTGGGTATGGGGTGTAGAGAGACGGTGTGTTACACTCCAAGGTGTTCCCCAGGTTTCGTCCACATTGCTTCGATCTTCCTACTCTCGTTTAGTAGTTGTTGAAAACTACACTGCATTAGGCCTACAAATTGGGTATGGGGTGTAGAGAGATGGTGTGTTCCACTCCAAGGTGTTCCCCAGGTTTCCTCGCCATTGCTTCGGTCTTACGACTCTCGTTTAGTAGTTGTTGCAAACTACACTGCATTTGGCCTACAAATTGGGTATGGGGTGTAGAGAGACAGTGTGTTACACTCCAAGGTGTTCCCCAGGTTTCGTCCACATTGCTTCGATCTTCCTACTCTCGTTTAGTAGTTGTTGCAAACTACACTGCATTTGGCCTACAAATTGGGTATAGGGTGTAGAGAGACGGTGTGTTACACTCCAAGGTGTTCCCCAGGTTTCGTCCACATTGCTTCGATCTTCCTACTCTCGTTTAGTAGTTGTTGCAAACTACACTGCATTAGGCCTACAAATTGGGTATGGGGTGTAGAGAGACGGTGTGTTACACACCAAGGTGTTCCCCAGGTTTCCTCGCCATTGCTTCGGTCTTCCGACTCTCGTTTAGTAGTTGTTGCAAACTACACTGCATTAGGCCTACAAATTGGGTATGGGGTGTAGAGAGACGGTGTGTTACACTCCAAGGTGTTCCCCAGGTTTCGTCCACATTGCTTCGATCTTCCTACTCTCGTTTAGTAGTTGTTGAAAACTACACTGCATTAGGCCTACAAATTGGGTATGGGGTGTAGAGAGACGGTGTGTTCCACTCCAAGGTGTTCCCCAGGTTTCCTCGCCATTGCTTCGGTCTTCCGACTCTCGTTTAGTAGTTGTTGCAAACTACGCTGCATTAGGCCTGCAAATTTGGTATGGGGTGTAGAGAGACGGTGTGTTACACTCCAAGGTGTTCCCCAGGTTTCGTCCACATTGCTTCGATCTTCCTACTCTCGTTTAGTAGTTGTTGCAAACTACACTGCATTAGGCCTACAAATTGGGTATGGGGTGTAGAGAGACGGTGTGTTACACTCCAAGGTGTTCCCCAGGTTTCGTCCACATTGCTTCAATCTTCCTACTCTCGTTTAGTAGTTGTTGAAAACTACACTGCATTAGGCCTACAAATTGGGTATGGGGTGTAGAGAGACGGTATGTTAAACTCCAAGGTGTTCCCCAGGTTTCCTCGCCATTGCTTCGGTCTTACGACTCTCGTTTAGTAGTTGTTGCAAACTACACTGCATTAGGCCTACAAATTGGGCATGGGGTGTAGAGAGACGGTGTGTTACACTCCAAGGTGTTCCCCAGGTTTCCTCGCCATTGCTTCGGTCTTCCGACTCTCGTTTAGTAGTTGTTGGAAACTACAGTGCATTAGGCCTACAAATTGGGTATGGGGTGTAGAGAGACAGTGTGTTACACTCCAAGGTGTTCCCCAGGTTTCGTCCACATTGCTTCGATCTTCCTACTCTCGTTTAGTAGTTGTTGCAAACTACACTGCATTTGGCCTACAAATTGGGTATGGGGTGTAGAGAGACGGTGTGTTACACTCCAAGGTGTTCCCCAGGTTTCGTCCACATTGCTTCGATCTTCCTACTCTCGTTTAGTAGTTGTTGCAAACTACACTGCATTAGGCCTACAAATTGGGCATGGGGTGTAGAGAGACGGTGTGTTACACTCCAAGGTGTTCCCCAGGTTTCCTCGCCATTGCTTCGGTCTTCCGACTCTCGTTTAGTAGTTGTTGCAAACTACACTGCATTAGGCCTACAAATTGGGTATGGGGTGTAGAGAGACGGTGTGTTACACTCCAAGGTGTTCCCCAGGTTTCGTCCACATTGCTTCGATCTTCCTACTCTCGTTTAGTAGTTGTTGAAACCTACACTGCATTTGGCCTACAAATTGGGTATGGGGTGTAGAGAGACGGTGTGTTACACTCCAAGGTGTTCCCCAGGTTTCGTCCACATTGCTTCGATCTTCCTACTCTCGTTTAGTAGTTGTTGCAAACTACACTGCATTAGGCCTACAAATTGGGTATGGTGTGTAGAGAGACGGTGTGTTACATTCCAAGGTGTTCCCCAGGTTTCCTCGCCATTGCTTCGGTCTTCCGACTCTTGTTTAGTAGTTGTTGCAAACTACACTGCATTAGGCCTACAAATTGGGTATGGGGTGTAGAGAGACGGTGTGTTACACTCCAAGGTGTTCCCCAGGTTTCCTCGCCATTGCTTCGGTCTTCCGACTCTCGTTTAGTAGTTGTTGCAAACTACACTGCATTAGGCCTACAAATTGGGTATGGTGTGTAGAGAGACGGTGTGTTACATTCCAAGGTGTTCCCCAGGTTTCCTCGCCATTGCTTCGGTCTTCCAACTCTCGTTTAGTAGTTGTTGCAAACTACACTGCATTAGGCCTACAAATTGGGTATGGGGTGTAGAGAGACGGTGTGTTACACTCCAAGGTGTTCCCCAGGTTTCGTCCACATTGCTTCGATCTTCCTAATCTCGTTTAGTAGTTGTTGAAAACTACACTGCATTTGACCTACAAATTGGTATGGGGTGTAGAGAGACGGTGTGTTCCACTCCAAGGTGTTCCCCAGGTTTCGTCCACATTGCTTCGATCTTCCTACTCTCGTTTAGTAGTTGTTGCAAACTACACTGCATTAGGCCTACAAATTGGGTATGGGGTGTAGAGAGACGGTGTGTTACACTCCAAGGTGTTCCCCAGGTTTCGTCCACATTGCTTCGATCTTCCTTCTCTCGTTTAGTAGTTGTTGAAAACTACAAGTTGGGTCTGGGTTGTAGAGACAGTGTCCTCCGCTCCAAGGTGTTCTCCAGGTTGCCTCTCCATTGCTTCAATCTTCATGCTCATGTTAAGTAGTTGTTGAAACAACACTACATTATGCCTACAAGTTGGGTCTGGGTCATAGAGACGGTGTCTTCCGCTCCAAGGTGTTCTCCAGGTTGCCTCTCCATAGCTTCGATCTTCTAGCTCTCGTTAAGTAGTTGTTGAAACAACACTGCATTAGGCCTACAAGTTTGGTCTGGGTTGTAGAGACGGTGTCTTCCGCTCCAAGGTGTTCTCCAGGTTGCCTTTCCTGAGCTTCTATCTTCAGGCTCTTGTTAAATAGTTGTTAAATGGAACAACTGCATTTGGCGTACTAGTTGGTTTGGGGCCTACTAACAGTGTCTGCCGCTCCTTGCTGTTCTCCTAGTTTCCTGTCCTGAAATTCCATTTTCAGGCTCTCGTTAAGTAGTTGTTAATGTTAGACTGCATTTGGCCTACTAGTTGGGTTGGGGCCTACTATCGGTGTCTGCCACTCCTTGCTGTTCTCCTCCACTGAACAAAGCTGTGCCGCCTGTTTACTACTGTTGCCTATTTTGAACTGCATTTCGACTACTTACTGATTTGGGCCTACTCTCTGTGTCAGCCTCTCATTCCAGTTGTCCTCCACTGCAATGCCCCCTGGTTAGTCCTGTGTTACCAATTTTGAACTGCATTTAGCCCACTTTATTCTTTGGGCCTATATCTGTGTTTCCTCCTCATCCTGCCCATTGCCCAGCCAGTGATAGATGAGTCTGCTGGTACATTGACCCATAATGCAACATTCCCCGTGCACGCTACACAGCAAGATTGTGACCCTGCTGAAAGTCTGGTTCCTCTTCCCGCATACCATTCCACCTTACACGGGGACAAAGAGGAAGGTGCAGATGAAAGTGCAGGTTCCTTCATCAGGTGGGGGGAGGAATACTAGTTGGCGACGTCACTGGCATAGGGCCTCTCATAGTACGCAAAAGTGTTGCTGCCGGTGGGAGGCGCCTCCGCCGTGCAAACACACTGCTGTACTTTGAGGGGCCCTGTGCCAGTGCCAATGCCAACGAGTGGGCCCCCCCTGCTTGCTCAGGATCACAGCACTTGCAAAGTTGAAATACTTACCTCTCCCTGCTCCACTGCCGTGACGTGGTCCAGATTTACTGGGCCCACTAATTACTTGAACCAGCCCTACCCCCCACAACTTGAGCCAAATGACCCCCAATTTCAAATGCCTTCCAATTATTATAAGCTAAATTATGATTGACAAGCTTCTGGAACAAGAATGGATGTTTTTGCCATTAAAATGGGCAGTGTAGGTGTTTTCCTGGCCTCCACTCACTGCCGACTATGCTCCCCCATTGACTTGCATTGGGTTTCGTGTTTCGGTCGATACCCGACTTTTCGCGATAATCGGCCGATTCCACTCGACTCGACTTTTAAGATAGTTGGGTTTCGCAAAACACGGCTCGACTCTAAAAAGGTCAAGGTCGCTCAACCCTAGCCATGAGCATTACAGAAAAATATTTTTTGTAGTTGAAAAACTCCGATCCGGTTCTGGCAGGTTTGATAATGCGGATGTGCTTTCCATCCACTGCCCCTAAAAAGTTGGGGAAATCACACACATTCAAAAATGTATCTGCAATTTCACGCCACATGTCCACGGTGGGTACTGGTATAAACTCCTCACGGAGTACATTCCATAAAGCCCGACAGGTGTCCACAACTATTCCGGACAGGGTGGATATTCCAAGCCAGTATTGGAAGTGGAGGGAAGATAAACTCTCCCCTGTGGCAAGAAATCTAGAAGAAAAACACAAACAAAAAACAACATTACAATCTACTCTTTTTATGGTGTGGTTAAAAAAAAGAGGAAAACACAAAAAAAATGTCAGAATAAACAAAATTGGGACTGTCATTGGTTTAGATTTTGAACGTACCTTAATGTCACCAGCAGACGTTCCTCGGGTGGAATCGCTCTACGGAGCTGGGTGTCCTGTCGCCGTATGGCTCCTTGGACATGAGACAGCAAATCCCGGAACTATTCTTGCGACATTCTCGTGTACTCCTGGAATTTCTCCGGGTTGTCATTCAGCTCAGCATAGAGCGTGTGATAGGCTCCACGGCTCTAACGCACTTCTATTATGGGGTGCCTCCAAAAACGCCTGTGTTGTCTCCTTCTCCATCTTTCGCGCTTTCGGTTTTGCTCCCAAGCAAAAGCACAGGCCAGAAAAATCTTGAAGCTGAAATCCAGGTTGAAATAAAAGCTCTCCATGGAAACATCCATCATGACACCGGAAACAGTAGCAAGCTGTTAAAATTTCAGTACCCCTAGGGTCTATATATAGAGAGCCCATCATATACGCCCTCTCTATTCCCATTGGTGGTGCCAGGTTATCTTTGTTTGGCTCCTTTGATATTTTTGGACATGTGCACAAAAAACGCAAACGCATGCAAAAACACATGTAAACACGTGCCAACGCTGCGTTTTTTAGACGCATGCGTTAACGCATGTGGCAAAAAAACGCAGCGTTGACACGCGCTTACATGCGTTTTTGCATGCGTTTTCAACGCGTTAAAAACGCTGCAGATCAAAACGCAAGTGTGAAACCAGCCTTACTGTATCTTGTAAGTTAAAGTTAAGTTACAAAGCCACTTCTTAAAGTATACAAAATGCATAATTATGTCTGTCTTAATGTCTCATTGTCCATTGAGACCAAAGTGCAGCCATTTGTCGAAATATAAAAAAATCACAATCACTCCTTAGGCAGCTGTAGATTTTTATTTGGTGCAGTATATTAACAAATGTATCTAACCTTTATTCTGAATGCAGCTGGTTTCTGTTAAAAATTTCAGGTACTCTTTGTCCCAAGACACAGTTTGACACAAAAAGCAAACTACATTGTACCCACTGTCCCTGGGTCCTCTGATGAGTCTTTGCTGCTACTCTCACTGTTTGGCATTGGCTTCAGCGCTAACATCACCTTGACAAAGTAGCAGCCAATTAGTAAGGTCAGCGTCTATGCCATTGCAGACAGAACCATTAAACCCACTGATTTGTTGTTACGCTGATGTCAGTGCTCAGCCAACGCCAGGCATGGGGAGCACTAAGGGAAAAAAACTAGTGGAGCAGGAGACGGTGAGTACAGCTCAGTTTGTCTATTTATACCAAACTGTGTCGGAGATGAAGAGTAACTGAAAGGGAAAAAAATACAGTAAATGCAGATAATCAGAAAAGGGGTATTGTACAAAGCTCCTTAACTAGTGTAGGCAGGTTGGCATTAGAGTTCACAAAGGCACCAGATTGTTGTGTCAAGGCAGGGTTAGGTTTATTGAACTCCATATGAAAACGGCCTTTTCCCGACACATACAAAGTAGCAAAAATCACAGTCCTTTTCCAATAAAGGTAAAGCAATAATGGAATCTCACTCAGTTTCAAATACAAGTCTTGCTTCAGGCTCAGTGGGCTCACATTCATTGGTGACTCAGACAAGACTGAGCTAGTCCCAGTTCGGTCACACAAGATGGCCATCATTCATAGCAACTAGTGATAATTGTCCTATAGTTTGATGCACACGACACGAGCAGTCTCCTCTCAGAGAGCTTCTGGCTTGTTTCTCTGCAGCTTCAACACAACACACTCTGCTCAACTTCCCCAGCTGACTGCCTCCAGTGAGCACATGGACTGGTTCTAGTCCTAGCTAGCCTTGTGCACCTAATTAGTGCTAGGATTGAACCCTGTCCTAGTTGGTTTTCCTACACTTGATTGAAACAACCGAGGGAAAGATAGATGACAGCGCTAACTGTAAGAGACCCTGTAGTGGAATATACTGAGTGTGTGTAGAATAACGTACTGTATTATATGTTACACATGGGAAAAAAATTATGCCCAAGGTAATTCAAGTACCTACAAGTTGGACAGCTGGGTTTATCTGTATTATTGGTGAAACCTGGCTCCTTTCATATGGGGGTATCAAAATGTCAAAGTGTGGTGAATAAATCTGGACAGACTGCCGATGTAAAGCAATGGAGGCTTGATAGAGAGGAAGCCAAATACATCCGTCCACAAGTGCAAACTAGATCACAAGAGTGAGGTAAATAGTAATCCAAATGGGGGGGAACTCTAAACCAATAATGTAGGACTATGTTCAGCAGGATTTCAAGTAAGTCTGTCCTTGGAGATGAAGTCTATCACTGCGTACACTGAGTGTAACCAGGAAGCCCTAGCCAGAGCTTTTCTGGTAGCCACGCATCTTCTTATATCTGATGTGTGATGTTACTGGCTCAACAGTATGGTGGCTTGGAATTGACAAAACATCAATGTGTTTCAGAAAAATCCTTTTTTTTCTTCGAGTGGAATCGGCCGATTATCGCGAAAAGTCGGGTATCGCCCGAAACACGAAACCCAATGCAAGTCAATGGGGGAGCATAGTCGGCAGTGAGTGGAGGCCAGGAAAACACCTACACTGCCCATTTTAATGGCAAAAACATCCATTCTTTTTACTGAAGCTTGTCAATCGTAATTTAGCTTATAATAATTGGAAGGCATTTGAAATTGGGGGTCATTTGGCTAAAGTTGTGGGGGGTAGGGCTGGTTCAAGTAATTAGTGGGCCCAGGAAATCTGGAACGCGTCACGGCAGTGGAGCAGGGAGAGGAAAGTATTTCAACTTTGCAAGTGCTCTGATCCTGAGCAAGCAGGGGGGGCCCACTCGTTGGCACTGGCACTGGCACTGGCACAGGGCCCCTCAAAGTACAGCGGTGTGTTTGCACGGCGGGGGCGCCTCCCACCGGCAGCAACACTTTTGCGTACTATGAGAGGCCCTGTGCCAGTGACGTCGCCAACTAGTATTCCTCCCCCCACCTGATGAAGGAACCTGCACTTTCATCTGCACCTTCCTCTTTGTCCCCGTGTAAGGTGGTATGGTATGCGGGAAGAGGAACCTGACTTTCAGCAGGGTCACAATCTTGCTGTGTAGCGTGCACGGGGAATTTAGCATTATGGGTCAATGTACCAGCAGACTCATCTATCACTGGCTGGGCAATGGGCAGGATGAGGAGGAAACACAGATATAGGCCCAAAGAATAAAGTGGGCTAAATGCAGTTCAAAATTGGTAACACAGGACTAACCAGGGGGCATTGCAGTGGAGGACAACTGGAATGAGAGGCTGACACAGAGAGTAGGCCCAAATCAGTAAGTAGTCGAAATGCAGTTCAAAATTGGCAACCGTAGTAAACAGGCGGCACAGCTTTGTTCAGTGGAGGAGAACAGCAAGGAGTGGCAGACACCGATAGTAGGCCCCAACCCAACTAGTAGGCCAAATGCAGTCTAACATTAACAACTACTTAACGAGAGCCTGAAAATGGAATTTCAGGACAGGAAACCAGGAGAAAAGCAAGGAGTGGCAGACACCGATAGTAGGCCCCAACCCAACTAGTACGCCAAATGCAGTTGTTCCATTTAACCACAATTTAATGAGAGCCTGAACATAGAAGCTCAGGAAAGGCAACCTGGAGAACACCTTGTAGTGTAACACACCATCTCTCTACACCCCATACCCAATTTGTAGACCTAATGCAGTGTAGTTTCCAACAACTACTAAACGAGAGCATTAAGATCGCAGCAATGGCGAGGAAACCTGGGGAACACCTTGGAGTGGAACACACCATCTCTCTACACCCCATACCCAATTTGTAGGCCTAATGCAGTGTAGTTTCCATCAACTACTAAACGAGAGTCGGAAGACCGAAGCAATGTGGATGAAACCTGGGGAACACCCTGGAGTGTAACACATCATCTCTCTACACCCCATACCCAATTTGTAGGCCTAATGCAGTGTAGTTTCCAACAACTACTAAACGAGAGCAGGAAGATCGAAGCAATGGCGAGGAAACCTGGGGAACACCTTGGAGTGGAACACACCATCTCTCTACACCCCATACCCAATTTGTAGGCCTAATGCACTGTAGTTTCCAACAACTACTAAACGAGAGCATTAAGATCGCAGCAATGGCGAGGAAACCTGGGGAACACCTTGGAGTGGAACACACCATCTCTCTACACCCCATACCCAATTTGTAGGCCTAATGCAGTGTAGTTTCCAACAACTACTAAACGAGAGTCGGAAGACCGAAGCAATGTGGATGAAACCTGGGGAACACCTTGGAGTGTAACACACCATCTCTCTACACCCCATACCCAATTTGTAGGCCTAATGCACTGTAGTTTCCAACAACTACTAAACGAGAGCAGGAAGATCGAAGCAATGGAGAGGAAACCTGGGGAACACCTTGGAGTGTAACACACCATCTCTCTACACCCCATACCCAATTTGTAGGCCTAATGCAGTGTAGTTTCCAACAACTACTAAACGAGAGCAGGAAGATCGAAGCAATGGCGAGGAAACCTGGGGAACACCTTGGAGTGGAACACACCATCTCTCTACACCCCATACCCAATTTGTAGGCCTAATGCACTGTAGTTTCCAACAACTACTAAACGAGAGCATTAAGATCGCAGCAATGGCGAGGAAACCTGGGGAACACCTTGGAGTGGAGCACACCATCTCTCTACACCCCATACCCAATTTGTAGGCCTAATGCACTGTAGTTTCCAACAACTACTAAACGAGAGCAGGAAGATCGAAGCAATGGAGAGGAAACCTGGGGAACACCTTGGAGTGTAACACACCGTCTCTCTACACCCCATACCCAATTTGTAGGCCTAATGCAGTGTAGTTTCCAACAACTACTAAACGAGAGCAGGAAGATCGAAGCAATGGCGAGGAAACCTGGGGAACACCTTGGAGTGGAACACACCATCTCTCTACACCCCATACCCAATTTGCAGGCCTAATGCACTGTAGTTTCCAACAACTACTAAACGAGAGTCGGAAGACTGAAGCAATGTGGATGAAACCTGGGGAACACCTTGGAGTGTACCACACCATCTCTCTACACCCCATACCCAATTTGTAGGCCTAATGCACTGTAGTTTCCAACAACTACTAAACGAGAGCAGGAAGATCGAAGCAATGGAGAGGAAACCTGGGGAACACCTTGGAGTGTAACACACCATCTCTCTACACCCCATACCCAATTTGTAGGCCTAATGCAGTGTAGTTTCCAACAACTACTAAACGAGAGCAGGAAGATCGAAGCAATGGCGAGGAAACCTGGGGAACACCTTGGAGTGGAACACACCATCTCTCTACACCCCATACCCAATTTGTAGGCCTAATGCACTGTAGTTTCCAACAACTACTAAATGATAGCATTAAGATCGCAGCAATGGCAAGGAAACCTGGGGAACACCTTGGAGTGGAACACACCATCTCTCTACACCCCATACCCAATTTGTAGGCCTAATGCACTGTAGTTTCCAACAACTACTAAACGAGAGTCAGAAGACTGAAGCAATGTGGATGAAACCTGGGGAACACCTTGGAGTGTAACACACCATCTCTCTACACCCCATACCCAATTTGTAGGCCTAATGCAGCGTAGTTTCCAACAACTACTAAACGAGAGCATTAAGATCGAAGCAATGGCGAGGAAACCTGGGGAACACCTTGGAGTGGAACACACCGTCTCTACACCCCATACCCAATTTGTAGGCCTAATGCACTGTAGTTTCCAACAACTACTAAACGAGAGCAGGAAGATCGAAGCAATGGAGAGGAAACCTGGGGAACACCTTGGAGTGTAACACACCGTCTCTCTACACCCCATACCCAATTTGCAGGCCTAATGCAGTGTAGTTTCCAACAACTACTAAACGAGAGCAGGAAGATCGAAGCAATGGCGAGGAAACCTGGGGAACACCTTGGAGTGGAACACACCATCTCTCTACACCCCATACCCAATTTGTAGGCCTAATGCACTGTAGTTTCCAACAACTACTAAACGAGAGCATTAAGATCGCAGCAATGGCGAGGAAACCTGGGGAACACCTTGGAGTGGAACACACCATCTCTACACCCCAGACCCAACTTGTGGGCAGAATGCAGTGTTGTCTTCAACAACTACTTAAGAAGAGCCTGAAGATCAAAGCTCAGAAAAGGCAACCTGGGGAACACCTTGGAGCGGCAGACACTGGTAGTAGGCTGTAAACCCCAAATTTTGGTCAATGGAGTTTATGAAATGTTCCAGGGGTACACAGGCAGCATTGGTGTGGTAATCGGAGGACAATTTATATTTGGGACTGCAGACAGACTTTGTAGGCTGTCCCCTGTGGACCATGCATCCACAACATTAACCCAGTGCGCCGTAATGGACATCTAACCTTTCATGGACATGCCTACTGGTCCATGCATCTGTTGTCAGGTGCACCTTTCTACTATTAGATAGCCAGAGAGCATGGACAATGCAGATTTTTACATGATGCTGTAGTGCTGGGATGGCTTTTCTCGCAAAAGAAGTGACGACTGGGTAGCTCTTACCGTGGTACAGCGTAGTCCATCTGGGCTTTATAATTGTAAAATAGAGAATAAAAATTGGCTGTATGCACTTTAAAATAGGTTACAGGGGTACCCGGGCGGCAGTGGTCTGGTCAGTGTAGTTGTAGTAGAAAGAAGGGACCGCAGACAGGCTTCGAAGGCCTAACATAACAAATTGGACAGGCTGTAGGCACTTTTACATTGGTTCCAGGGGTACACGGGCAGCAGTACAATGGTCAGTGGAGGCCAAGTGGAAGGAGAGACCGCAGACAGGCTTCGAAGGCCTAACATAAAAAAATAGGGCTGTTGGCAATTTACAATTGGTTCCAGGGGTACACGGGCAGCAGTACAATGGTCAGTGGAGGCCTAGTGGAAGGAGGGACCACAGACAGGCTTCGAAGGCCTAACATAACAAAAATAGGGGTGCAGGCAATTTAACATTGGTTCCAGGGGTACACGGGCAGCAGTGGTCTGGTCAGTGTAGTAGTAGTAGTAGAAAGAAGGGACTGCAGACAGGCTTCGAAGGCCTAACATAACAAAATTGGGCTGTTGGCAATTTAAAATTGGTTCCAGGGGTACACGGGCAGCAGTACAATGGTCAGTGGAGGCCTAGTGGAAGGAGGGACCGCAGACAGGCTTCGAAGGCCTAACATAACAAAAATAGGGGTGCAGGCAATTTAACATTGGTTCCAGGGGTACACGGGTAGCAGTGGTCTGGTCAGTGTAGTAGTAGTAGAAAGAAGGGACTGCAGACAGGCTTCGAAGGCCTAACATAACAAAATTGGGCTGTTGGCAATTTAAAATTGGTTCCAGGGGTACACGGGCAGCAGTACAATGGTCAGTGGAGGCCTAGTGGAAGGAGGGACCGCAGACAGGCTTCGAAGGCCTAACATAACAAAAATGTCAATACAATGGTATTGTCAGTGCCAGGCATTGAAGGATGTCAGCGCATAGACTAAACATTGGTGGAGCTGTGAGAGATAATTTTGCAAGTGGTAGAGCACTGTTTGAGCTGGGGGGGGGGGAACTGTCTTGTGGCCGGCGGTACAGGCCCAGGGCCCCTCATATTACAACGGTGTGTCTGACGTTGGGTGCGCACCACCACCGCCAGAGACACTTTATTGTACTATGAGGGACCCAGTGGCAGTGCCGTCGACCAAAAGCGGGCACAACCACCTTTTCAGAAAAAAAACAGCACTCTCACGGGTGCTGGCGCCAAGTGGCGATACCACGGCCCCGTGTGGGGAGTTTGGCCATTTAGGGAGGTGTAAACATGTCGTATGCTGGACAATCAGGTGCAGCAAGTTACGATATTGGAAAAATCATTCATAATAGTCCACAGGCAAGACCTTTTCATAGGAAAGCTAGGTGTCAGCCGGGCAAGGTGGGGCAAAAGATTTCGAAATCCAGTTGTGGTTCATTTTAATGAAGGTTAGATCATCTACATTTTGGGTAGCCAGACGAGTCCTTTTTTCTGTTAGTATTGAACCTGCAGCACTGAATACTCTTTCTGATAGGACACTAGCTGCCGGGCAAGCAAGCTCCTGCAATGCATATTCTGCCAATTCTGGCCAGGTGTCTAATTTGGATGCCCAGTAATCAAATGGGAATGACGGTTGAGGGAGAATATCGATAAGGGATGAAAAATAGTTTGTAACCATACTGGACAAATGTTGTCTCCTGTCACTTTGAATTGATGCTGCAGTACCTGTCCTGTCTGCGGTCATAGCAAAATCACTCCACAACCTGGTCAGAAAACCCCTCTGGCCAACGCCACTTCTGATTTCTGCCCCTCTAACACCTCTGGTCTGCTGGCCCCTGCAGCTCGTGTGAGAACGATCACGGGCGCTGTGTGCAGGGAATGCCAGAAGCAAACGGTCAACAAGAGTTGATTGTTTGGTTGCTAATATTAGTTCCAAGTTCTCATGTGGCATTATATTTTGCAATTTGCCTTTATAGCGAGGATCAAGGAGGCAGGCCAACCAGTAATCGTCATCGTTCATCATTTTAGTAATGCGTGTGTCCCTTTTGAGGATACGTAAGGCATAATCCGCCATGTGGGCCAAAGTTCCAGTTCTCAAATCTGCGGTTGTGCTTGGTTGAGGGGCAGTTTCAGGCAAATCCACGTCACTTGTGTCCCTCAAAAAACCAGAACCCGGCCTTGCCGCGCCAACAATTTCCAGTGGCCCCGGAAAAGCTTCCTCATTAAAAATATAATCATCCCCATCATCCTCCTCGTCCTCCTCCTCCTCTTCGCCCGCTACCTCGTCCTGTACACTGCCCTGGCCAGACAATGGCTGACTGTCATCAAGGCTTTCCTCTTCCTCAGCTGCAAACGCCTGATCCTTTATGTGCGTCAAACTTTGCATCAGCAGACGCATTAGGGGGATGCTCATGCTTATTATGGCGTTGTCTGCACTAACCAGCCGTGTGCATTCCTCAAAACACTGAAGGACTTGACACATGTCTTGAATCTTCGACCACTGCACACCTGACAACTCCATGTCTGCCATCCTACTGCCTGCCCGTGTATGTGTATCCTCCCACAAAAACATAACAGCCCGCCTCTGTTCGCACAGTCTCTGAAGCATGTGCAGTGTTGAGTTCCACCTTGTTGCAACGTCTATGATTAGGCGATGCTGGGGAAGGTTCAAAGAACGCTGATAGGTCTGCATACGGCTGGAGTGTACGGGCGAACGGCGGATATGTGAGCTAAGTCCACACACTTTGAGGAGCAGGTCGGATAACCCCGGATAACTTTTCAGGAAGCACTGCACCACCAGGTTTAAGGTGTGAGCCAGGCAAGGAATGTGTTTCAGTTGGGAAAGGGAGATGGCAGCCATGAAATTCCTTCCGTTATCACTCACTACCTTGCCTGCCTCAAGATCTACAGTGCCCAGCCACGACTGCATTTCTTTCTGCAAGAACTCGGACAGAACTTCCGCGGTGTGTCTGTTGTCGCCCAAACACTTCATAGGCAATACAGCCTGCTGACGTTTGCCAGTAGCTGCCCCATAATGGGAGACCTGGTGTGCAACAGTGGCAGCTGCGGATGGAGTGGTTGTGCGACTGCGGTCTGTGGACGAGCTCTTGCTTCTGCAGGAGGACGAGGAGGAGGAGGAGGGGGTGCGAACGGCTACAGCCAACTGTTTCCTAGACCGTGGGCTAGGCAGAACTGTCCCAAAATTGCTGTCCCCTGTGGACCCTGCATCCACAACATTCACCCAGTGTGCCGTGATGGACACGTAACGTCCCTGGCCATGCCTACTGGTCCATGCATCTGTTGTCAGGTGCACCTTTGTGCTCACAGATTGCCTGAGTGCATGGACGATGCGCTCTTTAACATGCTGGTGGAGGGCTGGGATGGCTTTTCTGGAAAAAAGTGTCGACTGGGTAGCTCGTAGCGTGGTACAGCGTAGTCCATCAGGGCTTTGAAAGCTTAGCTTTCAACTAACCGGTAGGGCATCATCTCTAACGAGATTAGTCTAGCTATGTGGGCGTTCAAACCCTGTGTACGCGGATGCGAGGCTAAGTATTTCCTTTTTCTAACCATAGTCTCATGTAGGGTGAGCTGGACTGGAGAGCTGGAGATCGTGGAACTAGCGGGGGTGCCGGTGGACATGGCAGACTGAGAGACGGTGGGAGATGGTATTGTTGCCGCCGGTGCCCTAGATGCAGTGTTTCCTACTACGAAACTGGTGATTCCCTGACCCTGACTACTTTGGCCTGGCAAAGAAACCTGCACAGATACTGCAGGTGGTGCGGAAAATGGTGGCCCTACACTGCCGGAAGGGATGTTGCGTTGATGACTAGCTTCATTGGCCGAGGGTGCTACAACCTTAAGGGACGTTTGGTAGTTAGTCCAAGCTTGCAAATGCATGGTGGTTAAATGTCTATGCATGCAACTTGTATTGAGACTTTTCAGATTCTGCCCTCTGCTTAAGGTAGTTGAACATTTTTGACAGATGACTTTGCGCTGATCAATTGGATGTTGTTTAAAAAAATGCCAGACTGCACTCTTTCTAGCATCGGATACCTTTTCAGGCATTGCAGACTGAGCTTTAACTGATTGGCCACGCTGTCCTCCAAAAGGTTTTGGCTTTGCCACGCGTTTTGGGCAAGATACGGACCCGGCAGATGGAACCTGTTGCGATGTTGATGCCTGCTGCGGCCCCTCCTCCTCCGCTTCAGAACTGCTGCCGCCTGCACCCTGTTCCCCCAATGGCTGCCAATCGGGGTCAAGAACTGGGTCATCTATTACCTCATCTTGTAGCTCGTGTGCAACTTCGTCTGTGTCACCGTGTCGGTCGGTGGTATAGCGTTCGTGATGGGGCAACATAGTCTCATCAGGGTCTGATTCTTGATCATTACCCTGCGAGGGCAATGTTGTGGTCTGAGTCAAAGGACCAGCATAGTAGTCTGGCTGTGGCTGTGCATCAGAGCACTCCATGTCAGATTCAACTTGTAATGGGCATGGACTGTTAACTGCTTCACTTTCTAAGCCAGGGACGGTATGTGTAAAGAGCTCCATGGAGTAACCCGTTGTGTTGCCTGCTGCATTCTTCTCTGTTGTTGTTTTTGCTGAAGAGGACAAGGAAGCGACTTGTCCCTGACCGTGAACATCCACTAACGACGCGCTGCTTTTACATTTACCAGTTTCACGAGAGGAGGCAAAAGAGCTAGAGGCTGAGTCAGGAAGATAAGCCAAAACGTACTCTTGCTGCTCCGGCTTTAAAAGCGGTTTTCCTACTCCCAGAAAAGGGAGCGTTCGAGGCCTTGTGTAGCCAGACGACGAACCTGGCTCCACAGCTCCAGACTTAGGTGCAATATTTTTTTTCCCACGACCACCTGATGCTCCACCACTACCACTACCCTCATTACCAGCTGACAATGAACGCCCCCGGCCACGACCTCTTCCACCAGACTTCCTCATTGTTTTAAAAACGTAACCAAACTAACGGTATTTGTTGCTGTCACACAACTTACACGGTGAGCTATAACTTCAGTATGATTTAGCTACCCCTTTACAGGTGGGTGAGACCACAACGAAAATCAGGCACAATGTTACACACTCTGTTTTTGGTGGCACCAAATGAGAGAGATGCCACACACGCAGGACTGTCACTGAAGCACAAATGTAAATATTAATCTCCCACTGTTTTTTTTTATTTTTATTTTTTTTTTCAGGGAGACTTTAGAAACAAAATAAAATAAAATGATTTTTTCAGGAAGAATTTAGAAACCAAATAAAATAAAATGATTTCTTCAGGGAGAATTTAGAAAACAAATAAAACAAAAAATAGGCTTTCTATGGCCCACTGAGTGAGAGATGACGCACACAGGAGTCAGGAGTGGCACACAAGCCCAGAGGCCAATATTTTTCTCCCAATGATTGATGTAGTGATTTTTTCAGGTAGATTTTGGAACCCAAATCAAGCAAAAAAAATAATAGGCTTTCTATGGCCCACAATTGGAGAGAGAGAGAGAGAGAGAGAGAGATGGCACACCCAGGAGTCAAGACTGGCACACAAGCAGAAAGGGCAATATTAATCTCCCACTGATTTTTTTTTTTTTTTCAGGGAGACTTTAGAAAAAAAAAATAATAGAATAAAATGATTTTTATAGGAAGAATTTAGAAACCAAACAAATTAAAATGATTTTTTCAGGGAGAATTTAGAAAACAAATAAAACAAAAAATAGGCTTTCTATGGCCCACTGAGTGAGAGATGACGCACACAGGAGTCAGGAGTGGCACACAAGCCCAGAGGCCAATATTTTTCTCCCAATGATTGATGTAGTGATTTTTTCAGGTAGATTTCGGAACCCAAATCAAGCAAAAAAAATTATAGGCTTTCTATGTCCCACAATTGGAGAGAGAGAGAGAGATGGCACACCCAGGAGTCAAGACTGGCACACAAGCAGAAAGGGCAATATTAATCTCCCACTGATTTTTTTTTTTTTTTCATGGAGACTTTAGAAAAAAAAA
Organism: Ranitomeya imitator; assembly: GCF_032444005.1. NCBI lineage: Eukaryota > Metazoa > Chordata > Amphibia > Anura > Dendrobatidae > Ranitomeya > Ranitomeya imitator. The sequence continues at coordinate 242,108,094 of NC_091282.1, forward strand.
TAATAGAATAAAATGATTTTTTCAGAAGAATTTAGAAACCAAATAAAATAAAATGATTTTTTCAGGGAGAATTTAGAAAACAAATAAAACAAAAAATAGGCTTTCTATGGCCCACTGAGTGAGAGATGACGCACACAGGAGTCAGGAGTGGCACACAAGCCCAGAGGCCAGTATTTTTCTCCCAATGATTGATGTAGTGATTTTTTCAGGTAGATTTTGGAACCCAAATCAAGCAAAAAAAATTATAGGCTTTCTATGGCCCACAATTGGAGAGAGAGAGAGAGATGGCACACCCAGGAATCAAGACTGGCACACAAGCAGAAAGGGCAATATTAATCTCCCACTGATTTTTTTTTTTTTTCAGGGAGACTTTAGAAAAAAAAAATAATAGAATAAAATGATTTTTTCAGGAAGAATTTAGAAACCAAATAAAATAAAATGATTTTTTCAGGGAGAATTTAGAAAACAAATAAAACCAAAAATAGGCTTTCTATGGCCCACTGAGTGAGAGATGACGCACACAGGAGTCAGGAGTGGCACACAAGCCCAGAGGCCAATATTTATCTCCCACTGATTGATTTATTGATTTTTTCAGGTAGAATTTAGAACCCAAATCAACCAAAAAAATAAATAGGCTTTCTATGGCTCACTATCTGAGAGAGAGAGATGGCACGCTTAGGACTGGCACACAAGCCCAAAGGCCAATATTAATCTCCCTTTTTTTTTTTTTTTTTTCAGGGAAAATTTATAAACCCAATAAAAAAAATAATAAATAGGCTTTCTATGGCCCACTATCTGAGAGAGAGAGATGGCACGCTTAGGACTGGCACACAAGCCCAAAGGCCAATATTAATCTCCCACCTTTTTTTTTTTTCAGGGAAAATTTATAAACCCAATAAAAAAAATAATAAATAGGCTTTCTATGGCCCACTATCTGAGAGAGAGAGATGGCACGCTTAGGACTGGCACACAAGCCCAAAGGCCAATATTAATCTCCCTTTTTTTTTTCAGGGAGAATTTATAAAACCAAAAAAAAATAAATAAATAGGCTTTCTATGGCCCACTATTTGTGAGAGAGATGGCACGCTTAGGACTGGCACACAAGCCCAAAGGCCAATATTAATCTCCCACTGATTGATTTATTTGATTTTTTCAGGTAGAATTTAGAACCCAAATAAAGCACAAAAAAAAAGGGTTTCTATGGCCCACTGAGTGAGTGATGATGCACACAGGAGTCAGGAGTGGCACACAAGCCCTGAGGCCAATATTTTTCTCCCACTGATTGATGTAGTGATTTTTTTCAGGTAGATTTTGGAACCCAAATCAAGCAAAAAAATAAATAGGCTTTCTATGGCCCACTGAGTGAGAGATGGCACAGACAGGGATGGCACTCTAGCAGAAATGCCAATCTTAATCTCCCACAAAAAAAAAAAAAGGAACTGTCCTTCAATTACTATCTCCCTGCAGTAATCTCAGCCAGGTATGGCAGGCAGCAATAAGGAGTGGACTGATGCACAAATTAAATAAAAGGTGTGGACAAACAAACAAGATAGCTGTGCAGAAAGGAAGGAACAAGAGGATTTGTGCTTTGAAAAAAGCAGTTGGTTTGCACAGCGGCGTACACACAGCAATGCAGCTATCAGGGAGCCTTCTAGGGCAGCCCAATGAGCTACAGCGCTGAGGGGAAAAGAAAAAATGTAGCTTCCACTGTCCCTGCACACCGAAGGTGGTGTTGGACAGTGCAAATCGCTACAGCACAAGCGGTTTGGTGGTTAATGGACCCTGCCTAACGCTATCCCTGCTTCTGACGAAGCGGCAGCAACCTCTCCCTAAGCTCAGATCAGCAGCAGTAAGATGGCGGTCGGCGGGAACGCCCCTTTATAGCCCCTGTGACGCCGCAGACAGCAAGCCAATCACTGCAATGCCCTTCTCTAAGATGGTGGGGACCAGGAACTATGTCATCACGCTGCCCACACTCTGCGTTTACCTTCATTGGCTGAGAAATGGCGCTTTTCGCGTCATTGAAACGCGACTTTGGCGCGAAAGTCTCGTACCGCATGGCCAACCCCGCACAGGGGTCGGATCGGGTTTCATGAAACCCGACTTTGCCAAAAGTCGGCGACTTTTGAAAATGAACAACCCGTTTCGCTCAACCCTAGTTATCACACTTAAATGTTTCAGTTCGCCAAATAAATTTTAATATTAGACAAAGATAACACAAGTAAACACAAAATAAAGTTTTTAAGTGAAGGTCTTTATTATTAAGGGAAAAAGAAATCCAAACCTAGAGGGCCCTAGGTGAAAAACTGACGGCCCCTTAACCTAATAACTGGTTAGGCAACCATAAGCAGCAATAATTGAAACCAAGCATTTGCGGTAACGGCAATGAGTCTTTTACAACGCTCTGGAGGAATTTTGTCCCACTAATCTTTGCAGAATTGTTGTAATTCAGCCACATTGGAGATTTTCTAAGCATGAGCCGCCTTTTTAAGGTCATGCCACATCATCTCAATTGGATTAAGGTCCGGACTTTGACTAAGCCACTCCAAAGTGTTAATTTTGTTTTTCTTAAGTCATTCAGGGTAGATTTGCTGGTGTGTTTCGTATCAATGTCCTGCTGCTTAACCCAAAGTGTGCTTCAGCTTGAGGTCACAAGCAGATGGCCAGACATTCTCCTTCAGGATTTTTTGGTAGACAGCAGAATTCATGGTTCCATTTACCACAGCAAGTCTTCCAGGTCTTGAAGCATCAAAACAGTCCCAGACCATAACCCTGCCAAAAAACATATTTTACTGTTGGTATGATGTTCCTTTTCTGAAATGCTGTGTTACTTCTAATCCAGATGTAATCCGACATACACCTTCCAAAAAGTTCAACTTTTGTCTCGTCAGTCCACAGAATATTCTTCCAAAAGTCTTGGGGATCATCAAGATGTTTTCTGGCAAATCTCAGACAACCCTTTATGTTCTTATTGTCCAGCCGTCGTTTTTGTCTTGGAACTCTGCTATGCAAGCCATTTTTGCCCAGTCTTATGGGGAAGTCATGAACACTGACCTTAACTGAGGCAAGTGAAGCCTTAATTTCTTTGGATGTTGTTGTGGGGTCTTTTGTGACCTCATGGGTGAGTCATTGCTGCACTCTTGGCGTAATTTTGGTCAGCAGGCCACTCCTGGGAAGGTTCACCACTGTTCCATGTTTTCACCATTTGTGGATTATAGCTCTCACTGTGGTTTGCTGAAGTCCCAAAGCTTTAGAAATGGCTTTATAACCTTTTTCAGATGGAAAAATCTCAAGTAGTTTGTTTCTCATTTGTTCCAAAATGTCTTGATGTCTAGCTTTTTAGGATCTTTTGGTCTACTTCACTTTGTCAGGCAGGTCCTATTGAAGTAACCGTGTGATAGTGTGATTGAGAACAGAGGTGTCAGTAATCAAGCCTGAGTGTGGCTAGGGAATTAAACCACAGATACAACATACATTAAGAGGGGGGGCACTTTTTCACATAGTGCCCTGTAGGTTTGGCTTTATTTTTCCCTTAATAATAAAGACCTTCATTTAAATACTGCATTTTGTGTTTACTTGTGTTATCTTTGTCTAATATTTAAATTTTGGGGTGATCTGGAACATTTAAGTGTGACAAACATACAAAAGAATAGGAAATCAGGAAGGGGGAAAAAGACTTTTTTAGACTGACTGCAGACTTATAGCCTAAAGGTACTGTCACACTAGACGATATCGCTAGCGATCCGTGACGTTGCAGCGTCCTCGCTAGCGATATCGTCCAGTGTGACAGGCAGCAGCGATCAGGCCCCTGCTGGGAGATCGCTGGTCGGGGAAGAAAGTCCAGAACTTTATTTCGTCGCTGGACTCCCCGCAGACATCGCTGAATCGGTGTGTGTGACACCGATTCAGCGATGTCTTTGCTGGTAACCAGGGTAAACATCGGGTAACTAAGCGCAGGGCCGCGCTTAGTAACCCGATGTTTACCCTGGTTACCAGCGTAAAAAAACAAACAGTACATACTTACATTCAGCTGTCTGTCCCTTGCCGTCTGGTTCCTGCACTGACTGCTGGCCGTAAAGTGAAAGCAGAGCACAGCCACAGCGGTGAGTCACCGCTGTGTGACTCACCGCTGTGCTGTGCTTTCACTTTCACTTTACGGCCAGCAGTCAGTGCAGGAACCAGACGGCAAGGGACAGACAGCTGAATGTAAGTATGTACTGTTTGTTTTTTACGCTTGTAACCAGGGTAAACATCGGGTTACTAAGCGCGGCCCTGCGCTTAGTTACCCGATGTTTACCCTGGTTACCGGGGACCTCGGGATCGTTGGTCGCTGGAGAGCTGTCTGTGTGACAGCTCTCCAGCGACCAAACAGCGACGCTGCAGCGATCCGGATCGTTGTCGGTATCGCTGCAGCGTCGCTAAGTGTGACGGTACCTTAAGGCTAGATAATCCCTTTAATGAGTGAAGTCACAATTGGGGTTGTCACCCTTTCTGGATTACATGTCGTATAATCAACCTACTCTCTGGGCTCCATGTAATATAATGTTCCCCTCTCTGTCACCCATGTAGAAGAATGTCTACCTCTTTGGCCCCATGTAGTACTTTTTGCATGAATTGGTCCCCATTTAGTTAATGTTCCTCTCTCTGGACCTCATTTTGTATAATGTCTCTCTCTAGCCCCATATAGTATAACTAGATGGTGGCCCTATTCTAACGCATCGGGTATTCTAGAATATGTATGTAGTTTATTTATGAAGTTTTCAGAATAATGCAATTTATACACAGGAATCAGCCGGCCAGCCGTGACCAATTAGCGAAGCGTGGTTCAAATTCTGGGCCAATTCACGGCCGGACTGTGCCTGTCGCTGATTGTTCATGGCCGGGCGTGACCAATCAGTGAAGCCAGGGCCGGCTCCAGGTTTTTGAGGGCCCGGGCGAAAGAAGTCTCAGTGTGCCCCCCTCTTTAACACATACCACGATTCATGATGCACAGATACAGCAGAGAAATATAGCACAGCCAAGTAGCGTATAACACAGCCCACGTAGTACATAACACAGTCCATGTAGTATATAACACAGCCATGTAGTATATAGGACAGCCACATAGTATATAACACAGCCAGGTAGTATATAACACAGCCACGTAGTATATAGCACAGCCACATAGTATATTGCCCAGCCACGTAGTATATAGCACAGCCCACGTAGTATATTGCCCAGCCACATAGTATATTGCCCAGCCGCGTAGTATATTGCCCAGCCACGTAGTATATTGCCAAGCCACGTAGTATCTAGCACAGACACATAGTATATTGCCCAGCCATGTAGTATATAGCACAGACACGTAGTATATAGCACAGACACTTAGTATATTGCCCAGTCACGTAGTATATTGCCCAACCACATAGCTTATAGCACAGACACGTAGTATATAGCACAGACAAGTAGTATATAGCACAGACACGTAGTATATTGCCCAGCCACGTAATATATTGCACAGCCATGTAGTATATTGCACAGCCACGTAATATATACCACAGCCACGTAGTATATAGCACAGCCCATATAGTATATAGCACAGAGATGTAGTATATAACACAGCCCACGCAGTATCTAACACAGCCCACATAGTATATAGCAATGTGGGCACCATATCCGTGTTTAAAAAGGAATTAAAATAAAAGTTATATACTCACCCTCCATCGGCCCCCCGGATCCAGCCAAGGCGTTTACCGATGCTCCTCGCGACGCTCCGATCCCAAGAGTGCATTGGGGTCTCGCGAGATGATGACTGCTACGTCATCATCTCGCGAGACCGCAATGCATGGACCGGTCACCGGAGCGTTGGAAAGGCCTTGGCTGGATCCGGGGGCCCACGGAAGGTGAGCATACAATGATTTTTTATTTTTTTATTATTTTTAACATTATATCTTTTTTACTATTGATGCCACATAGGCAGCATCAATAGTAAAAAGTTGGTCACACAGGGTTAATAGCAACTTTAACGGAGTGCGTTACAACGCGGCATACCGCGGTCCATTAACGCTGCCATTAACCCTGTGTGAGCGCTGACTGGGGGGGGAGTATGGAGCTGGCACTGATGGCAGGAGAGTAGGGAGCTGCCATTTTGCCACCGGACTGTGCCCGTCGCTGATTGGTCGTGGCCGTTTTGCCACGTCCAATCAGCGACTTGGGATTTCCGTGACAGACAGACAGACAGAAGGACAGACAGAAAGACGGAAGTAACCCTTAGACAATTATACAGTAGATAACGTGACAATTTTTGGCCCTCAGGTAGTAAAATGTCCTCCTTTGGGGACCCTATTTAATACATTGTCCTCTTCTCACCATACTTCTCGGGTCCCTATTTTGTATAATGTCTCTCACACTGGTCCCTATTTTGTGTAATTACCCATTCTTGGCCCCCATTTTGTATAATGTCCCCCTCTGTAGCATTTTAGGAAATTATAAAAAATAAACCCTATTGTATTCTCCTATCCCCTCTTCTACAACTATAGGCCTACTCTTCCTGCCCCATTGTACTTTGCAAGAGGCACAATACAGTGACATCAGACCTATCAGAGGCTGGTAGCATGTGCGGCTATTCCGAGGCTGGGAGCCGGTAGTTCTCTGCTCTTATCAACTGTAAGTGTATCTGAAGATTTACATTCAGTTGAAGCTAGAGGTGGCTCCAGCCTGGCGCCCTCCACCCCTGGCCTGGCCCGATTGTGGTCATTATGCCCTGGTGGACCAGTCTAAGCCTGTGTACATCTCCTGAATTGTTACTCTACTGAAGGACTTGAGTACATTTCTAGCGCAATTTATCCCACTTTAGTGGTGCAAATTATCATGAATTAGTCTGGAGTGTTTGGTTTTGCCCTGTCCCACCCCAGCTCCACCCACGTTTCAAAAGTGACTATTTTATGACATTTCAAGGTGTTTAATATCTGAATTCTGGCAAAAACACCTTGGTGTATTGGTTCAATAGTCCATTTTATAAAAACTGTTTAGTGTTTCTGCTGCAGTCTCTTCGGTAAGGAAAGCAGAAGCCTTGGTATAATGACTGTCTCAGCGTATTTGTCCCATTTGCTTGAATACTTAACATGATTAATGTGCATTATTGTCCAATGCTATGAAGGAGAGGAGTAGAGTGGAATGCATTTGAACATAAAGAGGGGGAAGGGGGATAGAGTGGAATGCAGCTGAACATTTCCATTCAGTTTCTGAGGCGGAGAACCAGGAACATTAACACAGTAAAAGTCAGTGACAGACTCCAACTGTGCCACAATACAATTGTCTGGCTGCAGAATAACAATTTGTAAATAAACAGCCATTTAGGGATGGATCACAGGTGTCAACAGACCTTAAAGAGAATCTGTCACTAGGTTTTTGCTACCCCATCTGAGAGCCGCATGGTGTAGAGCCGAGACTCTGATTCCAATGATGGATCACTTACTGAGCTGCTTGCTCTCATTTTGATAAAATTATTATTTTATCTGCTGTATATCTATCAGTTCTCTGAATTCTTAGCTCTGTATAACCCCATTGTAATGCTGCTGCAGTGCAGTATAATGCAACCTCCACCAGGGGATGCTGGTGAGGGAAGAGAGGTTACAGGCACAGCGTAACAGCACTGAGCAGCAGCAACAGCACCACCAAGTGTCAAAAGAGTGGTCAGACGGGCCGAGTCAGAAACAGTCAGGACAAGAAGAACCAGAGGTCACAGCAATACACGTGGTCAAATACAAGCCAGAAGCCAGAGCCAGATAGGAGCAGAGATAACAGAGACGAGAGACAGTCAAGCAGGTCAGAGGACAAGCCGGGTCACATACCAATAGGTCCAAGCACAGGGAGCGAACACTAAGACAAGCGGGAGGCAGGAAAGGGAAGTCATGGGAACAGAGTAAATGGGCAAAGGACAAAAACACAGAATCAAGGGGTCAGCTGCTCTAGCCTGGGAGCATGAACTATCACTGACATTGGTCTGCAGGCCACAGCAGACTAAAATAGCCATACCGAACCCAAAATGAGGCAGAAAAGCTTAACCCCCGCATGACCAGACCAGGGAGAAAACAACAAGAAACAAACCCTGCCCCGGATCATGACACCCATTCTTACCACTGATTGACAGATTTCTATGTACACTGCATAGGCACGAAGCTGCTAATCAGTGGTGGTTGCGGGAGTTATATAGCATTCATGAATTATGGAGGACTACATGACAACAGGTTTACTAGTCATCTAGTAATAATCTCCTATTGATAAAATAGTGATTTTATCAAATCTACAGCAAGTGGTCCAGTAAGTTATACATCACTGGAATCCGGGTATCTGCCCCTTCATCACGCTGCTCTCAAATTAGGTGGTAAAAACCTAGGGACAGATTCCCTTTAAAGAGCAGATTGAAAATGCTACTGACCTTTAGAACTCTTAGCACCTGCTATAGCTACACACATGGGACCAAGCCACCACAGAACACTATTAGTCTTTATTGATAATATGACCCAGGAAAGTAAACATGGCCATGATATGTAGAATAAAAGAAACCTTATGGCACTTTTGAAGGCCATGTAGGAAGCACATTTAGTCAGCCATATAGTGAGTCTGCTAGTTTTACTGTCAAAGAGCATTTCAAAGATGTTTTATTGGGGCCTAACATCTTCATTTGTCTGAATATTTTAGGACTCTCGCAATCAGTATTCATTACAGTGATTTCTGTTTTCATCTCTTTCGCCTTGGTGCTTTACACATCCATAAAGATCCCTGTGACCTAATACTAATAACTAGTGAAGGGTTTTGGGAGGTCTCGGATGAGAAAGAATTGAAGCTACTGTAGCCTTTGTTCTTCATTTATTAAAGCTATATTCAGGAGTTTTTTAATTCCCATAGCATAACTTTGGCTATCAGTGCTATCTAATTGCTGGGGAGTTTTGCCATGATTATTAACAATGCGTACCCCGTGGACTGGAGAGTGGCTGGAAGCCCCACCACCTCTCACAGGGTGTCCTATAAGTTTCCCAGGGAAACTGGTGCTAAGTAGTGATGGATGAACCCCCCAAACTTCGGGATCAGCGGGTTCGCCCTAGTGTTTTGTAAAGTTCGGGGCCACAGATGAAACGAACTTGCGTCCGAACCCCGAACTTGGACTTTACATATATGGGATGGGGAGGGGGAGATGTAAAAAAAGCAGAAAACGAATAATAAACATTATAATTATACATACCTGTCCAGTAACGCGTCCTCCCGTCCCGCTGGCTCTCGGCCGCATCTGCTTCCGGGGTCGCTCATTAACTCCTGGCAGTATTCACTGCACTCGGCAGTCTTCGGCTTTTTCCGGCAGTGTTTGTACAGTGACATCACCACACGAACACTGCCGGAAAAGGCTGAAGACTGCCGAGTGCAGTGAATACCGACAGAAGGTAATGTCGGCCCCAGAAGCAGGTGCGGCCGGGAGACAGTGGGATGGGAGGACGCGTCGCTGGACAGGTAAGTATAATTATAATGTTTATTATTCATTTTCTGCTTTTTTTTTACAGCCCCGAACTGGACGCGAACTGTAACAGGGGTTTCCCATAGAACCCTTTACAGTTTGGGTTCACCCATCCCTAGTGCTAAATAATTCATAGACAACCTGCTTCTGTCTCAGGGTTTGTATGTAACAGAGGAACATGCATTTCTACTATCTATTAAAAGTCATCCATCAAAACAAACTATTGAAAAAGTAAGTTAAAATGAAAAACTAAAATCTTGGGGAAGTGGTTGATTTCATTCACCAGCCCCTGGATATTTAGGGAACACATCTATTAGCTGAAGTGAAAATAAAAAAAAACAAGGTGGCAAAATGAACTTATTCAATGTTCTAATTCGATAAGTTCATTTGCTGCATTTAGGCACTTGCTCTATGATTTTTCCAGATATACCTGTGTAATTTCATGTATTACAATAAAGAGATGTACGACTAGTGGTGACTGACCATGTGGTCGCTATTAGAGGTGAGCGGTGTTCGAGTCAAACTGTTCGGCAATTTCAAATTCGAGCTGTTTTGGGCGGTGTTCGAGTTGTTCGTCGAACTCGAACAATTTGCTTAAAATTTGTTTATCATTATTAATAGACTGTTTCAGTGTATAGTGGACGGGGGGGACGGGGGATAGATCTGTGTAGAAATAATGCCGATCTCCTTTTTTTTTTCTGTCCCGCATTTACAGTGGGGCGGTGCAGTCTCTCAGCCTATCAGCAGTGCACACACACACAGCAATGTGCATGTGATGCACACAAGCAAGGGCATGTGTCATTGGCTGTGTATGTCCTTGCCCTATAAGAACCAGCCATTTTTCCCGTCACCACCATTTCCTCACTGCTGCAGCTTGGTCTTAGATGGCACCGCTGCTGCTGTGGGCGCTATACAGTCAAAGAGTCTTTTTTTGCGAGCGAATTTTCTGAGAGGTAGGTTTAGGGAGTCGGGACTAGTTGTACTATCAGCCCTTTTCAGGGTAGGTTACAGCAGTTCATAGCACTTTTTGCCAGGCAGGTCTGTGCCAGTGCTGTGCAAGTGTTTTTCATAGCATTTGGTGTAATCTAGCTCAGCCAATCCTTTTGGGCTGATAGCATTGTCTGGTAGTCATTTGAGTAGCCTGCCTGTGAAGCTAGGTACATCACCTGTGTATCTAAATTTTTACTGCATCGAACCTAGGAAATCGTTTTGGGCTTAGTAGCAATGTCTGCACTTCAGTGGAGTAGCCCGCCTGTGAAGCTAGCTACACCGCCTGTGTATCTAAATTTTTACTGCATCGAACCCAGTAAATTGTTTTGGGCTTAGGAGCAGTGTTTGCACGTCAGCGGAGAAGCCCGCCTGTGAAGCTAGCTACACCGCCTGTGTATCTAAATTTTTACTGCATTTAACTCAGTAAATAGTTTTGGGCCTAAGAGCAGTGTCTGCACGTCAGCAGAGTAGCCCGCCTGTGAAGCTAACTACACCGCCTGTGTATCTAAATTTTTGCTGCATCTAACCCAGTAAACAGTTTTGGGCCTAGGAGCAGTGTCTGCACGTAAGCGGAGAAGCCCGCCTGTGAAGCTAACTACACCGCCTGTGTATCTAAATTTTTACTGCATCTAACTCAGTAAATAGTTTGGGGCCTAGGAGCAGTGTCTGCACGTCAGCGGAGTAGCCCGCCTGTGAAGCTAACTACACTGCCTGTGTATCTAAATTTTTACTGCATCTAACCCAGTAAATAGTTTTGGGCCTAGGAGCAGTGTCTGCACGTCAGCAGAGTAGCCCGCCTGTGAAGCTAGCTACACCACCTGTGTATCTAAATTTTTACTGCATCTAACCCAGTAAATTGTTTTGGGCCTAGGAGCAGTGTCTGCATGTCAGCGGAGTAGCCCGCCTGTGAAGCTAACTACTCCGCCAGGGGAACCTAAATTTTTACTGCATCTAACGCTCGGTAAGGGCAGGAAGAGGTTGGCTCTGAGGACGATGGGTGTGAGAACACACAGGATGATGATGGCGAGGTTGGAGACCCCACTTAGGCTACGTTCACACTAGCGTTGTGCGCCGCTGCGTCGGCGACACGACGCACAACGCACCGAAAAACGCGTGCAAACGCACGCAAAAACGCTGCGTTTTTCGACGCGTGCGTCGCTTTTTGACGAAAATCGGACGCAAGAAAAATGCAACTTGTTGCGTTTTCTTGGTCCGACGCTAGCGTCAAAAAAGACGCACGTGTCGGAAAACGCAACAAGCAAAAACGCATGCGTCCCCCATGTTAAACATAGGGGCGCATGACGCGTGCGTCGCTGCTCCGTCGCCCGACGCTAGCGCGACGCACACTAGCCGAACGCTAGTGTGAACGTAGCCTTACTGTCAACCCACAGTCTGCCAGTCCATGAGGTCAGCAGAGAAGGTGGAGGAGGATGCTTGTGATGAATCTAATGACGAGGTTAGGTTGCACCTTCTTGGACAGAGACGGAGTACTGGAAGCACATCAACAACTGCATCCTCAACCCCAACTGTGCCTCTGAGCAGAAGTCATGGTGGCTCTTCAGATTGCATGGGCTCTAAGCCTTGCATAGCCTGGGCATTTTTTGAGATCACAAAGGATGACCCAACTCATGTTGTCTGTAAGATTTGTCAACAAAATCTCAGTAGAGGCCAAAAAATGACTAGTTTGAGTACTTCATACATGAACCATCACATGGATATGAGGCATAAGTTGTAGTGGGAAGCTCACTGTGCTACAATGCGACCTAGTGGGCCGGGTCAACCACCGTCTGCCCCATCAAGTGCATCCACGTCCTCTTCGACTGTGGGGACAGCAGTCGCACATGGTTTTGGATGCAGACCTTCCACCTCTTTACCCGCAAGGCGTCTGGCATTGGAGGCTAGGGGAGAGGGATTACCGAGGGCGCATAGTAGCAGCCAAACTGTTGAGGAAGGTGCAGGAGGTGAGGAAGAAGTGGGGGACTAACTGGTGCTGGGCATGGAAGACTCATCAGATGAGGGAGACCTTAATCAAATTTCTGTTGTGCGAGGTTGGGGGGAGAGAGCAGAGGAAGGAAGTATGATTCTCACCTCGTCGCCACCAAGACATCAAGGACGTGGTCCTCCTGGATGCGCAAGACACATGAGTGCTTTCTTCTTCAGAATCCGAAGTAATGCCAACTATTGGGTTGCCACACTCTTAGATCCCCGGTATAAAAGTAAATTTGCAAAATAATTCCTTTCATAGAAAGGGATTCATGCATGCTGGAGTATCAGCAGAGACTGTTACAGAATCTTACATCTGCTTTTCCACAAAACACCAGTGGTGCACGTAGTGAATCTCTGAGTTCTAACTTGCCAACAATGGGACTATCGAGTCATCACTCAAACCGTAACAGTAACATCGTATCTGGTGGTAACAGCAATTTTTTCCAATCGCTTCAAGATTTTTTTAGACCATCCTGTGCAAGGCCATATGAGACAAGAAGTCTGACACATAGCCAACACCTAGAGAGGATGGTACAGGAGTATCTCTAAGTTAACATCGATGCCATGACTGTGGAACTGGACCCTTGCTGAATTTGGGCTTCCAATTTTAAAAAATGGCCTGAACTCTCCACTCACGCCTTGAAGATCTTGTCGTGCCCCGCAGCCAGCGTTCTCTCTGAACTTGTGTTCAGCGCTGCTGGTGGTGTGCTGACAGATAAGCGCACGCAGCTGTCCAGTGACAATGTAGACAGACTATTGTTCATCAAGATGAACAAATCCTGGATCTGCAAGGACTTTTCTACCCCTGTGTCATCCTGAGGAGACTAAAAGCTTGATGATTTTTGAAAATCACCTCACCAACCGTTTTTTTTGGAAAAAATGGGGATTCTTTATGGAATCCCCTTGCTGTGTTTTACATGATGTTGCCATCGTCAATTCCAGGTGGGTGGGGTCGTCTGCAGAGTTGTTTACTCATACTTTGGCCTAGGATTCAGAGGTCTGCTCCAAAGCTTCAGTGTCTGCTAGTCAGCAGAGTAGCCCACCCATGAAGCAAGCTACACCGTCTGTTTATCTAAGTACTAATTTTTAACTGCATCTATCCCAGAAAATACTTTTGGGCCTAGTAGCATTTTGTGCTATTCAGCAGAGTACCCCACCCCATGAAGCAAGCTACACCGCCTGTTTACCTAAATACTATTTTTTAACGGCATCTAGCCCAGGAAATCCTTCTGGGCCTAGTAGCATTTTGTGCTACTCAGCAGAGTACCCCACCCATGAAGCAAGCTACACTGCCTGTTTATCTAAGTACTAATATTTAACTGCATCTAGCCCAAGCAATACTTTGGGCCTAGTAGCAATTTCTGCTACTCAGCAGAGTACCCCACCCATGAAGCAAGCTACACCACCTGTTTATCTAATTACTAATATTTAACTGCATCTAGCCCAGGAAATCCTTTTGGGCCTAGTAGCATTTTGTGCTACTTAGCAGAGTACACCACCCATGAAGCAAGCTACACCGCCTGTTTATCCATGTACTAATTTTTAACTGCATCTAGCCCAGGAAATCCTTTTGGGCCTAGTAAAATTTTGTGCTACTCAGCAGAGTACCCCACCCATGAAGCAAGCAAAACCGCCTGTTTACCTAAGTACTATTTTTTAACTGCATCTAGCCCAGGAAATCCTTTTGGGCCTAGTAGAATTCTGTGCTACTCAGTAGAGTACCCCACCCATGAAGCAAGCAAAACTGCCTGTTTACCTAAGTACTATTTTTTAACTACATCTAGCCCAGGCAATACTTTGGGCCTAGTAGCAATTTCTGCTACTGAGCAAAGTACCCCACCCATTAAGCAAGCTACACCGCCTTCTTCCTTTCTCAATCTAACCCCTCAGCTCTGGGGTGTCCGCTCTCCCTCCAGCTCTCTCCTTCTCACAGGTGGACTACCGCATGTATTCACACTGTGGCGAATCTTTTGGGCCCAGGCATAAGAAGTCATAGTTACATAGTTATAGTTGCATAGTTATTAAGGTTGAAGGAAGACTATAAGTCCATCTAGGTAATGGATAATATGTGTCCCCTTAGAAACATCCAGGACGACCCATTCGAGGAAGCAACTAAATGCCTCAAATAGTGAGCAGGATATGGAGCACCCCATGGGCAAACAGCGATCTATATAGTATGCTCCTTCACAGAAGCAGCCCAATGGGAGGACACTATTCGGAGGCACAGGTAGTAACCGGAACACCCCCTCAATGTCTGTTTTGGCCATTAGGGTGCCCCTTTCCAACTTCGATGTCGATGTTCCGCGTCGATGTTGTCGTTTACTAACCTGCCCCTTGGATATGACAAATGGTGGATTAGTCTGAATGTATTGGGTTCCTTTTTTGGCACGACTCCCAACTGGGATACCCCTACGTCTTCTAAGGAAAGTGTTCTGAATGGACCCGCCGCCATTCTACCTAAAGATATTTTTAAAAAAAAAAAATTGTCACGAGGTCTGGGTGTTAGTAGGGTGATTTTAGATTTTTACTCCAGCCTTTCTTGATTTTAGAAAAGCATGACATGCCTATATCTGTGTCTCCTCCTCCTTTTAAGGTACCTTCACACTCAGCGACGCTGCAGCGATACTGACAACGATGTCGATCGCTGCAACGTCGCTGTTTGGTCGCTGGAGAGCTGTCACACAGACAGCTCTCCAGCGACCAACGATCCCGAAGTCCCCTGGTAACCAGGGTAAACATTGGGTTACTAAGCGCAGGGCCGCGCTTAGTAACCCGATGTTTACCCTGGTTACCAGCGTAAAAGTAAAAAAAAAAAAACACTACATACTTACCTTCCGTGTCTGTCCCCGGCGCTGTGCTTTCCTGCACTGACTGTGAGCACAGCGGCCGGAAAGCAGAGCGGTGACATCACCGCTCTGCTTTCCAGCTGGCCGGCGCTCACAGCCAGTGCTGAGAAGCACAGCGCCGGGGACAGACACGGAAGGTAAGTATGTAGTGTTTTTTTTTTTTACTTTTACGCTGGTAACCAGGGCCCTGCGCTTAGTAACCCGATGTTTACCCTGGTTACCAGCGAAGACATCGCTGAATCGGCGTCACACACGCCGATTCAGCGATGTCTGCAGGAAGTCCAGCGACGAAATAAAGTTCTGGACTTTCTGCAGCGACCAACGACATCACAGCAGGATCCTGATCGCTGCTGCGTGTCTCACTGAACGATATCGCTAGCCAGGACGCTAGCGATATCGTTCAGTGTGAAGGTACCTTTACTCCTCCACCTCTGTTCTTTTGGCATGACTATATGTAGTTGTGACTTTTCCATGTGTTTGTGGTGTCTTCTGAGCAATTTGTCAGCTTTTGGACACCTTTTAAGGTGTTTTCTATGTGTTTTCTACTGTATGTGTTTTCTATGTGTTTGTATGTGTTTATGCTTGCCTGCCATTGGTTTCAATGGACTTCGACGGTGTTCCTCGAACGTTCAATGAACATTCGTTGAACACGCCCCAATTCGACGAACCAAACTTGAACACTAGGGGGGGTGGCTCAACACTAGTCGCTATGTGGTCTGTGAGTTGGATAGGCCAATTTTAAGTGGCTAATCTCCATTCTCTTTGTGGCCATCATCTTGGTTTCAGCAGTAAATGCATCCTCATCATAGTTGAACCGAATAGTGGAGGAGGGAGCCATCAGCTCTCTGTTCCACCATTCAGCCTATGCACCTAACTCTCACTGCAGCAGGTGCAATAACATCACTAGATTACACCTGAGTAGTGTATCAGAGTAACGGCACTAGGTGAGTCATTTATTTTTATTTTTTATTCTGTCAGTTAGTACTTGCAAAGGGCACTGTAGGAGTCTCAGAATGTGTGAAGGCATCATAATGTGAACGGGTGTCTGTGGAGGCATCATACTTTGGGGGTAATTGTCAAGCCATCTAATGTGTGTGAAGAAACGGTGTGGGCCTAAAACTGTGTGGGAACACTCTGAGGTATCATAATGTGTTGGGGCATCATACTATGCTGGGTCATTGTCGACTGATCATAATGTGCATAAGGGGAAGTACTGTATGGGCAAATCCTGTAGGGGAATTCACTCTGGGGGTATCATACTTTGTGGATGGAACATGTTTGTAGCATCAAACTGTATGGAGTAGCGTCACACTGTATGCGGACAGCGAAAAGGATATTTCAGTGACTGAGAACACAAAAAAAGCTCCTGTAGGGCCCTATATCTCTGTATGTGACCCAATATACTGTATGTAGCTCTACATGTCTTTAAATGTTGAGAGATATACCCTTCAGTTACATGCTCTTCTGTGCATCTATGCACCTTGTCCCACCTAATCTAGAGATTATTTTTT
Organism: Ranitomeya imitator; assembly: GCF_032444005.1. Taxonomy (NCBI): domain Eukaryota; kingdom Metazoa; phylum Chordata; class Amphibia; order Anura; family Dendrobatidae; genus Ranitomeya; species Ranitomeya imitator. Next base: position 242,124,917 of record NC_091282.1, read on the forward strand.
TTGGGGGGGGACCAATTCAGACTTTTACCATGAAGCCTCGTGATATCTACATCCTTTTAACAATGAATAACCTTAGTAACTAATATAGTTAAATAATAACTTGGCTTAGTTGTTACCAGGTGAAGTAGCAAAATAATCTATTTTTCAAAGAAGACATATGATTTTTTTTTTAGATGAAGTGGTTGTTTGCACAGTACATGTAATGTATTTATGCTTATTTTACTAAAAAAATTAAGTAAACTAAATAATATGCCAACAGCATACACTATACAGCTTTTCAGTATCTACTTATATGGAATCATCAGCAAGATCAACCCCTCTCAAATGTTTATATGGGATTTTAGGTCAGTGGAAGATAGAGTTGAGTCAATTGATTCACTATGAATTGAGTTTGAGTTAAATTTCCTGAAATGTTCATTTCCTGGCATTTTGGAACAATTGCTATTTTCTTTGTGCAGATAGAAAAAGAAATTACCTAGCTCCATTTCACACAATGCTAAAGGTTGCGTCAGACAGAAAGTGGACTTCTTGACTTGTTGTGATACATACAAGCCATATACAGATATTCTGTTGCATTTCTTTTGCCCTTTTTTATTTCATTTTGGGGGGGATGGAGGGGGTTTCCAAGATTAAAGAAAAGTATCCCCAATGGGTAAATATATAATCTTTCAGGTTCAGAAAGAAAAGACACTAAAGACTATATATAAGACAGGTTGCATAAAGGGTTTATCAGACCTTCCATGTCACCTGTACCCACAGGTTGATTTTTTCTTGTTAAAAAATATTGGTGGTCTAACCATGTATTGACTAATGGGAACTTAAAATTATTGTAAAGAATTAATATCCCTTACCACTCATTCCTGATGTACAGTATATAACCAGTTGTTGGTTCGTCAATCTTGATCTCAAGGATGTATATAACATGATCAGTATCAGACAAGGCGATGACTGGAAGACAGCATTTAACACACCCGAGGATCGCTATGAGTATTTTTTATGCCTTTTCAGCAAAGTAATTCTCCAGCTTTTTTTTATTTTGTTAATGACATTGTCAGAGAAATAAGTGGTTAGTATGCGGTTGTCTGTATAGATAACATCTTGGTTAATTCAACTGATTATTAGTCACACATCCGACATGTGCACACTATTGCAAAGACTCAGATGATTCTTTAACTGAAGCTTCAAAAATGTGTTTTTCAGGTTCAAAAAATAAACTTCCGGGGGCATATTTTGTGCACTGAAAGTTTCTGAATGAACCCCTCAAAGATTCAACCTATTAAGGAGTGATTGGAACCCAAGCATCTGAATGCCGTACATTTATTAAACATGTTTCTAACATTGCCAAACCACAGACTGACTGTGGTTAAATGGAGCCTGGGGAAATCCAAACCTTCACTGAATTAAAAAAAAACAAAACATATTTCTCACCTGACTATGCACTGGTCTTGTCGGGCCTAGGATGTTTCATGGTGGAGGTAGATGTCTCATATATAGGAGTTGGAGTAGTGTTTTCACATTTCTCACTCAATCATATCTGTGTCCCTCAAAACACTTTCATCAAAAACAATTATGATTTCAGTTATCATAAATTGTTTACAATCAACAAGTGGACCTTCAAGGAATGTTATCATTGACCATAAAATCCTTACGCATTTTGAATCAGCCAACAGACTAAACCCTAGGCAAGCTACATTATGCTGCTCTCAGATGGTGCAAAAAAAAAAAATAGGTGACAGACTTCCTTTAAACACATGTCTACATGGGATTCCCAGAAAACATTGTTTCCAATCGAGCGGTTTTGTTTGTAAATTCTTGGGGTGCATTCTGTAATAAGATTAAAATTGAATTGTCCTTTTTAATCAGTATATCACAGAAAGACCAATAGTTAGACTGAACATGCCAACCAAACACTTGAACTTTATGATGACCAGTCTGACTGGTGGGACACCTGCCATTAGCGAAGTTTCCTATTAATAATATCAAATGTCCATTAAGGCTTCTCCATTCTTCTGTAATTTTGGGTATCATCCTATTTAGGTTCCTTTTGGGCTTCTGAAATTGATACTTCAGAGGCTGGTAAATTTGTAGACAAGTTGAAGCTTATCTGTTTTAAGGTTACACAAAACTTGAGAATGGCACAGTGTAGACATACCTCTTCCACTAATAAGAGACAGAAATGATCTGGTTATCCACCAGAAATATCAAACTCGAGATCCCTCTGCTAAACTAGGACCCGAGTTCACTTGTCCTTATGGGCAGCACGGTGGCGCAGCGCTGGAGTCTTGGGTTCAAACCCCACCAAGGACAACATCTGCAGAGTTTGTATGTTCTCTCCATGTTTGTGAGGGTTTCCTCCGGGTACTCCGGTTTCCTCCCACATTCCAAAGACATATTGATAGGGAATTTAGATTGTGAGCTGCAACGGGGACAGTGATGATAATGTGTGCAACCTGTAAAGCGCTGTGGAATATGTTAGCGCTATATAAAAATAAAGATTATTATTATAAAATAACTGAGGTTATCAATCCAGTAAGCTTACACCAAAAACGTTCTCCCACCTTTACAGTATCCAAGGAAGTCGTGCTAAAAAGATACCATTTGCCTGTGCACCCTATAAATCACCCTATCCCTCCTGTGTTGGTTAGAGGCAGCCTTCTATTTGTAGTAAAAAAAAAAAAATTCATTCACAGATTTTTGGACTGTTGAATAAAAAGTCATTGTAATTGTTAATCCATTTTGAAAATAGCAAACCTGCTACAGATTCCAAAAACAGGTTAGTTTGTGCATTGTAAAAATGGGGTAAATCTTTGGCAGTATATGTGTGTCTTTTTATCTCAATATGTTTTTTGCTACCCTGTTAACTATTTCCAACAAAACTTTTGATGGTTTTTTGATCACAGTACAATATTTTAGTAGTTTCAAGAGTGTTATATCCCTCTGTAAGACTTATAACAATTTTTGACTTTTCAGAGTCACTTTTCAAATTTCTTTTTTGCCTAAGCAAAAACAAGCTGCCTAATAATTCTGTACACTTTGATAAAAGGTGTTGATATCCTTAAGCCTCACCTCTCCCATTGCACAAATACACATCACCTGATCTGCTTGATTCAATAAGTATTCAAGTTAATACAGCTCGGAGCTGTAAAATCTGCATACAAATGATGACATGATCAAAATAATCACTAGCCTAATAATTCTACATAAAGTGTAAGAGAATTATCAAAATTAGTGTAATGAAATGGAAAAAATGGGCTATCTTTAAGGGGAGGGCTTTAGGGGGCTGCTGTAAAAGTCTCCTGTACTTTGCTCCAGTGTGGTAGGGATCCATGTCCTATGATCACTTACCTTGGGCCAATCCCTTTGAGACTCAAGCTCGAATAATATCTGCAAAGAAACTGCAGTATGCCTTTAAAAAGGATTGTAACAAAATTGGAAATACAGTAATTTGTATAGTCCCCATATATCTAACTGTGTGCTTTTCAGCTATGATGCATTCCTTGTAGGATTCTGGGCAGTTTGCCCAGAGATACATTTGTCATTAGTACTTGCCTTTACTCTCAAGGGAGGTTGATAAAGTCACAAGCACTGGTAGGAAATGTGACAGTTGTCATCGCAGAAAGGACAACATTTGAAGGCTTTATAGACTTATGTGACTGTTGACTACCCATTAAATCTCTAAGGACTTTATTGCACATGCTGTGTTTCTGCGCATTACACCACTGGAAGATCTTTACTTGTAAAGGTCTATCTGACTTTTTGTAATTCCATATTTCTGATTCATTTGAAATGTCCAAGATGAGATAGTAAACGTGGCCCAGTACTCACAAAACTCTGGCGTCTAGTTGCATATTGCCTTCAATAATTGCTCATGTTTATGCATAAAAACCTGATTAATAGTCAAGAATGTTTGTAAGGGACCCCATACACAATATATAGCTTGGCCAGCAACTATATCTCCTGACTCTGCCATGCACAGGAGCAATTGATCTGTCGATTGCTAAGTGCTCTATGATATAACCAATAGTAGATTCATATAGCAGCGGCTTTTCGCTGAGAACATAAAGAATGGAAATCCAAAATCAGACACGGCAGATCCTTATCACCCTAAACATTATCTCTCGTAAAACTTGGGAGGCCTCCCTGCACATTACACTCTTATGGAAACAGGAACACATGGGCTACTTGCACAGTGAACAAGTCTGTATGATCATGTTCATACACCACCAAGAAACCTGAAGACACAAAAGAGAATAGTAAAACCAAAAACATTCAGTTTGAAAAAATGTTGCAGTAATCCGCAAGTGCTAGTAAAAGATGTAAAAAACAGGGTATTTGGTTGATACGTTTTTTGCAAAAAATGTATACTAAGCTGCTCTACCAATCTTCACGGTATACCCTTATCAGAGCAGTCCTAACTAATGTATGCAATCCCTATCTGATGTATTTAAAAACCTGATCATCTGTATATAACCTGTGTGAACAGGGTTCAGAGAGGAAAAATCCATGTGTGCATACAGGGTAGAACAGCTTTTGTGCAGATAGCCCAAGAGGAGTGGTGGAACTCCCCAGTCTTGTAGACACAAGAGAACAATTATGGAAACAGGAACACATGGGCTACTTGCACAGTGAACAAGTCTGTATGATCATGTTCACACACCACCAAGAAACCTGAAGACACAAAAGAGAATAGTAAAACCAAAAACACTCAGTTTGAAAAAATGTTGCAGTAATCCGCAAGTGCTAGTAAAAGATGTAAAAAACAGGGTATTTGGTTGATACGTTTTTTGCAAAAAATGTATACTAAGCTGCTCTACCAATCTTCACGGTATACCCTTATCAGAGCAGTCCTAACTAATGTATGCAATCCCTATCTGATGTATTTAAAAACCTGATCATCTGTATATAACCTGTGTGAACAGGGTTCAGAGAGGAAAAATCCATGTGTGCATACAGGGTAGAACAGCTTTTGTGCAGATAGCCCAAGAGGAGTGGTGGAACTCCCCAGTCTTGTAGACACAAGAGAACAATTATGGAAACAGGAACACATGGGCTACTTGCACAGTGAACAAGTCTGTATGATCATGTTCACACACCACCAAGAAACCTGAAGACACAAAAGAGAATAGTAAAACCAAAAACACTCAGTTTGAAAAAATGTTGCAGTAATCCGCAGCTTAGTATACATTTTTTGCAAAAAACGTATCAACCAAATACCCTGTTTTTTACATCTTTTACTAGCACTTGCGGATTACTGCAACATTTTTTCAAACTGAGTGTTTTTGGTTTTACTATTCTCTTTTGTGTCTTCACATTACACTCTTAGAAGAGCCTACCAATGTTATGCTGTTGTGTATGGGGCCTTAGAGGGTTGCTCTGTCACCTAAAAGGTCCATTCAAAAGATCTAATCTTTATAGCCTAATTACCTTTGTGCTCCTGGGATAGCAGAGTGCATAGGAGAGTATGGAGAGTTACCTGGCATCTGAATGACAGTTATATAAAGTATACAGGGGGTTTTAAAATCAGAGTCTCTGTCCCTGTTAATGCTCCCTTCAGTTTGGTTAGCAGAAAACAATTTATCATAGCAATTATAACTCAGCTTTAATTATAGTCTGAGGGGCAAGTTCCTTAGTTGATGTAAAAAGACTTGCCCCTCAGACTATGAGGGGTCATCACAACAGAACCAGACCCCAATCAAAGGACAATAAAACAATCCTTATCTAAGAACTGCTCCAATATTTATGGACATAACTGTTTATCACTCATGGTAATTCTGCTTCATGTCACCTGTCTTATCCATGGTTTTTCCTTTTTTTCTGTGCTATGTTGTGCATAAATATGTGATTCTTCAGAATTTGTTTTAGTCTTTGCCTGATGAAGAGACCTGTGTAGTCTCAAAAGCTTGCAATTTGTTACCATCTTTTCAATTAGCCATTAAAAGGTATCAACCACTGAGGACTCTCAATTCTAAATATTTTTCTATCTACTAGCTAACACAGTACCAAAATATATCACTTATTATTTTAGTGTCTCTTATAACTGTCACGCTGTGACTCTATGAGATTAGGGAAAGGAGCTCTTTACCGTCCATAGAGCTAGGGCCCTAACTATCCCTGCTCTCAAAGTTACCTCTAAGGGGGAGGAGGTTTGGGCCATCAGCCTTACTGTTCTCCTGTTATATCTTAAGCTGTCCCCCCTCCCCCAGGAGGCGCTTGGACAGATATGCTAGTGCAGGGGTCCCCAACTCCAGGCCTCGAGGGCCACCAACAGTGCAGGTTTTCAGGATTTCTTTAGTATTGCATCGGTGGTAATGTGATCATCTGCACAGGTGATGATTCCAACCCCTGTGCAATACTAAGGAAATCCTGAAAACCTGCACTGTTGGCGGCCCTCAAGGCCTGGAGTTGGGGACCACTGTGCTAGTGTATACACATGTAAGACAAACAGGGAAAGCAGAAAATGACTTAATACAAAACACTCACCAAAGGTAGAGAGGAATATAGGGAAGGGTTGGAATCATAAAATCATAGAATGGTAGAGTTGGATTGAATGTACAAACCAAATGGGAATAGGACAATGAGGAAAGCATACACCCAAAACCAGCATGCAACAATCTCCAGCAGCAACAACAATCTCCAACTTCAGCAAGCAACTCTAGCAAACCAGGAAGCAAACTTTCACTGGCAAGGAAGAAATGGTCTGGCCAGATTTTATAGAGAGAGGAAATGAGCAGGTCAGGAGCAGCTGTAAGATGGAGCTGCATCATCCAAACCAGCATAGAAAGGGTTGTTAACCTCTTCACCACAAAAATAAAATAAATCCATTTAACATGGGGAACAAAACACACAGGCTAAATGGAAGACTTGCAATTCACATTGAGTAATGATATTCTAATCCCCTATCTCCCAGGAGGATGTGACACACTTGTGACAGTGCAACCTTCCACAACAGGGCACAGGACTGTTGGGGCCGGGTTTATCCCAATGGGCCAAATTAAATGACCGTATCAACCTGGCAGCATTAACCTCAGATGCCAGCACCCACATCCTCTCTTCAGGACCATACCCCTACCAATGCACTAGCAACTGTACAGATCGGAAAACCATGCCAGAATCCACAATTTTCACTAACTAAAAATGTAAATTGTCATCAATAATAACTGGTGGCTGTAGTAACGGTGACAGTTACACAGATGTAGCAAAAGTTTTTGCGTAAAGACCTGTGGAAAGCATTATGGATCTTGCTCTTCCTCCACATGGGCCTATGCCTCATGGTTCTAGATAGCTAGTTTAATTTTTGTAAATTGTAGGTTGTTTTAAGTAAGTTTAATAACAAAAAAAGAAAAAAAACAATTAAAAAAAGAAAAAATTACAAATTCAGTTTTGGATTACTCCTCATTTGAATCTTTTTTATTGCATTTATTTATTTTACTCGGTTATATAGCTCTATAAATTCCAGACATTATCAGCACTGTTTCCATTGAGGCTCACAATCTAATTTCCAATCAGTATGTCTTTGGAGTGTGGGAGGAAACCCACGCAAACACAGGGTGAAGATATAAACTCCTTGCTGATGTTGTCCTTGGTTGGATTTGAATCGAGGACCCCAGCGCTGCAAAGCTGCAGTGCTAACCACAGAGCCACCATGCTGCCCTTCCTCTTCCACCTATACTGCCATGTCTACCTCCTCCACTTGGACTTGTTACTCCTGGTTCAACATTCTTTTTTTTCTGCTCTGCTTAGGGTAGGGACAGGATGCAGCTATAGTGAGAGACAGTATTAGGTTTTGCATGTCCACAGCTTTCCCAAAACAATCTTTATGTGCACTCTGCACAGGGAAATGTGGAAACACACTCTGGGTGAAATTTGGCATCAGCTTCTGTGGGTGAAATGTGTAAACATGATCTGTGGGTGAATTTTCTTTTTTTTTTTTTTTTATAAATCTGTTTATTAAGTTTTTCAACATAAAACAAAACAGTCATATAAAAGTAGTTAATTCAACAGTAACTCCCTTCCCTTAAGCCCACCCATAACCCTCCCACCTAACCTCTGTGTGCGCATCTGTAGCCATAAGATTATGGAATTGGTGAATGACCACTTATCCGTTGCAGCAAATACCATTGCGTATTTTCAAATTGGGCTCGTAACCTCTCCCTGATTTCTAGAGGAAGTGAGGGAATAAAAAGAGACCATGTATTCAAAAATTTGCTTGATAACCTCTCCTTATTAGACTGAGCCTCCAACCACTCCATTTTAAACAAAAAATTGACCTTTGTGTGTATAAGAGAGAGCGATGGGGCCATTGGATTCTGCCAATGTTGTAGTATGCTTTTTCTGGTGGCCGAGGCCCAGAACACCAAAGTTGCCTTAATGTGTTTAGGCCAATTCTGATTTGCCTCTTCTATGATGTTAAAGATGGCCCATTGCGGCGTGAGTGTGAAGCTGATCCCGCATAGCCTCTGTAGCTCAGAGTGTACACTGACCCATATATCCCGGATCTTTGAGCAGCTCCACAAATGATGGAAAATGTCAGTGTTACGCGCTTTACATTTTGAGCATGAGTACACACCTGAGGGAGACATTCTTGATTGCAAGTAGGGAGTGATATAGGCTCTATGTAGGATTAGAAGGGCCATGTCAGTGTAGCTGCTGTACGTGATAAATTTCCTTTGTGTCATGGTTGCTTCAAGAAAGTCTCCTGCTTGGTGACCTGTAAGATCCCCAGACCACCTTGCGACCCCTGTGGTCAAACCTTCCCATGACCATTTCCTTCTTAATACTGAGTAGATAGAGCTTATTGACGTCGGTTGAGATTTCGTGTTTCTAATAAAGCCATCTAGACTAGTCCTCCCTCCCTCTGTCCCCCTATAGGAAGGCATTTTTGAACTAGACTGCGTGCCTGAAGAAACAAGAAGGGATTGTTGCCAAACGATGAGAATCGGAGCGATGCAGATTCAAAAGAAAATACAGAAAAATTAAGGTCTAGCAGATCTATTGCCAGTCTGCATCCCTGAGTCGCCAATTGAGTATAAATTAAAGGAGCTTTGCCCCCCAAAAATCTTGGGTTCTTAAGGAATGGTTGAAAAGGGGAAGTCCCAGCACTCAGTCCACATATTCTCCTGCATCGTCTCCAAGTCAACACCGTCTGCCATAACGTTGGGTATTCCTGCATTTCCGCCGGAATCTCCTCCCCCTTCAAATGTAGTAATGCCGCTAGCGAGATATTTGGGCACATCTGTTGTTCCAAACTCACGTTGGCAAAATGAGAGATACCCTTTATCCAATCTGTGGCGAATCTGAAGTTAGCCGCAAGGTTGTACCTGCCTATGTCTGGAAAATTTACTCCTCCATCTTTTTTTGTCACCTGCAGTCTAGCAAGGCCAATACGCGTCCTACCTCCCACCCCCCAAATAAATTTCCGAAACTTGGAGTTAAGTAAGCTGAGGTCTGCCTTGGACAACAGAAGTGGCAGGGTCTGAAAGGCATATAACAGTTTAGGGAACACTATCATTTTAATTAAGTGGCATCTGCCTGAAAATGATAGTGTGAAGTGTTTCCATGAGTGGGGGAGATTGATTATTGAAGATATTAGTGGTTTATAATTGGCTGTGTATAAATTAGACATTTCTGCTGTCAACCAAATCCCCAGATATTTTATAGACCCATGACTCCAATGAAACGGGAACTCTGGATCATGCAGCCTCCCAGTTCTAAAAATTGCCAGGGCCTCTGATTTATTATAATTAACTTTAAAACCCGAACACGAACCAAAATGTTTTAGTATTCTCATAATAGCCGGGATTGCACGGGCAGGATTGGCGATAAATAAAAGAATATCATCCGCAAATGCTGAAAGTTTAACAGAGTTTGTTCCCACCCTAACCCCTTCAAAGGACTTTTCATTCTGCAGTGTTTTCAGGAGCGGGTCCAGTGCCAAATTAAATAGCAGAGGGGACAAAGGGCAACCCTGGCGAGTTCCCCGTTGAATTTCGAATGGTTTAGAAAGAATGTTATTCACTGACATCCTAGACATCGGATTTTTATAAATTGTTTTAACTGCTTCACAAAACCAGGGGCCAAAATTACGGATTGCTAGTAGGTCGTGTAAGTAGTCCCATGCCACTCTATCAAAAGCCTTATCGGCATCCAGGCTTACCACGATTGATTTGGTATGTTTTTGTGCTCTACAATAAGATATAGCTCCTTTGGCCATTCTAATATTGTATGTGATAGATTTTCCGTGAACAAATCCTGTTTGTTGTGGTGAGATTAACTTAGGGATGATCCTTTGAAGTCTGTCAGCCAAAATTTTGGTAAATATCTTAAAGTCGGAGTTAAGTAGGGATATTGGCCTGTATCCTTCCACCTGCATATGGTCTTTGCCCGGCTTTGGCAGTACTATAACTACTGCCTCGTTGAATCGGTCTGGGAGACATCCTCCCCTAACCGCTTTATTGTATAGTTCACAAAGGTGGGGTGCCAAGCTAGGTCCCAGTATCTTGTAATGTTCGTTGCTAAACCCGTCTGGGCCCGGTGCCTTGGAAACCTTGAGATTACTGATAACCTGCAAGATTTCCGTAGTGGATATGGGGGCGTTGATCGCCTCCCTCTCATCCTCAGTTAACGTTGGTGCTAAGTGAATTTCGAGGAAGTTTTCTCCTCCTTCTCTCCCCCCAGAATCTGCTTTATATAATTCACTGAAAAAAAGTCTAAATTCTTCCACTATTTCTGCGTCATTAGTTATTTGATGTCCGTTGCGGTGTTGTATTTTGTGTATCTTTGCCCTATTCCTGTACGGCTTTGTAAGTGAAGCCAGTACCCTACCTGGTTTGTTGCCCCACTTGTAGAATTTGTGTTTCTGGTAATCCAGATTTAACATGGCTCTTTCATGCGCCAATGCATCCGCCCCCTCTCTGGCCTCTAAGAACTGTGCTTTTGTTAATGGGTTATTGTTGGACTTAAATGCCTTGTAGGCCTGGGTCAGCGAGATTTGAGCATCTATGGTTCTTTTTGCTAGTTCCTTCTTTTTGTGACTGACATAGGAGATAATCTGACCTCTTATTACAGCTTTCGACGCCATCCAGAATAATTGTGAGTCATTTAAATGAATACGATTATCCTGTTTATAAGCTTCCCAAGACATTTGCAGGTGTTTCTTGAAGTCATCTGATTGATAAAGGTGGGAAGGAAAACGCCACCCCCTCTCCTGATGTATTGGGGATGTCAGTCTAGATTTAAATGTCACTGGAGCATGATCTGAGATGTGGATGTTGAGGATGTCTGTTTGAATTAGTGTGGGGAGTATTGAGGAGTGTAGTAGCCAACAGTCTATCCTTGCGTGGGAGTCGTGCACGTGAGAATAATGGGAATAGTCCCTATCTAGAGGGTGCTGCAGTCTCCAAACATCCACCAGATCTAGATGTTTTGATAGTGATTGAATGTTATTTCCTTGTGTTGATCTATGGGTGACTGTCGAACTAGATCTGTCCATAGAGGCATCAGCCACCTCATTGAAGTCTCCACCCATGACCACCCTGGATGTATCCCACCCCGCCATACCCTCCAGTATTTTGACTTGGAACTGTGCATCTGGTGTGTTTGGAGCATATATGTTAATTAGACTATAGTTTATCCCTTCAATTACGATCCTGACTAGAAGAAATCTGCCCTGTGAGTCTTCAAAGGTGTCTACAACCTCGTACTTAAGGTCATTGGAGATTAATATAGCCACTCCACGTTGTTTCTTGGAGTACGAAGCCTCTGCGCAAAGTGTGTACTTCCTGCTAAGCAAAGATGGATGGTTGTTTTTTATCCAATGTGTTTCTTGTAGAAAGATAATATGAAAGTTTTGTTTGTGTAAAAAATTCAAAACCTTTTTCTTCTTATTTGGAGTGTTCAGCCCATTTACATTCCATGAACACCAATTTAGCGAACAGATAGTAGTATCTATAACAATGTCATGACCAGCCATTAGCCCACACCCAAACGATTAAACAATTGACCAATATGTAAATGCTCTAAATGAGGTCCCCACCCATCCCAGCGAGTAAGCCTGGGACCTCGATTTGCCGATTCTGATTGGACGCGCACACAGAAGTCCCTCCCCCTCCCCCCCCACCCAAATAACTTTTTTAACTATTATCAGTAAGCTCAGCTGCAGAGTGAGTAACATATAGGACAAAGACATGCCACTCAATGGGCAGAGAAGCAGCATCATAAACCCAACATCACCGACAATGAAGGAATCGTGGTAAGTCTCATCGTTCAAGTAGGGCTGGAGTTAGCAGGTGGATGAATCTCTCTACGAAGAAACTCCAGAGCCCTATCAGGGTCATTGAAGACCCAGTTTTTCCCCGCCGAGTTGAATCGCAGAATTGAGGGGTACTGCAAACTGAAACGGATGTTATTTTCCACGAGAATTTTGCAGGCCGGGTTGAAAGCTTTGCGCCTGGCTGCCACAGTTGCCGAGTAATCCTGGAACAAAAGTAACTTATGACTGTCATATAACAGAGATCGTTGTTTCCTGTACGCTGATAGGATGCGTGTTTTATCTTGAAAGTCCAGAACTTTGAAGATGACTGGTCTTGGTCTTCCTCCGTCTCCATCCCTGAGAGGTCCCAACCTGTGGGCTCTCTCTATGGCCATTGCACCTGATGGTATTGGAATGCCAAGAGATTTCGGGAGCCATTCTGAAGTTAATTTAATCAATTCTGATGAGGAGACAGATTCAGGTATACCTATGAGTCTCAGATTATTGCGACGGGATCTGTTCTCAAGGTCATCCACCTTATCAAGAAGATCTGAAATATCTTTTTCCTTAATGGTCAGTGTGTCCTTGAGAGCCTTGGTGGAATCTTCTAAGTCTGAGATTCTCTGTTCTGCTTCTGTTAAGCGCACTCCATGGGCGTTGACTTGTGACAGAATCGAATCAAAAGAAGACTGGAAAGCCGCCAGGCGGTTATCAATTACAGGCGTCAGCCGGACCAGAATAGCATCTGCTATAGATTGTGTGTTTTCGTTATTGGTCTCAGCTACTTGTGAAGTTGGGGATGCGCCAGCCTGATTACGCGTGGAGCTTCTGCCAGGTTTAATATTTTTGCCCATGAATTTATCCATAATGAGATGAGAGTTCGTTATTTTCAATAAAGGAGTCGGTGATGTTTTGATGAATGCCACTTACATCTGGATGCTAGATCATAGAGTCCTATATATCAGTGCTGCCCTCTTTCTCCTCTTCCCTCTTTAGCTGTTCAACGATGTTATGTAGGTTCCACTTAAACCTAGGTATTAATCAGCCTGTAACCTGTGTGTAGGGGCAGTCTTAGGTGTATGAATTCAGGATGCTGTGTCTACCAAAATGGCACAGGATTGACGTGCAGATGCCTGGCACACTGAGCAGCAACGCTGTGCAAAGGGTGCTATGTAGGATCCGCTTTAGTCCATATAATACTCAGCCCGCTGCCTGTATGTTGGAACAGTCTGTGGTGGTTGAAATAAATGGGCTGCGCTGCTAGGATGGCATAAAGTTGGTGTGCTGATGACTGGCACACTGAACCGCAACGCTGCGCAGGCGTGTTATGTGGGGCCCCCTTTAATCCAAGTTACAGTCAGCCCGCAGCCTATATGAATTAGCTGCGCTACCGGGAAGGCACAAAACTGAAGTGCCGATGTCCGGCACACCAAGCCTCCACACTGTGCGGTGCTCTGGAGCCCACCACGAGGGGTTGTGTAATGGCGCCGGTCTGGCTCCGCCTCCCGCCTTCACTTCTCCCGCGCCGCTCTTACCGCCTGTTCAGCCGAGAGGAGCCCCCGTTCTCATCGGAGCGGCTCCCCATCGTGCTGCCTCCGTCCGGAAAGCTGGGAGAGAGCTCGGCGGGTAGGTTGCAATGATTCCCACGCCGTCTCGTGTTCCCGCTGTGGCAGTCTCACTGCGCGCGGCTTTCTTTCTTCGGCGCTGCTTGCGCCCTGTACCTCCGGGACCGCCGGAGAGCTGAGTCGACTGTTCCGACCCTTGTCCAGACCTTATCCTGGAGCTTGATTAGCTAATTAGCGGGGTTTTAGTTTCAAATAGAGCCCGTGGTCCAGGAGCTCAACTAAAAGGTGACCATTACCAGGCTCCGCCTCCCGGAAGTCTGGGTGAAATTTTTAATTAATTTTCTCTGGAAAATGTGAAAATGTAATAATCTGCAGGAATGCAGGATGTCACCACGGACAGGAGGCAGATCAAGAGTTAATGTATTTATTTAACAATAAATGCACTCCATGCAGGGAGTAGAGGGTCGCAGGGAGGTGGTAGAAAATGGGGCACAACTGGGAGAGTGGCAGGGTAGGACAGGGACGAACTTTAGTTCAGAATTAAAGGGGTGAAACTTCTCAGAATGTAGTCTTTTCCTGTGCGGTGTCTCTGGGTTCCAAAGGTGGCACCGACAACAGCGGCACATGACATCTCAGCGAAGTCTGTAGCAGGTGGGAATCCAACAGTGGCACCGACAACAGCGGTGCATAAAGTCTCAACACAGTCTCTCGGAGCGGGTGGATTTCCCATACTTAAAGGTGTCTAGCACGGTACTGAGTCCAACATAAGAGACCGCCGGAATGGGACTTTGCTCCGCGGCGTACACTGGTCTTGGGTGACCGGGCTCGGGCCTATTCCTTTGCCTCTCTCGGTGTTGCACACCTGACACAGTCCCCGATGTCAAGTCTGCATCTTCTCCAGTCGTGGAGGATTGTGGGGTTCTGTCGCCTAGTAGTACATCAGCGGTGGGCCTATGTGAAGGAGTCCTGTGTGGTTGGGCTTTATGCACGGCAAGATCTGTCCTGTCAGCAGACACTGCACCCGACTCACCACTCGGCTTTCCAGCCCCGCCTCTGCTCTGTGCACATAGCTCTGCACGGCTCTGCTGGCACACTAGTCCCTCCAGCACTACAGCTGCTTTCCTCCTGGATGGCAGCAGCATGGCCGGTCACAGACCTGGTACTCAGGTGGGGGAAGGGGCAGCCCAGCGCGCCTCTCACTGCTCTCCTCCACGCTGCTCTCCGCACTGCTTTGAGCCGGCATTTGACTGGCTTCGACATGCTTTTTCCCTTTTTGTCCCCGATGCTGCATGCTCTCCAACGGCTCTCCCCCCCTCCTGTCAGCAGGAAGCTCCGTCTCTCTCCTCCTTCCCTCCTGCAGCAGGGGAAGGTCCGCCTCTCTCCGACTTCCCCCCGGAAACAGAGGATGCAGCCTTTTTAGTTCCGCACCCGGCATGCAGGTACCCACGGTCTGATCCACCTCCTTACAAAAATATGCTCTGTGGGTAAAATTTCTTATCAGCTTCTGTGGGATAAATGTGAAAACATGCTCTGTGGGTGAAATTTGTAAGATGCTAATGTAAGGGTACTCTGCCCGGTGGATGAAATTTTTTATGTGATCCTGTAGGGGTACTGTGTCCAATGCTCTGTGGGTGAAATGTGTAAGGGTTTCACACTTGCGTTTTTGTCTGCAGCGTTTTTTTTTTTAAAACGCATGCGTTTTTCCCTATATTTAACATTGAAAACGCATGCGTTTTTGTTTGTACGCGTTTGGTCGCGTTTTGAAACGCATGCGTTTTTTTTCTGCATGCGTTCATTTTCAGAAATGCAACTTGTAGTATTTTTGAGAGGCGTTTTTTGGACCAAAAAAAAACGCATGCGTTTTCATGCGTTTTTTTGGGGTCAAAAAATACATTGGAGTCAATGGGGACTCATGCGTTTTTTTGTGCATGCGTTTTTTTGCGTTAAAAACGAATGCGTTTTTTTATTAAAAAAACAGAAAACACACTGATATGCCACCCCCCAACATAAAGGTGATAAAGGGATCCTAACCCTAACCCTACCCCTAACCCTAACCCTACCCCTAACCCTAACCCTAAGACATCCTAACCCTAACCCTACCCCTAACCCTAAGGGATCCTAACCCTAACCCTACCCCTAACCCTAACCCTACCCCTAACCCTAAGGGATCCTAACCCTAAACCTGCCCCTAACCATAACCCTACCCCTACCCCCAACCCTAACCCTAAGGGATCCTAACCCTAACCCTACCCCTAACCCTAACCCTAAGGGATCCTAACCCTACCTCTACCCCTAACCCTAACCCTAAGCGATCCTAACCCTAACCCTACCCCTAACCCTAACCCTAAGGGATCCTAACCCTAACCCTACCCCTAACCCTAACCCTACCCCTAACCCTAAGGGATCCTAACCCTAACCCTACCCCTAACCCTAACCCTAAGGGATCCTAACCCTAACCCTACCCCTAACCCTACCCCTAGCCCTAACCTTAAGGGATCCTAACTCTAACCCTACCCCTAACCCTACCCCTAACCCTAACTATTTCTGTTTATAGTGGGTTTTTTACTTTATTTTGATGATTGGCAGCTGTCACACATTTCTCAGCATGCGTTTAAAAAACGCAAACGCATGAAAAAATGCATGTAAACGCGTCAAAACGCCGCGTTTTTTTCACCACATGCAAAAACGCATGCGTCAAAAAACCGCAGCGTTTGCACGCGTTTACATGCGTTTTTTCACCATGCTTTTTTTGCGTTTTTTACCGCAAAAAAGCACCCAAAAAAAACGCAAATGTGAAACCAGCCTAAGTTGCTACTGTGGCGGTAGTCTGTCCCTTGCTATGTGGGTGAAATTTTAACTGGACTGGCAGTAGCAAGCCTCAGTCACTGTGAGTGCACTGTGAGTTTACTTCCTATTTTACCATGACTACTATGGCGACAGAACCCTTTTAAGTCATTTTCCTATCCACATTTGTTTACAGGGCAATTGTCATGTTCTTACCCCCATTTAGCTTTCTTTTTCAGCTCCATAGCCTTTACTCTGACCATTTTACAGCTATTTTACAGCACTGAAGTTCGGGTCCCCATTGACTTGAATGGACTTTGAAGTCTGGGGTCAAGTTGGAGTCCTGAACCAAAAAGTCTGCCCTAATCCAGTGAACATCCACATGTTTGCTCATCACTAAAAATTAATCATGTTTTTCTATTTATTGCAAGTTTGTTTGAAATCATTTAAGAAGCATAAATCTACCAATATTTGTCCACGATCACATTCTCTAGTATTAACAATTATCATTATGAG
Organism: Ranitomeya imitator; assembly: GCF_032444005.1. Taxonomy (NCBI): domain Eukaryota; kingdom Metazoa; phylum Chordata; class Amphibia; order Anura; family Dendrobatidae; genus Ranitomeya; species Ranitomeya imitator. The sequence goes on from NC_091282.1 coordinate 242,142,029, forward strand.
TAATTTAACAGAATATACGTACCATATATTAGACACTACTATAATTTGTTTTTATAGTTTAGAATGCCTAAAAAGTTTTTTTATGATAATGAACATCTTTAAAGGGGTTTTCCCACAAGCCAAAGATCACAATTGGATGTGTTTAAATAAAATGTTCCTATGCTGAGATAATCTTATAAATGTGCCCCTGCTGGGTACTGTGTAATGGCTGTGTCTGACCATGCAGGAACATGGTTTAATCATACCGAATCTCCTGGACAGGAGGGGGAAGCAAAAAGTAGTATACAGACATTACAGTATGGGATCACGACTGATTCTTTTTGTGAGGTAAAACATTTCCCTACCTTTTTTAAACAATGTTTTACCTCAAAGAAAAAATAATTTGCAATCTCATGCTGTAATGTCTGTATAATCTTTTGCGTCCTCCCATGCCCAGCAGATGTGGTATGATCAGAACATGTTCCTTACACAGTACACAGCAGGGGCACATTTATAAGATTATCTCAGCACAGGAACATTTTATTTAAACACATCCAACTATGGAAGTCATTATTATTCCAATATCTATTGTTTAAAATTAACTTTTGCTTGTGGGACAACCCCTTTAAGTTTGGTGACATCTCTTCTTCCCTAAATGGTAATATTAGGCTGGCACAGAAATTCCCTGTCCTATCTGGTAAAAATAGGGCTCCACTTGCATCCCTCAGCTAATGGACATCATATAAAAACAAGCAACACATACTGTATATAAAGATAATGGCTGAAGACAAAAATTTTTTCAGGCAGGAAATATAAGATATAAACCATGTTTATTAAAAAGCAGTTCATATATTTAAGGCGAGAATAGTCATAATTTTGAGAAATAAAATCATAATAATTTAATCATTAAATTAAAGTCATAACTCTCAAAAGCTTTTAAAATCATATTTATATCAATATTTCAAAAGCATGGCTTTTCCTCATTAACATTTTCTGTAGATTACTTTATACTAGACAGAGGCCAGATGTGATAGGCGGTAATGTCACGATGGGGGCAAGCTTTGCAGCGTTGAGAATCTCTCCCCCCATGTGCTCACCCACCTATCCACTCTCTCTTTCCCCATGTGCTGATTTCTCTTGTCCGTGCTCTCTTCTTTGACCTGTCTACCCCATGTGCTGTCCCCCTTGTCTGCTGTCTCGCTCCTTCCTGTGCTGTGTTCTCCCCTCATGTGCTGTCCCGTTTGAGCTGTCTCCCCCCTGTGCTGTCTCTCACCCCTGTGCGCTTTCTCTCTCCCCATCTGCTGCCTTCTCCTCTCAAGTCATCTCTTCTTTGACCTGTGTACCCCATGTGCTCTCATACACGGTCAGACACAGACAATTTTGAAAATGAATGTTCGTTCGTGGGAAAACCCTTTTAATGTGACCGGCTTCCTCTGCCTGTAGACACGTTGGGCATCTGCCGCTAGGATCAGCTGAATGATTCACTGCACCTGCGCAGAATTACACTGGCTGCAATATCATCACCATCACCCATATTTCCTGATCCTTCTCACCCTGTATCTGTCTGCTATTCCTAGTATGTCCACTTGCTGTAAAATCATCACCATCACCCATCTTTCCTGATCCCTCTCACCCTGTATCCATCTGCTATTCCTGGTATGCCCCAGGACCCTCTAACCAAGTAATAATCTCCCTTCCCTCCTGCCTCCCCACCTGACCTCCTCCGCTGACTTGCTCCTCAACCTCAGATCTCTCCTAATAAAACACAAAACAAGCTGCCAACTCTCCTTCTCCCACCTGTTCTGTCTCTCTGCTTCTCACTGCTGGCGACATATCTCCTAATCCTGGACCCCCACATCTCATACCTCCCATTATTACCTCCTTCTATGGCTCCCAACCCAACATAAACACCCAAAATCTTGCCCACCTCAAATCCGTGCCCTTGACTCCCACCACCCTGCTCCCTCTCTCTCTATCACTCTGGAATGCCCGCTCTGTCTGCAATAATCTCCACATGATTCACGACCTCTTTACCTCTCGTAATCTTTTCTTCCTGGGCCTCACCGAAACATGGCTGGCACCCTCTGACACAGCCTCCCCTGCTGCGCTATGTTACGGCGGCCTTCACTTCACCCTCACTCCTAGTCCTGGCAACAGATATGGTGGAGGAGTGGTACTTCTCCTTTCTTCCAACTGTACCTTTAATCCAATTCCCCCTCTACCCTCCCTTATCCTCCCCTCTTTTGAAGTCCACTCTGTCCGCAACTACTCTCCCTGCAGCCTCCAAATGGCCATCATGTACCGATATCCGGGCCCGCCCACTGCCTTTATTGACCAATTCTCCACCTGGCTCCTTCACTTTGTCTGCTGACATTCCCACCATCAAGATGGGTGACTTCAACATTCCCATTGACACCCACCAGTCAGCAGCCTCCAAACTCCTTTCCCTTACTTCATCTTGTGGACTTACTCAGTGGTCCTCCTCAGCCATCCACTCAGACGGACACACATTAGAACTGGTCTTCACTAGAGTTGAGCGACCTTGACCTTTTTAGAGTCGAGCCGTGTTTCGCCAAACCCGACTATCTCAAAAGTCGAGTCGAGTGGAATCGGCCGATTATCGTGAAAAGTCGGGGATCGACCGAAACACGAAACCCAATGCAAGTCAATGGGGGAGCATAGTCGGCAGTGAGTAGAGGCCAGGAAAACATGTACAGAGCCCATTGTATTGGCAAAAACATCCATTCTTGCTACTGAAGCTTGTCAATCGTAATTTAGCTTATAATAATTGGAAGGCATTTGAAATTGGGGGTCATTTGGCTAATGTTGTGGGGGGTAGGGCTGGTTCAAGTAATTAGTGTGCCCAGTAAATCTGGACCACGTCACGGCAGTGGAGCAGGGAGAGGTAAGTATTTCAACTTTGCAAGTGCTGTGATCCTGAGCAAGCAGGGGGGGGCCCACTGGTTGGCATTGGCACTGGCACAGGGCCCCTCAAAGTACAGCGGTGTGTTTGCACGGCGGGGGCGCCTCCCACCGGCAGCAACACTTTTGCGTACTATGAGGGGCCCTGTGCCAGTGACGTCGCCAACGAGTATTCCTCCCCCCACCTGATGAAGGAACCTGCACCTTCATCTGCACCTTCCTCTTTGTCCCCGTGTAAGGTGGTATGGTATGCGGGAAGGGGGACCTGACTTTCAGCAGGGTCACAATCTTGCAGTGTAGCGTGCACGGGGAATGTTGCATTATGGGTCAATGTACCAGCAGACTCATCTATCACTGGCTGGGCAATGGGCAGGATGAGGGGGAAACAGATATGGGCCCAAAGAATAAAGTGGGCTAAATGCAGTTCAAAATTGGTAACAGGACTAACCAGGGGGCATTGCTTTGTTCAGTGGAGGACAAGTGGAATGAGAGGCTGACACAGAGAGTAGGCCCAAATCAGTAAGTATTCTAAATGCAGTTCAAAATTGGCAACAGTAGTAAACCGGCGGCACAGCTTTGTTCACTGGAGGAGAACAGCAAGGAGCGGCAGACACAGATAGAAGGCCCCAACCCAATGTGCAGGCCTAATGCAGTGTAGTTTTCAACAATAACTAAACGAGAGTCGGAAGACCGAAGCAATGGAGAGGAAACCTGGGTAACACCTTGGAGTGGAACACACCGTCTCTACACCCCATACCCAATGTGCAGGCCTAATGCAGTGTAGTTTTCAACAACTACTAAACGAGAGTCGGAAGACCGAAGCAATGTAGAGGAAACCTGGGGAACACCTTGGAGTGGAACACACCGTCTCTACACCCCATACCAAATTTGTAGGCCTAATGCAGTGTAGATTTCAACAACTACTAAACGAGAGTCGGAAGACCGAAGCAATGTAGAGGAAACCTGGGGAACACATTGGAGTGGAACACACCGTCTCTACACCCCATACCCAATTTGTAGGCCTAATGCAGTGTAGTTTTCAACAACTACTAAACGAGAGTCGGAAGATCGAAGCAATGTGGACGAAACCTGGGGAACACCTTGGAGTGGAACACACCGTCTCTACACCCCATACCCAATTTGTAGGCCTAATGCAGTGCAGTTTTCAACAACTACTAAACGAGAGTCGGAAGATCGAAGCAATGTGGAGGAAACCTGGGGAACACCTTGGAGTGGAACACACCGTCTCTACACCCCATACCCAATTTGTAGGCCTAATGCAGTGTAGTTTTCAACAACTACTAAACGAGAGTCGGAAGACCGAAGCAATGTAGAGGAAACCTTGGGAACACCTTGGAGTGGAACACACCGTCTCTACACCCCATACCCAATTTGTAGGCCTAATGCAGTGTAGTTTTCAACAACTACTAAACGAGAGTCGGAAGATCGAAGCAATGTGGACGAAACCTGGGGAACACCTTGGAGTGGAACACACCGTCTCTACACCCCATACCCAATTTGTAGGCCTAATGCAGTGTAGTTTTCAACATCTACTAAACGAGAGTCGGAAGATCGAAGCAATGTGGAGGAAACCTGGGGAACACCTTGGAGTGGAACACACCGTCTCTACACCCCATACCCAATTTGTAGGCCTAATGCAGTGTAGTTTTCAACAACTACTAAACGAAAGTCGGAAGATCGAAGCAATGTGGACGAAACCTGGGGAACACCTTGGAGTGGAACACACCGTCTCTACACCCCATACCCAATTTGTAGGCCTAATGCAGTGTAGTTTTCAACAACTACTAAACGAGAGTCGGAAGATCGAAGCAATGTGGACGAAACCTGGGGAACACCTTGGAGTGGAACACACCGTCTCTACACCCCATACCCAATTTGTAGGCCTAATGCAGTGTAGTTTTCAACAACTACTAAACGAGAGTCGGACGATCGAAGCAATGTGGACGAAACCTGGGGAACACCTTGGAGTGGAACACACCGTCTCTACACCCCATACCCAATTTGTAGGCCTAATGCAGTGTAGTTTTCAACATCTACTAAACGAGAGTCGGAAGATCGAAGCAATGTGGAGGAAACCTGGGGAACACCTTGGAGTGGAACACACCGTCTCTACACCCCATACCCAATTTGTAGGCCTAATGCAGTGTAGTTTTCAACAACTACTAAACTAAAGTCGGAAGATCGAAGCAATGTGGACGAAACCTGGGGAACACCTTGGAGTGGAACACACCGTCTCTACACCCCATACCCAATTTGTAGGCCTAATGCAGTGTAGTTTTCAACAACTACTAAACGAGAGTCAGAAGATCGAAGCAATGTGTAGGAAACCTGGGGAACACCTTGGAGTGGAACACACCGTCTCTACACCCCATACCCAATTTGTAGGCCTAATGCAGTGTAGTTTTCAACAACTACTAAACGAGAGTCGGAAGACCGAAGCAATGTAGAGGAAACCTGGGGAACACCTTGGAGCGGCAGACACCGTTAGTAGGCCCTACCAAAGTAGTAGCCCCAATGCAGTTTTCAAATTCCTAGAGGCTGAAAACAAGACTATTGACGCTCTGCTTTTTTTAAAGGAGGACAGCTGTATTGAGTGGCGCAGACAGACACAGGTAGTAGGCCTTAAACCAAAAATGTGGCTCACTGCAGTTTAAAAAAGGTTACAGGGGTACACAGGCAGCATTGCTCTGGTCAGTGGAGGACAATTTCAATAGTGGACCGCAGACAGACTTTGTACGCCTACTATTAAAAAAGGATGCTCTATGCAATTAAACATAGGTTCCAGGGGTACACGGGCAGCAGTGGTGTGGTCAGTGGAGGAGTATTGGAAGGAGGGACCTCAGACAGGCGTAGTAGGCCTAACATAACAAAATTAGGCTGTAGGCACTTTAAAATTGGTTCCAGGGGTACACGGGCAGCAGTGGTGTGGTCAGCGGAGGAGAATTTGAATTAGGGACTGCAGACAGACTTTGTAGGCTGTCCCCTGTGGACCATGCATCCAACACATTAACCCAGTGCGCCGTAAAGGACACGTAACTTTTTGTGGACATGCCTATTGGTCCTTGCGTCTCTTGTCAGGTGCACCTTTCTACTGTTTGATTGCCTGGGTGCTATGACAATGCAGAATTTTTTCATGCCGGTGGAGGGCTGGGATAGCTTTTCTCGCAAAAGAAATGTCGACTGGGTAGCTTGAACCGTGGTACAGCGTAGTTCATCTGGGCTTTCTAAATATAAAACAAAGAAAAAAAGGAGGCTCCATGCACTTTCAGCTGGGTTCCAGGGGTACACGGCCAGCATTGGTCTGGTCAGTGGAGAACTATTGGAAGAAGGGACCGCAGACAGGCTTCGAAGGCCTAACATAATAAAATTGGGCTGTAGGCACTTTAACATTGGTTCCAGGGGTACACGGGCAGCAGTAGACAGGTCAGTGGAGGCCTAGTGGAAGGAGGGACCGCAGACAGGCTTCGAAGGCCTAACATAATAAAATTGGGCTGTAGGCACTTTAAAATTGGATCCAGGGGAACACGGGCAGCAGTAGACAGGTCAGTGGAGGACTAGTGGAAGGAGGGACCGCAGACAGGCTTCGAAGGCCTAACATAATAAATTAGGGCTGTAGGCACTTTAACATTGGTTCCAGGGGTACACGGGCAGCAGTAGACAGGTCAGTGGAGGCCTAGTGGAAGGAGGGACCGCAGACAGGCTTCGAAGGCCTAACATAATAAATTTGGGCTGTAGGCACTTTGAATTCTCTTGCAGGGGTACACAGGCAGTGGGCACCATTGGTGTTGTCAGCGGCGGCCGATTGTAATGAGTGTCTGCCAGTTAGTAGTCCCAAAAAATAAATACATGTTAATGTCTCGCATTACAACAAAAAGAAAAACCAAAAGGGTGCAATCATTAGGTACAGGGGTGGGCTCATCTGCGTAGTTTCAGACCTAGTAATTTGGCACAAAGTATTTACTTGGGTAAATATAGGACACTGCTCCTGACTATGTTAAGTACCATCATACAAGTCAACACAATGGTATTGTCAGTGGCAGAAATTTATGGATGTCAGCGCATAGACTAAACATTGGTGGAACTGTGAGAGATAATTGTGCAAGTGGTAGAGCAATGTTTGAGCTGGGGGTGGGGGAACTCTCTTGTGGCCGGCGGTACATGCCCAGGGCCCCTCATGTTACAACAGTGTGTCTGACGTTGGGTGCGCACCACCACCACCAGAGACACTTTATTGTACTATGAGGGACCCAGTGGCAGTGCCGTAGACCAAAAGCGGGCACACCCACCTCTTCAGACAAACAGCACTCACACGGGTGCTTGCGCCAAGTGGCGATACCACGGCCCCGTGTGGGGAGTTTGGCCATTTAGGGAGGTGTAAACATGTCGTATGCTGGACAATCAGCTGCTGCAAATTACGAGATTGGTAAAGTCATTCAAAGTAGTCCACATGCAATACCTTTTCATAGGAAAGCTAGGTGTCGGCCGGGCAAGGTGGGGCAAAAGAATTTGAAATCCAGTTGTGGTTCATTTTAATGAAGGTTAGATCATCAACATTTTGGGTAGCCAGACGAGTCCTTTTTTCGGTTAATATTGAACCTGCAGCACTGAATACTCTTTCTGATAGGACACTAGCTGCCGGGCAAGCAAGCTCCTGCAATGCATATTCTGCCAATTCTGGCCAGGTGTCTAATTTGGATGCCCAGTAATCAAATGGGAATGACGGTTGAGGTAGAACATCGATAAGGGATGAAAAATAGTTAGTAACCATAGTGGACAAATGTTGTCTCCTGTCACTTTGAATTGATGCAGCAGTACCTGTCCTGTCTGCGGTCATAGCAAAATCACTCCACAACCTGGTCAGAAAACCCCTCTGTCCAACGCCACTTCGGATTTCTGCACCTCTAACACTTCTGGTCTGCTGCCCCCTGCTGCTCGTGTGAGAACGATCACGGGCGCTGTGTGCTGGGAATGCCTGAAGCAAACGGTCAACAAGAGTTGATTGTTTGGTTGCTAATATTAGTTCCAAGTTGTCATGTGGCATAATATTTTGCAATTTGCCTTTATAGCGAGGATCAAGGAGGCAGGCCAACCAGTAATCGTCATCGTTCATCATTTTTGTAATGCGTGTGTCCCTTTTGAGGATACGTAAGGCACAATCCGCCATGTGTGCCAAAGTTCCAGTTGTCAAATCTGCGGTTGTGCTTGGTTGAGGGGCAGTTTCAGGCAAATCTACATCACTTGTGTCCCTCAGAAACCCAGAACCCGGCCTTGCCACGCCACCAATTTCCAGTGGCCCCGGAGAAGCTTCCTCATTAAAAAAATACTCATCCCCATCATCCTCCTCGTCCTCCTCCTCCTGTTCGCCCGCTACCTCGTCCTGTACACTGCCCTGACCAGACAATGGCTGACTGTCATCAAGGCTTTCCTCTTCCTCGGCTGCAGATGCCTGCTCCTTTATGTGCGTCAAACTTTGCATCAGCAGACGCATTAAGGGGATGCTCAAGCTTATTATGGCGTTGTCTGCACTAACCAGCCGTGTGCATTCCTCAAAACACTGAAGGACTTGACACATGTCTTGTATCTTCGACCACTGCACACCTGACAACTCCATGTCTGCCATCCTACTGCCTGCCCGTGTATGTGTCTCCTCCCACAAAAACATAACAGCCCGCCTCTGTTCGCACAGTCTCTGAAGCATGTGCACTGTTGATTTCCACCTTGTTGCAACGTCTATGATTAGGCGATGCTGGGGAAGGTTCAAAGACCGCTGATAGGTCTGCATACGGCTGGAGTGTACGGGTGAACGGCGGATATGTGAGCAAAGTCCGCGCACTTTGAGGAGCAGGTCGGATAACCCCGGATAACTTTTCAGGAAGCACTGCACCACCAGGTTTAAGGTGTGAGCCAGGCAAGGAATGTGTTTCAGTTGGGAAAGGGAGATGGCAGCCATGAAATTCCTTCCGTTATCACTCACTACCTTGCCTGCCTCAAGATCTACTGTGCCCAGCCACGACTGCGTTTCTCTCTGCAAGAACTCGAACAGAACTTCCGTGGTGTGTCTGTTGTCGCCCAAACTCTTCATAGCCCTTCATAGCCTTCATAGCGGAGCATAGTGAGGAGGAGCTGACGATACTGTGGATCATCAGCTCCTCCTCACTATGCTCCGCTCCATCGGCCTGAAGGACACCGTTCTCTCCTGGTTCTCCTCCTATATCTCTGACCGATCCTTCGCTGTATGTTTTGCTGGTTCCTCCTCCTCTCACCTTCCCCTTACTGTTGGGGTTCCTCAAGGATCAGTCCTAGGCCCCCTCCTCTTCTCGTTGTATACTGCCCCTATTGGACAAACAATCAGTAGATTTGGTTTCCAGTACCATCTCTATGCTGACGACACCCAATTATACACCTCTTCTCCTGTTGTCACGCCGACCTTTTTAGAAAACACCAGTGATTGTCTTACCGCTGTCTCTAACATCATGTCCTCCCTCTATCTGAAACTAAACCTGTCAAAAACTGAACTCCTCGTGTTCTCTCCCTCTACTAACCTACCTTTGCCTGACATTGCCATCTCCGTGTGCGGGTCCACCATTATTCGAAAGCAACATGCCCGCTGCCTTGGGGTCATCCTTGATTCTGACCTTTCATTCACCCCCCACATTCGATCACTGGCTCGCTCTTCTTACCTGTATCTCAAAAACATTTCTAGAATTCGCCCTTTTCTTAGTTTCGACTCTGCAAAAACTCTTACTGTTTCACTTATTCATTCCCGTCTGGACTATTGTAACTCTCTACTAATCGGCCTCCCTCTTACCAAACTTTCCCCACTCCAATCTGTCCTGAATGCTGCTGCCAGGATCATATTCCTCACCAACCGTTACACCGATGCCTCTACCTTGTGCCAGTCATTACACTGGCTACCCATCCACTCCAGAATCCAGTACAAAACTACTACCCTCATCCACAAAGCACTCCATGGCTCTGCACCACCCTACATCTCGTGTCTGGTCTCAGTCTACCACCCTACCCGTGCCCTCCGCTCCGCTAATGACCTCAGGTTAGCATCCTCAATAATCAGAACCTCCCACTCCCGTCTCCAAGACTTTACACGTGCTGCGCCGATTCTTTGGAATGCACTACCTAGGTTAATACGATTAATCCCCAATCCCCACAGTTTTAAGCGTACCCTAAAAACTCACTTGTTCAGACTGGCCTACCGCCTCAATGCATTAACCTAACAATCCCTGTGTGGCCTATTTATATAAAAAAAAAACAGGTTCCTCGCATCATGTTCTCATTCACTTTATGCAGTTAATAGCCCTCTGTGTCTGTACTGCTACATACTTAGGCAGTTAACTGGTTCATGCAGCTTTACATGAACACCCGAGCCTTACACTATGGCCGGTCCGAATAACTAAAGCAATTGTTACCATCCACCTCTCGTGTCTCCCCTTTTCCTCATAGTCTGTAAGCTTGCGAGCAGGGCCCTCATTCCTCCTGGTATCTGTTTTGAACTGTATTTCTGTTATGCTGTAATGTCTATTGTCTGTACAAGTCCCCTCTATAATTTGTAAAGCGCTGCGGAATATGTTGGCGCTATATAAATAAAAATTATTATTATATTATTATAGCCAATACAGCCTGCTGACGCTTGCCAGTAGCTGCCCCATAATGGGACAACTGGTGTGCAACAGTGGCAGCTGCGGATGGAGTGGTTTGGCGACTGCGGTCTGTGGACGAGCTCTCGCTTCTGCAGAAGGACGAAGAGGAGGAGGAGGAGGGGGTGCGAACACCTACAGCCAACTGTTTCCTAGACCGTGGGCTAGGCAGTACTGTCCCGAAATTGATGTCCCCTGTGGACCCTGCATCCACCACATTCACCCAGTGTGCCGTGATGGACACGTAACGTCCCTGGCCATGCCTACTGGTCCATGCATCTGTGGTCAGGTGCACCTTTGTACTCACAGATTGCCTGAGTGCATGGACGATGCGCTCTTTAACATGCTTGTGGAGGGCTGGGATGGCTTTTCTCGAAAAGAAGTGTCGACTGGGTAGCTCGTAGCGTGGTACAGCGTAGTCCATCAGGGCTTTGAAAGCTTCACTTTCAACTAACCGGTAGGGCATCATCTCTAACGAGATTAGTCTAGCTATGTGGGCGTTCAAACCCTGTGTACGCGGATGCGAGGATAAGTACTTCCTTTTTCTAACCAGAGTCTCATGTAGGGTGAGCTGGACTGGAGAGCTGGAGATCGTGGAACTAGCGGGTGTGCCGGTGGACATGGCAGACTGAGAGACGGTTGGAGACGGTATTGTTTCCGCCTGTGCCCTAGATGCAGTGTTTCCTACTACGAAACTGGTGATTCCCTGACCCTGACTGCTTTGGCCTGGCAAACAAACCTTCACAGATACTGCAGGTGGTGCGGAAAATGGTGGCCTTACAGTGACGGCAGGGATGTAGCGTTGCTGACTAGCTTCATTGGCCGAGGGTGCTACAACCTTAAGGGACGTTTGGTAGTTAGTCCAGGCTTGCAAATGCATGGTGGTTAAATGTCTATGCATGCAACTTGTATTGAGACTTTTCAGATTCTGACCTCTGCTTAAGGTAGTTGAACATTTTTGACAGATGACTTTGCGCTGAACAATTGGATGTTGTTTAAAAAAATGCCAGACTGCACTCTTTCGAGCCTCGGATCCCTTTTCAGGCATTGCAGACTGAGCTTTAACCGGATGGCCACGCTGTTCTCCAACAGGTTTTGGCTTTGCCACGCGTTTTGTCCCATCTACGGGCCCGGCAGATGGAACCTGTTGCGATGTTGATGCCTGCTGCGGCCCCTCCTCCGCTTCAGAACTACTGCCGCCTGCACCGTGTTCCCACAATGGCTGCCAATCGGGGTCAACAACTGGGTCATCTATAACCTCCTCTTCTAGCTCGTGCGCAACTTCGTCTGTGTCACCGTGTAAGTTGGTGGTAGAGCGTTCGTGACGGGGCAACATAGTCTCATCAGGGTCTGATTCTGGATCAGTACCCTGCGAGGGCAATGTTGTGGTCTGAGTCAAAGGACCAGCATAGTAGTCTGGCTGTGGCTGTGCATCAGTGCACTCCATGTCAGATTCAACTTGTAATGGGCATGGCCTGTTAACTGCTTCACTTTCTAAGCCAGGGACGGTATGTGTAAAGAGCTCCATGGAGTAACCCATTGTGTCGCCTGCTGCATCCTTCTCTGTTGTTGTTTTTGCTGAAGAGGACAAGGAAGCGACTTGTCCCTGACCGTGAACATCCACTAACGACGTGCTGCTTTTACATTTACCAGTTTCAAAAGAGGAGGCAAAAGAGCTAGAGGCTGAGTCTGCAAGGTAAGCCAAAACTTGCTCTTGCTGCTCCGGTTTTAAAAGCGGTTTTCCTACTCCCTGAAAAGGGAGCGTTCGAGGCCTTCTGTAGCCAGACGACGAACCTGGCTCCACAGCTCCAGACTTAGGTGCAATATTTTTTTTCCCACGACCACCTGATGCTCCACTACCACTACCATCATTACCAGCTGACAATGAACGCCCACGGCCACGACCTCTTCCACCAGACTTCCTCATTGTTTTAAAAACTTAACCAAAGTAACGGTATTTATTGCTGTAAAACAACTTACACGGTGAGCTATAACTTCAGTATGATTTAGATATCCCTTTACAGGTGGGTGAGACCGCAAGGAAAATCAGGCACAATGTTGCACACTCTGTTTTCGGTGGCACCAAATGAGAGATATGCCACACACGCAGGACTGTCACTCAAGCACAAATGTCAATATTGATCTCCCACTTTTTTTTTTTTTTTTTTCAGGGAGAATTTAGAAACCAAATTAAAAAAAATAGGCTTTCTATAGCCCACTATTTGAGAGAGAGAGATGGCACACCCAGGAGTCAGGAGTGGCACACAAGCAGAAAGGGCAATATTAATCTCCCACTGATTTTTTTTTATTTTTTCAGTGAGAATTTAGAAACCAAATAAAAAAAAAATAGGCTTTCTATGGCCCACTATTTGAGAGAGAGAGATGGCACACCCAGGAGTCAAGACTGGCACACAAGCAGAAAGGGCAATATTAATCTCCCACTGATTTTTTTTTATTTTTTCAGGGAGAATTTAGAAACCAAATAGAAAAAAAAAGAAATAGGCTTTCTATGGCCCACTATTTGAGAGAGAGAGATGGCACACCCAGGAGTCAAGACTGGCACACAAGCAGAAAGGGCAATATTAATCTCCCACTGATTTTTTTTTATTTTTTCAGGGAGACTTTAGAAACCAAATTAAAAAAAATGATTTTTTCAGGGAGAATTTAGAAACCAAATTAAAAAAAATGATTTTTTCAGTGAGAGTTTAGAAACCAAATAAAAAAAAAATAGCCTTTCTATGGCCCAGTGCCCACTATTTGAGAGAGAGAGTGTTAGGACTGGCGGAACGCACCAAGTACAAGATGAAATGGAACTAGGTGCGTTCGCAGTCCGAGGTCCACCGTGCAGGTAAAAACCCTGCTGCTAGTAAGACGGACTATATGGCGGTACTACAAGTATACACGCACGGGTTAACTGCACCCTGCGTGAAGGAAGCGATCCTGTTGCGTCACAGGACCGCGGTACCGCACATAGAGCGCGAGCAATAAGTCAGCAAACTCAACCCCAACTAGGATTGAAGTCCGATTAGACACTTGCTGGCACAACACCGCAACTGGGTGTGTAAGGAAACTAAATAATATAAAGGCACAAGAGTGCGTGCGGTGCCGCACAGACGGACGCCACTAACCACCCAGGCTTGGGTCAGGAAAGCGCAGAGCAAGCGCACGGCGCCGTACAGGCGGACACAGCAACTGGTAGCTGTAATGTGTGTTACGTGCTGTTGGATAAGTCGGGCGCTAGATAGCAAACATACACCTTCCGCGAACAGACATTCAATAGGGAGGGTATTTAAAGAGCGACTTTCACTCACAACACACACACATATTTACAAGACAATACTAGCGCATGGCCGTGCGGTCATGCGCAGTTTATATAGCTGCAGCACAGGAAACAGCTACAGAAGTTTTGCCCTTTCAGGACCTGCCAAAAGGACCAATGGGATGTGCTGCAGTACCTGAGCATGTAACCCTCGATCTCCAACAGGAGATCTTGCCCTGGGCATGCTCAGTGTGTGCAAATAAGGACTTAGATCCAGAAACGTCCACTCGCCGCTGCCCAGCACTTGATTCAATGGCAGAAGCAGGAAAAGCAGCAGTAACTCTTCGCACAGAGTCAGACTGAGCGAGACGCTGGGATCGACGTCCCTGCTGAGCAGACTCCACTGCGGCTGGAGGAGAATGGGAGACCGCAGCGGAGGCGGATCGAGATTCCCCCTGTGCAGCAGAGGAAACTCGACTCCTAACATTACCCCCCTCCTAGGGCCCCCCCCCCTCCTTGGGCCTCGCTACGTTCGAAGGCAGCAATGAGCTGCGGAGCCTGAATGTGCTCAACAGGCTCCCAGGACCTGTCCTCGGGGCCATAACCCTTCCAGTCTACCAAATAAATTTTTTTGCCACGTACCACCTTGCACCCCAGAATAGCGTTCACCTCATAATCGTCCATAGACGAACCCGATGTCCCATCAGATGACTCGGAGAACCGGGACATATACACGGGTTTCAAGAGGGACACATGAAAGTTGTCGGTGATACCCAGGCGTGGCGGAAGGGCCAAACGATAGACCACAGGATTAACCTGCTAGAGGACCTTGAATGGGCCCAAGTAGCGAGGAGCAAATTTAGTGGACTCAACTCGCAGCCTGATGTTACGGGCGGAGAGCCACACCAAGTCGCCAGGAGCAAAGGTCGGAGCGGGTCGCCGATGAGCATCGGCGGAGGACCTCATTCTCTCCTTAGAGGCCCGAATGGCATCCTGAGTGCGGTCCCAAATATCCCGTGCCTCCACAGCCCAGTCTGCCACCCTGGAGTCTGCGGAAGACACGGGCATAGGCACAGGTACCCGTGGATGCTGACCATAGTTGAGGAGGAATGGGGTTTGTCCAGTGGAGTCGGCTACGGCGTTGTTCAGTGCAAACTCTGCCCATGATAGCAAGGATGCCCAGTCATCCTGCCTGGCTGAAACAAAATGTCGCAGGTATGTGACCAAGGTCTGGTTGGCCCTCTCTACCAACCCATTCGTCTCGGGATGATATGCGGAAGATAGATTTAACTCAATGCTGAGAAGACGACAAAGCTCTCTCCAGAACCGAGACGCAAACTGGGGACCCCGGTCACTGACAATTTTGTCTGGCATGCCGTGTAGGCGGAAGATGTGTCTTATGAACAACGCTGCCAAGGCCCGTGCAGAAGGTAACCGTGGGAGCGGCACCAAATGCACCATTTTCGAGAAATGATCGGTAATAACCCAAATGACGGTACAGCCGCGAGACTTGGGCAAACCCACTACAAAGTTCATCCCGACCATCTCCCAGGGCCTGTCTGCCACCGGCAAGGGATAGAGTAACCCAGATGGCCGTTGTCGAGGAGACTTATTTTTGGCGCTTTAGACACACGCCAGAACGTAATCTCTGACATCTCGGACCATATGCGGCCACCAGTACGTCCTCGCCAGTAGCTCAGATGTCCTCTTTGTCCCAAAGTGTCCACCCACCCTGGACGAATGAGCCCAAGAGAGAACCTCCGGTCGCAAATTAATGGGCACAAAAGTCTTGCCCGGAGGCACAGACTCTAGCGAAACCGGCGCTACGGTTCTCAGGCTCTCGGAAGGGACAATAAGCCGAGGCTCCTCTTCCTCTTCCTCAGTTGACATAAGGGAGCGAGAGAGAGCGTCAGCACGGATATTCTTCTCCCCGGCGAGAAAATGAAGGGAAAAGTGAAACCGGGAGAAGAACAGGGACCATCTGGCCTGGCGAGAATTTAGCCGCTGGGCTGTCTGCAAATAGACCAAATTTTTGTGGTCCGTGTAAACTTGGAAGGGAAACCGCGCACCTTCCAGAAGGTGTCTCCACTCCGAAAAGGCCAACTTCATTCCTAGCAACTCCCTGTCCCCGATGGAGTAGTTTCTCTCTGCTGGCGTGAAGGTCTTAGAGAAGAAGAAGCATGGATGCTTCCGACCTTGAGCATTCTTTTGATAGAGGACTGCTCCAGCACCAACGGACGAGGCATCCACCTCCATTAGGAATGGCTTATCCACATCGGGACGATGTAAGATGGGAGCGCTAGCAAAGTGGGACTTAATAGAAGTGAAGGCCTTGGAGACCTCTTCCGACCACAATTTGGGATTCGCTCCCTTCTTGGTGAGGGCTACCAAGGGAGCTACCAGAGTTGAGAAGTGGGGAATGAACTGGCGGTAATAGTTTATGAACCCCATAAAGCGCTGCACTGCTTTAAGAGAATGGGGCTCTTGCCAGTCCATCACAGCCTGTAGTTTGGCAGGATCTATAGCCAATCCCTGGGCGGAGATGATATAGCCCAGGAAAGGTAAAGACTCCTGCTCAAACATACACTTCTCCAACTTTGCATAAAGAGAGTTTGCCCGTAGGAGGTCGAAGACTCTGCCAACATCTCTCCGGTGGGAGTCAATATCTGGAGAAAAGATGAGAATATCATCCAGATAGACTACAACTGAGGTGGAAAGCATATCCCGGAAGATGTCGTTGACAAAGTCTTGGAAAACGGCTGGGGCATTACAGAGCCCGAAGGGCATTACCAGATACTCATAGTGCCCATCTCTGGTGTTAAACGCCGTTTTCCATTCGTCCCCCTCACGGATGCGAATCAGGTTGTAAGCACCCCGCAGATCTAGTTTAGTAAACACCCTTGCTCCCCGAAGCCTATCAAAGAGCTCAGATATCAAGGGCAAAGGATACTTGTTCTTATTGGTGATGGCGTTAAGACCCCTGTAGTCTATGCATGGACGTAGTTCCCCATTCTTCTTCTGCACGAAAAAGAACCCTGCCCCAGCAGGTGACACCGACTTCCTGATGAACCCTCTTGCCAGATTCTCTTGAATGTACTGAGACATTGCCTCCATCTCTGGGAGAGATAACGGATAAACTCGACCCCGGGGACGCTCAGCACCAGGCAAGAGATCAATAGGACAGTCATAGGGGCGATGGGGCGGAAGGGTCTCCACCGCCTTTTTGGAGAACACGTCTGCATAAGACCAATATTGCTTGGGGAGAGAGGATAGATCTGCGGGTACCTCTGTAGTAGCAACCTGAACGCACTCTCGGTGACACCTACCCCCACAAGATTCACCCCATCCCAGGATTCTGCCTGAGGACCACTCGATGTGAGGAGAGTGGTACCGTAGCCAAGGTATCCCCAACAGGACCTCATCAATTCCCTCAGGAATGATGAGCAGAGATATAATCTCCTGATGGGATGGCGACATGGACAGAGTAAAAGGGATGGTCTGGTGTGTTATCTGTGAGGGCAGTGTCGACCCATTCACCACTCGTACCGTTACTGGTTGAGCTAGCATAACCAGGGGTATTGCGTGACGTTGGGCGAAGGCAGAAGACATAAAATTGCCCTCAGCCCCAGAATCCACGCAGAGCTCTACCGAGTGAGTGAATGAGCCTAATGTTATTGTCCCCTTAAAGGACAATTTGGAGGCAAACGTCGCTGTGTCTAGTGTACCTCCACCTACTACCACTAAACGCTGACGTTTCCTCGTCCGCTGGGAACATCTGGTGGCAAGATGTCCTGACTGCTGGCACACATGACAAACCTGGAGTGCACGAGCGGTCCGGGACTTAGATCCCGCTCGTGACACTACTATAGGCTCATGGGACTCAGGGGCCTGCACTGGAGATTCCAAAGGTTTGGCGAAGGTGGGAGCCAGCCGAAACCTCTGCCTACACTTGGCTCGCTCTAACCTCCGCTCGTGAAAACGGAGGTCAATACGAGTGGATACTGTTATTAATTCCTCCAGTGTGGCGGGAATCTCCCTAGTGGCCAGAACATCCTTAACGTGGTCAGCCAGCCCCCTCCAAAATATAGGAATAAGGGTTTTATCCGACTACTCCAGCTCAGATGCTAGGGTGCGGAAGTGTACGGCAAAATGGCTGACCAAGGACGAGCCCTGAGTCAATGCCAACAGTTGGAGCGCCGTATCATGGGTGACACGAGGTCCTAAAAAGACCTGTTTCAGAGTGCTCAGGAATAACGGAGCACTCTGCACCACATGATCGCCACGCTCCCACAGCGGCGTAGCCCACTGCAACGCCCTGTCCGACAGGAGAGACACGATAAACCCCACCTTTGCCCGCTCTGTAGGGAAACGAGAGGCCAGAAGCTCGAGATGTATAGAGCACTGACTCACGAAACCCCTACAAGACTTACTGTCACCAGAAAATTTCTCTGGTAGCGGGAGGCGAGATAGAGTCGGAACAGGGGTGGCAGTGGACAAGGTAGCTGCAGCCACGCTAGCAGCCTGAACAGCGATAGCAGTGACATCCACAGCTGAGGTTGAATGCTCTAGAGCCGCCAACCTTCCCTACAGCTGCTGGATGTACCGCTGTAAACGCTGATCGTCCGCCATTTACTAGCCAGACCTTGGCGCTAGTATTATGTTAGGACTGGTGGAACGCACCAAGTACAAGATGAAATGGAACTAGGTGCGTTCACAGTCCGAGGTCCACCGTGCAGGTAAAAACCCTGCTGCTAGTAAGACGGACTATATGGCGGTACTACAAGTATACACGCACGGGTTAACTGCACCCTGCGTGAAGGAAGCGATCCTGTTGCGTCACAGGACCACGGTACCGCACATAGAGCGCGAGCAATAAGTCAGCAAACTCAACCCCAACTAGGATTGAAGTCCGATTAGACACTTGCTGGCACAACACCGCAACTGGGTGTGTAAGGAAACTAAATAATAATATAAAGGCACAAGAGTGCGTGCGGTGCCGCACAGACAGACGCCACTAACCACCCAGGCTTGGGTCAGGAAAGCGCAGAGCAAGCGCACGGCGCCGTACAGGCGGACACAGCAACTGGTAGCTGTAATGTGTGTTACGTGCTGTTGGATAAGTCGGGCGCTAGATAGCAAACATACACCTTCCGCGAACAGACATTCAATAGGGAGGGTTATTTAAAGAGCGACTTTCACTCACAACACACACACATATTTACAAGACAATACTAGCGCATGGCCGTGCGGTCATGCGCAGTTTATATAGCTGCAGCACAGGAAACAGCTACAGAAGTTTTGCCCTTTCAGGACCTGCCAAAAGGACCAATGGGATGTGCTGCAGTACCTGAGCATGTGACCCTCGATCTCCAACTGGAGATCTTGCCCTGGGCATGCTCAGTGTGTGCAAATAAGGACTTAGATCCAGAAACGTCCACTCGCCGCTGCCCAGCACTTGCTTCAATGGCAGAAGCAGGAAAAGCAGCAGTAACCCTTTGCACAGAGTCAGACTGAGCGAGACGCTGGGATCGACGTCCCTGCTGAGCAGACTCCACTGCGGCTGGAGGAGAATGGGAGACCGCAGCGAAGACGGATCGAGATTCCCCCTGTGCAGCAGAGGAAACTCAACTCCTAACAGAGAGATGGCACACCCAGGAGTCAGGAGTGGCATACAAACAGAAAGGGCAATATTAATCTCCCACTGATTTTTTTTTATTTTTTCAGGGAGAATTTAGAAACCAAATTAAAAAAAAAAATAGGCTTTCTATGGCCCACTATTTGAGAGAGAGAGATGGCACACCCAGGAGTCAGGAGTGGCACACAAGCAGAAAGGCCAATATTAACCCCTTCACCCCAAAGCCTGTTTTCACCTAAGGGCCAATTTTTACAATTCTGACCACTGTCAATTTATGAGGTCATAACTCTGAAACGCTTCAACGGATCCTGGTGATTCTGACACTCTTTTCTCGTGACATATTGTACTTCATGATAGTGGTAAAACTTCTTCGATATGACTTGCATTTATTTGTGAAAAAAAAAATTTGTCGGAAATTATGAAAATTTAGCAATTTTCAAACTCTTAGTTTTTATGCCCTTAAATTAGAGAGTTATATCACATAATATAGTTAATAAACAACATTTCCCACATGTCTGCTTTACATCAGCACAATTTTGGAAACATAATTTTTTTTTTGTTAGGACATTATAAGGGTTAAAAGTTGACCAGCGATTTCTCATTTTTGCAACAATATTTGCAAAACCATTTTTTTACGGACCACCTCACACTTGAAGTGACTTTGAGGGGTCTATATGACAGAAAATGCCCAAAAGTGACACCATTCTAAAAACTGCACCCCTCAAGGTACTCAAAACCACATTCAAAAAGTTTATTAACCCTTCAGGTGCTTCACAGGAATTTTTTGAATGTTTAAAAAAATTGAACATTTAACTTTTTTTTCACAAAATTTTTACTTCAGGTCCAATTTGTTTCATTTTACCAAGGGTAACAAGAGAAATTGGACCACAAAAGTCGTTGTACAATTTGTCCTGAGTACGCCGATACCCCATATGTGGGGGTAAACCACTGTTTGGGCACATGGCAGAGCTCGGAAGGGAAGGAGCGCCATTTGACTTTTCAATGCAAGATTTGCTGGAATTGAGATCGGAGCCCATGTCACGATTGGAGAGCCCCTGATGTGCCTAAACAGTGGAAACCCCCACAAGTGACACCATTTTGGAAAGTAGACCCCCTAAGGAACTAATCTAGATGTGTGGTGAGCACTTTGAACCTCCAAGTGCTTCACAGAAGTTTATAATGTAGAGCCGTAAAAAAAATTTTATATTAATTTTCACAAAAAATGATCTTTTTGCCCCAAATTTTTTATTTTCCCAAGGGTAACAGGATAAATTGGACCCCAAAAGTTGTTGTGCAATTTGTCCTGAGTACGTCGATACTTCATATATGGGGATAAACCACTGTTTGAGCGCATGGCAGAGCTCGGAAGGGAAGGAGTGCCATTTGACTTTTCAATGCAAAATTGGCTGGAATTGAGATCGGAAGCCATGTCGCATTTGGAGAGCCCCTGACGTGCCTTAACAGTGGAAACCCCCCACAAGTGACCCCATTTTGGAAAAAAGACCCCCTAAGGAACTTATCTAGATGTGTGGTGAGCACTTTTAACCCCCAATTGTTTCACTAAAGTTTAGAATGTAGCATTGTGAAAATTAAAAAATCATTTTTTCTTTCCACAAAATGATGTTTTAGCCCGCAATTTTTTTCCCCCAAGGGTAACAGGAGAAATTGGACCACAAATGTTATTGTCCAATTTGTCCTGAGTACGCTGATACCCCACATGTGGGGGGTAACCACCGTTTGAGTGCATGGCAGAGCTCGGAAGGGAAGGAGCACCGTTTGAAATGCAGACTTAGATGGATTGGTCTGCAGGCGTCATGTTGCATTTGCAGAGCCCCTGATGTACCTAAACAGTAAAAAAAAAAACACAAGTGACCCCATATTGGAAACTAGACCCCCCAAGGAACTTATCTAGATGTGTTGTGAGAGCTTTGAACCAACAAGTGTTTCACTACAGTTTATAACGCAGAGCCGTGAAAATAAAAAATATTTTTTTTTCCACGAAAATGATATTTTATCCCCTATGTTTTTATTTTCCCAAGGGTAACAGGACAAATTGGACCCCAAAAGTTGTTGTCCAACTTGTCCTGAGAACGCTGACACCCCATATGTTGGGGGGAACCACTGTTTGGGTGCACGGCAGAGCTCGAAAGGGAAGGAGCGCCATTTGAAATGCAGACTTAGATGGATTGGTCCGCAGGCGTCATGTTGCATTTGCAGAGCCCCTGATGTACCTAAACAGTAGAAACCCCCCACAAGTGACCCCATATTGCAAACTAGACCCCCCAAGGAACTTATCTAGATGTGTTGTGAGAGCTTTGAACCAACAAGTGTTTCACTACAGTTTATAACGCAGAGCCGTGAAAATAAAAAATATTTTTTTTTTCCACGAAAATGATATTTTATCCCCTGTTGTGAATTCTGTGACAGAGCTCCCTCCTGTGGTCACAAGTGGTACTTCGGCTGATTCTCTCTATGAGCTTCCGTTGGTGGAGGAAAGTGGTACTGCGGCTTCTGAGTTTCCTTCCTCAGGTCATGTGGTGAAGTCGTTAGGTGCTGCTCTATTTAACTCCACCTAGTGCTTTGATCCTGGCCTCCAGTCAATGTTCTAGTATTGGACTTGCTTCCTCCTGGATCGTTCCTGTGGCCTGCTGCTCTGCATAGCTAAGTCTTTTTGCCCCCTTTGCGTGGTTGTTTGTAGGGTTTTGTGTTGACCGCAAAGTTACCTTTCCTATCCTCGCTATGTTCAGAAAGTCGGGCCTCACTTTGCTAAATCTATTTCATCTCTACGTTTGTCTTTTCATCTTAACTCACAGTCATTATATGTGGGGGGCTGCCTTTTCCTTTGGGGTATTTCTCTGAGGCAAGGTAGGCTTATTTTCTATCTTCAGGCTAGCTAGTTTCTCAGGCTGTGCCGAGTTGCATAGGGAGCGTTAGGCGCAATCCACGGCTGCCTCTAGTGTGGTTGGAGAGGATTAGGGATTGCGGTCAGCAGAGTTCCCACGTCTCAGAGCTCGTTCTAGGTTTTTGGGTTATTATCAGGTCACTGTATGTGCTCTGACTTCTATGTCCATTGTGGTACTGAATTATCTAATCATAACAATCCCCTATGTTTTTATTTTCCCAAGGGTAACAGGACAAATTGGACCCCAAAAGTTGTTGTCCAACTTGTCCTGAGAACGCTGATACCCCATATGTTGGGGGGAACCACTGTTTGGGTGCACGGCAGAGCTCGGAAGGGAAGGAGCGCCATTTGAAATGCAGACTTAGATCGATTGGTCTGTAGGCGTCATGTTGCATTTGCAGAGCCCCTGATGTACCTAAACAGTAGAAACCCCCCACAAGTGACCCCATATTGGAAACTAGACCCCCAAGGAACTTATCTAGATGTGTTGTGAGAGCTTTGAACCAACAAGTGTTTCACTACAGTTTATAACGCAGAGCCGTGAAAATAAAAAATATTTTTTTTTCCACGAAAATGATATTTTATCCCCTATGTTTTTATTTTCCCAAGGGTAACAGGACAAATTGGACCCCAAAAGTTGTTGTCCAACTTGTCCTGAGAACGCTGATACCCCATATGTTGGGGGGAACCACTGTTTGGGCACACAGGAGAACTCGGAAGGGAAGGAGCCCTGTTTTTCTTTTTCAAAGCAGAATTGGCTGGAATTGAGATCGGACGCCATGTCGCGTTTGGAGAGCTCCTGATGTGCCTAAACAGTGGAAACCCCCAATTATAACTGAAACCCTAACCCCAACCCTAGCCCTAACCCTAGCCCTAACCCTAGCCCTAACCCTAGCCCTAATGGGAAAATGGAAATAAATACATTTTTTTACATTTTATTATTTTTCCCTAACTAAGGGGGTGATGAAGGGGGGTTTGATTTACTTTTATAGCGTTTTTTTTGGCGGATTTTTATGATTGGCAGCTGTCACACACTAAAAGACGCTTTTTATTGCAAAAAATAGTTTTTGCATCACCACATTTTGAGAGCTATAATTTATCCATATTTTGGCCCACAGAGTCATATGAGGTCTTGTTGTTTGCGGGACAAGTTGACGTTTTTATTGGTAACATTTTCGGGCAGATGACATTTTTTGATCGCTTTTTACTCAGATTTTTGGGAGGCGGAATGAACAAAAACCAGCAATTCCTGAATTTCTTTTAGGGGGGGCGTTTATACCGTTCCACGTGTGGTAAAATGGATAAAGCAGTTTTATTCTTCAGGTCAGTACGATTACAGCGATACCTCATTTATGTAATTTTTTTTATGTTTTGGCGCTTTTACACAGTAAAAACTATTTTATATAAAAAAATAATTGTTTTTGCATCGCATTATTCTGAGAGCTATAACTTTTTTATTTTTCTGCTGATGATGCTGTATGGCGGCTTTTTTTTTTGCGGGACAAGATGCTGTTTTCAGCGGTACCATGGTTATTTATATCCGTCGTTTTGATTGCGTGTTATTCCACTTTTTGTTCGCCTGTATGATAATAAAGCAATGTTTTTTGCCTTGTTTTTTTTTTTTTTTGCGGTGTTCACTGAAGGGGTTAACTAGTGGGATGGTTTTATAGAGTGGGTCGTTATGGACGCGGCGATACCAAATATGTGTACATTTATTGTTTTGTTTTTTTTACATAAATAAATGGATTTATTGGGAAATGTTTTTTTTTTTTTATTTGGGGATTTTTTTTTTTTTTTACACATTCTATTTTTTTTTTTTGAACTTTCTAACATTGTCCCAGGGTGGGACATCTCTATTAGATCAGATCGTTGATCTGACACTGCATAGCACACTGTCAGATCAACGATCTGACAGGCAGTTTAGGAGGCTTTCTGGCGCCTGCTCTCAGCAGGCGCCGGCTAGCCAGGTCACTTCATGACCCGGAAGGAGTCCGGCGGCCATCTTGGATCCGGGGACTCCTTCCGGGTCACCGGAGCAACGCGATGTCATTGCGTTGCTCCGGTGGGAGAGTGCAGGGAGCCCCCGTCCCTGCGCGATCCCCCTCTATGCCGCTGTCACTACTGACAGCGGCATCAGAGGGGCTAAATGCCTGCGATCAGCGATAGCGCCGATCGTGGGCATTGCTGCGGGGTGTCAGCAGTCATATACAGCTGACACCCGCACCCGATCACCGCGGCGCTCAGCTCAGCCGCTCATACCTCACCAACAAAAGTTTGACTCATAACTGAACATAATGTTCTGTGTAAACTGAGGGTCCTGTTCCAATTTTTGTTTTGCCCATTCTGCAAATTCAGCGTGACAATCTGGCATCAGTCGAACATCCCTTCGGCGGATATTTGCTACTCACAAATGGCATCCTTTCAAAATCCAACTGCTGCAGCATCTCAACGAGGATGACCCAGATTGGGCAAAACAAAAATTGGAACAGGACCCTCACTTTACACAGAACATTATGTTCAGTGATGAGGCAAACTTTTTTGGGTGGGCCATTTATATGGATACACCTAAATCAAAAGGGAATTGTGACAGTTTTCTTGTGTAGGGTGACATGCATTGAAATCTGCTGCAATGACCCGGTGTTGAGAAGTACAAGTCAGGATTGGCTTATAAAAAAAATATCTCAATCTCTAATGATCCTCCAGAGTACCATCAAATCTATTATCATCAAATGGAAAGAACATGGTACCACAACAAACCTGCCAAGAGAGGGCTGTCCATACAAACTCTCAACCCGGGCAAGGAAGGCATTAATCAGAGAGGCAGCACAGATACCAAAGGTAACCCTGAAGGAGCTGCTAAGCTTCCCAGCTGAGACTGGAGTATCTGTCCATACTACCACAAAAAGCCATAAACGCCACAGAGGTGGCCTTTAGGGAAGAGTGGGCAGAAAATAGCCTTTACACAAAAATTATAAGGCTCAATTTAAGTTTGCCTAAAGACATGTGGGATGCTCCCCATGGAGGAAGGTGCTGTGGTCACATGAGATCATAATTTAACTTTTTGGCCACCATGGTAAATGCTATGTGGGGATGTTTTTCGGCAGCAGGGACAAGGAAAATGGTCCGAGTTGAGGGGAAGATGGATGGTACAAAATACATGGATATTCTTGAGTAGTGTTGACCATTCCGATACCGGAATCGGAAGTTCCTATAGTGCAATTATGCCCTATAATGGAGTGTGGGCGGTGCATGGGCGGAGACTACGTGAGTGTGTGTGTGGGCGGGGTCTGTCCGTGACGTGGGGGGCCTGTGCGTGCCTGCCGGGGCTCTATGCGGGCTGCCAGGGGTCTGTACGGGCCTGCCGCGGCTGTATGCGGGTCTGACGGGGCTGTATGCAGCGTGCCGGGTCTCTGTGCGGCGTGCGGGGTCTCTGTGCGGCGTGCCGGGTCTCTGTGTGGCGTGCCGGGTCTCTGTGTGGTGTGCAGGGTCTCTGTATGGCATGCCGGGTCTCTGTGCGTGTGTGCAGGAATCTTCCGATGGGACTACAAGTCCCATCGGATGATGCCTGCTACACTGACAGTGATTGAAACATATGCCAATGATGGGACAGTAGTAGTCCCATCATCCGGCTAATGTGTTGAATGAAAAAAAAAAAAACACATACATACTCCATACATACTCCATACATACTCCATACAGTACATACATATAGACATACAGTACATTAAACATAGAGTTCATGCTCACCATTATTTGTCACTTTGTTCCCCGAAGCCAGTGTCAACCTGTAAAAAAGATTAAAATAACAAACAACCAATATACTCCCTGTCCGCAGAAATCCACGAGTGTCCCACGACGATCTCCCATGGAGAACAGCAGCATCAGCTGTTGTGACTGCTCTCCAGGGGCTCCAGAAACACAATGATGGGAGGAAGGTATCTTTCCACACTGTATTCCTCCGCCGCTGTAAAAAAAGTCGCTAGTCTCACTTATGGCATTGCTGGGTGAGAAATTTTCCCACGCAGCAATTGCCATAAAGTGACACTTTGAACTTTAGTAACCTCAGTGATGCACTGCAGGAGCCATTGTCTCCTGTCAGTGTGTCACTGAGGGTCCTATAGAGCAGTTACATCACCCGATGTCACTGTTCTATAGGGGAGATCATCGTGGGATCCTCGTTATTAATTGGATTACGACGGACAGGTAGTATACGGTTTATTATTTTACATTTTTTGCAGGCGCTGAAGTATGGTAAGTATGGTTAAATGAAGAATATTAAAATACTTTTTCCTAATGTGTGCGTGTTTTATTAACCCTTTCTTACTATTGGATTAATAATGGATAGGCGTCTTATTGACGCCTCTCCGTTATTAACCCGGCTTAATGTCACCTTACAATAGCAAGGTGACATTGACCCCTTATTACCCCATATCCCACCGCTACACGAGAGTGGGAAGTGAGGGGCTAAATGCCAGAAATGGCGCATCCGGGCGGCGGCGGACTGGTATTTGTAGCTGGGGGAGGCAATATCCATGGACCCTCTCTAGGCTATGAATATCAGCCCGCAGCTGTCTGCGTAGCCTTTCTGGCTATAAAATATAGGGGGACCCCACGTTATTTTTTGGGGGGTCCCCCTATTTTAATAGCCAGTAAAGGCTACGCAGACAGCTGCGGGCTGATATTCATAGTAGGCTACAAATATTGGCCGCTGGCCGTCAGTTTTCCCCCTCTAGCGCAGAAAATTGCGCGGGAGCCCACGCCGTTTTTTTCCGAATTTTTTTTTAATTAACCGCTCTTTAAATCCTCTTTCATACTTGCTTCGGTACAGGTCCGTCGCTATGCGTCGGGTCGACGTACGTTGTGAAATTTGTGCACAACGTGGGCAGCGGATGCAGTTTTTCAACGCATCCGCTGCCCATTCTGAAGTCAAGGGAGGAGGGGCGGAGTTTCGGACGCGCATGCGCGATAGAAAATGGCGGACGCGACGGCACAAAAAATGTTCACTTGAACGTTTTTTCGTGCCGACGGTCTGCCAAAACACGATGGATCCGTTGCACGACGCAGGCGACGTGTGGCCATCCGTCGCTAATACAAGTCTATGGGTAAAAAACACATCCTGCAAGCACATTTGCAGGATCCGTTTTTTTCTCATAGAGTTGTATTAGTGCCGGATTGCGCCTGGTGGCCACACGTTTCATACGTTTTTTAAATGATTAGTCAAAAAAGCTGTTTCCGGTGGACGTAGAACACATACAGAGGAACGGTTTTTCTGTCCTGTGAAAATCCGGCCTCCGAATCCGTTTTTTCATGCATGTTTCCATTCAAATCATGCACATTTTCTGTTTATTTATTTATTTATTTCCAAAAACTGCATCAAAACTGAACCAAAAGCCTGCACCAAAAACTGCATCAAAAACAGCATAAAAAAAATCAGTTAGCAGGTTTTGATGCATTTTTGGGTGCAGTTTTTGATGCAGTTTTTGGTGCAGTTTTTGATGCAGGTTTTTGGTGCTGTTTGTAATGCAGTTTTTGGAAATAAATGTATGTGCACACGTTGCGGATTCTCTGTTGATCCGCAGCGTTTTTTGCAGTGCAGAAACACTGCAGATCTGCAATTGATTTACAGTACAATGTAAATCAATGATAAAAAAAATGCTGTCCACAATTTGCGGAAAATCGGCTGCGGAAACGTTGTGGTTTAAATTAAGTAGCATGTCACTTCTTTTTTGTGAATCTGCAGCGTTTTTGTACCCATTCCATTATAGAAAACCACGGGGGTAAAAAAGGCAGCAAATCCGCAAGAAACCCGCAGCAAAAATGCACAAAAAACGCTGCACAAAAAAAGCGACAAATCCGCAAGTGCGTTTTCTGCCAGGAGAGGCAGAATCCGCAAATTGCTAAGCCTAATCCGCAACGTGTGCACATAGCCTTGATGCATTTTTTATGCAGTTTTTGATGCAGTTTTTGGTGCAGTTTTTGATGCAGTTTTTGATAAAAATAAAAGAATAATAATAAAAAATATGAATATACTCACCCCTCCGAAGAACCCTGGCTGTCACCGCTGCGAGCGTCTGCCTCCGTCCTTAAGAATGCTGTGAGTGAAGGACCTTCGATGACGTCGCGATCAGGTGACCGGTCACCTGACACTCACATGACCGCTCACCTGACACAACGTGATCGAAGGTCCTTCACTCACAGCATTCACAGGAACGGAGGCAGACGCTTGCAGCGGTGACAGCCAGGGTTCGCCGGAGGGTGAGTATATCCATATTTTTTATTTTTATTCTTTATTTTTACATGAATATGGTTCCCAGGGCCTGAAGGAGAGTTTCCTCTCCTCCAGGCCCTGGGAACCATAAGCACCGCACACGCCGAAGATGACTGGGAACTTCCGATTCCGATTTCCGATATCACAAAAATATCGGAACTCGGTATCGGAATTCCGATACAGCAAATATCGGCCGATACCCGATACTTGCAGTATCGGAATGCTCAACACTATTCAACACATTAGCCGGATGATGGGACTACTACTGTCCCATCATTGGCTAATGTGTCAATCACTGTCAGTGTAGCAGGCATCGTCCGATGGGACTTGTAGTTGAACGAAATTTATTGGTTATTTTAAATTTTTTGGGAAATTCAAAAACTGAAAAGTGGGGCGTTCAATATTGTTCGGCCCCTTTTCACAATTTTTTTCCACTTCTTGTTGATTCTTCACCAAAAATTTACATTTGGTATCTTTATGTTTGAAGCATGATATGTGGGAAAAGGCTGAATAGTTCCAGGGGGCCAAATACTTTCGCAAAACACTGTATATTGGATTTTTATGTTTGGCTGATGTCAAACACTAAAAGACGCTTTTTATTGCAAAAAATTGTATTTGCATCCCCATATTTTGAGAGCTATTATTTTTCCATATTTTGGCCCACAGAGTCATGTGAGGGCTTGTTTTTTGCAGGACGAGTTGACATTTTTATTGGTACTATTTTTCGGACACATTACTTTTTTTATTGCTTTCTATTCCTATTTTTGGGAGGCAGAATGAACAAACTAGCAATTCAGGAATTTTTGGGGGGTGGGGGTTATGCCGTGTGTGGTAAAATTCATAAGGCAGTTTTATTCTTTGGGTCAGTATGATTACAGTGGTACCTTACTTATATTTTTTATGTTTTGGCTCTTTTAGGCTATGTGCACACGTTCAGGATTTCTCGCAGAAAATTCCTGAGAAAAACCTGAAATTTCCTGCAAGAAATCCGCAAGAAATCTGCATGCGTTTTTGCCACGTTTTTGACGTGTTTTTGCCGCATTTTTGCTGTGTTTTTGCCGCGTTTTTGATGCGGTTTTTTCTGGATATTTCCCAATGCATTTTGTAGTGGAAAATCCGCGAAAAAACGCAAAATTAATGAACATGCTGCGTTTTTTACCGCAATGTGTTTTTTTAGCAGAACAAAACGCATCATGTGCACAAAACATGCAGAATTCATTCTAAATGATGGGATGCTTATTGTATGCATTTTTTTGCGGTTTTATAGCGTTTTTATCGGGAAAAAACGCAAAAAAACAGCAACGTGTGCACACAGCCTTACCCAATAAAAGCTATTTTGTAGAAAAAAATTATTATTTTTGTATTGCTTTATTCTGAGAGCTACAGTATAACTTTTTTATTTTTCCGCTGATGTAGCTGTATTGTGGCTTGTTTTTTGCGGAACAAGATGGTATTTTCAGCGGTACCATGTTTATTTATATTCGTCTTTTTGATCGCATTTTATTCCACTATTTGTTTGGCGGTATGATGATAAAGCATTGTTTTTGCCTTGTGTTTTATTTATTTTTTATGGTGTTCACTAAAGGGTTTAACTAGTGGGACAGTTTTATAGGTTGGATCTTTGGGAATGCGGCAAATATGTGTACTTTTATTGTTTATATTTTTTTTCATACAAATACAGGTGCTTCTCACTAAATTAGAATATCATCAAAAAGTTCATTTATTTCAGTTCTTCAATACAAAAGTGAAACTCATATTATATAGTCATTACAGATAGTGTGATCTATTTCAAATTAATTATTTCCATTAATGTTGATGATTATGGCTTACAGCCATAACTTTTTGATGATATTCTAATTTTGTGAGAAGCACCTGTATTTATTTATAGATATAATATCTTTTTATTTTTTTAAACATATTTTTACAATTATTTTTTTTACTTTGTCCTACTATGGGACTATCATTTTTTGCAGGCTGATCGCTTCTACAGCATGGAGTTTCAGCAGTATCCCCATGCTGTAGAAACTGTCAGCTCTGCACTGACAGAGAAACTTGTGCCAGCACCACGCCGGATCTCTGCTCTGACAGGCAGGGTCTCCGGCGTGTCACTTCACTCATCCACGCTGCAGTTGGTTCCTTCCTTCCCCATGCTCTGCATGCATCCAGCAGAGCTTCCAGCGGGGCTCCCATTCATGTCCTTAGGGCACGGGTGCACACGTGCTCCCACCCTCTTACTGTGCATGCACTTGCTATTTCCTCCCCAGCCAACGGCTGTGGGGCATTATATATATATTGCTTTCTCCTCACTGAGGAGGTGCCTGAGTGACCTTCCTGTTCTGCAGTCTAAGTTGCGCAATGCTGCGTACTAGTTCGTGCTGCACTCTTGTGCAGATCCTGCCTGCTGCACTCTGGTGCAGATAAAACCTACAAGAGAAAAAATGAGCAAAAACTCTGCTGTAAATAAGTAAAAAGCAAAAAGTGCATCTAAATAACACAGTTTTTAGTAATACTGTTTTTGATCAAAAATAGCATAAAAGCCATCCCACCATGACACAGTAACTCTGATCAGGATGGTCCTACACTGTCTAATATTAAACACCTTACCATGTGTCAATGTTGACCTCAGTGTGAATAAGGGCAGACAAAAGGACTGGGCCCAACCAGTAGAACACCAGCCTGGGGGAGCTTTATATACAATCTCCAGCTCACAAAAGGGTGACCACACCCCGGCTTGCACAGAATGCAATAATACAAAGAAAAAACACAAAAATTGAGCTTGACTTAAGTTGGTACACATCCAGCACATAAACGCATGTTCACAGTGGCCATAAAACACATAAAACCTACAAGAGAAAAAATGAGCAAAAACCCTGCTGTAAATAAGTAAAAAGCAAAAAGTGCATCTAACTAAAACACAGAGTTATTAGTAATACTGTCTTTGATCAAAAATAGCATGAAAGCCATCCCACCACGACACGGTAACTCTGATCAGACAGGACCGTCCCGATCAGAATTACCGTGTCCTGGTGGGATGGTTTTTATGCTATTTTTGATCAAAAACAGTATAACTAAAAACTCTTTGTTATTTAGATGCACTTTTTGCTTTTTACTTAATTACAGCAGGGTTTTTGCTCATTTATTCTTTTATCTTGGGTGTGCTCGAATAATTTGCAGCTGTTTTTAGGCAATCGCAGCATATGTTGCTGCTGTGTAACAGCCACAAAACATGCAGCCACGGAGACTCAACCATATTATTTGCGCACGCTTAAGATACTGGAATAACAGAATATCTGCTCATCACTAATAATGATAATACTTTGCTGTTTACCTGCACACCACTCCTGTCCCTATCCTTTGCATCCTACCTATTTCCCTCCTCTTTATTCCCTTCTCTTTTGTTATATTCAGAAATCATTATTTCCCCTGTGCGGGGAAATGTTACAGATTGGATAATTACTTTTTCTTTTCCTGTAAAATGTTGATAAAAATTTTTAATGAAACTTCTTAAAACAAAAAAACCCTATTACTCACTTCGCCACTGACCTCTCCACCTGTCCTCTGGTCTTCTTCTTTCCGCACGGCATCTCCAGAGTCTTCACTATAGGCCAGGACTTCCAGCTGCATCCAAGCTGGAGTTCATTGCATGTCACTAGGATGGTGCATCCGACGAAGGAAAAAGGAGGACTGGCTAACTGGATAGGAAACATTAGGGTACGTGCCACATCTCCAAGATTTCTAGCAGCATTCAGTCCTCAGAAGTCACTGTGCACCATAAGGTCATGTTGACCTTATGATGTTCAGTAACCTCCAAGGCCTGGACATAGCTAGTGTTATGATCGTGCTCACACACTCACACAGGTAACAGAGGAGGGAAAGAACACCAAAGAGAGAAGCCGCACATGTACCCAACTGGTCCCTGAACAGACTAGAAAAGGCCCTAGACATACAACTAAATATACCTCTTGGACCTGACTCACTTAAAGGCGGTCGAGGGGTTTCTCGTACCTCCTGAGGCACCAGGATTGAGGTCGCAACACAAATCCAACAAAAGTAGAGGAAAGCATGTAAGGAGGAGAGCCAGCCTCAGCGTACCTTGTCCAGGACGAGTCCAGAATCATCAGTGCTGTCACCCAAGTTGTAGTGGGGAGAGTTTAGTGCCCTGGACAGACCTTTGAACTTGAGATCAGGGGGCATGGAGGAAATAAGAGGGGGACAGTGTGCGGGAGCAAGACCTCAGTTGGCGGGAGACTGGTGTGCAGAGGCAGAATGAGAGCCCTCATGTGCTGTGCAGTCAGGAAAAAGTAGGCCCAAGTCAGAGAGGGAGACTTACCTGAGACTGTAGGAAGAGACGTCTCTGAGAAACCCCGACGACCACTCCCGCAGTGTCACTGAGCGTGAGTGAGTCTTCCCCATGACCAGACCACATGGGGTGCAGTTCGAGACTCGACATTCCAACAGTGAGTCGTGTGCGGCCATTGTACGTTGACTCTCCCACCCGCATTAGCATTGTGCCAACGCTTATAAAGAAAGGACTTTTCTCTCTCCATCTTGACTCATCGTGGAACCAGGACCCACAAAAGGACATTACAGGACCCTTGCTGACACCGGAATCCAGGACCCATCTCGGACCAGGACGCCGCCGGATTCTTCAAGCGTTTAGGCCAGAACACCACCGCCATCTTCACAGAGACTGATCCTCATCACCGCCGGACTGATAAGTTTGATACTTTCGTATCTCCCTCAACCCTTTATTGTCTAATACCTATACCCATGTCCACCAAACTCAGTTCTATTATCCTTATTCCCCTCTTTTACCCTCCCCCTGCATGGAGTAATGCTGTTTCATTATATTCCCCTGTTAACCCTTACTCTGCCTCCGACCATTACTGCATCCTGTTACCTGCTCACAAGCGTACAGGATGACACGTGAACCCAGGGCGAGAAACTAAAACACGTTCACAAAGGATAGACAAGGATAAATAAGGAAAACAAAACAGGTAGACTAAGTGAAACCTCCCAGACCTCCAAACGTGGAGAAGAAGGGAAAGCTACTGGGGAGGAAAACTCACAGATTTGCAGCAAGAAAAAAAACTGGGGCTGACTGGACAAGGTAACCCCCTAACTGAGGAGCGGAACTTCAAACACCAATATATATGGAAGTATAGCCAACAAGTGAGGTAAGTAAAAGATTAATATATAAAGCTCATCCCAAAATGTGATAGGACAGAAGAAAGAGGGAAAATAGAAAATACATAGAGAGAAGCTAACCAATAAAGAAAACCCAAGTCAAAAGAACCATCAGCATTTGCACAGAGATGAGAGAGCTGTGGCTTAGAGAGGGACAGACCCCACAGCAAAAGGTCACGGGATCGCATCCTGAAACCGAGCCATGACCATACCTCCCTTCTATGAGGGGCCACCAGACCCCCAGAAGCCCCAGAATCTGAGGTCACTGATGGAACTCGCTCACATGACGATCAGCATGAAGATCCTCTAAATTACCATAATCCTTTCACTTAACCAGATACTGCAAACGGAGCCTGATCCGCCTGGAACCAAGAACACACTTAATCACATACTCCTGATCCCCTTCCAAATACACCTCAATTTTGTCTTGAAGACCAGGTGTCCCCTCAAATATTTTTCAAAGGGAAGCATGAAAAGTGTTATTGATCTTTCAAGTCATAAGGAGTTGCAGTTTAACCTCACTGGATTCAAAAACCTTACTAATCTTATAAAGACCAATACGTTTAGGAGCAAATTTTCTAAATGCGACCTTTAAACATCGATTTTTTTTAGAAATACCACACGAAGTCCCCCACCTTAAAGAGAGGGTCTTCCTATATCTGAGGTTGGCACTTCTTTTGACCTGATCACTGAATCTTCCTGATTAGAACAAACAAAACACCTCACTGCTCTACCCCTTGGTTCAAACTTTCTGTTTTATCCATTAGTCTTGGGATGATAACCTGAGGAAAAAGACATCTTGATACCTAATCTTTAGCAAAAACTTTGTTAAATTGAACCCCTCTATCGGAAAAAATGTTTTTGATAACGCCAAGCAATTTAATGACATGAGAAATTAACAACATACAGTTGTGCTCAAAGGTTTACATACCCCAGCAGAATTTTTGCTTTTTGGGCCTTTTTTCAGAGAACATGAATGATAACACCAAAACTTTTTCTCCACTCATGGAGTGGTTGGGTGAAGCCATTTATTGTCAAACTACTGTGTTTTCTCTTTTTAAATCATAATGACAACCCAAAACATCCAAATGACCCTGATCAAAAGTTAACATACCCTGATGATTTTGGCCTGATAACATGCACAGAAGTCAACACAATTGAGTTTCAATGGCTACTAAAGGTAACATCCTCACCTGTGATCTGTTTGCTTGTAATCAGTGTGTGTGCATAAAAGTTGAGCGAGTTTCTGGGATCCAGACAGACTCTTGCATCTTTCATCCAGCCACTGATGTTTCTGGATTGTGAGTAATGCGGAAAGCAAAAGAATTGTCAACGGATCTACGGGAAAAGGCAGTTGAACTGTATAAAACAGGAAAGGGATACAAAAAGATATCCAAGGAATTGATAATGCCAGTCAGCAGCATTCAAACTTTGATTAACAAATGTAAAATTAGGGGCTCTGTAAAATCAAAATTACAGTCAGGTAGTCCAACAAAAATTTTGTCCACAACTGCCAGGAAAATTGTTCGGGATGCAATGAAAAACCCACAAATGACATCAGCTGAAATACTGGACTCTCTGAAAACTAGCAGTGTGGCTGTTTCAAGATGCACAACAAGGAGGCACTTGAAGAAAAATGGGCTGCATGGCCGAGTTGCCAGAAGAAAGCCATTACTGCACAAATGCCACAAAGTATCTCTCATATAATACACAAAACAGCACAGAGACAATCTCTGTTGTGAATTCCGCTCTTAGCCTCCCTCCGGTGGTTGTAAGTGGCACTTTTGTGAGTTCTGCTCTTGGGCTCCCTCCGGTGGTTTTAAGTGGAATGTCTGCTCCTTGGATTTAGCAGTCTGCAGCTGCTTCCACTGATTGTCTTTCTGCTCGGCTATTTATGCCTGGCTCTTCCCTTCAGCCAGTGCCACTTGTCAATGGTTCCTGGTTGGATTTACATCTTTGCTTGGATTTCCCTGATATCCTGACCAGTTCAGCAAAGATAAGTCCTTGCTTTGCTCTTTTCTGTCCACATGTTGTGGACTTATTCGTTCTGTGCATTCTATGTTTTGTCCAGCTTGTCAGTATGCATTAATTCAGTTAAGCTGGTAGCTCTGGGAAGCAGATTTACCCTCCACACCTTTAGTCAGGTCTGGAGATTTTTGTAAACTCTGTGTGGATTTTTGTAGTTTTTAATACTGACCGCACAGTATTCCATCCTTTCCTATCTATCTAGCTAGACTGGCCTCCTGTGCTACATCCTGGTTTCATTCTGTGTATGTCTTTTCCCTCTCCACTCACAGTCATTACTTGTGGGGGGCTATCTATCCTTTGGGGATTTTCTCTGAGGCAAGATAGTTTTCCTGTTTCTGTCTTTAGGGGTAGTTAGTTCTCAGGCTGTGACGAGGTGCCTAGGGAGAGACAGGAGCATCCCACGGCTACTTCTAGTGTTGTGTTGAGCTTAGGGACTGCGGTCAGTACAGGTACCACCTCCTTCAGAGCTCGTCCCATGTTGCTCCTAAACCACCAGTTCATAACAGTACAAGTGGCCAAAAATGAATTGAATGCATCTCAAAGGAAGGAAAAAAAATTCTGAGCCATTTTTTTTTCTGTGCTCTGTTTTGTCTTTTTTTTCCTCTTGATCTCTGGGTGGTTCAGGATTTATGCTCTGGCATGGATGTTCAAGGTTTGTTTTCTCGTGTGGATCAACTTGCAGCAAGAGTGCAGAGTATCCAAGATTACGTTGTCCAGACTCCGGCTTTGGAGCCTAAAATTCCTACTCCTGATTAGTTTTTTGGGGACAGATCCAAGTTTTTGAACTTTAAAAATAACTGCAAATTGTTTTTTGCTTTGAAACCCTGTTCTTCTGGTGATCCCATTCAGCAAGTTAAAATCATCATATCCTTGCTGCGTGGTGACCCTCAGGACTGGGCATTCTCCCTTGAATCAGGGGATCCGGCATTGCTGAATGTAGACGCATTTTTTTCAAGCGCTCGGATTATTGTATGACGAACCTAATTCTGTGGATCATGCAGAAAAAACCCTGTTGGCCTTGTGTCAAGGTCAGGAAGCGGCAGAATTATGCTGCCAGAAATTTAGGAAATGGTCTGTGCTCACTAAATGGAATGAGGATGCTCTGCCTGCTATTTTCAGAAAAGGTCTTTCTGAAACCCTTAAAGATGTTATGGTGGGCTTCCCTACGCCTGCTGGTTTGAGCGAATCTATGTCTCTAGCCATTCAGATTGATCGGCGTCTGCGCGAGCACAGAGCTGTGCACCATATGGTAGTGTCCTCTGAGCAGAGTCCTGGGCCTATGCAGTGTGATGGGATTTTGACTAGAACAGAACGGCAGGAATTCAGACGTCAGAATAGGCTGTGTTTTTACTGTGGTGATTCTGCTCATGTTATTTCTGATTGCCCTAAGCGTACTAGGAGGGTCGCTAGGTCTGTTACCATCAGTACTGTACAGCCTAAATTTATTTTATCTGTGACCCTGATTTGCTCATTGTCGTCCTTTTCTGTCATGGCATTTGTGGATTCGGGCGCTGCCCTGGACTTAATGGACTTAGAATTCGCCAGGCGCTGTGGATTTTCCTTGCAGCCTTTGCAGAGCCCTATTCCTTTGAGGGGCATTGATGCTACACCAGTGGCCAAGGATAAACCTCAGTACTGGACGCAGATGACCATGTACATGGCTCCAGCACATCAGGAAGATTGCCGTTTTCTGGTGTTGCATAACCTGCATGATGTTGTTGTACTGGGTTTTCCATGGTTACAGGAACATAATCCGGTGCTGGATTGGAAAACTATGTCTGTGACTAGTTGGGGTTGTCAAGGGGTACATAGTGACGTTCCTTTGATGTCAATTTCCTCTTCCCCCTCTTCTGAGGTCCCTGAGTTTTTGTTGGATTTCCAGGATGTATTTGATGAGCCCAAGTCCAGTTCCCTTCCTCCACATAGGGACTGTGATTGTGCTATTAACTTGATTCCAGGTTGTAAGTTCCCTAAGGGCCGACTTTTCAATCTGTCTGTGCCAGAGCATGCTGCCATGCGGAGTTATGTTAAGGAATCTTTGGAGAAAGGGCATATTCGGCCGTCTTCGTCACCATTGCGGGTTTCTTTTTTGTTGCTAAGAAGGATGGCTCGTTGAGACCCTGTATAGATTATCGTCTTCTTAATAAGATCACGGTCAAATTCCAAAACCCCTTGTCTTTGCTTTCTGATTTGTTTGCTCAGATTAAGGGGGCTAGTTGGTTTACTAAGATTGACCTTCGAGGGGCATATAATCTTGTTCGTATTAAACAGGGTGACGAATGGAAAACGGCATTTAATACGCCCGAAGGCCATTTTGAATACCTTGTGATGCCATTCGGGCTCTCTAATGCTCCATCTGTGTTCCAATCTTTCATGCATGATATTTTCCGCAATTATCTTGATAAATTCATGGTTGTATATTTGGATGATATTTTGATTTTTTCCAATGATTAGGAGTCGCATGTGAAGCAGGTCAGGATGGTATTCCAGATCCTTCGTGATAATGCTTTATTTGTGAAGGGGTCTAAGTGCCTATTCGGAGTTCAGAAGGTCTATTTTTTGGGTTTGTTTTATTCTCCCTCGTCTATGGAAATGGATCCTGTTAAGGTCCAAGCTATTCATGACTGGATTCAACCCACATCTGTGAAGAGCCTTCAAAAATTTTTGGCGTTTGCTAATTTCTATCGCCGTTTCATTGCCAACTTTTCCAGTGTGGTTAAGCCCCTTACTGATTTGACGAAGAAAGGCGCTGATGTTACGAATTGGTCCTCCACAGCTGTTGAGGCCTTTCGGGAGCTTAAACGCCGATTTACTTCTGCCCCTGTGTTGCGTCAGCCGGATGTTTCTCTTCCTTTTCAGGTTGAGGTTGACGCTTCTGAGATTGGGGCATGGGCCGTTTTGTCTCAGAGGGATTCTGATGGTTCTTTGATGAAACCGTGTGCTTTTTTTTCCAGAAAGTTTTCGCCTGCGGAACGCAATTATGATGTCGGCAATCGGGAGTTGTTGGCTATGAAGTGGGCGTTTGAGGAGTGGCGACATTGGCTTGAGGGAGCTAAGCACCGCGTTGTGGTCTTGACTGATCATAAGAATCTTATTTACCTCGAGTCGGCCAAGCGGCTGAATCCTAGACGGGCTCGATGGTCCCTGTTTTTCTCCCGTTTTGATTTTGTGGTCTCGTATCTTCCGGGATCTAAGAATGGTAAGGCTGATGCCCTCTCTAGGAGTTTTTCGCCTGATTCTCCTGGAGTCCTTGAGCCGGTTGGCATTCTTAAGGAAGGGGTGATTCTTTCTGCCATCTCCCCTGATTTGCGGCGGGTGCTTCGGGAATTTCAGGCTGATAAGCCTGACCGCTGTCCAGTGGGGAAGCTGTTTGTTCCTGATAGATGGACAAGTAAGGTAATTTCTGAGGTTCATTGTTCAGTGTTGACTGGTCATCCTGGGATTTTTGGTACCAGAGATTTGGTTGCTAGGTCCTTTTGGTGGCCTTCCTTGTTGCGCGATGTGCGTGCTTTTGTGCAGTCCTGTGGGACTTGCGCCCGGGCCAAGCCTTGCTGTTCCCGCGCTAGTGGGTTGCTTTTGCCTTTGCCGGTCCCTGAGAGGCCCTGGACGCATATTTCCATGGATTTTATTTCGGATCTTCCTGTTTCCCAGAAGATGTCTGTTATCTGGGTTGTTTGTGACCGGTTCTCTAAAATGGTCCATCTGGTACTTTTGCCTAAATTGCCTTCCTCCTCAGATTTGGTTCCATTGTTTTTTCAGCATGTGGTTCGTTTGCATGGCATTCTGGAGAATATTGTGTCTGACAGAGGTTCCCAGTTTGTCTCTAGGTTTTGGCGGGCCTTTTGTGCTAGGATGGGCATTGATTTGTCTTTTTCTTCGGCGTTTCATCCTCAGACTAATGGCCAAACTGAGCGAACTAAGCAGACCTTGGAAACCTATTTGAGATGCTTTGGGTCTGCTGATCAGGATGATTGGGTGGCTTTCTTGCCGTTGGCCGAGTTTGCCCTTAATAATAGGGCTAGTTCGGCTACTTTGCTTTCACCTTTCTTTTGTAATTTTGGTTTTCATCCTCGTTTTTCTTCGGGGCAGGTTGAGCCTTCTGATTGTCCTGGTGTGGATTCTGTGGTGGACAGGCTGCAGCAGATTTAGACTCATGTGGTGGACAATTTGACGTTGTCTCAGGAAAAGGCTCAACGTTTTGCTAACCGCCGTCGGTGTGTTGGTCCCCGGCTTCGTGTGGGGGATTTGGTTTGGTTATCTTCTCGTCATGTTCCTATGAAGGTTTCTTCCCCTAAGTTTAAGCCTCGGTTTATTGGTCCTTATAAGATTTCTGAAATTATCAATCCGGTGTCTTTTTGTTTGGCTCTTCCAGCCTCTTTTGCCATTCATAATGTTTTCCATAGATCTTTGTTGCGGAGATATGTGGTGCCTGTTGTTCCCTCGGTTGATCCTCCTGCCCCGGTGTTGGTTGAGGGAGAGTTGGAATATTAGGTTGAGAAAATTTTGGATTCTCGTTTTTCGAGGCGGAGGCTTCAGTATCTTGTCAAGTGGAAGGGTTATGGCCAGGAGGATAATTCTTGGGTTGTTGCCTCCGATGTCCATGCTGCCGATTTGGTTCGTGCTTTTCATTTGGTTTGTCCTGATCGGCCTGGGGGCTCTGGTGAGGGTTCGGTGACCCCTCCTCAAGGGGGGGCTACTGTTGTGAATTCCGCTCTTGGGCTCCCTCCGGTGGTTTTAAGTGGAATGGCTGCTCTTTGGATGTAGCAGTCTGCAGCTGCTTCCACTGATTGTCTTTCTGCTCAGCTATTTATGCCTGGCTCTTCCCTTCAGCCAGTGCCACTTGTTAATGGTTCCTGGTTAGATTCACATCTTTGCTTGGATTTCCCTGATATCCTGACCAGTTCAGCAAAGATAAGTCCTTGCTTTGCTCTTTTCTGTCCACATGTTGTGGACTTATTCGTTCTGTGCATTCTAGGTTTTGTCCAGCTTGTCAGTATGGATTAATTCAGTTAAGCTGGTAGCTCTGGGAAGCAGATTTACCCTCCACACCTTTAGTCAGGTCTGGAGATTTTTGTAAACTCTGTGTGGATTTTTGTAGTTTTTAATACTGACCGCACAGTATTCCATCCTGTCCTATCTATCTAGCTAGACTGGCCTCCTGTGCTACATCCTGGTTTCATTCTGTGTATGTCTTTTCCCTCTCCACTCACAGTCTTTACTTGTGGGGGGCTATCTATCCTTTGGGGATTTTCTCTGAGGTAAGATAGTTTTCCTGTTTCTGTCTTTAGGGGTAGTTAGTTCTCAGGCTGTGACGAGGTGCCTAGGGAGAGACAGGAGCATCCCACGGCTACTTCTAGTGTTGTGTTGAGCTTAGGGACTGCGGTCAGTACAGGTACCACCTCCTTCAGAGCTCGTCCCATGTTGCTCCTAAACCACCAGTTCATAGCAAATCTCCAAAACTTCTGGAACAAGGTTATTTGGAGTGATGAGACCAAAATTGAACTTTTTGGCGACAACCATAAACATTACATTTGGAGAGAGGTCAACAAGGCCTATGAGGAAAGGAACACCATTCCTACTGTGATGTTTTGGGGATGTGTGAGCTACAAAGGCACAGGAAACTTGGTCAAAGTTGAAGGAAAGATGAATGTAGCACGTTATCAGCAAAGATTGGAGGCAAGATTGCAATCATTAGCCCGGAAGCTGCGCATGGGACGTACTTGGACATTCCAACATGACAACGATCCAAAACACAAGGCCAAGTCGACCTGTCATTGGCTACAGCAGAACAAAATGAAGGTTCTGGAGTGACTATCTCAGTCTCCTGACCTCAGTATCATTGAGCCACTCTGAAGAGATCTCAAGCATGCAATTCATGCTTGATAGCCCATTAATTTACAGGAGCTGGATGCTTTTTGCCAAGAAGAGTGGGCAGCTTTAACATCTGAACATCTGAGAAAATAAAGAACCTAATACAACTACCACAAAAGACTTCAAGCTGTCATTGATGTTAGAGGGGGCAGTACACGGTATTAAGAAATGGGGTATGTAAACTTTAGATCAGGGTCATTTGGATGTTTTGGGTTGTCATTATGATTTAAAAAGAGAAAACACTATCCATGAGTGGAGAAAAAGTTTTGGTGTTATCATTCTTATTCTCTGAAAAAAAGGCCAAGAAAGCAAAAATTCTGCTGGGGTATCTAAACTTTTGAGCACAACTGTATGTTGTTAATTTCTCATATCATTAAATTGCTTGGCGTTATCAAAAACATTGCATATATGAGCCCATATATGAGCCATTGGGATGGCGAGATGGGACGAACTATGTCACATACTCAGATAAGTTATTCTTTCTATCTGTCATGGCAGACCGAACATAGCACTTATGCGTAGGAAAGTAACGAGGGATTGGCCTCAGTTCCTTTTGGGCTCATATATGCATTTGTATGGTGTGTAGGGTGTAAATTCATATATCACCCATATAAGCCTGCATAGTATCGAGCAAAGTGTTTATCTATACAAAAATGAAGGGCTGACTTCAGATGTGTTGGGCTTTTTTATATACTGGCCCAATATAAATGGGAGACGCCATATGTGATACCAGATATAGCATATATTTGTTTTCTTCTTTTTATTTTTTCTTGTTTTGTTTAATATTTTGTTTATTTATTATTTATTTTTTTATTCCTGATATGCGATATTGAACGTGCATGTATCCAGGGTGCAAACTTGTATTCCACTCAGACTGATGAGTACACATAGGACTGAGTATAGTACTTATCTATGAGAAGGGAATGAGGGATTGGCCTCAGCTATATCGGGCTCTGGTGTATATTGGTTCAATTTAAATGAAAGAAACTATACTTGATATCTGATATAGCACACAATTTTTTTCATTTGTATTTTTGTATTTTTTGTTGAACTCTCTTTTTTTCATTTTTTGACATCATATGCTGAATTTATATGGTATCCAGGGTGTAAATTTATATACTACCCAAATACATGAACACCTTTTGAGTGAGCCAATATATCTGTTATTCCGGATCTGAGATACTCTGTTTAGGCATTTGCCTTGTGTATGAGTCCTGTGTATAGGTCTGCCTCTAATGACATATAGGTCATGTGCTAATAAAAACAGTGACACATTGGTATATACACTAGAGGTATATTTTTTATGACCTCTGAGTATTTATGAGCACAATATATTTGTGCCCTACTGTACCCCAAATTTTGAATTTTTGAATATTGCTTGGGTATCATTATCTATACCTTAAACATCTTT
This sequence comes from Ranitomeya imitator, assembly GCF_032444005.1. Lineage (NCBI taxonomy): Eukaryota > Metazoa > Chordata > Amphibia > Anura > Dendrobatidae > Ranitomeya > Ranitomeya imitator. The sequence goes on from NC_091282.1 coordinate 242,185,164, forward strand.
TTTATCGAGCAATATATATAATATTTCGGCTGACAGAGCCTTGGGGCACAAGCAACTTAGTGATTTTTACGCAACATCATTTTTCTGCTGCGTTGTTTTTAGTAATTTTTGTATGTTTTGTTACACATTTTTTCACTTTTTTTTTCCACCTTTTTTTTCACGTTTTTGGTTAGTGTGACCTTATTGGTCAATTTGTGTGTATGTCTGTGGGGTACCTGGGCGTGGGTAGTTGACAGGGCCTAATAGGGCAAGAAGGGACAGTCGACGTGGAGCGGGGGCGCCATATCGAAATTTAGGGTGCCAACCTCCGCTGTTAGGTAGGTGAAAGCTACTATAGGGCCACCCCATAGGGACTGTGTTAGGAATACGGGCGCTATTCCTCCCTGTTACTTTTTCTGACCTACCCAAACCCAGATGTTTGATGTTGGTAGCATACATTCTAGTATATTTATTGTCTATGAGAATTTTAGATAGTATTAATAAAGTATTTTTTTAGGATATTGCGTTTTCTTTGGTTGTCTAATTGAGTATATCCTGATAGTATTCTAGTTGGTTGTTTTTTTCCATGACAGTTAAAAGCTTGGCTATGGCCTAAAAATTCTTACTCTTTGAAACCCAATCAAGAATGGCTTGTACCTTAACCCCTTTCTGCCAATGGACGTACTATTCCGTCCATGTGGGGTGGGCCCTACTTCCCAAGGACGGAATAGTACGTCCAGCGCGATCGGCCGTGCTCACGGGGGGAACGCGGCTGATCGCGGCCGGGTGTCAGCTGCCTATCGCAGCTGACATCCGGCACTATGTGCCAGGATGGGTCACGGACCACCCCCGGCACATTAACTGTTGTGGATTCTGTTTTTGGGCTCCCTCTGGTGGTTACAGATGGTACTGGGTGACTTGTGTTCTCTGCGGTCTCTGGTGTCCACCTGTTCTATCAGGATATGGGAGTTTCCTATTTAACCTGGCTTTCTTGTCATTTCCTCGCCGGCTATCAATGTAATCAGTGTGTCTTGTTTCCTCTGCCTCCCGCTTCTGTATTCTTCAGGACAAGCTAAGTTTTTGTTTTTCCTGTTCCACATTTTGCTTAATTTTTGTCTTAGTCCAGCTTGCAGATATGTGATTCCTTTTTGCTGGTTGCTCTAGTGGGCTGATATTACTCCTCATGTTCCATGAGTTGGAACATGAGTTCAAGTAATTTCAGGATGGTTTTTTGTAGGGTTTTTCGCTGACCGCGCAGTTCACTTTTGTATCCTCTGCTATCTAGCTTTAGCGGGCCTCATTTTGCTGAATCTGTTTTCATAACTACGTATGTGCTTTCCTCTCATTTCACCGTCATTACATGTGGGGGGCTGCTATTTCTGTGGGGTGTTTCTCTGGAGGCAAGAGAGGTCTGTGTTTCTTCTAATAGGGAAAGTTAGTTCTTCGGCTGGCGCGAGACGTCTAGAATCATCGTAGGCACGTTCCCCGGCTACAGCTAGTTGTGTGTTGAGGTTCAGGATCGCGGTCAGCTCAGTTTCCATCACCCTAGAGCTTGTTTTGTTTTTTGTGCTTGTCCTTTTGTGATCCCCTGCCATTGGGATCATGACAGTATAGCCGGCCAAAAAGTGGTAATCGTATTGGCTGAAGTAGGAGGAAAAGTAGTCTGAGGAAGTTTTTTTTTTTTTTCCCCTCAGAGTTTGCTGCATAGCCTTAATTGCAGCCTGGCTGCGTCTTACCTCCTCTTAATCCTTGAATGGCTCTGACCTCAGCTGTTTATCATGGACGTCCAGAGTTTGGCTTCCAGCCTGAATAATCTTGCTGCTAAGGTTCAAAATATACAAGATTTTGTTGTACATCCTCCTATGTCTGAACCTAGAATTCCTATCCCAGAGTTTTTTTCTGGAGATAGATCTAGTTTTCTGAATTTTAGGAACAATTGCAAGTTGTTTCTTTCTTTGAAATCTCGCTCTTCTGGAGACCCTGCTCAGCAAGTTAAGATTGTTATATCTTTCCTGCGGGGTGACCCTCAGAATTGGGCATTTGCATTGGCACCAGGGGATCCTGCGTTGCTCAATGTGGATGCGTTTTTTCTGGCATTGGGTTTGCTCTATGAGGAACCTAACCTAGAGATTCAGGCTGAAAAAGCTTTATTGGCTCTCTCTCAGGGGCAAGATGAAGCAGAAATATATTGTCAGAAATTTCGGAAATGGTCGGTGCTTACTCAGTGGAAGATTCAGAGATGGCCTTTCTGAGGCCATTAAAGATTTCATGGTGGGGTTCCCTGCGCCTACAGGTCTGAATGAGTCTATGACTATGGCTATTCAGATTGATCGGCGTTTACGGGAGCGCAAACCTGTGCACCATTTGGCGGTGTCTTCTGAACAGGCACCTGAGACAATGCAATGTGATAGAATTCAGTCCAGAAGTGAACGGCAAAACTATAGGCGGAAAAATGGGTTGTGTTTTTATTGTGGTGATTCAGCTCATGTTATATCAGCATGCTCTAAACGCACAAAAAAGGTTGATAAGTCTGTTGCCATTAGTACTTTACAGTCTAAGTTCATTCTGTCTGTGACTCTGATTTGTTCATTATCAGCCATTTCCGTCGATGCCTATGTGGATTCAGGCGCTGCCCTGAGTCTTATGGATTGGTCATTTGCCAACCGCTGTGGGTTTAGTCTGGAGCCTCTGGAAGTCCCTATTCCTTTGAAAGGAATTGACTCTACACCTTTGGCTATGAATAAACCTCAGTACTGGACACAAGTGACCATGCGTATGACTCCCGTTCATCAGGAGGTGATTCGCTTCCTGGTACTGTATAATTTACATGATGTCTTAGTGCTTGGTCTGCCATGGTTACAAACTCATAACCCAGTCTTGGACTGGAAAACGATGTCTGTGTTAAGCTGGGGATGTCAGGGGGTTCATGATGATGCACCTCCGATTTCTATCGCTTCATCTACTCCTTCTGAGGTTCCGGTATTTTTGTCTGATTATCGGGATGTTTTTGAGGAGCCTAAGCTCAATTCGCTTCCTCCTCACAGGGATTGCGATTGTGCTATAGATTTGATTCCTGGCAGTAAATTTCCTAAAGGTCGTTTGTTCAATCTGTCAGTGCCAGAGCATACTGCTATGCGGGATTATGTTAAGGAGTCCTTGGAAAAGGGACATATCCGTCCATCTTCGTCCCCTTTGGGAGCAGGATTTTTTTTTGTGGCCAAAAAAGATGGTTCCTTGAGGCCTTGTATAGATTACCGTCTTTTGAATAAGATTACAGTTAAATATCAGTATCCTTTGCCATTGTTGACTGATTTGTTCGCTCGCATTAAGGGGGCTAAATGGTTCACTAAGATTGATCTTCGGGGTGCGTATAATCTTGTGCGGATAAAGCAGGGTGATGAGTGGAAAACCGCATTTAATACGCCTGAGGGCCATTTTGAGTATTTGGTGATGCCTTTTGGACTTTCTAATGCTCCTTCTGTCTTCCAGTCCTTTATGCACGATATTTTCCGTGAATATCTGGATAAATTTATGATTGTGTATTTGGATGATGTTTTGGTTTTTTCGGATGACTGGGAGTCCCATGTTCAGCAGGTCAGGAAGGTGTTTCAGGTCCTGCGGGCCAATTCTTTGTTTGTAAAAGGTTCAAAGTGTCTCTTTGGAGTCCAGAAGATTTCTTTTTTGGGGTATATTTTTTCCCCTTCTACTATTGAGATGGATCCCGTCAAGGTTCAGGCTATTTGTGACTGGACGCAGCCTACATCTCTTAAGAGTCTACAGAAGTTCTTGGGCTTTGCTAATTTTTATCGTCGTTTCATAACTAATTTTTCTAGTGTTGTTAAGCCTTTGACGGATTTGACTAAGAAGGGTGCTGATGTTGCTGATTGGTCTCCTGCGGCTGTGGAGGCCTTTCAGGAACTTAAGCGCCGGTTTTCTTCTGCTCCTGTGTTGCGTCAGCCAGATGTTTCGCTTCCTTTTCAGGTTGAGGTTGATGCTTCCGAGATTGGAGCGGGGGCGGTTTTGTCACAGAGAAGCTCCGATTGCTCAGTGATGAAGCCATGTGCGTTCTTTTCTAGAAAGTTTTCGCCCACTGAGCGGAATTATGATGTTGGTAATCGGGAGCTTTTGGCCATGAAGTGGGCATTTGAGGAGTGGCGTCATTGGCTTGAGGGTGCTAGACATCGTGTGGTGGTCTTGACTGATCACAAAAATCTGATTTACCTTGAGTCTGCCAAGCGTCTGAATCCTAGACAGGCTCGTTGGTCGCTGTTTTTCTCCCGTTTCGATTTTGTGGTTTCATACCTGCCAGGTTCAAAGAATGTTAAGGCGGATGCTCTTTCTAGGAGTTTTGTGCCTGACTCCCCTGGAAATTCTGAGCCCACTGGTATCCTTAGGGATGGGGTGATTTTGTCGGCTGTCTCCCCAGACTTGCGACGTGCTTTGCAGGAGTTTCAGGCGGATAAACCTGATCGTTGTCCGCCTGAAAGACTGTTTGTTCCGGATAATTGGACCAGTAGAGTCATCTCCGAGGTCCATTCTTCTGCGTTGGCAGGTCATCCTGGAATATTTGGTACTAGAGACTTGGTGGCCAGGTCTTTTTGGTGGCCTTCCTTGTCGAGGGATGTGCGTTCTTTTGTGCAGTCTTGTGAAGTTTGCGCTCGGGCTAAGCCTTGCTGTTCTCGGGCCAGTGGATTGTTGTCACCTTTGCCTATTCCGAAGAGGCCTTGGACGCACATTTCCATGGACTTTATTTCGGATCTCCCTGTCTCTCAAAAAATGTCCGTCATCTGGGTTGTGTGTGACCGCTTTTCTAAGATGGTTCATTTGGTACCCTTGCCTAAGTTGCCTTCCTCCTCTGAGTTGGTCCCTCTGTTTTTTCAGAACGTGGTTCGTTTGCATGGGATTCCGGAGAACATCGTTTCTGACAGGGGATCCCAGTTTGTGTCTAGATTTTGGCGGACGTTCTGTGCTAAGATGGGCATTGATTTGTCCTTTTCGTCTGCATTCCATCCTCAGACGAATGGCCAGACGGAACGAACTAATCAGACCTTGGAAACTTATTTAAGGTGTTTTGTTTCTGCTGATCAAGATGACTGGGTTACCTTTTTGCCGCTTGCCGAATTTGCCCTTAATAATCGGGCTAGTTCTGCTACCTTGGTTTCTCCTTTCTTTTGTAATTCGGGGTTTCATCCTCGTTTTTCCTCTGGTCAGGTGGAGCCTTCTGATTGTCCTGGAGTGGACATGGTGGTGGATAGGTTGCATCAGATTTGGAGTCATGTGGTGGACAATTTGAAGTTGTCCCAGGAGAGGGCTCAGCAGTTTGCTAATCGCCGTCGCCGTGTGGGTCCTCGACTTCGTGTTGGGGACTTGGTGTGGTTGTCTTCTCGTTTTGTTCCTATGAAGGTCTCTTCTCCTAAGTTCAAGCCTCGGTTCATCGGTCCCTATAGGATCTTGGAAATTCTTAATCCTGTGTCGTTTCGTTTGGATCTCCCGGCATCGTTTGCTATTCATAATGTGTTCCATCGGTCGTTGTTGCGGAGGTATGAGGTACCTGTTGTTCCTTCGCTTGAGCCTCCTGCTCCGGTGCTGGTGGAGGGAGAATTGGAGTATGTTGTGGAGAAGATCTTGGATTCTCGTGTTTCCAGACGGAAACTCCAATATTTGGTCAAGTGGAAGGGTTATGGTCAGGAGGATAATTCTTGGGTGGTTGCCTCTGATGTTCATGCTGCTGATTTGGTCCGTGCATTTCATAGGGCTCATCCTGGTCGCCCTGGTGGTTCTCGTGAGGGTTCGGTGACCCCTCCTCAAGGGGGGGGTACTGTTGTGGATTCTGTTTTTGGGCTCCCTCTGGTGGTTACAGATGGTACTGGGTGACTTGTGTTCTCTGCGGTCTCTGGTGTCCACCTGTTCTATCAGGATATGGGAGTTTCCTATTTAGCCTGGCTTTCTTGTCATTTCCTCGCCGGCTATCAATGTAATCAGTGTGTCTTGTTACCTCTGCCTCCCGCTTCTGTATTCTTCAGGACAAGCTAAGTTTTTGTTTTTCCTGTTCCACGTTTTGCTTAATTTTTGTCTTAGTCCAGCTTGCAGATATGTGATTCCTTTTTGCTGGTTGCTCTAGTGGGCTGATATTACTCCTCATGTTCCATGAGTTGAAACATGAGTTCAAGTAATTTCAGGATGGTTTTTTGTAGGGTTTTTCGCTGACCGCGCAGTTCACTTTTGTATCCTCTGCTATCTAGCTTTAGCGGGCCTCATTTTGCTGAATCTGTTTTCATAACTACGTATGTGCTTTCCTCTCATTTCACCGTCATTACATGTGGGGGGCTGCTATTTCTGTGGGGTGTTTCTCTGGAGGCAAGAGAGGTCTGTGTTTCTTCTAATAGGGAAAGTTAGTTCTTCGGCTGGCGCGAGACGTCTAGAATCATCGTAGGCACGTTCCCCGGCTACAGCTAGTTGTGTGTTGAGGTTCAGGATCGCGGTCAGCTCAGTTTCCTGCAGGGAGGGAGGTGGCTTCACAGAGCCTGCTCAGACAGATCGGTGATCTGACAGAGTGCTGTGCAAACTGTCAGATCACCGATCTGTGATGTCCCACCCGGGACAAAGTAAAAGTAAAAAAAAAAAATTTCCACACGTGTAAAAAAAAATTAAAAAAAAAAAGCCTAAATAATTAAAAAATATATATATATATTATTCCCATAAATTCATTTCTTTATCTAAATAAAAAAAAAACAAACAATAAAAGTACACATATTTAGTATCGTCCGTAACGACCCAACCTATAAAACTGTCCCACTAGTTAACCCCTTCAGTAAACACCGTAAGAAAAAAAAAAACGAGGCAAAAAACAACGCTTTATTATCATACCGCCGAACAAAAAGTGGAATAGCACGCGATCAAAGACAGATATAAATAACCATGGTACCGCTGAAAGCGTCATCTTGTCCTGCAAAAAACGAGCCGCCATACAGCATCATCAGCAAAAAAATAAAAAAGTTATAGTCCTCAGAATAAAGCGATGCAAAAATAATTTTTTCTATAAAATAGTTTTTATCGTATAAAAGCGCCAAAACATAAAAAAATGATATAAATGAGGTATCGCTGTAATCGTACTGACCCGAAGAATAAAACTGCTTTATCAATTTTACCAAACACGGAAAGGTATAAACGCCTCCCCCAAAAGAAATTCATGAATAGCTGGTTTTTGGTCATTCTGCCTCATAAAAATCGGAATAAAAAGCGATCAAAAAATGTCACGTGCCCGAAAATGTTACCAATAAAAACGTTAACTTGTCCCGCAAAAAACAAGACCTCACATGACTCTGTGGACCAAAATATGGAAAAATTATAGCTCTCAAAATGTGGTTATGCAAAAAATATTTTTTGCAATAAAAAGCGTCTTTTAGTGTGTGACGGCTGCCAATCATAAAAATCCGCTAAAAAACCCGCTATAAAAGTAAATCAAACCCCCCTTCATCACCCCCTTAGTTAGGGAAAAATTAAAAAATTTAAAAAATTTATTTATTTCCATTTTCCCATTAGGGTTAGAGTTAGGGCTAGGGTTAGAGCTAGGGTTAGGGTTAGGGTTAGGGCTAGGGTTAGGGTTAGGGTTGGGGCTAGAGTTAGGGCTAGGGTTAGGGCTAGGGTTAGGGTTAGGGCTAGGGTTAGGGTTAGGGTTAGGGTTGGGGCTAGGGTTAGGGTTGGGGCTAGGGTTAGGGCTAGGGTTAGGGCTAGGGTTAGGGCTAGGGTTGGGGCTAGGGTTAAGGCTACAGTTAGGGTTGGGGCTAAAGTTAGGGTTAGAGTTGGGGCTAAAGTTAGGGTTAGGGTTTGGATTACATTTATGGTTGGGAATAGGGTTGGGATTAGGGTTAGGGGTGTGTCTAGGTTAGAGGTGTGGTTAGAGTTACCATTGGAATTAGGGTTAGGTGTGTGTTTGGATTAGGGTTTCAGTTATAATTGGGGGGTTTCCACTGTTTAGGCACGTCAGGGGCTCTCCAAATGCAACATGGTGTCCGATATCAATTCCAGCCAATTCTGCGTTGAAAAAGTAAAACAGTGCTCCTTCCCTTCCGAGCTCTCCCGTGTGCCCAAACAGGGGTTTACCTGTTGTGAATTATGTTGTCGGGCTCCCTCCTGTGGTCATGAATGGTACTTCGGCTGGTTCTGTCCATGGACTTCCTCTGGTGGGTGTTTCTGAGTTTCCTTCCACAGGTGACGAGGTTAATTCGTTAGCTGCTGCTCTATTTAACTCCACTTAGATCTTTGCTCCATGCCACCTGTCAATGTTCCAGTATTGGTCTAGTTCACTCCTGGATCGTTCTTGTGACCTGTCTTCCCAGCAGAAGCTAAGTTCCAGCTTGTATTTCTTTGGTTTGCTATTTTTCTGTCCAGCTTGCTATTTTTATTGTTGTCTTGCTTGCTGGAAGCTCTGGGACGCAGAGGGAGCGCCTCCGCACCGTGAGTCGGTGCGGAGGGTCTTTTTGCGCCCTCTGCGTGGTCTTTTTGTAGGTTTTTGTGCTGACCGCAAAGTAATCTTTCCTATCCTCGGTCTGTTCAGTAAGTCGGGCCTCACTTTGCTAAATTTATTTCATCTCTGTGTTTGTATTTTCATCTTTACTCACAGTCATTATATGTGGGGGGCTGCCTTTTCCTTTGGGGAATTTCTCTGAGGCAAGGTAGGCTTTATTTTTCTGTCTTCAGGGCTAGCTAGTTCCTTAGGCTGTGCCGAGTTGCATAGGGAGCGTTAGGCGCAATCCACGGCTATTTCTAGTGTGTTTGATAGGATTAGGGATTGCGGTCAGCAGAGTTCCCACGTCCCAGAGCTTGTCCTTTATTATCAGTAACTATCAGGTCATTCCGTGTGCTCTTAACCACCAGGTCCATTATTGTCCTGACCACCAGGTCATAACATTACAGGTGGCCCAAAGTACTAATGCATCTCAACAGAGGGATAAGAGAAGTTCTGAGACCATTTTTTTTTCTTTGCAGTGTGTTTTGTCTCTCTTTTCCCTTTTACCGCTGGGTGGTTCAGGACACTGGTGTAAACATGGACATTCAAGGTCTGTCCTCTTGGATGGATAATCTCACTACAAGGGTACAAAACATTCAAGATATTGTGGTTCAGAATTCGATGTCAGAGCCTAGGATTCCAATTCCTGATTTGTTTTTTGGTGATAGATCTAAGTTCTTGAATTTCAAAAATAATTGTAAATTGTTTCTTGCTTTGAAACCTCGCTCCTCAGGTGACCCTGTTCAACAAGTAAAGATCATTATTTCTTTGTTACGTGGTGACCCTCAAGACTGGGCATTTTCCCTTGCGCCAGGAGATCCGGCATTGCGTGATGTTGATGCGTTTTTCCTGGCGCTTGGATTGCTTTATGACGAACCTAATTCAGTGGATCAGGCAGAGAAAATCTTGCTGGCTCTGTGTCAGGGTCAGGATGAAGCGGAGATATATTGTCAGAAGTTTAGAAAGTGGTCTGTGCTCACTCAGTGGAATGAATGTGCCCTGGCAGCAATCTTCAGAAAGGGTCTCTCTGAAGCCCTTAAGGATGTCATGGTGGGGTTTCCCATGCCTGCTGGTCTGAATGAGTCTATGTCCTTGGCCATTCAGATCGATCAACGCTTGCGTGAGCGTAAAGCTGTGCACCATTTGGCGGTACTATCTGAGCATGGGCCTGAGCCTATGCAATGTGATAGGACTTTGACCAGAGCTGAACGGCAAGAACACAGACGTCAGAATGGGCTACGTTTTTACTGTGGTGATTCCACTCATGCTATCTCCGATTGTCCTAAGCGCACTAAGCGGTTTGCTAGGTCTGCCACCATTGGTACGGTACAGTCTAAATTTCTATTGTCTGTTACTCTGATTTGCTCTTTGTCATCCTATTCTGTTATGGCATTTGTGGATTCAGGCGCTGCCCTGAATTTGATGGACTTGGAGTATGCTAGGCGCTGTGGTTTTTTCTTGGATCCCTTGCAGTATCCTATTCCATTGAGAGGAATTGATGCTACGCCTTTGGCCAAGAATAAGTCTCAGTACTGGACCCAATTGACCATATGCATGGCTCATGCACATCAGGAGGATATCCGCTACCTGGTGTTGCATAATCTGCATGATGTGGTCGTTTTGGGGTTGCCATGGCTACAGGTTCATAATCCAGTATTGGACTGGAAATCTATGTCTGTGTCCAGCTGGGATTGCCAGGGGGTACATGGTGATGTTCCATTTTTGTCTATTTCGTCTTCAACTCCTTCTGAAGTTCCAGAGTTTTTGTCGGATTATCGGGATGTATTTGATGAGCCCAAAGCCAGTGCCCTACCTCCTCATAGGGATTGCGATTGTGCAATTAATTTGATTCCTGGTAGTAAGTTTCCTAAGGGCCGATTGTTCAATTTATCTGTGCCAGAGCACGCCACTATGCGGAGTTATATAAAGGAGTCCTTGGAGAAAGGCCATATTCGCCCGTCGTCATCACCGTTAGGAGCAGGGTTCTCTTTTGTGGCCAAGAAGGATGGTTCTTTGAGACCTTGTATTGATTACCGCCTTCTTAATAAAATTACAGTCAAATTTCAGTATCCTTTGCCGTTGCTGTCTGATTTGTTTGCTCGTATTAAAGGGGCTAGTTGGTTCACCAAGATAGATCTTCGAGGGGCGTATAATCTTGTGCGTATTAAACAGGGCGATGAATGGAAAACAGCATTTAATACGCCCGAGGGCCATTTTGAGTACCTGGTTATGCCATTCGGGCTTTCCAATGCTCCATCAGTATTTCAGTCCTTTATGCATGACATCTTCCGAGAGTACCTGGATAAATTCCTGATTGTGTATTTGGATGATATTTTGGTCTTTTCGGATGATTGGGAGTCTCATGTGAAGCAGGTCAGAATGGTGTTCCAGGTCCTTCGTGCGAATTCCTTGTTTGTGAAGGGGTCAAAGTGTCTCTTTGGAGTTCAGAAGGTTTCATTTTTGGGGTTCATTTTTTCCCCTTCTACTATCGAGATGGACCCTGTTAAAGTCCAGGCCATTTATGATTGGACTCAGCCGACATCTGTGAAGAGCCTGCAAAAGTTCCTGGGCTTTGCTAATTTTTATCGGCGCTTCATCGCTAATTTTTCTACTGTTGCTAAACAGTTGACTGATTTGACCAAGAAGGGTGCTGATGTGGTCAATTGGTCTTCTGCAGCTGTAGAGGCTTTTCAGGAGTTGAAGCGTCGTTTTTCTTCTGCCCCTGTGTTGTGCCAGCCAGATGTTTCGCTCCCGCTTCAGGTTGAGGTTGATGCTTCTGAGATTGGAGCAGGGGCTGTTTTGTCGCAAAGAAGTTCTGATGGCTCGGTGATGAAGCCATGTGCTTTCTTTTCTAGAAAGTTTTCGCCTGCTGAGCGTAACTATGATGTTTGTAATCGTGAGTTGTTGGCCATGAAGTGGGCATTCGAGGAGTGGCGTCATTGGCTGGAAGGAGCCAAGCATCGCGTGGTGGTCTTGACAGATCACAAGAATTTGACTTATCTTGAGTCTGCCAAACGGTTGAATCCGAGACAGGCTCGATGGTCGTTATTTTTCTCCCGTTTTGATTTTGTGGTTTCGTATCTTCCGGGCTCTAAGAATGTGAAGGCTGATGCCCTGTCAAGGAGTTTTGTGCCTGACTCTCCGGGTGTTCCTGAGCCGGCGGGTATTCTCAAAGAGGGGGTAATTTTGTCTGCCATCTCCCCTGATTTGCGGCGGGTGCTGCAAAAATTTCAGGCTGATAGACCTGACCGTTGCCCAGCGGAGAAACTGTTTGTCCCTGATAGATGGACTAGTAGAGTTATCTCTGAGATTCATTGTTCAGTGTTGGCTGGGCATCCTGGAATCTTTGGTACCAGAGATTTGGTGGCTAGATCCTTCTGGTGGCCGTCTTTGTCACGGGATGTGCGTTCTTTTGTGCAGTCCTGTGGGACTTGTGCTCGGGCTAAGCCCTGCTGTTCTCGTGCCAGTGGGTTGCTTTTGCCCTTGCCGGTCCCGAAGAGGCCCTGGACGCATATTTCTATGGATTTTATTTCGGATCTCCCCGTCTCTCAAAAGATGTCGGTCATTTGGGTGGTTTGTGATCGCTTTTCTAAGATGGTCCATTTGGTACCTTTGTCTAAATTGCCTTCCTCCTCTGATTTGGTGCCAATTATATTTCCAGCATGTGGTTCGTTTACATGGTATCCCGGAGAACATCGTTTCTGACAGAGGTTCCCAGTTTGTTTCGAGGTTTTGGCGATCCTTTTGTGCTAGGATGGGCATTGATTTGTCTTTTTCCTCAGCTTTCCATCCTCAGACAAATGGCCAAACCGAACGAACTAATCAAACTTTGGAAACATATCTGAGATGCTTTGTTTCTGCTGATCAGGATGATTGGGTGTCCTTTTTGCCGTTGGCTGAATTCGCCCTTAATAATCGGGCCAGCTCGGCTACTTTGGTTTCGCCGTTTTTCTGCAATTCTGGTTTCCATCCTCGTTTCTCTTCAGGGCAGGTTGAGTCTTCGGACTGTCCTGGTGTAGATACTGTGGTGGATAGGTTGCAGCAGATTTGGACTCATGTGGTGGACAATTTGACATTGTCCCAGGAGAAGGCTCAACGTTTCGCTAACCGCCGGCGCTGTGTGGGTCCCCGACTTCGTGTTGGGGATTTGGTTTGGTTGTCGTCTCGTTATGTTCCTATGAAGGTTTCCTCTCCTAAGTTTAAGCCTCGTTTCATTGGTCCGTATAAGATTTCTGAGGTTATCAATCCTGTGTCATTTCGTTTGGCCCGTCCTGCTTCTTTTGCCATCCATAATGTGTTCCATAGGTCGTTATTGCGGAGATACGTGGCGCCTATGGTTCCATCCGTTGATCCTCCTGCCCCGGTGTTGGTTGAGGGGGAGTTGGAGTATGTGGTGGAGAAGATTTTGGATTCTCGTGTTTCGAGATGGAAACTCCAGTACCTGGTCAAGTGGAAGGGTTATGGTCAGGAAGATAATTCCTGGGTTTTTGCCTCTGATGTTCATGCTGCCGATCTGGTTCGTGCCTTTCATTTGGCTCATCCTGGTCGGCCTGGGGGCTCTGGTGAGGGTTCGGTGACCCCTCCTCAAGGGGGGTGTACTGTTGTGAATTCTGTTGTCGGGCTCCCTCCTGTGGTCATGAATGGTACTTCGGCTGGTTCTGTCCATGGACTTCCTCTGGTGGGTGTTTCTGAGTTTCCTTCCACAGGTGACGAGGTTAATTCATTAGCTGCTGCTCAATTTAACTCCACTTAGATCTTTGCTCCATGCCACCTGTCAATGTTCCAGTATTGGTCTAGTTCACTCCTGGATCGTTCTTGTGACCTGTCTTCCCAGCAGAAGCTAAGTTCCAGCTTGTATTTCTTTGGTTTGCTATTTTTCTGTCCAGCTTGCTATTTTTATTGTTGTCTTGCTTGCTGGAAGCTCTGGGACGCAGAGGGAGCGCCTCCGCACCGTAAGTCGGTGCGGAGGGTCTTTTTGCGCCCTCTGCGTGGTCTTTTTGTAGGTTTTTGTGCTGACCGCAAAGTAATCTTTCCTATCCTCGGTCTGTTCAGTAAGTCGGGCCTCACTTTGCTAAATCTATTTCATCTCTGTGTTTGTATTTTCATCTTTACTCACAGTCATTATATGTGGGGGGCTGCCTTTTCCTTTGGGGAATTTCTCTGAGGCAAGGTAGGCTTTATTTTTCTGTCTTCAGGGCTAGCTAGTTCCTTAGGCTGTGCCGAGTTGCATAGGGAGTGTTAGGCACAATCCACGGCTATTTCTAGTGTGTTTGATAGGATTAGGGATTGCGGTCAGCAGAGTTCCCACGTCCCAGAGCTCGTCCTTTATTATCAGTAACTATCAGGTCATTCCGTGTGCTCTTAACCACCATGTCCATTATTGTCCTGACCATCAGGTTATAACATTTACCCCAACATATGGGGTATCAGCGTACTCAGGACAAATTGGACAATAACTTTTGGGGTCTAATTTCTCCTGTTACCCTTGGGAAAATACAAAACTGGGAGTAAAAAAAGGATTTTTTATTTTCACGGCTCTGTGTTATAAACTGTAGTGAAACACTTGGGGGTTCAAAGTTCTCACAACATATCTAGATAAGTTACTGGGGGGGGCTAGTTTCCAATCTGGGGTCACTTGTGGGGGGTTTCTACTGTTTAGGTACATTAGGGGCTCTGCAAACGCAATGTGACGCCTGCAGACCAATCCATCTAAGTCTGCATTCCAAATGATGCTCCTTCCCTTCCGAGCTCTGCCATGCGCTCAAACGGTGATTCCCCCCACATATCGGGTATCAGCGTACTCAGGACAAATTGGACAACAATATTTAGGGTCCAATTTCTCCTGTTACCCTTGGAAAAATACAAAACTGGGGGCTAAAAAATAATTTTTGTGGAAAAAAAATATTTTTTATTTGCGCGGCCCTGCGTTATAAACTGTAGTGAAACAATTGGGGGTTCAAAGCTCTCACATCATATCTAGATGAGTTCCTTAGGGGGTCTACTTTCCAAAATGGTGTCACTTGGGGGTTTCTACTGTTTAGGTACATTAGGGGCTCTGCAAACGCAATGTGACGCCTGCAGACCATTCCATCTAAGTCTGCATTCCAAATGGCGCTCCTTCCCTTCCGAGCCCTCCCATGTGCCCAAACGGTGGTTTTCCCCCACATATGGGGTATCAGCGCACTTAGGACAAATTGGACAACAACTTTTGGGGTCCAATTTCTCCTGTTACCCTCGGGAAAATACAAAACTGGGGGCTAAAAAATAATTTTTGTGGGAAAAAATTTTTGTTTTATTTTTACGGCTCTGCATTATAATTTTCTGTGAAGCCCTTGGTGGGTCAAAGTGCTCACCACACCTCTAGATAAGTTCCTTAGTGGGTCTATTTTGCAAAATGGTGTCACTTGTGGGGGGTTTCAATGTTTAGGCACATCAGTGGCTCTCCAAGCGCAACATGGCATCCCATCTCAATTCCTGTCAATTTTGCATTGAAAAGTCAAGCGGCGCTCCTTCCCTTCCGAGCTCTCCCATGCGCCCAAACAGTGGTTTACCCCCACATATGGGGTATCAGTGTACTCAGGACAAATTGTTCAACAACTTTTGGGGTTCAATTTCTTCTCTTACCCTTGGGAAAATAAAAAATTGGGGGCGAAAATATAATTTTTGTGAAAAAAACGATTTTTTATTTTTACGGTTCTGCATTATAAGCTTCTGTGAAGCACTTGGTGGGTAAAAGTGCTCACCACACCTCTAAATTAGTTCCTTAGGGGGTCTACTTTCCAAAATGGTGTCACTTGTGGGGGGTTTCAATGTTTAGGCACATCAGTGGCTCTCCAAACGCAACATGGCGTCCCATCTCAATTCCAGTCAATTTTGCATTGAAAAGTCAAATGACGCTCCTTCGCTTCCGAGCTCTGCCATGCGCCCAAACAGTGGTTTACCCGCACAGGTGGGGTATCGGCGTACTCAGGACAAATTGTACAACAACGTTTGGGGTCCATTTTCTCCTGTTACCCTTGGTAAAATAAAACAAATTGGAGCTGAAATAAATTTTTGGTGAAAAAAAGTTAAATGTTCATTTTTATTTAAACATTACAAAAATTCCTGTGAAACACCTGAAGGGTTAATAAACTTCTTGAATGTGGTTTTGAGCACCTTGAGGGGTGCAGTTTTTAGAATGGTGTCACACTTGGGTATTTTCTATCATATAGACCCCTCAAAATGCCTTCAAATGAGATGTGGTCCCTAAAAAAAAATGGTGTTGTAAAAATGAGAAATTGCTGGTCAACTTTTAACCCTTATAACTCCCTAACAAACAAAAAAATTTGGTTCCAAAATTGTGCTGATGTAAAGTAGACATGTGGGAAATGTTACTTATTAAGTATTTTGTGTGACATATCTCTGTGATTTAATTGCATAAAAATTCAAAGTTTGAAAATTGCAAAATTTTCAAAATTTTCGCCAAATTTCAGTTTTTTTCACAAATAAACACAGGTAATATCAAAGAAATTTTACCACTATCATGAAGTACAATATGTGACGAGAAAATAATGTCAGAATCACCGGGATCCATTGAAGTGTTCCAGAGTTATAACCTCAAAAAGGGACAGTGGTCAGAATTGTAAAAATTGGCCCGGTCCATAACGTGCAAACCACCCTTGGGGGTAAAGGGGTTAAAGGATCCATCACTGAATCAGAAACCAAGTGCCCTAAGAACTGAACCTGCTGTTTTTCAAATTGACATTTCTCCAGTTCAGCAAATAAATGGTTGTCCAGTCGAATCTGGAGGACGTATTGGACGTGCTCACTGTGTTCCTCCTGAGAACTCAAGTAAATCAATATGTCATCCAGATAAATTACCACAAGCCTACCCCTCAGAGAGCAAAGAAAGTCATTTATGAAACCCGAACGGCATCAATGAATTATCAAAATGACCTACAGGTATATTGAAAGCAGTCTTCCTTTGATCACCATGCCGAACGCGTATGAGGTTATATGCCCCTCTGAAGGCAAGTACAGCAAACCATTTAGCTCCAGCAAGTTGATTCAACAAGTCAGGGACTGTATAAGGAGTAAAGCATAGGGATTGTGGATCGTGATCTTATTAATCTCTCAAAAATCCAAGCACAAATGCAACCCTCCATCTTATTTTTTTTTACTAAATGGAACCTCACGATTGCTGTAGAGGTGGATGGCCATATATGACCCTTAGCCAGTCTCTTTAAAATTTAATATCTCAATGCCTCCTTCTATGGAATAAAAAGGATAAACAAACAAGATTTAGGCATTTTAGCACCTGTTATTAAATCGATAGCACAATCATATGTCTTATGCGGTGGAAGAACATCACACTCAGTTTCTGAAAAAGCTTTACTGAAATACTGAGTGAATTCTAGAAGATAAGACATTAAAGAAGCTGAGGATCTTGACAGACATCCAGGGTCACCCCAATAGCTAATTTCTTGTATCTCTCAATTGATAATAAGGTAAAAAATAAAACCAGATTTAGTATCCAGGGGCACCTGTAAGAAAAAAACGGATGCTTGACCAATGATGATCTCAGACTCTTGGAACCTGCATCTTTACACTTCAACGTCTCTTTTTCTATTTTCTTTAGAAATTCGTTATTATATTTTGAAAGATTGAATCATGGCATGACGAGAACGACCACAATAGAAACAAAAAATGAGCTGATGATCCAAGTTCTGTACCCTCTCTGGAATCTCTGCAAGCACCAATTTTCATAGGTTAATCAGTTTCAATAACAAAGGAAGAGAAAGGGAAGGTGAATTAAAAATGTAACCTTTATTAGTATTATTAAATTATTCCAGTGGAGTAATTTAATAATACCAATAAAGGTTACATTTTAAATTCACATTCCCTTCCTCTTCTTCTGTTACTTAAATTTGGTGGTGTCCACCTATGTGAATCCTGTCTGATGAGATTGGACTTCTTGTTGTTTTCACCAGTCTCAACTAACATAAGAGATGCCACTGAAAATCCTTTAAATGTGTAATTAGCTGTCTGGCGTCTATCTAACTAAACAGCGAGAATCAACGCTTCCTCCAAAGATTGCAGACATGGACTGTAAGCCATCATGTCTTTAATCTGATCCAAAAGTCCCTGGCAGAGCTGACTCCAAAGAGTGGGGTCATTCCAGGAGGTCTCCACTGCCCACCGTCCAAACTCAGAGCAGTAGTCCCCATCTTTACAATCTTCTTGAACCAACCTACAAATCTTGGATTCAGCCACAGTGACTTTATCAGGCTCATCATAAATGAGGCCAAGACCAGTGAAAAATGCCTCAACAGAGGACAAGACCCGGGAATACTCAGGCAAATAAAATGCCTATGCCTATGGATCTCCACGAAGTTAAGACAAAACAAAATAATATTGCCTACTTGTTGGCTCTCAGACTCAATGGATACTGGACATAGGCAGAAGTATAATTTACATGAGGCAGAAAAGATAGAAAACGTACTGTCCCCATTAAAACAATCTAGCAATTTTACCTTGGATTCCACTGCGCCATTCAGATTAACTCAGTCTCCTATAGCGGCAGAACATGCGTGCTGCTGTTGGTTCCTTATATCTGCCACCTCCATGGACAAGGCCTGTACTTGTGCATCCAAAGCATTAAACGAGTTCATGTGGATGCCAAAGCACACTAAATGGACTGGCTATAATGTTATGAACGTGGTCACACACTCAGATGGGAAATCGTACAAGGAAAGGACTTACAAAGAGAGACTTCGTACCGGTACATGCACCCAACTGGTCCCTGTACAGACTAGGAAAATCCCTATACACACAACTAAAAACAGCTCCTCAGAAGCTCCCTAAAAGGCCATTGAGGGGTTTCTTATACCTACAGTGGAACTAGAGGAGAGGTCGCAACACATATCCTACAAAAGGAAAAGCAGCTCATGTAGGGAGACACGAGAACCCAGGGTAAGAAACAAAACACATTCCATCAGGATATACAGGGAAAACTACAGAGAACCAAAAAATAAATGGACTAAGTGAAAAAATGTCCCAGACCCCCAAACGTAAAAGAAAGGGAAGTGTGCTGGGGAGGAGGACTCACAGTCAGACCACAGGAAAAAGAAACTGGGGTTATTCAAGCAAGATTATCACTAGTTGAGGACCTGGAACACCTAACACCATCTACATAGAAGTACATCTAGCAAAGAAAGTGGCACGACTATGTTGTCGGGTGTCACCAGGACCAGGATCTCCTTCCTTGTCCCTAACACTAGGGGTGCCCTAGCTTACCCTGTTCCCTGGATTACTTCTGATGGTGAAGACATTAGGGCCACGTACCTTGCCATAGCTCACGAACCGCCCTCAGTCTGTACCCTTCCCCCAGACAGGGAATAGGGGAGTAGTAGTGTATCATATTACACCAACCAGATTAAAGGGAACCTGTCACCCCCAAAATCTACGATGAGCTAAGCCCACCAGCATCAGGAGCTTATCTACAGCATTCTGGAATTCTGTAGATTAAGCCCCCGATGTATCCTGAAAGATGACATAAAGAGGTTAGATTATACTCACCCAGGGGCGTTCCCGCTGTGGTCCGGTCCGATGGGCGTCGTGGTCCGGTCCAGCACCTCCCATCTTCTTATGATGATGTCCTCTTCTTGTCTTCATGCTGCGGCTCCGGCGCATGCATACGTCGTCTGCCCTGTTGAGGGCAGAGCAAAGTACTGCAGTGCGCAGGCTCCAGATCTCTCTGACCTTTCCCTGTGCCTGCACACTGCAGTACTTTGATCTGCCCTCAACAGGGCAGACAAAGTACGCCTGTGCTGGACCCGCAGCGTGAAGACAAGAAGAGGACATCATCGTAAGAAGATGGGAGACCCCGGACCGGACCGCGACGCGGGACCGCCCCTGGGTGAGTATAATCTAGTCTCTTTTTCTTATCTTTCAGGATACATCTGGGGCTTATGAACTGCATTCCAGAATGCTGTAGATAAGCCCCTGATGCTGGTGGGCTTAGCTCATTGTCGATTTTGGGGGTGACAGGTTCCGTTTAACAAGGTAATACAAACAGGGATACAGAAAAATACCAATCACACAGATAAATTCATCAAACGCCTTCTCCAATAACAACCTCCAGCCATACAGCATAAGCCTGCTCTCACAATGAGTGTTAGCCAGGGCCTAGATTCTATAAGAGATGGGAGTAGCTAACAGAATCAACAAGTATAAAATGAACAGCGCTCCATCCAGGTGTAGAAATCTTGAAAAAATAAGCTTTATTCAGCCATGTCATAGCAACGTTTCGACCAGCACCTGGTCTTTATCAAGCATACAATACAGCACCGGGGGCCATCTTAAGTAGTGTGGATGCCACACAGTGCACCAATCACCACCAGATGCCACCCCCACATATCAATAAACAGATTTCACATAAAAACGAACATCAGACTTCCTGCATACATAAATATCAAAATCCCATAACCTAATAGCAAATAAAAACCAACCCATCACCATATAATCGCATAAATCTTCTTGTCCTCTTCTTGGATCGGCGAGCCGCTGTTTCCTGTGTCTCCGTCGTCAAGGGAACGCTCAGCCAATTGGCTGTCTCTGAATATCACAGTGACCAATCCCATTATATTGCGCCAAGAAAAGAAACATCCTACCGCATTGTCCGATGCACATACTCACATCACAACCACCCAATCCAGGATGTTCTATAGTATATAAGCTCCCGACCCCCATATACTCCTTCCGGGTCATCCATAAAAAACATGGGACAGCGCAGGCGCCTAGAGCAGGAGGCGAGCCCACACCACATGACCGCCGCAAAGGTCCGTTACCATGGCGTCGGGCGCACGCGCACATCCACGGCCACCCAAACCATAGGCGCCGTAGAGCTGCGCAAGCGCACCACGCACAGGACGAGCCTCCGCCACCAGTCCGAAGCGCCGGACCACCACCCCGGCTCCAGCGTATAGGCACAACCTCCCAGACTATATCGCTCCACAATGAGCGGTGAATCGGCAGCTAAAGCGGTGACGCAAAAGCGCATCACAGCCAGGACCAGACCCAAATACAGGGGCTCATCCTAAGGCATGGATGCACGAGTGCAGACACCACAAGCCTCACCAGCCCACCCATCAAGGGAGCACATACAGTTAAAAGAGATCTCCATCCCTACCAACAATCAAACATAAAGGCATATATAGAAAAAAGGAAAAAAACAGAAAAAAACCATGACCCCTAGGAAACACGGTAAATAACATATACAGAGAACAAGAAAAAAGTGAAACACATAACGTATTTGCAGTACAATGAGACAGTCGGACGGCATAGAGGGAAAAAATACGTCAATAAACATCCATTCTTTAATTGAAAACATGGGATGAAAATCCTCCTGTCCATCCGATTAATCCCATCCAGCCACCGACTGTCCCATAGCACCTGCAGAATAAAAAAGGGAAAATAAAAACATGACATCAAAAAATGTCATCAAATCCAATGTCAAAATAAAAACAAACAAACACCAATGACTCAGCTGCCACCAGGGATACAATTTAAACACAGGATAACAGATTAAAATCCAAATTCAAGCCCTTGGGTTGTAGCGACCCCAATGCGTAAATCCATCTTAATTCCTTTGTCTTGAGCATCTGCACCCTGTCCCCTCCTCTTCTCAACACAGGGACACTATCAATGACCCTGAATCGAAGCTGATTCACAGAGTGCCTACTCTCCAGAAAATGTTTTGGGACCGGTAGGTCCGTCAGACCCGTCCTTATTGTACTCTTATGTTTACTAATGCGGGTTTTAACCACTGTGGTAGTCTCACCCACGTATGTCAAGCCACACGGGCACACAATCATGTATACCACGTAGCTCGACAGACAGGTGTATCTCTCTTTCAAAAAGACCTTTCTGCCGGTATGGGCGTGATGAAAGAATTCACCTTTCAGCATATTGTTGCAACAGGCACAGCCCAGGCACGGAAAATTACCATGCCTGGCAGTGCCCAACAACCGTTGAGTAGAGGTCCTCTCCGTACCGATGTCAGACCTCACTAAACTGTCTCTCAGATTACGACCCCTCCTGAAGGACATCATCGGGGGTGACCTGAATCCTATAATGGACGGGAGTCCCCGTTGGAGGAAAGCCCAATGTCTCTTCAAAACCCGACCAATTTGGTTACTTGCAGAGTTATAGGTAGACACAAAGGGGATACGTTCACTCGGTGATCTCCTCGGTGGCATATTACAAATGCTCTCTCGCGATAAATCACGAGCCCTAGTTCTAAACTTATTCACCTCCTCCTTTGGGTATCCCCTCTTCAAAAATTTGACACACATCTCATCTAGTCGTTGGTCCACCCTCTCCTCATCTGATACAATGCGCCTCACACGCAAAAGCTGGCTCCATGGCAGGGAGCCCACCATCTTCCTGGGATGATTACTGTCGAATAGCAAAAGGCTGTTCCTATCCGTCTCCTTGATGAAAATATCCGTTTTTAATTTACCCCCATCCTTGTACACCATGGTGTCCAAGAACTGTACCTGGGTAGTAGAATGGGTAAGGGTAAACTGCAGTTCAGGGTATACACTATTGAGTTCCCCAAAAAAGTCCTCCAATCCCTTCAAATCACCATCCCATATGACAAAAACATCATCAATATATCGCCACCAGGCTCTGACGTGGCGCCAGAAGATGGAACTGTACACAAACCTGTCCTCGAATACCGCCATGTAGATGTTGGCATAAGTGGGGGCCACATTGGACCCCATGGCGGTACCCCTACGCTGCAGGAAAAACTCATCCCCAAAGAGGAAATAATTCCTCCTCAGGATGAATTCCAGCAGCGTGAGGACAAGCTGTACACACTCCGGGGCCATGTCAGAGCCTGATAACGCACAAGACGCCGCCTCCAAACCCTTATCGTGTTCAATGGACGT
The DNA here is from genome assembly GCF_032444005.1 of Ranitomeya imitator. Taxonomy (NCBI): domain Eukaryota; kingdom Metazoa; phylum Chordata; class Amphibia; order Anura; family Dendrobatidae; genus Ranitomeya; species Ranitomeya imitator. Next base: position 242,207,586 of record NC_091282.1, read on the forward strand.
ATACAGTGATACTACATCAAAAGAGGCTAGAATCGTAGATTCCGAAATTTCTATGTCACTAATTTTACCCAAAAAATCACTAGTATCCCTGATGTATGACCTTGCCTTTACAGCATAGGGACGTAACACTTTGTCAAGGAAAATCGCAGTCCTATTAAACAATGAGCCTCTCCCGGACACTATTGGTCTGCCCGGCGGATTATAAAGATCTTTATGGATCTTTGGTAATACATATATCACAGGTACAATAGGTGCGTCCACAATCAAGTATTCAGACAACTTATGGTCAATGAGTCCCATGGAGAGGGAGTCACTGACCACAAGTTGTAATTCCCCCTGGAATCGTAGGGTAGGGTTACATGATAATTTTTCATATACCAGATGGTCACCAAGCTGGCGTTGAATTTCCGCCTTATACTTAGATGTATCCATGACCACCACCGCCCCACCTTTATCAGCTGGTTTGATGGTCAATGCAGTATTCTTGGCTAATTTATCCACCGTCAATTTCTCCAATGCAGTAATATTATATTTAGGCCTCGGTTTAAATGTGGCTTTCAACTTATCAATGTCCCTTTGTACAAGTTCAATGTAAGATTCCACGAAGTGGTTCCTGCTCGGTGGTTGAAACTTGCTTTTGTTATACAGTCCCACTTTTTGTAATGAAAAATTATTGGTTGACTCCTCAACTACAACATTGTTCTCAGTAGTCTTATCGGAGAAAAAGGAAGACAGCCTTAATCTCCTAAAGAAAGTTTGTAAATCAACCTCAACGTTAAACCAATCCGGACTGTTAGAGGGACAAAAGGATAAACCCTTAGACAATACCTTAAGTTCTACCTGTGATAACTCAATAGATGAAATATTTACCACCAACTTGTCATCAGTCACTGGATCTCCCTCGTGTTCCTCGTTCTCATCGTGGTGTTCCGCACCTGACGTTGTTCCTTCGACACTCCCTTGTTTCCTGTGCCTCCGGCCCCCTCGGCGACCACGTTTCCTGGAGTGGTTTTGTCCACTCGTCCCTTCTCCAAAAAATGGGTCACTTTAGTACTGCTCCCTGCTGTGGAATCGTCCGTGGAATCCGACTCCGCCGTCGTAAAACCAAAGTTGGAGTGTTTCCTCCCCTGCTGTTTTTTATACTTCTTGTGGGACATAGATCTACCACGTCCACTGCCGGGATTATGGTTGAATTTCATCTGCCAAGAGAAGACACGGCCCACCCGGTAATCCTCTGCATCACGAAACCATTTATTCCTTTTGGTGGTCTCAATGTCGTTTCTATATTTCACAAGATTCTCCTCGATCTTAGTTTTTAGGGGACCCCAGACCTGTGCTGTCAGCTGCACTATGATCTGCGCCTCCAGATCATTTACGCTTTTCTTAATCAACTCCATCTCCTTTTTCAGGAATTCGATATTCAGAAGCATTATATCGAAAGCATATTTGTTGGAAATTGATTCAAACTTCATGCAAAACTGCACATTGTCTGGTAACAAAGTTGGTCTCAGATGTGGTCGTAGCCCCCTCGGAATCCTCCGTGCTCTGAAGTATTCAGCCAGGGTTGAAACATGGAGTTCAAGAGAGATCAGCCTTCTCCTCTCGTTCTCCCATCTCCTCCTCAACATATCAGATGTTGGTGTACTTAAAAAAGCAGTATCCATATTCGACCCAGACAAAATCCGTGCAGCATCGTAGCTAACAGTTCACAGCTGAGAGCCTTAACACAGGAAAGCTTCCAGGAGCTCTCAACTGAGCAAATCAACGCCTGCACTGCAAAATAAATGTACACCATTTAATATGAAGTTGAAGTGCTTCTAATCAGTGCAGGAGGAGAAGAAATCAGACACTGCGATCTTCCGGCTTCTCTCTGTCACGGTTAACCTGTGACAGAAAGTCAGTAAGTGGTGATTATATAAATCCCATCCCAAAAGTGATAGGACAGAACCAAAAGAGAAAATTGAAAACTTGAAGCAAACCAAGAAAAAGAAAGCAAGGGCAAAAGAACCATCAGCATTCAGCCAGAGATCATTTGGGCTGTGGCTCAGGGAAGAAAACCACGCAGCAAAAGTTTGCTGGATCAAGTCTGGAAACCGAGCCATGATACCCTGCAAGTGAAACAGAATCCACTGTGATATAATGTTATATATGCAGGATTTAAATCAGTCATAATGGTATCCTCCAGTGGAAATATGTTAGATTTATCACCTATTTGTATCCAAAAGAAAAAAATAAAGTGTTCTGAGAAATCCCAGATTACTATGTAAATTATCTCAAGTGCAGATTGGTTGTCTTGTAATTTTATACTGTTGATCTGCTCACATAAAAATTCAGAGTGCGAATTATACTTTATTCTAAGGAGAACGAGAGACAAGAGCTGTCTATTGACAGTGAGCATTTTAAATGCAAGACGACCAATTGTGCTCTTTTATATTGAGACGGTTAAAGCCAATGCATTTAAACATTATATCATTGCTATCCACAGCACTGACAAACTAAAGGTACCGTCACACTAGACGATATCGCTAGCGATCCGTGACGTTGAAGCGTCCTGGCTAGCGATATCGTCCAGTGTGACACGCAGCAGCGATCAGGCCCCTGCTGTGATGTCGCTGGTCGGGGAAGAAAGTCCAGAACTTTGTTTCGTCGCTGGATCTCCCGCTGACATCGCTGAATCGGCGCGTGTGACGCCGATTCAGCGATGTCTTCGCTGGTAACCAGGGTAAACATCGGGTTACTAAGCGCAGGGCCGCGCTTAGTAACCCGATGTTTACCCTGGTTACCATCGTTAAAGTAAAAAAAACAACCACTACATACTTACCTACCGCTGTCTGTCCCCGGCGCTCTGCTTCTCTGCACTCCTCCTGTACTGGCTGTGAGCACAGCGGCCGGAAAGCAGAGCGGTGACGTCACCGCTCTGCTTTCCGGCTGACCGGCGCTCACAGCCAGTACAGGAGGAGTGCAGAGAAGCAGAGCGCCGGGGACAGACAGCGGTAGGTAGGTATGTAGTGGTTGTTTTTTTACTTTAACGATGGTAACCGGGGTAAACATTGGGTTACTAAGCGCGGCCCTGCGCTTAGTAACCCGATGTTTACCCTGGTTACCGGCATCGTTGGTCGCTGGAGAGCTGTCTGTGTGACAGCTCTCCAGCGACCAAACAGCGACGCTGCAGCGATCCGGATCGTTGTCGGTATCGCTGCAGCGTCGCTTAGTGTGACGGTATAGAATGCAGCATTTTACATGACCAATGTTTTGAAAGGGAGAGCTCACCTTATAAAGCCTTCTATTAGATCTCCATCACACACACACACTTTCCTGAACTTTTTTTTAAACACTTGTGTGAGAGGTTGACTCACTGAGCTACTTTCCTAGGTAGATACAGGAACACTTCTTGTGGTAAACAACCTGCTGGTTTATTGTGGAACAGAATAAACCATAGCAAGGTTCAGCAAAGTAAACAGAGCCTTTCTGGCATACTGGCAAAACAAAAAGATAACCGTATAACAAAGTCCATATGTCTGAGCGGTTCACCCGCTCAGACCACCATGTGTCTTCAGCTCCACCAGGAGCAAGTGTTTGGAGCCTTGTCTCCCCAAACACAACACACGAACTGACTCTCCAGACAGGCTCTTTAACCCAGACTATGTGATGATCACCTTACTACAACATCATCTCAGGTCCTGCTAGTACACATGCCGGTGTCGGCTCTGCAGGAGGAGATATGGTGAGCACCCTCCCTCCCACTCTATGGGTGCCCACATAAAACCAGCCCATGTATACAACTTTAACCCTCTCAGCACGTAGACTGCTGGAGGAAAAATGTCCTGGTTTTACATCACTGATGCCAATATGCGCAGTGACATATATCTGCCTTCATACACTGTGCCAATGACCCTGTCACAGCTTGTAAAAGCATATCATGGTTTTCAAGTATTTAAATTACATTTTTATAAGGATTTTTGAGGCATTTTTTGTAAGCCTCAGAAAAAACGTCATTTTTTGGACGCAACTCTGGCATGGGATGCATATTTGGTGCCTGCCATGAGGTGGACTACTCCATGCATTTGTTTTTAAGACCTGTTTTAGTGACTTTTGTGAGTATAATAAATGACATTTCACTTGTTATCCTGTAGATATACATTATATTCCATTTTATTGGTTTAGGTACCTTATCCCCTGGATTTATCCAGTTTACTTAATCTGGATCATGGCATTCACAGGAATACCTGCGGTGGCACTACAGATTTTCTGCTGGACTGAATACTTGGAAATTAAAGACTATGTCAACATTATCCTTTATCCATTATCCTTTAAGTGGTGATTCATTTTCTACTATTTCTGCCCAATGTTTTAAAATAGTTTGTTTTGGGTTTTTTTTTGTTGCTATTTTAGTAATTTTTTCTAATATGCTACATTTTAGAACAAATGTCATGTATACCAAAAACTCAACAGAAACAAAATTAAACCTCAGTGTTTGTAGACTTTTTATTTGACAATAGAATTAGTAACATCTAAAGAGTAAGATGTAATTGCAAATATCTAGGAGTTCCATTGACAATGGAGTTTTGTGCTACTTTGGGACCATCGCTTTCCTCAAGCGGGACACTCAAGAACATCATTTTCAGGGTCTGTGGGGTCTCCAGTGTTTAAAAATAGGTGATTGTTTGCATTCTTGGAACAACTCTTTAAACTTCAATAGTAGATGCACCATACAGTACAAGTGGATCGCCCCCATAGGGCAGTGAGGCACTCGGTACCGGATCCTTCAGTTCTCAGGAGATCTCATGGTGGCTGACCCGGTCCGTGGCCCTAGGGACGTCCGTATTAAAAGGGGGGAAAGGTCTTTAAATAGATATGTTCGTGATGCCACCTGTGGTATTCAGTCAGGGTGACTGAAGCTGCTTAGGGGTCCGCTGGGGTGATGTTATGGCAGCTAGATGGTACGCCTTCCCACAGGTGAAGTGTATTCCCAGGGCTTCCCAGTGTGTAGATGGTGGATGGTGTGAGGCCCAGTGAAGAACGAGGACACAAGGTTGCAGTCCCTTTACCTTTTACTGTAGACTTCAGCATCCACAGTCCAGAGTACCAGATCACAGGGCAGGCAGAGTCCGGCCGGTTTGGAGGCAAATCCAGAGTCTCCTTATCCAGGTGGAAATCAGTAGCCTTCCTCTAGCACCTGGGTGTTGTAGTACCTTACTGCTGAGCATCTCATAAGGTCCTCACAACTGTTGTAGATGTTCTAGATGTTATGTCTCTTTCTCTGTCCCCCAGATGGATAGAACAAACCCATATGACTGGTGGCTTGAGGCTTTTTATAGGGACTCTAGCATGCTCCGGCCTCCAAAAGTTGCCACCGTGCCTCCTGGGTATTGGGCGGATCAGTAACTTGCAATTAGCTGTCCTGCCGGTCTCTGGAGCAAGGCATAAAGGACTGTTGCTCCCTCGGTGTTCCGGCTACCGGATCCTGCGCCTCAGGAGGAGGCAGCCTGTGCAGGACAGAACTTCTTCTGGTATCCACTCCTTTTGTTATTGCAGCACCCCAGAGTCCTGGTCGTTGCAGTAATTTTGTTCTTCCACCAGGGGGAGTGTTGTTACGTCTGAAGGCAATGAAGGGGATCTTCTGTCCAGGTATCACAACCACAAAGCACACTTCACACTCCAGTCCGCCAGGGGGAGCCATGCTTCTATCTACTAATGCACTCCTCACACTTGAGTAAAACTGGTGGGTTGGTTAGGAAGTTAGACAATCAACCCCGACCGAGTTTGGCAGAGGCTGGTTGGAGTGGGTTCCAGCCAGCTCCAGACTGCGGCCTGCGGAAGGCGAGGGTACATAAAGCTGCGCCTACATCCCATGCGGCAGCATCCCAGGAAAGAGACATTGAAAGGAATTGTGTTGCAGTGAGTGAGAAATGAAGTCATAGCAAAAGGAGAGAAATATCAGAGGGAGACCAGCTAGAAGCAGGCTGCCTCCTTCTGAAGCGCAGTACCGGTAGCCAGAACACCGAGGGAGTAAGGATCTCTATGCTTTACTTCAGAGACTGGCAGGACAGTTGATTCCACGTTGGCTGCCCGACCATATACCCAGGAGGCACGGTGGCAACTTGTGGGGGGCAGGGCGTCTCTAGGGTCCCTATAAAAAGCCTCAGGCCACCAGTCATACGGGTTTGTCCTATCCATCAGGGGGACAGAGAGGAAGGGATTTAACACCTACAATAGTTGTGAGGACCTCCCCGAGTTGCTCAGCAGGGAGGAACTACAACACTCAGGCACTAGAGGAAGGCTATTGAATTCCACCTGGATAAGGGGACTCTGGATTTGCCTTCAGACCAGCCGGACTCTGCCTGCCCGTGATCTGGTGCTCTGGACTGTGGAAGCTGAAGCCTTCAGTAAAGGTAAAGAGACTGCAACCTTGTGTCCTCATTATTCACTGTACCTTACATCATCCACCATCCACCATCTACACTCTGGGAAGCCCTGGGGATACACTTCACCTGTGGGAAGGTATACCATCTAGCTGCCATAATATCACCCCAGCAGACGCCTAAGCAGCGTTGGTCACCCTGACCGAATACCAAAGGTGGCGTCACGAACATTATCCCTTTAAAGACCTTTCCCCCAATTTATCAATGGACATTCCCCTAGGGCCACGCATCAGGTCAGCCACCATGACATCCCCACTGAGAACAGAAGGGCTCGGTATCGAGTAACCCCTAGCCCCTGAGAGTGCTCCACTATGACTTCGTTTCTCACCCTCTACAATACAGTTATCTGTTCGTGTCCTTTCTTAAGGGCTGCCGCACGTGGGGCAGGTGCAGCTCCGTGTCCTTCCGTCTAGGCCTCTGACATGATGTCAGGGACCCACTACCTGAGCAGAGCTCAGCTAGCAGCAGCCTGAGTGAAGCTCAGCCAGCATCTGCCTAACTTCCTATCCAGACCACCAGTTTTACCTAATTGTGAAGAGTGCCCTAATAAATAGGAGCATAGCTCCCCCTGGTGGACTGGAGAATGAAATGTGTTGTATGTTTGTGGTACCTGGTAAAGAGATCTCCTTTATTGCCTCCAAACGTAACATCACCCCCCCAGAGGAGAACGATATTACTGCAACGACCAGGACCCTGAGGCGCTGCACAAGCCTAAGTACTAACTCGGATAGAACCTTACCTCCTCCTTTCCGATCCTTGCAGTCCTGTTATTAACCCCTTCCGTATGCGTCATGAAAGTCGGTGCCAATCCGACCTGTGACGCATATGCTGTGTCACAGAATGATCATAGGTAGGGAACATAATGAAATAAAGAAAATATATTTATTTTTATTTTTCCACTAGGGTTAGGGTTAGGGCGGAGTTTGCGCTAAACAATGCCATAACTGACTCCACTGGGCAGATCCCATTCCTCCTTATTTACGGTCAGCATCCGCGGGTTCCTGTGTCTATACCCGTGTCTTCCGCCGACTCCAGGGTGGCAGACTGGGCTGTGGAGGCACGGGACATTTGGGACCGCACTCAGGATGCCATCCGGGCCTCCAAGGAGAGAATGAGGTCCTCCGCCGATGCACACCGGAGCCCCGCTCTGACCTTTGCTCCTGACGATTTATTGTGGCTCTCTGCCAGTAACATCAGGCTCTGAGTTGAGTTTACTAAGTTTGCACCTCGCTACTTGGGTCCCTTCAAGGTCCTCGAACAGGTTAACCCTGTGGGCTACCATCTGGCCCTTCCTCCATGCCTAGGTATCACCGACACCTTTCATGTGTCCCTCTTAAAGCCCATACACACGGGACATCGGGTTAGTCTACGGACAATTACGAGGTGAATGCTATCTTAGGGTGCAAGGTGATACGTGACAAAAAAATTTATTTGGTGAACTGGAAGGGTTATGGCCCAGAGGACAGATCCTGGGAGCCTGCTGAGCACATTCAAGCTCCACAGCTCATTGCTGCCTTCGAGCGTAGCGAGGTCCAAGGAGGGAGGTAATGTTAGGTGTTGGTTTCCCGCCGCTGCACAAGGTGAATCTCGAACCACCTCCGCTGCAGTCCCCCATTCTTCTCCAGCCTCAGTGGAGTCTGTTCAGCGAAGACATCGGTCCCTGCATCTGGCTAGGGCAGATACTCTGCGCATGGTTACTACTGGTCTTCCAGACTCAGCCATTGTAGCCAGTACTGGTCAGCAGCGAGCAGACGTCTCTGGGATTAAGTCCTGCTTTTCCCCTTCTGAGCATGCCCAAGGGAGGACCTCTCATTGGAGGTCGAGGGTCATACACTCAGGTCCTGTAGCAGCTCCAATTGGTCCTCTAGGAAGGTCCTGAAGTTGCTGCAGCTATAAAAGGTTCGCATGGCCGCACGGCCATGCGCTAGTATCATTTGTGTTTTGTGCTTGTAGCCAGTAATACTCTGCCACTCAGGCTACACGTGGAGAGTGTCCATTAGCCGTGGGAAATTACAAAGGCAGGCAGCTAGCGTCAGAGGGGGCAATTAGTCGCTTGGCTTAGCATCTGGTTTCTTCATGTGTGCGGTTAGCACAGAAGAGATCCAGAGCAAGCACAACCCTAGTTAGTGTTTTAGTCCCACTAATTATTTCACGACTCTGTGAAGTAACAGGGTTCATGCTGATACTGACCGAGTGATAGAACTCGCGTCTAATCTGACATTGTACCGCCATATAGGGCCGCTATTTCTCTAGCAGCAGGCTTCTCTCCTGCACGGTGGACCACGGGCTGCGAGCGCACCTATAACAACTCATATATTTACTCAGTGCGTTCCGCCAGCCGTAACACGTGGGCACATAGCCTTAGAGTAATGGTTGGAATTAGAATTAGGGTTGAAATTAAGGTTAGGGTTGGAATTAGGGTTACGATTAGGGTTAGGGGTGTGTTGGGGTTGGGTTAGGCTTGTGGGTAAGGTTATGGTTAGGGTTGGGATTAGGGTTAGGGGTGCATTGGGGTTAGGGTTGTGGTTAGGGTTGGGATCAGGGTTAGGGGTGTGTTGGGGTAAGGATTGTGGTTAGGGGTGTGTTGAGGTTAGGGTTGTGATTAGGGTCATGGTCAGAGTTGGGATTAGGGCTAGGGGTGTGTTGGGGTTAGTGTTGGAGTTAGAATTGAGGGATTTCCACTGTTTAGGCACATCAGGGGGTCTCCAAACGCGACATGGTGTTTTTTTGTGAAAAAAAAGTACTTTTTCTATTTTATGGATCAATTTGGGAAGCACCTGGGGGTTTAAAGTGGTCACTATGCATCTAGATAAGTTCCTTGGGGGGTCTAGTTTCCAAAATGGGGTCACTTGTGGGGGAGCTCGAAATCTTTATGCACACAGGGGTTCTCCATACGCGACATGGTGTCCGCTAAAGATTGGAGCCAGCTTTTAATTCAAATAATCAAATGGCGCTCCTTCCCTTCCGAGCCCTGTCGTGCACCCAAACAGTGGTTCACCCTACATATGGGGTATCGGCGGACTCAGGACAAATTGGACAACTTTTGGGGTCCAGTTTCTCCTTTTTACTCTTGGGAAAATAAAAAAAATTGTTGCTAAAAGTTCATTTTTTGGACTAAAAAGTGAAATGTTCATTTTCTCCTTCCATGTTGCTTCTGCTGCTGTGAAACACCTGAAGGGTTAATAAACTTCTTGAATGTGGTTTTGAGCACCTTGAGGGGTGCAGTTTTTAGAATGGTGTCACTTTTGGTCATTTTCAGCCATATAGACCTCTCAAACTGAATTCAAATGTGAGGTGGTCCCTAATAAAATGGTTTTGCTAATTCTGTTGTAAAAATGAGAAATCGCTGGTCAAATTTTAACCCTTATAACTTCCTAGCAACAAAAAAAATGTGTTTCCAAAATATTGCTGATGTAAAGTAGACATATGAGAAAAGTTATTTATTAACTATTTGGTGTCACATAACTCTCTGGTTTAACAGAATAAAAATTCAAAATTTGAAAATTGCAAAATTTACAAGATTTTCTCCAAATTTCCATTTTTTTCACAAATGCAAAAATTATCGACTTAAATTTACCACTAACATGAAGCCCAATATGTCACGTTCCTGAGTTATTACCTCATAAAGGGACACTGGTCAGAATTGCAAAAAATAGCCAGGTCATTAAGGTCAAAATAGGCTGGGTCATGAAGGGGTTAAAATAATAATTTTAATTGTTTTTAAAGGGGTTGCCCAGGTTTTTCACAAAATAGCATGTTAGGCTATAGGTTAAATTTAATGGAGTTCTGACTACCTTCAACCTTAAAGGGGTTGTCCAGGTTTTTCATGCTTTGCTGTGTTGGCTGTGAGGATTCTTTGGTGCTGGTGGCAAGTCCAAGCGGTCATATGTTCCCAAGTATGTGATATGCATACACCCGACAACATTCTGACTACACGTGCGGCCTCGATCGATTCACTTCTACTGAGCCAGGCCGCATACGTCTAGTTGGATATTCAGGAAAGTTGGATATCCCTAAAAATGTATAGCTTTCAAATTTCTTTGGTCATACCTTCTTTCAGGCCCATATTTTTATGAAATAAGGGACTGGTTTAGTGCCTCGGACTCTCATTTCCTTCCCGTCCTGGTTTTCTCTGTAGCCATCAGTATTTAGACAGGTGTTCATTCTGTACACTGTAGTTGAAAGGAAACTATTTGAAGGGTCAGATGATATCTGTTCAAGAAGCTCTGGTTTTGAGGACTGGTAGTCTCCAGTTGTTATTGGTAATACACATCCTTTTCATTTCTTTTTTAGGTTGTTGGTAGTGGCCTGTATTGCCTGTGATGCTAATATCTAGTTAGTACACAGATGAGTGAGGGTTAATTTGTGCTTTTTAAAGGATTTGCATTTATTTTGTATGCCATCACCAGGAGGAATCCTATTTAAACGATACTTGTGCATCATTGCCTCTGACTGCATTGATCTTATTTTGGCTACTGATACCCAGCTAATCTTCCAAAATGATTATATACATGAAATAATGACTATATGATAACATTTTTTATTTATATAGCGCCAACATATTCCACAGCACTTTACATTTCGGACTTGTACAGACAATAAGACATTGCACATAATTCAACAGGTCCCAAGAGGAATGAGGGCTCTGCCTGCAAGTTACAATCTATGAGGAAATAGGTGAAACTTGAAAGGTGAATAGTAAAAACTGCTTGTATTGTACGGTCCAGCATCAATATAATAAATAGATTATTCAAAAATGGAAATGGAAAAATTAAAATACTACATATTCTACTACATGTGTCTGTTGTTTTCTTTTTAGCTAAACCGTACAAACGTAAACATTTCACACCACAGCCTTCGAACAATTTCTCTTACATTATGTTTCTCTCAGATATTATTACATGTTTGTATGGATATGAACAGTGCTTTCTGGTATTGTATATCTGTTTTAAAACTGCAGCTAAAGAGCAATTTAGAGAATTACTCATTCATCTCTTTATTGCTAATGGATTTCATTGAAGTCAGGTGTCATTAAAGGGAACCTGTAATCCCCCCAGGCGTTTGTAACTAAAAGAGCCACCTTGTGCAGCACTAATGCTGCATTCTGACAAGGTGACTCTTTTAGTTCTTGTTCCTGGCACTACTGAAATAATAGTTTTTGAAATTTGTCCCTCATACCGTGAAATTGTGAGGGGGGCAGGTCTTTCCCCCCTAACAGAGACGCACCACAGCCGTAACTCACGGCCTCTGTGCGCCGGGCGCCACCTCCTCTTCCTTCCTTAGTATCCCCGGCGCCTGCGCTGTAAGTTCAAAGGACAGCGCAACTGCGCATGCCCGAAAAAGAAACTTACAGCGCATGTGCCAGGAACGCTACTGAAGGAAGAGGAGGCGGCGCAATTTCAAGGTATGAGGGACAAATTTCAAAACCTATTATTTCAGTAGTGCCAGGAACAAGAACTAAAAGAGCCACCTTGTCAAAATGCAGCATTAGTGCTGCACAAGGTGGCTCTTTTAGATATAAATGCCTGGGGGGGGGGGGGTGACAGGTTCCCTTTAAGTAAATTACTTAATTTTAAGAGAAAAAGAAAAAATAGTTCACAAACAGGAATCTTTGTTGCAATGAAAAATAAAATATCTAATTTAACCCTATATAACCCATTGTATTCAATATACTCTGGCATATTCCAAACCCTTCTTTTATTCATGCCTGTGATTAATAGATTCATTGATGTTTAATGTTGCTTTCTGGCATAAGGTAATTAACTAATACATCCCTACCATTGTGCCTTACCATTATATCATCAGTCAGAGGTATTACAGTAGTGTGTACTTTCCCAAGGGTGCTAGCCTGCCTGCATCCACAGACGCAACTTCGCAAAGCAATCGGTGTTTCAATGCACATGTGGTTAAATACAGAACCCAGTGAAATTAGGAGATAGGTTCCCAATTTTGCTTATTACCATTTTTCATCAGCAAAAGTGTCAAAATGATCTATAACATAATTACATCAACGGTCAGAGCATTAAACAACCCAATTCCATTACATATTGGGGTCAATCTCTTGTATTTATATGTAAAGTGGTACTTACATAATGACCTAATGAAGTCACTGATGTAACCTGCAAGATAAGAAAAACAGGTTATATTATACTCACCCAGGGGTGGTCCCGGTTCGGTCTGGTCCGATGGGTGCCATGGTCCAGGTCCGGCGCTTACTATCTTCATACGATGATGTCCTCTTCTTGTCTTCCTGCTGTGGCTCCTGCGCAGGCATACTTTGGACCGCCCCTGGGTGAGTATAATCTAACCTGTTTTTCTTATCTTGCAGGTTTCATCAGGGGGGCTTATCTACAGCATTACAGAATGTGGTTGATAAGCCCCTGATGCCGGTGACCTTAGCTTATAAGCAAATTTTGGGGTGACAGATTCCCTTTAAGTTACAAAACATTGATAACAATTATTTTCTTTCTGTTTCAGAAACCAACCCAAAATGTTCACTTTACTGTTATGATTAGGTAATTCAGAATCACAATGGACCTTGAAGTTCAGAGCACACAAAGTGACCTGACAATAACCAAAAGACATAGGACAAGCTCTGAGACGTGGGAACTCTGCTGACCGCAATCCCTAATCCTATCCAACCACACTAGAGGCAGCCGTGGATTGCGCCTAACGCTCCCTATGCAACTCGGCACAGCCTGAGAAACTAGCTAGGCCTAAGATAGAAAAATAAGCCTACCTTGCCTCAGAGAAATACCCCAAAGGAAAAGGCAGCCCCCACATATAATGACTGTGAGTAGAGATGAAAATACAAACGCAGGGATGAAATAGATTTAGCAAAGTGAGGCCCAACTTACTGAACAGACCGAGGATAGGAAAGATAACTTTGCGGTCAACACAAAACCCTACAAACAACCACGCAGAGGGGCAAAAAGACCCTCCGCACCGACTAACGGTACGGAGGTGCTCCCTCTGCGTCCCAGAGCTTCCAGCAAGCAAGAAAAACCAATTAAGCAAGCTGGACAGAAAAAATAGCAAAACAAAAATAACACAAGCAAAACTTAGCTTATGCAGAGCAGACGGCCACAGGAACGATCCAGGAGGAAGCAAGACCAATACTAGAACATTGACTGGAGGCCAGGAGCAAAGCACTAGGTGGAGTTAAATAGAGCAGCACCTAACGACTTCACCACATCACCTGAGGAAGGAAACTCAGAAGCCGCAGTACCACTCGTGACCACAGGAGGGAGCTCTGCCACAGAATTCACAACAGTACCCCCCCCTTGAGGAGGGGTCACCGAACCCTCACCAGAGCCCCCAGGCCGACCAGGATGAGCCACATGAAAGGCACGAACAAGATCGGCAGCATGGACATCAGAGGCAAAGACCCAGGAATTATCTTCCTGACCATAACCCTTCCACTTAACCAGATACTGGAGTTTCCGTCTCGAAACACGAGAATCCAAAATCTTCTCCACAATATACTCCAACTCCCCCTCCACCAAAACCGGGGCAGGAGGATCAACAGATGGAACCATAGGTGCCACGTATCTCCGCAACAATGACCTATGGAATACGTTATGGATGGAAAAAGAATCTGGAAGGGTCAAACGAAAAGACACAGGATTAAGAACCTCAGAAATCCTATACGGAACAATGAAATGAGGCTTAAACTTAGGAGAGGAAACCTTCATAGGAATATGACGAGATGACAACCAAACCAAATCCCCAACACAAAGTCGGGGACCCACACAGCGTCTGCAATTAGCGAAACGTTGAGCCTTCTCCTGGGACAAGGTCAAATTGTCCACTACATGAGTCCAAATCTGCTGTAACCTGTCCACCACCGTATCCACACCAGGACAGTCCGAAGACTCAACCTGCCCTGAAGAGAAACGAGGATGGAACCCAGAGTTGGAGAAAAACGGCGAAACCGAGGTAGCCGAGCTGGCCCGATTATTAAGGGCGAACTCAGCCAAAGGCAAGAAGGACACCCAATCATCCTGATCAGCAGAAACAAAGCATCTCAGATATGTTTCCAAGGTCTGATTGGTTCGTTCAGTCTGGCCATTAGTCTGAGGATGGAAAGCCGAGGAAAAAGACAAATCAATGCCCATCCTAGCACAAAAAGCTCGCCAAAACCTCGAAACAAACTGGGAACCTCTGTCAGAAACGATGTTCTCTGGAATGCCATGTAAACGAACCACATGCTGGAAGAACAATGGCACCAAATCAGAGGAGGAAGGTAATTTAGACAAGGGTACCAAATGGATCATCTTAGAGAAGCGATCACAAACCACCCAAATGACCGACATTTTTTGAGAGACGGGGAGATCCGAAATAAAATCCATAGAGATATGTGTCCAAGGCCTCTTCGGGACCGGCAAGGGCAAAAGCAACCCACTGGCATGAGAACAGCAGGGCTTAGCCCGAGCACAAAACCCACAGGACTGCACAAAAGAACGCACATCCCGCGACAGAGACGGCCACCAAAAGGATCTAGCCACTAACTCTCTGGTACCAAAGATTCCAGGATGACCAGCCAACACCGAACAATGAACCTCAGAGATAACTTTATTCGTCCACCTATCAGGGACAAACAGTTTCTCCGCTGGGCAACGATCTGGTTTATTAGCCTGAAATTTTTGCAGCACTCGCCGCAAATCAGGGGAGATGGCAGACAAAATTACTCCCTCTTTGAGAATACCCGCCGGCTCAGACAAACCTGGAGAGTCGGGCACAAAACTCCTAGACAGGGCATCCGCCTTCACATTTTTAGAGCCCGGAAGGTACGAAACCACAAAGTCAAAACGGGAGAAAAACAGCGACCAACGAGCCTGTCTAGGATTCAACCGTTTGGCAGACTCGAGATAAGTCAAGTTCTTGTGATCAGTCAAGACCACCACACGATGCTTAGCGCCTTCAAGCCAATGACGCCACTCCTCGAATGCCCACTTCATGGCCAGCAACTCTCGATTGCCAACATCATAATTTCGCTCAGCAGGCGAAAACTTCCTGGAAAAGAAGGCGCATGGTTTCATCACTGAGCAATCAGAACTTCTCTGCGACAAAACAGCCCCCGCTCCAATTTCAGAAGCATCAACCTCGACCTGGAACGGAAGCGAAACATCTGGTTGACACAACACAGGGGCAGAAGAAAAACGACGCTTTAGCTCTTGAAAAGCTTCCACAGCAGCAGAAGACCAATTGACCACATCAGCACCCTTCTTGGTCAAATCGGTCAATGGTTTAGCAATACTAGAAAAATTACAGATGAAGCGACGATAAAAATTAGCAAAGCCCAGGAACTTTTGCAGACTCTTCAGAGATGTCGGCTGAGTCCAATCATAAATGGCCTGGACCTTAACAGGGTCCATCTCGATAGTAGAAGGGGAAAAAATGAACCCCAAAAATGAAACCTTCTGAACACCAAAGAGACACTTTGATCCCTTCACAAACAAAGAATTAGCACGCAGGACCTGGAACACCATTCTGACCTGCTTCACATGAGACTCCCAATCATCCGAGAAGACCAAAATATCATCCAAGTATACAATCAGGAATTTATCCACGTACTCTCGGAAGATGTCATGCATAAAGGACTGAAACACCGATGGAGCATTGGCAAGTCCGAAAGGCATAACTAGGTACTCAAAATGGCCCTCGGGCGTATTAACTGCAGTTTTCCATTCATCGCCCCGCTTAATACGCACAAGATTATACGCACCACGAAGATCTATCTTGGTGAACCAACTAGCCCCCTTGATCCGAGCAAACAAATCAGATAGCAGTGGCAAGGGGTACTGAAATTTGACCGTGATTTTATTTAGAAGGCGGTAATCTATACAAGGTCTCAGCGAACCATCCTTCTTGGCCACAAAAAAGAACCCCGCTCCCAATGGCGACGATGACGGGCGAATATGACCCTTCTCCAAGGACTCCTTCACATAACTTCGCATAGCGGCGTGCTCAGGTACAGATAAATTAAACAGTCGACATTTAGGAAACTTACTACCAGGAATCAAATCGATAGCACAATCACAATCCCTATGCGGAGGTAGGGCATTGGACTTGGGCTCATCAAATACATCCCGGTAATCAGACAAGAACTCTGGGACCTCAGGAGGGGTGGATGACGAAATAGACAGAAATGGGACATCACCATGTACCCCCTGACAACCCCAGCTGGAAACAGACATTGATTTCCAATCTAATACTGGGTTATGGACTTGTAGCCATGGCAACCCCAACACGACCACATCATGCAGATTATGCAACACCAGAAAGCGAATATCCTCCTGATGTGCAGGAGCCATGCACATGGTCAGCTGGGTCCAGTACTGAGGCTTATTCTTGGCCAAAGGCGTAGCATCAATTCCTCTCAATGGAATAGGACACTGCAAGGGCTCCAAGAAAAACCCACAACGTCTAGCATACTCCAAGTCCATCAAATTCAGGGCAGCGCCTGAATCCACAAATGCCATGACAGAATAAGATGACAAAGAGCAGATCAAAGTAACGGACAAAAGAAATTTTGACTGTACCGTACCAATGATGGCAGACCTAGCGAACCGCTTAGTGCGCTTAGGACAATCGGAGATAGCGTGAGTGGAATCACCACAGTAGAAACACAGCCCATTCTGACGTCTGTGTTCTTGCCGTTCAACTCTGGTCAAAGTCCTATCGCACTGCATAGGCTCAGGTTTATGCTCGGATAATACCGCCAAATGGTGCACAGATTTACGCTCACGCAAGCGTCGACCGATCTGAATGGCCAAAGACATAGACTCATTCAGACCAGCAGGCATGGGAAATCCCACCATGACATCCTTAAGGGCTTCAGAGAGACCCTTTCTGAAAATAGCTGCCAGCGCACCTTCATTCCATTGAGTGAGCACGGACACTTTCTAAACTTCTGACAATAAATCTCTATCTCATCCTGACCCTGACACAGAGCCAGCAAATTTTTCTCTGCTTGATCCACCAAATTAGGTTCATCGTACAGCAATCCGAGCGCCAGGAAAAACGCATCAATATTACATAATGCAGGATCTCCTGGCGCAAGGGAAAATGCCCAGTCTTGAGGGTTGCCACGTAATAAAGAAATAATGATCCTAACTTGTTGAACTGGGTCACCAGAGGAGCGAGGTTTCAAAGCCAGAAACAGTTTACAATTATTTTTGAAACTCAGAAATTTTGCTCTATCTCCAGAAAACAAATCAGAAATAGGAATTCTTGGTTCTAACATAGAATTCTGAACCACAAAGTCTTGAATATTTTGTACTCTAGCAGTGAGATGATCCACACATGAAGACAGACCTTTAATGTCCATCACTACACCTGTGTCCTGAACCACCCAAATGTCTAGGGGAAAAAAAAGGCAAAACACAGTGCAAAGAAAAAAAAATGGTCTCAGAACTTCTTTTTTCCCTCTATTGAGAAGCATTAGTACTTTGGGCCTCCAGTACTGTTATGATTAGGTCATTCAGAACCACAATGGACCTTGAAGTTCAGAGCACACAAAGTGACCTGACAATAACCAAAAGACATAGGACAAGCTCTGAGACGTGGGAACTCTGCTGACCGCAATCCCTAATCCTATCCAACCACACTAGAGGCAGCCGTGGATTGCGCCTAACGCTCCCTATGCAACTCGGCACAGCCTGAGAAACTAGCTAGGCCTAAGATAGAAAAATAAGCCTACCTTGCCTCAGAGAAATACCCCAAAGGAAAAGGCAGCCCCCACATATAATGACTGTGAGTAGAGATGAAAATACAAACGCAGGGATGAAATAGATTTAGCAAAGTGAGGCCCAACTTACTGAACAGACCGAGGATAGGAAAGATAACTTTGCGGTCAACACAAAACCCTACAAACAACCACGCAGAGGGGCAAAAAGACCCTCCGCACCGACTAACGGTACGGAGGTGCTCCCTCTGCGTCCCAGAGCTTCCAGCAAGCAAGAAAAACCAATTAAGCAAGCTGGACAGAAAAAATAGCAAAACAAAAATAACACAAGCAAAACTTAGCTTATGCAGAGCAGACGGCCACAGGAACGATCCAGGAGGAAGCAAGACCAATACTAGAACATTGACTGGAGGCCAGGAGCAAAGCACTAGGTGGAGTTAAATAGAGCAGCACCTAACGACTTCACCACATCACCTGAGGAAGGAAACTCAGAAGCCGCAGTACCACTCGTGACCACAGGAGGGAGCTCTGCCACAGAATTCACAACACTTTACCTGGACTATGAAATGTGTTTACTTGGGATTCTCATTATTTTCCTGTCTAGAAATGTTTGAACTTATGATGCATAATGTCACCTTCATATCCAGGGTGTATATAGATGTATACCTTGAGATAGAATTCAGGCCTATACTACTGTTTATGATTGGTCATCATTTTCAGAATCGTGAGGATTGACACCCAGCACTCACAACACTTTTTTGCTCTTGCGCTACTTTATGTAAAAAGTAAACCAAGCCAGATTAGCACGGCACTGTACGCTGTCTAGCTGCCAAAGCCAAGCATTGCAGCTCAGTGCCTGATCAACTGTGCCATACAGTGATTGAAGATGTGCTGTTCAGGTCCCATTCAGGAAGGAAGTATGGAACTGAAATGTGTCGATGTCAGACCTCTAAAGGCCCCTTCACATTAAGCGACGCTGCAGCGATACCAACAACGATCCGGATCGCTGCAGCGTCGCTGTTTGGTCGCTGGAGAGCTGTCACACAGACAGCTCTCCAGCGACCAACGATGCCGGTAACCAGGGTAAACATCGGGTAACTAAGCGCAGGGCCGCGCTTAGTAACCCGATGTTTACCCTGGTTACCATCCTAAAAGTAAAAAAAACAAACAGTACATACTTACCTACCGCTGTCTGTCCTCCAGCGCTGTGCTCTGCACTCCTCCTGTACTGTCTGTGTGAGCACAGCGGCCGGAAAGCAGAGCGGTAACGTCACCGCTCTGCTTTCCGGCTGACCGACGCTGACAGCCAGTGCAGGAGAAGTGCAGAGCACAGCGCTGGAGGACAGACAGCGGTAGGTAAGTATGTACTGTTTGTTTTTTTAACTTTTAGGATGGTAACCAGGGTAAACATCGGGTTACTAAGCGCGGCCCTGCGCTTAGTTACCCGATGTTTACCCTGGTTACCAGTGAAGACATTGCTGGATCGGTGTCACACACGCCGATCCAGCGATGTCCACGGGAGAACCAGCGACAAAATAAAGTTCTGGACTTTCTTCAGCGACCAACGATCTCCCAGCAGGGGCCTGATCGTTGGTCGCTGTCACACATAACGATTTTATTAACGATATCGTTGCTACGTCACAAAAAGCAACGATATCGTTAACAATATCGTTATGTGTGAAGGTACCTTAACACTCAGATATTGATCACCTATTCTGAGGATGGGACATCAATTACCATAAGACTAAACAACACCTTTAATTATCTTTTGACAATAGCACTGGACAAAGGGTAGGGTATTTGCAATTATTTTCGCTCAACCAACATTCAGGATATGATATTGTTAAAGTAGAAATTCTCTCATTTTATTCCTAAATGAAGTTGCTATTCCACATTGCTAGATCACTGCTTAAAGGGACACTGTCACCTGAATTTGGAGGGAACAATCTTCAGCCATGGAGGCGGGGTTTTGGGGTTTTTGATTCACCCTTTCCTTACCCGCTGGCTGCATGCTGGCTGCAATATTGGATTAAAGTTCATTCTCTGTCCTCCATAGTACACGCCTGCACAAGGCAAGATTGCACCTTGTGCAGACATGTACTACGGAGGACAGAGAATGAACTTCAATCCAATATTGCAGCCAGCATGCAGCCAGCGGGTAAGGAAAGGGTGAATCAAAAACCCCAAAACCCCGCCTCCATGGCTGAAGATTGTTCCCTCCAAATTCAGGTGACAGTGTCCCTTTAAGCAATCACTCTGTCCCAGAGATTGTGATACTGTTGCTTCTGATATTCTGCAAGGGAAGTATTTTCATATTTGCTGTGAATATTGTTGTGAGAAGTTCTGCAATTGTCCAATTTATCTGAAATAACTCCATTCATAAATATGGTACTTTCCACATAAAAAAAAATTCTGCAACAAAATCTGCAGCCTGAGAATTCACTTTAAAGGCTTGTTCACATGACTGGGTTTTTGAAAGAAAGAAACAGACAACACTCTGACTAATTTGATGTTACTTTTAGGAGAGGCGCTGGTCTCTGTAAACCTTGTATTCATCTTCCAAGGTACAGTGACAGTGCTCTCTGTTGCTGGTTCATAACTGCTGATCTGAGCTGGCGATAGAGCGCACTGTCCTTGTGCACATCACACATGAATCAATCCCCGAAACGAAGGTCACTGATGACACTTCATGTCAGGGAGGGGGAGAGACTGCAAAAACGCTGTAAGGGTATGTGCACACGTCAGGATTTCTTGCAGAAATTTCCTGAAGAAAACCGGAAATTTTCTGCAAGAAATCCGCATTTTTTTTTTTGCGTTTTTTTTTTTGTGGTATTTAGCATTTTGCAAGCGTAATTAGCTTGCAGAATGCTAAAGTTTTCCAAGCGATCTGTAGCATCACTTGGAAAACTGACTGACAGGTTGGTCACACTTGTCAAACATAGTGTTTGACAAGTGTGACCAACTTCTTACTATAGATGGTGCCTATGCAGCATCAATAGTAAAAGATAGAATGTTTAAAAATAATAAAATAAAATTAAAAAAAAGGTAATACTTACCTGCAGACAGCCGATCTCCTCAGCGGCGTCCATTCCTATAGATGGTGTGTGTGCAGGACCTTCGATGACGTGGCGGTCACGTGAGCGGTCACATGAGCGGTCGCGCGACCAATCACAGGACCGCGACGTCATCGCAGGTCCTTCACACAGACCATCTATAGGAACAGAAGTGGCAGCATGCAGCACAGAGAGGCGGGAAGACATCGAGAGTGAGTATATCACTATTTTTTATTTTAATTCTTTTTTTTTTGACCAATTATATGGTGCCCAGTCCGTGGAGGAAAGTCTCCTCTCCTCCACCCTGGGTACCAACCGCACATAATCTGCTTACTTCCCGCATGGTGTGCACAGCCCCATGCGGAAAGTATGCAGATCAATGCACTCCTAGGTGTGCGGAGTCACCACAATTCCGCAAATTTAATGAACATGTTGCTTTTTTTTCCGCGATGCGATTTTTTTCGCGGAAAAAAAAGCAACATTGGCACAAGAAATGCGGAATACATTGTAAATAGTAGGAGGCATGTGGAAGCGTTTTTTTCGCATTTTTATCACGTTTTTATAGCGAAAAACGTGAAAAAAATGCGAAAAATACTGTACGTGTGCACATGGCCTAAGAATTGACCTGCTGCAGATTTGAAAAAAAGAAACATGGCATCAAGCAAGGCTGCTCAACTCAAGCTGGGACTAGCTTCTTCCAGGGCATGATAGTTAAGTACAATTAAAGCAAACATTAAGGCTGTGTGCACACATTGCGGTTTTTTTGCGTTTTTTTTTTGCGGTTTTTCCTGATAAAAACGCTATAAAACCGCCAAAAAATGCATACAATAAGCATCCCATCATTTAGAATGAATTCTGCATGTTTTGTGCACATGATGCGGTTTTTTCCGCGAAAAAAACTCATTGCGGTAAAAACCGCAGCATGTTCATTAATTTTCTGGTTTTTTTGCGGATTTCCCACTCCAAAATGCATTGGGAATTGTCCGGAAAAAAACGCTGCAAAAACACGTCAAAACCGCGGCAAAATCGTGGCAAAAACGCATGCGGTTTTCTTGCGTATTTCTTGCAGAAAATGTCCGGAATTCTCAGGAATTTTCTGCGAGAAATCCTGAACGTGTGCACATAGCCTAAGACTTGCAAACAAACTGGACTTTTTTAATTCATTGCATACTTGATAATCTAAGAGAAATGTCTATTTTTAAGTGGTAAGATATATCAGGCTGGATTTTTAGTATTGGTTTCATTATGTGTTTTTTGTCAAAGTTGCAGCATTTTCCATTATTGCATTCCTTTTTTTAGCATTTTGTAAACTCACACATGTGTTATCTATTAGGCTTCTTTTACACTTACCATGGTTTTGCGTTCCGTTTTTGCGGCCCCAATAGATTTCAATGGGGCCACAAAAACGGTCCGCAATAAATCCACAGAGTGCCATACGCCGTATGGCCGTGAGGGCCATATTTACGGCCGTGGAAAAAAGATCTAGCCTGCTCGATCTTTTTCACGTCCTACGGACACGGCCCCCATTGAAAATCAACACCGTGATTTCCGGTTTTGCGGAATGCCGTTTTTTTCCAATACTTTTTCCATAGTATTGGAAACCCGAAAAATGGCGATCCGCAAGTTTTTTGCGGTCTGTTATTGCAGCATACCATGAAAATTGCGGCAATATGACCCGGAATAACGGGCCGCAAAAAAAACAGTAAGTGTAAAAGAAGCCTTAAGGCTATGTGCACACGTTCTGGATTTTTTGCGCTTTTTGCACATTTTTTTGGCGGTTTTCCACGGAAAAAATGCTTAAAAAACGCTTACATTAAGCATCACGTCATTTTAGTGCATTCCGCAATTTTTGTGCACATGTTGCACAAAAAGCTCCTGAAAAAAAACCACGAAAAATCCACGCAAAAAATGCACAAAAAACGAGCAACAAGTGAGAAAAACGTGGAAAACGCGCATGCGGATACCCTGCGAAAGTAGTCAGGATTTTCTCAGGAAAATTCTGCTCATTTTCCTGAACGTGGGCACATAGCCTAAGGCATACAATGAGCTGTCCCTGTGTATAATACGGGCCAGTGAAACGAGGAGGACATAGCTGCTTCCAAAAGGTTAATGTACAAGAATAGGAATCAGCTGCAGGTAAAAGAAAAATCTGAGTCTCTCACTTCACACTGTACACATTCAGCCGCAGGAGGCTGTGACAGCATTTACCTCACTTGGTGTTTCCAGCCTCTTCGTCCATCTGCTCTATAATATGCAGAGACCTCCCTGTGTTTATTTGCTGCACACTGCCAGTATTCCCACATACAATTGTAGCTTCCTGCTCAGAAGCAAAAAGTTACATTGATGTCATGGTCTGTATGAAGTTTTGTCTAGTCCTTCAGGGGTTAATCCTGGTGGCCTCTCTCTGACTTTGGGAGGGCTTTAAACAGCCTCTCTTGGGCTGTCTATGTGCCAGTGATACTCCTGCCCTCGGCTGAGTTAGTTGATGCTTGAGTGCTTGTGCTTTGTGCATGCTTTCATTTGATCTCCCTGTTTCTGACCTGGTCTGTTCCCATTTTGCTCTTGTCTGCTGATTCTGTACCGTTTGTTGTTGCCTGGTATTGACTCATGCTTCATCTTGTGACTGCCCATTTTACCTGTTCCCCTGGCACCTCTGTCGCTCTCCCAGTTTCTGACTCTCGGATTTGACCTAACCATTCTCTTGTCTCTTGTTCTGATTCCCCGCTGACCTACCAGCACTGACCTCGGTTCGTCTGACCTCCCCTCGGCCCTGCTGGTCCCCGTCATTCTCTGATATATCCTCCGGGAGCTCGCTGGTTGACTCTGCCCCTGACCCTCCCTCAAAGGTCACGTGTCACAGGTCCTGTACGCTGGCGGTCATGCCCGTCCCAGCAAACTTTCCGTGTACAAAGAACCAGGACACGTGTACTGATCTCATCTGTGCATCAGTCAAGGTGTTCCTGATAACTGAGATTTGTCTCCCTTTAGTAAAGATTTCACAGACCTTAGAAACATGGTTTGGACAAATCACAGGAAAAAAAAAACGTTTTTTCTAAATGTTCACATATCATACAGTAGGTAAGCCAATAAAAGGTGTATACAGTGTTTATGCAAACAGAAGTTCAATGTTGAACTTAGCTCCAAATAAACATGTCACACTGACACCCAAAGTTTAGACATGCCTGATTGGAGATACCCAATTACAAAGACAGGAACTTTCTAAATTCATAGTAGATGCCACTGGCAGCAAAGTCTTAACCAGGGGTTCATCAAGCTGTTCCAGAATGTACACACGTGCAGTACATAACACAATCTACAAATTTTGACTAAAATAACACCAAACAAATAGGGAAAGATTAATTCTCCTACATATATAAATATGAAAACTGAATAAGGTATAATATTTACAAATCCCTGGGTTGTTGCTTTACATTCTAACACATTGTATCCAACTATCATGTCCATCAGGGTAAAAAAAAAGAGCTATATAGTGTAAAATGGTAATACTGTACTGCATTAGAGGAGGAGCACATAAACTATACACAAATAACTTTTTCCTCTAAGCGTCACATCTCCTTCAGGACTTGCTCCTCTGATGTTTGCTCCGGTCACCAGGTGCTGCTGTATGGGGGAAGTTTTGGGGGTCTGAAGCTTTGGGCGGCACAGGCCGATCAGCCACTGAGTTGACTGGGATCCATAGTGCCGTACAGTCTGGCAGTATGGGTATGTGTGCTGTCCAACTTGAGTAATCTGCCCCCTGCCTTGACCAATAGGACAATACCATACCTTATTAATACTCCCAGCTTACTGGTGGGAGCTGCAAGATAATGTTCTACATGCCTGATTTTCATCTCTAGATTTCAACCTCATTGTGTTAGTACTTTTCCTGTTGAAGACATTGACCCATTCAATAACTACTCTTCCATCTTCTGATTATTTTTTTTTTTTACCTTTAACCACTTCATGACCTTGGGATTTTTCGTTTTTCCGTGTTCGT
Source organism: Ranitomeya imitator (assembly GCF_032444005.1). Lineage (NCBI taxonomy): Eukaryota > Metazoa > Chordata > Amphibia > Anura > Dendrobatidae > Ranitomeya > Ranitomeya imitator. The sequence continues at coordinate 242,232,747 of NC_091282.1, forward strand.
TTTTCACTCCCCTCCTTCCCAGAGCCATAACTTTTTTATTTTTCCATCAATTTGGCCATGTGAGGGCTTATTTTTTGCGGGACGAGTTGTACTTTTGAACGACATCATTGGTTTTAGCATGACGTGTACTAGAAAACGGGAAAAAAATTCCAAGTGCGGTGAAATTGCAAAAAAAAGTGCAATCCCACACTTGTTTTTTGTTTGGCTTTTTTTCTAGGTTCACTAAATGCTAAAACTGACCTGCCATTATGATTCTCCAGGTCAGTACGAGTTCATAGACACCTAACATGACTAGGTTATTTTTTATCTAAGTGGTGAAAAAAATTTCCAAACTTTGCTAAAAAAAAAAAAAATTGCTCCATTTTCCGATACTCGTAGCGTCTCCATTTTTCGTGATCTGGGGTCGGTTGAGGGCTTATTTTTTGCGTGCCGAGATGACGTTTTAATGATAGCATTTTGGTGCAGATACGTTCTTTTGATCGCCCGTTATTGCATTTTAATGCAATGTCGCGGCGACCTAAAAAACGTAATTCTGGCGTTTCAATTTTTTTTCTCGCTACGCCGTTTAGCGATCAGGTTAATGCTTTTTTTTAATTGATAGATCGGGCGATTCTGAGCGCGGCGATACCAAATATGTGTAGATTTGATTTTTTTTATTGATTTATTTTGATTGGGGCGAAAGGGGGGTGATTTAAACTTTTATATTTTTTTTATTTATTTCACATTTTTTTTAACTTTTTTTTTTTACTTTTGCCATGCTTCAATAGCCTCCATGGGAGGCTAGAAGCAGGTACAACGCTGATCGCTGCTATGTAGCAGAAATGGAGGTATGCCGTGAGCGCCAACCACAGGGTGGCGCTCACAGCCACTGGTGATCAGTAACCATAGAGGTCTCTAGGACCTCTATGGTTACCATCCTGACGCATCGCCGACCCCCGATCATGTGACGGGGGTCGGCGATGACGTCATTTCCGGCCGCCCGGCCAGAAGCGGTAGTTAAATGCCGCTGTCTGCGTTTGACAGCGGCATTTAACTAGTTAATAGGTGCGGGCAGATCGCGATTCTGCCCGCGCCTATTACGGGCACATGTCCGCTGTTCAAAACAGCTGACATGTCCCGGCTTTGATGCGGGCTCACCGCGGAGCCCTGCATCAAAGCAGGGGATCTGACCTTGGATGTACTATCCCGTCCGAGGTCAGAAAGGGGTTAATGACCTCTTGATTCTAACCTGGCTACCTGACCACTCCCACCAGCGCACACCAACCGCCAGCAGCTGACTTCATGACCTGGAACCAGGGGCCTGTGCGTTAGTTCAGATCCATGAGCAGGGCTTAAAGGGTGAAGGCAAGAGCAACCCCAGGGATCTGGTAAACAGAATAGCTTGTGCTAAGGCTGTCTGTGGTAGCCATTTTAGAGTTGCCATGTGACCAGTGATTGACCCATGTTATACAAAAAAGGATAGACAAATCAAAATTGTGCCCAAAGAATCACATCACATTTAATCATCAGTCAGGCAACTGTGAGTAACATAATGTTTGCCAGCAGAGCAAGAGTAGCCCCATGATATATTGAGACAGTAGGATCAGTCATCAGTGATTTTTTTTACTTCGCAACCCCTTTCTGACTTTCGGCATAACAGTGCACCCACGTCAGAATCCCTCCCTTTGATGTGGGCTGTAGCGCTGAGCTCACATCTTTCCAGGCAAATGTCAGCTGTTTTAAACAGCTGACATGTGCCTCTAACAGCCGCAGGTGGAATTGCGATCCACCTATGGCTGTTACCTAGTTAAATGCCGCTGTCAATCTCTGACAGCGCCATTTAACTCATGCTTTCCGGAAGCGCACCAGAAATCCCGCACATCGGTGACCCCGTCACGTGATCATGGGTCACAGATGGGTTGGCATGACAACCAGAGGTCGCCGGCAGACCTCTATGGCTGTCGTAGCCGGAGAGCTATGAGCACCGCCCAGTGGTTGGCGCTCATAGCAAGTGACCACTTCTGCTACATACAGGTGATCTGATCATTGCCTGTATGTAGCAGAGCCGATCAAAGTAGTGCAGCTTTTAGCCTCCCATGGAGACGATTGAAGCATTCAAACTGTAAAAAAAGTTTTAAAAAATATTTAAAAAATTTTAAAATGTAAAAGTTCAAATCACCCCCCTTTCTTCCCATTCAAAATAAAGCAATACAAAGTTCAAATACCGTATATACTCGAGTATAAGCCGACCCGAATATAAGCCGACCCCCCTAATTTTGCCACGAAAAATGGGGAAAACTTATTGACTCGAGTATAAGCCAAGGGTAGGAAATGCAGCAGCTACCGGTGAATTTCAAAAATAAAAATAGATGCTCCATACCGTTCATTATTGCCCCATAAGATGCTCCATATAAAGCTGTGCCACATATAATGCTCCATACATTTCATTATTGCCCCATAGATGCTCCATATAAAACGGTGCCACATATAATGCTTCATACATTTCATTATTGCCCCATAGATGCTCCATATAAAACTGTGCCACATATAATGCTCCATACTGTTCATTATTGCCCCATAAGATGCTCCATATAAAGCTGTGCCATATAGAATGCTCTGCACCGTTCATTATGGGCCCATAGATGCTCCATATAAAGCTGTGCCATATATAATGCTCTGCACCGTTGATTATTGCCCCATAGATGATCCATATAAAGCTGTGCCATATAGAATGCTCTGCACCATTGGTTATGGCCTCATAGATGCTCCATATAAAACTGTGCCATATAGAATGCTCTGCACCGTTCACCGTTCATTATGGCCCCATAGATGCTCCATATAAAACTGTGCCATATAGAATGCTCTGCACCATTCATTATGGCCCCATAGATGCTCCATATAAAGCTATTCCATATATAATGCTGCTGCTGCTATAAAAAAAAAATGAAATATTCACCTCTCTTGCTGCCCGCAGCTCCTCAGCGTCCCGTCTCGGCGTCTCTCCGCACTGACTGTTCAGGCAGAGGTCGGTGCGCAGATTAGTACATCATCGCGCCCTCTGACCTCAACAGTCAGTGCAGAGGACGGGAAGACGGAGCGGCGCCCAGCGGGTGGAACGTGGACAGGTAAATATGACATACTTACCTGCTCCCGGCGTCCCTGGCTCCTTATCCCGGACAGATGGTCTCCGGGTGCCGCAGCCTCTTCCTCTGTCAGCGGTCACCGTTACCGCTCATTAGAGGAATGAATATACGGCTCCACCCCTATGGGAGTGGAGTCCATATTCATAACTTTAATGAGCGGTCCCACGTGACCGCTGAATAGGGGAAGAGCTGCGGCACCCAAAGACCATGTGACAGGCAGGGACAGCGCCAGGAGCCCCGGAAGCAGGTGAGTATGTGACAGACCTCTCTCCCCCTCACCCGATGACCCAGCCGCCGACCATGACTCGAGTATAAGCCGAGAGGGGCACTTTCAGCCCAAAAATTTGGGCTGAAAATCTCGGCTTATACTCGAGTATATACGGTATACCCATATTTTGTATCACTGAGTTCAGAATAGCCCGATCTATCAATATAAAAAAAGAATTAACCCGATCGCCAAAAGGAGTAATGAGAAAGAAATTCAAAACTTTAGAATTATTTTTTTTGGTCACAGCTACATTGCAATAAAATGCATTAATGGGTGATCAAAAGAACGTATCTGCGCCAAAATGGTATCATTAAAAACAACAGATCGGTGCACAAAAAATAAGTCCTCATCCAGCAAAAGGCACGAAAAATGGAGACGCTACAGGTCTCTGAAAATGGCACCATTTTTTATTTTTTTACCAAAGTGTGGATTTTTTTTCCCACTTAAATAAAAAAGAACCTAGACATGTTTGGTGTCTATGAACTCATAATGACCTGGAGAATCATAATGGCAGGTCAGTTTTAGCATATAGTGAACATGGTGAAAAAAAAAAACAACTGTGGAATTTTTTTTCCCATTTTCCAGTACATGATATGCTAAAATCAATGGTGTCGTGCAAGCGTATAACTCGTCCTGCAAAAAACAAGCCCTCATATAGCCATTTTGACTAAATAATAAAAATGTTATGGCTCTAGGAAGAAGGGGAGCAAAAGATTATATTTTTTAAAAAAGGTTTTATATTTTGATGCATTTTCACTCTTTTTCCTGAAAGTGTTAGAGACTCTAAAAGGTTGTGGCCAAATATCTGTGTCTAGATTTTATTTTTCCTGTCCCCCGCACTTCAAGTTCTGTGAGGAAGCTTAGTTGGAAATATAGAAAGAGGTTATTTATGATTAGTGCAAACAGTTAGAGAATCTCAACCTATTCATCTCTAACCTTTGGGCCAGAGATTTAGATGCAGTGGTTCATGGTTAAAGAATATAATGGGCTCTAAACCAAAGAGGGTGAAATGACAAGTAAATCTAGCACAGCTCTGTGAGTCCTCCCTCATATACATATTATCTGTTTTAGCCATTAGGAATAGCTTAAATAATAATCAAAACTCGAAAAATCTGAAATTCTTTAGAATTTCTAAGAGTGAGTTCTCTCATTTCAGATATGGTGCAGAGAACAATGAAAAATCAGTGTTGGAATCACCAAAAGTGCTTTCATAAAGATAACGGGCAGATTTATTAAAAATGGTGTTTCATACGACTGTCTTAAACTGAAATACTTTAAAGTAAAATGTGCCAAATTTTAAAGAGGGGTCCTCGCCCCTCTGTATCAGTCTGTCATTGTTAGTTTGTTTACTGTAAGTGATATCTGTAACTTGTATGTAACCCCTTCTCATGTAAAGCACCACAGAATCAATGGTGCTATATAAATAACAATAATAATAATAATAAAGAGACGCATGTCTCCTAACACATTTGTTGCATTTTGGCCTGCCTTTAAACAAGGAAATGAAAGTTTCACTTGCCATATTTTGCGACTTTTCTATATCATAAAAGTGGGGGGGGGGGGGGAAACTGATAATAAATTACCCCATTGACTTTATACAAATAGTCAAATTGTCAGCTCAGTGTAGGAACTATATCTTGTAAGATCAAGAAAGAGTTTCCCAGCAAAGATTTACAATTTCTATCTGGTCATACCGCTATTAAATGCACTCAGCTGTGGCATACATAGATGACTCCCTATTCTCAGGCCATTCAAACATATCCATTGCATTTTGATACTGGACCAGTGCCTTCAACAAGCAATTTTGACCTGATGAAGGCAGTGGTTCAGTGCCAAAATATGTACCATAGGTTTTTAGTAAAGCAGTAAAAATTATTTGGACTCTGGACATTTATCACCAGCAGTACCTACTTCTCAACTTTATCTTATCTGCTCTACATTGAAGAGGAGATCCTAGATCATTTGCTTGCTTTAGAGAGAGAGAAGTAGTTGGTATCCATTGGATTACATACTACTTACCCCTTAACGACCACCGATACACCTTTTAACAGCGGCAGTTAAGGGTACTTATTCCCCAGCTCCACTTTTTAACGGCGCTGAAAAATAAGTGTATAGCATTCCCCCAACATCAGATAAACTCCGGGGTCTTAGCTACCGCATGTTCTCCGAGTAGTTGAGACCTCGGAGAATATGATTTGGGTTGGTTTTTACTGTCCCCAGTCTTGTGATCGCCATAATTCACTGAAAAACGGCAATAACAAAAAAAAGTCTGAATTTTCATTCATTTCTCTCTCCTCTGATACGATCTAGCATACAGAGGAAAGAGAAATGGGGTCCCTCAAGCCCACCCAGTACCTCCACCATTCACAGATCCTCCTGCTCTATCCCACCACCCTCCGCATCATCTTCTCATCTTCAAGAAGAAAATGGCAGGCGTATCCACCTAGATCTGCTGGCCGGTACCCGGCAACAATAAGGGATTTTCCTATTGGCTCATTTTGAGTGTGATAGACTCTATCACAGTGATCAAAGTAAAAAAAATTGTAAATCAAACCCCGCTTTGTCACCTCCTTAGTTAGGTAAAAATAATAAAATAAAGAAATTGTCTTTTTTTTCATTCTTTGCAATTAGGGTTGGGGTTGGGGTTAGGGTTGTGTTGGGGTTAGGGTTGTGTTGCAGTACGGTTGTGTTGGGGTTGCGGTTATGTTGGGTTTGCGGTTGTGTTGCGGTTACGTTTGTGGTGGTGGGGTGAGGGTGATGTTTGCGTTAGAATGGTGTTAGGGTAATGGTTGTGGTTAGGGTTAGGGTGGTGTTGGTGTTATGGTTGTGGTTAGGGTGGGGATTAGGGTTAGGGGTTTGTTGGGGTTAGGGCTGGAGTTTGAATTGGGGGTTTTCCGCTCTTTAGGTATATCATGGGGTCTCCAATCGCGACATGGTGCCCGCCATCGATTTCAGCCAATTTTGCATTCAAAAAGTCAAACAGTGCTCCCTCCCTTCTGAGCCCAGCCATGCGCCCAAACAGTGGTTTTCCTAAGAAACCAGAGGAAAAGAAACATGCAGAGAAGCAGGGATCACAAAAATATAACAAAATTTATTTTTAACATGTCACAAGCCACATATATAAGATTAAAAACACTTAAAAAGGAATTCACAAACAGAAATAATACACGTAAACCCAAGAAAAACCACACAGGATAATCTGCCCTCGCCTCCCTTTCCCACCGAGCAAAACCTTTCCTACTAATAATAAAGCGACAAATATCACCTAGTAATAGCTAACCCAAGTGCATCCTAAGCCTCTATATATATATCGGTGCCGACAGAAACAAAATTCTAATCCAGGCAAAGTAGAGACAGAGCTATTACAGAGCTATCAATATAGGTGCTACATATGTAGACCCCTAAACACAAAAGTGCAGTGTACCTATAATGGACAAGTTCATATCGCATACTCAGGGTTGAATCATACCGCTCAGGAGGCACCAAAGGGAGGGGAGGGCCAGTTCCCGTGTGGTCAGCCCGACGCGTGTCGTCACAAGAGTGACTTCATCAGGGGTAACATGAACAATGTGGCTAGCACACACTAGACTATATAGTACTTACTCAGTTGTTGATCAAAAACAGCTGTAAAGAGATTACCGCATGGAGCCAAACATCTTCGTACCATCACAAACCATCAGCGTCCCGGAAATAGTGACTGCGCATGCCTGGTGGTCGCCTAGGTAACCTGGCTACTCCATACAGCGCACTCATAAATATAACTAAACTTATATCGTACGTCAGTGTCCCTCCGAATCCCCCACTCAGAACCCCCGTACCGCTGCTAATATACTAATCCCGAATATTGCTGATCAGGATCCCCGGGGGAGAGACATCCCCGCACATGACCGGAAATAGCCCATACCGCCGCAGCACACGGAAATGGTTGCCCTGGCAACACACCAACAAACCCCATATAACTATGCTCCAAATCACCGGCGCCGAAGCTCACCGCCCGCAGGTACCTTGAAGGGAGGGACAAACACCGGGGCGGTGCGCCGCTGCGACAGGCCTCATCGCGCAAGCGCACCGCCCACAATTGGCCCAGTTCCAAGATACGAGCATCGCTACATTCAATAAAATAACCCAGTGCCATAAGCTCCTTATACCAGACTCCTAGAGCCGCAAAGAGGAGATTGGGGAGGAGGTGTCAGCAGCACATCTCAAATATCAACATGGCCAGACAGGACCTCTCAAGGGGGAAGAAATTGACATCAGTGGCAAGACATTTCCTGGAAATACATGGGGGTAACCCTAGAGGTCTCAAAGTGATGGGACTTGAGAATGTCAACGATACCATCAAGGGGGGTAATTTGACCAATCGACTGCTGCGATGCGAATCCAAATGGATCTACAGGCTGAGGAGTCTCGCACCAAGAGGACTAAATGAGGAACTCTTATTTACGGGGTTCTACAAACAACTTTAAGAAGCATTTGTTTCTTTCTTTTATTGTACCTTTTTCTCAGTTTTATTTGATGATTAAGATTTGGTTTGAACAAATAGCATTGTGATGGAATCCGTATGAGCTAGTTTATGTTTATATTAGCTGCATTATTGTAACATCTTAGGGTAAATGTTATGACTGGGAAAGTATTTTCAGCCATCTCTATCTATTGCCGCTTGGATAGCATCTTGTGCCCCAATGGTTCGGTCGGCATATTGTGACTTTGTATTGGTCTTTTTTCACCCCCTATGGGATACTTATATTTAGTAAACAAAAATAAAAAACAAAGAGCAAAAGGAAGAGAAATGTGTGGGTTTTGCAGTTTAAAAATCTACCTGATAGGGTGTCCTTCCTATATGACCTTAGACTGCATTATGAGGTTGAAGAAATCTGATCTAGTTGGTTGGAGTTTCCGAGTATTCATCTATCCCTTTATTTTTGGCCATATGTTTGACATTAATGAGAGACTACAGGAGCAGTGATTCATCGTTTTTCTATTGCTTCCACTTGTATGATGTTTGGGACTTTTTGCCTTGTCTTGGGCTCTAGGAGTCCGCTAGGAGGAGCCTATGATATCAGACAGTTTTATGGAATCCAGCGATATCAATATCGCTATGCAATATCAATATCATCAAAGATGATCGCGATGTGCCGGCGGTACAGGGAAGCACCGCGCAGGGAGGGGGCTCCCTGCGGGCTTCCCTGAGCCCCCCGCAGCAACGCGATGTGATCGCGTTGCTGCGAGGGTCTCACCTCCCTCCCTGCTCCCTCCAGCCCCGGATCCAAGATGGCCGCGGATCCGGGTCCTGCAGGGAGGGAGGTGGCTTCACAGAGCCTGCTCAGAGCAGGCACTGTGAAGCAGCCTGCACTCCTATCAGATCAGTGATCTGACAGAGTGCTGTGCAAACTGTCAGATCACTGATCTGTGATGTCCCCCCCTGGGACAAAGTAAAAAAGTAAAAAAAAAAAATTTCAAATGTGTAAAAAAAAATAAAAAAAAATATTCCAAAATAATGAAAAAAAAAATAAAAATATTATTCCCATAAATACATTTCTTTATCTAAATAAAAAAAAAAAACAATAAAAGTACACATATTTAGTATCGCCGCGTCCGTAACAGCCCGACCTATAAAACTGGCCCACTAGTTAACCCCTTCAGTAAACACCGTAAGAAAAAAAAAAAAAAAACGAGGCAAAAAACAACGCTTTATTATCATACCGCCGAACAAAAAGTGGAATAACACGCGATCAAAAAGACAGATATAAATAACCATGGTACCGCTGAAAACGTCATCTTGTCCCGCAAAAAACGAGCCGCCATACAGCATCATGAGCAAAAAAATAAAAAAGTTATAGTCCTGAGAATAAAGCGATGCAAAAATAATTATTTTTTCTATAAAATAGTTTTTATCGTATAAAAGCGCCAAAACATAAAAAAATGATATAAATGAGGTGTCGCTGTAATTGTACTGACCCGAAGAATAAAACTGCTTCATCAATTTTACCAAACGCGGAACGGTATAAACGCCTCCCCCAAAAGAAATTCATGAATAGCTGGTTTTTGGTCATTCTGCCTCACAAAAATCGGAATAAAAAGCGATCAAAAAATGTCACGTGCCCGAAAATGTTACCAATAAAAACATCAACTCGTCCCGCAAAAACCAAGACCTCACATGACTCTGTGGACCAGAATATAGAAAAATTATAGCTCTCAAAATGTGGTAACGCAAAAAATATTTTTTGCAATAAAAAGCGTCTTTCAGTGTGTGACGGCTGTCAATCATAAAAATCCGCTAAAAAACCCGCTATAAAAGTAAATCAAACCCCCCTTCATCACCCCCTTAGTTAGGGAAAAATTAAAAAAATGTATTTATTTCCATTTTCCCATTAGGGCTAGGGTTAGAGTTAGGGCTAGGGTTAGGGCTAGGGTTAGGGTTAGGGTTAGGGCTATGGTTAGGGCTAGGGTTAGGGCTAGGGTTAGGGCTAGGGCTAGGGTTAGGGCTAGGGTTAGGGCTAGGGTTAGGGCTAGGGTTAGGGTTAGGGCTAGGGTTAGGGCTAGGGTTAGGGTTAGGGCTAGGGTTAGGGCTAGGGTTAGGGCTAGGGTTAGGGCTAGGGTTAGGGCTAGGGTTAGGATTAGGGCTAGGGTTAGGGCTAGGGCTACAGTTTGGGTTGGGGCTAAAGTTACAGTTAGGGTTTAGATTACATTTACGGTTGGGAATAGGGTTGGGATTAGGGTTAGGGGTGTGTCAGGGTTAGAGGTGTGGTTAGGGTTACTGTTGGGATTAGGGTTAGGGATGTGTTTGGATTAGGGTTTCAGTTATAATTGGGGGGTTTCCACTGTTTAGGCACATCAGGGGCTCTCCAAACGCGACATGGCGTCCGATCTCAATTCCAGCCAATTCTGCGTTGAAAAAGTAAAACAGTGCTTCTTCCCTTCCGAGCTCTCCCGTGTGCCCAAACAGGGGTTTACCCCAACATATGGGGTATCAGCGTACTCAGGACAAATAGGACAACAACTTTTGGGGTCCAATTTCTCCTGCTACCCTTGGGAAAATACAAAACTCGGGGCTAAAACATATTTTTTGTGGGAAAAAAAAAGATTTTTTATTTTCACGGCTCTGCGTTATAAACTGTAGTGAAACACTTGGGGGTTCAAAGTTCTCACAACACATCTAGATTAGTTCCCTGGGGGGTCTAGTTTCCAATATGGGGTCACTTGTGGGGGGTTTCTACTGTTTAGGTACATTAGGGGTTCTGCAAACGCAATGTGACGTCTGCAGACCATTCCATCTAAGTCTGCATTCCAAATGGCGCTCCTTCCCTTCCGAGCTCTGCCATGCGCTCAAACGTTGGTTTCCCCCAACATACGGGGTATCAGCGTACTCAGGATAAATTGGACAACAACTTTTGGGGTCGAATTTCTCCTCTTACCCTCGGGAAAATACAAAACTGGGGGCTAAAAAATAATTTTGGGGGGAAAGATTTTTTTTTTTAATTTTCACGGCTCTGCGTTACAAACTGTAGTGAAACACTTGGGGGTTCAAAGCTATCACAACACATCTAGATGAGTTCCTTAGGGGGTCTAGTTTCCAAAATGGTGTCACTTGTGGGAGGTTTCTACTGTTTAGGTACATTAGGGGCTCTGCAAATGCAATGTGACACCTGCAGACCATTCCATCTAAGTCCTCATTCCAAATGGAGCTCCTTCCCTTCCGAGCCCTCCCATGCGCCCAAACAGTGGTTCCCCCCCACATATGGGGTATCAGCGCACTCAGGACAAATTGGACAACAAATTGTGGGGTCGAATTTCTCCTTTTACCCTCGGGAAAATACAAAACTGGGGGCTAAAAAATAATTTTTGTGGGAAAAAATTTTTGTTTTATTTTTACGGCTCTCCATTATAAACTTCTGTGAAGCCCTTGGTGGGTCAAAGCGCTCAGCACACATCTAGATAAGTTCCTAAGGGGGTCTACTTTCCAAAATGGTGTCACTTGTGGGGGGTTTCTACTGTTTAGGTACATTAGGGGCTCTGCAAACGCAATGTGACACCTGCAGACCATTCCATCTAAGTCTGCATTCAAATGGCACTCCTTCCCTTCTGAGCCCTCCCATGTGCCCAAACAGTGGTTCCCCCCACATATGGTGTATCATCGCACTCAGGACAAATTGGGCAACAAATTTTGGGGTCCAATTTCTCCTGTTACCCTCAGGAAAATACAAAACTGGGGGCTAAAAAAATAATTTTTGTGGGAAAAAAATTTTGTTTTATTTTTACGGCTCTGCATTATAAACTTCTGTGAAGCACTTGGTGGGTCAAAGTGCTCACCACACCTCTAGATAAGTTCCTTAGGGGGTCTACTTTCCAAAATGGTGTCATTTGTGGGGGGTTTCAATGTTTAGGCACATCAGTGGCTCTTCAAACGCAACATGGCGTCCCATCTCAATTCCTGTCAATTTTGCTTTGAAAAGTCAAACGGCGCTCCTTCCCTTCCGAGCTCTCCCATCCACCCAAACAGTGGTTTACCCCCACATATGGGGTATCCGCGTACTCAGGACAAATTGGACAACAACTTTTGGGGTCCAATTTCTTCTCTTACCCTTGGGAAAATAAAAAATTGGGGGCAAAAAGATAATTTTTGTGAAAAAATATGATTTTTTATTTTTACGGTTCTACATTATAAACTTCTGTGAAGCACTTGGTGGGTCAAAGTGCTCACCACACCTCTAGATAAGTTCCTTAGGGGGTCTACTTTCCAAAATGGTGTCACTTGTGGGGGGTTTCAATGTTTAGGCACATCAGTGGCTCTTCAAACGCAACATGACGTCCCATCTCAATTCCTGTCAATTTTGCATTGAAAAGTCAAACGGCGCTCCTTCCCTTCCGAGCTCTCCCATCCGCCCAAACAGTGGTTTACCCCCACATATGGGCTATCAGCGTACTCAGGACAAATTGTACAACAACTTTTGGGGTCCAATTTCTTCTCTTACCCTTGGGAAAATAAAAAATTGGGGGCGAAAAGATAATTTTTGTGAAAAAATATGATTTTTTATTTTTACGGTTCTACATTATAAACTTCTGTGAAGCACTTGTTGGGTCAAAGTGCTCACCACACCTCTAGATAAGTTCCTTAGGGGGTCTACTTTCCAAAATGGTGTCACTTGTGGGGGGTTTCAATGTTTAGCCACATCAGGGGCTCTCCAAACGAAACATGGCGTCCCATCTCAATTCCAGTCAATTTTGCATTGAAAAGTCAAATGGCACTCCTTCGCTTCCGAGCTCTGCCATGCGCCCAAACAGTGGTTTACCCCCACATGTGGGGTATTGGCATACTCAGGACAAATTGTACAACAATGTTTGGGGTCCATTTTCTCCTGTTACCCTTGGTAAAATAAAACAAATTGGAGCTGAATTACATTTTTTGTGAAAAAAAGTTAAATGTTCATTTTTATTTAAACATTCAAAAAATTCCTATGAAGCACCAGAAGGGTTAATAAACTTCTTGAATATGGTTTTGAGCACCTTGAGGGGTGTAGTTTTTAGAATGGTGTCACACTTGGGTATTTTCTATCATATAGACCCCTCAAAATGACTTCAAATGAGATGTGGTCCCTAAAATAAAATGGTGTTGTAGAAATGAGAAATTGCTGGTCAACTTTTAACCCTTATAACTCCCTAACAAAAAAAAATTTTGGTTCCAAAATTGTGCTGATGTAAAGTAGACATGTGGGAAATGTTACTTATTAAGTATTTTGTGTGACATATCTCTGTGATTTAATTGCATAAAAATTCAAAGTTGGAAAATTGCGAAATTTTCATAATTTTCGCCAAATTTCCGTTTTTTTCACAAATAAACGCAGGTACTATCAAATAATTTTTACCATTGTCATGAAGTACAATATGTCACGAGAAAACAATGTCAGAATCACCAGGATCCATTGAAGCGTTCCAGAGTTATAACCTCATAAAGGGACAGTGGTCAGAATTGTAAAAATTGGCCCGGTAATTAACGTGCAAACCACCCTTGGGGGTAAAGGGGTTAATATCACTGTGCCCATTGGGGCTTATATTCTAGATTCCCTATCAGTATGTCTTTGGAGTGTGGGAAGAAACCAGGGAACCTGGAGGAAACCCACGTAAACATGGGGAGAACATACAAACTCCTTGCAGATGTTGTTCTTGGTGGGATTTGAACCCAGGACCCCAGCGCTGCAAAGCAAAAGTGCTAACCATTGCGCCACCATGCACATCAGGAAGGCTTACTGGAGGTTTGGCTACAGTGAGATAATAAAGTTATGCTCTCCCTTCAGCCACTTGCTTCCAGTTACAAGGCGAGGCAAGGAGCTATTCCAGTCACCACTCATAATACGGAGTGTGCTGTAATCATTCCCCAGTACATCGATTGACATCCTGCTGTGCAACATGTGCAACTTTTAGCAGCAATTCCTTTATTTCAGGCAGACATGATTTAAATGCTGTTTATAGGCAGATTACCACTATATGTGCAGGTAAATGGCATTTTTGGAGGTAATAGGTTCCCGTTAAAAGGTTTTAATAGTCTTGTGTCTGATTTGCATAGCATGGTAAATTGAACAGTAGATCTGCTACCTACTTGTCATTGACATATTTATTCTGGTTTACTGAACAGCATGTTTCTTTTTATTCATAGTCTGCCCAGTGTTCCAGCTCCATACACTGAATTTCTGTTGGTGCTGATGTCACGTACCAACTAAGTACTGTGGGTGTCAGATACTGATAGTGTTAACAAGTCATTCAATCAATAACGGTACATTTTAGACAACTTGCATTTTCTTTCCATGAAAACAAAACATTATTCAGCAGAATAAAAATGCTGATATTTTCCTCCAAATCCATAATAAATTAGAAAAATGTTCCATGCTCATTTAGGTCTGTCAATGGTACAGAACAACACAGTCAGCAGGATATAATATTCACAAGAAAATAACTGTCAGAAGTGACTTTTGGCTTCCTAAAGCTGATTTATTTATGTATGGGTGAATAATGGACATATTCATAGGTATAGTCAGACTACATTTCCTACAACACAGTGTTGCTGACCCCCCATCTCCTTTCCTGTGTGCTACTGACGAGCATCACTCTTGAGTAATCAACAAACTAAATTAAGTGGAGAATTCTCCTTATGGATCTGTGCATTCTGTGCTTTTGTACAGTACCCTGCCTTATTGATTTTATCTTCTCCCATCTGCATCAGCATAGCTGCCAATGTGTTTTCATCATTATTAGCTGGTTTGTCCCAAACCTCAACTCTTCTGCACTCCTTCACAAATTAGCTTATAATTACTAGGCAGTGCAAAGTTGTATTTGTTGCTTGCTGCTGACATATCATTGATGTGAAACTGAATATGCAGCTCTATTGATGAATATGGAAGAGGATTATCGCCTGTCATATGCATGAACAGAGCAGCATTTGCAGTTTCACATGACTGATTGCTCAGCAGCAGGCAACAAACAGCTCAACTCCTTCAGACTCACTATATACAGCCCCAATTTTCAGTAAGTTACTTTTATCAGCCCATCTATAAGCAGCCCCATCTTGCAGTATGTTACTCATATATTACATAGTTGCATAGGTTTAAAAGAGACCAAGGTCCATCAAGATCAACCTTTCTCCACCAATTGTACATTTTGTCACTATTTTAACTATAACCCGCAATGTTCTGTGTATCAAAGAAATCATCCAGGCCTTTTTTAAAAGCTGTCAGTGTCTGCCATTACTACCTCTTGTGGTAGGTCATTCCACAGTCTGACTGCGCTAAGTGTTGTAGAGATCTGTACTCATTCGGCTGCGGTTGAGGCAGGCACAGTAAGCGGTATTGCTGAAATGTCCAAACAAGTTTAAAACTGCATAAACCGATCTGAATAGAACATAAGCAAACAGCGTTTTCTGGCACTAAGTGAAAAACAAACAGGACAAAAGTAGTCCATATAGTACTGCGGGTCTGCCCACTCAGATCAGTGGCTTTAGCAACATACACTGGAGGTCTCCAAACCTCCAGCCACAGACACTGAATGAGAAACTCAGCTTCCATTTTATCTGCCAAACCACGCCACTGGGGGTTGAGATATGTGAGCAGTCATTCCCACTCAACTCTTATGACTGCTCGTAAAACCTGGCCCTGGAATGGCCTGATATAACTCTCTCAGCACTATATCTGCTGGAGTATGCCCTCCGAGCTCACATCACCGCAGCTAATACAGGTCCTTCTCAAAAAATTAGCATATAGTGTTAAATTTCATTATTTACCATAATGTAATGATTACAATTAAACTTTCATATATTATAGATTCATTATCCACCAACTGAAATTTGTCAGGTCTTTTATTGTTTTAATACTGATGATTTTGGCATACAACTCCTGATAACCCAAAAAACCTGTCTCAATAAATTAGCATATTTCACCCATCCAATCAAATAAAAGTGTTTTTTAATAACAAACAAAAAAACCAACAAATAATAATGTTCAGTTATGCACTCAATACTTGGTCGGGAATCCTTTGGCAGAAATGACTGCTTCAATGCGGCGTGGCATGGAGGCAATCAGCCTGTGACAGTGCTGAGATGTTATGGAGGCCCAGGATGCTTCAATAGCGGCCTTAAGCTCATCCAGAGTGTTGGGTCTTGCGTCTCTCAACTTTCTCTTCACAATATCCCACAGATTCTCTATGGGGTTCAGGTCAGGAGAGTTGGCAGGCCAATTGAGCACAGTAATACCATGGTCAGTAAACCATTTACCAGTGGTTTTGGCACTGTGAGCAGGTGCCAGGTCGTGCTGAAAAATGAAATCTTCATCTCCATAAAGCATTTCAGCCGATGGAAGCATGAAGTGCTCCAAAATCTCCTGATAGCTAGCTGCATTGACCCTGCCCTTGATGAAACACAGTGGACCAACACCAGCAGCTGACATGGCACCCCACACCATCACTGACTGTGGGTACTTGACACTGGACTTCAGTCATTTTGGCATTTCCTTCTCCCCAGTCTTCCTCCAGACTCTGGCACCTTGATTTCCGAATGACATGCAAAATTTGCTTTCATCAGAAAAAAGTACTTGGGACCACTTAGCAACAGTCCAGTGCTGCTTCTCTGTAGCTCAAAAGTGGCTTTACCTGGGGAATGCGGCACCTGTAGCCCATTTCCTGCACACGCCTGTGCACGGTGGCTCTGGATGTTTCCACACCAGACTCAGTCCACTGCTTCCTCAGGTTCCCCAAGGTCTGGAATCGGTCCTTCTCCACAATCTTCCTCAGGGTCCGGTCTCCTCTTCTCGTTGTACAGCGTTTTCTGCCACATTGTTTCCTTCCAACAGACTTACCATTGAGGTGCCTTGATACAGCACTCTGGGAACAGCCTATTTGTTGAGAAATTTCTTTCTGGGTCTTACCCTCTTGCTTGAGGGTGTCAATGATGGCCTTCTTGACATCTGTCAGGTCGCTAGTCTTACCCATGATGGGGGTTTTGAGTAATGAACCAGGCAGGGAGTTTATAAAAGCCTCAGGTATCTTTTGCATGTGTTTAGAGTTAATTAGTTGATTCAGAAGATTAGGGTAATAGGTCGTTTAGAGAACCTTTTCTTGATATGCTAATTTATTGAGACAGGTTTTTTGGGCTATCAGGAGTTGTATGCCAAAATCATCAGTATTAAAACAATAAAAGACCTGACAAATTTCAGTTGGTGGATAATGAATCTATAATATATGAAAGTTTAATTGTAATCATTACATTATGGTAAATAATGAAATTTAACACTATATGCTAATTTTTTGAGAAGGACCTGTAGTTGCAAGGACACATATCTCCAATCAAGGACTCATCCAGCGGCCATCTTACATACCCTCCCCATCTGCTCAAAGCTGGGGGGCTTGGTACCTTCTGCCAACAAACAATGGATCCTCGACAGAGTGTCAGAATTGCCATGCAGTTTCCCTGGGCTATGCTCCACATGGAAGTTAAAATCCTGTAGTGCTAAGAACCACCTGGTCACTCAGGCATTGTTCCCTTTCTTCTCCCTCCTCCACTTCAGTGGGGCATGATCTGACACTAGTCTGAACCTCCTACCTCAGAGATAGTACCTTAGAGAGTTCAATGCCCACTTAATGGCTAAAAATTCCTTCTCCACTATGGAATCGTTTTTCTTGCAGGATGACAACTTCTGGCAAAGGTACATTATGGAGTGCTCTTCCCCGTTCACCTCTTGAGATAAGACAGCACCTAGCCCGACATCCGACACGGTCATCTGGACCACAAATTCTTTGGAGAAATCGGGTGCTACCAGCACAGGCTGTTTACACAGGGCCAGCTTCAGTTCCTGGAAGGCCATTTCGGCTTCTGGAGACCACTTAGCCATAGCTGACTTTGTCCCTTTAAGGAAGTTTTGTCAGAGAGACAGCTACAATGGCGAAGTTTGGGATAAACCGGTGGTAATTGCCCAACATTCCCTGGAACACTCTGACCTGCTTCTTTGAGAGAGGTTGTGGCCAGCCCTGGATCGCCTCAACTTTAGTTATCTGGGGCTTTATTTTGCCCCTCAATACAACGTAACCAAAGTATCTTGCTTCCTCCATTCCCAAGGCACACTTCTTCGGGTTTATGGAAAACCCCGCCTTCCATAGAGCATCAAATATCGGCAGGACCTTGGTCAGATGGCTTCCCCAATCCTGGCTGAAGATCATAATATCATCCAGGTAGGCGTACCTTTCGTGGGGAGCTAGGATCTGGTCCATGGCTCTCTGGAATGTTGCTGGAGCGCTTTGTAACCCAAACAGCATTCTTGTGTATTGGAAGCCTCCACTGGTGTTGAAAAGGCAGTCTTCTCCTTGGCGTCTTTGGATTTGGGAATTTGCCAACACCCTTTTGTGAGGTCAAGGGTAGTAATATACAGAGGCGGCCCTAGCCTCTCAATTAACTCATCGACCCATGGCATTGGGTATGCAGCGGACTTAGACACCTCATTCAGCTTCCTATAGTCATTGCAGAATAGCCATTCCCCATCCGGTTTTGGTACTAACACTATTGGACTGGACCAGCCACTCTTGGATTCTTCGATGACTTCCATGCTTAGCATCTGCTTCACCTCCTTTGAGATCACTTCTAAGGCAGGCTTCAGGAATCTGATAAGGCTTCAAGCTGACCCAGACATGAGGGTCCATCAGGACCCCATGCTCTATGACCTTTGTACAACCTGGAAGTTCCGAGAACAGATCCCTGTTACGCTGCAGCAACTCTCGGCACCGCTGCTTCTGCGAGCGGGAAAAGGTGTCTGCCACCTTGACATTCTCTACACTGACATTGGACTTGGCCAGAAAACAAGGAGCTTCCCCAGTTCTCTGTCTTGCCACAGTTTAATGAGGTTCATGTGGTACACCTGGTAGGGATTCCGTTTCCCCAGTTGGTGGATTTTGTACGTGACATCACCAACTTTCTCCACTACCTCATAGGGACCCTGCCACTTAGCCAAGAATCTGGTCTCCACCGTGGGCACCAGCACCAGTACTTAATCCCCTGGGTTGAACTGTCTTATGCTGGCTGACCTATTACACTCTGGACTGGGCTTAATGAGCCTTGAGGAGGTGCTCCTTCACAATGGGCATCATGTTCGCGATCCTCTCTTGCATCTGGGTGACATGCTCTACCACGCTTCTATAGGGGGTGGTTTCAGCTTCCCCGGATTCCTTTGCAACATCCAGGAGTCCTCGAGGGTGTCGTCCATAGAGCAGTTCAAATGGAGAGAAGCTGGTGGAAGCTTGGGGAACTTTCCTGATGGAGAACAGCAGGTAGAGAAGCAGACAGTCCCAGTCTTGGCCATCCTAATCAACTAATCAACTGCTTTTTTCAGCATTGCCTTCAAAGCTTTGTTAAACCTCTCCACCAGTCCATCAGTCTGTGGATGATATACCAAGGTTCTAAGCTGGTAAATTTGCAGGGTCTTACACAGCTCGCTCATGACCTTCAACATGAAGGGGGTCCCTTGGTACATTAGTATCTCCTTTGGCAGCCCGGTTTGGGATAAGACTTGGATCAGCTCCTTAACGATACACTTGGCAGAGGCATTTGTTAAGGGTACTGCCTTTGGGTACCAGGTAGCATCATTCGGGACCACCAATATATAATGATGTCCTCTTGTGGATTTCACTAGGGGCCCCACCAGGTCCATCGCTATCCGCTCGAATGGTACCTCAATGATGGGCAACGGTACCAGTGGACTTCGGAAGTGAGCTACTGGGGAGGTCAGTTGGCACGTGGCGCATGAGCGACAATAGTTTATAATTTCTCTGTAACACCCCAGCCTGTAGAATATGTGCAGAAAGTGCTTCTGGGTCTTATCTGCCCCCAGGTGACCAGCCAACACATGAGAATGAGCCATGTCTAACACCCTGCATCTATAGGACCTTGGTACCAATAACGGCTCTATTACCTCACCTCTTGGCTTGGTTACCCTATAAAACAGATGACCAATCACTGCAAAATGAGCGAACCGACTGTCAGCCTCTGACTCCTGAGGCCCACCATTTAATAGAGTAACATTTTCAAATGCCCCTTTAAGAGTTAGGTCCTTGAGTTGGGCAGTCCCAAAGATTCCCCCGGACACCTCCAGCTCAGGGGCGATGGAATCAGTGGATGCTGCCTCATCCTCATCACCAATAAGCACACAAAATGGAAATCTGTCATCCGCAGCCTGCAATAATACAAAGTCCCACCCTATTATAATATGGTGCAATAGGTCCTTGACCACGCTGACCTCATGTGACTCAGTGTCACAGTTTGTGTTTATGTTTCACTTGGGATATAGGAAAGTCCTTAGCGTCACCATGCATACAGTGGATGTCCAACCTCTTTACAGGAATCAGCTGATGAAGAATGGTGGCCCTCACTAGAGTTATCAAACTCCCTGAGTCCAGCAGACCAGTCATTTGCACTCAATTTACTGTCATGGGGCATGCCTGCGTTCCATCTCCCGTTTGGGGGACAGCACTGCCGGCCGAATAGGCAAAATATGAGCACTTGGACACTAACTCTGGTGCTCTTGTACGCCCCCCATTTGTAGCTCTAGCTCCCCTCTTCTGGGTGTCAGCCCCACTTTGGGAACCCCACTACAGGGATAATAATAAATAATAACAATAATCTTTATTTATATAGCGCCAACATATTCCGCAGCGCTTTACAGTTTAACAGCTTCAAACACAACAGTTATAAGTAACAATGTTAACAATGCAATAATTAAAGCTACACAAGACGACCCTGCTCGTGAGAGCTTACAATCTACAATGAGGTGGGGGAAATACAAAGTACAGGTGTGCATTTACAATGATGTATTTACAATAATGGTCCAGCCATCTTAAGGGAGTGGGGGATATATGGAAGTAGTGAATGGGCTACACATAAACAAAATAACTGATTAGGGGACATGATAGGCCGCTCTGAACAAATGTGTTTTGAGGGAGCGCCTAAAACTATGCAAATTGTGGATGGTCCTAATTTCTTGGGGTAGAGCATTCCAGAGGATTGGCGCAGCACGGGAGAAGTCTTGTAGTCGGGAGTGGGAGGTACGGATTAGTGCAGAGGTTAGTCGAAAGTCATTTGCAGAGCGAAGAGGTCAGTTAGGCCAATAGACAGAAATGAGGGAGGAGATGTAAGGGGGTGCTGCACTGTGAAGAGCTTTGTGGGTGAGAACAAGTACTTTGAATTGTATCCTGTAATGAATGGGGAGCCAGTGTAATGACTGGCGAAGAGCGGACGCGCTTGAGTAACGATTAGCTAGATAGACTACCCAGGCTGCTGCATTAAGGATAGACAGGAGAGGGAAAAGTCGAGTGAGGGGGAGGCCAATTAAAAGAGCGTTGCAGTAGTCCAGGCGGGAGTGGATCAGGGCGACAGTGAAGGTTATTGTTGTTTCTATGGTGAGAAAAGGACGGATTCTAGAGACGTTCTTTAGGTGTAAGCGACATGAGCGGGCAAGAGATTGTATATGGGATGTGAAGGAGAGATCGGAGTCAAACATAACACCCAGACAGCGCGCCTGCTGCCGGGGTGTTATTATGGTGCCACCCACGGAGAGGGAAACATCAGGTTTAGGGAGGTTAGTAGATGGTGGGAGCAGAAGAAGTTCAGTTTTGGAGAGGTTGAGTTTCAGATAGAGAGCGGACGTGATGTCAGAGACTGCGGACAGACAGTCAGTGGTGTTCTGTAGTACAGCAGGAGTAAGTCCAGTTGATGACGTATATAGTTGTGTGTCGTCGGCATAAAGATGGTACTGAAAGCCAAATTTGCTGATGGTCTGTCCAATTGGGGCTGTGTAGAGGGAGAAGAGAAGGGGGCCAAGGACTGAGCCCTGAGGTACCCCGACAGTGAGAGGAAGAGGAGATGAAGTGGAGCCAGAGAACAGAACACTGAAGGAACGGTCAGAAAGATAGGAGGAGAACCAGGAGAGAGCAGTGTCCTTAATGCCAAGTGACTGGAGCCTAGAGAGTAAGAGAGGGTGGTCAACTGTGTCAAAAGCTGCAGAAAGATCGAGAAGAATGAGCAGAGAGTGGTCACCGTTACATTTTGCTGTCAGGAGGTCGTTGGTCACTTTGATGAGTGCAGTTTCTGTCAAGTGTAGGGGGCGGAAGCCGGACTGTGAAGGGTCTAGGAGGGAGTGAATGGAGAGGTAACGGGTAAGGCGGGAGTAGACTAGGCACTACAAGAGTTTAGAGATGAAGGGGAGATTGGAGACGGGTCTGTAGTTGTTTGTGCAGGATGGGTCGAGGGTGGGTTTCTTTAGTAACGGAGTAATGATAGAGTGTTTGAAGGAGGACAGGAAAATGCCAGAGGAGAGAGAGACTGGAGGAGATGAGAGGGAATGGGGTCGGTAGAGCATGTAGTTGGATGAGAAGAAGAGAGGAGCCTGGAGATTTCTTCTTCTGTGATGGGATCAAATGCGGAGAGTGAGCCAGGGGATGATGCAGGGAGGGATGGGAGTCACTGAACTTGGTGATTGGGAGCGGATTTCCTGACGGATATTGTCTATTTTCTCTATAAAGTGGGAGGCCAGGTCATCAGCACAAATGTCTGTGATAGGGGCTTGAGCTTTTGGCCTGAGGAGGGAGTGAAAGGTGTCAATGCTACAACCCCTTGGTTCCCCACGAAACTCTCGACTGCTTGGTACAAGGTTTTCCCTGTGCAACCCAGGATTGCACCGGCCTAGGCCAGGAGTGTAGTAACCTGTTCATAATTACTCTTTCCACCATCTGTGCTTTGGAGGAAGATTCAGGTTGCAACCATTTTTGGACCAGGTGTAGGAGGTCAAACATTTGGGATCGGAGAGGTTTGTCACTACAATAAGCCCAGTGGTGCACTCGCTGTGCCCTGACAGTCAGAGTCACTCCTAAGCATACCAAGATCTCAGCTTTCAACTTGGCATACTCTTTAGCGTGTTGCAAGGTGAGGTCATAATAGGCCTTCTGCAGTTCACCTGTTAAATATGGCACTGGGACTTCCGCCCACTGCTCTGAAGGCAATTTCTCCCATTTCGCACCCCTCTCAAAAACCATCAGGAATGCCTCAACGTCATCTGCTGGGGTCATCTTTTGCAACGCTCTTCTTACTGTCTTCCTGGTCGCCACCTGGAGTAGGGGAGGAGACTGCTGGCCTCCCACGAACCACCTCTGCGAGAAGTTCCATTTGTCGTGTTAGCGCCTCCTGCTGGCACTACTGCTGGTGTTGTGGCTGCTATGCCACCAGCTTATTTGTTTCTTGTTGTGCCATTTGCTGCTGTTGACTGGCGAGCTGATGCTGTTGTTGCAGCTGGACATAATGCTTTACAAGCTCCTCCATGCTGTCAGATTTCCCTACTGCAGCTGCTTTCACCCAGGACATGCGGTATCTGCAGTCACACTGCCTCTTGGAATTTGTGCCTGTGCTTCTAACACCAGATGTAGAGATCTGTACTCACTCGACTGCGGTTGAGGTAGGCACAGGAAGCAATATTGCTGAAATGTCAAAGCAAGTTTATTAAAATTGCATATCAAACAAAAAGCAGCACTCTGAGAATGCTTAGCGCATAAATTGGCTAATATGTACCCGGCAGCTACGATAAGGCGATTCCCATTGCCAGGACCTAATGCCAATCCTCTCTTAGACTGAAGTATATATCTCTATGGAGGGGTAGGATCCAGCTGCAATTAAAAATGCCTGAGGCTAAGGGGCGGAGTGCTCAGTCAGAAGGTTATGCATACAAATAACAAAAGACTGACCGTTACCTCCAAACCTAAATTAGGTCTGAACAGGTGCTTACCTAGAGTAGCCAACTCATATACAATCAAACAAAAAGCAGCACTCTGTAATGCTAAAACATGAAATATGAAAATTGAATTGCATTACTGCATTAAAAATATAAAAAATCGAGAATGCTTAGCGCATAAATTGGCCAATTTACAGCAGGATCCTACCCCTCCATTGAGATATTGTTAGGGTTGGCGGAACACACCGAATATATATATGAGACAGTTGGTGCGTTCGCAACCCGGGGTCCACCGTGCAGGAGAGAAACCTGCTGCTAGTAATAGTACTATATGGCGGTCTTAGTGAACTCTGTTACTTCACAGATTCGCTAGAATAACAAGATGTTCTTCCCTGTTAACCTCACAGAGGAACACAGCTACAAAACAAAGCAAAACTGTGGTCATGCAATTAGAATAGCAGACAAACAACTCCTCACCGGAGGTGTCAGTATTTTAGGGGCTTATTTCAGCCAAGACCCTGAATCCAAACATACAAACTCCTCACCGAAGGTGCCGGTATTCTAGGGGGTTATTTCAGCCAAACCCTGACCACATACAAGCATGACCACACTGGCGCTGAGCTCTTTAACACTGGTTTGATACTAGCGCATGGCCGTGCGGCCATCCAAACCTTTTATAGTTTTAGCACTCAAGGACCTTCCTAGTGGTCCAACAGGAACCGCTTCAGGACCTGAGCATGTGACCCCCGATCTCCAATGGGAGGTCGTCCAGTGGGCATGCTCAGTATGGGAAAAGCAGAACTTAGGCTGGTTTCACACTTGCGTTTTTAAACGCATGCGTTTGGAAAAAAAAACGCATGGTGAAAAAACGCATGTAAACGCATGCACAAAAAAACGCATGCGTTTTTATATTAAAAAACCAGAAAACACACTGATATGCCACCCTCCACCATAAAGGTGATAAAGGGGATCCTAACCCTAACCCTAAAGGGATCCTAACCCTAACCCTAAAGGGATCCTAACCCTAACCCTAAAGGGATCCTAACCCTAACCCTAACCCTAAAGGGATCCTAACCCTAACCCTAACCCTAAAGGGATCCTAACCCTAACCCTAACCCTAAAGGGATCCTAACCCTAACCCTAACCCTAAAGGGATCCTAACCCTAACCCTAAAGGGATCCTAACCCTAACCCTAATCCTACCCCTAACCCTAACCCTACGCCTAACCCTAATCCCATTATGGTTAGAGTTAGGGTAAGGGGTAGGGTTAGGGTTAGGATCCCTTTTAGGGTTAGGGTTAGGGTTAGGGTTAGGATCCCTTTAGGGTTAGGGTTATTGTTAGGGTTAGGATCCCTTTAGGGTTAGGGTTAGGATCCCTTTAGGGTTAGGGTTAGGGTTAGAGATCCCTTTAGGGTTAGGGGTAGGGTTAGGATCCATTGACTCCAATTTATTTTTTGGCCCAAAAAAAACGCATGAAAACGCATGCGTTTTTATGTGTCCAAAAAACGCCCCTCAAAAATACTACAGGTTGCATTTTTTAAAACACTTGCGTTTTTGTCTGCAGCGTTTTATGCACAAAAAAACGCATGCGTTTTCAATGTTAAATATAGGGAAAAAAATGCATGCATTTTTTTGTGCAAAAAACGCTGCAGACAAAAACGCAAGTGTGAAGCCACCCTGAGTCCCAGAAAGACCTGCTCGCTGCTGAACATTGCTGGCTACAATGACAGAGCCTGGAAGGGCAGTAGTAACCAGTCGTCCAGTATTAGCCTGAGCCAGAATGGGAGACCACAGCAGCATGGTTTGAGATTCCCCCTGTGCAGTGGTGGGAACTCGACACCTAACAGATATAGACCTCAGTCTAAGAGAGGATTCACATTAGGTTCCCATAGAGATTTAGACTTCTGTCTAAGAGAGGATTGGCATTAGTTCCTTGCAACGAGAATTGCTTTATCATGGCTGGCGGGTACACATGAATTGGCTGTCTAACAGCCAGGAAACATGTAGGGCATTGACTCGACCATGTTGCTCGAGCATCCAAGACACTCTGTGCATACCCGAGCACTTGATGCAAACTCAAGTAGTGAGCACTTGCGCTCAACACTAATAATGACATATTCAATATGTCAACCTTTTGTTATAAAATTGTGTGCCATACCTATGCGTTCAAAATCCTCATTATAACTCTGGATAAAGTCCTCAAAGGATGTAGTTTCCAAAATGGGGTCACCTGTGAGGGGTTTCCACTGTTTAGGCAGATCAGGGGCTGTTCAAACGCGACATGGCATCCGCTCTCAATTCCAGCCATTTTTGCGTTTAAAAAGTCAAATGGTGCTGCTTCCCTTCTGAGCCCTGTCATTTTCCCCCACATATGGGATATTGACATTCTCAGGAGAAATTACACAACAAACTTTGTGGTTAATTTTCTTCTGTTAACTTCATGAAAGTAAACATTTGGTGCTAAAGTAACATTTTTGTGAAAGAAAGTAAAATGTTCAATTTTTTTCTTCCACGTTCCATTAATTCCTGTGAACCACCGTAAGGGATAATAAACTTTTTGAATATGGATTTGAGGACTTGGAGGGGTGCAGTTTTTAGATTAGTGTCAATTCTGGGTATTTTCTGTCATTTAGGCTCCCCTAAGTCACTTCAAATGTAGGGTTGAGCGAAACGGGTCGGCCACTTTCAGAAGTCGCCGACTTTTGGCAAAGTTGGGTTTCATGAAACCCGACCCGACCCCTGTGTGGGGTCGGCCATGAAGTCGGCGATCTTCTGAATCTGGTATCGGAATTCCGATCCCGAGTTCCGATATGTTTGCAATATCGGAAATCGGTATCGGAATCCATATTAAAGTGTAAAATAAAGAATTAAAATAAAAAATATCGCTATACTCACCCTCTGACGCGCCCTGGTACTAACCGGGAACCTTCCTTCCTTCGAATCAGCGCTTGCAGGACCTTGCGGTGATGTCGCGGTGACGTCGCTGCTTGTGATTGAAGTTTCCTCTCCTTCAGACCCTGGGAACCATTGGAAACCCAATGCACTGCATTGGGTTTCGAGTTTCGGCCGACCCCGACCCCGACTTTTTTATAGGATCGGCCGATTTCACTCGACCCGACTTCTGAAAAAGTCGGGTTTCGTGAAACCCGACCCGATCCTATAAAAGTAAAAGTCGCTCAACCCCAGTGGCGTAACTACCGCGGTCGCAGCGGTCGCCACTGCGACGGGGCCCGGCAGGTCAGGGGCCCGCCGCCCGGCAGGTCAGACCGGCAGCGATTTTACTACATAGCGCCGGCCGGCCTCCAGCCGGCCCTTTAAATGTTCCTGTGTTAAGTTGCCCGCACTGACAAGGGCCGCCCACAGCGGCCGGCGTCAGTGCGGGTCGCGGGAGCAATGAGCATGGTCGCTGTCCTTGATCCTGCCGCCTGCGTGTGCTCGTCTGCTGCTGCCCTTGCGAGCGCGAGCAAGCAGGAGACCCCGTGATTTGAAAAAGCTTGCGTGCAATAGGGCGCGCGCCTCCACCTGTGTCTGACGCTGGCCGGCCCGAACCAGCGTCAGAGAAGACTGCTCGCCACGCCAATGCTGCCTGCGGGTCCGGGATCCTCTACCACCGACGCTGGGACGGTCCTCCACCTGTGTCTGATGCTGGCTGGCCTGAACCAGTGTCAGAGAAGACTGGTGTACACCAATGCTGCCTGGCTGCGGCCTGGATCCTGTACCGCCGACGCTGGGACCTCCACCTGTGTCTGACGCTGGCTGGCCGGCCTGAACCAGCGTCAGAGAAGACTGCTCTGCCTCTCACCAATGCTGCCAGCCTGCCTGGGATCCTCTACTGCCGATGCTGGGACCCGACCCACCTCAGCCCTTTATCCTACCGACCTCCCCCCATCTCAGGGACCTGGGTAAGTCCCAAGATGATTTTTTTTAAATGTGTATATACAGCAGTTGCACCTATATAATGTGTAAAGTCTGCTATATATACATTATATAGGTGATACTGCTGTATATAATCACCGTACCACCTATATAATATATGTATAGCAGTTTATATACATTATATAGGGAATGCTGCTACTGATGTATATAGATTGTATAGGTGACACTGCGGTGTGTGTGTGTATATGTATATGTATATATATATATATATATATATATACACACACACACACACGTACATACAGTATATACACAGCAGTATCACCTATATAATGTATATACACATCAGTAGCAGTATTCACTATATAATGTATATAGACTGCTATACATACATTATATAGGTGATACAGTGATTATATACAGCAGTATCACCTATATAATGTGTATATATATCAGTCTATATACATTATATTGAAAATACCACTATTGATGTGTATATTCGTTATATAGGCCATACTGGTGTGTGTGTATATATACACACACATGTACATATATACACAGCAGTGTCACCTATATATAACGTATATACACATCAGTAGTAGTATTGCCTATAGAATGTATATATACTGCTGTATATACAATATATAAGTGATACTGGCTGCTTCTGTATATAATGATAGTATCACCTATATAATGTATATACAGCAGTCTATATACGTTCTATAGGCAATACTACTACTGATGTGTATATACGTTATATATAGGTGATACTGCTGTGTATATATGTACGTGTGTGTGTATATATACACACACACCAGTATGGCCTATATAACGAATATACACATCAATAGTGGTATTTTTAATATAACGTGTGTGATATCTATAGTGTGTGTGTGATATCTGAAGTGCGTGTGTGTGTGTATGATATCTGTAGTGTGTGTGAGGCAGGGGCGTAACTACCACAGTCTGGCAAGTCAGGGGCCCAACAGGTCAGACGCACCCAACTCCCCCCGCCGCAGTGAACTATACCGGCGTTTATGATGCCCCATGTCCTAGTAGGTCCCCAGGTTCAGGTCATTGTGCTCCTCCGGGCCCCCCGTATACACCTTGTTCCTCCTCCCCTGGTCTCCCAATGCTCCTCATCTCCCAAGCATTCCCTGCCCATTGTCCCTGTGTGACTCGTCTGCCCTGCTCTCAAGTCTCCCCTGTCCCCTTTCTCACCATGTGTTCTCCATCTACCCTGTCCTTGTAATCCCTGTGCCCCCTTCTTCCCTCCTCCCCAGTCCCCCCGTCTTCCTCTGTCCCCTTGCAGCCCTTGCGTCCCTATCTACTCTGCCCTCTGAGTCCCCTTGTGTCCTCTTGTGCCTGTCTCCCTTGCACCCTAGTTCCCGTGTGTCCCATTGTGCCCTTCTCCCCTTCCTCCTAGTCCCTATGAGTCCCCTTGTGCTTCTATCCCTTGTCCCCGTGTGTAGCCTTGTCAGTGTCCCTTGCCCACTAGTCCCTGTGTGTCCCCTTGCGCCTGTCTCCCTTGTCCCCTTATGCTTGTGTCCCTTGTCCCCGTGTGCCAGTTTCCCTTGACCATTAGTCCCTGTGTGTCCCCTTGTCAGTCTCCCTGGCCATCTAGTCCCCATGTGCCCCTTGTGTCAATCTGCCTTGTCCACTAGTCCCCGTGTGTCCCCTTGTCAGTCTCCCTGGCCAACTAGTCCCTGTGTGTCCCCTTGTGCCAGTCTCCTTTGTCCCCTTGTGTCAGTCTCCCTTGCCCACTAGTCCCCTTGTAACCTTCTCCCCTGCCTCCTAGCCCCCATGTGTCTGTCTTCCTTGCTCCCTAGCCCCCCTATGTTACCCTTGTGCCTGTCTCCACTACCCCCCTTGTGTCCTTGTCCCCTGCCCCCTAGTCACCATTTGCTCATGTCTTTCTCACTGCCCCTGTATGGAGGGGCTGCATTACACTATGAGGAGGGCTGCATTATATTCTATGGGGGTTACATTGTATTGTATAGCAGGGCTGCAGTATACTCTGTGGGGTGGATGTATTATACTATATGTGGGCTGCATTATACTGAATCGAGGACTATGGGGAATATATTATACTATATGAAGAACTATGGTGCATCATACTATGGGAAGTGAATTGTACAACATGGATGACGATGGCGGGGCATTATACTATATGGAGCACTATGAGCAGTGTATTATACTATACGGAGCACTACGAAGATTGTATTATGCTATATGGAGCACTATGAGGAGTGTATTTTAATATACGGAGGAGTGTATTACACTATATGGAGGACTGAGCAGTGTATTATGCTATATTGAGCACTATGAGGAGTGTGTTTTAATATACGGAGGAGTGTATTATACTATATGGAGGACTGAGGAGTGTACAATACTATATGGGGGACTATGGGGAGTGTATTATACTATAAGGAGTACTATGGGGGTGCATTATACTTCTTATATGGATCCCCATGACTTCTATGTTAGCCCCTGATGAGTATAATGGTTTATTTTCTTTTATACATTACATAACAATGGCAGTACAGGGGACAAATATATGCCAGGATGCGGCACTGGATAGTTATGCAACTGAGGTCACACTATACAACTTTGCAATAAAGCTATAGTGTGCAACATTAATAGGGAAAATGTGAATTTGGGTGGAAAATATTTTGGCATGGTGGGGGGCCCCATTTGAAAGTTCGCACCGGGGCCCATAACTTTGTAGTTACGCCACTGCTCAACCCTATTCAAATGTAAAGTAGTCCCTAAAAAATGGTTTTGTAATTTTTGGGGGAAAAATGAGAAATCGCTGGTCAATGTTAAACCCTTTTAACTTCGTAACAAAAAAAAATTATGCAGATGTAAAATAGACATGTGGAAAAAGTTATATATTAACTATTTTGTGTGGTATAAGGCTGCCATCACACTAGCAGTATTTGGTCAGTATTTTACATCAGTATTTGTAAGCCAAAAGCAGGAGTGGAACAAATAGAGGAAAAGTATAATGGAAACATATGCATCACTTCTGTATTTATCACCCACTCCTGGTTTTGGCTTACAAATACTGATGTAAAATACTGACCAAATACTGCTAGTGTGACGGCAGCCTAACTCTCTGATTTAAGGGCATAAAAGTGAAAAGTTTGAAAATTGCTAGTTTTGGTACGCAAATCATATGGACCAAAATTTACCACTACCATGAAGTACATACAATATGTCACGAAAATCAATCTCAGAATCACTGAAATTTGTTGCAGCTTTCCAAAGTTATTACCACAAAAAGTGATACTGGTCAGATATAATAAATTTGGCTTCGTTGTTAAGGTAAAAATTAGCTCTGTCACTAAGGGGTTAGATTGGGTTCACACTGCATCTGTGGCGTCCGTTAGACGGACTACGTTACACCGTGGCATAACGCGGTGTAACGCAGTCCGTTCACACCACCATTATGCCCTATGTCGGATGCATCACTAGCACACGCCCACAATGGGGGTGCGCTAGCGATGTGCTGTCTTTGAGTGACGGACCCTGGGACGCGGGCTGCTGCATTTCCGGGTCTGCTAGCTCTATCTGCGCTAGAGCGATGTCACGCCGGCACTTGCGTTAACAGCAGCCCGTTCACGCATGTGTTGAATGGGCTGCTGTTAACGCAATGTGAACCTAGCCTTAATGGAATTCATAGGCTGTTATATAGTACTAGATGGTGGCCCGATTCTAACGTATCGGGTATTCTAGAATATGTAGGTAGTATATAGCACAGGCTACGTACTATATTGCACAGTGAAGTAGTATATAACACAACCGACGTAGTATATAACATAGCTACGTGGTATATAACAGAGCTACGTAGTATGTAACACAGCGTACGTAGTATATAGCAGAGCAACGTAGTATATAACACAGCCACATAGTGTATTGCACAGGTATGTAGTATATTGGTCAGCCACGTAGTATATAGCAGAGCCACATAGTATATAACATAGCTACGTAGTGTATTACACAGGTATGTAGTATATTGGTCAGCCACGTAGTATATAGCAAAGCCACGTTGTATATAACATAGCCACGTAGTATATTGTAGAGCCACGTAGCATATTGCACAGCCACGTAGTATCTTACACAGTCACGTAGTGTATTGCACAGCTTCGTAGTGTATTGCACAGCTATGTAGTAAAACAGCCCACGTAGTATATAGCAATGTGGGCACTATATGCATTGTTAAAAAAGACTTAAAATAAAAAATAAACATATACTCACCTTCCGAAGGCCCCTTGAAGTCCTGGCGCCTGTGTGCGGTGCACACGGCAGCTTCCGGTCCCAGGGTTGTATGAGCGTAGGACCTGTGATGACATCGCGGTCACATGATCGTGATGTCACGGCAGGTCCTTTCTCGCATAGCATCCTTGGCACCGGAACCTGCCGCTTGCACTGCTGCTTGCACTGCCGAGGACAGCGCGACGTCGGAGGGTGAGAATAACCTTTTTTTTATTATTATTATCATTTGTAACATTAGATCTTTTTACTATTGATGCTGCATATGCAGCATCAATAGTAAAAAGTTGGTCACACAGGATTAATAGCTGCGATAATGGAGTGCGTTACACCAAGGTCCGTTAACACTGGCATTAACCCTGTGTGGGCGCACAGTGCTGACTGCAGGGCAGTAAAGCAGCGGCCATTTCGCTGCCAGACTATGGCAGTCGCTGATTGGTCGTGGCAATGGTCATGGGCGTTTTGCTACGACCAATCAGCGACTTGGATTTCCATGACAGACAGAGGCCGCAACCAATGAATATCCGTGACAGACAGAAAGACAGACAGACAGACGGAAGTGACCCTTAGACATTTATATAGTAGATTTACACCTTGTTGGTATTTCTTTTCTATCTAGGTTATCAGTCTATCAGGTAGTTTTCCTTACAACATAACTCTGTTCCGAGTCGTATCTAGAACTGAACTGCTCCTGTGAGGGAGGATATCACGTAAAAGTGCTTAGCTTCCCACATTAAAATGCAGAGCTCATATGAAAAGCAGCGGTGTGCACATGTGCTGATAAGTAAAAGGAGATATATTGCAGGATGAGACTATGTATAGGGAAGCTGAAAGGAGCATAAAGCAGGTGAAATAAGTATTGAACATGCCACTAATTTTCTAAGTAATTATATTTATAAAGGTGCTATTGACATGAAATTCTCACCAGATGTCGGTAACAACCCATCCTATCCACACATGCAAAGAAATTAAACTATAGATGTCAATAAATTAAGTTACAGTATGTGCAATAATGAGAACTGAAACGGAAAAAGTATTGAACACGCTTACTGAAAATTATTTAATACTTCATACAAAAGCCATTGTTGGTAGCTAAGCCCTTTTCCGTGACAGGAGCAGGAGCAGTTCTGTTCCAGACACAACGCTATGTTGGAAAGAAGACCACCCTAAGAAAGAGACTGCACTGTGCATGACCAACCAAGAGCACTGGAAATACAACAGGACAACTTCAATAGCAACTAGACTGTAAATAGAGCCAGGAGAGGCATCCTTTGGGAAGGGGGGAATGTGCAAATCAGGACATATTTAAAACTATGTAACTGTATATTGGCACAAAAAATAAATATATGACTAAATTACTAGCAGTCCACATTGTGATTTTGGGAATAACCCTTTTAGTGATACTGGATGTTTCGTTTAGATTTCTACATTGTGTTTCGTGCTAACCGTCATTTTTATTTTTACCTTTAAAGGGAATCTGTCAGCAGGATTGTGCTCAATAGGGTTGAGCGACTTTTCATTTTTTGAGATCGAGTCGGGTTTCAAGAAACCCGACTTTCTCAAAAGTCGGGTCGAGTGAAATCGGCCGATCTTATTGAAAAGTCGGGGTTGGGGATCGGCCGAAACACGAAACCCAATGCAAAGTCAATGGGAAATTTTCTTTTTTTATATTTGCTTCAGCGCGATATATCAGAAAAGCCGGTAATTCAATTGCCGGCTTTTCATTTCTCCTGCCTAAACCCGACATGATATGAGACATGGTTTACATACAGTAAACCATGTCATATCCCCCTTTTTTTGCATATTACACACTACCAATGTTAGTAGTGTGTATGTGCAAAATTTCGGCGCTCTAGCTATTAAATTAAAGGGTTAAATCGCGGAAAAAATTAGCGTGGGCTCCCGCGCAATTTTCTCCGCCAGAGTGGTAAAGCAAGTGACTGAGGGCAGATATTAATAGCCTAGAGAGGGTCCATGGTTTTTGGCCCCCCCTGGCTAAAAACATCTGCCCCCAGCCACCCCAGAAAAGGCACATCTGGAAGATGCGCCTATTCTGGCACTTGGCCACTCTCTTCACACTCCCGTGTAGCGGTGCGATATGGGGTAATGAAGGGTTAATGTAGTTAGGGCTAGCGGAACGCACCAAATAATGATACAGATAGAGTATGGTGCGTTCGCAGCCCGGGGTCCACCGTGCAGAGATGGAACCTGCTGCCAAGTAATGACGGACTATATGGCGGTACTCATAAGTATACACACGTGGGTTAGACTTCACCCAGCGTGAAGGAAGCGATCCTGTTGCGTCACAGGATCGCGGTACCGCACATAGAGCGCGAGCAAGTAGTCAGCGAACTCAACCCCAACTAGGATTGAAGTCCGATTAGACCCTTGCTGGCACAACACCGCAACTGGGTGTGTAAGGAAAATAACAATATTTTCCTTACACACAAGAGTGCATGCGGTGCCGCACTGACGAACACCACTAACCACCCAGGCTTGGGTAAGGAAAGCACAGAGGAAGTGCACGGCGCCGTACTGGCGGTCACAGCAACTGGACGCTGTAATGTGTGATTTGTGCTGTAGGATAAGTCGGGCGCTAGATAGCAACCATACACCTTCCGCGAACAGACATTCAATAGGGAAGGGGTATCCAAGGACGACTTGCACTCACAACAAACACACGTATGCAAATGTACACTAGCGCATGGCCGTGCGGTCATGCGCAGTTTACATAGTTGCAGCACAGGAAGTGGCCACAGAAACTTTGCCCTTCCAAGACCTGCCAAGAGGACCAATGGAATGTGCTGCAGGACCTGAGCACATGACCCTCGATCTCCAACGGGAGATCTTGCCCTGGGCATGCTCAGTGTGTGCAGACAAGGACTTAGTCCCAGAGAAGTCTGCTCGCTGCTGACCAGCACTGGCTTTAATGGCAGAAGCTGAAGAAGCAGCAGTAACTCTCTGTACAGAGTGAGACTGAGCAAGACGCTGGGACCGACGTCCCTGCTGAGCAGACTCCACTGCGGCTGGATAAGAATGGGAGACCGCAGCGGAGATGGCTCGAGATTCCCCCTGTGCAGAAGCGGGAACTCGAGACCTAACATTATCCCCCCTCCTAGGGCCCCCCCCCCCTTTCTTGGGCCTCGCTACGCTCGAAGGCAGCAATGAGCTGTGGGGCCCGAATGTTTTCAGCAGGCTCCCATGACCTGTCCTCTGGGCCATAACCCTTCCAATCCACCAGATAGAACTTTTTGCCGCGTACCACCTTGCACCCCAAAATAGCGTTCACCTCGCAATCGTCCGTAGACGAACCCGATGTCCCGGCAGATGACTCGGAAAACCGGGACATGTATACGGGTTTCAAGAGGGACACATGAAAGGTGTCGGTGATACCCAAGCGTGGAGGAAGAGCCAAACGGTAGACCACAGGATTAACCTGTTCGAGAACCTTGAAGGGACCCAAGTAGCGAGGAGCAAACTTAGTGGACTCAACTCGCAGCCTGATGTTACGGGCGGAGAGCCACACCAAGTCGCCAGGAGCAAAGGTCGGAGCGGGGCGCCAATGAACATCGGTGGAGGACCTCATTCTCTCCTTGGAGGCCCGAATGGCATCCTGCGTGCGGTCCCAAATGTCCCGTGCCTCCACAGCCCAGTCTGCCACCCTGGAGTCAGCAGAAGACACAGGCATGGGCACAGGAACACGCGGATGCTGGCCGTAATTTAGGAGGAATGGAGTCTGACCGGTGGAGTCGGCTACGGCATTGTTAAGTGCAAACTCTGCCCATGGTAGCAAGGATGCCCAGTCATCCTGTCTGGCAGAAACAAAATGTCGTAAATATGTGACCAAGGTCTGGTTGGCCCTCTCTACCAAACTATTCGTCTCGGGATGATATGCCGAAGAGAGATTCAACTCAATACTGAGTAGACGACAAAGCTCTCTCCAGAATCGAGACGCAAACTGGGGACCCCGGTCACTAACAATTTTGTCTGGCATACCGTGTAGGTGAAAGATATGCTTGACGAACAAGACAGCCAACGCCCGTGCAGAAGGTAGCCGTGGAAGAGGCACCAAGTGCACCATTTTGGAAAAATGGTCGGTGATCACCCAGATAATGGTGCAGTTACGAGACTTGGGTAAGCCCACCACAAAGTCCATCCCGACCATCTCCCAGGGCCTGTCCGCCACCGGCAGAGGATAAAGCAAACCAGCTGGCCGTTGCCGAGGAGTCTTGTTCTTGGCGCAAGAGACACACGCCCGAACATACTCTGCGACATCACGAGCCATATGCGGCCACCAGTATGTCCTCGCCAGTAACTCAGATGTCCTTTTGGTACCAAAATGTCCACCCACCCTGGACGAGTGTGCCCAAGAGAGAACCTCCGGTCGCAAACTGGATGGTACAAAAGTCTTGCCCGGAGGCACAGACTCTAGCGAAACCGGTGCCACAGTTCTCAAGCTCTCGGTGGGGACAATAAGCCGAGGCTCCTCCTCCTCCGCAGATGACACAACGGAGCGAGAGAGAGCGTCGGCCCGAATGTTCTTCTCCCCAGAAAGAAAATGGAGGGTGAAATGAAACCGGGAGAAGAATAAGGACCATCTGGCCTGGCGAGAATTCAACCGCTGGGCTGTCTGCAGGTACACCAAATTTTTATGATCTGTGAAGACTTGGAAGGGAAAACGTGCTCCCTCCAAGAGATGTCTCCACTCCGAGAAAGCCAACTTCATGGCTAGCAACTCCCTGTCCCCGATGGAATAATTCCTCTCTGCTGGTGAGAAGGTCTTGGAGAAAAAGAAGCAAGGATGCTTCCGACCTTGAGCATCCTTTTGGAAGAGGACTGCTCCAGCACCAACAGAAGAGGCATCCACCTCCATGATAAATGGCTTATCAACATCGGGGCGAAGTAGGATGGGAGTGCTAGCGAAGTGTGACTTTATAGAGTTAAAGGCCTTGGAGACCTCCTCAGACCACAATTTGGGATTCGCCCCCTTCTTGGTGAGGGCAACCAAGGGAGCTACCAAAGTTGAGAAGTGCGGAATGAACTGGCGATAATAATTAATGAACCCCATAAAGCGCTGCACCGCTTTAAGAGAATGGGGTTCCTGCCAGTCCATCACAGCCTGTAGTTTGGCAGGATCCATAGCCAATCCCTGGGCAGAGATGATGTAGCCTAGGAAAGGTAAGGACTCCTGCTCAAACATACACTTCTCCAACTTGGCATAGAGGGAGCTTGCCCGTAGGAGGTCGAAGACTTTGCAAACATCTCTCCCGTGGGAGTCAATATCTGGAGAGTAGATGAGAATATCATCCAGATAGACTACGACCGAGGTGGAAAGCATATCCCGGAAGATATCGTTCACAAAGTCTTGGAAAACGGCTGGGGCATTACAGAGCCCGAAGGGCATCACCAGATATTCATAGTGCCCATCCCTGGTGTTAAAAGCCGTCTTCCATTCGTCCCCCTCACGGATGCGAATCAGGTTGTAAGCACCCCGCAGATCTAGTTTAGTAAATACCCTTGCTCCCCGAAGCCTATCGAAGAGCTCAGATATCAAGGGCAAAGGATACTTATTTTTAACGGTGATGGCGTTAAGACACCTGTAGTCTATGCATGGACGCAATTCCCCATTCTTCTTCTGCACGAAGAAGAACCCTGCCCCAGCAGGTGACACTGACTTCCTAATGAATCCTCTTGCCAGATTTTCCTGGATGTACTGTGACATTGCCTCCGTCTCCGGGAGAGATAGCGGATAGACTCGACCCCGGGGAGGCTCAGCACCAGGCAAGAGATCAATAGGACAGTCATAGGGGCGATGGGGCGGAAGAATCTCCGCCGCCTTTTTGGAGAACACGTCTGCATAAGACCAATACTGCTTGGGGAGAGAGGAAAGATCTGCGGGTACCTCTGTAGTAGCAACCTGAACGCACTCCCTCTGACACCTACCCCCACAAGATTCGCCCCATCCCAGAATTCTGCCTGAGGACCACTCGATATGAGGAGAGTGGTACCGTAGCCAAGGTATTCCCAACAGGACCTCATCAATTCCCTCAGGAATGACGAGCAGAGATATAATCTCCTGATGAGATGGCGACATGGACAGAGTAAAAGGGATGGTCTGGTGTGTTATCTGTGAGGGCAGTGTCGACCCATTCACCACTCGTACCGTTACTGGTTGAGCTAGCATAACCAGGGGTATTGCGTGACGTTGGGCGAAGGCAGAAGACATAAAATTGCCCTCCGCCCCAGAATCCACGCAGAGCTCTACCGAGTGGGAGAATGAGCCTATAGTAATTGTCCCCTTAAAGGACAATTTAGAGGCAAACGTCGCTGTGTCTAGTGTACCTCCACCTACTACCACTAGACGCTGACGTTTCCTCGACCACTGAGAACATCTGGTGGCTAGATGTCCTGACTGCTGGCAAACATGACAGACTTTGAGTGCACAAGCGGTCCGGGACTTAGATCCCGCTTGTGACACTTCCCTGGCCTCATGTGACTCAGGAACCAGGACCAGAGATTCCAGAGGTTTGGCGAAGGTAGGAGCCAGCCGAAACCTCTGCCTACACTGGGCTCGCTCTAACCTCCGCTCGTTAAAACGGAGGTCAATTCGAGTGGAGACAGTTATTAACTCCTCCAGTGTGGCAGGAATCTCCCTAGTGGCCAGAGCGTCCTTAACGTGATCAGCCAGGCCCCTCCAAAATATGGGAAAAAGAGCTTTATCCGACCAATCCAGCTCAGCAGCTAAAGTGCGGAATTGGACGGCAAAATGACTGACCAAGGACTCACCCTGAGTTAATGCCAGCAGTTGGAGCGCAGTATCATGTGTGCCTTGAGGTCCTAAAAAGACCTGTTTCAGAGTGCTCAGAAACAGCGGAGCACTCTGCACCACATGATCGCCACGCTCCCACAGCGGCGTAGCCCATTCCAACGCGCTGTCCGACAAGAGAGACACTATAAATCCCACCTTAGCCCGCTCTGTGGGAAAACGTGCAGCCAGGAGCTCGAGGTGAACAGCGCACTGACTCACAAATCCCCTACAAAATTTGCTATCACCAGAAAATTTTTCTGGCAGCAGGAGGCGAGAAAATGTCGGAGCAGGGGTGGCAATGGACAGGGTTGCTGCAGCCACGCTAGCAGCCTGTACAGCAACTGCGGTAACATCCACAGCTGAGGTTGCGCTCTCAAGAGCCGCCAACCTACCCTCCAGCTGCTGGATATACCACAAGGATTGCTGTTTGTCCGTCATTACTAGCCAGACCCTGGCGCCAGTGTAATGTTAGGGCTAGCGGAACACACCAAATAATGATACAGATAGAGTATGGTGCGTTCGCAGCCCGGGGTCCACTGTGCAGAGATGGAACCTGCTGCCAAGTAATGACGGACTATATGGCGGTACTCATAAATATACACACGTGGGTTAGACTTCACCCAGCGTGAAGGAAGCGATCCTGTTGCGTCACAGGATCGCGGTACCGCACATAGAGCGCGAGCAAGTAGTCAGCGAACTCAACCCCAACTAGGATTGAAGTCCGATTAGACCCTTGCTGGCACAACACCGCAACTGGGTGTGTAAGGAAAATAACAATATTTTCCTTACACACAAGAGTGCATGCAGTGCCGCACTGACGAACGCCACTAACCACCCAGGCTTGGGTAAGGAAAGCACAGAGGAAGTGCACGGCGCCGTACTGGCGGTCACAGCAACTGGACGCTGTAATGTGTGATTTGTGCTGTAGGATAAGTCGGGCGCTAGATAGCAACCATACACCTTCCGCGAACAGACATTCAATAGGGAAGGGGTATCCAAGGACGACTTGCACTCACAACAAACATACGTATGCAAATGTACACTAGCGCATGGCCGTGCGGTCATGCGCAGTTTATATAGTTGCAGCACAGGAAGTGGCCACAGAAACTTTGCTCTTCCAAGACCTGCCAAGAGGACCAATGGAATGTGCTGCAGGACCTGAGCACATGACCCTCGATCTCCAACGGGAGATCTTGCCCTGGGCATGCTCAGTGTGTGCACACAAGGACTTAGTCCCAGAGAAGTCTGCTCGCTGCTGACCAGCACTGGCTTTAATGGCAGAAGCTGAAGAATTGTTTACAGTAGAAAAAGACCCCCCTTAAAAAGTTAGATACTTTATTAGATAACAATAATACGAGACAAAAAAGTAAAAACTTCAAAAAACCCCTATATAATCCGTCAGTCCTAAAAGGAAGAGGAATATAATCCCCTACAATGAACCCTGGTACATACTAATGGAATGCCTTATATACCAAAGGATGCAAATATACACGTGATTTAAACTACCAAATAGCAACTATAAGGGTGTTATGATATAAGTGTGAATATCCCTCACAGCTACAAAAAATAAACCTAAAAACTGATACTACCTAGATGCGGAGGTTGGCACCCTAAAAGAAATAACGAGAATGGCGCCCCCGCTCGTACGACGACTATCCCTGGTCTCCTGCCTACTCCCTATAAGGGATAGGTAGAGAAACAGAAGGCCAGATGGCTGGGAATAACTTGAGAATATATGTGATACCAAGAATACAGCAACTCAGGCCCTCCCCTCAAATGTGATGTGAGACCAAAGGATAGAAATACAAACTATAGCATCACTATATATAATATCAGGTAGAAGCTATAAGACATACAAAAATAAACAAATCAGTACCATTGTTGGTTAATATAAGATACCAAACCAACACAACTAAGGACTAACTAATGATGAACAAAACATACACACCACAAAGATATATAACACAGCACAACCGCATGCATCTTGAAAAACAATAAATAAATACATTCAGCAGTGTGGACAATGCAATGAATACATTGTATGGTCAAAATGATAATGATATACTTATCAATTGCATTAAATCATCCACAGCTGATAATGAATCCAGATGCCGCAGCTAAACCATGATGACCGGGCGATTAACACCTCCAGACAACCTCTCGACGCGTTTCCCCCACTAATCTGGGTTCATCAGGAGAGACAAGATGACGACATGGCAGGTTACAAAGATAGGCAGCCCTATCTTTGTAACCTGCCATGTCGTCATCTTGTCTCTCCTGATGAACCCAGATTAGTGGGGGAAACGCGTCGAGAGGTTGTCTGGAGGTGTTAATCGCCCGGTCATCATGGTTTAGCTGCGGCATCTGGATTCATTATCAGCTGTGGATGATTTAATGCAATTGATAAGTATATCATTATCATTTTGACCATACAATGTATTCATTGCATTGTCCACACTGCTGAATGTATTTATTTATTGTTTTTCAAGATGCATGCGGTTGTGCTGTGTTATATATCTTTGTGGTGTGTATGTTTTGTTCATCATTAGTTAGTCCTTAGTTGTGTTGGTTTGGTATCTTATATTAACCAACAATGGTACTGATGTGTTTATTTTTGTATGTCTTATAGCTTCTACCTGATATTATATATAGTGATGCTATAGTTTGTATTTCTATCCTTTGGTCTCACATCACATTTGAGGGGAGGGCCTGAGTTGCTGTATTCTTGGTATCACATATATTCTCAAGTTATTCCCAGCCATCTGGCCTTCTGTTTCTCTACCTATCCCTTATAGGGAGTAGGCAGGAGACCAGGGATAGTCGTCGTACGAGCGGGGGCGCCATTCTCGTTATTTCTTTTAGGGTGCCAACCTCCGCATCTAGGTAGTATCAGTTTTTAGGTTTATTTTTTGTAGCTGTGAGGGATATTCACACTTATATCATAACACCCTTATAGTTGCTATTTGGTAGTTTAAATCACGTGTATATTTGCATCCTTTGGTATATAAGGCATTCCATTAGTATGTACCAGGGTTCATTGTAGGGGATTATATTCCTCTTCCTTTTAGGACTGACGGATTATATAGGGGTTTTTTGAAGTTTTTACTTTTTTGTCTCGTATTATTGTTATCTAATAAAGTATCTAACTTTTTAAGGGGGGTCTTTTTCTACTGTAAACAATATTATTTTCCCTTAGTATATTTAGTAGTGTAGTGAGAAGCTGAAGAAGCAGCAGTAACTCTCTGTACAGAGTGAGACTGAGCAAGACACTGGGACCGATGTCCCTGCTGAGCAGACTCCACTGCGGCTGGATAAGAATGGGAGACCACAGCGGAGATGGCTCGAGATTCCCCCTGTGCAGAAGCGGGAACTCGAGACCTAACAAATGTCACCTTGCTATTGTAAGGTGACATTAAGCTAGATTAATAATGGAGAGGCGTCAATTCTGACACCTATCCATTATTAATCCAATTGTATGAAAGAGTTAAAAAAAAACACACACATGATTAGAAATTATTTTAATGAAATAAACACACAGGTTTTTTTAATATTTTATTGTACTCTGAATCCACCTGAAGACCCTCGCTCTGTAACAAATTAAAAATAATAAACCAACAATATACATACCTTCCGATGATCTGTAACATCCCACGCTGTAAATCCATCTGAAGGGATTAAAATATTTTACAGCCAGGAGCTCTGCTAAAGCAGCTGTGCTTGTTGCTGTAAACCCCAGCGAATGAAGGTAATCTAGGTCAATGACCTATAGTTACCTTCATTCGTGGTGATGCGCCCCCCTGGTTTATTATTTTTAATTTGTTACAGAACAAGGGTCTCCAGGTGGATTGAGCGAGCAATAAGATATTAAAACAACCTGTGTGATTATTTCATTAAAATTCTTTTTAATAATGTGTGTGTGTTTTTTTAACCCTTTCATACAATTGGATTAATAATGGATAGGTGTCAGAATTGACGCCTCTTCATTATTAATCTGGCTTAATGTCACCTTACAATAGCAAGGTGGCATTAACCCTTCATTACCCCATATCCCACCGCTACACGGGAGTGGGAAGAGAGTGACCAAGTGCCAGAATAGGCGCATCTTACAGATGTGCCTTTTCTGGGGTGGCTGGGGGCAGATGTTTTTAGCCGGGGGGGCCAATAACCATGGACCCTCTCCAGGCTATTAATATCTGCCCTCAGTCACTGGCTTTACTACTCTGGCGGAGAAAATTGAGCGGGAGCCCACACCAATTTTTTCCGCGATTTAACCCTTAAATTTAATAGCTAGAGCGCCGAAATTTTGCATATACACACTACTAACATTAGTAGTGTGTAATATGCAAAAAAAAGGGGGATATGACATGGTTTACTGTATGTAAACCTTGTCTCATATCATGTCGGGTTTAGGCAGGAGAAATGAAAAGCCGGCAATTGAATTACCGGCTTTTCAACATTATCGCGCTGAAGTAAATATAAATATATATATATATATATATATGTGTGTCTCTATGACACATATATATATATATATACATATATATATATATATATATATATATATATATATAAAACGAAACCCAACTTTGGAGTACAGATCGCCGACCGCCGACCCGATCCCAGAGTGGGATCGGGTCGGGTTTCACGAAACCCGACTTTGCTAAAAGTCGGCGACTTTTGAAAAGTACCGATCTGTTTCGCTCAACCCT
This sequence comes from Ranitomeya imitator, assembly GCF_032444005.1. NCBI lineage: Eukaryota > Metazoa > Chordata > Amphibia > Anura > Dendrobatidae > Ranitomeya > Ranitomeya imitator. Next base: position 242,276,045 of record NC_091282.1, read on the forward strand.
AGTGCTCAATAAACTACAGACAGTGTCAGGTTGGCGCCGTTATTCTGACTAAAAAGACACCTGGGTTGATTAAATTTGTCTTGTGGTTGTTGTTTAATCTTCATTTTCAGTTTTCAGTAAATTATATGCTCGTGCTCCGGGGCAAATTTGCACAAACAACTGAAAATTCCAATATAAATTGACATGTTGTGGATTTGAATTTCATACCACAGGTCAGTTTATGCTGAATAAAATAAAAGCACAGTGGGCAGGAGATTTTCTATAAGTCTCATCACTTTCCTACCTGGATTGTTTCAGCTGTTCAATGTTAGCCACTCGCCTCTGCTATATATGTGTAATAAAGTGCAGGGTAGACTATGTCACCAGGGAACAGACAGACCAACTGTTGAGGGGGGTTTATTAACAGGGGTGATTTTCTCCTCGCAGGGAGAAAACAGTAGAATATAACCTGCAGAAATAACGGTGCAAAATATATGGAAAGCAGTATAACAGAAGTAAATGGAAGTTCTTGGGAAAAACACTTATCAGTCTGATGAGGACTTGCTTGTAGGGTCGTCTTCTCCAACGTAGGCACCAGAAAACAGCGGCACTTCTCCCTCTGTTATCTGTGAGCTGTGTATTCTCTGGGAACCCCCAACCTGGGGTTTGAGGGGTTATTGTGGTGAGTAGAGGGGATGCTAGGCAAACGGGGTCCCCTGTGCTCTGAGTCTTCTGCCTCAACAGTGCAGCCTATCTCGGGAGAATAATGCTCAGTCTATTATTGGATCTCCCAACAGGAATCAGGGGCTCTGCACTAATGCCGTGGGTGCTAGGGGCCCCTGTCTCTGCACGGGTCACTGTCTTTGCATGGGTCAATGTCTTTGCACGAGCATCAGGGCGCACCTCTCCAGTCACAGCAGAGTCCGCTTTCACAAGATGCAGTCTTTCTGGACAATGTTCCTGTCTCAGTCCTCCGACCGGGAGCTCTCTCTCCTCCCCGGAGCACAACTGCAAGCGCGCCTCTTTTCTCTCCCATCAGAACGGCTTCCTTCCTGTCCCGGCCTCTAATTCTGCCCCCAGGGAAACCTGCTGCACAGCTAAGTGGTTCTAGGCATGGAGCAGTGAAGGTAACCCCCTTACATTTGCTCGCCTCTGGCACATAGGGATTGCCAGTGTTAGTTCTTGCTGCCTGGTTCTGAAGCTTGAGGTGTAGTTTGTTGATGGAGTTGGTGTGGCACCCCTAGGGGTATTTGCCACAAAAATAGTTACTGACAGTAAGTACAAATACTAAAATAGCAAGACTGCACTACCACCTCCGGCCAGAAGGGGGAGCTCCAGAGACTCCCCTTGATCCATTCTGGTCTGAGAGAAGAAATGGCAGTTGGGCCAAGGAGCTGATAGTGAGAGGTCATACAGTTGAATATCTAACAGCCCTGTGACTGTTACCAGGCCTAAATCACCGGCCTGAGGAGAAGAGGGATAGAGAAAAAGGACATTGTGAGAACCGGGTAGCATTAATCACTACCCAGAACAGGCGCAAAGATGGATACCGGATCCGTGGCTGTATTCATTATATATAATACAGCAACCAGAAAAACGTGAGGTGATATCAGCTTCACTAGGGTCGGATGCAGCAACAGACACAGAGTTCAGCGGTACTCCCAGAGGGGGTAAACTGATAAAAGGACTCGGGTTGCCCGTCGAACCAGGACCCGGAGGGGACAGATTGGGCCGGCAGCCAGTTCACATACAGCAGCAGGGCCACACAGAAATTGCGCACAATAAGAGGCGAAGACCCCGGCAGGGTCAAAGTAACTCAGAGTTCCCATACAGACTCCGGTGACAGGACTGGTTGTAAATCCTTTTATGTTAAAGTAAACTGGTTAAACGTTTCAGTGCCTCAGTCTTTCATTTGGACAATAGCCATCTATCCAGGATCGAGATCGTCACCGCTGGGAGAACCTGCTGCTGATCAAGTAAGTGCCTGTCCCCTCATGATACCCCTTACACTGTGCATTGCCTGAGGCCACAGCACCGGGTCAAGCCACCCGTGACATCCCCCTCAAGAGACAGACTCCATTGGTCCGGTGCTGGGTATCCCGGTCTCCTGGGCGTCACAATTGGCGTCACGAACAGGATCTAGCCAGCCCGTATACCGGGTATTGTGTGCCGTGATTGGAGCCCAAAACTGTGAAAACTGGGATGAAAAATCTTGAAAATTGACTTTATTAAAGAAAAATCCATTCCCCATTGAAAACTATTGAAAGTGACTTTTCCCCATTGGTTATAATGGAGTAAAGATGGCCGCCATCCCCTGAGGTAATCACTTCATAACCGTTAGGCACGAGACTGTTAATTGAGCTACGCCATCACCTGAGCCCCAGTCTAACTGAAAAACTTCAGAATCCGCCATTACAGAGCGCGGTGGGTGGGAGCAGCAGGGGGCGTGTCATTGTGGGCGGCACCAAGCTGAGCGCTCTGACATCAGAGCAAGGGGAAAATCGATCCTGCTGCACAGCGGAACGAATCTATACTATCCCGACAGAAGCGGAGGACCGGAAGGGTCCGGATTAACTAAGGGGGCACAGTATGTCGCAGCACGGAGACGCCGCAGCACTCGGCAACGCTAATGCAGCTGAAAGACAGAGTGTCAATAGAGAGTCCGGCAGCGCAGCGGTGCAAGGAGTGGCGCCCATCATGCCGGTGCTGATGCCATATACCCCGGGTGGCCCATGGCTTCCAATGTATGAAGGTGAGCCTAATACCGTTGACGATTTCAGAGAAAAGATGCTGGCCCATTTTGACATGTTCCCTGTAGGTGAAGTTCAGCGTGTTAGTCTCCTGATGATGCAGTTAAGTGGCCATGCTAAGCGAGAAGTCACAGCATGGGCAGCTGATCTAAAAGGCACTGTTGAACGCATATTTGCTGGATTAAAAGCTACATTTGAAACCACGGCCAGCAGCAAAGCTAAAATACGATTCTTTAGTTGCAAACAAAAAGCTAATGAGGGCGTGAGAGACTTTGCCTTAAACCTGCAGGAAGCCCTTAAATCACTTACACTGGCTGAACCCATTTTTAACACCGGAGCGGATAAACTGCTAAGAGATCAATTTATTGAGGGACTCTACACCCCTTCTCACCGGGGGCATGTGAGCATGCTTGTTTTTAAGAACCCTGAATTGACATTTGCCCAATTAAAGGAGAGCGCTATACGTCTCCAGCTGGCAGAGGCACCTCGGGATCAGGATCCTGCGCAACCCATGGCAGAGGCACCTCAACAACAGGGAGTGCCAGTGACATCAGCTATGTCTGGGGCCATTGCTAAGCCCCTGGGGCCCAGTACTAATGAGGCTCTTCAACAAAAGCTTGACTCTTTAGCTGATGTTGTTGCTTCAATGGCTAAAACCATGCAGGAGATGAGAGGACACAAGATGGAGTTGGCAAACTGTAGAGAGGATGTTCCATGGATGAGACCCCAGAGATACCCGACATGGAGAGGACGACCCCGCGACCGCTACCAACCGGATGGACAGCCCATTTGCCAGCAGCCGGGCCACTTTGCACGAGATTGTGATTTAAACGGGAATCCCCTGGGAATGCGGGCCGCTTCGCAGGAATGAACTTTCAAGGCCCAACACCCTGGCACGACAGGTACATCGGAGGACGACCCATTATCCCTATCGTGCTGGACGGAATTCCCCTCAACGCTTTGCTGGACACAGGTTCCCAGATTTCATCTATACCGTATATCCTTTATAAGAGGTACTGGGCTGATGCAGATATTGATAAAGGGCCCTCTGATGTTGAACTAGATATATGGGCCAGTAATGGTAAGTTGGTACCGAAACTAGGATTCAGGGAGATGACCATAAAGATTGGTAAAGTAGAACTGAAGAAACAGGGTATAATTGTTGTTGATGTTGACCGGCGGAACTGTGAACCAACTGTATTGATAGGAATGAATGTGTTAGAGAACTGCTTTTCCGAAGTCATTTCTGTCTTACAGCAAATTGCTGAAACTGCCCAATCCTGCCAGCAGAGAGTTCTCCGGAGGGAAATAAAAGTATTGATGTTAAGGCAACAGGTAGAAGTTGCAGGTGGAGAAATCGGCAGTGTGAGGGTAAGTGATCCAACGTCTATTGTAATCCCACCAAAAACAGAAATGCTGGTATGGTGTAGAGCAGCCATTGGTACTAAGGGACGAGATTATCAAGCCTTAATAGAACCAGTGTACACCGACAGCAGGCCCACTATACTCACAGCACGAGGGATAGTCGAGGTACACCGGGGACGAGTGCCGGTACGACTTTTGAACTGTGGAGATGAAGAGGTCACTTTGCCAAGGTATGCTACAATGGCAAAGCTATATACTGTTGACAACAATGCCATCACAACCATTGAGCCCTTAGAACCAACCTGTCAGGTGGAAGGCAATGGCTCAGATGGAGAAATGGAGGATTGGTGCCAACAGCTACACGTGGGCATAAATTCAACACCTACCCATCAAAAACAAGGGGTGTATAGGCTAGTGACGGAATATGAACAAGTCTTCAGTAAACACCCATTGGACTTCGGACGGATAGAAGGGGTAGAACACACAATCCCCACAGGTGACCATCCCCCAATAAAAGAAAGATATAGACCCATACCGCCCGCTCACTATCAATGTGCAAAAGATATGCTGAGGGAAATGAAACAGGCCGGGGTAATAAGAGACAGCTGTAGCCCCTGGGCGGCCCCTCTAGTGATTGTCAAAAAAAAGGACGGAACCATGAGAATGTGCGTAGACTACCGGAAGATTAATAACATCACCCATAAAGACGCCTACCCCTTGCCTAGGATAGAAGAGTCCTTAACTGCTTTGAAATCTGCTAATTATTTTTCCACCTTAGACTTAACAAGCGGGTATTGGCAAGTCCCTGTGGCTGAGAGAGATAAGGAAAAGACGGCATTCACCACACCAATGGGTCTATGTGAATTTAATCGCATGCCGTTCGGACTCTGCAACGCATCCGGTACCTTCCAGCGGCTGATGGAATGCTGCCTCGGACACAAGAACTTCGAGACCGTCCTCCTGTACCTAGATGATGTGATCGTCTACTCAAAGACTTACGAACAACACTTAATAGACCTGGCAGAAGTGTTCGAAGCCTTATCCAGGTATGGCATGAAAGTCAAGCCATCCAAATGTCACCTTCTCAAGCCAAAGGTACAGTACCTGGGACACATCGTGAGTTCGGAGGGAGTAGCACCAGATCCCGAGAAAATAAGCGCCATAAGGGATTGGCCAAGACCTACCAGCGCAAAAGAAGTGAGACAATTCCTGGGATTGGTGGGTTACTATCGCAGATTTATAAAAGGATTTACCAAGTTGGCAGCACCCTTGCAAGACACCTTGGTAGGGCAGACGAAGAAACCTTCAAACCGAAACCCTCCTTTTCAGTGGAACGACGAAAGGGAAGACTCCTTTGAACAACTAAAGAAGGCACTAACCGGAGAAGAGGTTCTGGCATACCCAGATTACCATAAACCTTTCATCCTCTACACCGATGCCAGTAATGTGGGACTAGGAGCGGTGCTGTCACAAAAGCAAGAAGGTCGGGAGAAAGTCATCGCCTTTGCAAGTAGAAAGCTCCGGCCTACTGAAAGAAATTCAGAAAATTACAGCTCCTTCAAATTGGAACTACTGGCAGTAGTTTGGGCTGTGACGGAGCGTTTCAAACACTATCTGGCCGCTGCAGAATTTATTGTCTATACTGACAACAATCCGTTGACCCACCTGGACACAGCCAAATTAGGTGCGTTAGAACAGCGATGGATAGCCCGGTTATCTAATTACAACTTCATAATCAAGTATCGAGCAGGTCGCAAGAATGGAAATGCCGATGCCCTATCCCGGATGCCACACTTGAGAGATGTAGAAGAGGAAACGGGGGAGCTTGAAGAAATTGAACTACCAGCCTTCCATCGTCCCAAGGCAAAACATCATCAGTCAAGTACCTATCAGAAACAACAAGAGGTGAATTTTAATCCGTTAGCACACCATAGATGGGCTGACACCCAAGACAGCAATCCGGCTGTGAAGTTGGTGAAGGAACTGTTGACTGAGCAAAGTGCATATCCCTATGAGGATGCCCCAGAAGAGACGCATCAACTCTGGAAAGAGAGAGGCAAAATGTTCCTGTATCAAGGGAAGCTCTGTAGAAGATACACCAATCCGAAAACACATGAATTGGTTTGGCAGATTATTGTGCCTAAACAAGATGTGAAGATGGTCCTCGAAGCTTACCATAATGGTGCTGGTCACTTCGGTTGGAAAAAGTTAGAAGTACTTCTAAGAGAAAGATTTTATTGGGTCGGGATGAGAAAATCAATCGAACAGTGGTGCAGAAATTGTGGCCCGTGTAACCTCAGAAGAAACGATCAAAAGAACCAAAGAGCACCACTGCAGCCCATAATCACCAAACAACCACTTGAACTTGTAGCCATGGACCACGTGAAGTTGACACCAAGCCGGTCCGGCTATGTCTATGCCTTGACCATCGTGGACCATTATTCACGTTTCTTAGTAGTAGTACCCGTAAAAGATCTGACAGCAAAAACAGCAGCCAAAGCGTTCCAAACGTACTTTTGTAGACCCCATGGATATCCGGAACAGGTTCTCACCGACCAAGGTACAGCCTTTGAATCAGAGATCTTCAGAGAATTCTGTAATATGTATGGTTGCAAAAAGATCCGGACGACGGCCTATCATCCACAAACAAACGGCTTATGCGAGAAGATGAATCATATTGTAATAGACCTACTAAAGACTTTACCTGAGACAGAAAGGAATCAATGGCCAGAGAAATTGCCTGACTTGGTGGATCTGTATAATCATGTCCTGGTGAGCTCCACCAACTGCACCCCAGCTTACCTTATGCGTGCAAGACCCGGCCAATTACCAATCGATCTAGAAATGGGAATTCTGAAACCAGACGCAGAAGTTCAAGACTCCAATTGGGATATCATACGGCAAAAGCAGTATCGCCAAGTGCAAGAGAGTGTGGAAAGAAGCCTTCAGCAAACTAGAGAAAGACAAGAGCGAACTTTCAACCAGAATGCTCTAGCGACCCCATTAAGACCGGGTGACCAAGTGCTCAAGAGAAATCGTCGAACCAATAAACTGGACAATCAGTGGGAAGCCGTACCCTACACAGTTTTACCAACAAGAGTGGATAATCCTAAAATGTGTCTCATTAGCAAAAACGGAGGCTTAACATCTGTACTAGTGTCAAGAGACAATCTTAAATTATGTCCGGAAGCATTGAAAGAGCCAGACGTTGTCCAGCCAGAACCAGAAGTTATTCAACCCATACAGGTTCAACGAGTAAAGGAAAAAGAAGAGGAAGTGTATCACACCTGTATAGGAGACTTTCCCAAAACCCTACTAACATACCATGGTGCAGTAGTGGTTCCCATGGTGGCCTTTTACCCAACACCGAACCCAATACCAGAAGTCCCAAGACAGGAAGAGGCTGACCCCGTACTACAGGAGGTTCCAGGCCAGGAAGAACAGATTCCTGGTCAGAGTAATCCCATTCACGGTGGACTTGCCAACTCCATAGTCGTGGAATTATCTTTAGCAGAGCGGGCAGATACTACATCCGCAGTAGACAGTAGTACACCACATGAAGAGACACCGCTATTACGTAGATCACAGCGTAGTACCCAGGGTCAATTACCGGCCAGGTATGCAGATTACCAACTATAAAGCTCATAATGTGAATTGTATATATGTTATGCCGTATATAGTTAAACAGAAAATGTAGTATAGTCATTGCTATCAGTCTGCAACGTTTAAGCCCAGTGCCTACAGAGACTTGTCTGTATGAACTTATTGCATATTCTTGAACTTTTTTATCAGCCCGGAGGCACTAAATCAAAGCTCCGGAAAGACTGCTTTTTGAACTTTGCTTTTTGCTCTTTTTGAACTTTCTTTAGACTTTATATTGATAACTCCGTTGGAAAAATGGAACTAAATTCCTGGACACTAAGTACAGTGCCGTTCCTAATACCTTCAAGGCTAGAACTGTATTAATGGACGCTATTTGAAGTGACTTTTTACAGAACTCTATTTTTGTTTCCTTGAGTGGTTTTTGTAACTTTTCATTTTTAAGACTCTGTACATATTAATTGTTATTTCAAAATGTTATTGTCCCACAGTCCCGGAGTACTGTTCTTAACTAAGGGGGAATGTGGCACCCCTAGGGGTATTTGCCACAAAAATAGTTACTGACAGTAAGTACAAATACTAAAATAGCAAGACTGCACTACCACCTCCGGCCAGAAGGGGGAGCTCCAGAGACTCCCCTTGATCCATTCTGGTCTGAGAGAAGAAATGGCAGTTGGGCCAAGGAGCTGATAGTGAGAGGTCATACAGTTGAATATCTAACAGCCCTGTGACTGTTACCAGGCCTAAATCACCGGCCTGAGGAGAAGAGGGATAGAGAAAAAGGACATTGTGAGAACCGGGTAGCATTAATCACTACCCAGAACAGGCGCAAAGACGGATACCGGATCCGTGGCTGTATTCATTATATATAATACAGCAACCGGAAAAACGTGAGGTGATATCAGCTTCACTAGGGTCGGATGCAGCAACAGACACAGAGTTCAGCGGTACTCCCAGAGGGGGTAAACCGATAAAAGGACTCGGGTTGCCCGTCGAACCAGGACCCGGAGGGGACAGATTGGGCCGGCAGCCAGTTCACATACAGCAGCAGGGCCACACAGAAATTGCGCACAATAAGAGGCGAAGACCCCGGCAGGGTCAAAGTAACTCAGAGTTCCCATACAGACTCCGGTGACAGGACTGGTTGTAAATCCTTTTATGTTAAAGTAAACTGGTTAAACGTTTCAGTGCCTCAGTCTTTCATTTGGACAATAGCCATCTATCCAGGATCGAGATCATCACCGCTGGGAGAACCTGCTGCTGATCAAGTAAGTGCCTGTCCCCTCATGATACCCCTTACACTGTGCATTGCCTGAGGCCACAGCACCGGGTCAAGCCACCCGTGACATCCCCCTCAAGAGACAGACTCCATTGGTCCGGTGCTGGGTATCCCGGTCTCCTGGGCGTCACATTGGCATTTGGAGAGTTGTTCAAGAGATTGTTGTTTGGCATTTGTGTGCACATCCTCATCCTCTCCTATTTAGTTTCTCCTTCCTTTAACTCTCCTGTATCCAACTCTGTTGTTTGGTGAGCGTATTTTGTATGGTTAGTATTTTCATTTATCCCTGTCTGTCTTCCTTTGTTTATCTGTTTAATGTGTTCCTATACACTGCTGCTTACAACTCCCCTTGGTGGGGAAGGGGACAGATAAAGGCTGATATAGGAGCATAGCAACGCATGTGAACCCAGTGTCTCCACCTACAAGAAAAATCCGAGGAACATAGATAGAGAAAGGCGACCCTAATTCTAGGCACCTGATTAGCACCCAAAGTCACTGCGTAACAACTCCCCTCTGCTTTGGTGCTAGACTTTGGCTGCTGTCACTTTGTTACCCTAGTTCACTGCGGAGCAAACTTTGGGGGCTGCTGCATAGGCAGGGAGACAGCAAAGAAAATTTGCAGGTAGTTTTTATTGCTAATTTATATTTAGTTAGACTGCTGTGTGCCACAAAATGTAGATAGTTAGGGATTGAATGGTACACAGTTCAGCTCTGATATATCTGTCTAGTGCATCCTGATTCAGCTGTTGCTGTGCTTTATTTCTCAAGTCATTGTGCATCAGTGAAAGAAAAACATGTATACAATCCTTCATGTGATGCTGCGGATTTGCCTAGACATACAGCTGTAGAGGAGACAGCTGCAGTTACATTGATCCCTAAACTTTTATTAAACCTCCATTCATGTATAGTAATTTGCAATATGAAATGTACTGGTTTCTTAAATTTACTTATTTACACAATGCAGTTTTGCTATGTTTTTATCACATAAAATAATGTACCGTTTTACTATACCAATAAATAATAATAATTTTATTTATATAGCGCCAACATATTCCGCAGCGCTTTACAAATTATAGAGGGGCCTTGTACAGACAATAGACATTACAGCATAACAGAAATCACAGTTCAAAATAGATGCCAAGAGGAATGAGGGCCCTGCTCGCAAGGTTACAAACTATGAGGAAAAGGGAGACGCGAGAGGTGGATGGTAACAATTGCTTTAGTTAGTCGGACCAGTCATAGTGTAATGAGGGATATTAACTGCAATTATGTTTTTTTTTTTTTTTTGTTTGAATGGGCCACACAGGGATAGTTAGGTTAATGCGTTGAGGCGGTGGGCCAATCTGAACAAATGAGTTTTTAGGGCACGCTTAAAACTGTGGGGATTGGGGATTCATCGTATTAACCTGGGTAGTACATTCCAAAGAATCGGCGCAGCACGTGTAAAGTCTTGGAGATGGGAGTGGGAGGTTCTGATTATTGAGGATGCTAACCTGAGGTCATTAGCGGACCGGAGGGCACGGGTAGGGTAATAGACTAAGACCAGAGAGGAGATGTAGGGTGGTGCTGAGCCATGGAGTGCTTTGTGGATGAGGGTAATAGTTTTGTACTGGATTCTTGAGTGGATGGGTAACCAGTGTAATGACTGACACAAGGTAGAGGCATCGGTGTAACGGTTGGTGAGGAATATGATCCTGGCTGCAGCATTCAGGACAGATTGGAGCGGGGAGAGTTTGGTAAGAGGGAGGCCGATTAGTAGAGAGTTACAATAGTCCAGACGAGAATGAATAAGTGAAACAGTAAGAGTTTTTGCAGAGTCGAAAGTAAGAAAAGGGCGAATTCTAGAGATGTTTTTGAGATGCAGATAAGAAGAGCGAGCCAGTGATCAGATGTGGGGGGTGAATGAAAGCTCGGAATCAAGTATGACCCCAAGGCAGCGGGCATGTTGCTTTGGAGTAATGGTGGAACCGCACACGGAGATGGCAATGTCAGGCAAATGTAGGTTAATAGAGGGAGGAAACACGAGTTCAGTTTTTGACAGGTTCAATTTCAGATAGAGAAAGGACATGATGTTAGAGACAGCGGTAAGACAATCACTGGTGTTTACTAAAAAGGTCGGCGTGATAACAGGAGAAGAAGTGTATAATTGGGTGTCGTCAGCATAGAGATGGTACTGGAAACCAAATCTACTGATTGTTTGTCCAATAGGGGCAGTGTATAGAGAGGAAAGGAGGGGGCCCAGGACTGATCCTTGAGGAACTCCAACAGTAAGGGGAAGGTGAGAGGAGGAGGAACCAGCAAAAGATACAGTGAAGGATCGGTCAGAGAGATAGGAGGAGAACCAGGAGAGAACGGTGTCCTTGAGGCCGATGGAGCGGAGCATAGTGAGGAGGAGCTGATGACCCATAGTGTCGAATGCTGCGGAGAGATCCAAGAGAATTAGCATGGAGTAGTGACCATTAGATTTAGCTGTTAGTAGGTACCAGCAAAGTGAATGAGATTTCTGAAATCTCATGCACACGCTGCTTATTTTTTGTTTTTGCAGATTTGAACCATCAAAACGTTTTTGAAATCTGGAAGATGTGAATTCTTTCAGCAGTTTAGTAGTGTTTTTCTCCCATTCAAATGAATGGGTGAAAAAATGCAAGAAAAAAGTGCGTAGTTTTTCCTGCGAAGACTGGTATTTGGTGCAAAAAAATCTGCTGCAAATACTCAACGTGTGCACGCAGCCTATATATCAGCTCACAGTGTTCCTATTAATTTGATCATCATGGAAGTTTAAGTACTATTAAATATTTTATTCATGTTTTCTTTTGTCTAAGCCTGGGTACCTCCTATAGTCCGATGTATCTTCTAGTCCGAAAAATACTGTATGTAAAAGATCATGAAAGGAGTCACATCAAATATTATGTGTGCTGTTTATGAAATCTAGTAATAATGTAATTTGTTGCAATTGAATAAAATGAGTAATCTGAAATCACTAATCTGCTGTGCTGCAGGTGGAGAGTACATGCCGATGAGATGGTCTGCTGCTTGGAAACTGCAATGCAGCATTACGCTGGTGGAAGAAGATTGAAAGTGACATCCTTCAGGGATTTCTCCAGGTCCTGCTACAGCTCTGAAAATGTATGTTTCCCTCCATCAATCCTGTCTCTTAGCTGCATTAACTAGTCAGCCACAAAAATGCCGCTGAGTAACAGTAAGCTTGAAGTCCAGCTGACCCGATAAGTGAATAATTGGTATTCAATGCATTGCATGGCCTAGTTTGCTTTCCTTCTGTGGATTATCATATTAAAACATTGGTTGAATTAGTTTAATGTGAGTGTGTAGTGCTCTTCTCTGACACCATGCATCCTGCATTATTTAACCACATTATGTAATGATATCGATCCCCATGGAACTGAAGAACAGACAATCCCCTGCATTTGCATTTATTACAATTTATTCTATAATCTATTTGAACATCTTTAGAGAAAGTTAACAAAAGTTGCAATGGGGTCATTGGTGGAAGTGGGGGATTATGTGATCGGTAATGTACAGCTTGTTCAAGTATTGCAAAACAAAACTGTGCAATTTTATGTGCCCCTACAGAAGGTTGGAGGGAAGCTAGGGAGTAACAAGTGCAAATAAGGTCTTATCCGACAGTAAATGAATTATAAAGAACTGGATGTGCTAACCTGATAAAGTTGTGTATCACCACATTTGATAGGAAATTAGCTGCTGCAGATCCACCGGTCATCAGTAGTGATGAGCGAACGTGCTCAGATAACATCTTATTTGAGCATATATTATGGTTGAGTCCTGCATGATTTGCAGCTGTTAGCCTAAACACGGTCACCTATGGGGATTCCCAAAAAAACGGGCAACCCCTGCATGTGTTCAGGCTGGATAACAGCCGCAAATCATATAGCCGCAGAGTCTGGAACATAACATAGGAGCACGCCCAAGAAACTCTGATAACACCCAAGAATAATGTCTTATCCAGGCACATTCGCTCATCACTACTCCTCAGACCAGATTCAAGAGGTAAGGAAAATATTGTTGCCGAAGAAAGATAGGAATCTGTATGCAAGGATCTGTAGTTCTGTGGTTTTATTATCTACACATTTAGAAGTAGAACTTACTTCTTCCTCAGGACAAAACCACATATAAATGAACACCTAAGGAAACAGTCCTCTATATAGTTTAGCCCTACATCGATTTACCCAATCATGTACTCGCTGCCATAGTATTCAAATTAGTTTTTGATGATATCTTAACTTTTTGTGTGGACTAGTTTGCTAAAATAACTACATTGAAATGGGATGTCTTAAGGTACCGTCACACTAGGTAAGCTATAGGCTGGACCACGGTGAGTCATTGGACGTGGTATATCTCGATTTTTCCAAAGCGTTTGATACCGTGCCGCACAAGAGGTTGGTACACAAAATGAGAATGCTTGGTCTGGGGGAAAATGTGTGTAAATGGGTTAGTAACTGGCTTAGTAACATAGTAACATAGTAACATAGTTAGTAAGGCCGAAAAAAGACATTTGTCCATCCAGTTCAGCCTATATTCCATCATAATAAATCCCCAGATCTACGTCCTTCTACAGAACCTAATAATTGTATGATACAATATTGTTCTGCTCCAGGAAGACATCCAGGCCTCTCTTGAACCCCTCGACTGAGTTCGCCATCACCACCTCCTCAGGCAAGCAATTCCAGATTCTCACTGCCCTAACAGTAAAGAATCCTCTTCTATGTTGGTGGAAAAACCTTCTCTCCTCCAGACGCAAAGAATGCCCCCTTGTGCCCGTCACCTTCCTTGGTATAAACAGATCCTCAGCGAGATATTTGTATTGTCCCCTTATATACTTATACATGGTTATTAGATCGCCCCTCAGTCGTCTTTTTTCTAGACTAAATAATCCTAATTTCGCTAATCTATCTGGGTATTGTAGTTCTCCCATCCCCTTTATTAATTTTGTTGCCCTCCTTTGTACTCTCTCTAGATCCATTATATCCTTCCTGAGCACCGGTGCCCAAAACTGGACACAGTACTCCATGTGCGGTCTAACTAGGGATTTGTACAGAGGCAGTATAATGCTCTCATCATGTGTATCCAGACCTCTTTTAATGCACCCCATGATCCTGTTTGCCTTGGCAGCTGCTGCCTGGCACTGGCTGCTCCAGGTAAGTTTATCATTAACTAGGATCCCCAAGTCCTTCTCCCTGTCAGATTTACCCAGTGGTTTCCCGTTCAGTGTGTAATGGTGATATTGATTCCTTCTTCCCATGTGTATAACCTTACATTTATCATTGTTAAACCTCATCTGCCACCTTTCAGCCCAAGTTTCCAACTTATCCAGATCCATCTGTAGCAGAATACTATCTTCTCTTGTATTAACTGCTTTACATAGTTTTGTATCATCTGCAAATATCGATATTTTACTGTGTAAACCTTCTACCAGATCATTAATGAATATGTTGAAGAGAACAGGTCCCAATACCGACCCCTGCGGTACCCCACTGGTCACAGCGACCCAGTTAGAGACTATACCATTTATAACCACCCTCTGCTTTCTATCACTAAGCCAGTTACTAACCCATTTACACACATTTTCCCCCAGACCAAGCGTTCTCATTTTGTTTACCAACCTCTTGTGCGGCACGGTATCAAACGCTTTGGAAAAATCGAGATATACCACGTCCAATGACTCACCGTGGTCCAGCCTATAGCTTACCTCTTCATAAAAACTGATTAGATTGGTTTGACAGGAGCGATTTCTCATAAACCCATGCTGATATGGAGTTAAACAGTTATTCTCATTGAGATAATCCAGAATAACATCCCTCAGAAACCCTTCAAATATTTTACCAACAATAGAGGTTAGACTTACTGGCCTATAATTTCCAGGTTCACTTTTAGAGCCCTTTTTGAAGAAAGTGATTAGATAGCTTTCCAGCCGCTGTGCTTACACGGGGCAGAGAAGCAGAGCGCCGAGGGACAGACAGCGGAAGGTAAGTATGTAGTGTTTTTTTTTTTTTTCTTTTACACTGGTAACCAGGGTAAACATCGGGTTACTAAGCGCGGCCCTGCGCTTAGTAACCCGATGTTTACCCTGGTTACCGGCATAGTTGGTCGCTGGAGAGCTGTCTGTGTGACAGCTCTCCAGCGACCAAACAGCGACGCTGCAGCGATCCGGATCGTTGTCGGTATCGCTGCAGCGTCGCTTAGTGTGACGGTACCTTTAAGGTACCGTCACATTTAGCGACGCTGCAGCGATCTAGATAACGATGCCGATCGCTGCAGTGTCGCTGTTTGGTCGCTGGAGAGCTGTCACACAGACAGCTCTCCAGCGACCAACTATGCGAAGTCCCCTGGTAACCAGGGTAAACATCGGGTTACTAAGCGCAGGGCCACGCTTAGTAACCCGATGTTTACCCTGGTTACCAGTGCTAATGTAAAAAAAAACAAACACTACATACTTACATTCCGGTGTCTGTCCCCCGGCGCTGTGCTTTCCTGCACTGACTGTGAGCGCCGGCTGGCCGTAAAGCACAGCGTTGACGTCACCGCTGTAATCTGCTTTACGGCTGGCCGGCGCTGACAGTGCAGGGAAGCAGAACGCCGAGGGACGTGACAGACACCGGAATGTAAGTATGTAGTGTTTGGGTTTTTTTACATTTACACTGGTAACCAGGGTAAACATCGGGTTACTAAGCGCAGCCCTGTGCTTAGTAACCCGATGTTTACCCTGGTTACCAGTGAAGACATCGCTGAATCGGCGTCACACACGCCGATTCAGCGATGTTTGCGGGAGATCCAGCGACGAAATAAAGTTCTAGACTTTCTGCTCCGACCAACGATGTCACAGCAGGATCCCGATCGCTGCTACCTGTCAAACACAACGATATCGCTATCCAGGACGCTGCAACGTCACGGATCGCTAGCGATATCGTGGTGAAGTTGGTCAGTGTGAAGGTACCTTAACACTTTCTGGAAACTGCAAACAACAATTGGAGGATTTTACTTGGTAAATCACAAGATAGACTATAAAGAGACAGAAAAAACAATTCAATCACTGGCCCTGCTGCATATAATCCATAACCAGATGTTGCAATTACAGCACGGTGGTGTTCAGTATGGATATAAGAAACGTTCAATTAATATATTGCAGAAGAAAACATAATCTGACACTCACCATCTAGATGTCATGTTGTTTAGTCATGCATATCAAGCATACTCATGGCTAGCAATTTTATTATTTTATTTATATAGCGCCAAGATATTCTGCAGCACTTTACAATTAAGTATGGATATGTACAAACAATAAAGAATATTGAATAACACATACAGTAGTGAGGGTCCCACTTACAATCTATAAGGAAATGGGGGGGACACAATAGGTAGAAAATGCTTCTCACAGTAGGGAGCTGTGACCTACAAAGAGACCTTTTATTATGCACCAGCTCCATTCTGTGCTACAATTCTTAGCAGAGGGCATGTTTGCTGGCTATTAGTGATGAGTGAATATACTCGTTACTCGAGATTTCTCGAGCATGCTTGGGGGTCCTCCGAGTATTTTTTATTGCTCGTAGATTTAGTTTTTCTTGCCGCAGCTGAATGATTTACATCTGTTAGCCAGCATAAGTACATATGGGGATTCCTTAGCAACCAGGCAACACCAACATGTACTTATGCTGACTAACAGATGTAAATCATTCAGCTGCGGCAAGAAAAACTAAATATGTCACGGCGGTGGAGCAGGGAGAGGTAAGTATTTCAACTTTGCAAGTGCTGCGATCCTGAGCAAGCAGGGGGCCCACTAGATTGCACTGGCACAGGGCCCCTCATAGTACGGCGGTGTGTTTGACGGCAGGCGGCGCCTCCCACTGCCATAGACACTTTTGTGTACTATGAGGGGCCCTGTGCCAGTGCCAACGAGTATGTCCCCCCACCTGATGAAGGAACCTGCACTTTCATCTGCACCTTCCCCTTTGTCCCCGTGTAAGGTGGTATAGTATGCGGGAAGGGGAACCTGACTTTCAGCAGGGTCAGATTCTGACTGTGTAGAGTGCAAGGGGAATGTAGTGGTTTGGGTCAATGTACCAGCAGACTCATCTAGCAGTGGCTGGGCAATGGGCAGGATGAGGAGGAAACACAGATATAGGCCCAAATAATAAAGTAGGCTAAATGTAGTTTAAAATTGGTAACAGGAATAAACAGGCAGCATAGCTGTGTTCAGTGGAGGACAACTATAAAGAGGGGCAGACACAGTTAGTAGGCTCAAATAAGAAAGTAGTCTAAATGCAGTTCAAAATTGCTAACAGGACTAAACTGGCGGCATTGCTTTGTTCAGCGGAGGACAACTGTAATGAGGGGCACACAGTTACTAGGCCCAAATATGTAAGTAGGCTAAATGCAGTTCAAAATTGGTAACAGGAGTACACAGGCGGCATAGCTTTGTTCAGCGGAGGACAACTGTAAGGAGTGGCTGACACAGTTAGTAGGCCCAAATAAGAAAGTAGGCTTAATGCAGTTCAAAATTGGTAACAGGAGTACACAGGCGGCATAGCTTTGTTCAGCGGAGGACAACTGTAAGGAGTGGCTGACACAGTTAGTAGGCCCAAATAAGAAAGTAGGCTTAATGCAGTTCAAAATTGGTAACAGGAGTACACAGGCGGCATTGCTTTGTTCAGTGGAGGACAACTGTAATAAGTGGTTCAGACAGACTTAGTAGGCCTAAAATAAAAAAGTAGGCTAAATGCAGTTCACAATTGGTAACAGGAGTACACAGGCGGCATAGCTTTGTTCAGCGGAGGAGGACAACTGTTATGAGAGGCTCACACAGTTACTAGGCCCAAGTAAGTAAGTAGGCTAAATGCAGTTCACAATTGGTAACAGGAGTACACAGGCGGCATTGCTTTGTTCAGTGGAGGACAACTGTAATAAGTGGCACAGACAGACTTAGTAGGCCTAAATAAAAAAGTAGGCTAAATGCAGTTCACAATTGGTAACAGGAGTACTCAGGCGGCATTGCTTTGTTCAGTGGAGGACAACTGTAAAAAGTGGCTCAGACAGACTTAGTAGGCCTAAAATAAAAAGTAGGCTAAATGCAGTTCACAATATGTAACAGGAGTACACAGGCGGCATAGCTTTGTTCAGTGGAGGACAACTGTAATAAGAGGCTCAGACAGACTTAGTAGGCCTAAAATAAAAAAGTAGGCTAAATGCAGTTCAAAATTGGTAATAGGAGTACATAGGCGGTATAGCTTTTTTCAGCGGAGGAGGACAACTGTTATGAGAGGCTCACACAGTTACTAGGCCCAAGTAAGTAAGTAGGCTAAATGCAGTTCAAAATTGGTAATAGGAGTACACAGGTGGCATTGCTTTGTTCAGTGGAGGACAACTGTAATAAGTGGCTGACACAGATAGTAGGCCAAAATAACAAAGTGGGCTAAATGTCAGCCAAAAAAATGTTCATAAATAAACTGGTGGCATAGCTAGGTACAGGGGTGGGCTCCTCTGCTGAGTAGCAGACAGTGGTAGTTGGCGCGAAGTATTAACTGGTCTAAATGGAGGCCAGGGCCCCTGTATATTTTTACTATCATCTATCATTTCAACAAATTTGTATTGGCAGTGCCATTGAAGGATTTAACAGCACAGACTACACAGTGGTGGAGCAGGGAGAGGTAAGTTTTGCAAGTGGTAGAGCACTGCTCGAGCTGGGGGGGAACACTCTCTCGTAGGCGTTGGTACTGGCACAGGGCCCCACATATTACGACGGTGTGTCTGATATTGGTTGTGCACCACCACCATCAGAGACACTTCATTGTACTATGAGGGACCCTGTGCCAGTGCCGTCGCCCAAGAGTGGGCACACCCACCTGTCCAGGCAAACGGCACTCACACGGGTGCTTGCGCCAAGTGGTGAACACGGCCCTGTAGGGGGAGTCAGCCCATTTAGGGAGGTATAAAAATGGCTTATGGTGGACATTCAGCAGCTGCAAATGGAGGATTTGGAGCAGTCAGTAAGAGGAGGCCAAAAGCAAGACATTTTTAAGGCAAGCTACGTGTCAGCAGGGGAAGGTGGGGCAAAATAATTTGAAATCCATGATTGGTTCATTTTAATGAAGGTTAGATCATCAACATTTCGGGTAGCCAGACGTGTCCTTTTTTCGGTCAGTATTGAACCAGCAGCACTGAAGACTCTTTCTGATAGCACACTAGCAGCTGGACAAGCAAGCTCCTGTAATGCATATTCTGCCAATTCAGGCCAGGTGTCTATTTTAGATGCCCAGTAATCAAAGGGGAATGACCTGTGAGGGAGAACATCGATAAGGGAGGAAAAATAGTTGGTAACCATACTGGACAAATGCTGTCTCCTGTCAATTTGAATTGATGCAGCAGTACCTGTCGTGTCTGTGGTCATTGCGAAATCACTCCACAACCTGGTCATAAAACCCCTCTGTCCAACGCCACTTCAGATTTGTGCACCTCTAACACCTCTGCCATGTTGCCCCCTACAGCTCGTGTGAGAACCATCACTGCCTCTGTGTGCTGGGAATGCCTGAACCAAACGGTCTACAAGAGTTGCTTGTTTGGTAGCCAATATTTGCTCCAGGTTTTCAAGTGGCATGATATTTTGCAATTTTCCTTTGTATCGTGGATCCAGGAGGCAGGCCAACCAGTAATCCATCATCAGTCATCATTTTGATAATGCGGGGGTCCCTTTTTAGGATACGCAAGGCATACTCAGACATGTGGGCCAATGTTCCAGGTGTCAATTCACTGCTTGTGCTGGGTTGAGGAGCACTTACTTGCAAATCAACTTCACTTGTGACCCGCAAAAACCCTGTACCTGACCTTGCAACGCCACCAGTTTCTATTGCCCCCTAAGAAGCATCCTCCTCCCATAAATATTCATCCCCATCAACCTCTTCCTCCTCCTCCTCTTAGTCCGCCACCTCGTCCAGGAGAGTTCCCTGACCAGACAATGGCTGACTGTCATCAAGGCTTCCCTCCTCCTCGGCTGCAGACGCCTGCTCCTTGATATGCATCAAACTTTGCATCAGCAGACACATAAGTGGGATGCTCATGCTTATGATGGAGTCATCTGCACTTACCAGCCATGTGCATTCCTCAAAACACTGAAGGACTTGACAGAGGTCTTGGAGCTTCGACCACTGCACACCTGACAACTCCATGTCTGCCATGCAACTGCCTGCCCGTGTATGTGTATCCTCCCACAAATAAATGACAGCACGCCTCTGTTCGCACAGCCTCTGAAGCATGTGCAGTGTGGAGTTCCACCTTGTTGCAACGTCGATTATTAGGCGGTGCTGGGGAAGATTCAGCTATCGCTGATGGTTCTGCATACGGCTGGAGTGTACGGGCGACCGGTGGATGTGCGAGCAAAGTCTTCACACCTTCAGAAGCAGGGCTGGTAACTCCGGATAATTTTTGAGGAAGCACTGCACCACCAGGTTCAAGGTGTGAGCCAGGCAAGGAATGTGTTCCAGTTCTGAAAAGGCTATGGCAGCCATAAAATTCCTTCCGTTATCACTGACTACCTTGCCTGCCTCAAGATGTACACTGCCCAGCCATGACTGAGTTTCTTGCTGCAAATACTCGGCCAGTACTTCCACGGTGTGTCTGTTGTCGCCCAAACACTTCATTTGTAGCACAGCCTGCTGATGCTTACCACTAACTGTTCCATAATGGGACACCTCGTGTGCAGTGCAACACTGGCAGCTGCAAATGGAGTGGTTGTGTGACTGCGCTCTGTGGATGAGCTTTCACTTCTGGAGGAGGAGGGGTGGCGAACGCCTACAGCCAACTGTTTCCTAGACCGTGGGCTAGGCAGAACTGTCCCACTATGGCTGTCCCATGTGGACCCTGCATCCACCACATTAACCCAGTGTGCTGTGATGGACACGTAACATCCCTGGCCATGCCTACTGGTCCATGCATCTGTTGTGAGGTGCACCTTTCTACTGACTGATTGCCTCAGTGCATGGACAATGCGGTCTTTGACATGCTGGTGGACGGCTGGGATGGCTTTTCTCGAAAAGAAGTGTCGACTGGGTAGGTCATAGCGTGGTACTGCATAGGTCATCAGGGCTTTGAAAGCTTCGCTTTCAACCAAACGGTAGGGAATCGTCTCTAACAAGATTAGTCTGGCAATGTGGGCGTTCAAACACTGTGTACGTGGATCACAGGATGAGTACTTTCTTTTCCTAATGAGAGTCTCTTGTAGGGTGAGCTGGACTGGAGAGCTGCATATGGTGGAACTAGCGCTGGGGGTGGTGGACATGGCAGATTGAGAGAGGGTTGGTGATGGTATTCTTGATGTTGGCCTACCTACAGTGTTTCCTACCAAGAACCTTGTGATTCCCTGACTGCTTTGACCTTGCGACAATATCTCCACATTTGCTGCTGGTGGTGTCCTAACCGGTGGGCTTACTGTGAGGGAAGCAATGTAGCATTGCTGACTACCTTCATTCTGAGCAGGTGCACCAACGGTACTGGACGTTTGGTAGTTAGTCCGGGCTTGCAAGTGCATGCTGGTTAAATGTCTATGCATGCACGTTGTATTTAAACTTTGGAGATTCTTCCCTCTGCTAAAGGTCTTTGAGCACTTCTTACAGATAACTTTGCACTGATCATTCGGATCTTGGTTAAAAAATGCCCACACTGCACTCTTCCCACTATGGATTACCTTTTCAGGCATTGCACGCTGTGCTACTTTCACCAGATGGCCACGGTGTCCTAAAACTGTTTTTGGATTTGACAAACATTTTTGGCCAGATACGGGCCTGCCAGATGAAAGCTGTTGCAATGTAGATGGCTGCTGCGGATCATCCTCCTCCGCTTCTGAGCTACTGGCAGCGGCACCCTCTTCCCCCAATGGCTGCCAATCTGGGTCAACAACTGGGTCATCTATCACCTCCTCTTCAATTTCATGTGCACCTTCCTCTGTGTCACCGTGTAAGGTGCTATAGCGTTCGTGATGGGGCACCATAGTCTCATCAGGGTCAGATTCTGGCTCAGTACACTGCGCAGGCAATGTATTGATCTGAGTCAATGGAACAGCATAATAATCCAGCTGTGGCTGTGCATCTGTGCACTCCATGTCCAATTCATCTTGTAATGGGCTTTTAACAATTTCCCTCTCTAACCCAGGCATGGTATGTGTAAAGAGCTCCATGGAGTAAACTGTAGTTTCGCCTGCCGCATCCTTCACTTTTGGTTTGGGTGAAGGACACAAGGAAGCAACTTGTTCCTGACCGGGAGCATCCACTGGCGACTCCCTGCTTTTAGATTTCGAACCTTCTGAAGAGGAGGCGAAAGAGCTAGAGGCTGAGTCAGCAAGGAAAGCCAAAACGTTTTCCTGCTGCTCTGGCTTTATAAGCTGTTTTCCTACTCCCAGATAAGGGAGCCTTCGAGGCCTTGTGTAGCCAGACGATGACGCTGGCTCAACACCTCGAGCCTTTGGTGCTATTTTGCTTTTCCCACTACCACCAGATGCTCCACCACCACCACCACCATCAATACCAGATGGCAATGCCCGCCCACGGCCTCTTCCACCAGACTTCCTCATTTTTGGAAAAATCTAACCAAAATAACAACCGTTATATGGTACTGTGAAAAAAGGTAGAAGGTGTATATAAACTTGTGGAGAATTTTAATCTCCCTTTTTTTGGGGGGGATACTGCAACAAAACTCAGGCGTGGTGTATTATACTACACAATGTAGGTGGCAGAACGTGGCTGGAAGATGTACAACAAACTAACAGAACTGTGACGTAGATCCACTTAGTGCCAATTTAAACCTCCCTTTTATTTGGGGGAGACTGCAACAAAACTCAGGCCCAGTGTATTACACTACATAATGTAAGTGGCAGAACATGGCTGGAAGATGTATGACAAACTAATAGAACTGTGACGTAGATCCACTTAGTGCCAATTTAAATCTTCCTTTTATTTGGGGGAGACTGCAACAAAAATCAGGCCCAGTGTATTACACTACACAATGTAAGTGGCAGAACGTGGCTGGAAGATGTACGACAAACTAACAGAACTGTGACGTAGGTCCACTTAGTGCCAATTTAAATCTCCCTTTTATTTGGGGGAGACTGCAACAAGAATCAGGCCCAGTGTATTACACTGCACAATGTAAGTGGCAGAACGTGGCTGGAAGATGTACGACAAACTAACAGAACTGTGACGTAGATCCACTTAGTGCCAATTTAAATCTCCCTTTTATTTGGGGGAGACTGCAACAAGAATCAGGCCCAGTGTATTACACTACACAATGTAAGTGGCAGAACGTGGCTGGAAGATACCGTATTTTCCGGCGTATAAGACGACTTTTTGACCCCAAAAAATTGTCCCAAAAGTCAGGGGTCGTCTTATACGCCGGGTACGGCGTGTGCAGGGAGCGATCCTGCATTTCGGCGTGTGGTTCCCAGGGTCTGGAGGAGAGGAGACTCTCCTTCAGGCCCTGAGATCCATATTCATGTAAAAAATAAAGAATAAAAATAAAAAACATGGATATACTCACCCTCGGACGGGCCCTGGCTGTCACCGCTGCTAGCGTCTCCCTCCGTTCCTTAGAATGCGGTGAGTGAAGGACCGCGACGTCATCGAAGGTCTTTCACTCACTGCATTCTAAGGAACGGAGGGAGGCGCTAGCAGCGCTGTGAGCCAGGGCCCGTCCGAGGGTGAGTATATCCATGTTTTTTATTTTTATTCTTTATTTTTTACATGAATATGGATCCCAGGGCCTGAAGGAGAGTCTCCTCTCCTCCAGACCCTGGGAACCACACGCCGTATAAGATGACTGGGCGTATAAGATGACCCCCGTCTTATACGGCGGGCATATCCCAAATTCCATATTTTATATGGAAAAGTTGGGGGTCGTCTTATACCCCCAGTCGTCTTACACGCCAGAAAATACGGTATATCAAAAAATACAAGGACTGTAGTACAATTTCAATCTCCCTACAATGATCTCAGGACAAGTATGGCAGCAATAAAAAGACTGCTGCACACAAAAGTGTGGACAAAGAAACAAGAGAACTGTGCAGAAAGGAGCAACAGGCTTCTTGCTTTTAAAAAAGCAGTTGGTTTGCACAGCAGCGTACAAACAGCAATGCAGCTATCAGGGAGCCTTAGAATGCAGCCTAATAAGCTACAGAGCTGATGCACAAAAAAAAACTCTACTGTCCCTGCAAAGAAAAGGTGGTGTTGTACAGTGGAAATCGCTACAGCACAAGCAGTGTCAGGGTTAATCTTCCCTCCCTAGCTATATCCCTTCTTCTGATGAAGCTGTGGCAACCTCTCCCTATGCTACGATCGGCAGAAGTAAGATGGCGGTCGACGTGCACGCCCCTTTATAGCCCCTGTGATGCTGCAGAAAGCAAGCCAATCACTGTAATGCCCTTCTCTAAGATGTTGGGGACCGAGACCTATGTCATCACGCTGCCCACACTCTGCGTCCTCCTTCATTGGATGAGAAATGGCGCTGAAAGCGTCATATGAAACGCGACTTTGGCGCAAAGATCGCCGACCTCATGGCAGATCCCACACTAGGATCGGGTCGGGCTTCACGAAACCCGACTTTGCCGAAAGTCGGCGACTTTTGAAAATGACCGATCCGTTTTGCTCAACCCTACTCATCACTAATAACATAGTTAGTACGGCCAAAAAAAGACATTTGTCCATCCAGTTCAGCCTATATTCCATCATAATAAATCCCCAGATCTACGTCCTTCTACAGAACCTAATAATTGTATGATACAATATTGTTCTGCTCCAGGAAGACATCCAGGCCTCTCTTGAACCCCACGACTGAGTTCGCCATCACTACCTCCTCAGGCAAGCAATTCCAGATTCTCACTGCCCTAACAGTAAAGAATCCTCTTCTATGTTGGTGGAAAAACCTTCTCTCCTCCAGAAGCAAAGAATGCCCCCTTGTGCCCGTCACCTTCCTTGGTATAAACAGATCCTCAGCGAGATATTTGTATTGTCCCCTTATATACTTATGCATAGTTATTAGATCGCCCCTCAGTCGTCTTTTTTCTAGACTAAATAATCCTAATTTCGCTAATCTATCTGGGTATTGTAGTTCTCCCATCCCCTTTATTAATTTTGTTGCCCTCCTTTGTACTCTCTCTAGATCCATTATATCCTTCCTGAGCACTGGTGCCCAAAACTGGACACAGTACTCCATGTGCGGTCTAACTAGGGATTTGTACAGAGGCAGTATAATGCTCTCATCATGTGTATCCAGACCTCTTTTAATGCACCCCATGATCCTGTTTGCCTTGGCAGCTGCTGCCTGGCACTGGCTGCTCCAGGTAAGTTTATCATTAACTAGGATCCCCAAATCCTTCTCCCTGTCAGATTTACCCAGTGGTTTCCCATTCAGTGTGTAATGATGATATTGCTTCCTTCTTCCCATGTGTATAACCTTACATTTATCATTGTTAAACCTCATCTGCCACCTTTCAGCCCAAGTTTCCAACGTATCCAGATCCATCTGTAGCAGAATACTATCTTCTCTTGTATTAACTGCTTTACATAGTTTTGTATCATCTGCAAATATCGATATTTTACTGTGTAAACCTTCTACCAGATCATTAATGAATATGTTGAAGAGAACAGGTCCCAATACTGACCCCTGCGGTACCCCACTGGTCACAGCGACCCAGTTAGAGACTATACCATTTATAACCACTCTCTGCTTTCTATCACTAAGCCAGTTACTAACCCATTTACACACATTTTCCCCCAGACCAAGCATTCTCATTTTGAGTACCAACTTCTTGTGCTGCACGGTATCAAACGCTTTGGAAAAATCGAGATATACCACGTCCAATGACTCACCGTGGTCCAGCCAATAGCTTACCTCTTCATAAAAACTGATTAGATTGGTTTGACAGGAGCGATTTCTCATAAACCCATGCTGATATGGAGTTAAACAGTTATTCTCATTGAGATAATCCAGAATAACATCCTTCAGAAACCCTTCAAATATTTTACCAACAATAGAGGTTAGACTTACTGGCCTATAATTTCCAGGTTCACTTTTAGAGCCCTTTTTGAATATTGGCACCACATTTGCTATGCGCCAGTCCTGCGGACCAGACCCCGTCGCTATAGAGTCACTAAATATAAGAAATAATGGTTTATCTATTACATAACTTAGTTCTCTTAGTACTCGTGGGTGTATGCCATCCGGATCCGGAGATTTATCTATTTTAATCTTATTTAGCCGGTTTCGCACCTCTTCTTGGGTTAGATTGGTGACCCTTAATATAGGGTTTTCATTGTTTCTTGGGATTTCACCTAGCATTTCATTATCCACCATGAATACCGTGGAGAAGAAGGTGTTTAATATGTTAGCTTTTTCCTCGTCATCTACAACCATTCTTTCCTCACTATTTTTTAAGGGGCCTACATTTTCAGTTTTTATTCTTTTACTATTGATATAGTTGAAGAACAGTTTGGGATTAGTTTTACTCTCCTTAGCAATGTGCTTCTCTGTTTCCTTTTTGGCAGCTTTAATTAGTTTTTTAGATAAAGTATTTTTCTCCCTATAGTTTTTTAGAGCTTCAATGGTGCCATCCTGCTTTAGTAGTGCAAATGCTTTCTTTTTACTGTTAATTGCCTGTCTTACTTCTTTGTTTAGCCACATTGGGTTTTTCCTATTTCTAGTCCTTTTATTCCCACAAGGTATAAACCGCTTACAGTGCCTATTTAGGATGTTCTTAAACATTTTCCATTTATTATCTGTATTCTTATTTCTGAGGATATTGTCCCAGTCTACCAGATTAAGGGCATCTCTAAGCTGGTCAAACTTTGCCTTCCTAAAGTTCAGTGTTTTTGAGACTCCCTGACAAGTCCCCCTAGTGAAAGACAGGTGAAACTGTACAATATTGTGGTCGCTATTTCCTAGATGCCCGACCACCTGCAGATTTGTTATTCTGTCAGGTCTATTAGATAGTATTAGGTCTAAAAGTGCTGCTCCTCTGGTTGGATTCTGCACCAATTGTGAAAGATAATTTTTCTTGGTTATTAGCAGAAACCTGTTGCCTTTATGGGTTTCACAGGTTTCTGTTTCCCAGTTAATATCCGGGTAGTTAAAGTCCCCCATAACCAGGACCTCATTATGGGTTGCAGCTTTATCTATCTGCTTTAGAAGTAGACTTTCCATGATTTCTGTTATATTTGGGGGTTTGTAACAGACCCCAATGAGAATTTTGTTACCATTTTTCCCTCCATGAATTTCGACCCATATGGACTCCACATCCTCATTCCCTTTGCTAATATCCTCCCTTAAAGTGGACTTTAGACAAGACTTTACATAGAGACAAACCCCTCCTCCTCTCCGATTTTTACGATCCTTTCTAAACAGACTGTAACCCTGTAAATTAACTGCCCAGTCATAGCTTTCATCTAACCATGTCTCGGTTATTCCCACTATGTCAAAGTTACCTGTAGATATTTCTGCTTCTAGTTCTTCCATCTTGTTTGTCAGGCTTCTGGCGTTTGCAAGCATGCAGTTTAGAGGATTTTGTTTTGTTCCAATCTCCTCGCTGTGGATTGTTTTAGAAATATTCTTACTTCCCTTCTGAGTATGTTTTCCTGGGTCTTCATTGTTCGAGTCTAATGTTTTTCTTCCCGGGTCTTCTTTTTTCGAGTCTAATGTTTTTCTTCCCGTCCCCTCTTCTTCTAGTTTAACGCCCTCCTGATGAGTGTAGCGAGTCTTCTGGCGAATGTGTGTTTCCCAGGTTTGTTAAGGTGTAGTCCATCTCTGGCGAGGAGTCCATCGTACAAGTAATTCACACCGTGGTCCAGGAATCCGAATCCTTGTTGTCTGCACCATCGTCTTAGCCAGTTGTTCGCATCAAGGATCCTGTTCCATCTCCTGGTGCCATGCCCGTCTACTGGAAGGATAGAAGAAAAAACTACCTGTGCATCCAGTTCCTTTATTTTCTTCCCCAACTCTTCAAAATCCTTGCAGATTGTCGGTAGGTCCTTCCTTGCCGTGTCATTGGTGCCAACATGTATCAGAAGAAATGGGTGGACGTCCTTGGAGCTGAAGAGCTTTGGTATCCTATCGGTCACATCCTTGATCATCGCACCTGGAAGGCAGCATAATTCTCTTGCGGTTATGTCCGGTCTGCAGATGGCTGCTTCTGTGCCTCTCAGTAGTGAGTCTCCCACCACCACCACTCTTCGTTGCTTCTTGGCTGTACTTTTTGCTGTCACTTGTTGCTATGTGCCCTTTTCTTTTTTGC